>NC_137125.1:0-1200000 GCF_949319135.1 Squalius cephalus | reverse complement strand
GCTGGTACATCTGTACTTTGCAAAAATGTAGTTGTCTGTTTGCACACAATGAAAAAAAAATAGGACGGTCCCTTTTTAGACGGTCCCTATCTTTTTTACCACACACATGGAATGTTCAGTGAACAGTCGCAACTTTGTATGCCATTAAAACAATTTTTGCCCATTTTGATCGATTGTGAAGAGTGTTGTAGTTCACCATCTTTGTCCTAAAGATCATTTTTGAATGAGGTACAGAGCAGAATTTAAGTTATTAATCCATGAAAATGTTAATCCGGCTTCGCTCTGTGTGAAGGCACGCGTACTTCTCCATTTCAAATGTAGTTTACCGACTGAAATACGACATGTCGCAATCTGTGACGAACATGGACGAACAGGCGAGAGCCAATGAGCGTTTGATATCACTGCCGTAAAACATGTCGTAACGCTTCTTGGGGGCGCAATTTTTGAATTTGAATTCATCACGAGCGCGGGATTTGACAGTTACAGACTGCGCTGCTGTGAACGCCTGTGAAATGGAGATGAAGATAACTCACTGGATAAAGGGCTGAATTTGGATCTCTTTCTTGCAAACGTATGGATTCTAAAGATTTGGATTATATCAAGTATAATAAAATTGATGTCTTTTGTGAATTTATGTTGGGTTTTGGTGTATTATTGTTCTATTGGAGAAAACGCATTTTGTGTGTCACTGTAAATAAACTAAATATTAAAATGGTTAAACGATTAAATAAGGTATTTTTAAGGTTTTAAAGTGTATTCTTGTTTAACTGCATGTAGACTAATCGTTTTTGTGCTGTTAATACGTAAACATTTTACATTTTAGTGCTGTAAATAGGCTACGTCAGTATTATACGTTTCTGTGTGTATAAAACGTAAGTAAATGTACGTATGGTAGAATTACACTTTACGTAAAAATACACACGTATTCTCATGAGATCACGTTGAACATTCTCAGTAAGTAAAGTGAAACTGTACTGTAAAAGGAAGCCTTTTTATTTCCATGGAATTACTGGGATTTTACCCAATAATCTGTAATAGCTACAGTTACGTAGCTATTAGATTATAGGGTAAGATCCCAGTAATTCCATGGAAATAAAAAGGCTTCCTTTTACAGTACAGTTTCACTTTACTTACTGAGTAAATTGTCATGTTTTCCTTGGTAACGTTGCAGGACATACGAGGTAAAAAATTGTGACTGTATGGAAAAGGGAATGATCAGGTTATATGGTACAATTCCGGTAATACCATGGAAATAAACAAGGCTTCATTTTACAGTACAGTTGCACTTTACTTACTGAGTAAATTGTAAAAACATCTGCAAGAACATACTCAGTATTTAAGATGTGCCATGACATTAGGGAAAACTGTTCCTGCGGGGTAGTTACCAGGTAAGTGTAAGGTAAATTATTTGATAAACCCTCTATAAATGGGTGTAGCAATGAACAACAACTACGTAAGACAAGGTAGTTTATTGGAAACTACCGTCTTAATTTCAAGATAGTAATAAATAAACATGGACTGTTACCAACATAACCCTAGGATAACTACAAATCTAACTTGAATTGATGGGTAATACTGGAAGTGTTTCTAAAAATTGGCTGCCTACATTCTGAGGAAGTACACAATTAAATCTGAGTTATTACCAACCTAAACAGGTAACAAGTACACAGTACTTTGTTGAGTTGATATTTAACAGTGGTGTTTTTTTCCCTGGTAGTTTCTCTGTAATTGCATACTAATCACCTTAAATAATTACACACTAAAATACTATAATTTACCATATGCTTACCAGGTAAATACTTAGTAATTAGTTTGTAGTTTCTCTGCATTTACATACTTGTTACCTGTGGTAATTACCAATAACCAACTATAACTTACCATATATTTACCCGGTAAATACCTAGTAATTAGTTTGTAGTTTCTCTGCATTTACATTCTTGTTACCTGTGGTAATTACCAATAACCAACTATAACTTACCATATATTTACCAGGTAAATACCTAGTAATTAGGGGACTGTAAAAGGAAGGGTTACCAACTTTTGTATGTTCCATTTCCGACAAACGCCTGGTGAGCTGTTCCAGGGGACTTCTACCACTCCTGACGTGTTTCTTTAGTTGTTGTAAGTGGTTTTCAAATGGAAAACAGGAAATGTCATTTAAGGAACTGTTGAAATGGCTGACATCTTCATGAAGATGAACTAGTCCATGTACATTGTAGACAGGAAACGTCTTGCCATACAATTTAGGACAGCATGTGACAAAGTGTTTGATAAGTTCATGAGCATATTGGAGATAGCCATTTCGAGTTCGGTCATCTGACTCTAGCATTATAGACATGGCAATCATCAAGGACAAGAAATGTTTGTATCGTTCAGGGGACAAGACAGATTTTAAGACCACAGGTCCAGTGTAGAGCAAAAACTGACGCAACTCAGTGGCTTTCCACCTATCTACCTCAAGTAAACCCCGTGGTTGCCTGGCAAATTCACTTGGCAACTTCCCTCTAAAAGCAATTAGACTTTGAGAAATTGCATGTTTTTGTCTCAATGATAGACGACAGAGTTTTGGGCCACGAGTCATGTATATTAAAAGGCGTCGAACCACTCCTAAGATGACCATATGCATATAATCCAAGACAAAAGAGGAAACACAAGGAATTCCAGCATCAATGAATGGACTGAAAGCTCTCTGGTGATCCCTATACTCAACTCGAGAAAAACAGTCATCAGTGCGCGAAGGGCAATCCTGATCAGCAAAAACTATCCTTCTCTCAACAGAAGTTCCTGTGATGACACATCTTTCGCAACTATTATAGGAGGTATGACCCTTAATACATTTAAGATAAGCCCTTGCTGGCGCGTCACAAATCACAGCATCAACATTAACAGTATAGGTGTGGCCTTCATAAACTATCCCACTGTCTTTCAGATGCTTGTACTCGGTAAGAAAATCTTCAACATAGTCCTCAAGTGGACTAGGCTTACTTTGGCCACAAAATATGGCAACAATAAATGGATCGAAATGGCCAGTCTTTGCCAGTATTGGCCAGAATTGGACACCACTGCTTTTGAAAAGGGGGAGGCCATCAATATTTACAGTAAGGTGGACATCATTACTGTGACTCTGATTCAAATAAGGACGGATCCCCTTTTCTAGGCCGTAATATTTGTACTGCCCACCACATTTAGATTGTGATGTGTTACGTTGTGGTGTGGCAAGCAGTGTGCGACAATCAGTAGGCAATTGGTGGCCTTGCCTTCTCAAAATAATCAATAAACTATTAATTGCTCTGTGAGTCAAGTTGTGGTCTAAGGCCCACTGTCTGAGGTCATCCTTTACGCTACTGGTCACATCAGCTTCATCATGTTCAGAGTCAGTGGACCAACGGTCCCCTTCAGTGTCTGTGTGGAAATCAAAGTCGGGTGTCACATGGACATCGCAACACGTCCCAGAAACAGCGTCACCAAAGATCCTTTTATCCTCTCTGTTGTCACTGTGACCACTAAAAGAAGGCACACTGTCCGAGTTATCGCTGTCAGAATCAGCCAGAATTTGTTCCAGTTCAATTTGGCGTTTTCGCCACTGTCTCATTCTCAATGTCATCTGTAAACAGAGTGCAAGTTAGTTTTGTTTTATGTGTATTTAACTGAGCCATTTGCAAAGAGAAGGGGGATGAGTTCACAACAACACATAGGCCTACCGTGTTTAATCTGTCTATCTCCAAAAAGGACACCTCACTCCAAAAGAGGACACCACAAATAGGGTTGCCAACTTTCTGAAATGGAAATAAGGAACAGTGAGGTGGGGGGGGGGTTCCAGATTTGGATAAGCATTGTCTCTTAGCGCGCTACGAAGACTCTTAAGGTATAACTTAACTAAAGGTATACTACCACTAAAGGTATATCATTGCTAGGCGCCTTCAGGGCTATCATCTACTCGCGAGGCAGAGGCGCTGGCGCCCTCCTAGCAACGGCGCTGTTTTTGGTAAAACATGATTTTGACCACTTCATTAAGTTTTGTTTTGTAGAAAACTCTTTTTTAAAAGATTTTCGTTTTGTATAAATTGTATCTTAATTTTGATCAATGTTTTATCAACCAATTGCCCGTATAATGTAACATAACAAATAAATGTCTCCTTGCTAATTTAGACACATTCATAATCATTACTTTAACTGGTTCTTTGTGGCAAGCTTTATGCGTGGTCATAACGCTTATTATCCTGTAGGCTATATAGCCTATTTAAGTAATGAAATTAATATGAAGGGGCGATTTGTCCAAGAATGGCTTAAATGAACAACTACTTGTCGATTAGAAAAAATTAGTCGGAGACAGCCCTTATTCCACATATTTTCGAACCAGCAGGCCATTCTGGATTGAGCGAGCCACCCTGCGGAATATTCAGAAATGCGCTCTCCGCTCACGAGCTCACGAGCTCTGATCGGAACACACCCGAACCTCACTGTCTGCTGAACTTGCGCAGAAACATCAAAATAGACATAACCACCTTTTTTAAATTGATTTTAAAACTAAACATTTAGACTATTTTAGAACAAATTATGAGCTTATTGACGATTTTTTATAATTCTTGACAAAATTAGAATATATTACGTTTTTATTTTATTTTTAGTTTTGGGTGCGCCGAAAACTAACGCCGTGCCTGGCCCCCACGGAAGAACATTTTGAAAAATAACCCCTGAAATGGTGACTTCTGGTGAAAATTGTGGAAACTAATTGATACATTTAGATAAATATATTTCATACATATAGCATATTATTTCATACATATAGCAAATCACCTGACAGTTAAACAAACAAATAATAACTACAGCGTTACAGTATCTAACGTACACTATTATGACAAAATGTTAGGCTAATGATCACAGAACTTGTTAACTTAATCTTAATTTTGTTTTTTTACTTTATCACTCCTCGTACCTTTTAATTAGTGTGTTTGTATTGTACTTTATACAGCAAACTCATGAGAACTTCGGGTAAAGTTGTAGTCTATTAAATTAACGGAGCCATGCCCGTAAAGGGATACACCATCGCGCACGCAGTCCCTGCACGTCTTGTTGTCATGTAGGATGGGGATGGAAAGATTCAATTTAGAGCTAATGTAATGCTATCTCTGTATTACGCATCGGATCATTCTCTTGGATAGTCAACGGTATGCGCTATCAAAACATAGACCTAACACATATCGTGGACAATGTAGGCATCCAAGTTAAATTAGGGAACAAATAAGTGGCATTGCAGCCTACAGTTATCGACTGATTTCCCAATTGAAGCCTACTCACTGATAATTGCTTCCCTCATCTTCTTTTTCATGAATCACATGAAATATTATTCCTGGGTCTTTTGACGCTTACCTTCACTTTGCACTACATCAAAAGCGAGCGTTTACATAGAATTCCGCACTGCGAAATGCTTTGGATTTGCAAACATTATGTTATGTTATCATATTTGTTTTAGTTTTCCTTATGACAAAGGTGGCAGACCACAAAAATCGCGGCATTAGTCAGTTTAAAGTATTGCCATACAGAGAACCAAGCCATAGTGGCCTTGGAATGTGGGATTTTTAAAGGGCAATCACGGCCAGATCATTGGGCAACCAACGACGGCCAAAATAAAACCCCAGCAAATGTACAAAACATGTAGCGGAATGTTAGCTGCTACTTAAGCTTCGGTGCCGTGCGAAAGTTGTTTTCAAAAGTAACGTTAGGCTAACTATGGGCAATGTTTAGCTAACGCTAGCTGGTGGAGATGCACTCCCTCCCCCACAACAGGTTTAGATAGGCTAGTTTAAGACAATAACGCTAAAACAGCTAAAATTTGTAATGCATAATTTAACATAAACTTCACTAAGTTGACCGAACCTACCTTGAAAACAAGGATTTTTCAGATTTAGGCCTATCACTTGCTTGAAGTTGCTGCCGTTCACGTTTCCTGCGGTGTTTCCTGTGGAACTACCATACTGCAGGCGGGACTTCCTGTTTCATATATATATGCGGACCAATTCCGGACGTCATCACGACGTGCAAACTACTTCTGCTTTAGACCTAGGCTACTAATGAATCACGTTGAAAAACAATGTTAATATTTAACATTAAAAAATGCATTCACGAAGCTAAGCATGTCAATGATTAATGCCTCAGTCAATCAAACATTTCCCTACATTCATTGTTCATGTCCATTTCCTGCACCTGTCTTAGACGTCCACATGGCGTCAAAGTCTGCACCTTCAGGGAACCAAAATCTGACTTCCAAACATGACGTAGAAAAGACCTCATTTGGAGGTAACTTTGCAAACCTAGATCATGTCCATTTCCTGCACCTGTCTTAGACGTCCACATGGCGTCACAGTCTGCACTTTCAGGGAACCAAAATCTGACTTCCAAACATGACGTAGAAAAGACCTCATTTGGAGGTAACTTTGCAAACCTAGATCATGTCCATTTCCTGCACCTGTCTTAGACGTCCACATGGCGTCACAGTCTGCACCTTCAGGGAACCAAAATCTGACTTCCAAACATGACGTAGAAAAGACCTCATTTGGAGGTAACTTTGCAAACCTAGATCATGTCCATTTCCTGCACCTGTCTTAGACGTCCACATGGCGTCACAGTCTGCACCTTCAGGGAACCAAAATCTGACTTCCAAACATGACGTAGAAAAGACCTCATTTGGAGGTAACTTTGCAAACCTAGATCATGTCCATTTCCTGCACCTGTCTTAGACGTCCACATGGCGTCACAGTCTGCACCTTCAGGGAACCAAAATCTGACTTCCAAACATGACGTAGAAAAGACCTCATTTGGAGGTAACTTTGCAAACCTAGATCATGTCCATTTCCTGCACCTGTCTTAGACGTCCACATGGCGTCACAGTCTGCACCTTCAGGGAACCAAAATCTGACTTCCAAACATGACGTAGAAAAGACCTCATTTGGAGGTAACTTTGCAAACCTAGATCATGTCCATTTCCTGCACCTGTCTTAGACGTCCACATGGCGTCACAGTCTGCACCTTCAGGGAACCAAAATCTGACTTCCAAACATGACGTAGAAAAGACCTCATTTGGAGGTAACTTTGCAAACCTAGATCATGTCCATTTCCTGCACCTGTCTTAGACGTCCACATGGCGTCACAGTCTGCACCTTCAGGGAACCAAAATCTGACTTCCAAACATGACGTAGAAAAGACCTCATTTGGAGGTAACTTTGCAAACCTAGATCATGTCCATTTCCTGCACCTGTCTTAGACGTCCACATGGCGTCACAGTCTGCACCTTCAGGGAACCAAAATCTGACTTCCAAACATGACGTAGAAAAGACCTCATTTGGAGGTAACTTTGCAAACCTAGATCATGTCCATTTCCTGCACCTGTCTTAGACGTCCACATGGCGTCACAGTCTGCACCTTCAGGGAACCAAAATCTGACTTCCAAACATGACGTAGAAAAGACCTCATTTGGAGGTAACTTTGCAAACCTAGATCATGTCCATTTCCTGCACCTGTCTTAGACGTCCACATGGCGTCACAGTCTGCACTTTCAGGGAACCAAAATCTGACTTCCAAACATGACGTAGAAAAGACCTCATTTGGAGGTAACTTTGCAAACCTAGATCATGTCCATTTCCTGCACCTGTCTTAGACGTCCACATGGCGTCACAGTCTGCACCTTCAGGGAACCAAAATCTGACTTCCAAACATGACGTAGAAAAGACCTCATTTGGAGGTAACTTTGCAAACCTAGATCATGTCCATTTCCTGCACCTGTCTTAGACGTCCACATAACATCTAGAAAATTACCTATTCCGGCTTTCAAATATTGAACATTATATTGACGTCCAGGTGGGGTCATGGTTAGATGTCCAAATAGCAGACCTAGATTGCACGTTGCATAAAGGTCAAAAATTGGTCTTGGACCGACTGACGCAATATAGATATGATCTGCCTGTCCAATAGACGTCTGATGTTTAGTGGGCACCTTCAGCCGTCTTCTACCGACAGTCTGACATTGTCATCGCTTAAAGAAAAATGCCTTTTTTTTAAATTTGAAATTTGAGCTGCATCTCTTGCACAAGCTGGCAATGTTCTTGCATCCAAAGTTGAAAAGCCTGAAGCTGCTGGCAGACCATGGTGACATTATGGGAGTTCATAACGAAGCACGGCGTCTTGTGAAAGGTAAGCTATTCACTGACAAACTAATAAGCTACTTGATTATTTCAATGGTGGAATGTAACAAAGTACAAATACTTATTTAAAAAAAAAAAGAAAAAAACATTTTATGATCAGTTTTTCCACCTGCCAAAACAGGAATTGAAAAAAATCTCCATGTTCATGATACGAGCTCCAGTCCAGTTTACGCGGCTCTCGCATCCGTGTCGTGATCATCTGTTGTCTGCTATATTTACTTCTTATTTTTATTAAATCCAGGCAATTGGTTGATGAAATATTGATTAAAATTAAGATACAATTTAATACAAAACGAAATGAACTTTAAAGAAAGGCTTTGTGATTTCTATTTCTATTTAGGCTAATGTTAACTTCAAATAGGGGTGTGTCGCGATTTATATTTTTAATATAGGGTGTTTTACAGCCTTATATTTATTAGAATAGACATTAAGAGAATAAATTGTAATGCAAGTATAATACTTAAAGTATTTAAAATCAGGTACTTTTTACTTAAGTAGGGATTTCATTGTGGTACTTCTACTTCCAACATTGCTTGTCTTTAATAATTTACAATTATTGTATTGTTGTTTTTTTTTTTTAAATAAATACATTTATGTGTCTATTTCTTTTAAATAGAACTCGAGGAGAAACGTGAAGATCTGCTACCAGGCCGCAAAATGTCGGCGGGCCCAGCTGCGAAGAGAGTTCGTTCAACAGTTGATTGTTTGTCAGACGTAGAGGACTCCAGCGATGACACTGTGCTGCCCGAGGACGAGGTCTCTGCATACATCGAGTTCAAGCCACCCAAGGGGGATCCTTTCGATGTTTTGTTGTGGTGGAAGGAGCATGCGAAAACATTTCCCAACCTGTCAATGATTGCGCGGAATGTTCTCTCCGTCCCAGCATCGAGCGCTGCAAGTGAGAGAGACTTTTCCACAGCTGGATTTGTAATTCAAGAACGGAGAACGCAGCTTAAACCTGGGACTGTGGACGATATCCTTTTCCTGCACAGTAACCTTAAGGGAAAGTAAATGCATAGGCATAGGCCTATATAGGTTTGTGAGCGACAGGCTCAGCAGGTTTTTTTTGTCTTGTTCTTTTTTTTCTTTCATTAATAGATCTTTGCGTACAGGCTATTTTATTAGGTTCCATAGCCTATTTAGGTGCCGATTGTGTACTTGAATGGCGCAAAACAAAGCGCACTTTAGTTTAGCCTGTTTCATTAGGCTGTTGCGATGTTGAGAGGTGCGAGTCTGCGAGATAAAAAATAAAAGCACTTTAATTGGAATGATTTTAGCGTGTGTGATTTATCGCGGGCACGGGTCGGGTAACGGGCCAAATATTAACGGGTCTGGGCGGGTGCGGATTTAATTTTGATATTATCACGGGTGACGGGTCGGATCTGGTGCTGAACTTTGCGGGTACGGGCGGGGGCGGGTCTCCAAAAATGGACCCGTGCAGGACTCTGCTGCAGGGTATAAGAGTTCTCAACTATATAGACGACTGGTTGATACTAGCTCAGTCTCAGGAAATGGCAGCATGGCATTGAGATGCAGATGAAGCAACCACAACACACTCCATAGTTTCAATGTTATGTGTACAAATAAAGCCTTACATGTTTGTGTTTGATCTGTTCATTAAATAAATTCCTTGTTCCCATTAAAGTGTGACAGTAAAATATAATATAAGCTTATATGATTCAATAAGATTTAATGTAGGTCTACTCTCTCTCTACACACACACGCACACACACATAATGAATAAGGACATCGTCTAATAGGATCATCTGTTATTAAATGTGCTTATGACACTTGGCAGTGATAGTGCTTATGTAACTATAGAAATGACAGAAAGGTGATAAAGTTTTTAATTATTTTTATTAAGAAATAAAAGTTGTTTCACAGTTTTGGGGCTGAGTCTATTTCTCCTCTTAGACAGTACTTCCCCAGCCTTAGATAACACTCTTTAACATGGTACAGAGGAGGCCGGGGTACAAAGAAACTGTAATGCCAATGTATATAGGTGGGGGTAGTAGACATGTTTCTGCATTCTCCAGTATTCAAGTGTGTAATCAAACAACAAAAAAGAATAGCCTAAGTAGTGAAAAATAAATGTTGGTTATTTAAATGTAATATATTGATTAACTTTGGCCCTCCTTCCCTCCCGCGACATTCAGCAACTGAGAGATGACGTTCTGACAATTTTTTTGTTTTTATGCTAGATAGGCCTATCCCCCATTTAGCATTTTATATTTTGAGGTTAATTTTTAATTAGTCAGATGTTAAATAATTATTTTCACAGTGTCTGGTTTGTGTTTCCCTGGGTAACCACTAGAGGTCCTCTTTCCCCACGGTGTCATTCACTCAAAACTACATTTCCCATCATCCTGTTCTGTCACTCATTGATCATTGCACACAGCTGTTTCCCGTCACCTTGTTAGTATCTGTGTGTATATATACCGTTTATTTCAGTGTTTGTCACAGAGTCCTTGTTACATGTCATGTCACTTCCGAAGTTCTGGTTTGCTGGTTTCTTGTTGATTGCTGGATTGATTATTTGGAGTTTGACCCTTGCCTGGACTAGTGATGGCCAGATCGAGGCCTCGTGAAGCAATGAAACAGTTGAACCAAATGTGTCATATTGTTTCGAGGCTTCGAATCAATCCGACACCCGTCTCAACGGTGACATCTAGTGGTCACTTGCGGGTGTTGATCTGAAACAACCTTGACAAGCCATTAAAAAAAATGTGTTGTTTTTTTATTATTATAATTTTCTAATATGTGAAGCTTGTAACCTATAGGCTCCTCACTGTGCATAGTTATTTTGGTCATGAAAAATGAATATTAATAAAAGAAATCAAGCCACAATGTCTCACTTTTTTTGAGATTTTTATTCAAAAATATTAATTTCTCTGCTGTGGAAGGACTTAGCCTACTTCTTTTTTTACAGATAATTTCTCCAGCCTTTGAAAAAATCCTCTCACAAGGGACACTTGTTGCTGGCATACAAAGATATTTTTTAGCAAGGACATACAAATGAGGAAAGATTACTGCTCTCTCTTTAGTTAGTTAGTGGATCATGAGTTCTGGGCAAATACGCATCGTTGATGTATTTTTTCACTTCCACTGTGGCATCAGCTGTAGCATTGTGTATCATCTTGGTTTGATGGATGCGAGTAGGTAATGCATACCTTGCATAGATGGCCCAACAGTGTCAGTAGCAGGCCTAGGTACAGGGGGAATGCCACCCTCTGCACCCTGCAAAATGGCAGGATGAGTGCTCCTCAAATGGCGCATCATGGATGATGTATTGTTGCAGTAGGCTAGCTGCCGATCACAATACACACATCTCACTTTATTTGGGGTTTCTAAATGGAAATGCTCCCACACCACAGATGTACGGCATCTCTTCTGGGGAGCCTCCATTTTATCTATCTATCCAAATCTATCTATCTATCTATATGAATCTATCTATGTATCTAGATATGTATCTATAATCTATGTATCTAGATATGTATCTATCTATAATATATGTATTTATATATGTATCTATAATCTATATATGTATCTATCTATAATATATGTATTTATATATGTATCTGTAATCTATCTATATATGTATCTATCTATTAATCTAGCTGTCTATATATATTTATATCTATGTATCTATTAATGTGTCACTATATGTATACTCTGTCTGTCTCTAGCCTATCAGTCAATGTGTTGTGTAAATTTAAATGTAAGCCTAAATTGCCTATAACTAATCAAATCGCACTATGTCACTATATCACCAAAAATCCGCTACCTCAAAGTCAAACTCCTCTCACAAAAACCCACGAGGTCAAAATGCGTTTATTTCACTTTTATACAGATGTGCGATGTGTGGTCTGTTCCCGACCATTCCAATCAAACGCTGATTCGGCGGACCACACCTGATGAAACACTTAGTGAAACACTTCGAGGCTTCGTTTGGTCATAGTCACGTGACATGGGTGTTTCGAATCACGCTTCAGATCAGTGTTTCGACACATCTGCGCTTCGGGATCTCGCAAAGCTTCGGAACGACTGTTTCGCGTCAGCCATCCTTAGCCTGGACTGGTTTTGTGAGTACAGATTACCCTAATAAAATACTGCAAATGGATCTTACTGTTTCCCGTGTGTATCATGACAATTATTATTTTTTTAAATATTGTTTATCCTTATTATTATTTAATGGGGCTATCAGTAAATTAGCCTAATTATAATCAACACCTGCAAATGTACACTTTGGTGGTAGATCCTTTTCCTAGTTAGCACCAAAACTTTGGAACAGTCTTCCTACCATTGTCCGGGAAGCAGACACACTCTGTCAGTTCAAAGCTAGATTAAAGACACATCTCTTTGACCTAGCATACACATAATACATTATAGACTTCTATAGTTCAATGTTAGGCTGCATAGATTAGGTCAGACGGAACCGGGAACACTTCCCATAAATCCTGATGTACTCGTTACATCATAAGAAGAATGGCATCTACGCTAATTTTAGTGTCTGTGTTTATCCCGAGGTTTTCCCGCAGCCTGCCGGATCCAGGCCGTATCCAGATCTGATGAAGGACCTTCGCCTGGACCCGATGACAACGCAGTGCTGAAGAGCCAACTAGTCTCTCCCTATGGAGGATCCCTCTACCACTCTACAGACAAGGCGTTGTCGGGAAAATTCGTTTTGCGTTCCTACCCCGAAGTGATAAAATAAAATAAAATTCTGTATCAAAATTTTATAAGGCACCATTACCTTGTTTAGGCTTGGTCTGTAGGGAATTCCAAACCTGCACACATATATTCAAACGCACATAACTATAGAACCAATTCTTAATGCGCATGTGACCGCCATCAGCGTTTCTCACAGGTTCGCGTTTAAAGTCTGTGTAGAGAGAATGGTGTCGTCTTAGCGGCCCCTAATTTAATAACAAATGATCATTGCGATGGAATCGAATCAATGAACAATAACTTTAGCTGGAAAATAACTTTATTAAAGAATCGCTATAAAACCAAAACAATCTCTGTTACCTTAAATTATACGTTTATCTCTGTAAAGCTGCTTTGAAATGATCTACATTGTTAAAAGCGCTATATAAATGAGGATGACTTGACTTGACTTTGAAGAGTAAAAATTACAGAGGGTTACGTTAATTCAACTTTATTAACTGCATATATGTGACCAGTCAAGGAAAGTAGGGACACAAGTCGGTTCTGGGGCATTTTGAGTTATTCACATATTCTGAAAGTGTAGTATTCAAGCTTTCCAACGATGTGTAACACATGGAAATCTGATAATATTTGGAGAAGTTGTGGCCATTTGAAGGTAGGCACTCAAAAAAACTGAAATGGTAGAAATCTGCTTCTAAAGATTGGCAAGTTCTCACCTCTCTGTCCTGCTGGGAGTGACAATAGAGGCTCATTTACATCTCATTTAGATAAGGCATACCCCCCTGTAAAGCTCCCCCGTCTCCCCCTCCCCCCTAAATGTACCAATTTTACAAATTCTCTAAATAAAACATCTCCAGTTAACTGGCAGAGCATTCATTTTGTTCGTTTTTTAAATAAGATACTAGCGCTGTAATGTGTTTTTTTTTAAATCAAGTGACGTGCTCGTTGCCGCGGCGATCAGTGGCGCAGATACAGTGTTTACTCGTGTGGCTCGCGCACACACTGCATTGTCTTCACTTGACGCGCGCTTCTATCCGTTGCTTTGCGGATACGCTCTATTCGTTCTGTTGAAATAACAAAATAATTCAAACGTTTGCGTGTCCCTGCTTGATATACAACCACTGATGAACATAATCGTTTTGATGAGAGAAAAAAAACTATACGAAAAAAAAAAAACCTATACAAGGGCGGATTCGAACTATCAACCTTTGACACGACTGGCGAACACTCTACCACTGTACCATTCATACACACGTTAATACATAGTCGGATTTAAACCCCATGTAAGCTACTATTTAAATCGATTGCTGGACATCATTATGTTATTGGCGTCCATCTTCATTGAATTTTGAAATCAGATAGAGCCGGCCAGAGCGCTGCATAATAAGTAGCCACGCCGGCTTATTCAGTATGGAAATACACACCGACAATGACACGCCCCTACTGCGTGCTAGAATCTCCGAAAAACAAGCCGATTTCAACATCAAAATGTACGCTTTTAAATATACCATTACTGCTATCTCAAACATGGAGAGGCTTCTTCGTGATCTCAACTAACAGATTCTGCAAAAAAAACGAAAATCACCAATTTTGAAAAAAAACGCTTCTTTCTCATTTTGCTCGAAAGTTGTGCTGCCGACTTGTGTCCCTGGTTTCCGTGACGGGTCACATATGGTTTATCAAATTGCACTTCCAAAAGTCATGCATTTGTGAAAAAAAGAAAAAAAACTAAATAAATGAAAATACAAATTTCTTTTAAGTATAATAAACAAAACATAAAAAGCAAAGATCAGAACATTTAATGAACAAAACCGGTTTTGTACATGGCAGACAGTAGTCGAAAGCCGGACGATAATGTTCGGTAAACGGAGTCAGTCCAGGAAACATCCACAAGTCCAGAGGAGCAAAGAAACGAATGAGACTAAATAGCAGACAAATGAAACGAAAAACTAAACAGTGCAAGCGAGGCTACATTAATCACATTAGAAACTGAAGTTGTAGGTTGTGTTTGAATAATTACATATCTTATTTAGCTGAGGTGAATTAAACGCAATACTCGCGTATCCTTGCTCGATGAAGAACGAGACAACACCATGATGAGCCCAACGGGCGGATGAAGTTTAAAAGGCTGATTTTCGCGCTTCAGGGCAGTGACGAGTACATTATGTAGTCCAGTGGTTGTCAAGACACCATTGGCACAACCTTAAGCAATGGCCTTGAACGGTGGTTTAATGTCAACATTGTGACAACGCTGTATCAACCTTCACCACACAACGTATTTATAGCAACCTTTTGGGCATGTTGATAACTTTTTTAGAAGGTGTTTGCTGGCGTTGTTCTGTGTTTGCTGGGTTACTAGGTCAAGAAAATATGATCATATAACACAAATCTTATCATATCTACACTGGTTACCTATTAAGTTCTGTATAAATTACAAAGTATTGCTACTGACCTATAGGCCCTAAATGATTAATCTCTTGTATATTTTACTAATCTTCTATCACCTTACAATCCTCCACGTTATATAAGGTCAGAAAACTCTGGACTTCTGGTAGTACCTAGAATATCTAAGTCCACTAAAGGAGGAAGAGTGTTTTCACATTTGGCTCCTAAACTATGGAATAGCCTTCCTGATAATGTTCAGGGCTCAGACTCAATCTCCCAGTTTAAATCTAGATTTAAGATGTATCTCTTTAGCCTAGCATTCATATAATGTATCTCCTAACCATATACAGGTGCTGGTCATAAAATTAGAATATCATCAAAAAGTTGATTTATTTCAAGAATTCAACTTAACAGGTGAAACTAATATATTATATAGACTCATTACAAATCCTGCTGGAAAATGAAGGAAGCATGAAGTGCTCTGGAAATGTCCTGGTAGACGGCTGCGTTGACTCTGGATTTAATAAAGCACAGTGGACCAAAGTCCTCTTTTCTGATGAGAGCAAATTTTGCATCTCATTTGGAAACCAAGGTCCCAGAGTCTGGAGGAAGAATGGAGAGGCACACAATCCAAGATGCTCGAAGTCCAGTGTGAAGTTTCCACAGTCTGTGTTGGTTTGGGGAGCCATGTCATCGGCTGGTGTGGTCCACTGTGCTGTCCACTCAACGCAGCCGTCTACCAGGACATTTCCAGAGAACTTCATGCTTCCTTCAACTCCCACAAAGACTTCAGATGAAGCAAACTCTGAATCAACATGCACCAATGCAATTTTATTTCATTTGTTAACAAACAAGTTATTTGTTTATTACTTCAATGAGCTAATTGTTTCTGCCTTAAATTATTACACTGTTTAAATGAATACATTTTTAGCTAACTATGATTTATACATGTGCATTTTTTTAAATGCATAACTTAAACAGTTACCTTTGATAACAAATCACTCAAAATTGTAATGTGGACTCTTCTGTAAAGCTGCTTTGAAACGATGTGTATTGTGAAAAGCGCTATACAAAACAATGTGAATTGAATTGAATTTTAGAGGTCTCCAAGATGTCGAATTTAGATTGTGGGTTAATCTCATTGGATCAGGAGAAAGCATTTTGCTTTTGCCAAAATGTTATAAATCATATTAAAATTCTTTCCAGTGGCTTTGAGAGTATTCTTAAAGTGAACAGTAGTTTATGTGCTCCTTTTAACAGTAGTTTATGTGCTCCTCCTCACAGAGGTGTTAGGCAGGGGTGCTTATTGTCTGATATGCTCTACTCTTTAGCAATAGAGCCACTTTTACAACAAATAAGGTTCAAACTTCATTGTATATGTTTGCCAACCTGTAAAAATAATCGTATATTGTCAGCTTATGTAGATGATGTTATTGTCTTGATTAGCAGGCAAAGTGACATACACTTGTGGTGTTAAAGGTTTAACTTCTGCAAGTGTAAACTGTGGTAAAAGTGAAACATTATTATTAGGTAAATGGACTGGTAACGGACTGAGCAACCCTTAACGTACAGGGAGATATCCTGAGGCATGGAGGGCCACCAGAATCATTGACGTAGGAGCGAGAGGGTACGCCTGCTACCTGGGTGTCCAGAGCCCGGAGAGGTGTGAGCGGAGTCCAGAAGGGCTAAACAGAGAGGAGGTGGTATGTAGAGGAGCCCCTCTGGACCTCCCGGCGGAGCAGGATTGGTAAGATTTTCCTTGGGAGATTTGCTCATTGATTTTCCTTGTAATAGGACTGACGATCATGGCTGGAGGGAGAATGGGTTCCAGGTGGGTTTCTTCAGGAGAAGGATGATGAAGACGAGAGAGTGCATCAGCTTTACAGTTCTTGATGCCTGGGCGATATGTGACAGTGAAATTGAAGCGGGTGAAGAACAACGTCCAACGAGCCTGGCGAGGATTGAGTCTTTTATCCTCTCTGAGATATTCTAAGTTGCGGTGGTCGGTGATTACTTCAAACTGATGGTTTGCTCCCTCCAGCCAATGTCTCCATTCCTCTAAGGCGAGCTTAATGAGCATTTCTCTATTACCAATGTCGTAGTTCTGCTCCGCCGGGGATAGCTTCTTAGAATAGAAGTCGCATGGATGAAGTTTAGGAGAATCACCCTGCCGCTGGATAGGACCGCTCTGACCCCAGTAGAGGAGGCATCTACCTCGACGATGAAGGGGAGATCTGGATTCGGATGAGCCAGGATCGGAGCGGTCTGAAAAGCTTCTTTGAGCTGCTGAAAGGATTTGGAGGCTTCTGGGGTGAAGGACAGAGACTTAGGCCGGCCTTTGAGGGTGGAAGTCAGAGGTGAGCTGATGCGGCTGTAATTATTGATGAATCTTCTGTAGAAGTTGGCGAATCCTAGGAAACGTTGAAGTTCTTTTACTGAAGTGGGTTGAAGCCAGTTCCGGATGGTGTCCACCTTCCTCTGGTCCATCTGGATACCGTGTTGGTCGATGACATATCCCAGGAAATTGAACAGAGGTGGTGTGGAACTCGCACTCCTCCAATTTGAGATAAAGTTGGTGAGCTCGAAGTTTCTCAAGGACCTGTATGATGTGGTGTTGATGTTCAGAGAAGTTCGGGAATAAATGAGGATGCCAAAGGGCATAACCCGGTATTTGTAGTGTCCAGAGGGTGTGATGAAGGCCGTCTTCCATTCATCACCTCGACGGATGCGGATCAGATTGTAGGCACTACGCAGGTCCAACTTTGAAAAGATATGTGCTTCTCTGAGTTGTTCTAGAGCGGCCAGGACCAGAGGAAGGGGATAACTTTGGTAATGTGGCTCCAGGTAGCAGGTCAATAGCACAGTCCCATGGCCGATGAGGTGCAATACACACCAGTGATGCGCGGGTCAATGTATAAACAACCTGCACCCGACCAACGTTTTTAACTAACCCGCCCGCAACTCGGACCGCAAAAAAAGAAAAAGAAAATATTGTACCCGACTTCCTGACCTGCATTTTTTAAAAGTAGTTAATGCTCATCGTTGCGTCATTGGAAAAAAAAAAGAATATATTCTAATTTTGTCAAGAATTATAAAAAATCGTCAATAAGCTCATAATTTGTACTAAAATAGTCTAAATGTTTAGTTTTAACAACAATTTTAAAAAGTTGGCTATGTCTATTTTGATTTTTTGTGCAAGTTCAGCAGACAGTGAGGTTCAGGTTTGTTCCGATCAGAGCTCGTGAGCGGAGAGCGCATTTCTGAATATTCCGCTCCGCTCGTTCATTCCGCAGGGTCGCTCGCTCAACCCAGAATGGCCTGCTGCCTGGCTCAAAAATATGTGGAATAGGGCTGCCTCCGACTCAATTTTTTTAGTCGAGTAGTAGTTGTTCATTTAAGCCATTCATGGACAAATCGCAAGGAGACATTTAATTGTTTAGTAATAAAACTGGTGTTTTCTGTGTCGCTGCAAAGATGAAGTTGACAATTCGGACTCGCCATAAACGCCAGAGAGAAATGCACATTTCATTTGGATTACATAATCAGAGAGTATCCTATTTATTTTGGTTTGAATATTTTCGTTTAAAAGTAGACATTTCAAGCTTTCTGTAATATATAGCCTATATTTCTCAAATCTGTAAGGCACAAGCTGAGTTTCGGCGCCCTCCAGTTCACATGCAATGCAAGTGATCGTGCCGGCTCCTTATTACATTGTCTGCTATATATTTGCTTCTTATTCATTAAATACAGGCAATTGATTGATAAAACATTGATCAAAATTAAGATTTATACAAAACGAAAATCTTTTAAAATGAGTTTTCTATAAAACAAAACTTAATGAAGTCGTCAAAATCATGTTTTACCAAAAACAGCGCCGTTGCTAGGTGGGCGCCAGCGCCTCTGCCTTTCAGTGCCTCTGTCTCGCGAGTGGATGATAGCCCTGAAGACGCCTAGTAATGACATACCTTTAGTGGTAGTACACCGTTAGTTAAGTTATACCTTAAGAGTCTTCTTAGCGCCCTAAGAGACAGCGTTATCAGGAAACGCAGCCCAGGTATGATGCGTAATGGAGATTCCAAAGCGCTCTTCTTTGGTCAGAACCATGGAGAGCGATCGCGGATAGGTCTGTCCTATGCACCGAAACTTTTAACAATGCAACAAAATATTCAAAGAGCATCAAGCTATTAAAATCTATATTATGTATACGCACAGATAATATAACAGTAGGCTATATTTGTCAATATTTTTTTATTAAGTTAAGCAGTGATTGGATAATGTTTTTTTTTATTTAAGAGAGGCGAACAGGTCCACTTCCGCCTGACCAAATTCCCTCCATATCAACTCCACCACCTCGGGGTGGAGTCTCCATTCCCCGGGCCTCAGCCCCTGCCTTGACAGGATGTCTGCCCCCACATTGCTGTCCCCAGGGATAAACATTGCCCTGAGTGAAAGAAGTTTCCCCTGGGCCCATAGAAGAACCTGATGCGCCAGTCTGCACAGAGGGCGCGATCTCAGGCCCCCCTGTCGATTTATATATGACACCACCGACATATTGTCTGTTCGCACTAGAACATGATGGCCTCTGAGATCCGGAAGGAAATGTCTGAGGGCCAGACACACTGCCATCATCTCCAAGCAATTGATGTGCCAAGAAAGATGATGGTCCTTCCAAGTACCCCTGGTGTAGCGGCCTTCCATAACCGCACCCCAGCCTGTGAGGGAGGCATCCGTGGTTAGAATCTTTCTCTGACACGGTGCCCCCAACACAGGACCTAGGGACAGGAACCCTGGTTTCTTCCACATGACCAAAGAACGAAGGCATCTGCGCGTTACTTTGATCGTGCGAAAAGGGTTGCCCCTCGGGGAAAACCCTCTGGTCCTGAGCCACCACTGCAGGGCCCTCATGTACAGCAGGCCAAAAGGAATCACGTTGGACGCTGCTGCCATAAGGCCCAACACCCTCTGAAAGTGTTTGACAGTGATGGCCTGGCCTAGCTTGAGACTCGTTACTGTGTTCAAGATAGTATCTACCCGAGCAGGAGACAACTGTGCCCGCATCGTGATAGAATCCCACACTACCCCCAGGAAAGTGGTTCTCTGTAGAGGAATTAAGGAACTTTTCTTGGCATTGAGTCTTAACCCTAAGCACCTTAGATGGTTCAGAACAACATCTCGATGTTGAACCGCCATCTCTACCGACTGTGCCAAAATGAGCCAGTCGTCGATATAATTGAGGATGCGAATGCCTTGAAGTCTCAGAGGAGCAAGGGCCGCATCCATGCATTTCGTGAAGGTGCGAGGAGACAGTGCTAGGCCGAATGGAAGAACTCTGTACTGATACGCCTTTCCCCCGAAAGCGAATCTTAGGAACTTCCTGTGTTGGGGAAGGATGGAAATATGGAAGTAAGCATCTTTCAGATCTATCGTGACAAACCAGTCCTCGGACCTGATCTGACTCACGATAAGAGGTATAGTCAACATTTTGAACCTGTATCTCCTCAGAGACCGGTTCAATACCCTTAGATCTATTATAGGTCGTAACCCCCCATCCTTTTTGGGAACTATAAAATACCGACTGTAGAACCCGGCTTCCCTTTCCTGAAGAGGAACTTGCTCTATGGCCTCCTTTGCTAAGAGGGACTGAACCTCTCGCTCCATAACCTGACCCTGCTCTGGGCTGACCAGTGTGTGAACCACCCCACTGAATCTTGGTGGACGATACTCGAACTGAATTCTGTACCCCTTTTCCACTGTGCGCAGGACCCACTGAGATATATTTCGAAGACCCTTCCAGGTGTCTAGATAATCTACTAGGGGGATCAGTCTCTCGGGACTGACCTCGGGTGTTGTAATTGAAATATCGGTGGCCTGAAGCATTCGTTTGGCAGGAACTAACCGACATAATTTTATTGCAGGCCTCGTGAGAGGGAACGCAATCGACAGAGCCGCATCGTTTTCGGGCGGACACTGCGATTTGCGTTCGCTGAAAACCGATGTGTTCCGAAGCGCACGTAGCGGCGGGGAGCACACATCGATTTCCTGAGGGCTCCGTGAAGGAGCTTGATGTTGTTGCTCTATCACGGGGGGGACCACCCTCAGAGGCCTGCGCAACGCGTCAGGACCTCTTCGCCGAAGCCTTCCTCGCCTGAATGACAGTCCTCAGATCTGTCCTAGGCCCAGACGACTTCGGCTGAGAGTGTTGCCCTCGGACCCAGACCTTCCTCGGGGGGGCACGAGAAGCAACACTCTCCTTCTGCTGCTGCAGGTGTGAGGAGCTGACGGCTGCCTCCTGGGACTGCCCCCTGGCAGCAGACCCATGAGACTTGGAACGACGGCGGGGAATGAGATGCTTTAGATCACAGTTTGCACAGACAGCGCCCTCGAGCGCTGCCCGTGCATGCTCCACTCCGAGACAAACAACACAGAGCACGTGTGTGTCACCCTCGCTCAAATAGCGCGGGCAAGGGGACACACACTGTCTGAAATGCTTCTCTTTCTCCATCAAATACCTTTACCGAACAAACAACACCAAATAAGACACACAGTCACATATAACGCTTGCTGAAGAACAGAAAGCTAGCGCTGTTATGTTCCGGTGTCCTTTTTATAGCTTCCGCTTCACCGTCACAGGCGACGTCACGGGTGACGTCATCACGTAACACCAATCAAGATTGGACTAGTTCCATACAGGCTTCAGACGCGTCACGCTGAAGGCGTTCCCCAATGTGTCGATTCTCGACGCAGCGCGAGTTCCCTCGAAAGGGAACTTTTTTTTTTATCAATATGTGGTTTGTGTTGGAGTCGGTGTTTTGCTGGCCACAGGTCGTTTCTTAGTGTTATCAGACATGTCATAAGTTGCATGAGTCATAAGTCCATGTCATAAGTTGCAGTGTCGTCGCTGTTGAGTGCAAAGTCAGTAGGCTAGACGAGGCGAGAGGCTCGGGAGCGCGCATGCAGGTGACGTCACTGGCGGTAAATCCGACCCGGGACCTTCACTTAAAAATAAGAATACTTGCTTTCAGAGGTAATAGCAAAACCCGAAAACTGAATAATTTTAATGTGAGATTACAACCCCTTCACACACAGGCAATAAAAAAAGGATTTGTTTTGGTAAAAAAGCTACATACAGCACCTTTAACCCCCTGAGGTCGACAATCGCGCCGGCGCGATAGGCTCGCTTTTTTTCAGTTCAGTTCAAAAGAAATTAATTTTGCTCTGTGGACTTTGATATCACAAGCAAGTTTCATACATCAATCGATTCTGTTAAATGTGTATTATTTTTGTGTATACTCACAATAAAAACAAAGTGTTGTGCTTTTTGCCAAATAAAGAAAAATAAACGTGATGCGAGTTCTGCCTTCTCTCTGTCAGTGAAGACCATTCTGAAACGCGTCCGAAAATGAACAATAACTCAGCGAATACTCAGTCAAACAGGCATACAGACACACAGGCATGAAGCTTGAATTCTCTTCTTTTAAATGAGGTAATTTATATAAAAAACAAATATTCTCATCTTGTGAAATCTGTATTACAGTTTTTCCCAATTGCTAAAACACAAAAAGTGAATGCCCAGATCAAAGCGTCAAAACCGTACCGTTTGCATGCATGTCTTACACACAGGCACCAAATGAATAAACACATTGTAGGCATTGCACTGCAAACAATTGTGCAACACACGGTGCAAAACACTACACACACAGTGTTGTATGTTACACACGTTGGAAAATGAGGAAACACTTTGCATACAGCACATCCATTCAATAATAAAAACACATGCAACAATAGCAACACCCCCGCACACACAGTAAAACACTTAACCGGTAATTGAACACCAATCAGTCACAGCTGTAGCACTATAAATAGAACTCAGGTATGCGCACCTGTCGTGATACAATTGCAAATATGGAGGCCGAAGGACCAAGGGGAAGGAGAAGACGAGGAAGAGACGGGGGAAGAGAGAGAGGAGAACGAGGAAGAGATGGAGGAAGAGGGAGAGGAGAACGAGGAAGAGACAGGGGAAGAGGCAGAGGAGAACGAGGAAGAGATGGAGGAAGAGGGAGAGGAGAACGAGATGGGGGAAGAGGGAGAGGAGAACGAGATGGGGGAAGAGGGAGAGGAGAACGAGATGGGGGAAGAGGGAGAGGAGAACGAGATGGGGGAAGAGGGAGAGGAGAACGAGATGGGGGAAGAGGGAGAGGAGAACGAGGAATAGACGTGGGAAGAGGGAGAGGAGAACGAGATGGGGGAAGAGGGAGAGGAGAACGAGATGGGGGAAGAGGGAGAGGAGAACGAGATGGGGGAAGAGGGAGAGGAGAACGAGATGGGGGAAGAGGGAGAGGAGAACGAGGAATAGACGTGGGAAGAGGGAGAGGAGAATGGCACCAACCTGAACGGGAACCAGGCAGACGCACAACTATCACTGACGACATCAGGGCCACTGTGGTGGACCATGTCATCAACCATGGCCTGACTATGAGGGAGGCCGGGCAGAGGGTCCGGCCCAACCTCAGCCGCTTCACGGTAGCCAGCATCATTCGGACATACCGACAAGAAAACAGGTATGTCCTGAATTAACCCCAAAGGACTGCACAGTACCCACACAGCAAATTGTCTAGTGTTAGTGTAGATTTTCCAGTGTTACAGTAATTTAACACTTTTACAGTGGTTTACATATAAACCCTGGGGGAGTGTTACATAATTTGACTGTAACTTTCAAATTTGCGTTTTCAAATTTGCTGTGCATCAGCGTTCTGGCTGAATCTGGTTATACAGTATTTCACCACGTACAGTATGACAGTACGGGATGGGGAACAGAACCTAACCATCGACACTAATCATGCATTGTTTGCAGAACTGCCAGGCGACCTGCCGTGGGAGGGAGGCAACGAGTGTTCACCCATGCCCAGGAACTGGCCGTTGTCAACCTTGTGGTGGCAAACAACACCATCACCCTGCGCCAATTGCGTGAGCGCATCCTCGAAGACCAGGCAATTTTCCACAATGTGCATGTGTCAGTACGACGACACTCGCCCGGGTCCTGCGGGAACACCACGTCAGCATGAAACAACTTTACAAGGTTCCATTTGAGAGGAACAGTGTTGCAGTCAAGAACCTTCGCTATGACTATGTGCAGGTGAGTTAGAAAGAAAGAAATAAAGAAAGAAAGATTAGTTAAAAAGAAAGAAAAAATAAAGATTATTAAGAAAGAAAGAAAAAGAAAGAAAGAAAGAAAGAAAGAAAAAGAAAGAAAGAAAGAAAAAAGAAAGATTAGTTAGAAAGAAAAAAGAAAGATTAGTTAGAAAGAAAAAAGAAAGATTAGTTAGAAAGAAAGAAAAAAAGAAAAAAGAAAGATTAGTTAGAAAGAAAGAAAAAAGAAAGATTAGTTAGAAAGAAAGAAGAAAGATTATTTAGAAAGAAAAAAGAAAGATTAGTTAGAAAGAAAGAAAGAAAGAAAGAAAGGAAGAAAGGAAGAAAAAAATAAATATTAGTTAGAAAGAAAAAGAAAGAAAAAGAAAAAAGAAAGAAAAGTAAGAAAGAAAGAAAAGTAAAAAAATAAATAAAGATTAGTTAGAAAGAAAAAGAAAAAAGAAAGATTAGTTAGAAAGAATGAAAGTAAAGTAAGATAAAGAAAAAAGAAAGATTAGTTTGAAAGAAACAAAGAAAGAAAGAAAGAAAGAAAGAAAGAAAGATTAGTTAAAAAGAAAGAAAAAAGAAAGATTATTAAGAAAGAAAGAAAGAAAAAAGAAAGAAAAAAGAAAGATTAGTTAGAAAGAAAGAAAGAAAAGTAAGAAAGAAAAAAGTAAAAAAAATAAATAAAGATTAGTTAGAAAGAAAAAGAAAAAATAAAGATTAGTTAGAAAGAAAGAAAAAAGAAAGATTAGTTAGAAAAAAGAAAGTAAAGTAAGAAAGAAAAAAGAAAGATTAGTTAGAAAGAAACAAAGAAAGAAAGAAAAAGAAAGATTAGTTAAAAAGAAAGAAAGAAAGAAAGAAAGAAAGAAAGAAAGAAAGAAAAATAAAGATTAGTTAGAAAGAAAGAAATAAAGAAAGATTAGTTAAAAAGAAAGAAAAAATAAAGATTATTAAGAAAGAAAGAAAAAGAAAGAAAGAAAGAAAGAAAGAAAGAAAGAAAGAAAAAATAAAGATTAGTAAGGAAGAAAGAAAAGTAAGAAAGAAAGAAA
The DNA here is from genome assembly GCF_949319135.1 of Squalius cephalus. Classification (NCBI taxonomy): domain Eukaryota; kingdom Metazoa; phylum Chordata; class Actinopteri; order Cypriniformes; family Leuciscidae; genus Squalius; species Squalius cephalus. The sequence continues at coordinate 1,174,571 of NC_137125.1, read as the reverse complement.
AGTAAAAAGAAAGATTAGTTAGAAAGAAAGATTAGTTAGAACTAAAGAAGAAAGAAAGAAAAAAGAAAGATTAGTTAGAAAGAAAGAAAAAAGAAAGATTAGTAAGAAAGAAAGAAAAGTACCCATCGTCGCTCATAGAGAATATGTGCACAAATCACAAGGGTAAGGGTATTAGGTCCCCCTATGATATAGGCCGGGAGCTAGGTCCACTCCTCAAGATGTTTTTTGCTACCTTTTTTTCACTATTATTTCCTATTATCTTATACCTTGGGCCATCACAAGTTGATAATGACCACCCCCAAGCTTTTGGCGGAATGATGTAATTTTGAATATAAAGGTACTGCAGCTACATAAATGGTCATATAACCCTAAAATTTTGCATGGTGTTTCCTGACACATAGGGGAAACTAGCAGAAAAAGATTATGGGGATTGCTGCCTTTTTGCTGTCAAATATCACCCTCAACATACCCCAAAACACAAAAAAATGGCTGTCCGCCTGACAAATTGTCATCAAAAGTGATCATTCTCATGCATTTTATTATATATATCACTGCCTCAAATGTACATGAAAAACTTTCCAAGTTTATAAGCTTCAATTTAAGTCCAAGATGACCTTACTATCTAGAGGATTATAGCTGGTATAACCAAAGTTATCCACTGTACCTCAAATAGGAGAAAACAGAACTTTCAAGCATTACCTTTCCATATGGGTTCCATAAGTCCACAAAGTCCTTGCAACACAAGGAATAAAGATGACTCTAGTGTGCAGTCTGTTATCAAAAAGCCAACCTTCAATAGAGTAAACGTTAGTAACCTTGCAACGTTAGTAATGCAGGTAAACATTCTTTACAGCCAAATGGCGAAACTAAAATACAGCTCAAACTTAAAAAAAAAAAACATTTATTTGGATCTTAGATCTTTTTGCTGCTTATCCATGCTATACTTCGACTACTTGTCATGTTAGTGTATTGTATTAGTGTAGAATATGAACTCTCAATCAACTTTTTTCTCCTCTTCCTCATCTATATTCGTATGGATTTCATCAGTCAAATCATCTTCATCTGTTTCATGCTCTCCATGATGGTGACCTCAAATGAAAACATTTTCATTAAGACATCAACATCTAAACCTCTGTTAATTCTCAATAAGAACTTCTGCAGATGTGTGACAGAAAATAAAGTCAGTCTGGTTAGTAATATAGTAATATTTATATTCTACACTAATACAATACACTAACATGATCAGTCGTCGAAGTACAGCATGGATAAGCAGCAAAAAGATCTAAGAACCAAATAAATGTTTTACATTTCAGCTGTATTTTAGTTCCCTTATTGGTCGGTCACTCTCTACGTACGTCATGACTAGGGGTTGCACGACTACTGATTTCTGCTAGTCGATTTCTTATCAAAACAATACTCGAGTTACTCGACTACTCGTGGTTCATGTTACTGTAAATGAAAAGACATGAAATAGCTAAATGTTATCAATAAACATTTATTAATTCATAGCCTAATGCAACAATTACATAAGTAAACTCTCAAAACATTATAATTATGACAATTCATTTTTAAATTTTCATTTAACAGTCTAAAGCCAAATAAATAGCTGTTCTTGCCTTTCATTTCAGACGTCTGCTTCTAGGGGCCGTTCACATATCGCCTCTTTTTCGCGCTCGAGTTCGTTATTTCAAATGTAGGCGCGCGGCGAGCACGCTCATAATGGAAGCAACGTGGTGCGCTAGTTTTTCCAGGCGCACCGATGCCGCGGGGAGATGAAAACATCTCAACTTTTCAGAATGCCTCAAGCGCACCGCAGGTCATGTGACAAAAAACAATCAGCTTTGGCCTTTCCGTAACATCATCGAAAGCTCGGCCGAACAGCTGATCGTAGCTACAGGGCGGGTTTTTCCTTCTCATCTCCAGAAATATATCTAGTTGTAAAGCTAATGCAAAGGCTAGAAATCAATTAATCCTTTGCTAATACTACTTCGTCGTCATCATGGAGAGTGCAGTTCATGGTTGCATATCAAAGACAGATGCCATACACTTGTAGGAGACAGCTGCATGGTTTCCACACGTTTTTAGACACAATATGTGAACGGCCTCTTGCAGAGTTGGCCAATTACATTATTTTTGTTATCCTTGATGAAATACTTTCACACATCTGACATGTGGTGTCTGTTGGTGACGTTCGCCATTTTTAATTCATTTATGGTTAATGGACGCTCGAGTAGTCGATTGTTTCCGACAGCGTCGACTAGTGGTTGAAGTAGTCGATCTATCGACTACTCGACTAGTCTATGCAAGCCCTAGTCATGACCGACTGATAGGAATCACGCTAGAGAGGCCAATCTACTTCAAGTGAAACTAAAAAGAGCCAATACACATTGGCATGCAATCATTTGCATCAGCTGTTCAGCCCTGCAGGGCAGGTATATAACGAGCAGAAGGTGCGATTGCATCTCAGTTTTTTGCTTCGGAGCCAAGCACTTTGATGTTGTTCTACATATCTTCAAGGAGATTGTGAAACTGAGCGAGCTTCTTCTTCTTCGGACCTCTCCACACTGGTGCGGGTGACACAGCACAGCAGCACAAGCGGTCTTTTTTCTCTCTCTTTCTTTTGTTTTTGTTTTTGTTTTGACTTGAGCAAACAAAAGCTGTTCTCACAACTGGTAAGGTGCGCTTGAGAGCACTCAAAGGCAGTTTTCACGGCTTGTAAGACCAGTGAGGAGAGAGAGCGCACAGACAGTTGCACATTCCTGTCTGTGCTTGCAGTGACCGCTCCACTGCGTGCTTCAGCACTAACGAGAGCTGTGTGCTTCTGTGAATGCGGTCGTTACCTGGGATCGCGGGATGGCACCTTTTACTGCCAGAAACCGTTCTGGTGGCTCCTCCTCCCTCACAACTCTTGATGGCGGGGCGGCTAAGGGATACACACATATACCACCAGTGGACCGGGCCGTTGCTATGCAGCTGTGCCCTAACACCACTTGGAGGAGCCAGTCGCAGGCAGGCCCCCCCCCCCCCCACCCGAGATGGATTGGGCCATCCACTCCACTACAGTGAGAGCAGCCGATGCCCATGTCTTGCGAGTAGAGACCTACTGGCGAAGGACGCGATAGAGCCGGTACCTCCAGCCGATATGAGGTGAAGGCCCTACAGTCCCTACTTCATTGTCCCCAAGAAAGGTGGTGGGTTCAAAATGCTCACGCAGAAATGCATTTTTGAGTGCATCCATCCCCAAGATTGGTTTGCAGCGATCGACCTGAAGGACGCGTACTTTCATGTCTTGACATGTCTTCACAAAAGTCATGGAGGGGGCCCTTGTTCCCATGAGAGAACAGGGCGTGCGCATCCTCAACTATTTCAATGACTGGCTCATATTAGCACACTTTCGAGATCAGTTATGCGAACACTGGGATCTCGTGCTCAGGCACCTCAGCCAGTTGGGTCTTTCGGTCAACTGGGAGAAGAGCAAACTTGCCCCCATGCAAAGGATCTCTTTTCTTGGTATGGAATTGGATTCGGTCGCACAGACAGCGCACCTCACAGAGCAATGCGCTCAGTCGGTGCTGAACTGCTTGAACACCTTCAAAGGCAGGACGGCGGTCCCACTGAAATTCTTTCAGAGGCTCCAGGGGCATATGGCAGCGGCAGCAGCGGTAACTCAGTTCAGGCTGCTCCATATGAGGCCGCTTCAGCACTGGCTTCATGGCCGAGCCCTGAGATGGGTGTGGCATCACGGCACTCACCGGGTGACAATCACCGGCGTGCCGCCAGACCTTCAGCCCGTGGTCAGACCCCTTGTTCCTGCGGGCAGGAGTCCCCTTGGAACAGGTTTCCAGGCATGCTGTGGTGTTCAGACGCCTCTGCCACCGGCTGGGGTGCCACGTACAACGGGCATGCAGTGTCAGGGGTGTGGACGGGCCTTCAACTGCATTGGCACATCAACTGCCTCGAGTTGCTAGCAGTGCATCTCGCTCTGAGCCACTTAAAGAGACCGCTACAGGGCAGAGACGTGCTGGTCCAAACGGACAACACTGCAACCGTTGCGTACATCAACCGACAAGGTGGTCTACGCTCCCATCGCATGTCGCAACTCACCCGCCATCTCCTCCTCTGGAGTCAGAAGCATCCGAAGTCACTTTGAGCCATGTATGTCCCCGGTGTGCTCAACCGTGTGGCCGACAAGCTATCATGAGTTGTGCTCCCGGGAGAATGGTGACTCCACCCCCAGGCAGTTCAGCTGATCTGGAGAGAGTTCGGGGAGGCTCAGGTAGACCTGTTTGCCTCTTCAGAGACCTCCCACTGCCAGCTGGTTTACTCCCTGACTGAGGGAACACTCGGCACAGATGTACTGGCACACAGCTGGCCCATGGGCCTCCGCAAATATGCGTTCCCCCCAGTGAGCCTACTTGCACAGACCCTGTGCAAAGTCAGGGAGGACGAGCAGCAGGTCCTTCTGGTGGCCCCATATTGGCCCACCTGGACCTGGTTCCTTGAACATATGCTCCTTGTGACAGTACCTCCCTGGCCCATTTCTCTGAGGGAGGACCTTCTGACTCAGAGACGGGGCACCCTATGGCACCCGCGTCCGGACCTCTGGAAACTCCATCTCTGGTTCTAGGTGACTTACCCCCAGAGGTACTTAACACAATCACTTCTGCACGGGCGCTGTCCACGAGATGTGTGCCTTGAAGTGGAACCTGTTCGTCGAGTGGTTTTCTTCTCGCCGAGAGGACTCCCGAAGATGTTTGATAGGGTCCGTGCTTTCCTTCTTGCAGCAAGGGTTGGAGCGAAGGCTGTCTCCCTCCACCCTCAAAGTACATGCTGCCACTATTTCAGCTTATGACGACCACATAGATGGCAAATCAGTTGGAAAGCACGACCTGGTTGTCAGGTTCCTAAGGGAGGCGAGACGGTTAAACCCTCCTCGTCCCCCCTCCATACCCTCTTAGGACCTTTCCCTGGTGCTTCAAGCTCTTCAGGGTGCTCCCTTTGAGCCTTTGCAGTCAGCAGACTTAAAGCTTCTCTCTTTGAAGACTTTGCTGCTGATTGCACTGGCCTCTATCAAAAGGGTAGGGGGCCTGCAAGCATTTTCGGTCGATGAATCGTGCCTATAGTTCGGGCCGGGTGACAACCATGTTGTACTGAGACCCCGCCCTGGTTATGTGCCCAAGGTTCCTACCACTCCCTTCAGAGATCAGGTGTTAGGCTGGGTTCCATATGTGTGACCCTATGGGGATTCCATATGTGTATACTTCCACGGCTGCTCCTAATCGAAGCCTCGTGTCTTTCCCTTGGGCTAAGTTACCCAATATTCATATGCAGTACAACCTTCGGGCTAGTCCATATGTATTTTTCCACATAACTCCCTCGAAGAAAGTGGCTTCCACAGCATTCCCCTTCCATAGAAAGGGCACGGTTTTCCAGTGTTATCCAATAATCTCACTGTATGGGTTATCATGGAACAACAGTAACAGATACGCTCTGTGTAAGCCCTTTCCTATCGTCCGTCCAGGCAAGAAGGGGTACAGGCTTACATCGGGCACTGGATGGGGTGCAGCAGCTGTGGCGCTTTGGCAGGGATTCCTATCAGTTGGTCACGACATACGTCGAGAGTGACCGACCAATAAGGGAACGTCTCGGTTACATATGGTAACCCTTGTTCCCTGAGGCAGGGAATGGAGACGTCCATCCCATCGTCACATCTGCTGCTGCCCGTCGGGGCGGCCAGCTTACCAGACTTGGCTCCTCAGCAAAAAAGGAGCTCACCTCGCAACTGCTGCTCATTATATACCTGCGCTGCGAGGCTTAACAGCTAATGCAAATGACTGCATGCCACTGTGTTTTGGCTCGTTTCAGTTTTACTCGAAGTAGATTGGCCTCTCTAGAGAGATTCCTATCAGTCGGTCACGACGTACATCTCCGTTCCCTCCCTCAGGGAACGAGGGTTACCATATGTAACTGAGACGTTTCGCCATTTGGCTGTAAAGAATATTTACCTGTACAGAAGGTTACTAACGTTTACTCTATTGAAGGTTGGCTTTTTGATAACAGACTGCACACTAGGGTCATCTTTATTCCTTGTGTTGCGAGGACTTTGTGGAATTTAATAAATCTCACATTTGGTTAATTGATTTTGTGTGAATGTACCCTATGTTGCACCCTGACCCTAGTCCACCTAGGGCAGGGCTATTCAATTCAATCATCTCCATCTGGCCCAAAGGCACCCCAACCTCCTTCCGCCTGTTTTCCTGGCGGTGTGGCTACATTTGGTTAAATATGCGAGTGGCCGTAGTGGCGCGTGCAGCTGTACGTCTATACGCACTGTGCGTACCATGAGCGCTCCGACTAACCTGAGAAACGGTTTCAGTCCGAATATGTGTGTCCCGTATTTCTGTCAAATTAACCAGCGATACCAATCATTTGTGAATGGTGCGAATCTTTTGTTTCGATCTTTGGTTCAATTATTTCCTTTCCATGAATTGGACAAATGCGCTTGCATAATGGTCTGAAATGATTCAGATTCGTTCGGACCGCTCTGTCACCGAATCATCTGAAGCTGTTTATTGGTCAATAACAACAAATATAGAACAAATAGTGCTGTTTTCAGTTTAGTTTCAGTTTAACTCGCAGTTTAGTTTACTTTGAACTGTGCAGCACCGCCCAGTGGGTAACGGAACGCAAGCTTAAAGGAGTTGTGTTTACTCCTGGTTCTGGACACTATTATTAAACAGCATTGCGACATCCAGTGAGAAGCTGTTCAATTCGACACACCTCTGTTACAGACCACAAATCATTCGATGATTTAACTAGTTTTAAATCAGATGAAGCAGCCTCAACATTCCCAACACAACTGATGTGGTAAACAGCAGAAACATTGTGCCATGAACGAAGTTAGAAGACTTTAAATCCCCTAATCACCAACTTTACAAACATTTACCATGAATGTACTGTAATTTACTATAATTTGGGCAGAAATGTGGAATATTTATACTGAATACTATCTTACAGTCATTTATATTGCAGTAGATTAATTAGGTGGGTAGAGGAATATACAAATCATTTTGTGTATATTTTTTACCTGTGTTTAGGCATTTTGTTATACAGTGGTAGTGAGTGAGTAGCCATGCATGGTTTTACCTGTGGTTATCACGTCTTACTGTCAGAATATTTTCATTTAAGCCTATAATAATTATAAATAAAATAATTCTTACCAATAGCTATGATCTTGTATAATTCATATTTTTGTACATAGCTGTAAATAAGTTATTTATTAAAGACTCATAAATCTGCATACTGTTGGGTAACACATTTCCAAGTAAATACAATACTTTTTTAGGTTTACTTTAGCTTATTTATTGATACTGTTATGTTTCAATAAGTAATAAATAATGTTTCAATAAATAAGCTAAACCCACCGGCCCTCCTCAACATTCCGATTTAATAATCCGGCCCTTGAATGAAGCTAATTGAATAGCCCTGACCTAGGGGCATAACATTACTCACTTCTCATGCAATTCACTTCATATAGTATAGCAGTACATAAGTCAAGTCTCAACTCTTGTTTAAGACATTGTTCATAAGCAAAAAATATGCTTAATCCAATATGGAATGGTAATGCTTGAAAGTTCTGTTTTCTCCGATTTGAGGTACAGTGGATAACTTTGGTTATACCAGCTATAATCCTCTAGATAGAAAGGTCATCTTGGACTTAAATTGAAGCTTATAAACTTGGGAAGTTTTTCATGTACATTTGAGGCAGTGATATATATAATAAAATGCTTGAAAATGATCACTTTTGATGACAATTCGTCAGGCGGACAGCCATTTTTTTTGTGGGTGCCATGTTGAGGGTGATATTTGACAGCAAAAAGGCAGCAATCCCCAGAATCTTTTTTCTGCTAGTTTCCCCTATGTGTCAGGAAACACCATGCAAAATTTTAGGGTTATATGGCCATTTATGTAGCTGCAGTACCTTAATATTCAAAATTACATCATTCCGCCAAAAGCTTTTCCCAAAAAGGATGTTTTTTGGCCCCTGAGACCAAACGGGGCCGACTTGGGTGTGGTCGTTATCAACTTGTGATGGCCCAAGGTATAAGATAATAGGAAATAATAGTGAAAAAAAGGTAGCAAAAACATCCTGAGGAGTGGACCTGGCTCCCAGCCTAATAGGCTGCCCAGCCCCAGTTGTCATTCAGACCTTAGCCACAAGGGTCCAGGCCTGGCAAGCCATCCCCTATGAACATCATAAAGCGAGGTTATTCGCTCCAATTCGCTCACAGACCCCCGCGATTTCAGGCGGTCGTCGAGACTTCGGTGGGTGAGAAGCAATGTAGCTCACGTGCTTTGCGCCGAAATTCAAAACCTGTTGAAAAAAGGGGCGATAGAATTAGCCGTTCGTTTTCTAAAGGGGGCCAGGAGGTTGAACCCCTCCCACCCCACTTCCATACTGGCTTGGGACCTCTCCACGGTCCATGGGGCCCTGAAGAGTCCCCCATTTGAGCCGCTACAGTCAGCTGACCTTAAGCCACTTTCGCTGAAAACTGCTCTGCTGCTGGCTCTGGCATCAGTTAAGCGAGTGGGAGATCTGCAGGCACTCTCAGTGAGCCCTTCCTGCCTTGAGTTTGGAGTAGGTGACTCCAGAGTCACACTCAAACCGAGGCATGGCTATGTTCCTAAAGTGCTCTCAACTCCGTTTAGGGCACAGGTCATTACATTATCAGCTCTTCCTCCCACGGAGAACGATGGAGAGGCTAATCTGCTCTGTCCTGTGAGAGCTCTAAAAATTTACCTGGAGCGTTCTGCGCCGTTTAGGCAATCAGAACAGCTTTTTGTTTGCTTCGGCGGCCGCACCAAAGGGTCTCCAGTCACGAAGCAGAGGCTATCTAGATGGATAGTGGACACTATCTCCCTAGCATATGAGGCCGTGGGTCTTGCCCCATAGGCGCTAGAGCCCATTCTACAAGAGGCATGGCCTCCTTGGGGGCCTGGTCTAGTGGTGTACCAATCCAAGACATATGTGCGGTGGCTGGCTGGTCCTTGCCGTCAACTTTTGTGAGATTTTACAACATGGAGGTTCCTTGCCTGCAGGCTCGAGTCCTCTCATTATGATATCAGACCCGACGGTGTCCGGTCTTATCAGTCTATCTATTACTGTCCATAAGCACAGATGTCCTGGCTCCTATGCTCCAGCCCCCTATTCATGAAGCCCGACTCAGGTCCGGTTACTGTCACTTACGTTGGGGCTTATATGGTTTGCTTCTGTGAGCCTCGGGATGCTCCCTGGGCTCCAGTGGTATTATGTTTGGAGCGAGCCTGGCTCTTATGCTCCATCCCCTTATTCATGAAACCCGACTCAAGTCCGGTTACTGTCACTTATGTTGGGGTTATAATGGCTTGTTTCTGTGAGCCTCGAGATGTTTCCCTAGGCTCAAGTAGTATGCAGCCAGTTACTAATAGTGCGGCATGTTACATTGCGTCCCCACTGCGTATTAGCTACGCAATACGAAGTGACCATTCTTGAAAGGTAACGTACTCGGTTACTAACTTTAGTATTGCGTAGCCTGCCGCATTATTGCAAACTGTCAGAGGTTGTTGCTTCAGTCAATTAAACCTGCTATTTTGGCGAATTCCAGCCTATTTACATTTACATTTAGTCATTTAGCAGATGCTTTTATCCAAATCGACAAATTAGCACTAAAATAAGCAAGTCATTGTGAGGAGGCAAAAACAACACAAGAAGTGCTCAAAATACCAAGTGCAGTCATTACTCAGAGTAGCATAATCCAGACAAAGGAGGATCGCTTTTAAAAGGAGGATTTCGCGTGTTTTTAATGAGGTTAAGTGCTCATGGAAGAGATGAGTTTTCAGTTGTCTTTTGAATGTTGTCAGGGATTCTGCATTCCAGATGACGGTGGGGAGATCATTCCACCAGCATGGAACCGTGAATGAGAATGTTCTGGAGAGTGATTTTTTAGCTCTCTGTGATGGTACCACGAGCCTTTGCTCATTGACTGATCGTAGGCTTCTGGTAGGGATGTAGACTTGTAGGAGCGAGTGAAAGTAGGAGGGAGCTGAGCCTGTGATAGATCTGTAAGCAAGCGTCAATGCCTTGAACTTTATGCGAGCAGCGAGTGGTAGCCAGTGCAGAGAGATGAACAGAGGAGTGACGTGGGCCCTTTTGGGCTCGTTGAAGACAAGACGGGCTGCAGCGTTCTGAATCATTTGTTGAGGTTTAGTTGCGCATGATGGAAGTCCAGCCAGAAGAGCATTGCAGTAATCCAGCCTAGATATGACCAGGGCCTGGACGAGAAGTTGTGTTGCATGCTCAGTTAGGAAAGGCCTGATCTTCCTGATGTTGTGCAGTGCAAACCGGCATGATCGAGTTGTCTGTGTAATTTGGTCTGTGAAGGTCAGCTGGTCATCAAATATTACTCCAAGATTTCTGACTGACCTTGATGGGGTGATTGATGATGAATCTATCTGGATGATGAAGTCGTGTTGTAGAGACAGATTGGCAGGGATGACGAGAAGCTCAGTCTTTGCCAGGTTGAGCTGCAGGTGATGTTCCTTCATCCATGCCGAGATGTCAGCCAGACAGCTTGAGATCCGTGCCGCTACTGTGGGATAATCTGGTTGAAATGAGAGGAAGAGCTGTGTGTCATCAGCATAGCAATGGTAAGAGAAACCATGTGCCTATATGATGTATCCCAGTGATGTGGTGTAAATGGAGAAGAGGAGGGGTCCAAGCACTAAACCCTGTGGAACCCCTGTGGTCAGTTGATGTGCTTTGGATACCTCGCCTCTCCATGCGACCACCTGTGAGATAGGACTCAAACCATTGGAGAGGAGTACCTGTGATGCCCAGTGATGAGAGGGTGGACATAAGGATCTGATGATTCACAGTGTCGAAGGCAGCAGACAGATCCAGGAGAATGAGAACTGGAGATTTGGAAGCAGCTTTTGCGGTCCGTAGGGCTTCTGTGACTGATAGCAATGCAGTCTCGGTTGAGTGCCCTTTCTTGGAGCCAGATTGGTTGACATCCAGCTGGTTGTTCAGAGACAGGAAGGATGTTACTTGGTTGAAAGCAGCTCGTTCAATAGTTTTCGCAATGAATGGTAGGAGAGAGACAGGTCTGTAATTCTCTACAAGTGATGTGTTTAATGTTGTTTTTAAACACATGTTTAAAAGCAGTGGAGTTACCTGAGCCTGCTTGAATGCTGTAGGGAAAATGCCAGTATGGAGGGATGAGTTGATGATGTGTGTGGTGAAGGTAGAAGTTGCTGGTAGAAGTATAGGAGAGATGGCTTGTAGAAGGTGTGAGGGGATGGGGTCTAGAGGGCAGGTGGTAGGATGCCTGGAGATGAGAAGTTTAGATACTTCTTCCTCAGTTAGTAGTGGAGCGGTTAAGTGATATAATCGTTCATTTTATGATACAAGCGTGAAAATTGGCATGAGCAGTCTCCATGGGTCACTTGACAAGAAAATTGTCCGAGCCACTTGAAATTTCAAGATTTTTAATTTTTCAAGATGGCTGACACCTTAGAGGAGCAGTTAATTGATATAGTGGTTTATTTGGTGATACAAGCATGAAAATTGGCATGAGCAGTCTCTGATGGTCACTAGACAATAAGCCACCCACAGCTACTTGAAATTTCAAGATGGTGGCCAGTTTTCAAGATGGCCGACACCTTAGTGGAGCAGTTAAGTGATATAGTGGTTTATTTGGTGATACAAGCATGAAAATTGGCATGAGCAGTGTCTGTGGGTCACTTGACAATAAGCCACCTACAGCTACTTGAAATTTCAAGATGGCGGCCATTTTTCAAGATGGCCGACACCTTAGTGGAGCAATTAGGCTCATGGCAATTTTCATACTTGTATCACCAACTAAATGATTTCTTAAGCCTAATTGCTCCACTAAGGTGGTGGCCATCTTGAAAAATGTCCGCCATCTTGAAATTTCAAGTGGCTCGGACAATTTTCTTGTCATGGAGACTGCTCATGCCAATTTTCATGCTTGTATCACCAAATAAACCACTATATCACTTAACTGCTCCACTAAGGTGTCGGCCATCTTGAAAAATGGCCGCCATCTTGAAATTTCAAGTGGCTCAGACAATTTTCTTGTCAAGTGACCCATGGAGACTGCTCATGCCAATTTTCACGCTTGTATCATAAACTGAACGATTCTGCCAAACATAAGCACTTAGCCGCTCCACTATAGTGGAGAGAAGGAGGAGAGAAGATTATTGGCTGTGGGTGTGGTTGGTCTGGGTTCCTGTGTGTGTGGAGTTAAGAACTGACTGCTGATAGTTGTTTTGTTGGTGAAGAAGTTAGCAAAATCATCATCAGTTAACAAGGAGGTAGGTGGTGGTGGAGGTGGACAGAAGAGAGAGTTGAATGTCTTGAAAAGTGATCGTGTATTGGAGGTGCTGTTGATCTTGTTGTGGAAATATGAAGATTTTGCAGCATGAACATCCACAGAAAAGGAAGAAAGCAGAGACTGATACATACTCAGGTCAGATGTGTCTTTTGATTTGCGCCATTTCCTCTCCGCTGCCCTGAGTTTGGTCACAAACATCTTCGGGGGTGAACACCACTCAACGAACAGGTTCCACTTCAGGGCGTAAGCATGCCTCGTAAAGGGTGCTCTCGCATAAGTGATGGTGTCTATGACTGCTTGTGGTAGATCACCTAGAACCTCCGCGTCCCGTCCAGGGACCAGACACAGAGTTTCCAGAGGTCTGGACGAGGTGGCATACGGTGCCCCGTCCCTGAGAAAGAAGGTCCTCCCTCAGAGGAATGGGCCAGGGAGGGTGACAACTGGCAATGGGACAAGTCCGGAGAGTCAAACAGATCTATCTGTGCGGCCCTGAAGTGGTCTCAAATCAGCTGGACTGCCTGAGGATGGAGTCTCCATTCTTCCTGGGCCACAGGCTGTTGTGAGAGCTCGTCTACGGCACGATTGAGCAGGCCGGGGATATAAGTGGCACGAAGCGACCTCAGATGCTTCTGACTCCATAGGCTAGGTGGTGGGTGAGTTGAGTCATGCGAGGGGAGCTTAGACCACCTTCATGGTTGTTGTACGCAACGGTCGCAGTGTTGTCCGTACGGACCAGTACATGCTTGTGGAGCAGCTGCATTTTGAGGCGTCTCAGAGCAAGGTTTACTGCTAGCAACTCAAGGCAGTTGATGTGCCAATGCAGTTGGGGGCCCGTCCAGATCTCCGCTACTGCATGCCCCTTGTACGTGGCCCCCCAGCCGGTGTTTGATGCATCTGTGAAGACCACAGCATACCTGGACTCTTGTTCTAGGGGCACTCCGGCCCGGAGAAACGAAGAGTCTGACCAGGGCTAAGGGTTTGGTGCCAGGCCGGGGTGGCTGTGAAGCCAGTGCTGAAGTGGTGTTACTGTGGATGCCATATGCCCCAGGAGCCTCTGAAATTTTTTCTCTTGACAGTATTTAATCAGGAATCATTCAGTAATGGCCTGTGTCGCGGGAGGATGGAGTAATGAAAGTACGCAGCCTTCAGGTCGATCGCTGCGAACCAATCTCGGGCACGGATGCATGCGAAAATGCGTCTCTGCGTTAGCATCTTGAACGGAAGCCTGTAAAGGGCCAGATTTAAGACTCACAGGTCCAGGATTGTCTATAACCCACCGCCTTTCTTGGGTACAATGAAGTACGATCTGTAGAAGCTGGTCTTCATCTCGGCTGGAGGGACTGGCTCAATCGCATCCTTCACCAGTAGGACTGTGGTCTCTGCGCGCATGACAGGGGCACGTTCGCTCAACACTGAAGTGTAACGAACACCGCTGAATTGGGGCGGATGCCGGCCAAACTTAATCGTATAGCCAAGTCTGATGGTACGGAGGAGCCAGCTGGACCGGCTGGGAAGCACTTTCCAGACTTCCACGAACCGGGCCAGGGGAAGCAGAGGCACCACAGATGTACCCAGGGTGGGGTAGCGACAGGCCCGGCCCTAACCAATTTGGTGCCCTAGGCAAGATTTTAAGTGGCGCCCCCTTGCATTGCAGTACAGTGCACTGTTAGTGTACATATACTCACAAGAAACTTAATAGCTTTGTTTTAGACATTATTTTATTTAACTAAAACAATTGCACATTCAAAATACTAATTATAATAATAATAATAATAATAAAATTATATTAGTAATTCATATATTAGTAATAATTTAAATTATTGTCATTACAATGAAATTCTAATTAGCAGAATGCAAAAGAATCAGTAAACTGCAGTATAATATTGCTAGTTATGCTCTAACATTAATGATGTGCACTTTAACACAGGTGTAAATTTTAACATGATAAACACACTTTATAGACTATGAGCTGTAACACAGTTAACAGCTGGCGTTACAACTATGGAATTATTATTATGATTATTAATGGTATTTTGATTGATTATTACAAGCTGGGAAAACGTGAGATAATGATGTCAATGAAATTAACATTAATACACCTGCTGATTTGATCTAATATTTACACATTTGTCCAAGGAAGGAACTCATATTACTATTTTCCATAATAATAGTGCTAGGCTTATCTGTTAGAACCATTGACTGTAAATATTTTGGTTAGAACTAGCAGATAGCGCTGGTTATTTATAGATTAGCTTACCACCATGTATGCTAATGACTAATGGCATTATTGATCATCGTTCTGTAACATCAAAATAATATCATTAACATCATCTTTACTGTAACATTACCTTTGTCTTTGTCGCGTTTTTCCTCCTCTTCTTTTCTTTTTTTCCTCCCCTAAGCACCAGATAATTTGGGACGCTTTGACATATTAACTTTTTTTGACGCAATAAAAACAAAAACCGAATGGCGGCCGCGGGTAAAAGAAGTCTGATTGGTGGAAGTGTATATGTGTGATCCCTTCAACTCCCCCCTGGTCACGTTAAAGTAAGAATTTATAAGAGAAATTCAATGCCATTAGAAAAATGTGATCACAAAAAAAAAAAAAAAAGAAAGAAAGAAAGAAAGTCAATGCCATGTAAATCCCATTATTGCTCCACTCGTTGCAGTGTTAATGAAGTACAATAAAAGCGGAAAGTTCCTTACGCGGCTCTGGCGCCCCCCCTAGGGTATACGGCGCCGGCGCCCTTAGCATTTGCCTATACTGCCTATGCCACGGGCCGGCCCTGGGTCGGGAGGTGGCTGACAGGGACCTGGCTCGGAAGGCGGCGGCAGGAAGACACCCTCGTCGACGAGCAGGCGGAGGATCTGCCACCCCCAGACGGGTGGAAGCAGCAGCGGGCCGCCGGGGCAGGATGTGCCGGATGGCCTCAGTCTGCTTCTGGGTGGCAGAGAACTGTTGGACGAAGTTCTCCACCGCGTCGCCAAACAGCCCAACCTGGGAAATGGGGGAGTCCAGGAACCGAGTCTTGTCGGCATCGGACAGGTTGAGCCAGAGATGGCGCTCCTGGACCTCTAAGGTAGACATCGCCTTTAATAATAGCCAGCTTAAACGTTTTCGGTACATATCCTAGTGACAACGAAGAATTAGTGATATTAAGGAGAGGATCTATGACCTCTGGAAGCATCTATTTCAGTAGCTTAGTCAGTATAGGGTCTAACATACGTGTTGTTGATTTAGATGATTTAACGAGTTTAGACAATTCTTCCTCTCCTATTGCAGCGAATAAATAAATAAAAATGTATGTTTGAGCTCATGCGCATATGTCATTAAAATAAATGTTTCATTTAGAATTGTTGCATGAAGTCTCCCTTTTTAGTTGCAGGGTTGTAACAATATACATTTAATTTCTTCTTGTGCCATCTAAGGTTCATTGTGTCAACTTTGACCATTAGCTGGCGCTTATCCCTTTTTTTGTTACACAGCTGAAAAAATTAGGAAGCAGTGCTGGTAGAATGCATGAAGTTAAATCACCACTTAGGATTGGTCACTTGTCTGTTTCTTTGAATCTGTTGATTTGTCAAACATGCAATTGCAAGTTTCTCATTTACTCCTGATAATAAGTCATCTGAGGTTATTCATTACAGCCACAGTAAACTCTGAAGACCAATTATAGCCATTATCGTTTGCTGTTGAGTAAATGTGCACCTCAGGGTGCTGTTAACACCTGTGCTGAATGCAGAGATGATCTATTCATTAGAGGTGTGAAAGCAACCTCACAGAAAGCAGAAAGTACTGATGCAATAGCTGCTGCTCATTATTCATGGGTCAGTTATATAATATTTTGTTTTGATATATTTTAAAAGTAAATGAAGTAGAACTTTTATTCGACAAGTAGATATACAAAGAAATCCTCTCGGTGCAGGTGCCAACAGTACAGAGAAACACATTACCTATATTACCCCCACCCAAAAAAACAAAACAAAGAGAGCTAATGTTCTTCTCAGTCAGACATTGTTACTAATAACTCTTGTGGCAGCCTGATTCAGTTCTCTCACAGTATTAACAACAATTACATTTACCTTCCGGTAGCTCAAACAGTAGAGCATTGGTGCTTGCAACGCCAAGGTCATGGGTTCGATTCCCAGGAAAAGCAAGAGCTGATAAGAATGTAAATGTGTAACTTGAAATGTAATGTAAGTCGCTTTGGATAAAAGTGTCTGCCAAATGCATAAATGTAAAACTTAATATGTGGAATATGTAATGATGCTTTATATCATTTTAAAAACAGAAACACAAGCTAAAACACTTCGTTCTGAAACAGTATCAGTTATCATTTTTTAAAATGACAGTATAGAAGATTTGGCCCATATCGGCTTTTATGATACTGTTATGGTACTTGCGACGTGAATGTAGACCACCCGTTGCAGTGTTGTCTGTCCGAACCAATATGTGCTTGTCCTGAAGCAATGGTCAAAACCGGCGCAGAGCCAGCAGATCTGCTGGCAACACGAGGCAGTTGATATTAAAGCCCTGCACAGGCCTCAAATCTAGGCCCTAGCCCGGCCCGGCACTATGTTGCAGCCATTAAAATAGGTCAGTTTTGTTTTCAATGGCAAAGTAGTTATGTTTCTTTTCATTTCTTTATTAAGTTAATTTAGACAAATGTTCCGAGCAATTTTTTTTAAAAGTTTTATTTCATTAAAAAAAAAAAAAACGTAATGAGGACCAAGCTTTACTTGGCTATAATAAACAACTTGGCTATAACAAAATCCATAGATATAAAACACTTCAAGCATATCATACAGACAGTTAGTTTAAATGAAGTTTTATGTAACAAAGTTCGGGAGGAGCATGTTCAGGTAATCATCCAATCAGCACAAGAAGAAGCCAGTATAAATAAAGCATTCCCTTACCTCCTGTCTCATGACAAATTTCTCAGCATTTGACTCCGCCCTTGTGCCGTCATGTCTGAGTTAGAGCTCTTCCCCTCTGACGATGATTCTCTCGTCACGGACGAGACTCCATCGCAATCCGCGGATCCAAGGATCGTTCCATCTCCAGCCTCCTCAAACCGGGGACGCCAGCTTCCTCGATTCCCTCCACGCACGCCAAGACGCCAAGGACTCCCCTCACCACCGCCGGAGAGGAATCCACCATCTTCCTCCACGTCTTCACACTCTCCAGCCCACCCAAACATCCCTCCCATAGGGAAGTGGACTGTTAAAGGGCTGAGACAAGCCCTAATTAACTCCAATGTCAACTTTTCTCGCAGATTGAATAAAGCAGATTTATTTAATCTATATGTCTCTTTACAATCTACTAACCCTTCTGTTTCAGCTCCCATTTCATCGGCTCGAACGAGCAAGGCCCGCCGGACCCAGATCACTCGCCCCGCAGCGTCTTCACCTTCCTCACAAGCAGTGCTGGGCCCCGCCCACGCACCACGTCGCTGCAGACCTTCCGCCAGCCTGGGCCGCGCCCCAGTGCCAGTCGCGGAAGGGCTTCAATCTCTTCAATCCAGGTCAACTCTTCTCCTCAGCCCCTCCCACCGCGGCACCGTGCGCTCCAGATCCCTGCAACACGGACTAAATATCAGCTCCTCAAACGTTCCTTCTCCCTCCTAAAGTTACCTCTTTCAATTTTCCCTATTTTCAAGTGCCAGGTGCTCACCCTAGCGTGAGGATGCCTCCGTTAGCCGGACAAGCGCCAACGCAATTTCTTCCCCTTCCTCACTATCCTCATTTCTTTCCTCCTCCACCTGTACCGGGGGCTGACATTTGCGTGAGGATGCCTCCACAAAATGCCACAGCACCGGCCCTCCCTCCTATCAACCCTCTCCTCGCTCGATCTCCCTTCTCTCTCTATTCAGCTACTCCTCAACCAGCATCTTCAAACGCCATCCCCGCAGAACCTCCGCCAGTGACAAACAGCATCAGAGCTCAAATCCTCGCAGGTGCGGATGTGGACTTGGGCTCTCTACTGTCAATGTTCCCCATGTCAGAATCCAATCGCCAGGTGGACTGCAGCGACATATCCGTCACTTTAAAAAATAATATGCAGGTTTCATCACGTACTCTGTCGTTGGCCGAATTTTGTATCGCTTTCAACCGCTATACCGAAGTTACAGTATATGCTCTGCTTTTCCCCATAGACAGCGCGAGCTGAACGATTACCTTTCTATCATAGCGGAGCTCACGCTGTCTTATGGGGGTAGTCAACTCAAAATCTTTCCCTGAGGAAAAATTTGATTCAGTCGTTGCTATAGGAGAGGAAGAATTTACTAAACTCGTTAAATCATCTAAATCTACAACATGTATGTTAGACCCTATACCAACTAAGCTACTGAAAGAGATGCTTCCAGAGGTCATAGATCCTCTTCTTAATATCATTAATTCATCTTTGTCTCTAGGATACGTACCAAAAAACTTTAAGCTGGCTATGATTAAACCGCTTGTTAAAAAACCGCAACTTGATCCTACAGAATTAGTCAATTACAGGCCGATCTCGAATCTACCTTTTCTGTCAAAGATACTAGAAAAAGCAGTGTCTTCACAACTATGTTCCTTTCTTGAAAGAAATGATATCTGCGAGGATTTCCAGTCCGGATTTAGACCGTACCATAGTACCGAGACTGCTCTCGTTAGAGTAACAAATGATTTGCTCTTATCATCCGATCGTGGTTGTGTCTCTCTATTAGTGTTACTCGATCTTAGTGCTGCGTTTGACACCATTGACCACAACATTCTTTTAAATAGACTAGAAAACTATGTTGGAATTAGTGGAATTGCACTAGCATGGTTTAAATCATACTTATCTGACCGTTATCAGTTTGTAGCAGTAAATGAAGAGATGTCTCATCGATCACAAGTTCAGTATGGAGTACCACAAGGCTCAGTACTAGGACCGCTGCTGTTCACTCTGTACATGCTACCCTTAGGAGATATCATTAGGAAACATGGAATTAGCTTCCACTGTTATGCGACGATACTCAGCTCTATATTTCTTCAAAACCTAACGAAACTTATCAATTCACAAAATTAACGGAATGCAAATAGCTGTAAATAAAAATGAGAAAAACTATCTCTTGACTCAAGGTTTTAAACCCGGCGTAGAATGTCAGCCCACGCAAAACATCATCTGCGATAATCTTCAGTCCTCTCTAGCAGAGCCTGAAGTAGTAGACAATCTATTTAAAAAAAGAAATCGAATCAGGTTTCATGATCGGCCCCTTCGAGGCCCCCCCGTTCGACAAATTTCGCATTAGCCCCATAGGCGTGGCTACTATAAAATTTTTAGGGAAAAAGCGTATGATAATAGATCTCTCAGCCCCTCATAACTCTCCATATCCAAGCATTAACAGTCTTATCCCCCTCGAAGAGTATTCTCTTAATTACCATGACATCGAACAAGCCATAACCATGATCAAAATAGCCGGTCGCGGCGCATGGTTGGCAAAAGTAGATATCACTTCTGCTTTTAAAGTCATGCCAATCCACCCAGATTCGTGGCATTTATTCGGCGTGAACTGGCAGAAAAAGTTTTATTTTGCGGTGCGTTTAACATTCGGTTGCAAAAGCAGCCCCAAAATCTTCGACACTCTATCAGAAGCCATATGTTGGATCCTTTCCAACAGTTACGCAATTCCTTACCTTCTCCATCTGCTCGATGATTTCTTAATCATTTCACCTCACGACGCCATCCCCGCGGCACAACTCCTCACGGTGCAAAAAGTTTCCGCCGAGCTAGGGATTCCGTTAGCCCAGGAGAAAACAACAGGGCCAACTACATCCATCGAGTTCTTGGGCATCAATCTGGACTCAGTTAAATTCCAGGGTTCACTGCCTAAGGAAAAAAATTGATCGAATAATTTTAATCGATCAATTTGCGTCACGTCTGCAACATGCGTCGCGTCTGAACGCGTTGTTGTCTTTGGAGCTCCATCGATTTGATTTATAATTCTTGATTTTCTCTTTAAACTCACTTACAATGAACATTTTCTACTTTTCCTCACCTCATAGTTACAACGCGGACTGTTGAGCAGACGCGTCTCAAGCCTATTAGTGATCCAACATCGGATACTCTTATAGGTTACTCCTATAAGTAATATTACTCCTGTGGATCACGGCTTCTCCACACTCACTTCCAAACCAAAAAAATGTTTCACCTATCGTGCGTCTACTCTACATCCGTACCACTAAAAAGACGGATTATATCCAAGACTTCAGTCATAAATTAGTATTAATATTGATAGCATCACTGGTAGCGTCGTTGCTAACTTACTGTCCATCTGTTAAAATGGCGAATATATCAGATGTAAGTAGTCTACCTTTTTGTGCAGGTGAGGACACATTTGAGCTGCACGCACTGCAGTCTGAGCTGGAAGCTGTTGAGAAACAGATCCACGACCTTTTAGTGAGACAAGCCGAGCTGATAGACCGGCGTTTAATTCTTGAAACATCACGCGCCGATGCACACAAATCAGTGATTAACGTTACTAACCCGCTGACTCCGACCTCGTCTACTCCGTGCGTTTCTCAGCATCGGTCCCGCGCGCCGAGGTCGCGATTAGCCATGGTCTCGTTCACTCCGGCTCCAACACGCCACCACGAAGCCTGGATGGTTCCGCAGAAGACGCGAGTCAGGTCTAGACCAAGACTCTCTCCGACCCTCCCGGTTTTCGAGATATCCACCCAAAACCGCTTCTCCCCTCTTCGCGAAACCGAACGCGATGCTGTGATCATCGGCGATTCCATCGTTCGGCACGTACATGCTACGGTAGGTAAAAGTAAGGTGCACAGTCACTGCTTTCCTGGTGCTCGCGTTTCTGAAATCACGGCTCGCGTTCCCGAGATTCTGAACGATAACGAGCGTGTCGGAACTGTGGTCCTGCACGCGGGAGTGAACGACATCAGGCTGCGCCAGACGGAGGTTCTGAAGAAAGACTTCAGGAATCTGATCGATACGGTACGCAGCACATCGCCTGAAACAACGATCATTGTGTCAGGACCGCTTCCCACGTACCGACTAGGACATGAAAAGTTTAGTAGGTTATTCGCGCTAAATGAATGGTTAATGTCATGGTGTAATGAGCAGAAACTGCTCTTTGTAAATAATTGGAATCTGTTTTGGGATCGTCCTAGGCTCTTCCACGCTGATGGCTTACACCCAAGCAGATTCGGAGCAGATCTTCTGTCGGATAATATCTCCAAAATGTTAAATACCTTTTGACTAGTAAGTCCAAATCATAGTCTCTGCTGCACCAATTTAACTGATATAAATACTAGTGTAGAACATTGCATAGAAACTGTGTCTATTCCTCGTTTAATGAGATCAAATAATAAATCTACTGCAGGATCTAGGAAAAATCTAATTGTTATTAAAACAGAAAATGTTGCTATTAGTAAACAAAAACTATTTCTAAATCTAGGTCTTCTAAACATTAGATCACTCACACCTAAGGCAGTTATTGTAAATGAAATAGTCACAGATAATAGCTTCGATGTACTTTGCCTTACTGAAACCTGGCTTAAACCAAATGATTATTTCGGTCTAAATGAGTCTACTCCATCAGGATTCTCCTATAAACATGAGCCCCGTCTGATTGGTCGTGGCGGCGGTGTTGCAACAATCTATAGAGATATTCTCAATGTTACTCAGAAAACGGGTTATAAGTTTATTTCGTTTGAAGTACTTGTACTAAATGTTACGCTCTCAGATGTAAGAAAAACATCCCTATTATCTCTAGCATTGGCTACCGTATATAGACCGCCTGGGCCTTACGCTGATTTCCTAAAAGAGTTTGCAGATTTTCTCTCAGATCTATTGGTCAATGTCGATAAAGCATTAATTGTTGGAGATTTTAACATACACATAGATAATCCAAATGATGCGTTAGGGGCTGCGTTTACAGATTTATTAAACTCCTTTGGGGTCAAGCAAAACGTTACCGGACCAACTCATCGTTTTAATCATACACTCGATTTAATTATATCACATGGAACCGATCCAACCGATATAGATATCATTCCACAAAGTGATGATGTCACTGACCATTACATGGTAACTTGCATATTACGTACTCCTGTAATATGTCATGCTGCGCCGCGTTATCGACAAGGCAGAACAATCCTTCCATCCACCATAGATAATTTTTCAAATTGCTTATCTGATCTGTCTCAGCTGCTGCCTGAACCCAAACAAACAGATGAACTAGAGGAACTAACTAGCACTATGAGCACCATTCTCTCTAGAACATTGGATATTGTTGCACCCATTAAATTAAAAAAGGTCAGAGAGAAAATTAAAGCACCATGGTACAACAATACTACGCATGTTCTAAAGAGAGAAACCCATAATTTAGAACGTAAATGGAAACAAACTAATTTAGAGGTCTTTAGAATCGCATGGAAAGACAGTATGTCACGTTATAAAAAGGCCCTAAAAGCAGCCAGGGCTGAGCACCTCCGCAAACTAATAGAAAACAACCAAAACAATCCTAGGTTTTTATTTAACACCGTGGCTAGACGTTAAACAAATAAACAGACGTCACCTGAACAAAATATCCCGTTACAGTTTAGTAGTAATGATTTCATGAACTTCTTCACTGAGAAAATAGAAAGCATCAGAACCACAATTGTAAACGTTCAATCCTCAATCGCGCCTTATAATTCAGCCTCAATTATCACCCCGCAAGAACAATTACAGTGCTTTACAACTATAGAACAAAAAGAGTTAAATAAACTTATCACCTCATCTAAAACAACAACATGTTTATTAGACCCTATACCAACTAAACTACTGAAAGAAGTGTTACCTGTAGTGGAAGAGCCTCTCCTCAATATTATTAACTCGTCTTTATCTTTAGGTCATGTTCCAAGAACATTTAAACTGGCAGTTATAAAACCTCTCATTAAGAAACCACAATTAGACCCACATAATCTAGCAAATTATAGACCCATTTCAAATCTTCCTTTTATGTCTAAAATACTAGAAAAAGTTGTGTCCGCCCAACTGGGCTCTTTCTTGCAAGAAAATGACATCTATGAAAAGTTTCAGTCTGGATTCAGACCACATCATAGCACTGAAACTGCGCTCGTTAAAATCACAAATGATTTACTATTAGCTTCTGACCAAGGCTGTATCTCAATACTAGTTTTACTTGATATTAGTGCTGCGTTCGATACTATAGATCACAAAATACTCTTAGATCGACTACAAAATTATACTGGTGTTCAAGGACAAGCATTAAACTGTTTCAGCTCATACTTATCTGACCGCTACCATTTTGTCTATTTAAATGGAGAAAAATCTATCATAACTTCAGTAAACTATGGAGTGCCGCAAGGATCTGTGTTAGGCCCTCTGTTATTCTCAATATATATGTTGCCACTTGGAAATATTATAAGGAAACATGGAATTAGTTTCCATTGTTATGCTGATGACACTCAAATCTATATTTCATCACGGCCAGATGAAAACGCTAAATTATCCAAACTGACAGAGTGCGTTAAAGATATAAAAGATTGGATGACACGCAATTTTCTTTTATTAAATCCAGACAAGACAGAGGTACTACTTATCGGTTCAAAAAATTGCCCTCAAAACCTCTCACACTACAACTTTAACATAGTATGATGTCCTGTTACTTTATCATCTACAGTAAAAGACCTGGGTGTTATATTAGACTGCAACCTGTCTTTTGATAATCATATTTCATATGTTACAAGAACTGCCTTTTTCCACCTTAGAAAGATTGCTAAGCTACGTAACATGCTATCAGTTTCTGATACAGAAAAGTTAGTTCATGCATTCATGACCTCGAGACTAGATTACTGTAATGCTTTATTAGCTGGTTGTCCTGCATCCTCAATAAACAAGC
The DNA here is from genome assembly GCF_949319135.1 of Squalius cephalus. Taxonomy (NCBI): domain Eukaryota; kingdom Metazoa; phylum Chordata; class Actinopteri; order Cypriniformes; family Leuciscidae; genus Squalius; species Squalius cephalus. Next base: position 1,150,294 of record NC_137125.1, on the reverse strand, counting down.
TACAGTTAGTCCAAAATGCCGCCGCTAGAGTTCTTACTAGATCAAGAAAATATGTCATATAACACCGATTTTAATATCACTACATTGGTTACCTATAAAGTCCCGTATTAATTACAAGGTATTGCTACTGACTTATAAAGCCCTAAACGGCTTAGCTCCAGTCTATTTAACCCTCTGGTGTCCTTCATTTCAGAGTCACACTCAAGACCTTCGGGGACCAAATGGTCCGGGAGGGTGGAAATAATATTTATAAAAAAAAATCATCATTTTTTTTTTTTACTTGTTTTTTATAATATTTTTTCTTTTCTTTTTTGGTGTTTTGAGATAATTTTATGATTTATAATTAATATTTATGCAATAATTATGACCCATTTTTTCCCATTGAATATAATAGAAATTTTTTATATATATGTAATTTTTTTTTTTTTTTATTAAAGCTGTATTTCATTTTAGAGTCAAGCCTAGGCCTCATGAAAGCAATTTTTTAAATGAGATGGGCGCCAACTGGTGGACACACTGAGCATTTTTATCACGCAATAGCACATTTTTACCACTAGAGGATTTACAGCTTTCTGTAGAAAGGCTTGCAAATTCTAGTGATTTTTGCACATATTGGCCAAAATTTTTTCAGGTTGTTGATTTTAAAATATAATAACAGATTCTCAAAGACTATTTTTGTCTTTCTTATTTGTATGTTTTATACAAAAAAACTCTGTTTTAATTTTTTTTTGACAATTTCCCATTCATTTCCTATGGGGGTCATTTTTGACCAAAGAGCAGAAGTGTGACGACCACTTAGCATGCTTGGATCATGACCTCAATATTTTTTGTGTGTTCACATTCCTAATACCATAAAAGTCACATAGTTTCGTAACATTCCGGTGAAGCTGCGATTTTTAAAAATTCAAAAGATTTTTGTCATCTGAATTTATTAGTGTGTATGTGTATAAAAGTGTGTTTGCATGTGTGTGTCTGTGTGTGTGGATGTGTCTGTTTTGCACTCTTGATGTTTTATAGATTCACCCCTTCACTTTTGTGTGCTTTTTTTCTGGATCGTGGCAGATTTGGAGATTGTATGCACAAAAAATCTCTGTATTGTCACATTTTTGCCAATTTCCCATTCATTTCCTATGGGGTCATTTTTGACCAAAGAGCAGAAGTGTGACGACCACTTAGCATGCTTGGATCATGACCTCAATATTTTTTGTGTGTTCACATTCCTAATACCATAAAAGTCACCTAGTTTCGTAACATTCCGATGAAGCTGCGATTTTTAAAAATTCAAAATAGATTTATGTAATCTGAATTTATTAGTGTGTATGTGTATAAAAGTGTGTTTGTGTGTGTGTGTGGATGTGTCTGTTTTGCACTCTTGATGTTTTATAGATTCACCCCTTCACTGTTGTGTGCTTTTTTTCTGGATCGTGGCTGATTTGTAGATTGTACGCACAAAAAAACTCTGTATTTTCACATTTTTGCCAATTTCCCATTCATTTCCTATGGCGGACCATTTGGTCCCGAAGACCTTGAGTGTGACTATTTTTTTTACAACCACTTAGACTATTCAAATCCTGTCGCCAATTTTTTTGGGTTTTCATATACCAAGTACCAACAAAGTCACCAAATTTCGGACCATTCCGATGAAGCTATGATTTTATACATTTTTTTATTTAAACATTTTGGGACCATTTGGTCCGAAGAACACCAGAGGGTTAACGTATCTTCTATCGCCCTATAATCCATCGCACTCTTTAAGATCACTAAATTTGAGGCTTTTGGTCATACCTAGGATATCCAGATCCACCAAAGGAGGGAGAGCATTTTCACATTTAGCTCCAAAACTCTGGAATAGCCTTCCTGATACTGCTCGTTGCTCAGACTCGCTCTCCCAGTTTAAAACTAGATTAAAGACGCATCTCTTCAGCCAGGCATTCATATAATATTTTTAATCTTACAGTTAAATCCGACCTCTAGTTTATAAACGCCAGAGGAGAACTGGTCCCCGACTGAGCCTGGGTTCTCCCAAGGTTTTTTTTTTTCTCCATTAGGTCACCTGATGGAGTTTTTCGGTTCCTTGCCACTGTTGCCTTTGGCTTGCTCAGTTGGGGATATTTGGGGATTTTTTATTTAATTTAATTAATCAATCAACAATACTATTGATCAGCATTACCAAACGTGGACGTTTTCCACTAGAAACAAACATTGATGTATTATTTTAATTTAATACTGTGAAGCTGCTTTGATACAACCTGTGTTGTGAAAAGCGCTATATAAATAAACTTGACTTGACTTGACTTAATCGAGTCCAATCTTACAGACAGCCCAAATTGTTCCAAACTCGAACTCCTCTCGCTGCTTGGCCACCTAAACTAATGCTATGCGCATTATTCCGCAAGGCCGCCCTTTCATCGCGCATCTCCTTACCCTCTCGTCATCCGTTCACGCGCTGGAAGACCGAATTATCCTATCTTGCGAGTGCAAAAATGAGCTAAAATTATGGATAACTTTCCTTAACCAGTGGTACGGCTTAACTTTTTTTTTACGACGACTTCATTTCTCTCCCCCTCGATATCAAACTGTTCACGGACGCAGTTCCCTCGATCGGCTTCGGGGGTTACTACCAAGGACGCTGGTTCGCATCTCCCTGGCCCCCCTAACTACTAGACACTCCCCAGTCTTCAGGCTCCTCGGCCCTTTTCGAGCTCTACCCGAATGTCGTCGCAGCTTCCCTATGGGGGAAAGAGTGGTCATCCAAAAGCATTCAAGTCCATTGCGACAACGAAGCAACCGTACACTGCATTAACAAAGGTCGTTCTCGCTCACCTGCATTAATGCTACTCCTCAGACGCCTCATCTGGATCTCCGCCTGCGATCAGTTCATAATTAATGCAAAACACGTTCCAGGTGCTCAAAACCAAATCGCTGACTCTCTCTCCAGTTTCTCTTTTAAGAAATTCAGGATGATGGCACCAGAAGTGGACCCCATTCCAACCCCAGTACCTCATTATTCTCAACTAATCTTCCCATAAACCATCCGCTAAAATCCCTTCTGGACACGTCCATCGATTCCATCCTCCAAGCAGTTTCACCCAGAACCCTCCAAACATATTACACCGCGTGGAAATCTTTCAAATCATTTCACCTCTCTCACAACCTGCCGTTTCCCGAATTCTCTCTTCTAACCGTTACTTCATTCATATCTCACCTCAATAAAGTTAAAGGTCTCCAAGCCGGATCCATAAAAAGCTATTTAAGCGGCATCCAATTCTTTCACAAATTAGTTTACGGTAGGCCCGCCCCTGCCATAAACAACTCTCAAACGTCCCTTCTCATTAAAGGAATTCAAAGAACTCATCCCACTCGCCCGGACACCAGACAACCCATTACAATTGACATACTCACCAAATGTATTTCATCACTCCATCTCGGATACCACTCCACCAACACCGCCCGCACACTAGAAGCAATGTTCATCCTAGCTTTCTTTGGTTTTCTCCGCTGCTCCGAATTGACCATCACATCTAATTTCGATTCAAATATTCATCCTACATTTTCAGACTTATCATATCATTCTTCATTAAACAAAGTAAAACAGATAGAGCTAAAAAAGGTCACTTCGTTTACATTTTCAATCTGGCAACTCCCATTCAACCGTACCATTCTCTGCTTAATTACCTGCAGTATAAACGTTCTACGCTCAAACCCCCTCTCGATCCACTCTTCGCAGACGACTCCAATCATCCAGCCACAAGATTCTGGTTCCAAAAACATCTCAAAACAGTCCTCATCAAATCCGGCATCACAGCAAACAAATTTTCAAGCCATTCTTTTCGCATCGGAGCAGTAACCACAGCCGCACAAAAAGGTCTTTCCCAACAACAAATCCAAACCCTCAGTCGCTGGTCATCTGAAGCTTTCAAAACCTATATTAGATCCAGCCGCTTCCACATCAGAAACGCTCACCAAGCCCTAACTAATTAGATCATTCATTTCCATCACCTGCGGCGCCACATCCTTCGTCACTTTCCGCACCAGTACCGGTACAAACCCACTTTCCGAGTCTATTTTTGCTCGCCGCATTTACACTCGCTTCAATAAATATATCTATAATATAGCATTTTTTTAAACAATTGCAGGCTCCCCCGTTCGCACGCAGCGATGGCTCCCCGTTCATAGGTCGGGCTCAGCCATCCTTCCGAAGCGCCGGTCGAGCCCTCCCATTCGAATTGCAGTGAGAGCCTGCTTGTCTTAGTCATCGTCGGACGACCGCGCTCGTGTCGCCGTGCGGGCCCCCCTGTTCGTTGGGCCGCGAGGGGTCTATTCCTGTGTCCCAGCCCCCTTCGAAGCGCCGGTCGAGCCCCCCGACCGAGTTCAGCGGGCGCCCTCCGTCCAACCTGGCGAGGCTTACCCGTCCGATGCCGTGAGCATATAAGTTCCCGTCGGACGCTGCGAGAGCCCTCCTGGGTGAACGGTTAAACTCGTTCACAAATTCACGCTTGCATAATTCTTGCGTCATCGAGCTGTCAGTTCAACTGCAGAACGGGCTCATCCGTCCGATGCTGTGAGCATCCAAGTTCCCGTCGGATGTTGCGAGAGCCTTCCCAGTCGAACAGGCAAGCTCGGTCCTTGGTAAATACATATCCTTCACATTTTGGGGGGATAAATTCTACGCTCGCTGTCCTGCGTTCATCTGGCCTTTTTGGGGGGAGTACTCTGGGGTCGGGCCGAATTCCGAGCTCGAAGCCCTCCCCCCGGACAGCAAGCCAAATACGCATTATAATATTACATCAGATTTCATTAACATGTGAACTCGTGAAACGTTTATTATCACAACCACAGTCAAACGACATTTTTGAAAAGCTGAGGCATACTGCTCTGCTGCTCGCAGTTGCAACACAGCTTGCAAACGAAATGAGCTATACAATCAAATTAATTAAATTAAATTAAATTAAAAACAAACATGCAGGTTATCTTACCTCAAAAATCAAGTCTTCACTACAGAACATGGCCATTCTTATTTCTAATAGTTTCCAACAATTAGACTAATGAAAATAAAGTCCAATCAAACGAAAAACAAGACAGCCTCCTAACATGGCTAAGAACAGTCTCTTACAGAGCATAGTGGAGAAAAAGCACAGCATCCGGTTTTGCAGTGCAGTGGTCATCAGCAGTGGAAGGTTTTAATCCAGTCGTACTTTCTTCTATAACTCTTCCAGCTGCGCTGAAGACACGCTCGCTACTACTGCTGCTGGCAGGGACACTATACACAGAGCGAGCTGGTCGTGCAGCTGGGAAACCTGTGTGCGTGTGCGTGAGCAGACTGTCATGTGTCAGTCATATTTCAGTGTGATAGGTTATAAAATGTCTAACATTCAAATCCAGACTCAAAACACATCTGTTTAGCTATGCATTTACTGAATGAGCACTGTGCCACTGTTCGTCCGACTGCTTGTACTGTACTGTATTTTATTTTATTTTTCTAAACCGTTTTAATTATTCTTATTTCTTTTTATTATTTTAATGTCTTCTATGTGAAGCACTTTGAATTGCCATTGTGTATGAAATGTGCTATATAAATAAACTTGCCTTGCCTTCTGCCTGGAACAGGAAATCCTTTGTGAAGAAGACGCACGAGGGGTGAGCCATTCTTTTTGATAAAAGATTTATTACCATGTATTTTGATTGATCATATAGCCTAGCTAAAGAAGCAGCATGTAACAGGGTGATGTTATATTGCAAAACATGGTTCAAGGAGTACCTCAAAAGATTATAATACTTGTGATATCTCTATTATTTTTATAGTAGAATATTAACTTGTATAGACTGATCATCTAACTCCTTAAGGGCACGACTAAAGGATAGGCACTTTAGTGAGATAGGGAATTGTTAAGGTCTATGCTAACCCTAACCCTAACCCAACCCAACCCTGCACCAATTCCTGCTCTAAACCTACCCGTAGTAACCCTATGGATAATAGACCTGGGGCCTGTACCATGAAGGTAGCTGAACAAACTCGGGGTTACAGGATTAGTTTTGAGTTGACAAAACCAAACCGATGCAATCAGGCTTTATTGGTACCATGATGCAGCTCATCAACTTTCTCTGTCAACTCAGGCTTAGATCCTCAAGCTATGATTACTCCACGCGCGCGTGCACATAAAAGAGTGACGTCGACACTGAACAACCAATCGCGGGTAGAGCGAGAGCGATATATTTTTCCACGGAGGAGCAAGAGATAATCATTCAGAATTACGATGAATTTAAATATGTATTTCAAGCTCGAAACAATACGGTCTCTGCTGCCAAAGCAAGAGAAGACTGTTGGAGAAAGATTGCTGATTGTTAATGTGTAAGTTAAACAAATATGTTCTATATGTATGTAAAATTATGTATGTATGTATGTGTAGCATATACGTGTAATATAGCCTATAGCCTATTTTTATAATATATAAAAAATATGCATGTATGTACTAAGAAAGATTAATATTAATTGATTTTTAGATGCAACCCCAACTCCAAATGTTCTTGGCAGCAGATAAAGACAAAATATAAAAATATCATTCAAAGTGGTGAGTATTTACCACAACTTTTTATTACTTTTATGAACATTTTATCACAAACACTTGTTTGCAGCAAACAGAAATAAAGAGTTAAATTCAGAAAAACAGAATACACTGGCGGAAGAGTTGGCTCTGAGTAGGCAATAAGGGACGGCCGATTATGGATGGGATTACAGGTGCTGTACAAGCTGACCCTGGTGCTGGCTCCTCTAAGCAAGTAAAACTGGGTACGTGTGCAATACATTACTACTTTAAGTTTTAAATATGGCTGACTGTATGTTCTGCAGTAGAGGGAAATACAGTGTCCCTGTTGAAGCCAGCACACACACACACACACACACACACACACAGTCTCCCACACAGAGGTCAGTATGCAGCAGACAGAACACCAAACATAACCTGCTTTACAACAGTTATGCTTTACATTGGCCTATTTTTATTTATTAGGGTGGAGGAAATGAAGACACTGTCTGTGTGTTCTCAGACAGTTGCTGATGTGAATGCACTGGGCTTTTTATTATGGCAAACATTTGAATGTGTGGCATAAAAAAGGGACTGGCCCTTACACATCTCTTTTATTGTAGGATCTTTCACAACCTGTCAAGTCAAGTCAAGTCATCTTCATTTATATAGCGCTTTTAACAACGTAGATTGTTTCAAAGCAGCTTCAAAGAGATAAGCGGATAATTTAAGGTAGCAGATATTGTTTTGGCTTTATAGCAGAGTTAAGTTATTTTCCAGTTACGACACCATTCTCTCTACACAGACTTTAAACGCGAACCTGTGAAAAACGCTGATGGCGTTAACATGCGCTTTTAGAATGGGTTCTATAGTTATGTGCATTTGAAAATATGCAGGTTTGGAATTCCCTACAAGCCAAGCCTAAACAAAGTACTTGTCTTTCCTTATAAATTTTGATAAAGAATTTTATTTTATTTTGTTGCTTTGGGGTAGGAACACGAAACGAATTTTCCCGAAAACGCCTTATCTGTAGAGTGGTAGAGGGATCCTCCATATGGAGAGACTAGTTGGCACTTCAGCACTGCGTTGTCATCGGTCCAGGCGAAGGTCCTTCGTCAGATCTGGATACGGCCTGGATCCGGCAGGCTGCAGGAAAACCTCGGGATAAACACAGACACTAAAATTAGCGTAGATGCCATTCTTCTTATGATGTAATGAGTACATCAGGATTTATGGGAAGTGTTCCCGGTTCCGGCTGACCTAATCTATGCAGCCTAACATTAAATTATAGAAGTCTATAATGTATTATGTGAATGCTAGGTCAAAGAGATGTGTCTTTAATCTGGCTTTGAACTGACAGAGTGTGTCTGCTTCCCGGACAATGGTAGGAAGACTGTTCCAGAGTTTTGGTGCTAAATAGGAAAAGGATCTACCGCCAGCAGTCGATTTTGATATTCTAGGTATTATCAACTGGCCGGAATTTTGAGATCGCAATAGACGTGACGGACTATAATGCGTTAAGAGCTCGCTCAAGTACTGCGGAGCTAAACCATTTAGTGCTTTGTAAGTAATCAGCAATATTTTAAAATTTATGCGATGTTTAATAGGGAGCCAATGCAGTTTTGACAGAACTGGGCTAATATGGTCATACTTCCTGGTTCTGGTAAGAACTCGAGCTGCTGCGTTTTGAACCAGCTGTAGTTTGTTTATTAAGCGTGCAGGGCAACCACCCAGTAGAGCATTACAATAATCTAGCCTTGAGGTCATGAACGCATGAACTAATTGTTCCGCATTTGTCAATGAGAGCATATGACGTAATTTAGATATATTTTTAAGATGGAAAATGCGGTTTTACAGATACTAGACACGTGACTTTCAAATGAAAGATTGGTATCAATCACCTGCCCCAGAAACTGAGGCCTCTACCTCAATGGGCTTCAGAAGAAATGTGTAAGGATTTAAAACCCTTGACAAAAATTACAGTCAGTCCTGTGTTTGTTGGAAGTCAAGGAAATTTTTGTGATTTGATGAGCCTCCAGAAAACTTGTAATGATCATGTTTGTGGTGGAATTGTGTTTCAGGTGGAAACAGACTCAGTCAGGGCCCTGTACAAAAGAGTCTCGAACTAGACTGCACACTAAAGGAGTCTTGAACTAGACTGCACACTAAAGGAGTCTTGAACTAGACTGTTCACTAAAGGAGTCTCGAACTAGACTGCACACTAAAGGAGTCTTGAACTAGACTGCACACTAAAGGAGACTTGAACTAGACTGCACACTAAAGGAGTCTCGAACTAGACTGCACACTAAAGGAGTCTTGAACTAGACTGCACACTAAAGGAGCCTCGAACTAGACTGCACACTAAAGGAGTCTTGAACTAGACTGTTCACTAAAGGAGTCTCGAACCTGACTGTTCACTAAAGGAGTCTCGAACTAGTCTGCACACTAAAGGAGTCTTGAACTAGACTGCACACTAAAGGAGTCTCGAACTGCACACTAAAGGAGCCTCGAACTAGACTGTTCACTAAAGGAGTCTCGAACTAGACTATTCACTAAAGGAGTCTTGAACTAGACTGTTCACTAAAGGAGTCTCGAACTGCACACTAAAGGAGCCTCGAACTAGACTGCACACTAAAGGAGTCTTGAACTGCACACAAAAGGAGCCTCAAACTAGACTGTTCACTAAAGGAGTCTCGAACTAGACTGTTCACTAAAGGAGTCTCGAACTAGACTGCACACTAAAGGAGTCTCGAACTGCACACTAAAGGAGCCTCGAACTAGACTGTTCACTAAAGGAGTCTTGAACTAGACTGTTCACTAAAGGAGTCTCGAACTGCACACTAAAGGAGCCTCGAACTAGACTGCACACTAAAGGAGTCTTGAACTGCACACTAAAGGAGCCTCGAACTAGACTGTTCACTAAAGGAGTCTCGAACTAGACTATTCACTAAAGGAGTCTTGAACTAGACTATTCACTAAAGGAGTCTTGAACTGCACACTAAAGGAGCCTCGAACTAGACTGTTCACTAAAGGAGTCTCGAACTAGACTATTCACTAAAGGAGTCTTGAACTAGACTGTTCACTAAAGGAGTCTCGAACTGCACACTAAAGGAGCCTCGAACTAGACTGCACACTAAAGAGTCTCGAACTAGACTGCACACTAAAGGAGACTTGAACTAGACTGTTCACTAAAGGAGCTGGACTGTGAGCTGAGGAGGCTCCAAAAAATAAAAAATAAAATTGGAGATCAAACAGCTGGATAAAACTGATCTCAGTATGTGAACTTATTTAACCAAGTAACACTTTAGTATGAATATTTATTAATGCAACTTTCTCTTGCTCTCTTTCTCCCTCCCATTCCACAAAACCAATAAAACAGTTTGAGACCTATCTGCAGTTTCAATGTTCAATATTGTATGGTGATTGCATCTACATCTGCACCAGCTGGGTGGTCAAGTGTGATCGGGTCAAGTGTGATCGGGTCAGTTTCATCGGGGAGAAGCTGGTTTTGTGGTGTTTCTCGCTCCTTTCTACTGGTGGCTATATTGTGCAGAATGGCACATGCAGCCACTATCTGTAATGCCCGCTCTGGTGACTCTTAAGTGCTGAACACAGTTGAAATGTGACTTTAGGATGCCAAAGGTCATCTCTATCTTCACTCTGGTTTTACTGAGGGCCACACTGAGCACTTCATCTCACAGAAAATAATCATCTCACATATTCACATCATCTCTGCCTGAACATTAAGGCTGTGATAGGACTTCCTAACATAATCTGCCTCATGTTCCCCTATGCAGTGGAGATTGGAGCAATAGACTGCATACATGTTGCAATGACTCTAGGGAATCCTATCATAAGATTAACACATACCTGTCAACACTCCCGTTTTTCCCAGGTTTCTCCCGTTTTTTAGCCCCATCTCCCGGACCCCTCCTGGTTTGTTATTTCTCCCGGGAAACTCCCGTAATTTGCATGGCCCAAACTCCTTTATGAATAATCAGACCAATATGTTAGTCTAATGTTGACCAGTTGCCAGATCTTGTATTAAATGCATTATATTCACACAATCCACACACCATATACAATTTCAACCCGTTTTGTCACCTCAACCTGGCAACCTATAACCCAGTTGCGCAGTCGCGGAAAGTAGCCTATAACCCGAAAGCGAGCCGATAGACATGGCAGGTGAAGGCAGGGCCGGATTAACCATTAGGGCAACTGGTCACTTGCCCAGGGGCACATGACATATAAGGGGCTCTGACAGGTAGGAGGAAATACACAGCAATGTAATAAAGTTATCAAACACTTTACAGTCTTCACTGCATAAAGTGCATCTACGTGGGTTCATGCAGACTTTCCTCCCTCCCCCGCTGAACGCCAGCGATTACTAATTCGTGAAATGCACTCCCGCTGGTTGAGCGCGGTAAAGTTCGTTTTAGGTTCGATATTAGCCGGACATTTGTTCTATAGGGTCGGTAGTCTAACAAAGATATCAATAGCAAGATTAGTTTTAACATTATGTGACCATTGTATATCGACATGAATCATGATGAAAATATTCATTCAAAATCATTTGTGCATTAATGCTGCATAATTATACCTGAGAATGCTTTGACACGTTTCCACAGCGCACAATGCTTAAGGGAACGTCTGCCAATTCCACCAACTGCATTAAACGTAGTCTATAATTTGTATTATTTAAAATTACTTTTAACATTTAAAAACAGACGTTTTCAAATTCCAAAGCTTGCAGAAGGTTCCTAATGGCAATACTGACTTAGGCTACAGCTTTCCTGGTAGCCTTGAGTGAATTAACTTGTCTAAGAAAATGATTCATAAAATGTATAAATATCAGTTGAGCCTATGTTTACTTTCGTCACTGACACAGACGAAAATGAAAAGACTAAGTTCAGCTTTAGGAGGGGAAGAAATAGGCCAGGATAAGAAGACTGAGAGATAAAGAAATATGAAGATGAGGAGAGAGCAGGTATTGACAAATAATCTAATGGCAAGGTTTTAAAGCTAGCCTATTTCTTATAATTTTTTGGCCTTCAAAAGTCCTAAATTGCACATATGTAGATCAGAAAAATCCAAATTAAAAAAAAAAAAAAAAAAAAAAAAAAAAACGCAACGCAATATTTGCGGTACAGTAAGTGCATGAATTCGATGTATTAAATTCTTTATGTGCGGCTCAAGAAGTTCGCAAAGATAAGACATTGCTTCCGCGGAAAATCTGTATCTTTCATACAAAAACTATCAGGAAAGGCAAGGGGATTTTGTCATGCTAAAAACTCTTCCTTTACGAAGTGCTCGTCTAACAATTTGCGCTGAGATGTCACAGGATTTGGAAGAAAAGGTGAAGCCATTGCAACAGACACTGGGAATAAGTTACGTCACCTATATGTTTCTTTGCTCTCAGCTGATTGGTCAAACTTCAGTGTGAGATCTCGAATCCAGAACATAACCTGCCCCGGAGCAGGTTAGCCGTGCAGCGTAAGATACCATGGCGACGAACACCGATTAAAGCCAAGCTACTTTCATAGTACCTAAAAGCCAGGATTGGCGGAAACTAAACTGAAACATAGCTGGCTAGCCACCTAAACCGGCTTCATGGTATAGGCCCCTGGTCGTATTAGGATTTGATATTACTTGATCAATATAGATCAGGGATGGGCAACTTCGGTCCTGGAGGGCCACTGTCCTACAGAGTTTAGCTTCAACCCTAATCAAACACACCTGAACAAGCTAATCAAGGTCCTCGGGATTACTAGAAAATTACAGGCAGGTGATTTTTTTCAGGGTTGGAGCTAAACTCTGTAGGACAGTGGCCCTCCAGGACCGAAGTTGCCCATCCCTGATATAGATCTAAGCCTGTACCATTTTCTGCTCTAAAACCTACCTGTAGTAGCCCTATGGACAATAGACCTGGTTGTATTAATGCTTAGGATTTGGCATTTCTTTATCAATATAGATTTAAGCCTGTACCAGCTCCTGCTCTAAAACTTACCCATGGTAGCCCTATGGTTTATACGCCGGATAGTCTTAATGGGATTTGGCATTTGGCATCGCTTTATCAAGCTAGAACTAGGCCTGTACCAATTCCTGCTCTAAACCTACCCATAGTAGCCCTATGGTTTATATACCCAGTGGGAGATAGAACTCTGGGGCTAGAAACAGAAGATGTAGCAGAGCTTTGGAAAATTTCCTCTTTGCCCATACAGGCGTTGAGTTGGTTAAAATGGCCGCCATCATTGTTGTGACGTTGCAGAGCCGAATAATTTTTTCTCCGTCGAGTGTCTCCTCACGTGGGTTATATGCCCCTCACCATATCTGACTAAAACCTACCCTTCGTTTTTTGGTAAAATTAAACCCTTGTTGGTATAAACCACGGCAATATAGCCCATTTGGATGTAACCCATGGCGATTTAGCCCTTTTTTTTATATATAATTATATGCGTCTCTCTGGATGTTATTTGGTGCATTTTGATTCGTGTTCGGGGAGCGGCCAGTTGTAGCGTAGGGCCAGTGCACAACCTGAAGTGTCTTCGGACACTTTATGGATTTTCATTCCTCTAACCCTAACCCTAACTTACCTGTAAATCCGGTCTGGACAGCCCTCTGTGATACACCCCGACTGTTGACAGCCCTCTCCGGCAGGGCATTCGGTGGTGGACCCCTAGAATAAACTAAAACAAACAAACAAAAATAACAATATTATCATTATGAGGATGATTATTATTACTACTATTATTGTTATATACATATCTATGTATTATCAAGTTGACACTGTTGTGGGGACGTTGGGACACAGCATCGTTTTCTTATCTTGGCCTGGGGTGACCTTTAGTGGTCAGCAGAAAGTGGGCCAGTGCACAACCATTTCTGGGGCCTCAGGGTCCCAGATCTTGGATTTTTCATTCCCCTAACCCTTCGTCCATACAGACGTGGGTTTCAGTGGCGGCTGCTGGTCTTTCAAACAGGGGAAGCTCATTTTTGAAAAAAAAAAAACCTAAGTAATAGTGGTTACTATCCTTTTACTACACCTATCACAGTACAACTAATGGCCCGTTTCCACTGAGTGGTACGGTACAGTACGGTACGCAATTATTTGCGTTTCCACTGTCAAAAGTTGTGAATGGTCCCAAAATGCCGAACCGTACCGTACCACTTTTTGGGTACCCACCCGCTGGGGTACCTAGCACAGTGGTACGGTAATAAAGGGTGGAGCTAGACTCACTGCAGGACGTTGATTGGTTGACAGAGAATCGTCACTTGCGCATGCTACAAGGGGAATGACAACATATGACGCGCCATTTTTTAATATACAGTTGAAATATAATACTACTGTTATTGTGTCACGAAATGTAGTTTTAAGAGTTTTTCAGGCGAGAATGTAGTTGTTTAAAGCTCAAATCTGTGATTTATTTATAAAGATTTATGAAAATTTGATCCAGGTTACGAGATCCAGACGATCATCGGGCGCTCGGCGCTCATGTACCCCGCCTGGAACAGCCTTTCCTCGGCTAGTCCTTCTGACGTTTGCCGCTGACTCTGACGTCTCTATAGTGGTTAAACGAGATATAATTCATCTTGTGTAGACCTAATGTCACGGGCTGGTTGAAGCAGGATCAGAAGCGGGATCTCAATTGCAGCAGTGTTTATTTAAACAAACAATATATTACATGGACAGGTTTCTCAGGGAACAGGAACAGAACAACCACGCCCTGGAGGCTGACAAGGGCGTGGCTTGGCAGGACAGGGAGCCTCCAGGGTGGAGCCGGCAGTTCAGGTGACCAGAACGAAGACGGCCTTTCAGGCGGCCACGGCGGAGACGACCCCTCGGGCGGCCATGGCGGAGAGGACGGAGGGAGGAGCCATGGGGGAGGCAGGACTGACGACTCCAGGGGGCCGACTGACGGAGGCAAGGCAGGTGGTTGAGGAGACCAGGGTGGAACCAAAGACAGGGAATGACAGGGAGAAGACGGAAGTTTGCTAGGACACGGTGGAGCAGAGATTTCAAAGTGACCGGGGGAATCCGCAGGCTCAGGCGACCGAAGTGTAGATGGGGTTACTGAAGGGCGCGGTGGAGACAGAGGGACTGAGGACAAAGGATGAGCAGAAGGGAGAGAGGAGTCCAAGGGAGCCGGGGGGACGAAGGGACGAGGCGAAGCCAGAGGAGAGAAGTCCAGAGGCCAGGGAAGGTCGACGAGGGACCAAAGCGAATCCGGGGGGACGAGGGAGCTTGGCGGAACTGGTGAACTGAAGGACCACGGTGGAGCTGAGGGAGGTAAGAGCCAAGGGTGAGACAGTGGAGCGATGGGCCGATGTGGAATCCTGGACGAAGCGGCTGGAGGCGGAACCCAGGAATCCACAGTCCAGGACGATGCTGGGGACTGGAAGCCCCACAGCGAGCCCACCAATCCACTGACTTCTAGTGGGCGAGTGACAGGGCTGACAGGAGGCAGAGGAGATGAGGAAGGCTGAAGACAGACGAGAGGAGGCGGGAGAGGGAGGCTGGGTGGGACTTCAAAGACATGCTGTGGAACAGAATTGTCAGGCTCTGTGCTGGGCAGCGATGAGGGCTCTGCCCTGGATGGGACCAGCAGTGAAGGCTCTGCGCTGGACGGGACCAGCGGTGAAGGCTCTGTGCTGGACAGGACCAGCGGTGAAGGCTCTGTGTTGGACGGGACCAGCGGTGACGGCTCTGTGCTGGACGGGACCAGCGGAGAAGAAGGCTCTGTGCTGGACGGGACCAGCGGTGAAGGCTCTGTGTTGGACGGGACCAGCGGTGACGGCTCTGTGCTGGACAGGACCAGCGGAGAAGGCTCTGTGCTGGACGGGACCAGCGGAGAAGGCGGCTCTGTGCTGGACGGGACCAGCGGAGAAGGCGGCTCTGTGCTGGACGGGACCAGCGGTGAAGGCTCTGGCTCTGGCGGGCAGGCGACTGGCTCTGGCCCACTCCACATACTCTGCGAAGTTCCCCCGAGGCCCATCACCGGGCAGACGTGCTTTGGTCTCAGCGTTGAGACCTGCCCGGAAGAACACACAGAGGCTGGTGTCATCATAATGAACATATGGTACTAAGTCCAAATACCTCTGTGTGTGGGCTTCGAGGGACTGATCCTCCTGGGAGAGAAGAAGGATCTCCACTGCTGCAAAATCCATTTTTTGGGTCTGTCGTTCTGTCACGGGCTGGTTGAAGCAGGATCAGAAGCGGGATCTCAATTGCAGCAGTGTTTATTTAAACAAACAAGATATTACATGGATAGGTTTCTCAGGGAACAGGAACAGAAACTAGAACAGAACAACCATGCATGTAGCAACAACGACAGACAACTCACAGACTGAAAACACTGGGCTTATATACATGGGAGAACTGATCAGGGAAACAAGACACAGCTGACAAGACTAACGAGGAAACAGGTGTGACAGATGAACTAAATGACTGTTACCGTGGAAACCAATAACAAAAGAAGGCATGTGATCAGTGACAACAACACTCAGACAGAACAGAACTGTGACACCTAACGGGCGATCTATGGTCTCGTGAATCTATAATTCGTTCCCTGGCCAATCGTTCTGGCTGAGGACTAAGTGAAGTTTCATATATTTAGCTATTTAACTTTACCATTGTAACGTTAGACTAGAGCATTGAATTTGTATATTTGACTGACTTGTTTGCTTTATTTATTACTGTATACCTTCTTGTACCTTTTACTTATACTTTTATAATGGCTATTATTGATAAAACTGGAATTTAACAAAAAGAGATAGGGTTGAGTTTTGTAATTTTTTTTATTTAATTACAAGATTACAAATCAAGTCAAGTCAAGTCATCTTCATTTATATAGCGCTTTTAACAATGTAGATTGTTTCAAAGCAGCTTTACAGAGATAAACGTATAATTTATGGTAACAGAGATTGTTTTGGCTTTATAGCGGTTCTTTAGTAAAGTTATTTTCCAGATCGAGTAACACTAATAGAGAGATACAACCACGATCGGATGATAAGAGCAAATCATTTGTGACTCTAACGAGAGCAGTCTCAGTACTATGGTACGGTCTAAATCCTGACTGGAAATCCTCGCAGATATCATTTCTTTCAAGAAAGGAACACAGTTGTGAAGATACTGCTTTTTCTAATATCTTTGACAGAAAAGGTAGATTCGAGATCGGCCTGTAATTGACTAATTCTGTAGGATCAAGTTGCGTTTTTTTAACAAGCGGTTTAATCATAGCCAGCTTAAAGGTTTTTGGTACGTATCCTAGAGACAAAGATGAATTAATGATATTAAGAAGAGGATCTATGACCTCTGGAAGTATTTCTTTCAGTAGCTTAGTCGGTATAGGGTCTAATGTACATGTTGTCGATTTAAATTATTTAACAAGTTTAGTAAATTCTTCCTCTTCTATAGCAACGAACGAATCAAATTTTTCCTCAGGGAGACTACAATGCACTGCCTGATGCAATACTGTAGTAGACGGTTGCATAGTTATAATTTTGTCCCTGATATTATCAATCTTATAAGTGAAGAAGTTCAGAAAGTCATTACTGCTGTGCTGCTTGGAAACTTCGGTGCTTGAAGCTTTCTTTTTCGTTAGTTTAGCCACCGTTTCAAATAAATACCTAGGATTATGTTTATTTTCTTCTAATAGGTTTGAAAAATAAGCAGATCTAGCAGCTTTTAAAGCCTCTCTGTAAGTAATCGAGCTCTCCTTCCATGAAATGCAAAATACCTCTAGTTTTGTTTTCTTCCAGTTGCGCTCCATTTTTCTGGCTGCTCTCTTAAGGGCCCGAGTGTGCTCGTTGTACCACGGCGTTGGACTATTTTCTTTAATCTTCTTTAAGCGCAACGGAGCAACTGTGTCTAAAGTGCTGGAAAAGAGAGAGTTAAAAGTTTCTGTTGCAATATCGAGTTCTTCTAAGCTATCTGGGATGCTGAGATGGTGAAACTGATTAGGAAGATTATTAATAAAGCAATCTTTAGTGGCAGAAGTGATAGGTCTAACATATTTGAAACACGGAGTCGGCTTTGCAGCCTTGGCTAAATGAAGTTTACACGAGACTAGATAATGATCTGAGATGTCATCGCTCTGCTGCAGAATTTCAACGGCATCAACATCTATTCCATGTGATAATATTAGATCTAGAGTATGATTACGACGATGAGTAGGTCCTGACACGTGTTGTCTAACTCCAATTGAGTTTACAATGTCTTTAAATGCCAATCCCAATGCATCTTTTTCATTATCGATGTGTATATTAAAATCACCAACAATTAGTACTTTATCTGCAGTCAATATTAATTCTGATAGAAAGTCCGCAAATTCTTTTATAAAATCTTTATGGTGCCCTGGTGGCCTGTATACAGTAGCCAGCACAAATCTCAAACGTGATTTATCATTTATACTATATATTTTTACATTAAGTACTAACACTTCAAAATAATTATATTTAAAACTTGATTTCTTAGTGGTTTTGAAAATATTACTATAGATTACAGCAACTCCTCCCCCTTTGCGTTTCAGACGAGGCTCATGTTTATAACAGTAATCTTGCGGGGTGGACTCATTTAAAGTAATGTAATCGTTTGGTTTTAGCCAGGTTTCTGTCAAACACAGCACATCTAGGTTATTATCTGAAATCATATCATTAACAATGAGTGCTTTTGAAGTAAGCGATCGAATATTCAGCAATCCAAGCTTTAGCATTTGCTCATCTGTATTATAGCTGTTTTTTATTTGTTGAACATCAATTAAATTTTTAACCTTAGATGGGTTTAAACGTTTTTTGGATTTCCAAATTTGGGGAACAGACACAGTCTCTATATGATGATAGCTAGGTGAAAGAGGCTCTATGTGATAGGATTTATCTGACCTTGGTGACGCGAGGCCGCTAGCAGACGGTTGGTTAAGCCAGTCTGTCTGCTTCCTGACCTGAGCCCCAGATTGTCATGTTTGAGCTCAAAGACTATGAGCCATATTACTAGAGAGAAGAGCAGCACCATCCCAGGAGGGATGAATACCATCTCTTTTCAACAGGTCAGGTTTGCCCCAAAAACTTTTCCAATTGTCTATAAATTCTATATTATGTTGCGGACACCACTTAGACAGCCAACCGTTAAGCGAACACAATCTACTAACTATCTCATCACTCCTGCGAACAGGAAGGCGGCCAGAGCAAATTACAGTGCTTGACATCGTACTTGCGAGTTCACACACCTCTTTAATATTAATTTTGGTGATCTCCGACTGGCGGAGTCGAACATCATTAGTGCCGACGTGAATAATGATCTTAGAGAATTTACGATTAGCATTAGCCAGCACTTTTAAATTTGCTTTGATGTCAGGCGCTCTGGCTCCCGGCAAACATGTGACTATGGTGGTTGGTGTCTCTATTTTCACGTTCCGTGTAATAGAATCGCCAATAACTAGGGCACAATCATTCTCAGTGGGTGTTTCACTGAGCGGGGCAAATCGATTTGTTATGGTAATCGGAACGGAAGAGTGGTTTTTAGAGCGATCCCTCACTGTCACCCATTTGCCCGGCAGCGCAGGCACTAATTCAGCTGGAACCGCACCATATAAAGAGTTCACTATGCTAGGCGCATCCAAAATAGTATCTGAAGCTCTAGCACTCTTACTATCCTCAATTAAGGTTTGGATGCGTGTTTCTAGTTCTGAAATCTTCTCTGTCAGCCTAACTGTCTCCTTGCATTTATCACATATAAATCCTATATTGCCGACAGAGAAGGCTATGCTAAACATGTGACATGAAGTGCAGGTGACAATAACAGGACAAGACATTACTCACCGTGTTTGTTGAGTGATTCTTACTCACCTGAGCTTTTATGAACTCAAAGGCGCGAGCGCGCGAGAGAGAAAAATAAATAAATAAAAATAGCTGAGCGCACGGGTGGCGCGTTTAGCAGCTAACAGGCTAGCAAATTACTAGCGTGTTGTACTAGTGTAGCGGGACCTTGGCCCTTCACACTTGGGGCATTCTATAGAAACACTACCTCTAGCGTCACATGACTACGCCACCCTGTTTACCAGGGAAATATTAATATTATGGATCTAAGATGTTACCCAAGACACACAAGAACGTTATTCAATAAGAAGGGCTAGAGACGTGAATGCCAAAAATACAAAAGCTTTATTTAAATACACAATTATTTAAAAGAATTAAGAGCTGGGTCAGTCACAATGCAAAAAAAGAGACCACGAGATAAAAGGAGGCCGAGGCTTAACGGCAGATGCATAAACGCAATAAGCATAAGGCTTCTAGATCACTCTCAGCACCCTGTGTACAAGCATCAGCACACACACTGCAATAAAGTCAAGAAATAGCCCCACAGCACTCTGTGACGAGCCCTCCACCACGTAAGGACCTACTAGTGGCCTGCCCTGAAGCCTCGGCTCCTGTAACGAGAGCAGAAATATTACTACAGGTCTCACTTTGCAATAACAATCACTCCAAACATACACAAATACTCAACATTTAAATTAATCAATCAGAAAAACAATACTACAAACAAACAAAAAGAGAAAAATCAAGGTTTTAGTGCCAACGCTGGGTATTACCCTCACTAACCTTCTACCAGCACATTTGAAGTAAATCACAAATCGAATAAATACAGTACAACACTGCAACACTCAAAAGTAAACCAGTCAGAACAGTCAGTAGCACAAAACAATGATAAATAATATACTGGAAAAATGAGAAACAACTAAACACCAAAAACAAAACACATACAAAACAGTTTGAGAGTATGGGGAAGAGACTCAGCGATCACGGTGACTCGTACTGGAGAACGAGCAGGCGTCACACAAGGCGTGTCAGCTGCACACACACGTGTGTTGGAAGAAAGTTTGTTATCGAGATAATCTTGAGATATGAAAGCAGCAGCGTCAAATCAGCGTTGCCCACCAGGCGTCTCAGAACATATATTCTCCTTTAAAATACAAACATAAACATATACTTACAATATATAAAAAAATGAGCGCTATACAAAGTGGACGTTTCACGTACCTTTAATTCATAAACCCATCGCCCATCCACGCATACACAGGAACAGGACACAACATCCCCGAAGCACGGGAATGCAAAGGGAGAGCAGCAGCCACTCAAAACTCAAGCCGCGGGCCATCCACGCAGCTATGAATCACACAGTCATTACGACAAATCATATACCTGGGTACTAACTAAGCAGCCAACGCACACACATAAGGTTACCTCAAAGCATATGAGACACGGGACTGCAAGAGGCATGTAACGTGAGAGCCCGAGCCGCGGGCCATCCACGCAGCTCAAAGCGGAAGCACTGCAAAAACGAGGGGCGGTCCCACGGGCAATGACGCGACGCTCAAACGCCAAGCACACGCAGGTGGTGACTACATATTCTTTTATACTGTCCCACCCTGCTCGTAATTGGACCTGCACTACCCCAAGCACATTAGTCTAATTACAGCGCCACAATACATCCCACTACAATCTGCCCCACGCTTTTGCATCGGCGACCCGACGATGGACCACTTATTACAAGTTCCCAGCCTTGACGGCTACATCACAAGATCACGGAGGCACTAGTGACAGGTCCTCTGCCTTTACGGCTACTCACCGAGAAACAAGCGATACGCGAGTCCTCGGACATGACAGCTAACACATGAGTAAGGCACTGGTTACAGGTCCTCTGCCTTTACGGCTACTCACTGAGAAACAAGTGATACACGAGTCCTCGAACATGGCAGCTAAAACACGAGTAAGGCACTGGTTACAGGTCCTCTGCCTTTACGGCTACTCACCGAGAAACAAGTGATACACGAGTCCTCGAACATGACGACTAAAACACGAGTAAGGCACTGGTTACAGGTCCTCTGCCTTTACGGCTACTCACCGAGAAACAAGTGATACACGAGTCCTCAAACATGACGACTAAAACACGAGTAAGGCACTGGTTACAGGTCCTCTGCCTTTACGGCTACTCACCGAGAAACAAGTGATACACGAGTCCTCGAACATGACGACTAAAACACGAGTAAGGCACTGGTTACAGGTCCTCTGCCTTTACGGCTACTCACCGAGAAACAAGTGATACACGAGTCCTCAAACATGACGACTAAAACACGAGTAAGGCACTGGTTACAGGTCCTCTGCCTTTACGGCTACTCACCGAGAAACAAGTGATACACGAGTCCTCAAACATGACGACTAAAACACGAGTAAGGCACTGGTTACAGGTCCTCTGCCTTTACGGCTACTCACCGAGAAACAAGTGATACACGAGTCCTCGAACATGACAGCTAAAACACGAGTAAGGCACTGGTTACAGGTCCTCTGCCTTTACGGCTACTCACCGAGAAACAAGTGATACACGAGTCCTCGAACATAACGGCTAAAACACGAGTAAGGCACTGGTTACAGGTCCTCTGCCTTTACGGCTACTCACCGAGAAACAAGTGATACACGAGTCCTCGAACATGACGACTAAAACACGAGTAAGGCACTGGTTACAGGTCCTCTGCCTTTACGGCTACTCACCGAGAAACAAGTGATACACGAGTCCTCGAACATGACAGCTAAAACACGAGTAAGGCACTGGTTACAGGTCCTCTGCCTTTACGGCTACTCACCGAGAAACAAGTGATACACAAGTCCTCTCATTCTACTGTCTCCTAAATAAACTTCCTGGAGGACAACGCAAGACTGGGAGCAACCATACAGCCCTTACAAAATTACATAAATTTTCTCTGGGTCTCTGCGTTCAACCACAGGGCGGTGCTAAAATGTTATCCGTTTATATAATACTACTTACCAGGACAACCTCGGTAAGTAACGGTACAAATAAGGAAACCTGCTGCTGAAATGCTCCAAATCCCCTGAAATGATGCTGCTGCTTTGTCTCCAACACTAGGCTTAAAAAGAAAAAACAAAGAAAAAAACAAAGACAACACTAATGCATTCATACAATATACATATTCACACAGTGACCCAGATAGCAACAAGCATCCACGTCTTCAGCCCAACGGAGAAATTAACCCTGCCGACTACGCCAGAATGTAGCGGGACCTTGGCCCTTCACACTTGGGGCATTCTATAGAAACACTACCTCTTGTGTCACATGACTACGCCACCCTGTTTACCAGGGAAATATTAATATTATGGATCTAAGATGTTACCCAAGACACACAAGAACGTTATTCAATAAGAAGGGCTAGAGACGTGAATGCCAAAAATACAAAAGCTTTATTTAAATACACAATTATTTAAAAGAATTAAGAGCTGGGTCAGTCACAATGCAAAAAAAGAGACCACGAGATAAAAGGAGGCCGAGGCTTAACGGCAGATGCATAAACGCAATAAGCATAAGGCTTCTAGATCACTCTCAGCACCCTGTGTACAAGCATCAGCACACACACTGCAATAAAGTCAAGAAATAGCCCCACAGCACTCTGTGACGAGCCCTCCACCACGTAAGGACCTACTAGTGGCCTGCCCTGAAGCCTCTGCTCCTGTAACGAGAGCAGAAATATTACTACAGGTCTCACTTTGCAATAACAATCACTCCAAACATACACAAATACTCAACATTTAAATTAATCAATCAGAAAAACAATACTACAAACAAACAAAAAGAGAAAAATCAAGGTTTTAGTGCCAACGCTGGGTATTACCCTCACTAACCTTCTACCAGCACATTTGAAGTAAATCACAAATCGAATAAATACAGTACAACACTGCAACACTCAAAAGTAAACCAGTCAGAACAGTCAGTAGCACAAAACAATGATAAATAATATACTGGAAAAATGAGAAACAAATAAACACCAAAAACAAAACACATACAAAACAGTTTGAGAGTATGGGGAAGAGACTCAGCGATCACGGTGACTCGTACTGGAGAACGAGCAGGCGTCACACAAGACGTGTCAGCTGCACACACACGTGTGTTGGAAGAAAGTTTGTTATCGAGATAATCTTGAGATATGAAAGCAGCAGCGTCAAATCAGCGTTGCCCACCAGGCGTCTCAGAACATATATTCTCCTTTAAAATACAAACATAAACATATACTTACAATATATAAAAAAATGAGCGCTATACAAAGTGGACGTTTCACGTACCTTTAATTCATAAACCCATCGCCCATCCACGCATACACAGGAACAGGACACAACATCCCCGAAGCACGGGAATGCAAAGGGAGAGCAGCAGCCACTCAAAACTCAAGCCGCGGGCCATCCACGCAGCTATGAATCACACAGTCATTACGACAAATCATATACCTGGGTACTAACTAAGCAGCCAACGCACACACATAAGGTTACCTCAAAGCATATGAGACACGGGACTGCAAGAGGCATGTAACGTGAGAGCCCGAGCCGCGGGCCATCCACGCAGCTCAAAGCGGAAGCACTGCAAAAACGAGGGGCGGTCCCACGGGCAATGACGCGACGCTCAAACGCCAAGCACACGCAGGTGGTGACTACATATTCTTTTATACTGTCCCACCCTGCTCGTAATTGGACCTGCACTACCCCAAGCACATTAGTCTAATTACAGCGCCACAATACATCCCACTACACTAGTAGTAACGGAAGCTAGCGATGTCAGGTTAATCTGAGATGTTGGGTAAGCTGTATTTAGTAGTAGTATAAACAACTAGAAATTGTAGTAAATGATGGTTCAAAACAAGGAAATACGAGGCTAAGACGGAGCTTACAGCACCGAAGCAAGCACACACACAGCAGGCAGCGAGGCAGACAGGAGCAATCGATCAGACAGGAGCAATCGAACGTGTCGTCCAAATGCACATATTCAGAACACATCAGAACTTTGCATATTTGGTATTGAGAAACGCCTAATGTCGGCGCTTGTCTTCTTGTGACAAACATGCCGAGAAGCAAGAACAAGATCTGCTGTATGTCATCCATTGGTTTGTTTACTATGTCGCTTTCTTCTTCGCGCGAAAATGACGTCGATCGCTTCTTTCCGGCAAACACCACACCTATCAAGTAAGGGTACTGTTAGCGGTGGAAACGATAGCTTGATCATGGTTTACCGACCCGAACCGTACTGTACTGTACCGTACCGTACCGCTCAGTGGAAACGAGCCATAAGGTTACTGTGGTAAAAGCATGATTGATACAGGTAAGTCTTGTGGTTACAGTGCATTTACAACAAAAGACACATTAAAACTACCAATAATGTGGTAAAAGCATACAATACATTTTGTGATTATTGTCTTTTACTACACAACACGGTGTATAGTAAAGGACAGTATTCACAAAACTTACCAAGCTTGTAGTAAAGGACAGTAATCACACAACTTACCATGCTTTTTGGTTAAACTGAAACAAGGAATGTGGTGAATAATTGTGTGATGTATGATGAAAATTGGCAAGCAATTTCGCCAAGCAAATACCAAGAAATAGGTTGCAGCAGTTTGTCTTTCATCTACACTTTCAAAATCCGCGATGGGACTAAGCTCGAATAGCTTCCGCGTGCGCGTCAGCGACTGTTTATTGTAGAAAATCGCTGTCAATCAAAAGGAGATGCAGTCCTCCAATCATCACGCAGAAGCCCGGAGTCCAGGCCAGCCCACTCCTCCATTCACTCCCAGAGACGCTGAGCGTCCGTGGGCAGGACATAATCGCAGCATTTATCCAATGACTGTCTAGTTTCAAAGCACTGAAAAAAACTGTTCAAAGCAGCCCCATTGAAGTTAATGGAGGCTCGGCTTCAACAGGGGAATGCACTGTGACACTACGGGAATATATGAGAAGGAGATCGAGTCAGCCGACCTGCTATATGTAGCCGATTCTGAATGAACTCGTCTTCGAGATGAACGTGTTCTAACGCATTTTTAGTCAATAAAATGTTAACACAATAGTACATATTTGACCATACATTTTTTGACATTATAGGGGAAGCCGAGCTTCCCTTGCAGTCTTAAAGAAATCCCCACTGGTGGGTTTATAGTGTACGCCCTTTCCACATCCTCACTAACACCTAACATTCGGTTTTGCTTGCATACAGCCCATATTGGCATACCCCATGGCAAATTAGCCCTTTTATATTTTTTATACATCTCTCTGTACATTATTTTGGTCCATTCTTGTCTTCACCAATCATCTGGAACGGATCACAAAATCGTACAATATGTTAACTTGTCTCTCAGATCATAACATGGTGCTGATAACAAGAAAATTAACCAGAAAGCGATTTGCAGCTTATTCCGGAAAAAAGGAGTTCATTGGCATTCCAAGGAGCAAACAGGAACAATTTCACACAGCAATAAGAAATATGAACTGGGACACTCTATTATTGGACAATGAATTAGAAATAATTAGTCAGAAATTCACTGAATGCTTACAAACAAAAATGAATGAATTTGCAGTGACAATTAAACACAAAAACAGAAAGTGTTCTCTTCCCTGGCTCAGTGATGATATCAAACAATTAATGAAAGACAGAGACAATGCCCTTAAAAAAGCCATAAAATCAAAAGTATCTAATGAGAGACAAAAATTTGCTTCGTTACGGAATAAAGTGACAAGACAACTACGAAAAGCAAAGGCAGACTTTTTTATCACAATTATTAAAAACTGTCATGGAAACTCAAAAGCGATTTGGGAACAGATCAATAAACTAACAGGTAAAACTTCTTCTAGTAATAACTCAATACAGCTAAAGAACAATGGCATGCTTTTGCAGGATCCATCTGCTGTGGCACAGACAATAAACAAGTATTTTGTTGACTCTGTACAAAGTCATACCATAGCCAAAAGTTTCCCTGTGAAA
Source organism: Squalius cephalus (assembly GCF_949319135.1). NCBI lineage: Eukaryota > Metazoa > Chordata > Actinopteri > Cypriniformes > Leuciscidae > Squalius > Squalius cephalus. The sequence goes on along the minus strand of NC_137125.1, from coordinate 1,123,972 downwards.
TATAACAACTTACCTGCCATTAGTTCAGATTTGTTAGTTGAGCCCCCACTATATCCAAAATCTGTATCCATATTCGATGAGGAAAAGGCAATTACACAGCTTAAGTCTTCAAGAGCAAAAGACGTGTATGGGATGGACACATAGCAAAAACAAATAGGTCAGTCAATTATGGGTCCACTAACACATATTATTAATGTGTCACTAGATCAAGGGAAATTTCCTGAGTCATGGAAACTTGCTAGTGTCATTCCTATATTTAAAGGTGGTAACTCCCTTCTTACATCTAATTACCGACCTATTAGCATTTTGCCAACAGTATCTAAAGTTTTTGAAAAACTGGTTGCTAAACAAATCACCAATCATCTTAATTGCAGCTCTTTTCCTTTGCACTCAATACAGTTGGGATTTAGGGCTAATCATTCTACAGAGACAGCAACATTTTATATTCTGGAAAAGGTTAAATCAAATATGGACAAAGGAGGGATAGTGGGAGCAATTTTTTTAGATCTTCGCAAAGCATTTGATACAGATAACCATTCAGTTTTACTGAACAAACTTCATGCATTTAATTTTTCCTCAAAATTCATTAGCCTCATTAATTCATACCTTTTATCTCGTTCACAAAGTGTAAGAACTGACCAATATAATTCTACCCCCTTACTATTATCAACTGGTGTTCCATAGGGTTCAATTATAGGTCCAATTCTTTTCAGTTTATACATTAACGATTTACGATCTTTGTGTAAGAACTGTGACACTTTGATGTATGCAGATGACACAGTTATCTTGGCCTATGGAAAATCCACAGAGGGAGTTGCCTCAAAACTAACAGAGACCATGTCATTGATCTCAATCTGGCTTGAGCAATCCTGTCTGCAATTGAACATATCTAAAACAGTTACCATGTTCTTTTCTAAAAACAAATAAAACCCGAAATTTTAATATCTGGAGAAAGATTACAGGTCGTCACAGAATATAAATATTTAGGATTACATATAGACTCAAACCTCAACTTCAAAACTCACATCAAAAAAGTTAGTAATAGGATTAAGTTCAGTCTAGCAAACTTCAGATTCATTAGAGACTTCCTTTCAACAGAAGCTGCTAAATTATATTTATTTTCCATGATTTTATCCCACATAACATATTGTTTAATAAGCTGGTCCAATACCCACTCTACAACAATAAAACCATTAGAAACATTATACAAACAAGCATTAAAAATACTGGATAAAAAAACCATACCACTACCACCACTGTAGTATTCTGAAGAAATATCAGTTACTTACCTGGGACAATCTCATTAAATTCAAAAACATGTGTTTAATTTATAAGATCAGACATGGTTTAGCACCTCCTCCACTATGTGACTTTATACATTTTAGATCCAGTGAGGTTAGGGTAACCAGAGGGGCAGTGAGGGAAGACTGCATCATCCCCCAGAGAAAAACAGCTTTTGGTCAGGCTGTCTTCTCCGTAAGAGCAGTTCAGCAATGGAACACAGTGCCGGAAACCATCAGAGAGTCTTTGTCATTCTTTTCATTCAAAAAGAATGCAAAAAAAAAAAAATGGCTTGTAGAGAGCCAAACTTGTGGGCACTAATGCTTTCTGTGTGCACTTAAACATTATATAATTATTTTACATAAATTGTATTTATTAACCACTGTGACGAATCAGACATGCGAGGCAGATCCATTTGCAACAATTTAATAAGAAGTCTCAAGCAAACATAAAGCGTTTCAGTAGAAGGATAACACAAAGGCAGATATGCTTGAACGGTCCAGGCAGGAGCCCAGGGCTGTGGCTAAACTCAGGGTCAGAGACAGGCTTGGATCGGGGCAGGCAGCAGACAACAGGAAAACCCGGAGACAGGCAAGGTTCAGGGCTGGCGGCGAGAATCAGAGTCCAGGTACAGGCGACGGTCACATGGCAGGCTGCAGACTGTCAGAGAGGTTAGAAACAGGCAAGGGTCAGTAACACGGACAATCAGGAAAAACCAGAGAGCGCTCGGACATGAAACACGGGGTGAGTCAATACTTCGCACAGGACGCCGAGTTAACAAGGCAGATATAGCTTAGGGACCAGAGTTCATATAGAACAGGTGTAATGCAATCAGAGCTTAACGATCCATACTAAGCTGAAGTATGAGACACTTAGTATTCAGGAGAGAGAGTACGGGACTGAGAGCGCAGGGGATCACCAGGGCTAGACGCCGTAACAAGCACAATGTGTTGTATGTAATTTTATCTTGTGATTTTATAACTGTAATTATTTTTGAGGCTGCCTTTTTTACACCTGGCTGGGGGACTACCGATGAAAATTAGCACTTTTGAGCTAACTCGGGTACATTTACATTGTTTTAATGTTGATTAATGTACACTAGGGAGGCCCATAAAAATAAGCAAAAAAAATAAAGTGATAAATTCTATGATTTGAACCTTGATTGAAACATGGACCATAAAGACAAAAGGAATAGGGTTAAAATTTCAGCTAAATTGAAGATGATTTAGAGGTTGCACAAGCCCCTTGAAGTTTTGAGAATTTTCACCTAAACAATGTTAAATGGCAAAGCCGTGTCAGATTATTACACATTGCTTGTCCCTGTAATCTGGTATATATTCATGAAAAATTTACTTCTTTTCTACAAATAAACCCATATATTTCATTAAATGGTAAAAATGGTAAATGGACTGCATTTATATAGCGCTTTCGCAGACCTATGGCCACCAAAGCGCTTTACATAACCTCACAATCACCCATTCACACATACACCGACAGCGGTGTCAGCCATGCAAGGCGCCATCCAGCTCATCGGGAGCAGCTGGGGTTAGGTGTCTTGCTCATGGACACCTCGACACTTGGTCAGGTGGAACCGGGGATTGAACTACCAACCTTCCAGTTTGTAGACAACCTACATGAACCACTGAGCCACTGCCACCCCATTAATAAGATTGAGACACTATTGCCATTGAATGATTTAAACAACAGCTGTAACAAGGCAGCAAAAGGCAGAATAGTGTACCAAATGCTGACCGCTGCCTAAGCAAAGATGAACTTGTTACCTCAGTCAAAAGTATGTGACTGCTGAGGAAATACTCTGGAAGAACAGAAAGCCATGGAAAGCCAAGAAATGAAGAATCAGAGAAGGCTTTGCACAATTAGATGTAGATTGGTCAAGGGGGACATTCCTTGCTAGCTGAAGTCGCAGTGAAGTAGTGAGTCAACTTGATATTACTAAAATACTGATATTACTGGCAAGTATATTTTGTTATATAGTTTGAATATATCTTGATTATTTTAATCAGGGATTTCTATTTATTTTAATGATAAATCACAATTGGAGATTTTTTTTTTTTTGCGAATTAAATGTAAAAGCGTTATATAAGCTGCAACCCCACTTTTGAAAAATCCCAAGAAATGACATACCCAAACTGAAACAGATACAGTTCATGAACCCTTTGTACTAAAAACACAAGTATGGTCTCATTTGAAAGCTGACAGCTGGCAGTTTATTGTAAATGTAGAATTAATTATTGTCATAATGAAAAAAAAGGTATAAATAGTGTAACAACATTGGCTATCGAATCATTCGTCGTTGGTTTGAATTAACAAATTCAAATACTCTGTGTTGCTAAAAACATTTCTTCCTGAATACAAAAGCTGGTGCACTTTGAACTCGTGAGTGCAAATCAGGCTTTGGCTCCAGCTAGTCGGCCAATTGACTTTTACGACACTAATTTCACCTCAGAGACATTCCGAACCCCCCCTTTCCCCTCTCTGGACCACAGAGAGATAACGAAACTTGAAACTTTCTACACACAGACACACACACACACACACACACACACAAACATCCTCCTATAGAAATATAGTTTTAATGTATGTAACTCAGATTTGGGTTTGACCTTCCTGTATGCATGTTAGTAATTTGTTTGATCATATAATTATGATTTTCTAGAGGTGTGGTTTTGAAATGTATTCTTTAATCAATAGTGTTTTAGTTAGAGAAGGTTCACTAACATTCTCTGGCAATCCCTTCCCCCCATGTGTTGAACTGTGTTTTATTGCCTAAAGGAATGTCCAGCAACAAAGATTTTTAGGAGTGGAGCAGAATTAACGTGGTAATCTTTACTCCTACTTAAATCCTACATTTTCTACTTAAATCCTAAATTTTCTATATGCATAACCACCGAAGAAATGTAAACATGGATGTAATTTCCCATCTCATAATTTTTCTTTTACGTGGTGTAGTTTGTGTATTCTGGTAAACTTTGGTAATAAGGTTAGACAAATCAGGTGTGTACCGTGTTTAGTTCCTCAAGCTTCATATCCATTTGTACCCTATAGGGTACAACACATTTTGGGTAAATCTTATTTCTAGACATGTAACGAACTTTAAAATGCTTGTAAATATGCATATCTTATGTAACTTGATTTTCTTAATCTTCATATGACGTGTGTGATATCGTTGAAATTCTCTCAATCTAACAGAGTCGAATTTCGATAGCAGAATGAAGTAATGTGCATTATTTTACACTTTTTCATATTTCGGGAGCCGAACAGCTCAAAGCTCATCTCCTCATGACTCATCCGAGTGGGCGTGGCCCCAGAGACAAAGACATTTTTTTCCGCTTCAGACCTTTGGACGTTCATTGGTTGTTCGCGCGAACAGAGGCGTCAACCCATATTGTCCATAAAAGACCGACTCAGAAACTCCTCTCATTCCTACTCTCCTTCCTCCTCCAAAACCCAAGTCCGGACCGGCTTCGGCCTGCTTCTCTTTTCTTTTTATTTCTTTCTTTTATGTTTTTCTATAGTCTAGTTTCGTTTTCCTCTTCGCCTCTGTTCATTCACGAGCTGAATGAACTTAGCCTGAATCATTCCCGGCAACTCTTTGAAGCTCCCGCGCTCGCACGCGCGCCGGAAGACAGCACGCGCACGCCTCCCCTCAGACGACTCGCGCTGCTTTTAAAGACACGCAGAACCCTGCGGTCCTACACACCTCATACAAAGAGAACCATATGCCATGCAAGTATCGATTATTGAATTGAACTTATGATGTGATTTCTTTGTTGTGTCTTAAGGGTTACTGTCTGTGATTTTGCCATAGCCAACTGCGATCTCTGATCGCAGATTTTTGCTTTCACTTCCGATCTCGTCCCCCATCCTTCTCTCCATCTCTCGCATCTTCCGATCTCTCTCTCTCTCTATCTATCTATCTCTCTCTCTCTCATTTTCGTTATTCGTTATCTTGTATTGTTTAACTGTATTTGATGTACATAGACATATAATCCGTGTGTATTGTGTAGTTTGATATATTCCTTAGTTCGATGTATTGGTCCAATTATTAAATTCCATATGCCATTGACTGACTCTGATTTAATTGCCCATGTTACTTAGTCCCTGAAATGTTCGATCTTAGCTATATGCTTTATCTTGGTAGGCTACGATTTAAGTAACCTAATTTTAGTCTACAAACACCGAGAGTGTCTTTTCAAGGCCTGGAAAAGATACTCTTTCTCGTGTTTGTAGGAAGGATAATTTTCCTTGAGAGTTAATTTAATCTTACGTACAATCTGTTCGCTGGACAAACAGATTGTTTGATAACTAAATTAATTCCATTAAAGTTATCCCATAACTTCGAGCTGAAATAAGAACAATTGATGTATTAATGACGAACCATAACCCGTTACGGTAATCGTTCATATATCAATCTAGTTCAGCTGCGATAAATTAATGTAACTGTAACATACAAAATATTAATCATATTCATGATTAATTATTAAAATTCCCTATAGATCATTTGAGCTAATATTAATATTAATGTACGACCCATTGTTCTTACAATAGCTTAAAAATTTTGTAAAGTTATTAGAAATTTATTTTTATACCACTAATCAAGTGATATAGGTGATTTTTCTTTTGTCTTGTGCAACCCCTAAATATCATTTAATTTAGCCAATTTTTTATGTGATAACTTAAACTGGTGGTAGACCAAAATGCAGGGTTCAAATTGGGAGAAAAGAGAAAAAAGTTTTTTTGGGCCACCCTAATGTACACTGTCCCCTTTCAAAAAAAAAGAAAAAAAAAAGAAGGCTCACTGGGGGAAACGCATACTTGCGGAGGCCCCGGGGCCAGCTGTGTGCCAGTGCATCCATGCCGAGGGTCCCCTCGGTCAGGGAATAAAACAACTGGCAATGGGACGAGTCCGAAGAGGCAAACAGATCTATCTGATTGAGCAGGCTGATATAAGTGGCACGAAGCGACTTCAGATGCTTCTGACTCCATAGGACGAGGTGGTGCGACATGCGGTGGGAGCGTAGACCATTTCGCATTTCATGGAAGGAGAGCTCGATTGCTTACAGAGAGGCTTTAAAAGCTGCTTGATCTGCTTATTTTTCAACCCTATTAGAAGAAAATAAACATAATCCTAGGTATTTATTTGAAACAGTGGCTAAACTAACGAAAAAGAAAGCTTCAACCCCAGAAGTTTCCAAGCAGCACAGCAGTAATGACTTTATGAACTTCTTGACTTACAAGATTGATAATATCATATAAAATTATAACTATGCAATGGTCTACTACAGTATCGCATCAGGGAGAGCATTGTAGTCTCCCTGAGGAAAAATTTGATTCATTTATTGCTATAGGAGAGGAAGAATTTTGCAAACTTGTTAAATCATCTAAATCTACAACATGTATGTTAGACCCTATACAGACTAAGCTACTGAAAGAGATGCTCCCAGAGGTCACAGATCCTCTTCTTAATATCATTAATTCATCTTTGTCTCTAGGATACGTACCAAAAACATTTAAGCTGGCTATGATTAAACCGCTTGTTAAAAAAACGCAGCTTGATCATACAGAATTAGTCAATTACAGGCCGATCTCGAATCTACCTTTTCTGTCAAAGATATTAGAAAAAGCAGTATCTTCACAACTGTGTTCCTTTCTTGAAAGAAATTATATCTGTGAGGATTTCCAGTCAGGATTTAGACCGTACCATAGTACTGAGACAACTCTCATTAGAGTTATACAAATGATTTGCTCTTATCATCCGATTGTGGTTGTATCTCTCTATTAGTGTTACTCGATCTTAGTGCTGCATTCGACACTATCGACCACAACATTCTTTTAAATAGACTAGAAAACTATGTTGGCATTAGTGGAATTGCACTAGCATGGTTTAAATCATACTTATCTGACCGTTATCAGTTTGTAGCTGTAAATGAAGAGATGTCTCATCGATCACAAGTTCAGTATGGCGTACCACAAGGCTACTGTTCACTCTGTACATGCTACCCTTAGGAGATATCATTAGGAAGCATGGCATTAGCTTTCACTGTTATGCTGACGATACTCAGCTCTATATTTCTTCACGCCCAGACGAAACTTACCAGTTCACAAAATTAACGGAATGCACAGCTGATATAAAAAAATTGGATGACTCGTAATTTCCTACTTCTAAATTCTGAAAAAACAGAGATTCTAACTATTGGACAAAAAACATCCTCACGTAATAACCTAGAATACTGTCTAACACTCGATGGCTGCTCTGTTAAGTCTTCGTCGTCGGTTAGGAACCTGGGTGTGCTCTTTGATACCAATCTTTCATTTGAAAGTCACGTGTCTAGTATCTGTAAAACCGCATTTTTCCATCTTAAAAATATATCTAAATTACGCCATATGCTCTCATTGACAAATGCGGAACAATTAGTTCATGCGTTCATGACCTCAAGGCTAGATTATTGTAATGCTCTACTGGGTGGTTGTCCTGCACGCTTAATAAACAAACTACAGCTGGTCCAAAACGCAGCACCTCGAGTTCTTACCAGAACCAGGAAGTATGACCATATTAGCCCCCCACATAGCAATTTTTCTCTGGCCCAGCTCCGGCCCACACAACCAGCTTCTGCTTGGCCCACATACCGCAATGAATGACGGTCCTAGTGTGGACCAGGTCTGGATTCCAGACAAGGGCCACACATGGGCCATAACTGGGCCAAGTCTCAGCCAAGTTAATTACCCATAACTGGCCCAGAATTGGGCCAGATCAAAATGTAACACTGGAACCAAAACATAACCTTAAGTAAACCATTTCAACACCAATCTTTAAGCAGAAAGCCCAAAACTGAGCCACATCTGAGCATGATCCAATTTTTCTGTGGCCCAGCTCTGGCCCACAAGACTTGGCCCACATACCGCAATGAATGACGGTCCTAGTGTGGACCAGGTCTGGATTCCAGACAAGGGCCACACATGGGCCATAACTGGACCAAGTCTCAGCCAAGTTAATTACCCATAACTGGCCCAGATCAAAATGTAACATTGGAACCAAAACATAACCTTAAGTAAACCATATCAACACCTGTCTTTAAGCAGAAAGGCCAGAACTGAGCCACACCAGAGACTGACACACAGGTGAACTAAACCTGGCAGCCACAATATGGGCCACAGATGGGCCATAACAGATCCATATCTCAGCCACCTGTATGACCATAGCTGGCCAATACGCTGGACCAGATGAGTTCCACGTCAGCCTCAACACCACCATAACCAAGCCACTTACACACCCCTCCCAGATGAATAGTCACAACAGTATTCTGAACAAATATTTAATTGTGTTAAACATCAAAGCATTGGCATCTGACATTTCAGTTGTACAAACAACTCCTCTCCTCAGTTTAGCAATAAATAAATAAAAACAAAAATAAAACAAGTGCCGTTTTTTTTGGTTCATGACGTTTCACTTTAAATGTTACCTGATCATCCATGTTTCTGGTCACGGACAAGATTCACTAAACATATAACACTTGAACATGTTTCTAGTCATCAACAAGTTTCACTTCACAAAACACTTGAACGTCCACGTTTATGGCTAGGAACAAGTTGCACTCTTCAAATGACTCTGAAACAGTCATGATTCTGTCACTGAACAAGTTGAACTCTGGACAGAGCTTTTGAACATCCATGCCTAAAGCCTGTTAACCAGTCATATTGTCCTTATGCACTTTTCATCCACCATCTCTGTCTGGGGCCAGATACAGCCATCTTTTAACGGTGGAATCAATGTCTTTCTCTGTGGCATCAGATGTTAGACGGTTACGTCTCACAGCCGCTGAAAAACACAAGCACACATGGTGTATAATTAACTTATGCATCATCAGGTAATGTGGATATTGAATAAAATGCAATATTACAACAAAACCTGAACCCAGATTCAAATTCAAATTCTGACTGTCTACTACAGGTGAAAGATCATTTACTTTTTTTAATTCAGTGTATGTTTTTGTAATGAAAATTTTGTAATTTTGTATAAAACTCAACTTTTTAACTCTAGGGGAGTATTAGCCTATTTTCAAAAAAAGTGGAGTGTTCCTTTAAGAATGGGTGAAGGGACAGATGAGCAAATGGTCTTTCTCCCAGATCTTCCTGTCAGATTAGAAAGTTTATTGTTTTGTTGGATGTCATGCATGTTGCGAGAGTTCCTGAGTTTTGGATTTACAAGGAATTGATTTCATAAGGAAATAATTTCACTCCTTACATATTGGGAATAAATAGCAACTTACCGATCACAACATCTCGTATCTGTAGGCGTAGGAAGCTAATCTTTCCAATGATCCTGAAAATTCAGCTTTGCATCACAGAAATAAATGATAATTTAAAGCAGGGGTTCTCAACCTTTTGCAACTCATGGCCCACCAATGAGTGTTTAAAAACATTCCGAGGACCACCTTTCCACATATGATAGTATGAACACAGAATAACAGAAAATTCTAAAAGTACAATGATATACTCTGCTGTTAATCTGTTATGCCACTGTAGCAGAGTCAGCTATATAGATGAAAACTGTGTATCAAAAAGACTTTGCAGGTTTACTCAGTAACCATTCCAGTATAACAGGCTAACATAGGCTACCTGTAACAGGTCAGACTCACAAGAGGGGATTCTCTCTATTCGCTGCAACACGATCTCTATAACACGAATATTATTTCTCATGCCATTTATAGGCCAAAAATGTTTTTTTGCGTGCATATGCGTAGGATTAGGGGTGGGGAGTGCGTGCGTATTACACGCCTTACAGTGCGTATCATATGCACGCGAAAACTGCGTATCATATGCACGCCAAAAAATGTTTGCCGTATAAATGGCAGGAGAAATAACATTCGTGCATAGATACGAAATGTTCAACAAAGTTCATTCACCCCAATTTGCATAGCCTATACTGTAAGTGTAATTTATCAAATACAGTTAGTGATATGAACTTTACTGTTTAAAACAATATTAAACAGCCCAGTTTTTTTCAAATGTCTCTGCAGCTTTGATGGTTTTAGTGCCTCATATGACAACATTTCTCCACATTCAACACCTGAATCCACATTCAACAACATTTCTCCACATGCGCCTTCGGCTTAAGGGCGTCGCACACTGGACGAGAAGCGCAGCGGCACATCTTTAAAATTCGAACACATTATTTTCTATGAGTGTACACACACCGGCGGCGTCTGTCCGCAGTGCCAGCTATGGCTCAAGATTCTGTTCTGTTTAAAAACCTGTCGCGCCACAGAGCGCCATTTACATAGTTTTATATTAAATTTACTACATTACATTTGTATCAAAGCGTCATTAATGTAGCCTATATACTGACTTCACCCTGTGCTGCAAGATACATTTAGTTTTATATTCAAATTTACAGAAATCAGCTGCGTGGATGAAAATGACCGGATTTTCAGGTGAGATTCTCAATTAATTCAGTTAATGTACATCCTGAGGTAAAGTGTTCAGACTGCAGACTCAGCAACGATTGTATTTAATTGTAATTGAAAATTGAATTGCAATCATAACATAGTAGCTACATACATTATCTTAATTTCGTAATGTCCTTAAACATAACAATATTGCTGGCCATAAACTGAGAAAGTGCGCGTGTTCGATACCTCGAGTTGTAGACGCAGCGCGCGCTGCGCTTCTCGTCCGTGTGCGACTCCCAGTACCTGCCCTTATAAAACCAAATTTAATGTATTCAGCGTCGTATTTTCTCACAACACACTTCGAAGCTTTTCCCTGCACAGGTCTGTCTCCCACATCTGCTTTTCTTTTCAGAAAACGATTAACAATATAACAGTAACGTAATGTTACTGCGTCTGATCGAACAAACGTTCAATTTGACATGATTGGTTTTGTGATATTTAAACCTAAATTTGCTTTTAGATAATGCATTTTGACTTGACTTGAGTGTTTTTGATCATATAAATTCATAAGAACAATTAGATAATTAGAAAATAACAAGATTTGTAAATTAAAAAATAAATAACAATTATTTTGGGGGTAGTCTACCACTGCCTACACGGCCCACCAGATGACGCTCCGAGGCCCACCAGAGGGCCGCGGCCCACCGGTTGAGAATCACTGATTTAAAGTATAATAAATTGAAAACCAATTATTTTAAATTGTAATAATATATCACAATATTATTTATTTATTTTTCTGTATTTTTGATCAAATAAATGCAGGCTTGATGAGCAGAAGAAACTTCTTTCAAAAACATTAAAAATAGTAATGTTTCCAAACTTTTGGCCTATAGGCTACTGTATAGTTGTACATAAATTAGTTCCAACCACAAATACCATAACATGCAACCCTAACTTGCATCATCTGCCAAAGATGATTACATTTAAGTGACATAAGACAATAACTGACTTTTTGGACATGTTCGTTTATTGTATTTAAAACACCTAACGTTAGATTAAAACTGCGTTTAAACAAGGTTATTGAAGTGCACATTTTAATTAGAACAGTTTACTATAATTTCGATAGCATGTTCATACATCAATGAATCATTAAGTCCGTAAAAGGACTTAAGTAAACTTTAATGATACAAGTTTTCACTTACCAACTCTGCTGTCTTTTTCCGGTTCAGTGACCGTTTCTGAAGTCTGTGCAAGACTGCAGCACCCGCCCACTTTTTCGGTTCCGGGAGTATTTTCATTCACTTTTCCTCTTTGGAGATTTGCGTTATACATAAACGATAAAACGTTATAAGCCATGAATCATAACAACCAGCTAAAACTTGAATCACAATGTGTACAATATTCGATCTGAAATTAAAATATTTGAAAATGTGTAAAAAATACAAAAGTACGAGACGAGACTGTTAAAGCCAACTGGGTAAATAAAACTACAATCCCACGAAGCACTGCAAATGATAATTGCGCCTTTTGACCAATTTTGCTCTGATAGGTCAGCTTCGCATTTCCGGGTTTTTGAAATCCTGATTGGCGCGAGTTGGGCTGACTGACACTAATCCACTGATTCATGCGGAAGCTATGTGTTTCTAGAAATATCTGTCATAAATGGCAACACGTTTCTATAATTTCTCAAATTTATTTAATCTCTTTCAATCACATATGTTCAATTTGTGATCATCTTAATATATATTAACCAACTGGTAACAGAGTGATCATAGAGTAGGCTAACCAGAAATGTGCAACAGCAACACTGGATCCATTGTAGCTGTTGCACATTTTCATAGTTACTCTGATAATGTGTGGTGTTGAAATTAAATTATGTTTTATAATTTCATTTTAATCTGTCTTTAATCTGGATTTGGTATAATATTGAATGCATGATTTAATCATATAGGCCATCTCATAAAAATGACAGTGGAAAAATTTTAAATTATGAAAAGAAAAGTCCACTGGTGTACAGTACATGGCATAAAAAATTGTGGTCTAGTTATTAAGCAATGTGCAGTAGCTGAAATCAAACAATTACAGTTGATTTTCATAATTCAAATAATTAAATATTTATTGTTGCCTGAATTAACTTGAAAGCATTAGACCCAGGATGTAAACAGGAAGATGAAAATATATTTGTGTATTAAAACAAAAAATATTTTAAATGGATTTTAAACGTGGGTCAAGATCGGCTATACTTATGTGGCCCACATATCTATATTTGACATCTGGCCCATGTCTTGGGTGCCGTTTTTAACCCAGTGCCATCTCTGCCAAACCCGGGCCATGTTTGGCCCACATGCTGAATGCCAGTTCCGCATGAATGCCAGCTGTGCCAGACGCATGCCAAATCTGGGCCAAATTTGTTTACTGAGTAGTACATAAAGTCAAATAAAATGTCCTGAAACTTAATCATGTATTGTTTAAGTGGATAGGGCTACATCAAACTGTAAACTGAATGAGAATATGAAAGCAGTGAATGCAAAACATTGTTTGAAGTCAGTCATATAGATATAATAACAGGATATACTATTCTACAATATAAGATATAATATCATACATCATATAATTGCTTGTCATATATGAGGCATGAATATAATTTTACATATAAACACACATAATTAAATACGCAAAATGAGCTTTATATTATGCATTTTAAAAATATATTTTCAAAATGTATTTCAATATATTTTACAGTGTTTCACATATATGTGAATATATTATCTTTCTGTATGGGAAAACATTGGGATTTTACTCAAAAATATTTGAAAAGTATTTTAAATGTGGCTCAAGATCGGCCATACATATATGGCCCACATATCTATATTTGACATCTGGGCCAAATACTCCATTTGACATCTGGCCCATGTCTTGGGTGCCGTCTTAAATCCAGTGCCATCTCTGCCAAACCCGGGCCATGTTTGGCCCACACGCTGTATGCCAGTGCCGGATGAATGCCAGCTGTGCCAGACACATGCCAAATCTGGGCCAAATTTGTTTGCTGACTGGGCCGGTTCTGTCAACACTGCATTGGCTCCCTATTAAACATTGTATACATTTTAAAATATTGCTGATTACTTACAAAGCACTAAATGGTTTAGCTCCACAGTACTTGAGCAAGCTCTTAACGCATTATAGTCCTTCACGTCTATTGCAATCTCAAAATTCCGGCCAGTTGATAATACCTAGAATATCAAAATCGACTGTTGGCGGTAGATCCTTTTCCTCTCTAGCACCAAAACTTTGGAACAATCTTCCTAACATTGTCCGGGAAGCAGACACACTCTGTCAGTTCAAATCTAGACTAAAAACACATCTCTTTGACCTAGCATACACATAACACATTATAGACTTCTATAATTCAATTTAGGCTGCATAGTTTAGGTCAGCCGGAACCGGGAACACTCCCTGATGTGCTTGGTACATCATGAGAAGAATGGCATCTACGCTAATATTAGTCTCTCTGTTTATCCGAGGTTTACCACAGTCCGCCTGGTCCAGGCCATATCCAGATCTGATGAAGGACCTGCGCCTGGACACGATGACAACGCAGTCCTGAAGTGTCAACCAGTCCCTTCCCTGTTACTGAAGTCAACGTGATCCCGGCCGTATCCAGATCAGATGGTGGACCTGCGCCTGGACTCATCTATGACGCATCCCTGAAGTGCCAGCCAGCGTGATGACTCCGACCTCCAACCAGATGGAAATGGATAAATACTCTAAATGTTCTGATCCAATCTGACTTGTAATGCTGCCTGAATCATAATCATACACTGTTCGCTCGTTGGCCAGAGGAGAACTGGCCCCCGACTGAGTCTGGGTTCTCCCAAGGTTTTTTTCTCCATTCTGTCCCTGATGGAGTTTTGGCTCCTTGCCACTGTTGCCTTGGCTTTTGGGACATTTATAATTCACAATATTATTGATCTGCCTTAAGGTGGATGATGCAATTTAGTTTTTTCTAGAAACAAACATTGTTGTATTATTTTCATGTTATCACTGTGAAGCTGCTTTGATACAATCTGTATTGTAAAAAGCGCTATATAAATAAAGGTGACTTGACTTGACTTGACCTGACCACCTTGATGGTTGATGTACGCAATGGTCGCAGTGTTGTCCGTATGGACCAGTACATGATAATAGCCAGCTTAAACATTTTCGGTACATATCCTAGTGACAAAGAAGAATAAATTATATTTAGGAGAGGATCTATGACCTCTGGAAGGATCTCTTTCAGTAGCTTAGTCGGTATAGGGTCTAACATACATGTTTTTGATTTAGATGATTTAATTTTTTTTTTTTACATTTGAGCTTGTGCATATGTCATTAAAATAAATGTTTCAATTAGAATTGTTGCATGAAGTCTCCCTTTTTAGTTGCAGGGTTGTAACAATATTTTTTTTTTTTTCTGCTCGTGCCCTCTAAGGTTCATTTTGTCAACTTTGACCATTGGGTGGCGCATATCCCTTTTGTTGTTCCACAGCAGGAAAGGAAGGAAACAGTAGGAAGCAGTGCTGGTAGAATGCATGCAGTGAAGTCGCCACTCAGGATTGGTCACTTGTCTGTTTCTTTGAAGCTGTTGATTTGTCAAACATGGAATGGCAAGTTTCTCATTTACTCCTGATAATAAGTCATCTGAGGTTATTCATTACAGCCACAGTAAACTCTGAAGACCAATTATAGCCATTATGGTGGGTTGCTGTAGAGTAAATGTGCACCTCAGGGTGCTGTTAACACCTGTGCTGAATGCAGAGATGATCTATTCATTAGAGGTGTGAAAGCAACACATCTAAACACAGTGAAGGCACTGATGCAATATCTGCTGCTCATTATTCAGGGGTCAGTTACATAATATTTTGTTTTGATGCATTTTAAAAGTAAATGAAGTAGAACTTTTATTCGACAAGAAGATATACAAAGAAATCCTCTCGGTGCAGGTGCCAACAGTACAGAGAAACACATTACCTATATTACCCCCACCCACAAAAAAAACATCAAAGAGAGCTAATGATGTACTCATTCAGACATTGTTACCAATAGCTCTTGTGGCAGCCTGATTCAGTTCTCTCAGAAAGTGTTGTTTAAACTATTGCAACTATCACAGTATTAACAACAATTACATTTACAACAACATAAAAACATGAAAAACCTCATAAACACTCAGGCAGGCAAGACAGACGAGAAGTGGTTTCCATAGGACAGCATCTCTGTCCCAAGTTGAGACACTCTCACACTGTACCCCTTCTTTTAATGCACCTTAGGCCTAGTCCACACGGACACGGGTATTTTTATAACCGGAGTTTTTCCTCCTGCGTTTTAAAAAAAAAATCCCGTCCACACATGCTCGGTTTAAAAGAAATCTCCGTCTACATGAAAACGCAAAAACACGCTATCAAGCGCTGTCACGAGCATGCCACACCAGCAGGTGGCGTTATCACCCTAATCGTAAAGCCACGTTGGCCAATCAGAAGCCTAACAAAAAGTTATTACTGGTTCCGGTTGGCTAACAACATGATGCACAGAGGAAAGGGGGAGTCATATGTTTGGACTGATGATGAAGTTGAATTGTTCCTTACGGTCACACTTGAATACAAAGTTAGCAAAACTCAGGAAAACGTGGACTGGGAGTCTTGCCAGTCCAAGTACGCCGACATCCTAGCGCTGTTCCTAGAGCAGTACCCTTCTGAGACGTCCCAAGAGTTTCCTCATCGTAAAGAGGATATAACTAGGACCATCATCACCAACAAGCTTAAGGCGATACGGGGTACATACAGGCAAGCGGTGGATTCCGGTCGGAAAAGTGGCCATGGCAGAGTGGTTCTACGTTATTTTGAACTATGTGAGCAGATATGGGGTGGTTCTCCTGCAACAACCACCATTCCATCCGGTATAGAAATGACGGATGTTGATACAGCCTCTCATCGCAGTTCAGATTCTGCATCTTCTACACTTGATCTCTCGGCTGCGGAAATGTCTCCTGTGTCTGATCAACTTCAAGACTCTGATGGCAGCAATTTGGCCCCCTCAGTGAAGAAGGAGAGGAGAGCTCTACTCTTTCTTCTGCTGAACACAAAGGAAGATATTTTGAAGAATGTCAGTAACCAAACAGTTAACTGGAACTATTGACTTCCATAGTATTTTTTTTTTTTCTACTATGGAAGTCAATGGTTCCAGTTAACTGTCTGGTTACTGACATTCTTCAAAATATCTTCCTTTCTGTTCAGCAGAAGAAAGAAATTCATACAGGTTTTAAACAACTTGAGGGTGAGTAAATGATGACAGAATTTTCATTTTAAAGTGAACTATCCCTTTAAGTACTTTATATACTGGTGGGTATTGATGATCTAAAACTGCAGTACTGGACACTGGAAATACTCAAAACATAAGTTACACAAAACTATACTTAAGTACAATGTAAATGTACTTAGGTTTATTCCACCAATGTTGTGTTGTGATGGTCATGTGGCTAACTTGGTTGTAACATTTTATCATTTTGGCTATGTAGTTGCAACTTTATGTAAGTTTAAA
The DNA here is from genome assembly GCF_949319135.1 of Squalius cephalus. Taxonomy (NCBI): domain Eukaryota; kingdom Metazoa; phylum Chordata; class Actinopteri; order Cypriniformes; family Leuciscidae; genus Squalius; species Squalius cephalus. The sequence continues at coordinate 1,106,711 of NC_137125.1, read as the reverse complement.
ATAATTATTTTAATCTACTCTTTTCCAGGCAAAACTCAAAGGACACAAACAGGACAGACTTAAAAGAAAGCTTCCAGCTGAGACACAGTTGCTGCATGCAGCCGAGGAAGACATCCAGATGAAAAAAAGAATTCTGGACATGATGGAGACGTCAGAGAAGCAAGCATCTGAAAATTTCAGGAAATTATCTACCAGTCTTGAGAGTCTGACAAGCTCAACTGCAGATGGATTTTCACTGCTGAGACAAGTTATAATGCATCCACCACCACAACCATTCAACATGTCACCATAATAAACCAGGGGTCCTTATGGAGACGTGTATGCATCTGCACCACCACCCAACACTACACCTGCCAGATTTCCACCCAACACATTTCCACCCTACACTACACCTGCCAGATTTCCACCCAACACATTTCCACCCTACACTACACCTGCCAGATTTCCCAACACTACACCTGCCAGATTTCCACCCAACACATTTCCACCCTACACTACACCTGCCAGATTTCCACCCAACATATTTCCACCCTACACTACACCTGCCAGATTTCCACCCAACACATTTCCACCCTACACTACACCTGCCAGATTTCCACCCAACACATTTCCACCCTACACTACACCTGCCAGATTTCCACCCAACACATTTCCACCCTACACTACACCTGCCAGATTTCCACCCAACACATTTCCACCCAACACTACACCTGCCAGATTTCCACCCAACACATTTCCACCCTACACTACACCTGCCAGATTTCCACCCAACACATTTCCACCCTACACTACACCTGCCAGATTTCCACCCAACACATTTCCACCCTACACTACACCTGCCAGATTTCCACCCAACACATTTCCACCCAACACTACACCTGCCAGATTTCCCAACACTACACCTGCCAGATTTCCACCCAACACATTTCCACCCAACACTACACCTGCCAGATTTCCACCCAACACATTTCCACCCTACACTACACCTGCCAGATTTCCACCCAACACATTTCCACCCTACACTACACCTGCCAGATTTCCACCCAACACATTTCCACCCTACACTACACCTGCCAGATTTCCACCCAACACATTTCCACCCTACACTACACCTGCCAGATTTCCACCCAACACATTTCCACCCAACACTACACCTGCCAGATTTCCACCCAACACATTTCCACCCTACACTACACCTGCCAGATTTCCACCCAACACATTTCCACCCTACACTACACCTGCCAGATTTCCACCCAACACATTTCCACCCTACACTACACCTGCCAGATTTCCACCCAACACATTTCCACCCAACACTACACCTGCCAGATTTCCACCCAACACATTTCCACCCAACACTACACCTGCCAGATTTCCACCCAACACATTTCCACCCAACACTACACCTGCCAGATTTCCACCCAACACATTTCCACCCAACACTACACCTGCCAGATTTCCACCCAACACTACCGTAAGTGTGTCACCACACACACCTGGCTCTACCTCACCTGTGCAGGGATTCAGACCGTTTTCATTCACACAAGCACTTTTCCAGGATGACATTTGAAGTTCTTGACAAAAAACATTAAAAAGCTGTTGTTTGGGCTGTATCTTTATATTTTATATTTATTTCATTTTTTTTATTATACTTTGTGTTCAAAGACTGTTGAAGTACACCTGTTTTTGAGGTGTTAAATGTGTTACATTTGTTGTTAGGCGGCTTCAATATTGTATGTGGAAAACAATTAGTGGAAAATAAGGTCTGTTTTGTTTTTAATGGACTGTCAAACCCTTTAAGTTTGTTGTACAAAATATTTTCTGTAAAGGAAGCCCACCTACTTTTAAGTTATGAGGTCAGGTCATGCCAGTAGCTTATTCTTTAAGTTACCAGTGTTGACACTGGTAATGCTCCTGAAGTTAGTTTGTTAAATTGTGCTGAATCATTACTCAGGCAGGTTGTGAACTTGTGACTTTTTGTGCAGTGGCTGATTCAGTCCCAGCAATGTGAATAATGTATTCAATACAAAGAGTTTGAAAATTGTACATGTCTGAGTGAGTGTTTATTTAACATAAGACAATGCCGTGTGTGAACTGTAGATGCTGTAAACTCACAAGGACATGACAACCACATACATCATTTTCATATAAAATTGCCTTAATTGATTTCCTGCAACAAAACAACAACTTTTAACTTAAGGCACTTAACAGTTTTTCACATGTTCAGGGTTACACTTTATAGACCATAAGCAGGTTTGACTGGTATGTAACATACCCTCATGTACTAGACAGAGAAGACAGTGGCCAACATATAGATGTCCTTGGTTGTCCTTGTCATGCTGAATTGCCTTATTGACTCTGTTCACGTCCATCATCTCCTTGGTGGCCTCACAGTAGTTATGAAGCACAAAACAGGCATAGATGACAAAGGGAAGGTCGTTTAGATTAATGTCCATCGCCCTTCTCAGTGCTCCAAATCGTGCTTTCAGTCTGCCAAAGGCGCATTCAATAACCATTCTGGCTCGACATAAGGAGAGTCCAAAATACTGTTCCTGAACAGTGCTTCCCCCATTTGCATACTCCTTCATCAGGTAGGGAAGCAAAGGATACGCTGGGTGCCCTAGAAGTAAAACTGGAATGGACTCCTCATGTTCTAAAATTTGTTTTTTTGTCAAATGTGTGTTCAGCATTGAATTTGCAAACATACGGGCGTCATGGACACTACCTGGCCATTTGACTACGACATCAATAAATGAATATTTGTAGTCACGTGTGGCTTGTATGTTAAGAGAAAACCTCCCCTTTCTGTTCAAGTAATCCATAGCATTTGTAGATGGCTGCTTAATTTCTACGTGGGTCCCATCCACGGCACCAATGCACTGAGGAATGCCATGGGCTCGGTGAAACCCCGCTACAAGTTCCAGTGACAGGTAACTGTATATACACAGGGCCCAAGTGGACAGTAATTGCTTCACATACATGCCGTACTATTTTCGACACCACCTCTCTTGATAATCCAAAGGCGTCTGCCGTCTTGCGTAATCTCCCCTCGTCTGCTAAATAGTACAGTGTGCAGGCAACTTTTTTGACAACACTGACAGGCGATCTCATTACAGTTGTCTGCCCTTCAATGTGCGGGCGAAGCAGCTCACTCAAAGTCAACAGCGATGTCCTCGACAAACGAAAATTCTCTCTCCATTCTTCAGCAACAACCACTTCTTTCTCAAAGCTGTCCCACCAACTAGAGCTCCGACCGGGTCTCGTCCAAAACCGGCGACCGGCGACAAAAATGTTCGGTTTCAGTGACCTGATACTGCGTTTCCGTGTGGACGAACGGCCGAACGGCGTAAAAAAAGTCACGGTTATAAAAATACCCGTGTCCGTGTGGACAAGGCCTTAGACACTACAAATAACATACAAAAGAAAAAAGAAAAAACCTAAATAAATAGTATAGGAGAAAATAGGGACTGAAGAGATGTGGGGGGAGGGTTATCTTATATTATCTTATTATATTATCTTCTATTATTATCTGACTATCTAAAAAAGAATTTATCTATAGAGAGTGCTGACAATGGTAATTGTTACATAGGAGAAAAGATAGAAATAAAAATAAAAATTGACTAATACAATGTTGGCAGTATGATGGTAGTGAGGAGTGGTGGTGGTGATGGTAATGAAGATGGTAATAAATAATAAATGGTTACTTTGCTTATGCACACACACACACACACACACACACACAGACACACACACACACACACACACACACACACACACACACACACACACACACACAAACTGTGATTTCTAATCCAGGAACCATGTTTGAGAACTTTGAGAGCCCTGGTGGAAGAGTGGGGTAACATCTCACAGTAAGAAAAGGCCAGTCTGCTACAGTCCATGAGGATGATCTGTGGGACTTACAGCAGCTCCTGCCTACACCAGATATGACTGCTTATTTTCATATTGTTCAGGGACTCATTGTTCCATTTCTTTTCATCAAATGTCTGTGGAACTTGTTTATTTTATGTTTATGTTGTTGAATCTTTTTATGTTCATACCAATATTTATACATTAAGACATTTTCTGGAAATAAAAGCAGTTGAAAGTTAGAGGACATCACTTTTTTTTTACCGAGTTTAGTTCTGTATGACTGTCCCTTTTTTGTCATTATGTTTTTGATAACACAGATGCAACATGACTTATGAAAGTGATTAAGCATAAAGCACATAATATCTACATTTACCATTTATTCCAGTACATTGAGGATTTATGCTGCTTGCTCAGTTTATTAAATGAGCTAATTTAATACAATTTATGAACATTGTGTCGATTTATTTCAAAGTGTGTGGAAAGTTAAATTGAACATCAAATGCAGAAAACATACTCTCTGAAATAAAACAAAGATACATGTAGTGTAAATTACAAATATAAATCCTACAAAGATAATCATATCCTTTATGAGTGACAGCTTTACCAGTTTAATTACAATTGATGCTCTGTAAAAATATCGACCAGAGAGGATGCTGGCTGAAATATTTTCAGAGTTAAGATGTGTTTAACTGTCTTTTTAAACCAGGGATAAAATAAAGCATAGATCAGTGGATTCAGACCTGAATTTGTATACAAGACCCATGTCAAAACATTTATGGTTGTGGAAGAGATTACTGTCATAGAACAGATATAGTATGGTATAAAGCAAAGCATATAAACTATCACAATGATTCCTAATGTCAGAGCAGCTTTATTCTCAGATTTCCTCCTCAATGAACCTTCCGTTACACATTTACCACCCATCAGAGAGTTTATAACTTTCACTTGCTGATGTACTACATAGAAAATCCTCAGATATAAAGATGTGATAAGGGTACATGGAAAAATAAAAGACATGAACATATCAGTAACTCTCCAAGCAAATCTTATCGGAAGAGAACACTCTCCATAACACAAGTCTGTTCTGAGTGAAGTGTCAAAAAATCCATTATCAATTACAATGGTAGTGGTATAAGTTGAGAAACAAACCCAGCTCAGACAGATGCTCACTAAAGTTTTAATTGTGGTTATTTTCTGTGGGTACAGTAAAGGGTGACACACAGCCACATAACGATCAACAGCAATTAAAACCAAATTACTGAGAGATCCTGAGAAAGCCAGTCCAAAGATTATCATAAACAGATTACAGAAAGTGTCTCCAAAATACCAACACGTCTCAATCTGCCTAGAGCCCTCTACGGGTATAATAAGTCCCATAAGCAGGTCGGCCACAGCCAGAGAGAGAATAATCAGGTTTGTTGGAGTGTGAAGCTTCTTGAAGTGAGAGATAGAGATGATCACCAGCAGGTTCAGAAACAAAGTCCATGCTGTCACCAATGATAAAAACGTATACTTGATATTGTATTCATATTTAGAGCATTTTCCCTTGATACATGATGAGTTGACGGCAGGAAAGCAGTAAAGAGTCTCATGATCCTCTGTCTCATAGGCCATGAGTGAGTCTCCTCATGTTAGGAGTTTGTTCTGCTCTCTTTCTTGTCATATCATTTATACAGTGTCTGAATCAGACGGCCCACCCATCTACTGCCCACTGATGATGTAACATTCAAATGTTTTTTTTTTTTTTTTTTTATCTTTTTTTTTTTTTTTAACATTAGCTTTGAAATGCAATTAATTTCTTAAATCCAGATTATAATTCTCTTACACTGGTCAAAAGTTAAAGCATTTTTTGTTTTTTGTTTTTTTGTTTTTGCATAATTTCTTCACTGTCTTGGTATTGTTTAGTATTTCCACATGAAAGCAAAGCACAGGTGGAACTGAACTGAACACAGGTGTGGTGGATTTTGCTTTAATCAGTAATCAGCCACTGTAGATCACCCTTCCTTTGAGCGGCTCCTGGAACTCATCTGAGGGGTCCCTTGGTGAGGTTAAGATGATTTCTGTGAATTAGGAATGGGGTCCAGAAATAGAGGGGTTATGTCATCCATTGGAACTCAAGAATGCTTGAGCTGTCCATAACCCTCCCAGTTTACCCTGTAAAATAACTATTGCAATGTAATAGGTGGGCAATAACTGTCCCCTATACAGAACACATTATCAAAAATGGTGAAATAATCTTTATAGTGTACAGTGAAAAAGCTATTGAATTGAACATATGTGTAATAAAAAGGTTTCAGTTCCCAATGACATCCATTATATGGACAAAAAAATACATTCTACAAAATATCTCTTACTGGTTTGGTAAGACACGAGTGCGAGGGCTTTTTACAATACAGATGTCAGGGTTCTGTCACTTCTGTCTAGTCTATTTCTTGGTTTTGTGATAGAGCCCTGACACTCCTGTTTTGTCTTGTCTGTGGGCCTTGTTTCATGCTGCTTGTGTTTATTATTAGCTGCGTGTTCATGTCTCGTTTTGTGTTAGCACATGGCTTGTGATTTGTTTTATTTGCAATGTGCTTGAGTTTTTGTCATGTTTGGTGTGAGCACATGGCTTGTCATGTTTGTTTCCTTGTGCCATGTGCTCTCCTTTCGATTGTCCAGCCCATCCCCTCTTGTTACCTGATTATTGATTCATTTGCCCCACCTGTCCTCCCTCGTTACCCTCTTTTGTTTACTTCCCTATTTATTCTCCTTGTGTTTGCACTCCTGTGCTGGTTCATTGTCTAAGGTACCCTCATGTTTCTTGTTTCCTGCCAAGTCCAGTCTGTAAAGTCTTGCGACCTGCCTTGTTTTTCCATACAGGGTTAGTTTTGGTTTGTTTTTGTTTAAATGTTTTACTTAATAAAAACCCATTGTCTTGCACTTGAGTCCTCGCTACTTCCACCTACCCAAACCCTGACAACAGATAGTTTTAATGCAGTTTTAAAATAATGCAACAAAGTTTGTTTCCTGAAGAAAATAGTGTCACAGTAAGTTCAGTGATCAGTGATTCAGTTTTATTTTTGTTGTAAAAAAGTTATTAATTTAGTTAATTTGTATATATAGCCGCTCTGGAGAAAACAGTGATGTCATCGTCCAGCTCAGTTATGTAACAACTGAGACCAAATCAGACACATTTATTTGGCATATGTACCATAAAAATCTTTACACTCCACTCTGGAATCCCATCTTCCCCCAAACAGGGCAAGATGGTCCTAGTTGTCAGGACCATGATCAGATAAGGTTTTGTGGGTGTTAAAGAATGTGGCCAAATGCAAGAGAGAGACCATGGAAAGACAGAAACAATCTGCAAAACAGACTCTCCTGCATTCATTTATTGATGAATTGACTAACATGAAATTAACATGCATTCCAGAACATTTTGAGAATGATTTACTGTTGTGTGTTTTGTCTTTTAATAATTCTGTTGATACTACAATCTCTTTGATACTATGTAGGTATTACAGGACCAACGGTCAGTGTACCCCACTTAAACCATGTTTGGTCTCGATAAATTGGTACTTTGAAGATCGAAATGATTGTGTACATGATATGCCAATAGCTGTGCAACATTATTATTACTAAGAATCTTTCTTAGTAGTGTCATTAAACACCAATCCAGCATGCCAGTCCAAGTGAGCACGCTTAAGACAAAGGCTTGTAAATCCTGGTGACAGAGGAAACTCCCGCCAGAAATTCTACCCTTCTCATTGGGTGAACCAGCCTGCATAGGGTCCTTTGTCAAGCTTTAAAAAGGCCTTTTCACTAGATCAGCCCACTTTTTGCGTTTGTGCTGCTGGCCTCCACTGTTACTCCCCACCACCGGGGCCCAGGGCCCAACAGGCCTGATGCCGTCTGCCTTGCCTAGTCAGACTTTTCTTCAGACTGCAAAACTGCAAACCTACCATCACTGAACGGTCAACCATCAACTCTTGGCCTTCTCGGCACTTCAGGATGCCACGGGACGTCCAGCGTGCCCTCAGCAGGCCAGGCGACTCACAACAGCCATGTGATCGAAGCCACCATGCGAGCTCTGACCCACAATAGCGTCGGAACCACACGATGGCAACTTGCACCAATGACTTTTGACACTCAGGGACCCATCAACGCACTCCAATTTCAACCACTTCAAGAATTGTATCCACTGCAACCGACTTGCAAGTATAAATTTAATGAAGTGCTCTGAAATAAGCTGATGGTTCTTTTCATACTAAAATAGATCTTGCTCCATAGTTCTATTTCCTGTTTCCGGTTCCATAACACTCACCACTTGACCTATGCATGTATGGATGGATGAATGTATGTATGTATGTTTGTTTGTTTTGTTTAGTTTAGTTATGTTTGTGATTTAGTTAATACCACTTGTGCACAATTATGAATTTGGTTTCTGATCCTCTGTTTGCATACAAAGTCCCTTTTACGATTTTGATCTTGTTACATGCTATAATGGCTGTACATAAGGAATAATATAATAATTATTAAAATGAAAGATACATTTTCCTTAGAATAAATGAATAATCAAAGAGTTCGTTGGAACTGATTAATTGATTGTAATATTAATTTGGCTTACCTCAAAGTTAATCTAATTAACTGACCCAAATATTAATAATTAATCATAATTGGTAATTATGGATTATTATTAATATTTCCCCTTTGAGCTAATTTGTTACAGTACCCTTCGTTGAGTTTTATCAGTGATTATATTTAAGTACCACCCTCCAAGCAAAAACACACCATATTTACATATCAGTTCAATCGTTTGTATAATAGAAAACCTGGGTTTCCAACGCAGCTTGTCACAAGTCCAGCGTTCTCAAAGTCCATGATGGCCCGAAGATTTCAGTCAGTTAATATCCACAAGAAGTTCCACAGGTTTAGGCAGTTCGAAGACGACAAACCCAGTCAATAATCCATGGATGATTCCCACGCGCATTAAGCGGTCGAACTTAGCATAAACAGTCAAAATAGAGAAACTTGTCTCATGACTTACTTAGCATGTGCTCAATTACAACATAAGGCTTAAATGAGTAGCAAAGAAAATACCTATTTCTCCTCAAACGCCAAACCACAGATGACTACCTTGAACTACAGCTCACATCCATGTGTTTTGTTATCCCCCCATAACTTCACTTCTTCTCTGCTTATATCCGCATCCTCCCCCCTCAGAACTGAGGATATCGCCCCCTAGTGTGGCGGAAAAAAGCACTAGTAACAGAGAATTCAACCTAGAACTGTTACAAAGTACCTGCGCTTGGACGACGACGACAGCGCAGTCCTGAAATGTCAACTAGGCTCATCCCTGTGAAGGCCCCCCACCCCACCTCCCTTTACATCTCTACAGATAAAGCGTTGTCGGGATAATTCCGGTTCGCGTGGCTACGTGGAAGCGATAAAAATTCTGTATTATTAATTTTAAGGCCAGACAAGTAGTATGTTGAGGGTAGGGTTTAAAATATACAAAATCAACCCTAAATGTATTCACAAAATAAATGGCTAGCTGTTTCTTCAACAAGACACAAAATGAGCCAGTTTCGTCAATATCAAGATATTTACAGATAGATGAACTAAACCTACTCTTTTAGCGCTCGTTAAGTAAGTACTTATTGAAATAAGTACCTACTCTGTGAGTATGCGGTTTCAAACGCAGCCCATAAGTCTGAGTGGACATCCATGATGTGGAGTCCCTCAAGGCTCAATTCTTGATGAAAGATGAAGTTCTCAGGGTGAACGCATACCTTCACTCTAGGGGTCAAACAACTAAAAATCAAGTCAGGAATCTCTGTGTGATTCTGGAGTCAGACCTTAGTTTCAGTAGTCATGTCAAAGCAATAACTAAATCAGCATACTATCATCTGAAAAATATTGCAAGAATTAGATGCTTTGTTTCCAGACAAGACCTAGAGAAACTTGTGCACGCTTTCATCACCAGCAGGGTGGATTATTGTAATGGACTCCTCACTGGCCTTCCCAAAAACACCATAAGACAGTGTCAGCTCATACAGAACGCAGAGCAGAACCAGAACATATGAACACATCACACCAGTCCGTCTTTACACTGGCTCCCAGTTAGATTTATGATTGATTTTAAAGTATTATTACTGGTATATAAATCATTCAATGGCCTAGGTCCTCAATACATTGCAGATATGCTCACTGAATATAAACCCAACAGATCACTCAGATCATTAGGATCACATCAACTAGAAATACCAAGGGTTCACTCTAAGCATGGCGAATCTGCTTTTAGTTATTATGCTGGAACCAGTTTCCAGAGGAGATCAGATGTGCTCCTACAGTAGTCACATTCACATCCAGACTCAAAACACTTCTGTTTAGCTGTGCATTTAATGAATGAGCTCCAAGAAAAGCGTTATCCCGCGGCCGATCCCCTGTGTAAGATGACTACCAAGGCTGTGGTCAAAGTTTTAAAACAATTTATTTCTATTTTCGGTATGCCCAAGATCAATCAGAGCGATTGAGGGACCAGTTTTACATCTGGAATGTACAGCCAGTCTTGCACATATAACGCTCTGAGTCAAGGTGCGTTAGAGCGTTTTTATCAGTCTCTGATGTCGTTGTTACGCACTTACTGTGTTAATTGAATCAGGTTTGGGAAGAGGGTCTGTCTTGGTTGTTGCTCGTAGCCCGAAGGTGACACAGGAGAGTTTGGGTTTTGGTCAATTTTTTTTTTGGTCACACAGAGCAGGGGCCAATTAATACCCACGGCTCCTGACGATACATTGAGGTCTTAAGAAGCGAAACAATCGGCCTATGCAAGAAACTGAACATCACTTACAACATTTTTACATGTAATTCACAGCCTCAGCATATAGTTCCGAGTGCATTCATAGCAGTCTGGAGCATGAGCTTCCTGTCACTTAATGACGTATGCACAGGAGCAAACTCACACATGAGCTGACGCTGTGTTTGTTTTCAACATAGAGAGAAGACCCGTGTGTTGTTTTGTTCATCAAAGTTGTACTTGCTTGTGCTTATCCTGGATGTCATAACCTATATAAAAATTATGATTACGTTCACTTGCACAATCTCAATCGGGAAGATTGACTTTTCACCAGATTCCCAACGTTTGAGCTCATGCGCATATGCCATTAAAATAAATGTTTCATTTAAAATTGTTGCATGTAGTCTCCCTTTTTTTTTGCAGGGTTGTAACAATATATATTTTTTCTGCTCGTGCCCTCTAAAAATATATATTGTATATATATATATTGCTGTATATATTGCTACAGTAAACTCTGAAGACCAATTATAGCCATTATGGTTTGCTGTTGAGTAAATGTGCACCTCAGGGTGCTGTTAACACCTGTGCTGAATGCAGAGATGATCTATTCATTAGAGGTGTGAAAGCAACACATCTAAACACACAGGGAATGCACTGATGCAATAGCTACTGCTCATTATTCAAGGGTCAGTTACAAAATATTTTGTTTTGATGTATTTTAAAAGTAAATGAAGTAGAACTTTTATTCGACAAGTAGATATACAAAAGAATCCTCTCTGTGCAGGTGCCCCCCCCCATTAGCCGCGTTTCCACTGTCGGGACAGGGCCGGGTGTGCTAGTGCGGGCCAGGGCCAGTCGCCTTTCCACTGTCACTTCTGGAGCTTGATCGGGGCCAACGGCCAGGATTTCTGGCCCGTCAAATACCTTGGGCCAAAGCGGGCCAGCTCGGGCTAGAGGAGTGGTTACGAACAGAGGCAGAGTTTAACTGAGTCTGGAGACGGCAGCGCCAGATGATTCCATATACCGGCTAACATCAGCATTAAAGACTTTTAAAATAATTTACCTCAAAACTCACTTACATGTTTGAATGCTTTCTGTTTGTGATCCGATGTGGATTCTGATCACCGTATAGGGTAGACATATTTAGACGCGATGCAAAAGTCTATGCACGTGTGGCAGCACGAGAGCAGACAGACACAGAGGAGGTTATAGTCTAGGTGGAACCGGCCTCAAAAACACAGACTACGCCACCCTGGGAATTTCACCCAGAAAATGATTTTCTTTATTTCCTAATTGCAATACTATTGATTCACTTAAGGACACACAGGTACGCATACAATTCAGCCAGAGACGGTTCAATTTTGTGAATGGACAACTTTATTTCAATAATTAAAAAAAACAAAAACAATTTAAAACACATTCATGCTTGCTGCTGAGGCTTACCAGTGGAGGAGGAAGGAGTCACAAAGGCACAAAGGAATCCCAGGAAAAGTCACCACCGTGAACACGCACAAACACTAAAAAACACAGTGAACACAACAAAGAAAACAGGGTAGACAACACAGCACGCAGGAAGGGGACACCACCACCCAGACACCAACACCACCACCTTGGCTCTCAGCAACTAAAACAAACACAAACACACACGATCAAAGGGGATTCACTCAACAGAAAGAAACACCAATGTAATATTTAAATGAAGGAAACAAATTAAAATAATCTTAATCACAAAATAACCAAACTGCCAGAACCAGCAATGGTTCCAGAAGAAGGTACACTAGAAAAGACCAATTCTAAAACACTTCTCAATAAACCAAGAAAAACAAAATAATGAATATGGATTAAAGTACAATGAGACCTTGGCCAAGGAAAACAAATTCAGTAATAAGACAAAATATAAATGCATTAACTGAACTGATGAATCTAATGAAAAACTAAAGTCACTGATAAAGAAACAAAAACCATAATGCAAATTAACTAAATTGAAAACAAAATAATGAAAAGGAAAATAAACCTCTTAACCAAATTATAACTATAGAGAGCCAACCCATTTAGCTGCATTCAAACAGTTTAAAATACTGACCCACGTAAAACTGGAGGCTCACACATTCGACCGTTTGGCCGTGATTGCCCAGTGGCCATGAAGGCAGAACGGGCAGGCAATGATCAAGTAGAGCTGCTGGTATAAATGTTCCAAACGTACACATTAACAGCTGTCCAGGGCGGGCATGCAGCGATCGAGTAGAGTTGGTGATACAGTGTTCAAAATCTGCATTAAAGAGACAGCTGAACAATGATCGAGTAACGTTAGAGTTGCTGGTACGTAATGTTCAAAACACACATGAGGAAACAGCTGTCCAGGACGAGCAGGCAGCGCAATCGAGTAGAGTTGCTGATACAATGTTCAAAATATACACGTTAGGCAAGCAACACTCCAGGACGGACGTGCAGCAATCAGATAACGTTAAGGTTGATGGTACAATATTCAAAATGTACGTTAAACAAACAGCAATCCAGGCAAAACAGCAGCTAGTGAATGAATGCTCTGCAGCTGAAGTCAATCTCCCGTTGAACCAGCCCGGTTCCTGTTATTTATTAAAAAAAAATGAATTAACCCCAAATCAAACAAATAAATCCTACACTATATATCCTACATACCGATCAAGCAGCATTTTGTATCACCCAGGAGGCGGCAGCTCAAAGGGTACAAACGGTACAGGCAGCTTTCAGTAACATCCGCTTTTGAATGCGTTGAACGACGGAGTGAAGGACTGGCCCGCCAACCGGAGATCTATGAGCGTTCAATGCATAGTAAACATAACGGCAGCCAATACCAATGGAATAAGAACGGAGACAGCAAAGCCGCTACTTTACCTGTAGCACAGCAGAGCAACGCACAGAGTGAGTGACCCGGAAGTATGACGCACTTCCGTCACCAGCGAGCAAGAGGGCAATCAGAGGGACTACTACCTGTATTTATGGGGGAGCCTGTGGCAGTGATTGGCCAAAAGAGTGCCAGCTCGTCACGAGTTAACTCATACTGCTACACACGCTAATCATTACCATAGGAAACATAGTAAATATGAATGCTTGAAGAAATCAGACAAATCATAAAGGCTATCACAATCACGTTGTTATTTTATCTGTCAGTAGCCTACGTCTCGTGTCTTTATACCGCACTATCATAAGATAAAGCCTCTGTTTCTGTGACTGAAAATATCTGTCGCCTACTGCGAGTCGAGAGAGTGCTAAAGCTCCTCAGGTCGTATTTTTGGTTGCATATTTGTAAAAATTATCATTCTTTCTAAATATGTTTAGAGTTTATATGTATAGAGTTTCTAATCATTGGGCAAAAAAAAACAGAATAACCCACAATACTGTATAACAATTGATAAGTAACAACATTCTGTCAAGTCTTCGTCGTCGGCTAGGAACCTGGGTGTGCTCTTTGATACCAATCTTTCATTTGTTTATAGCATCTGTGAAACTTCCATCTTAAAAATATTCTAAATTACGACATGAGATTTTTAATTGAGAATTAAATATTTCCTTTAAAAGAGTGGTAATGAAAGTTTAAGGAATAGTGAAACTCTTATTTTAATGTAATTAACACAGGAGTATATGCTTAGTAGAGAGCTGAGTGTAACCAATCAAACTGACATGCATCCTTGGTTTTTTAATGCATTTTAAATATGTAATGGTTTGTTGGGTCACTTTGCCGCTTCACAAGTGACTTTCTGCTGGCTGCTATTAAGCATCAATGCAGAGAGAAACTTCTCTCTGAAACTTCTACAGGGAGACAATTCTGATAAAGCAGTAAATTCAGTAATAAGAGAAGCACCAAAGATTCTTGAGTCCAAGTGGTTGAAGCAGTGATGGAGACTTATTGGATGGTGTGTTGTCCTCAGAATGGGCAAGGCCGATCTGAGTAATGGTGATGGGAGGTCATGATCTATTTAAGAAAAGTGATATTCAACAGCCATGTGTTCCTGTTGCTCAAACACAATGATAGCAAAGCCAGTCAATTCCCAGGGAATACATGAAATGATGAAAAAAAAAAAAAGGTGAGGTATGTATGTATGTATGTATATACCTCACCTTTCATGTCACTTTAGATAAAGCATCTGAGAATTTAATAAATGTAATATTGCACTTCATTTTATTGTAACATCAATGGAAATAAAAAGCAATAATCAACTCAAACATTATGGATATTGTAATTGTTCATCACAAGAAGCACTGAAATTCTAGCCTGGCAAGCCAGACGTACATCAAGATGTTTAGTCTGGAAACTCACCATAGACACGGTCAATCTGATGGGCGGGATAAACGGCTGTCTTTCAAATTCCCTCTGCACGCAATAGGACAGCGCTTCAACCAACCAGAGCGTTCTCCCACCAGCGGAGCTTAGTTGATAGATTCAACTTTTAAATCTGGCCGACAAAACTACGAACACATCTTCCTTTTTTTAAGAATGACTTAAGTGCCGTTCTTTGTTCTTTTCTCAAAGAAAAACTTAACTCCAACTCCTCCAGAGTTGCGGCCAAAGCCGATTCGAAAGACCGTTGTTCTCCATCAGCAGCCGCCATTCTTTGTTTTCAAGTGGCAGGTAACCGTCGCAACTCTGTCGTCATATGTTAAGCCCGCCCCCGCCTACTCTATACACGACGTGATTGGCCTGACCCAATTTAGGTTTTTGCAGCAAAAAGGTCTATTGAGAGTGTCTAGACCCACCCTGGCTGCAAAATAATTTTGCTGCCGCTAGGGTGCGTCTAGATTTCTAGGCTACTGAAATTCCACAGTTGTCCCAAGAAATGGCTGAAAGGACAATTATTTTTAATGATTGTATGTCACAATTTTTCCATAAGAAAACCAAGAGTAATAGTAATGTTCCACAATACCAGATAAAAGAGTTTTCATAATATTAATTGTAGGTTTGAATATGACATGAAGAACAATGCTGCAGTTACAGTGTTTGATTCCATAGCAGAAGCAAAAGCATGAACAGCATACTAGACAGAACCGGCGCCACAGCAGAGGATGTTTGTGTTGTAGGAACATTTTGTGATGTCTGTGTTTGTCTGGTGGTCAAAGTTGAGTCTTGCTGTTCCACTGAAAGTAAAGGGAAACAAGTATGAGGCAAAGAGACAATTCCAGCAAATCATTATCGACTTTCAAAAACAGTTCGGGACAAATGAGGAACTCACCAACAGAGATGCTCGAAGGAATCACGGAAATAAGGAACACTTTTGATTCAGTAATTGCTGTTTTAAGAGTGTCTTGAATGCTTGTTGCATTTGGAAGCACAGTCTGGTTTTTAAAAATAAGTTCTGTATCCACACCTACTGACCCAGGCCTGGAGGACAAAGATAAATAAAAACATTAGATATGAAAATACCTAAATTACTACAATGAAAGTGCAGATGTGGTTTTGCTCACTGTCTTGATTTTTTATTGGATTTAATTTTTTACTTCGAGAGTAAAAATATGTAATGCATTACAGTAACTCAGCCATTTTAAGGTTATTTTAGGTTATACTACTATTTAGTTTGTTTGAATTAGGGCTGCATGATTTGGCAAAAAAAAAAAAAAAAATGTAATTTGAAATTTGATATTATTTAATTTCATTTGAAAATGTCTCAAATTTCTGCTGAGACATCTAGGTAAAAATAAACAACTGCTGAGATAGAAATAGTGAAGCTAAGTGTGAACATCCTTAAAAAGCAACTAAGAAACAGTCCTGTCAGTGAATAGATTGAAAGTTAAAAAAGAAGCTCTGCATTAACTGTAGCTGCACTCAAAATGAAACTTCTCTTAATATAAAACTGCAAACACCTAATTGTGTAATAGTGAATTCGTTAAAAACATGACTTTAACTAAATTTTTTGCAGTTCGTATTTAGTGAACAATAGCACACATGTATGTGCTAAAGTACTTGGCAAGGAGATCGTCACTGCATCAGCAACTACACAGTTACTGGTTTTAAATAAAGCAACCGGCAGAATAACATCAGTGTTTCTCTGCTCATCTTTGACTGAAGCACAGGCTCTACTCTCCAGCTCAATGGTGACCCACAAAACTAATGAATTAAACTAACAGATCTCTCTTATATCACCTTGTGCAAAACACATAAAACACTTCAGTTTAATATTGACTCTCCTTAACAGTTATTGACTTTGCATTACTTTTTTCTATGATCTTTTACTATTATTTCAGTGAAATTATAGCCTGGGAAAACCCAGACGAACTTCCGGCAAATTTAGATTTGCTCTGTAAGTCAGTCTGGCCAAGAGCCCATTTAAGCCCATTTCCAATCTTTCCAAATCTTGGCACCAATCACAAATATTGAGGTGGGCTTTACACGATGACAATCGCTCTGATTGGGTTTAGGTCTATCCAATTGCACCTAGAGGCTTTTGAGCGACGTCCGTTGGTGACGCCCCTTTGGAAATGGGCTGTGAATGAAGCTTCCCCAGACCCAGTTACAGCTAAGAAGGGTCTGGTGTCAACCGGGCTAGTGAAATTAACTTCTTTCGTTTAATAAATCTGACTGTTGCATTTTACAGTATATTACTGTTTTTCCTTGATTTTACGGTGATCTACTGGCAGCGGTGGTTGCCAGTAAATTGCTGTTTTTTCTACAGTTTTATGCCGTAATTAATTTACAGTTGATTACTGTTAAATTACGGTTCACTGTTTTTTTAAAAACACTTTTAACCCTTTTAACCCCACTGCAAAATCTCCAGTTTTAAATGAACACTTGTGTGTCCACTAGGGTTAGGATGTATCGCCTGCGATAATTAATGTGATATGGCTCAGCTTGTCAGTTAACTACGGCTCTTTGTAGTGAATGCCGCTCCATCTGAAAGCAGGTGATGGCGATTTACTACTAATCAAGGAACCGGCTTTACTGACGAGATGCGCCTAACAATGTCATGAGATATATCGCCCAACCCTAGTGTCCACACTACAGAGTGTTGGAGTAACACTAAAGCAGTGTTGACGCTAATGATATAATTCAGTGATTAATTAACTGATGATTGAGCATTAGTGATGAACACCTGATGTTAACAAGCAGAATCACTGAAGGACAGAGGAACAACAAGCTGACTTCTTGACAGCCACAGAAGATATTAAATCTCTGAAGATCTCAGCAGAGGAGGATTAAATATAAATTCATATAATAATATAGTAATATAATAATGATATACTAATATAATAATATAATAATAACTAATAACTAATGATCGTTGCGATGGAAGTGAATCAATCAAACTAATTTTAGCTGGACAATAACTTTATTCTAGAGCTGCTATAAAGCCAAAACAATCTCTGTTACTTTAATTTCCTATTATCAATGTAAAGCTGATTTGGAACAATCTGCATTGTTGAAAGCGCTATATAAATGAAGATGACCTGACTTGACTTAAACAAATAGGGCTGTGCAACAAACTGAAGCTCCTCTTCTATTATATAGAAATCCTAAGACATTTCTCTTTAAAATTGCTAATTCATGACCGGTGTTTTATTTTGCTCTTTCCTCTGAGCTTCTGCGTTAATCATTACAGTGTGCGTCGCGTCAGGGGTTAGTCTTCCACCCTAAATCGATGCGTACGGCCATCTTTCGGAAGCTACTGATTATAGTTTATAAAGTTTTAAATATGGGTATTTTCCTTACACAAACGCATGACATCACTTCAGAAGGTGTACAGAAGAGGACTGGCTTCTTTGCTTTAGATAGTTTGTGGATCGTTAGGTAGAGCTCACAGCGGGTGATCGGTCAGAATCACGCAAGATTTCTTCATTGGAAGTATTTATTGAATTTACAACTGTATGATTGAATATGTACATTGATGTGTGGTTCTGAAACAAATAAAGAAATAAAACAAACATAATTAGTTGAATGCAAATGAATGATTATCATGCAACAAACCTCTATTTGTATTAACTGTATCCTATTCTAATAATATAGCAGGAGGAATAAAATACAATAATATTTTAACATGGCCGAAACTGGCATTAAAAGAATGAAAAAGGCTGTTCTGTGGGTCTAAACAGCTACAACTATAACAATGAGAAAGAATAAACCATTCGCAATATAATGGCTCCCTCTGCTGGTCGCATAAATAACTACACCAGGCTGCTCTGAGAGGTGTCACTGATGACCAGTGTACATGCGGGAGGTGCGTGCCCTATAACCGATTAACTGGATTGAAGGCGAATATCACCGCGATAGCTTACAAACTATGTGCAGAGGGTGCTTAACTGGTATTCTACAATGTGTAACCAAAGAATAATGCCCGATGTGGCAACCTATACATCGATAGAAAGAAGCATCACGGCACGAGGCCTAGCCGGGCAGGAAAAGCCTGAGCTTACATTTAGCAACACTAAACAGACAAAACACTACCAATCTAGCCTTAGCAATGACAGTAAAAGAACAACAAAATACAGATTCTTACTTGTAAAGACGCACACAGAATAAAGCAGTTGTATCAAGGCTGGTTGTAAGTCCGTGTGGTTAGCGTACACTACTGGCAAAAGTCTCGGACAGAATGCTACCAGCGTGCAGCGATCCTGAGTCAACTTGTGATTGGCTAAGAGTCCAGGTGAAGCGAGGCGTCTTCCAGTAGGAGAGAGAGAGTCACAGTAAAGTGTCTGATGCTTAGCGGCCACAAGGGGGCCTTTTTTACAGCCGCCCCCAGATTACTGAAGGGAATCTGCAGAAGAAGAAAAGGCACCCACTCGTCCGGTAGTGGTTAGTCTGACAACTCTGGAAGCTGGATGAGTCGAGCCACAGGGCGGGTGTACGCCCGGTCTCCTACATTCACTTCAGCAGATCTTACTTTACCGTCGAGGCCGGGGTAGACGCTGGTCACTGTACCCACTGGCCACAGTGAGAAAGGGAGCTGCGGGTCAATGATGAGGACCATCTTGCCGATGTGCAGGTCTGGGTTTTCAGCATTCCACTTCTGTCGGGCCTGGAGGCTGGGCAGATAGAAACGGATAAAATGCTTCCAGAAGTGGTCAGCCAACAGCTGGCTATGGCGCCAACGCCTACTGCTCAGGAGCTCGGAGTCAGGATACACCACCTGCGGGAGAGACGCACCTGGCCGCCCAATGAGCAGTGAGTTGGGAGTTATTGGATCAGGGTCGGCAATGTCTGCAGATGTGTAGCCTAATGGTTTGGAGTTGAGAATCCCTTCAATCTCAACTAGTAGGGTTCTCAGTACCTCATCTGTCACAAGCTGGGCTCCAAGGGTTAATTGCAGGGCTTGTTTTACTGAGCGTATCTCGCGCTCCCAGCAGCCGCCAAAGTGGGGGGCGTTGGGTGGATTAAACTTCCAGTCGATTTGCTGAGAGGCGAGTTGAGCTTTGATGTCTGGAGCAAGGTCGGCGAATGCTTCCCGGAGCTCTCGATCGCCACCTCTGAAGTTAGTCCCCTTGTCTGAGATCAGCTCGAACGGCTTTCCTCTGCGGGCGATGAACTGTCTCAGGGCCATGAGGAATGAGTCTGCATTCAAACTGGAGAGCATGTCGATATGCATGGCTCGGGTGGTCATGCATTTAAAGATTATTCCCCAGCGCTTTTCACTCCTCCTTCCAATCGCTACCAAGTATGGCCCGAAGCAGTCTACTCCTGTTGAGTAAAATGCTGGCTTGAAAAGTCGGACTCTGGATGGAGGCAGGTCTGCCATTTTAGGGATTTGTGGCTTTCCGCGCCATTTCTGACACTCTTGGCACTTGCGCTGAAAGCGGCGGATAGCCTCTTGCCCTCCTGGTAGCCAGTACTTGCGGCGCATCTCTGAGAAGACCCTCTCTGGGCCTGGATGGTGCAGACGGCAATCATACTCTTGGATGAGCAGCTGCGTGACTGGGTGTTTGGCATCCAGCACCACCGGGTGAACAGTATCAGGTTCCAGCTGGTTACTATGGCGCAGACGTCCGCCAACACCGATGAGCTTGTCACTGTGGTCGAACTCTGGTGCCAGCTTGAGAAGTCTGCTGCTCTTGGCGACTGGTTTCCCTGACTGCAGCTGGGCATAGTCAATAGGAAAACTGTCTTGTTGGACCTGTTGTAGCAGAGCCAGCTGGGCTTGCCTGTAGGCTGTGACGTTGCCTGGGGCCGCCTCTATGTAGAGTCTTAGTTGTGACGGTCAGAAGGTCTTTGAAGGAAGAGAACTGCTTAGCGTCAGGGAGATGACTTGGCATGGTAGTAGTGAGGCCGCAGAACGGAGGTTTCTTGAGCTCTTCACCCTGATCTGCCTCTGTCTGAATCTGAGGACTTTGTGGCCATTTGTCTGGGTCACACCACAAGAAGGTTGGGCCTTGACCCCAGCGGTTGTCTGGTGTCAATGTGTCGAGAGGTTTGCCACGCGTTATGTCATTGGCAGGGTTCTGTGCAGAGTCCACGTACCGCCATGTGTCGCCCTCGGTGAGATCTTGAATCTCTGCCACACGTGTGCCAACCATAGACTGTAAAAAATATGGACAAAGCGTCTGTGACGTCACCCATAGACTTTCTGAAGAACGGTTTTGAAGCCGTTTATGGGGGGTATGGGCGGCGCCATCTTGGAAAATCTTGGGAAATCCTAACCCCGCCCACCTTCTGGCCAATCCATATATGGGTAAAGGACGCGAGTCCGGTTATTCTGCAAATGGAACAGCGCGCGTCACTCAGCTCGCTCTGCTACTCCGGTTATCTCTGTATTTTAGGCAACAATAAAACAAAATATGTTATAAAACACCACACTGCCTCTTTTCGTTTTCATTTAAAGAAATCTTAAACATTATAGCCACACAAATGTGGTTCAGGCAACGCGTATTGATTATATTCACAGCATATAACTGTAGGTCCAGCATATAACTTTTCATTTAAATATAATATAAAAATATTAAACATTTTAATATGGTCCAGGCAATATGTGCATTTGTACTAAACAACAGATGTTGCAGTAAACAACATTACAGAATACAGATCATCTTCGTTGTATCAAAATTTAAAATGACAAAACTCAACCCAGTCTCTTTTTGTTAAATTTCAGTTTTATCAATATTAGCCATTATAAAAGTATAAGTAAAAGGTACAAGAAGCTATACAAATAAAGCAAACATACAAAGTCAGCGCTCTAGTCTAACCATACAACGGTAAAGTTAAAATAGCTTATAAAGTTATGAAACTTCACTTAGCCCTCAGCCAAAACGATTGGCAGGGAACAAATTATAGATTCACGAGACCAAAAATCGCCCGTTAGATATACTCAAGATGAATTATATCTCATGTTTAACCACTACAGAGACGCCAGAGTCAGCGGCAAATGTCAGAACGACTAGCCTATGCTCGTTATCAGCTGTCAATCAAGCTGTCAATCAAAGTTAACCACGCCCTTATTTGTCATACATTTTATATCTAAATACTATCTAAACTAACGAGTTAGAAAAAAATTCACCCCCCTCACAGTTGTCAGGCACTTGGAACCTATCGAAAAATACAATAAAAGTCCATGGGACCAACCTGTAAAAACATGAATTTATGCTGTGAAAACGGACATTTTAACATGGGGTCTATGGACATTTGCTCCCTTTTGGGACCTGCCCCTAGCGGATTTTCGATGTATTGCAATTTTTCGCACTTCCGGGTAGGCTTCATTTTTCAGATTAGAATGTTGCCGCTTGGTGCAAACAAACACTTTGAATCGGCATGACTCCGACTGCAGCCACTTGAGCACGGTAGTAGAGTCCGACCAGAGCACCACCCGCTGGATGGGCAGTGTGAGTTCATTTGAGGATCCGAGCCATTTGTGCTCCGGTCAGAGCAGCGCATAACTCCAGGCGTGGGATTGACTGCTGCTTTTTTGGAGCAACTCTGGATCTTGCGGTGACGAAAGCTACTTGGACGACTCCATGACGATTCTCAGTTCGGAGGTATGTCACAGAGCCATAGGCTCGCTCTGAGGCATCACAGAACACGTGGATCTCACACTCACAGGTGGGAGAGTCTAACTCACAGCCAGTGTAACACCTCGGAAGTGCTATGCTCTGTAGGTGAGGTAACTCGTCCTCCCACTCTCTCCATGCGGCTAGCAGGTGATCCGGCAGAGCAGGGTCGTCCCAGTCACGCTTTTTGTCCCACAGGTGTTGGATGACAACTTTGGCCCTGGTGGTGTAAGGTACTAGAAAGCCAAGGGGGTCGTATTGGCTTGCCACCACTTTATAGATGGAGCGCATAGTGACAACTTCTTCAGTGGCTACAGCCTCTCGACACTTGAAGGACAGGGTGTCCTCTCGACAGTCCCACTGCAGGCCCAGGGCTGATTCTTCTTGACCTGGGTGACCTTGGGCGATCCACTTTTCAGCACTAGCCGATCTCGCCTCAGCAGGGAGGTGACGGATGGTGTCTGGAGGTGTACTGGCCCACTGGCGTAGCTCAAAGCCTCCCTCGGCAAGGAGAGTCTGCAGCTTGTCAATGATGGGCTTGGCATCTTCAACTGTAGGCACGCTTTGAAAACAGTTATCCACGTAGAAATGTCTTAACACAGAGTCTCTCACTGCATCAGCTGGCTGAGTATGGTCGGTGACGTGCTTCTGTAGGGCATATGTAGCACAGCAGGGGCTACAGGTAGTGCCGAAGGGAAGCACCTTCCACTGGTAGACTGTGGGTTGTTCATCACGCTTGAGCTCCCTCCAGAGGAAGCGGAGGAGAGGCTCATCCTCTGGAATGAGCCTGACCTGGTGAAACATCCCCCGTATGTCACTGCTGAAGGCCACAGAATGTTCTCTGAATCGCAGGAGAACTGAAAGGAGTGGTGGACCAAGGGTTGGACCAGGGAGCAGGAGTTTGTTCAAGTCAGCGGCGCTGGAAAGAGCAATTAAAAACCACTCGGTGCTTGCCATTGTGCTCGACAAGGTGGTGAGGCATGTACCAGCTGCTTGAGGTGTTCTCTGTGCCAGGGGGTAGTTTCGCCACATAGCCAGCCTGTTCAAGTCTCTGGATCTCTGCGTTGTAGACTTGGGCCGTCTCAGGGTTCTCGCCAGCCGCCTTTCCGTATTCCGGAGCTGAGGAAGTACTGCCTCCTTTGGTGCGCAGAGCTGGGGAAAGTTCTTCACGCGGAGGAGAGGAGTAGCATAGCGGTGGACACCATTAACATCTACTCGCACCGTCTGTTTATCCAAGCATTCAAGGGCCTCCTTGTCCTGCCGTGACCTCGTACTGGTCTTTTCACTGCGCCATGGGAGGACTGCTTTAGATTGTTGGTCGGACCTTGCAGCGTCCATCCGAGACGGGTGCGGACAGCAACCGATGCACCAGGGGGACCAAAGATGACTAGCTCAACTGGAGTCACCAAGTGAAGGTGGTCTGAGCCAATGAGCAGTAGAGGGACAATGTCCTTGAATGAAGGGATAGAAAGCTTCTTCAAATGTCTGTATTTGCTCTGCAGTGCTTTGAAGGGATACGTGTGCTGGCCTAGCCCGAGCTTGGGTGCGGTAAAGGCTCCTTGGATGTTGTATACCATGGCTGGAGAACAGGCTGGAGAGATGCTAAATGAGACAGCCGCCCCGTGAAGCGTCTGCAGCTCCTGTCTGACTGTACGCAGGGGCAAATCCTCGGGCTGGCCTTCAAGTCCCAGTTGTTGGACAGCCGGTTGGAGGAGCAGGGTGCGTTCGGAGCCGTCGTCTAGGACAGCGTATGTCTCTAGAGTTTGGTCACCATGGCGGAAGGATAACTTTACTGACCTTGAGAAGCACACGATGGCCCTGCGGTGGCTTGCCAATGTATAGCACTTGGTCTGCACTTGGTACAGACAAAGGTTTGCTCTCACTGGACTTCACCTGGTCAGGCCTTCTCTCAGCTTTGTCAGTCTTGGCTAAACTTCTCTCGCTGACATCGTGCAGAGCAAGCAGGTGTCTGCTGTTGCATGTTTTACAGCACATCTTCAGATCACATTCAGCTGATCTGTGTTCTTTGCCGCATCGCCAACATCGGTTGCTGTCCTGAATCCAGTTACGTTTCTGGGTGGCGCTGAGCAGTTTGAAATTTGCGCAACTATTCAGAGTGTGCTTGTAGTTCTCACAGAATGGGCAGAACTTCTTTGCATCTAGACTGGTTGGAGGAGTGGATTTGGCCGGCTCCCTAACCGATTTGGGTTCAGCCCCCAGCATAAGGACTGAGGCCTTAGGTGACGACTTGACAGTACTCTTGGAGTCTTTGGCTTAGATCCAGTATCCTTTCTCAAGCGATATTGTGCTATATCCTCCTGGATCTGGAGCTCGTATTCCAATCAATCTGCTAGGTCCAGAAGAGTGGGGATAGGAATGCGGAGCGGGTGGATGTAGCACCTGAAACTGGACCTCAGGTTGTGCGGTAGCTTGCCCAGTAGACGGGTGACATGAGAACCACAGTCCATCTCAACTTGCCCCTTTAAACCGAGCTGCTCCAACATGCTCACCAGGGATCTGACGTTCAGGGCGAACAACCTGAATGACTTGATGTCTCCACTCTGAATGCTGGGGCCGTCCATCAGTTCGGCAATACGCTGAAGGGCGAGTTGGTGTGGCTGCCCGTACTGCTGGTTTAAAGCTGCCATAGTGTCAGTGAAGGGGTAATCAGAATTGCTGTAAGAATCTGCCACCAGCAATGCTTCCTCCAGCTTCAGATGATCCACTAATATCTGGAACTTGAAACGTTCAGTGGCATCTCTAGGAAGGAGATTGTCTAGGGCAATACGGAGTCTCGCAAAGTCTCTTGGGTTAGGATGGTTGAAGTTCGGGATTGTAGGAGTGGGACCTCTGTATGTTCTTTCCTGTCCACCAGGGGGAGTCACTGAGCGTCGGCGTCTGGGCTCGTGCCGAGGTGAAGGGGGACTACGTCTCTCACGCTGGTCTGGAGAGTAGCTGCGGCGGCGTGCAGGAGAGTAGTCACCATGGTTCTCTGTGTTCTCTGGAGGAATAACAAGAGTCTCTGTAGCTGGCGTGGCGCTCAGGTGAGCGGCGGTGGCTGGACTGCTCATAATTATAATGAGAACTGTAGCACCCTTCTCTGGACTCATAGCTTCGTCGCGGGGCCTGGTGCTTGGTGCATTCTGGCTCGGGAGAGCGCTTAGGAGAGGGAGAGTCATACCTGGTTGATTCCCTATAATCCTTTGTCTCTCTACTGTAGTCATGACGCCTGTCACAGGACCGTTGTGGTGGTGTCTCCCTGTCCTGGAAGTAGACCGATTTGTACCGGGTTGAAGCACCTCCATAATCCAGCCCTTCTCGATAAAGTCTATCTCTGGCAGTTACAGTACGTGGCTCTGAACGGGAATTGCTGGGCTCCGCTCTGGCTCTGAGCTGCTCGTTCTGTATTTTTAATTCCTCCATTGATGCTAGGAGATCTTCCCTTTCACGCTCTAGTATGTGGCACTCCCTTCTCCACTCATCTGCAGAAGATTCCCATTTATCAGTGACTGACCATCGCGCTGGGCTGTGGTGCAGCTGACCTTCTGGGGATGCAGAGCGTGAATAGCCGCTCTCTGGACTGTGACTCAGAAGACTTCTTGGATTGAGATCTGGTCGGGAGATCAGACAAGTCATAATCTTGCAAGTAGTTAGGGAGGGACCGCTGCCTCCTGGATCGTGCACTAGACTCTTTATCCAAGGTGGTAGACATCTTGCTCCGCTGCAGGCTCTGGATCCGGCTCGAAGGACCACTTTGTGCAGAAGAGGACTGGCTTCTTTGATTTAGATAGTTTGTGGATCGCTAGGTAGAGCTCACAGCGGGTGATCGGTCAGAATCACGCAAGATTTCTTCATTGGAAGTATTTATTGAATTTACAACTGTATGATTGAATATGTACATTGATGTGTGGTTCTGAAACAAATAAAGAAATAAAACAAACATAATTAGTTGAATGCAAATGAATGATTATCATGCAACAAACCTCTATTTGTATTAACTGTATCCTATTCTAATAATATAGCAGGAGGAATAAAATACAATAATATTTTAACATGGCCGAAACTGGCATTAAAAGAATGAAAAAGGCTGTTCTGTGGGTCTAAATAGCTACAACTATAACAATGAGAAAGGATAAACCATTCGCAATACAATGGCTCCCTCTGCTGGTCGCATAAATAACTACACCAGGCCGCTCCGAGAGGTGTCACGTGACGACCAGTGTACATGCGGGAGGTATGTACATGCGTGCCCTATAACCGATTAACTGGATTGAAGGCGAATATCACCGCGATAGCTTACAAACTATGTGCAGAGGGTGCTTAACTGGTATTCTACAATGGGTAACCAAAGAATAATGCCCGATGTGGCAACCTATACATCGATAGAAAGAAGCATCACGACACGAGGCCTAGCCGGGCAGGAAAAGCCTCAGCTTACATTTAGCAACACTAAACAGACAAAACACTACCAATCTAGCCTTAGCAATGACAGTAAAAGAACAACAAAATACAGATTCTTACTTGTAAAGATGCACACAGAATAAAGCAGTTGTATCAAGGCTGGTTGTAAGTCCGTGTGGTTAGCGTACACTACTGGCAAAAGTCTCAGACAGAATGCTACCAGCGTGCAGCGATCCTGAGTCAACTTGTGATTGGCTAAGAGTCCAGGTGAAGCGAGGCGTCTTCCAATAGGAGAGAGAGAGTCACAGTAAAGTGTCTGATGCTTAGCGGCCACAAGGGGGCCTTTTTTTACAGAAGGCCTTTATTAACCCCCGGAGTAAAAGTGGAGCACTTTTATCATGGATGGATGCACTTTCTTTGGGCTTCAAATTTTCTCCAGCCATTCACTGCCATTATAAAGCTTGGAAGAGCCAGGACATTTTGTAATATTACTCTGACTGTATTCGTCTGAAAGAAGAATGTCATATACAGCTAGGATGACTTGAGGGTGAATAAATTAGGGGCTAATTTTCCTTTTTGGGTGAACTATCCCTTTAAAGACATACATCATTCTTATGAAAATACCTGAGATAGCTTGATGAACACAGATATATTATCACTATCATGTGTTTGTCTTCATGTTTCATCACTCAAACATCTCTATTTGAATGTCATTATATCCATATAAGGCATTTCCTGAAATGTCATAAGTTTAATACTTCTATGAATCTCAGTTGTGGACTTTCTGCACGAGGTATGAATCAGTACTGGGCTTCCAGTATGAATGAAACAGATATGACATGTGAGTGTTTAGCGCTCCATAACGCTATCATCTCCCCATTTTGGGTAAAAATAGAAAAATAATGCTAAAGTACTTTGTAATGTAGTTACAACCCTTACTTATTTACTCTTAATTGAGTCATATTATTTTTCAGTACTTCTACTTGTACTCAAGTAAATTATTACATAAGTAGCAATACTTTTACTTAAGTACAATTTTTTTGTACTCTTTCCTCCACTGAATCTCAGTGATACAATAATGAAAAATAACAAAACATCTTCCAAATAAATACATTAGACAATAAATGAGATCAGTGAATTGGGCCACTAGATGATGATTGTGACCATTAACAAACAGCCATTGTCGTCTGATCCTGATTTCTGTCAACTTTTTTGTCATAGCAAATGTATTTCAGTAGGAACTAGAACAGCTGTGGAACCAACAGGAACAGATGTATTTGATGAATCTGAAGGATCTTTAGTGGTGGCAGGACCATTAGGAGCAGTTGTGCTTGACGGATCAGTAGGAACTACAACAGTTGTGGAACCAACAGGAACAGATGCATTTGATGAGTTTGAAGGATCTTTAGTGGTGGCAGGACCATTAGGAGCAGTTGTGCTTGACGGATCAGTAGGAACTACAACAGTTGTGGAACCAACAGGAACAGATGTATTTGATCAGGTGGACAGGGTGGACCAGGCAGTTCAGGTGGACACGGTGGACAAGGCAGTTCAGGGGACCATATTGAATGAAGCCGCCAGGGTGGACCAGGCATTTCAGGTGGACAGGGTGGACCAGGCAGTTCAGGTGGACAGAGTGGACCAGGCAGTTCAGGTGGACAGACCAGGCAGCTTAGGGGACCATATTGTATGAAGCCGCCAGGGTGGACCAGGCAGTTCAGGTGGACAGGGTGGACCAGGCAGTTCAGTTGGACAGAGTGGAACAGGCAGATCAGGTGGACAGGGTGGAACAGGCAGTTCAGGTGGACAGAGTGGAACAGGCAGTTCAGGTGGACAGGGTGGACCAGGCAGTTCAGGTGGACAGAGTGGAACAGGCAGTTCAGGTGGACAGGGTGGACCAGGCAGTTCAGGTGGACAGAGTGGACCAGGCAGTTCAGGTGGACAGGGTGGACCAGGCAGTTCAGGTGGACAGAGTGGACCAGGCAGTTCAGGTGGACAGGGTGGACCAGGCAGTTCAGGGGACCATTATGTATGAAGCCGCCAGGGTGGAACAGGCAGATCAGGTGGACAGGGTGGAACAGCCAGTTCAGGTGGACAGAGTGGAACAGGCAGTTCAGGTGGACAGGGTGGACCAGGCAGTTCAGGTGGACAGAGTGGACCAGGCAGTTCAGGTGGACAGGGTGGACCAGGCAGTTCAGGTGGACAGAGTGGACCAGGCAGTTCAGGTGGACAGGGTGGACCAGGCAGTTCAGGTGGACAGAGTGGACCAGGCAGTTCAGGTGGACAGGGTGGACCAGGCAGTTCAGGGGACCATTATGTATGAAGCCGCCAGGGTGGACCAGGCAGTTCAGGTGGACAGAGTGGACCAGGCAGTTCAGGTGGACAGGGTGGACCAGGCAGTTCAGGTGGACAGGGTGCACCAGGCAGTTCAGGTGGACAGGGTGGACCAGGCAGTTCAGGGGACCATAATGTATGAAGCCGCCAGGGTGGACCAGGCAGTTCAGGTGGACAGAGTGGACCAGGCAGTTCAGATGGACAGGGTGGACCAGGCAGTTCAGGGGACCATAATGTATGAAGCCGCCAGGGTGGACCAGGCAGTTCAGATGGACAGGGTGGACCAGGCAGTTCAGGGGACCATAATGTATGAAGCAGCCAGGGTGGACCAGGCAGTTCAGGTGGACAGAGTGGACCAGGCAGTTCAGATGGACAGGGTGGACCAGGCAGTTCAGGGGACCATAATGTATGAAGCCACCAGGGTGGACCAGGCAGTTCAGATGGACAGGGTGGACCAGGAAGTTCAGGGGACCATAATGTATGAAGCCGCCAGGGTGGACCAGGCAGTTCAGGTGGACAGAGTGGACCAGGCAGTTCAGATGGACAGGGTGGACCAGGCAGTTTAGGGGACCATAATGTATGAAGCCGCCAGGGTGGACCAGGCAGTTCAGGTGGACAGAGTGGACCAGGCAGTTCAAGTGGACAGGGTGGACCAGGCAGTTCAGGGGACCATAATGTATGAAGCCGCCAGGGTGGACCAGGCAGTTCAGATGGACAGGGTGGACCAGGCAGTTCAGGTGGACAGAGTGGACCAGGCAGTTCAGGTGGACAGACCAGGCAGCTTAGGGGACCATATTGTATGAAGCCGCCAGGGTGGACCAGGCAGTTCAGGTGGACAGGGTGGACCAGGCAGTTCAGTTGGACAGAGTGGAACAGGCAGATCAGGTGGACAGGGTGGAACAGGCAGTTCAGGTGGACAGAGTGGAACAGGCAGTTCAGGTGGACAGGGTGGACCAGGCAGTTCAGGTGGACAGAGTGGAACAGGCAGTTCAGGTGGACAGGGTGGACCAGGCAGTTCAGGTGGACAGAGTGGACCAGGCAGTTCAGGTGGACAGGGTGGACCAGGCAGTTCAGGTGGACAGAGTGGACCAGGCAGTTCAGGTGGACAGGGTGGACCAGGCAGTTCAGGGGACCATTATGTATGAAGCCGCCAGGGTGGAACAGGCAGATCAGGTGGACAGGGTGGAACAGGCAGTTCAGGTGGACAGAGTGGAACAGGCAGTTCAGGTGGACAGGGTGGACCAGGCAGTTCAGGTGGACAGAGTGGACCAGGCAGTTCAGGTGGACAGGGTGGACCAGGCAGTTCAGGTGGACAGAGTGGACCAGGCAGTTCAGGTGGACAGGGTGGACCAGGCAGTTCAGGTGGACAGAGTGGACCAGGCAGTTCAGGTGGACAGGGTGGACCAGGCAGTTCAGGGGACCATTATGTATGAAGCCGCCAGGGTGGACCAGGCAGTTCAGGTGGACAGAGTGGACCAGGCAGTTCAGGTGGACAGGGTGGACCAGGCAGTTCAGGTGGACAGGGTGCACCAGGCAGTTCAGGTGGACAGGGTGGACCAGGCAGTTCAGGGGACCATAATGTATGAAGCCGCCAGGGTGGACCAGGCAGTTCAGGTGGACAGAGTGGACCAGGCAGTTCAGATGGACAGGGTGGACCAGGCAGTTCAGGGGACCATAATGTATGAAGCCGCCAGGGTGGACCAGGCAGTTCAGATGGACAGGGTGGACCAGGCAGTTCAGGGGACCATAATGTATGAAGCAGCCAGGGTGGACCAGGCAGTTCAGGTGGACAGAGTGGACCAGGCAGTTCAGATGGACAGGGTGGACCAGGCAGTTCAGGGGACCATAATGTATGAAGCCACCAGGGTGGACCAGGCAGTTCAGATGGACAGGGTGGACCAGGAAGTTCAGGGGACCATAATGTATGAAGCCGCCAGGGTGGACCAGGCAGTTCAGGTGGACAGAGTGGACCAGGCAGTTCAGATGGACAGGGTGGACCAGGCAGTTTAGGGGACCATAATGTATGAAGCCGCCAGGGTGGACCAGGCAGTTCAGGTGGACAGAGTGGACCAGGCAGTTCAAGTGGACAGGGTGGACCAGGCAGTTCAGGGGACCATAATGTATGAAGCCGCCAGGGTGGACCAGGCAGTTCAGATGGACAGGGTGGACCAGGCAGTTCAGGTGGACAGAGTGGACCAGGCAGTTCAGGTGGACAGGGTGGACCAGGCAGTTCAGGTGGACAGAGTGGACCAGGCAGTTCAGATGGACAGGGTGGACCAGGCAGTTCAGGGGACCATAATGTATGAAGCCGCCAGGGTGGACAGGCAGTTCAGGTGGACAGAGTGGACCAGGCAGTTCAGATGGACAGGGTGGACCAGGCAGTTCAGGGGACCATAATGTATGAAGCCGCCAGGGTGGACCAGGCAGTTCAGGTGGACAGAGTGGACCAGGCAGTTCAGATGGACAGGGTGGACCAGGCAGTTCAGGGGACCATAATGTATGAAGCCGCCAGGGTGGACAGGCAGTTCAGGTGGACAGAGTGGACCAGGCAGTTCAGATGGACAGGGTGGACCAGGCAGTTCAGGGGACCATAATGTATGAAGCCGCCAGGGTGGACCAGGCAGTTCAGGTGGACAGGGTGCACCAGGCAGTTCAGGTGGACAGGGTAACCAGGCAGTTCAGGTGGACGGGGTGGACCAGGCAGTTCAGGGGACCATACTGTGTACATAAAGATATGAAGGAATCTGGCATGTCCCATAGATGATCAGTTTGCTCTCTGGAGACGTGTTCGGTCTTTCCGCTATAAAATTACGCCATGTAAATAGCGAATCCGCCATGGCGCAAGCGCAACTGGCTTTTAAAGGGAATGGGAGATGAGACTCTGATTGGTTTAACGCATGTAAATCCCAAAAATCACCCATTACTCATTAAGAGAATAGGGACAACCCTTTTAGACCATGCGCCTGGCGCGCCAACCCTTTTTCCCGTCGTTAAACTAGCAAAAGTGGATTCGGACACGTCCTAACTGCATTTGCACCTTGTGCTTTAGACCATGTGCCTAGATCGTTAAAATAGGTCTTTTAGCGTCCTTGATGTGAACAGGCCTTAAGACTAATCCTTGTTGTAAAGTATAAATATGTGGTGTATAATAAACAGTTTGGCTAGAAAATCTAGCAGTATTTTCGTGGCACTTTGGGGGTCACTTTTGGATGAGTGGTAAACAGAAAAAGAATTGCACAGACATGATGACATGTCACACAGATCAATGTCCCTTTATAATGAGTTTAGCATCATTCCCTTGCTGTGTCCTTGCACCCTGATAATAACTTTATATTTGAGAATTTTCAATGTAGTACATCAGCAAGTTAAAGTTATAAACTCTTTGATGAATAAACTCTTTGATGTGCAAATAAAGGTTCAGTAAGGAAGAAATCTGAGAGTAAAGCTGCTCTGACGTTAGGACTCATTGTGACCGTTTATCTGCTTTCCTGATTTCCCACTATATGATATTTCAGCAAAGCAACCTTTCCGGAAATGCCATCTGAGAGAGACATAAACAGAGAAGCATAGCTAAAATAAATTAAATATTTTTATTGTGTTTGTATAATGTTTTTAATAGATCATTAGTTCACCTAATGAAATTTGTCATTATGTTTACATTTATTCATTTAGCTGACGCTTTTATCCAAAGCGACTTACAATTGCTATATGTCAGAGGTCGCACGCCTCTGGAGCAACTAGGGGTTAAGTGTCTTGCTCAGGGACACATTGGTGACACATTATTCTATATGTTTATCTTTATTCTAAAGTTTTATCTTGAGATTTTTCTATGAATGCTTATTATAGAAATATGCACCATATTCAACATATTAACAGTGCAAAATTTGGTAACACTTTATTTTACAGTGTCCTTGTTATATATCTGAAAAATGTATTTACCATAGTAATAACAGTAAATTATGCATAATTACATGCAACTAACCCTAAACCAAACCGATAATTAAAGTACATGTTGTTAATTAATAATCAGTACTTAAATATATAATTACACTGTAACAATGACACCGTAAAATAAAATGTAACCAAAAATGTTGTTGCATGTAATGCGTGTGTGTGTGTGTGTGTGTGTGTGTGTAAATGAATGAATACTGTATATACACACGCACCACACATGTTGGGTGTCCATATTTTATGGGGACATAGACATAATGATTTTTATATTGTACAAACTATATCCCCTGAACCTAACCCTACCTCTAAACACAACCCTCACAGAAAACTTACATTTTCAAGTATTCAAAGGCAGGTGTGCTGAAGCAGGTTGGAACTAAACTCTGCAGGACAGTGGCCCTCCAGGAGCAGGACTGAAGACCTCTGATTTATAACATGTTTTCTTCATGGGGACCATAACATTTTTTTCCACAAGGACAGACTGATATTACTATCTTTGTGGGGACGTTTAGGTTCATCAGGACACACACACACAGACTGTGATTTCTAATCCAGGAACCATGTTTGAGAACTTTGAGAGCCTTGGTGGAAGAGTGGGGTAACATCTCACAGCAAGAAATGGCCAGACATTCTAAGACATTTTCTGGAAATAAAAGCAGGTGAAAGTGAGAGGACATCACTTTTTTTACCGAGTTTAGTTCTGTATGACTGTCACTTTTTTGTCATTATGTTTTTGATAACACAGATGCAACATGACTGATGAATGTGATTAAGCATAAAGCACATAATATCTACATTTACCATTTATTACAGTACATTGAGGATTTATGCTGCATGCTGTTGGGAACTTTTATTCCTTCATCGAAGCAAAAACCAGGAGACTTAAGATGGATCTTATAAGCAGAAGAGATTTATTCTTCAGAGTCTGTATGTTCATCAAGTCTGTATCTTGCTGTAAACTCAATAATCACTTTCTCAGTTTATATACTATTGTAGTGGAAACCTAAATTAAACATTTAATAAATTTGTAATACAACAATGCTACAAAGATAATCATATCCTTTATGAGTGACAGCTTGACCAGTTTAATTGATATTGATGCTCTGTAAAAATATCGACCAGAGAGGATGCTGGCTGAAATATTTTCAGAGTTAAGATGTGTTTAACTGTCTTTTTAAACCAGGGATAAAATAAAGCATAGATCAGTGGATTCAGACCTGAATTTGTATACAAGACCCATGTCAAAACATTTATGGTTGTGGAAGAGATTACTGTCATAGAACAGATATAGTATGGTATAAAGCAAAGCATATAAACTATCACAATGATTCCTAATGTCAGAGCAGCTTTACTCTCAGATTTCCTCCTCAATGAACCTTCCGTTACACATTTACCACCCATCAGAGAGTTTATAACTTTCACTTGCTGATGTACTACATAGAAAATCCTCAGATATAAAGATATGATAAGGGTACATGGAAGAATAAAAGACACGAACAGATCAGTGACAAACCAGGCAAATCCTATCGTAAGAGAACACTTTCCATAACACAAGTCTGTTCTGAGTGAAGTGACAACATATCCATTATCAATTACAAGGATAGTGGTATAAGTTGAGAAACAAACCCAGCTCAGACAGATGCTCACTAAAGTTTTAATTGTGGTTATTTTCTGTGGGTACTGTAAAGGGTGACACACAGCCACATAACGATCAATAGCAATTAAAACTAAATTACTGAGAGATCCTGAGAAAGCCAATCCAAGGATTATCATAAACAGTTCACAGAAAGTGTCTCCAAAGTACCAACACGTCTCAATCTGCCTAGAGCCCTCTACGGTTAAAAGAACTCCCATAAGCATGTCGGCCACAGCCAGAGAGAGAATAATCAGGTTTGTCGGAGTGTGAAGCTTCTTGAAGTGAGAGATGGAGATGATCACCAGCAGGTTCAGAAACACAGTCCATGTTGACAGCAATGATACAAACACATACATGATATTGTATTCATATTTAGAGCGTTTTCCCTTGATACATGATGAGTTGACGGCAGGAAAGCAGTAAAGAGTCTCATGATCCTCTGTCTCATAGGCCATGAGTGAGTCTCCTCATGTAGGAGTTTGTTCGGCTCTCTTTTGTC
Source organism: Squalius cephalus (assembly GCF_949319135.1). Classification (NCBI taxonomy): domain Eukaryota; kingdom Metazoa; phylum Chordata; class Actinopteri; order Cypriniformes; family Leuciscidae; genus Squalius; species Squalius cephalus. The sequence goes on along the minus strand of NC_137125.1, from coordinate 1,071,299 downwards.
TATAATTTATACAGTGTCTGAATCAGACGGCCCACCCATCTACTGCCCACTGATGATGTAACATTCAAATGTTTTTTTTTTTTTATCTTTGTTTTTTTTTTTAACATTAGCTTTGAGGGTCTTAGCTTTGATTAGAATTCTCTTACACTGGTCAAAAGCTAAAGCATTTTTTGTTTTTGTTTTTGCATCATTTCTTCACTGTCTTGGTATTGTTTAGTATTTCCACATGAAAGCAAAGCACAGGTGGAACTGAACTGAACACAGGTGTGGTGGATTTTGCTTTAATCAGTAATCAGCCACTGTAGATCACCCTTCCTTTGAGCGGCTCCTGGAACTCATCTGAGGGGTCTCTTGGTGAGGTTAAGATGATTTCTGTGAATTAGGAATGGGGTCCAGAAATAGAGGGGTTATGTCATCCACTGGAACTCAAGAATGCTTGAGCTGTCCATAATCCCCCCAGTTTACCCTGTAAAATAACTATTGCAATGTAATAGGTGGGCAATAACTGTCCCCTATACAGAACACATTATCAAAAATGGTAAAATAATATTTATACTGTGCAGTGAAAAAGCTATTGAATTGAACATATGTGTAATAAAAAGGTTTCAGTTCCCAATGACATCCATTGTATGGACAAAAAAATACAATAAAAGTCAGTGGGAAGCGAAACTGTCTGGTTAGGTCTGCCGATCTGTCACCTCTGTTTGGTTTGTATCTGGTTTGGTGACAGAGCTCTGACATTCCCGGTTTGTCATGTGTTTGTGTCTAGTCTGGTTTGTTGTGAGCACATGGCTTGTCTTGTATTCCTTGTGCCATGTGCTCTCCTGTCAATTGTCTGGCCCCTCCCATCTTGTTACCTGATTATTGATTAATTTGCCCCACCTGCCTTGTTCGTTACCCTCTTTTGTTTGCTCCCTATTTAGTCTCCCTGTGTTTGCAGTCCTGTGCTGGTTCGTTGTCTGTGTTCCCTTGTGTTTCCTGTTCCTGATAGATGCCTGTCTTGTTTTCTCCCACGGGGAGGTTTTGTTTGTAGTTTTTTTATTTTATTTTTTTATTTTTTATTAAATAAATATCCTTATTCCTGCACTTGAATCCTCGCTTCACTTTTTGACCATCCGTGACAGAACGATCCAGCCAATAGAGGATTCAGCAGAAGAATGGGCATCTTCCTTTTCCCATCTCCCTGCCCCTCCCTCCCTCCCCTCCGCTCAAAAGATGGAGCAACATGGCAAAATTCTTTCTCTCCATCATGGGAGTGCCAGTGTGAAGGAGTTTGCTCACCAGTTTCTGTTTGTAGCGGAGTGGCTCAACATCAGCGACGCAGTGCTAAAGAACACTTTCAACACCAGCCTTAATGAGCCTGTGCCTGCCTGGGAGATGGAAATGCTGGGGATTTTATCATTCTGGCAGTTTGTGGGGTATGTTTACCACCACGGATGGGAGGGTGGTCTTCCGCCTGTAGGAAACTTTTATTCCTTCATCGAAGCAAGACCAGGAGACTTGAGATGGATCTTATAAGCAGAAGAGATTTATTCTTCCGAGTCTGTAGTTCATCAAGTCTAATCTAAATACAGTATTCATGGTAGTTATACACATTCAAAGAGGGGAGGGATTACATAGAGGCGGAGACTCTGAATAAAGCATGTTTAGAAAACACACCCTAGACTGAGGGTGTGGCCAATCGGCTCCAGTTCCAAGAGCCATCCAAGACAAAAGAGTGAGAGTCTCACCTACCGAGAGGTGGAGACACTCTAAACAAAGCGTGTAAATTAGGTATGCAAGTTTAGACTGCCTGCCCCAGATTGAGAGAATCAACATAACAGTCATTGCTAATCCAATCAGCCTAACAATTCAACGTCTGGGTCAGGGGCTCCGAGAGCCATTAAAGACTTACAATAGAGAAAAACAGGACTGGCAGAAACTGTTGATACCAATATTATAACCTAACCTTAAAATGCTAACTTCAATGTACTCAACTTTTACTGTTGCAACCTAAATTAAACATTAATAAATTTGTAATACAACATTTCCCCCTTTGAGAGTTCTAATAACTCTCACAAAATACAAATTTAGACATTTAAAAAGTTCATTCTTGTAACTTGTGATCGTTACAGGCACATACAACTTATTCTGTGTTGTGTCCTTGATTTACATGAGTGTCATAGTTCTTCTCAAAACCATAACTGTTGACACCTTTTTGTGCGGCTGTGGTAGCTGCTCCGATACGGAATTAGTGGCTAGAGTAATTATCTGCTGTGACGCCGGATTTGTTGAGGACTGCTTTAAGGTGCTTTTGGAACCAGAATCTCGTAGCTGGATGATTGGAATCGTTAGTGAATAGTGGGTCGAGTGGGGATTTGGTCGTGGAACGTTTGTACTGCAGGTAATTAAAAAGAGCATGGTACGGTTGGATGGGAGTTTGTAGATTGAAAATAAAAACGAAGTGACCTATTTTAGCTCTGTCAGTTTTACTTTGTTTAATGAAGAATGATATGGTTTCATTATCTACGATCTGTAAGTCTGAAATTGTAGGATGAATATTTGGGTCGAATAAGGAAGTAATGGTCAGTTCGGAGCAGCGGAGGAAACCGAAGAATGCTAGGATGAACATAGCTTCTAATGTATACGCGGTGTTGGTGGAGTGGTATCCAAGACGGAGTGATGAAATGCATCTGGTGAGTATATCGATTGTGATTGGTTGTCTGGTATCTGGGCGAGTGGGGCGGGTTCTTTGGATTCCCTTAATTAGAAGGGACGTTTGGGAGTTATTTATTGCAGGTGCAGGTTTACTGTGGATTAATTTATGGAAGAATTGAATGCCGCTTAGATAGCTTTTTATGGATCCGGCTTGGAGACCTTTGACTCTATGAAGATGAGATATGAATGAAGTAACTGTTAAAAGAGAAAATTCGGGAAACGACAGGTTGTGAGAGAGGTGGAATGATTTGAACGATTTCCACGCGGTGTAATATGTTTGTAGGGTCCTGGGAGAAACTGCTTGGAGGATTGAATCGATGGACGTGTCCAGGAGGGATTTTAGCGGATGGTTTATTAGCTGAGAATAAGGAGGTACTGGGGTTGGAGTGGGGTCTGCTTCTGGTGCCAGCATCCTGAATTTCTGAAAAGAGAAACGGGAGAGTCAGCGATTTGATTTTGAGCCCCTGGGACGTGTTTTGCAGTTATTAAGAACTGGTCACATGCGGAGATCCAGATGAGGCGTCTGAGGAGTGGCATTAGCGCAGGTGAGCGAGAACGACCTTTGTTAATACAGTGTACGGTTGCTTCGTTGTCGCAATGGATTTGGATGCATTTGGTTGACCATTCTTTCCCCCATAGGGAAGCTGCGACAACGATCGGGTAGAGCTCGAAAAGGGCCGAGGAGGCTGAAGACTGGGGTGTGTCTAGGAGCTGAGGGGGCCAGGGAGACGCGAACCAGCGTCCTTGGTAATAGCCGCCGAAGCCGATCGAGGGAGCTGCGTCTGTAAACAGTTTGATATCGAGGGGGAGAGAGAAAAAGTCGTTGTTGATTTAAAAATCTTGCTTTCCCCTGTTGTTTAATTTCATGGAAACAGACACCAGTGATTTTGCCAAGAGATCTCTTATTTATTTAATTATATAAGACATAGGAGAGAAGGGGCAGTGGACCAATACAAAAGTCCTCATGCTAGTTTCTCATCATCTTCTCTGCCTTTCGGACAAAAGGCTCAGTTCTTATAAGGTGACCATGAAAAAACTACATCACTATAGCAACACATACATTCAGCAGAGGAACATATGGTTTCCATTAATGTTGGAATGTATACCCTTATGCTATGCTTGTATAAACACTGAATATACATTACAGTCTCTCCAACACACAAAGTCCCCCAAAGTCTCTCTCCCCCACATCTTCACAAAATACAATGAGTACAAATAATTATGAATGTATATAAAAAGTATAAAAGAGATACATAGTACTACTGATTATGAATATTAATAAAAAGTAATAATAATACTAAAAATAACATTAAATGATGAAATTTGAGTCTAGCTATAAAATAAATAAGGCCACTCCACACGGTCGAAGGCCTTCTCCGCGTCTAAGGATAAAATAAGGGTGTCAGTAGCCCCGTTTACATGTAGCATTGTATTCCGATTATAACCAGGTGCAAGTCCAATCAGAATGAAAATGCTCCATGTCAACACCTCAATCGGAATAAAAATGCTCAAACCGATTGAAATTTCAGTCGGATTGAAGGGGGTGGAATAAACCTTTTCATGAACCGATCAAACGAAAGATTACACCATGTAAACGAGCTGATCCGATTACTTTGAGCGTACGTCTTTCTGCGCATGCCTGGTTTTGCGCCAGATAATTCTGTCAGCTAACATAATGCCTTCTGTTTGTGATCCGTTGTGGATTCTGATCACCGAATAAGGTAGGGATATTTATACCCGATGCAAAAAACTATGCACGCTAACCATTACCATAGTAAACATGGTAAATACGCTTGAAGAAATCAGACAAATCATAATCCTGTTTTTATTTTATCTTTCAGTAGCCTATGTCTCGGACTATCCTCTTTTTCTCTGACTGAAAATATAACTGTATCCTTCTGGGAGAGAGTGCTAAAGCTCCTCAGGTCATATTTTTGGTGGCATATTTGTAGAAATGAACATTCTTTCTAAATGTGATGTAAATACGTCCTGTTACTAGGCTACCAAATAAACAGAAACAGACGCGAATAAGTTTTGTGTCCTCTTTCTTTTGTAAACGTTCACAAACGTCATAAACGGTAAACCACTTTATTTCTGTGACTAATGTGCAATTTTGACACAAATTAATTCATTATGATAAATGTATCGATTTTTATATTAAACCTGTGGTAAAACATCTATTCTTGGGTTTTAAATATTCAATTAAACAACAAAAATGCCAGCAAACAGTCGCTCTTGTTTTGCGATCGATCAGGCTGTTTCCAGTGATTTCTTTCTGATCAGTTTTCTGATAAAACTTCCTTTTTTTCTTCTTTTTTTTTTTTTTTTTTTTTACAATAATGATGGCCTATATTTAATTATATGCTATAATGAGTGTGATATGAGTATGAGAATGAAAAACTGATGCAAATACAAAACAAGACAATAATTAACAAAGAACAATAGCCTACACATTACAATAAAATGCCACGTTTATGGCTCGCACTGGCCCGACAGTGGAAACGTGGAAATAATGAGCTTCCAGATCCGGCAGACAAGCTGTGTGCGCATGTCAGAAAATGACTTCGATTGAAAGCGTCAGCACATGTAAACACCAGATCGGTTTAGATAACATCCCATGTAAACAGTCAACCGGAATCCGTCAATCAGAACGATCTCAATCAGAATAGCAAAAAAGTGTGCATGTAAACGGGGCTACTGTTACATCTTTGAGAGAGTTCGATAACATTTAGAAGCCGTCTAATATTATTACTCGAACTTCTACCCTTGATGAAACCCGTTTGGTCCTCATCAATGATAGAAGGAAGTATTTTCTCCAGCCGAAGTGCAAGAATTTTGGAGAGTAACTTTAAATCTACGTTTAGCAGAGAAATCGGTCTATATGACCCACAGATCTCCGGATCTTTTCCTTTTTTAAAATAAGGGAAATGTTGGCCTCTCTAAGTGATTGAGGAAGCCTGTTTGTCATAAATGAGTGATCATACATAGCCAGCAAGGGATCTATTAATATTTGCTCGAACTCTTTATATACTTCACACACCAGACCGTCCGGACCTGGGGATTTTCCAGACTGTAAACTATGTAAAGCCATTAAAGCTTCTTCCCTTGAAATGGGGGCATTCAAAACCATTCTCTGATCATCAGATATACTAGGGAGTGTTAAGTGATCAAAGAAATTTTCCATAGTGCTATATTGTTGAGGGAAATATTCAGTTTGATATAAGTCATAATAAAACTGCTTAAACGTATCATTTATAACACCACAATCAAATGATTGCTTTCCAGAAGAATCCGTAATAGAGGTGATAAACTGTGGGCCAGATTTCTCCTTTAGTAAATAAGATAGATACTTGTCAGGCTTATTGCCATGCTCATACAGTCTTTGCTTTGAAAACAGTATTTTAGTGTTGGCTTGTTGCGATAACAAAGAATCCAAAGAAGCGCGTATTACACCCAGCTTCTCCAGATTGGCAGGAGACGCATCATTCACATGATCTTCGGTTGCTCTTTTGAGTTCTTGTTCTAAGCGTTCCTGTTTCTCTACTTGCTTCCGTTTTTTAGTAATGGAATAAGATATAACTAATCCTCTGATAAATGCTTTGGAAGTCTCCCATAACAGCGATGGATCATCCATAGACTCCGAGTTAATCGACCAAAAAATCTTAAATTCAGAATTAAGATATGAAAGAAACTTCTTGTCTTTAAGCAGAAATGTATTAAATCTCCATCGCTTAGTAGATTTTGGAAATCCTCCCACTAACATTTCCAATACTACCATGGCATGATCTGAAACCACAGTATTGCTTATGAAACAACGGGAGATATATTGCAGAATTACACTTGGGACAAAAAAATAGTCAATTCTTGAATAACATTTATAGGGAGGAGAGTAGAAGGTAAAATCTGTTTGCAAAGGGTTAAGTATACGCCAAACATCAGAAAAACCTAATTCCTCGCATAAAGCAGATAATGTTTTGGATTGCTTGGATGGAGGGCAATTTTTTGGAGGTAGTCTATCCAGTAAAGGATTCAACAAACAATTAAAATCTCCCCCAACAATTACAGTACCAGAAGCAGTATCTAGCAAATCTGAAAAAGCCTTTGTGAAATTCTCAACGAACTAACGACTTCCTGTTTCGAATGCGCATGCGTCGCGTCTGAACGCGTTGTTGTCTTTGGAGCTCCCGATTGATTTATAATTCTTGATTTCTCTTTAAACTCACTTACAACGAACATTTTCTATTTTTCCTCACCTCATAGTTACAACGCGGACTGTTGAGCAGACGCGTCTCAAGCCTATTAGTGATCCAACGTCGGATACTCTTATAGGTTACTCCTGTGGATCACGGCTGAACGCGTCTTCTCCACACTCACTTACGGTACAAACAAACATTTTTTCGCCTATCGTGCGTCTACTCTACACCTGTACCACTAAAAAGACGGATTATATCCAAGACTTCAGTCATAAATTAGTATTAATATTGATAGCATCACTGGTAGCGTTGTTGCTAACTTAACTTACTGTCCATCTGTTAAAATTGCGAATATATCAGATGTAAGTAGTCTACCTTTTGGTGCAGGTGAGGACACATTTGAGCTACACGCGTTGCAGTCTGAGCTGGAAGCTGTTGAGAAACAGATCCACGACCTTTTAGTGAGAAAATCCGAGCTGATAGACCGGCGTTTGGCTCTTGAAACATCACGCGCCGATGAACACAAAGTGATCAACGTTACTAACCCGCTGACTCCGACCTCGTCTACTCCGTGCGTTACTCAGCATCGGTCACGAGCGTCGAGGCCGCGATCAGCTATGGTCTCGTTTACGCCGGCTCCAACATGCCACCACGAAGCCTGGATATTTCCGCAGCGGAAGACGCGAGTCAGGTCTAGACCAAGAAAACTCTCTCCGACCCTCCCGGTTTTCGAGATATCCACACAAAACCGCTTCTCCCCTCTTCGCGAAACAGAACGCGATGCTGTGATCATCGGTGATTCCATCGTTCGACACGTACAAGCTACGTTAAATAAAAGTAAGGTGCATAGTCACTGCTTTCCTGGTGCTCGTGTTTCTGAAATCGCTGCTCACGTTCCCGAGATTCTGAACGAGCGCGTCGGAACTGTGGTCCTGCACGCGGGAGGGGCCGACATCAGGCTGCGCCAGACAGAGGTTCTGAAGAAAGACTTCAGGAATCTGATCGATACGGTACGCAGCACATCGCCTGATATAACGATCATTGTGTCAGGACCGCTTCCCACGTACCGACTAGGTCATGAAAAGTTTAGTAGATTATTCGCGCTAAATGAATGGTTAATATCATGGTGCAATGAGCAGAAACTGCTTTTTGTAAATAATTGGAATCTGTTTTGGGAGCGTCCTAGGCTTTACCGTGCTGATGGCTTACACCCAAGCAGATTCGGATCGGATCTTCTGTCAGATAACATCTCCAAAATGTTAAATACCTTTTGACTAGTAACCAAAGGTTCAAATCATAGTCTCTGCTGCACCAAATTAACTGATATAAATAGTGTAGAACATTGCATAGAAACTGTGTCTATTCCTCGTTTAGTGAGATCAAATAATAAATCTACTGCAGGATCTAGAAAAAATCTAATTGTTATTAAACCAGAAAATGTTGCTATTAGTAACCAAAAACAATTTCTAAAGCTAGGTCTTCTAAACATTAGATCACTCACACCTAAGGCAGTTATTGTAAATGAAATAGTCACGGATAATAGCTTCGATGTACTTTGCCTTACTGAAACTTGGCTTAAACCTAATGATTATTTCGGTCTAAATGAGTCTACTCCATTAGGATACTCCTATAAGCACGAACCCCGTCTGATTGGTCGTGGCGGCGGTGTTGCAACAATCTATAGAGATTTTCTCAATGTTACTCAGAAAACGGGTTATAAGTTTATTTCATTTGAAGTACTTGTACTAAATGTTACGCTCTTAGATGTTCGAAAAACATCCCTATTATCTCTAGCCTTGGCTACCGTATATAGACCGCCTGGGCCTTACGCTGATTTCCTAAAAGAGTTTGCAGATTTTCTCTCAGACCTATTAGTTAACTTCGATAAAGCATTAATTGTTGGAGACTTTAATATCCATGTAGATAATCAAAATGATGCGTTAGGGGCTGCGTTTACAGATTTATTATTAAACTCCTTTGGGGTCAAGCAAAACATTACCGGACCGACTCATCGATTTAATCATACACTCGATTTAATTATATCATATGGAACCGATCCAACCGATATAGATATCATTCCACAAAGTGACGATGTCACTGACCATTACATGGTAACTTGCATATTACCTACTCCTGTAATATATCATGCTGCGCCGCGTTATCGATTAGGCAGAACAATCCTCCAATCCACCATAGATAATTTTTCAAACAGCTTATCGGATCTGTCTCAGCTGCTCAGTGAACCCAAACAAACAGATGAACTTGAGGAATTAACTAGCACTATGAGCACCATTCTCTCTGGATCATTGGATATTGTTGCGCCCATTAGATTAAAAAAGGTCAGAGAGAAAAGTAAAGCACCATGGTACAACAATACTACGCGTGTTCTAAAGAGAGAAACCCGTAATTTAGAGCGTAAATGGAAACAAACTAACTTAGAGGTCTTTAGAATCGCATGGAAAGACAGTATGTCACGTTATAAAAAGGCCCTAAAAGCGGCCAGGGCTGAGCATCTACGCAAACTAATAGAAAACAACATAACAATCCTAAGTTCTTATTTAACACCGTGGCGAGACTAACAAATAAACAGATGTCTCCTGAACAAAATATTCCATTACAGTTTAGTAGTAATGATTTCATGAAGTTCTTCACTGTGAAAATAGAAAACATCAGAACCACAATTGTAAGCGTTCAATCCTCAATCGCGCCTTATAATTCAGCCTCAATTATCACCCCGCAAGAACAATTACAATTACAGTGCTTCACAACTATAGAACAAAAAGAGTTAAATAAACTTTTTACTTCATCTAAAACAACAACATGTTTACTAGATCCTATACCAACTAAACTATTGAAAGAAGTGTTACCTGTAGTGGAAGAGTCTCTCCTCAATATTATTAACTCGTCTTTATCTTTAGGTCATGTTCCAAAAACATTTAAACTGGCAGTTATAAAACCTCTCATTAAGAAACCACAATTAGATCCGAATAATCTAGTAAATTATAGACCCATTTCAAATCTACCTTTTATGTCTAAAATACTAGAAAAAGTTGTGTCCGCTCAACTGGGCTCTTTCTTACAAGAAAATGACATCTATGAAAAGTTTCAATCTGGGTTCAGGCCGCATCATAGCACTGAAACTGCGCTCGTTAAAATCACAAATGATTTACTTTTAGCTTCTGACCAAGGCTGTATCTCAATATTAGTTTTACTTGATCTTAGTGCTGCGTTCGATACTATAGATCATACAATACTCTTAGATCGACTACAAAATTATACTGGTGTTCAAGGACAAGCATTAAGCTGGTTTAGATCGTATTTATCTGACCGCTACCATTTTGTTTATTTAAATGGAGAAAAATCTATCATAACTCCAGTAAACTATGGAGTGCCGCAGGGATCTGTGTTAGGCCCTCTATTATTCTCAATATATATGTTGCCACTTGGAAATATTATAAGGAAACATGGAATTAGTTTCCATTGTTATGCTGATGACACTCAAATCTATATTTCATCACGGCCAGATGAAAACGCTAAATTATCCAAATTGACAGAGTGTGTTAAAGATATAAAAGATTGGATGACGCATAATTTTCTTTTATTAAATCCAGACAAGACAGAGGTAATACTTATCGGTTCAAAAAACCACCCACAAAACCTCTCACAATACAACTTTAACATAGTAGGATGTCCTGTTACTTCATCCTCTACAGTAAAAGACCTGGGTGTTATATTAGACTGCAACCTGTCTTTTGAAAATCATATTTCATATGTTACAAGAACAGCCTTTTTCCACCTTAGAAACATTGCTAAGCTACGTAATATGCTATCTGTTTCTGATACAGAAAAGTTAGTTCATGCATTCATGACCTCGAGACTAGATTACTGTAATGCGTTATTAGCCGGTTGTCCTGCATCCTCAATAAACAAGCTACAGTTAGTCCAAAATGCCGCCGCTAGAGTTCTAACTAGATCAAGAAAATATGATCATATAACACCGATTTTATCATCCCTACATTGGTTACCTATAAAGTCCCGTATTAATTACAAGGTATTGCTACTGACTTATAAAGCCCTAAACGGCTTAGCTCCAGTCTATTTAACGGATCTTCTATCGCCCTATAATCCATCTCGCTCTTTAAGGTCACTAAATTCGAGGCTTTTGGTCATACCTAGGATATCTAGGTCCACCAAAGGAGGGAGAGCATTTTCACATTTAGCACCAAAACTCTGGAATAGTCTTCCGGATACTGTTCGTTGCTCAGACTCGCTCTCCCAGTTTAAAACTAGATTAAAGACGCATCTCTTCAGCCAGGCATTCATATAATACTTTTAATCCTACAGTTAAATCCGACCTCTAGTTCATAAACGCCAGAGGAGAACTGGCCCCCGACTGAGCCCGGGTTCTCCCAAGGTTTTTTTTTCTCCATTAGGTCACCTGATGGAGTTTTTCGGTTCCTTGCCACTGTTGCCTTTGGCTTGCTCAGTTGGGGATATTTGGGGATATTTAATTTAATTAATCAATCAACGATACCATTGATCAGCATTACCGAACGTAGACGTTCCACTAGAAACAAACATTGATGTATTGTTCTAATTTATTACTGTAAAGCTGCTTTGATACAACCTGTGTTGTGAAAAGCGCTATATAAATAAACTTGACTTGACTTGACTTGACAAAAATTACATGATTTATTACATAATTTCCCTACAATTTGATTGGTTCTTCAAAGACAAACCCTTCTGTTACTGGGTAAAAGCAAACTCTGTTTTAATGATTGCTTAATTGTTAATCACAAGGTTTCAAACCTAGACATCTGTCTAGATTCATTTCCCATATTTGTTAATTTTACACTCTGGTTGTGCGAGTGTAAAAATAACAAATATGTAAAATGAAACTAGACAAAAACATGAGTTTTCGACTGGTTTCGAACAGTACATGTTGTTCAAATGCTAGAATGTTAGGTCTAAAAGAGAAGTAAGGTTAGATGTTAGAGTTATGATTAGTTTGATATACTGTTTACTATTTTATTCATTAAAAAATCCATCACAGTGTCATCACCATTATGCCCTGAGGTTATCTGAAGTGATTCGGTACACTGCCCCCTACTGGTAAAAAAGAAGATATTTTGAGAAACGTTTCTTGTTCGTACAATGGAAGCCAATAGGCACCAATGTTGTTTGGTTAGCAGTGTTCTTCAAAATATCTTTGTGTGTGAACATCATACAGGTTTTTAAGACATGAGGGTGAGTGAATGATCACAGAACTTTAATGTTTTTATGAATTAACCATTTAAATAATTTGTATGTGTTTGAAACAATCCTTTAGTATATATAATGTCATTTTGTGGAATTTTTTTAAATATATTGCTTTAAAATCATTTACTGTATTGTATGCCTATGCCATATATCAAACATATGTATGATTTATTGATACAATGGAGTCACTGTATCTTCTCAAATGTTCACAAGATACAGTTTTCCACAGAAAGTACTTTAGTCATCTGTCATCGACACTTATAAATGTGATATCTTGTAGAGGGCCACACTGATCAATTTCTGTTACTGTAATTGAAAGATGATCAAATTTACAAAAGACAAAGTTACAGATGAAACATTCTTTTCAACATTTGAAGTGAGATTAATGTTTTATTTTTGTTTTTTAGTTCAGGTAGTTATAAAGGATTTAGTAGTGGTCAGCTGGCCCGGATCTACCATACATGCAATCTGGGCTCGTGCCCAGGGGCCCTTGGCCAGAGAGGGGCCCTCCGTGATGGGAGGGGGTTTTGTGCAAACCCGTATACACAAGGCTTGGCCTCGATCTTAATAAGTATCCAATCAGAATGATCCCGCTCTTATTCATGCAAATGCTTTTAAACCATTTATGTGTGAATGCTTTAAAACCATTCATGTGCAACAGGACAAAAGTGTGACTGTGACACACACACACACACACACACACACACACACACAGAGAGAAAGACACACACCCGTATCGTGTACACAGACAGCACGCCAGAATACAGCTCTCTTTCGTGCTTGAACTTACAATAACACACACAATTATGCCAAAATGTCCGTTTTGTCGAGTATCTTCATAACATAAGAGCAGTCTTATGATGAACGTGAAAAGGTGTGAGAGAATGAGGCACGTGAGAGATCAGCGTCTCTGTCAGCAACAGCAGCCAATAAAGCTTTCTGTCAGTAAAGTTGATCAAAGAACAAAGAGAACAGAGAACATCACTCACTGCTCTTGACTAAAGAACCTTTTTAGCTTTAATAAGGATTAGTCTATATTTAATTTATAATTTATTCAGTGCAGACTGTTTGATAACTTTATTCAATGTCGGTATATGTCCAAGGTTTACCTGTTAGACAGTAAGGGCACAGGTAAATATGACTTTTCTTTTTTACTATTGTATTATTGAGACAAATAACAAGCCTGCAGTAATATAAAGATGTCAATATTTAATTTTGTAAAAAATATTATTTTAATTTGAAAACCCAGTGCATTTAGTTGTTGTTGCTAGTTTGAGTCAATAAACACACATTTCAGCATTATCACTAATCTGTGTGTGCATTTCACCTGAGAACCAAGCAAGTTGACTCATGAAACCATTTATTTATTATATCGCAATCGCATATCGCAATATTGACCTCAATAACCACAATATGACATTTTCCCCAAATCGTGCAGCCCTACTTTTTTAGAAAAAAAAAATGGCATCATTGTCTTGTGAACTAGTCATTCAGCTTTTGACCAATAGTGATTGGCATGTCAAATCCCACACCTGGTGGGCCTTAGTATTGTGTGTGTGTGTGTGTGTGTTCCTTTGGAGGGTGTGGTTGTCATGTAGGGGAGGGGGGCCATGAGCTTCAGTACCCCTTGGGATACTAATCCAGCCTTGGTGGTCAGCCAGCTATTTTTGTGAGCTAATCTAAAGTGAGGACTATGTATGCCTTGTAAAGCATTTACAAAGGAGATTTAAAGGCTCAGTTTATATATATATATATATATATATATATATATATATATTGCATTATGAAATAAATATTTATGTTCTGTATCACTGTGTTGTGTTTGTTTCCTTTTTCTGTTTAGAAGATCAGTGATTCTTTAAATCTCCTTTATAAATGCTTTACAAGTCATAACTAGTCCTCACTTTAGATGAGCTCACAAAAATAGTTCACTGACCACTAATAAACGCTTTATAACTACCTGAATTAATCATGAATTACAGTAGAAATACATGTAAAAAAAAACCATTTATTAACACACTAAGTAACCATTACTAGATGTATGAAACATAGAAAGTGTGAGTAAACGTACATTCATACATTTTAAGTGATCTTATGGACCACTGGCAACTCCTAATTAACTGGTTTGTAAATAATGCAATGTTTCATTTAGAAATGATAAATTGATCATAAATAAAGTATGAAAATACAATTATTAAACGCATTATATATATGCTTATAAATCAAGAATAAAGTATTTATTGCTGTATTTATAAACTGCTTATTAATGCTTTATAATGATTAATTAACAGTTTACTAATGCTTAGCTAATGACTAATAGCATGCAGTTATTATAAAGTGTTTCATTTCCATACACTATATATGTTATTTGCATATTTATACAATATATCTGTAGTCTGTGCTGTGATGCAGCTCGATCTCAGTTCGCTGCTCTTCCGATCCGGTTCTGACTGGTCTGAAACCTGCAGCAGAGATTTTATTTTCCACAGCAGCACTTTCACTTTCAATATGATTTCCCTATTACTATTTATTATGTTGTACACGTAACGGGTCCCGGCTAGGTCTCCGCTGGCAGATATATATAGATAATCCTCTGATAGAAGTGCTCTGGAAATATTGGAAATATTACACAGAAATCAGCGACGCAGGACAACAGTTGCTCATTCTCCATTCATTCGGATTATCTTTATTTTCAACTTCATTTTAACTTTGTATCTGCAATCATGAATTATTTTCTGTTATTTTGTCTGCTTTGCATTGAAGCACAGGTTATATCCACATTTGAATAACATGATACATTTATGTGAAAACAGACCTTTGAACAGGGCCGGCCCTGACCAATTTGCTGCCCTAGGCAAGATTTTACCTGGCGCCCCATGCATCACAGCCCATTTCACCCTGTCATTGTGTTCATGATTTAGCATATATATATATATATATATATATATACACACACACACACACACATTACAGCAGAACTGTGTCCAACGCTCATAATAAATCATCATATTAGAATGATTTCTAAAGGATCATGTGATAGACCGGATGTCACATGTGACACTGAAGAATGGAGTAATGATGCTGAAAATTCAGCTTTGCATCACAGAAATAATTTATAATTTAAAGTATAATAAATTGAAAACAAATTATTTTAAATTGTAATAATATATCACAATATTACATTTTTTTCTGTATTTTTGATCAAATAAATGCAGGCTTGATGAGCAGAAGAAACTTATTTCAAAAACATTAAAAATAGTAATGTTTCCAAACTTTTGGCCTGTACTGTATCCCCCCAAAACTGCACAACTGTAGAGTAAAACATTAATAAAAAAGTGATAATAAAAAATGCGTCTTAAAACTGACATGATTGTTACAAAATCACAGTCTGGGGACTCAGAACTCAGAACAACTGCTAACATTAAGTTTAAGGTAAAAATAACTGCCATGAAATTATAGTATCTTACTCCTATGCAATAAATTGTTCATTCATTACATCACTTTACCTCTGTCTTTATCCCCTATTATCCTCTTCTCTTCTTTTTGGCACTGTATCTATCGCATTCGCAGACTATAATGCTCATTTACAATGTGTCATGTAAATTCGGCCGTCACAAGGAAACTTTCACCGTGTCTAGAACTGGCGCGAGCTGCCAGGCCCGTTTCTACGCGCTGTGTGTTAACAAAAGCAGTGTCTACATTGGATGCGGCGTCGGGCACGCTACACAACAAATTACCAACAACTGATCGCGCGCGCGCTCTTTTTCTGACGCACTTCAAGCACTCGATGGGCGGGGGAAGATTGAAGTTTTTTTTTTGCTTTTTTTTTTGCTTTATTTGGTAGTATTTCGAATTAATGGTTTTAAAATAGTAGCCTATTATAAAATAGTTAGTTAGCCTATTATAAAAAAAAAAAATATGTAAAAAAAAAAAAAAAAATTCACTCATCCTGGCGCCCCATATGGATGAGTGGCGCCCTTAGCATTTGCCTATACCGCCTATGCCGCGGGCCGGCCCTGCCTTTGAAGAATATATGTCTTCATCACATATTTTCCAAACATTAATATCTGGACTGAAAACAAATCCCTGTGGGAATTCTTTACAGAGCCAACACCAGGGAATGCAAAACTTTATTTTTATTTGTACAAATGTTTTTTAAAAGTATTTCAGAGAATATTGCATCACATATTATGCACAATAAGTGTTAATTTGGCTTCACCAATTTCCTTTGTCTCTCGTTTACTGTAATTACGCGTATTATATCAGCCTCATATCGGCCAGATAGCTTTCTCAGTATCAGCATCGGCCATTAAAAATCCCATATCGGCCGACCACTAATGGTGACTGAAATAAAATGCTGCGTGACCACATCCAATCAGCATGGTCAGCGGCCAAATCCCACCCCCAAAGTTCCTGAAATACTGCCTTGCGTTCAGTGACTTTCTGATAGGGAACTTCATTTAGACCCTGGTCCATGCGGTCGAAACCACACAGAAGCCGAGTTTCGTCCCAGGAACTTTTTTCCCCCAGACCTGTTGCTGTCTGTGTTTCCACCGCGGTCTAAAGTACCGTGAAGATTAGGCAAATTAGTCTGGTGACGTAGGACTGTGCGCTACTTTACAGTTCCGGCTGGATGAAATCCTCTGAATTTAAGCTTAACTAGATGTACCGCATGGCGGTACAAAATATGACCGCCGCTCAGGCCTGCACTGGCTTTCCACAAAAATAAATGACGTGGAGCAATTTGGCTGTATTGCGTGTTTATATATATACCTAAAAAAAGTAGTAGTATGTGCATGTCTGTCTGTGTGTGTGTGTGTGTATGTGTTTGTGTGTCTGTGCGTGTATGTATGCGTGCGTACAGTACATGTGTGTGCGCGTGTGTGTTTGTGTGTGTATGTCTGTGCATGTGGATTTGTATGTGTGTGTATGGGTGTGTGTCTGTGCGTGTGGATGTCAGTGTGTGTGCATGCTTGCATTTGTTTGTATTCCTGCATGTGTGTGTGTGACAGTATCATCCTAAACCAGCAACCCTTCGCTCAACACCACCATCTACAGGCCGATGAGTGTACAGTCACTAAATGTGCACATAAATGAATTTATTTTATACCCCCCATGGATGAAATTCTACGAAACTTAGCAGAGGATACCCCCAGAGGATGTCAAGTTAATCATACACATGAAATATGGTGCAGTTCTGAACATCTCAACTGAAGATAGGGGCGATTAAAGCAGAATAATATTGCATTTTCATTTTTTATGGGAGGGGCGCAAATCACAAATGAGTGATTATGGGCTAGGTTGATGTGGGCCCTTAAGACCAACATACCATACAAATTTCTTCATCCTCTGTGCCACGGTTCAGGTAGTTATTTAGGAAAAACAGCATTTTTTGGGTTTGGGGGGGCCCAGCGCGGGGGGGGAGTGGCCCCCGGGGACCAAACGAAATTTTTCCGTAAAAGTCTAGTGGGGCTACATGCCCACCAAATTTCATGTTCCCCGGTGTTTCGGTGTCCCTGGTATCGTTGACGAAAAATTCAGTAAGATGACGGGAAAAAAAAACAAAAAAACTTTGACAATCGATTATGGGCTAGGTTGATGTGGGCCCTTAAGACCAACATACCATAAAAATTTCTTCATCCTCAGTACCACGGTTCAGGTAGTTATTTAGGAAAAACTGCATTTTTTGGGTTTGGGGGGGGGCCCAGTGTGGGGGGGGGAGTGGCCCCCGGGGACCAAACGAAATTTTTCCGTAAAAGTCTAGTGGGGCTACATGCCCACCAAATTTCATGTTCCCCGGTGTTTCGGTGTCCCTGATATCGTTGACGAAAAATTCACGGGGGGCCCAGCGCAGGGGGGGAGTGGCCCCCGGGGACCAAACGAAATTTTTCCGTAAAAGTCTAGTGGGGCTACATGCCCACCAAATTTCATGTTACCCGGTGTTTCGGTGTCCCTGATATCGTTGACGAAAAATTCACGGGGGGCCCAGCGCAGGGGGGGAGTGGCCCCCGGGGACCAAGCGAAATTTTTCCGTAAAAGTCTAGTGGGGCTACATGCCCACCAAATTTCATGTTCCCCGGTGTTTCGGTGTCCCTGGTATCGTTGACGAAAAATTCACGGGGGGCCCAGCGCGGGGGGGGGGAGTGGCCCCCGGGGACCAAACGAAATTTTTCCGTAAAAGTCTAGTGGGGCTACATGCCCACCAAATTTCATGTTCCCCGGTGTTTCGGTGTCCCTGGTATCGTTGACGAAAAATTCACGGGGGGCCCAGCGCGGGGGGGGAGTGGCCCCCGGGGACCAAACGAAATTTTTCCATAAAAGTCTAGTGGGGCTACATGCCCACCAAATTTCATGTTTCCCCGTGTTTCGGTGTCCCTGGTATCGTTGACGAAAAAATTCACGGGGGGCCCAGCGTGGGGGGGGAGTGGCCCCCGGGGACCAAACGAAATTTTTCTGTAAAAGTCTAGTAGACCAACATACCATAAAAATTTCTTCATCCTCGGTGCCACGGTTCAGGTAGTTATTTAGGAAAAACTGCATTTTTTGGGTTTGGGGGGGCCCAGCGTGGGGGGGGAGTGGCCCCCGGGGACCAAACGAAATTTTTCCGTAAAAGTCTAGTGGGGCTACATGCCCACCAAATTTCATGTTCCCCGGTGTCTCGGTGTCCCTGGTATCGTTGACGAAGAATTTACGGGGGCCCCAGCGCGGGGGGGGAAGTGGCCCCCGGGGACCAAACGAAATTTTTCTGTAAAAGTCTAGTAGACCAACATACCATAAAAATTTCTTCATCCTCGGTGCCACGGTTTAGGTAGTTATTTAGGAAAAACTGCATTTTTTTGGGTTTGGGGGGGCCCAGCGCGGGGGGGGAGTGGCCCCCGGGGACCAAACGAAATTTTTCCTTAGAAGTCTAGTGGGGCTACATGCCCACCAAATTTCATGTTCCCTGGTGCTTCGGTGTCCCTGGTATCGTTGACGAAAAATTTACGGGGGCCCCAGCGCGGGGGGGGGAAGTGGCCCCCGGGGACCAAACGAAATTTTTCCGTAAAAGTCTAGTGGGGCTACATGCCCACCAAATTTCATGTTCCCCGGTGCTTCGGTGTCCCTGGTATCGTTGACGGAAAATTCAGTAAGATGACGAAAAAAAAAAAAAAAAAATACTTTGACAATCCCTATATGACCGCTTTCGCTAGCTACGCTAGCGGCGGTCATAATAAAGCCTGAACCTCGTCGTCGGTCCATCTGTCATATATAACTCCATTGTTGATTCGAATAGCAGATAATTGTTACTGCAACAGACTTTAAAAAATGGTGGTTGAAATAAATTGCTGCGTGGAGGAAACCAATCAAAATGCGGCGTGAACTCGACCAATTAGCATGTTCAACGCACAAGTCCCACTCCTGAAAGTGCCTGAACTTTGAAAAAGTACTACCTCGCAAGCAGGGACTTTCAGAGGGGGAAATATTTACCTGGAACTTCATTTAGACCCTGGTCCCTGCGGTCGAAACACACAGAGTACCACCCCAAAGTCCTTAGTTCCTGGGGAAAGTTCCTACAGTGGAAACGTGGCTATAGATAAGGAGGAGCTATCCCATGAACTGGTTTATATGTTAGGACCAGAGTTTTCAAATCAATAGGTGTATGGACTGGAAGCCAATGTAATTGCTGGCATGGCACAGGGGAATGTGTTGACGTAGTGACGTGTTAGTAAGAAAACTAAATTCTTTTTTCCTCTGATTCCTAGACTAAAGATGATTCAATTGCAAAAATGTTCTATGTGTCATCACTATCATGCCCTGAGGTTTTGAGCAGTTCGGCGCACTGCCTCCTACTGGTCAGAAGATTGAAAAATGTTTTTTTGGCTTATAACTATTGAATGCTTTGGCTGAAAATCACAAAACTTTGCTTCTTTAAATTCAAAGCAACATTGAGTGGTATTATACCTGATTCTACAATGTCGGCATTTTGGGTGTCTTACTGTACATTTTGAGTTTTGATTCAAAATGTTGTATTTCATGATACCACATTTGTATGACTACATACCATTCATTTCGAAACTACCTTAGCAAATTGCTTCTAGGGCGTTCATCCAATCAGAACAAAACTACAAAAAAAGATTTGGGACTAGTGAATTTACAAAGTCAGTGAGAAACATGGCCACATTTTGATTGCCAAAAACAGGCCAACTAATTAAAATATGTCTCCTCTGTTAAGTAAATTGATATAACTCAAACAAAAAGATATTATAAGGCCTCGATCTGAGCACACACATTGTGCTGTTTGGCCACTTGGTGGCTCTATCATGAGAAACAACTTGAAAGTGGCTCTTACTATAGATCTGTTGGTCTGATTAACTTAAAAATTTGCATGCAGTGTCTTTGTCAGACTTGACAAATCTATAACCATGAGAACAATATTGTATATTGAGAAACATGGCCGTCATTGGCCAATGTGCTATCAATTCAACTGAAAGCACACAAATAGGTCTCAATGTTGTATCTTGGCAATGTTTTGGCCTTTTAAAATCCACATATGCACAGATATTATTAGAACAGCGCCACCTATTGATCCAGACAAATTAAACGTGCATGTTTTGCCCATAACTACTTAGTAGTGTGCTCTTAAATCATGAATAATTTTAAAGAATAATTATAAATACTTTGATTACAACATTCAAGCGATGATTTTTGGCAGTCACATTTTTGCAGTTAGAGTGCTTGGCTCCGGAATTGCTACTTGCATTATTATTATTTTGTATATGTTTCCAATGGCAGCCCATAGAACCGCTTGTGGGAAAGTTATACAATTTTGCACACAGGGACAGTCTAACTTTTATAACTTTTGAAGTATTTTTAAATTCTTATAATTTAGGCCAAATTTTACTAACTTTACCGAACCTGAAAATTGCACAATATAACAGTATAAACACATGCATACTATATATAAAGTATATACTGTATAACACTGTACAGGAGCACATGCAAGGAGTGAGAGATTGAAGCCACACATATCGACTGCATTTTTGTGCAAATACACATGATGCATTTTGTACAGGAAGTTTCTTTCTGCTATTGACATATGAAATATGAGCATCTGCAATCATGTGATCCATGAATACTGGAAATAGTGGATTGCAAGCCATTTCTTATACAGCCTCACATTTACTGGAACACAAAAGTGAATCATAATGAAATTAAGTGCTACTTCCACTGAGTGGAACAAATTATTGTTTTCCATTATGATTCACTTTTGTGTTCCGGTAAATGTGAGGCTGTATAAGAAATGGATTGGCATCAAGACAGCAGTAGAAGGAAAGTACAGTAATCTAACATTTATTAGATGATGATCTCAGATTATATCTTACCAACATTCTTCAAAATATCTACTTTAGTATTCCACAGAAGAAAGTCAGTCATACAGGTTTGGAAAGACATGAGGGTTAGTAAATTATCTTTTTATTTAAATCAGCAGCTCATCAGGAGAGAAGCCCCATCCCACACCTTCCCAGAGGTTCTGCCAGCAGAAGACCAAGAGGCAGAGGGAGAACTGACAGCAGCAGCAGTCAAGCTGAGATGTCAACCAGCACATCTGGATAGAGATGGGATGATGTTGACGTTCCAGACGTGACACCACCACAGCATTCAGACCCACCAATTCACCAGGACGCCAGCTCAGCTACCTACCTAGTTTTACTGCTTTACCAACCTTTTTTCACAAACTCCATGTCACAGACAATAATTCAATACACCAATGACTTTGGCTCAACTCACCACTCAAAGCCCTCCAGCCCGTGGATTGACGTGACAAGGATACGTTTGCATTCAAGGCCATTGTAATTTATATGGGTCTAGTAAAACTCCCTGCATTAACTGATTTCTGGGAAGGAGGTAATGTGTACAGCTTGCCGTTCCCTAAAATCTTAACAGCGGAAGTAAGTTTCTTAGGATCTGCAGCTCCCTTCACCTCAGTAGCTTGGTGGACGATGCTGCTAATATGCAGAGAAGATGTACAGCAGAATTTTATCGTCTCTGCAAAATGAACCATCACCCTGGCCAGGAAATTTCAACTGATGAGTGGATGGATGCCTCTAAAGCACGTATCGGCCTAAAACAGAAATATTAAAGGCACCTATTATACAAAATTCACTTTTACATGGCGTTTGAACATAAATGTGTGTTGGCAGTGTGTATACACAACCACCTAATAATGATAAAAATCCACCCAGTGCTTTTTTAAAATCCCCATAAAACTATAAGCACTGTCTTAGAACAAGTCGTTTTTAGATTCGGGGACGTAGATTTGCACAGGCCTCTCCTACGACTGTTGATTAACACTACAGTTTGAGCATAGCCCCGCCCTGAGTGAGCTAGACACAGGCCGCCAGTGTTTCTACGCCAGAGCAGCTGTAGACAAGAATATCTCCTAAGCGATTGAGGTGTTTTATTGTTGGATGTAAGAATGAACGTAGCATTCTTCATTTATTCCCGTTGTTATTCGAGGATGGATCTGTACCAACTGTTCGTGATCAAGCTTACAGTCTCCGGAGCGACAGGCCTAACGTTCCTGATCACAGCAGAGATGACAGTGAGAGCGCACACTTTATCACAGCTCATCGAGTCGTTGTACAGATATACAGTTTACTAGTTTATTAAGTACCCACTGTAAAGGTGTGTATATATTTGTTTACTGTTAACAAAACGAGTGTTTTGTGTACTTCGCTGTGTATGATCCATGATAATGAAAGGGAAAGAGAGAGAGAGAGAGAGAGAGAGAGAGAGTTTATGGATAAGACTTTAATGCGCACTTCTTATACTGTGTTTATTCAGCTCTTACAGTGATTTTCTGGAGTAAAACGTACTCGGTTACCTAATGTAACCTCGGTTCTCTCTAGAAGAGGGAACGAGTATTGCGTAAGTTGCTTACGCTACGGGTAAAGTTGTCTTTTCTCGAGATCTGAAGCCAAAAATTATCCTTAATTTTGTATTTATTGTCAATGCAGTGCGGCAGCCAGCAGACCAAAGCAGGCTGTATAAGCGTGCTCATTGGCTGACCTGCGGCAACTGCAGCAGCCTATCGGTGAGCCCCGTGTGACGTAACGTCCAATGAGGGCGCTTTGCGCCCTCCACGCACCACAGCCCGCCAGAATGGGTGTGGCTAACGTGTATAAAGGAAGGGCTCACAGGCTGGAATTCTGGTTATCGTAGACTGAAGCGAATAATCTTGTGGCGCGACACGGCAGGTTACGCAATACTCGTTCCCTCTTCTAGAGAGAACCGAGGTTACATTAGGTAACCGAGTACGTTCTCTTACGAGAGGTTCTCTCGTATTGCGTAAGTTGCTTACGCTACGGGAACACCCTTGTCAACGCCGTGCGCGCCGAGCATCGACTGCATGAGTCCCAGGGGAAGCCCGGGGAACACAACATGCTGGAACAGGCGGCCAGCAACGCGGGCCAGCACATGTAATAAGCACTTCATAGGAATACAGAGCAGCTCTGCCGGTCTTAGGTATAGTGTGTGGGAAAGGCGGCCAGCAGCGCGGGCCAGCACAGTACCTAAGCACATCATAGGGAGAATAAAAGAGCGGCTCCGCCGGTCTATATATAGAGAGTATAAACCCTTAGCGCAGCTGTGTGGAGAATAGGCGGCCAGCAACGCGGGCCGGCACAAGTTTGCACAGACGCATAGCGGGGAAAAGAACAGTGTCGTGAATAGAAATCCCGCTGGACCAAGCCCACGATGAGGCCATGCTTCTAGTGGAGTGGGCTCTAATGCCCATAGGGCACTGCAGGTGTTTGGACGCATAAGCTGCTGCGATCGCGTCCACTATCCACCTGGACAGGCTCTGTTTCGAGGCAGCAAGACCTTTAGTGTGCCCACCAAACGAAACAACGAGCTGCTCAGAACGCCTGAAGGCGGCGGAGCGTGTGATGTAAACTCTCAGCGTCCTGAAGGCGGCGGAGCGTGTGATGTAAACTCTCAGCGTCCTGACGGGGCATAAGAGTTTATCACTGTCATCGCCATCGGATGCTAGCAGAGCCGATAGGGAGATGATCTGTGCCCTAAAGGGAGTACCAATTGCTTTGGCGAGGCAACCATGTCTTGGAGTCATTTGGTCCGAACTCGGGACATGCGGGGCTAACGGATAGCGCGTGTAGATCCCCACACGTTTTACTGATGACAGAGCTATCAGAAAGACGGTTTTGAGCGAGAGGTATTTCAGATCCACGGATTCTAACGGCTCAAAGGGAAAAGCTTTCAGGGGCCTCTAGGACCAAAGAAAGATCCCAAATAGGAACCGAAGGTGGCCGCGGGGGGTTCATTCTCCTGGCTCTTCTAAGGAAGCGGAAGATAAACTCGTCCTTCCTATCGCACGGCAGCACGTCGTCTCCGCGAACGCTGCAATAGCCGCGACATACACTTTGAGAGTGGAAGGGGACCTGCCCTTGTCCAACAGCTCTTGCAGGAAGGAGAGCACCCACGAAACCCCACACGTGCGTGGATCCCGTGGAACCTCTTAGTAGCGCACCATTTGGAGAACACCGACCATTTAGACGTGTAGAGTCTTCTAGTAGAAAGAGCTCTAGACTGCGTGATCGTGTTCACGACCCCTTCTGGCAGATCAACGGGTATCCGTTGATTATCCACGCATGCAGAGACCAGCGCTCCGGATGGGGATGCCAAATCGATCCACCGGCCTGAGAGAGAAGATCTCTCCTCACCGGGATCGGCCATGGGGCTACGTGCGACAGCCTCACTAGCTCTGGGTACCAAATCTGGTTCTCCCATCGCGGAGCTATGAGGAGCACTGAGTGGCACGTTTCCCTGATCCTCTTGATTACCTGTGGTAACAGCGAGATCGGAGGGAAAGCATACAGCGAGCGGCTGGCCAGGTTTGGGCCAGCGCGTCCTCGCTCTTCGAGAGGAATCTCGGGCAGTAAGCGTTGTCTTCTTGACGCAAAAAGGTCGACTTCTGCTCTGCCGAAACGGCGCCACAGTAGCTGGACTGTCTGGGGGTGCAGGGACCATTCTCCCAGGGGAATGTTGTCTCTGGACAGTCTGTCTGGGCCGACGTTCATGTGGCCTGGCAGGTGCGCGGCTCTCAGCGAGCGCAACGAGTGATGAGCCCACACGAGAAGACGTTTTGTCAGTTTGAGGAGACTCCCGGATCTGACACCGCCCTGGTGGTTCACGTAGGACACCACGGACATTTTGTCCGAGCGGACTAGCACATGGTGGCCATTGTCACTCCCCACTGGTACCAGTCGGCCGCTAACCAGGGTCTCAGTGCTGAAACCCAGCTCTGAGTCACTCTGATTCGTATGCCGCCGGAAGCCCAGGCTCGGTGAGGCACTCGAG
The DNA here is from genome assembly GCF_949319135.1 of Squalius cephalus. NCBI lineage: Eukaryota > Metazoa > Chordata > Actinopteri > Cypriniformes > Leuciscidae > Squalius > Squalius cephalus. Next base: position 1,045,794 of record NC_137125.1, on the reverse strand, counting down.
CGTTTAACCAGAATTGTAGCGGGCGCATACACAGTAGACCCAGCTGAAGCACTGCTGCAGCTGATGCCATAAAAAAAACAGCATCCTCTGAAATGCTTCCAGAGGCGCGGCGCTGCCCGTCTGGGAAGACGCGGCCAGGCATTGAACACTGCGCGCGCGCTGTGTCGACAGCCGGGCCGTCATTGCCACAGAGTCCAGTTCCAAACCCAGAAAAGAGGCTGACTGACTGGGCAGTAATGAGCTCTTGGTCCAGTTGACCGTGAGACCCAGGCTTTCCAGGTGGCTGAGAAGCACTGTTCTGCGGGAGATAAGTTCTTCCTCTGACTGTGCTAGAATCAGCCAAATAGTTCAAAATTTGCATCCCCTGACCTCTCAGGGGAGCGAGAGCCGTGTCCATGCACTTCGTGAATGTACGGGGTGCCAAAGACAGGCCGAACGGCAGGACGGTGTACTGATATACCTGGCCGTCGAAGGCGAATCTCAAAAATGGCCTGTGACGGGGTATTATCTGAATCTGAAAGTAAGCGTCTTTCAGATCGAGGGAAATAAACCAGTCTCTCGGGCGAATCTGCGCGAGGATCTGCCTGGTTGTGAGCATTTTGAATGGTCTTCTCATAAGAGCTTTGTTCAAATATCTCAGATCTGAATCGGTCTGAGAGCTCCGTCCTTCTTGGGCACGAGGAAGTAACGGCTGTAAAAGCCTGACTCGCTCAGAGAAGGGGGTACCGGTTCTATGGCCCCTTTGCACAGAAGTTTTGCTATTTCCGCACGAAGTAGATGTGCTACTTCCCCATTCACTCTCGTCTTGACTCGCGCTTGTTCGCGGCGAGCGAACTGCAATGAATAGCCCTGTTTTACTTTGCTCAGCACCCATTCTGACGCGCCTGGAATAGCCTCCCATGCTTTCGCATGCACGGCTAGGGGCAGAATGACCTCCGGGCTTCGATTGCCGCATTCCGTGAGCTTGAGAACCTGATTCGGAGGCGCGGGCGCAGTGCGCGCGCTCTTGGTGCTTGAATACGGCGGCTCGCAAACAGTGATGGCTGGCCGTTTTACACAAAATGTCCCGGTGGCATGGGATGGGGAACATATCGTGCGAGGAGCGGTGCGCGAGAGCGGCGCCGGGGGTAAAATGTCTGTCAGTATGTGTTAGCGCTCGTGCATATGCCAGCTCTAGAGTGGGCACTGCATGAGTGAATGACACAGGGGGAACCGTGCTTGTGTGTAGGGGTGAACGCTGGGAGGCGGGCACATTTACTACACACCATCGGCGCCGTAAAAACAGTGTTTTGGTGCAGGCGAGCGGGTTGTACAACGTGCTCGTGGCTGAGGAATACACATCTGCAGTCGCCTTTTAAAGGGGACTAACAGAGCGAAATGCTTGAAGGCTCATATAGTTAGACGCTCAGCAAATACTCGAGCACCATCATGTGAGCGGGAGGGTGCGAGAGGCGGGTTCGCTTTCTGTATGTAAGAAAAGCTGGCCGCGAGCTCGGGGAAGCGGACAGCATAATTCTTATCTGCCGCAAGTGCCGGGATTGAACACGGGTCTCTGGTGCGGAAGCCTAAGATTTTGCCACTGAGCCACAGGGGGAAAACACATAAGCTTTTGGTCAGCGCGAGCATATAAGAGAGCGTTATCATGTTTTGTGTCGGCGTTTGTTTGCAGGCGTGCATGCATTATAACAGGCTCGTTTACTGCAATAGTAATATTTCCAGCTGCCTGAGCTTAAGAGGGGACTGAGAAATGTGAGAGAATTGGAGGTTGGTCCGGCCTCGGCGGGACTAAAAACACTCTCTCTCCTCTTTTCGTCGGTGAGTGGGGCGCACGCGCTGAACATTGCTCGTGACCGTCCGCTCTGTCATCCCTTGTGAACGGCGTAATCTGCGCAGCTCAACAAAGGGAGAGAGCGGGAAGAGTAATAGGTGAAAAGCCAGAGCTTGTGACGGCGTTTGTTTGCAGGCATGCATGTAAAATAACAGGCTCGTTTACTGCAATATTGATATTTCCAGTCGCCTGAATTTAGGAGGGGACTGAGAATGTGTGAGAAATGGAGGTTGGTCCGGCCACAGCGGGACTAAAACACTCTCTGTTCTCCTTCGCCGGTGAGTGACGCGCGCGAATGGGCGCGAGGATAAGGTAGCTTTCTTGTAACGTAAAGAGAGCTCCAAGACCATCCACTTCTGCCATCCCTTGTGAGCAGCGCAGTTTGCGCGGCTCGAAGAGAGAGAGCGGGGAAGCTCGCTCCGAGCCCGTCCGCTTCTGCATCCCTTGTGAGCGGCGCAGTTTGCGCGGCTCGAACAGAGGGAGAGAGAGCAAGCTCCGAGACCGTCCGCTTCTGGCATCCTTTGTGAACGCCGCAGTTTGCGCGGCTCGAACAGAGGGAGAGAGAGCGGGAAGTCGTGCGAGGCATTTGAAACAACGCCTCGTAGAAATTTACTCTTTTAGAAGAGGAGAGAGAGAGTGTGTCGCAGCGGCGAACACACACAGCAGAAAAGGATATGTCGCCGGATGGCGTAGCAGGCACGGATGGCTGAAGGCGGCCGGCTTCCTCAGACGCTTCCTAGGCTTGCTGGTCTCTAGATTCGACGGTGGCAGCTATCTCTCTATATCCAGCGATGCGTAGGGCTTCGCTGAAGACAAGAAAATAAGAATTCCAGCCTGTGAGCCCTTCCTTTTACACGTTAGCCACACCCATTCTGGCAGGCTGTGGTGCGTGGAGGGTGCGAAGCGCCCTCATTGGACGTTATGTCACGCGGGGCTCACCGATAGGCTGCTGCAGTTGCCGCAGGTCAGCCAATGAGCACGCTTATACAGCCTGCTTTGGTCTGCTGGCTGCCGCAACTTACGCAAAACGAGAGAACCTCTCGTAAGAGAACTGAGAACTTTTTTGTGATGTACAATAAACTTCATTAAACTCATCAGTCTTTTTTTGGCCATCATTCGGACGTGGTCCGCTACAGCAGACTGGTAATAGTGGATAAAAGCAAGATGAAAAAAGATTCAACTAAACTATACCTATTCTATCTCCATGCAGCAAATATTCTCTGGCTTTGTGGGCATTATTGTCTGACTCCGGGTCGAAATGAACACCGTTACTGAGAGTTTCTGTTTTGATATTATCAGATGAGATTGTCCTGGCTCTGAGAGCGAGCTTGTGAAGGGATAAAGGGGTAAAGGGCATACACTTAAACGGCACGTTTTTCTGAGCACCAAAAAGTGACAATTTAAACTTGCAGAAAAAAATTATCTGTTGGATATTTTGTGCTAAAACTTTACATACACACTCTGGGGACATCAGAGACTTATTTTACATCTTGTGAAAAGGGGCATAATAGGTGCCCCTTAAAAAAATAGGCCTTTAAAAAAAAAGCCTGTTCGCTAGGGATATATAAATCTTTCGTTCTGGCAGATTCAAGCTATGGGTACATGTTACGACTTGTGAGGTCTGTGTGTGTTTTTTTGTGTTGCTGTGGGTGTTTTCTGTCTCTCTCCGGCAGGTGTCCCGTGTCTTGAGTCTAACCCTGTGAGAATCCCGCAGCTGAAGCGGATCAGTTTACTTTTCCTGGGCGGCTCGCGTCAGACTGTGTGAACTACTGTGTGAACTACTGTGTGGATTACTGTGTGGTTTGTAGCGTTGGGTTAGCTTATTTTAGGTGTTTTTTGTCATGGCAGGTTTTGACTTAAATGCTTTTGTGTTGAGTCCAGATTTGAACCAGCTAGATAAATGCAAGAAAACTGAACTCCATGACATTGCAGAACATTATAACATCTCTGTGTCCACTTCCCTAGGGAAAGCTGAACTTAAAGCGATAGTTTTAAATGGACTTATCAGTAAAGGGGTTATCACATTACCGGTAATTATGAGCAATGCTGACCCAGAGCAGAGTGTGGGGGGGACCAACTTGATAATGGGACTCCTGCTGGTAAACGGGGGATACAGAGAGGGAAGACCGTAACAATGCCCCAATTTGTGACGTTCTCAGTTGAGTCATCTCCTGGCTCTAAGCAGGATGGCCGGTTAAAAGTTCGGTTGTTGCGGCTACAGATAGAGAAGGAAAAGAGGGAGAGAGATTTTCAACTCCGTCGAGAGCTGGAATTAAAGAAATTAGAATCAGATACAACACTTAAAATGAGACAACTGGAATCTGGGTGAACAAAAGATTGTTTCCCTACAGCAGGCAGCCATATTCGCAGACGAGTTTGCGCTTCTGCATAAAGCCACCTTTATTAAGCGTGATGCTCCTTCATGAGTAGGTTTTCAAAAAACTGAACAGTTGGTTCATAAGCCCCTTGACAGTCGTCCCAGTGTAGCTTCCATTCAAAAGGCAGACAGAGTATGTTTTTTTTTGTCGTAAGGCGGGACATCTAAACCAAAGGGGGTGGGGTTGATTAAAATGTCTCCCCGGCCCTAGGGGCTAGAGCCGGAGATGTGTGAGACTGATGATTGTTTTAACCCTTTTATTTTTGAAGGTTTTGTTTCTTTGACAGGGAAAGCAGAGGACCAGCGAAGAGTGAGAATACTGCAGGACACAGCCTGTTTGCAGTCACTAATGCTGTCTGGCACTCTCCCTGTGTGTGACAGTTCTGATGTAAGTGCAGTGGTGAGAGGTATTGAGATGGGTATTGTACCAGTGCCACTGCACTGGATTTTTGTCCATTCTGATCTGGTGACTGGATTTTTCACGGTGGGTGTACGTGCAGGGTTTCAAATAAAGGGCATTGAGGTAATAATTGGGAACGATATTGCTGGGGGAAAGGTGTTTCCTGTTCCTAGGGTGGTCAGCAATCCTATCCCTGAGTCTGAGCAGGATGAGTTGGGGAAAATCCATCCTCATATTTTTGTAGCCAGTGTGACATTTTTGCAGTACACTGTAATGCCCTTTGGGGTGAAAAATGCTCCTGCCACTTTCCAACGCCTGATGCAACTTGTACTAGGGAAGTACCCAACTGTAGCGTCTATCTTGATGAGGTGGTCGTGTACTCGAAGGACTGGGATAGCCCAGTTTGGGGACTGTGTGCCAGCAGTTGACCGACGTCTCTCTTACACTGAACTTGGTGAAGTGTGAATTTGGTAAACCCACGGTTACCTACCTTGGTAAACAGGTTGGTCAGGGGCAGGTCCGTCCTCTAGATGCCAAGGTGGCTGCTATACTGACTTTACCGATTCCCACTACTAGACGTAAGCTTAGGAGATTTCTAGGTATGGCTGGATATTATAGGAGTTTCTGCCAAAACTTTTCAGTGGTAGTTGCTCCACTTACCAGATTGTGTAGTCCTTTGGTATCCTTTGTGTGGGATGATGTGTGTAATCAGGCTTTTGAGGCTGCCAAGTCTCTTCTTTGCAGTGCACCTGTGTTGGCGGCGCCCAATTTTTCCCAGTCTTTTTACCTGGAAGTCGATGCTAGTGCCACTGGGGCTGGGGCGGTGCTGATGCAGAGAGGGGATGGAGACGTGTAAACCTGTGTGTTATTTCTCAACTAAATTCAAGAAACACCAGCTGAACTATTCCACCATAGAGAAGGAGACACTGGCCATGCTTCTGGCTCTACAACACTTTGAAGTAGGGCTGCACGATATTGGAAAAAAAAATGCATTGAGATATTTTTTTCCCAACGATATATATCGCGATATTGCGAGCCATCAATCCAGGCTAAAGTCAATAATTACCATTCCATGTTATTAATAATTTCACTAATAAGCAAGCTTCATTACAAGTGACAAAAAGGCCACTTAATATTTTATTCCAGAAACATATTTCTCTCAGAATTCGGTGAACGTTCTACACAGGACCTAATGTTCTTCAGGTTCTAGGACCCGAAAAATTATGTTTTCTGTGCTGATTCAGTGACGCGTTCATGTAAACGGCACCTAGAACCAACAAAAGTAATGATTAATAATATGTAAAATATTACAATGAGACATTTTAATTGTTTATTAATAAACAAGTGTTTTCTGTAAAGATGAAGTTGACAATACTGACTCGCGATCTTCGCAGCAGTGATCGGGAGAAATGCACTTTTCATACAGATTTTTTTTTAATGGTTCTTCTGTAGATAATAGTTATATTTCTATTTTTTTATTATTATTGTTATTTTTAGGTGTGTGAGGCGAGTAGGCTACCTTTTATGCTGAGTTTCGGTTCATGGATGATAGCTTAATCTCCAGTTCAGGTGCTGGCTGCTATATTTAATTTTTAGGCTATTTATTAAATCCAGGAAATTGGATAATGAAATACTGATTAAAATTAAGATACAATTAATACAAAACGAAATTCGTTTTAAAGAAAGGCTTTGTTCTTTCTGTTTGAGGTCTCTGTGAAAGTTTTAAAGCAGTCTCTTAGTGCCGCTTTCATAACGGTCGCGTGACGCATCCGTAATGTCACGTAACATTGTTTTTTCCTCATAAATGCGAACACGAAATGACTTTTTAAAAAAAGATAACCATCCACAACTTAATAACACTCCAGCAAAGTAGCCTACCTCTTTTTGGTCAACATCCTCCTTTTTGTAGACAAAATAGGCTAGTCCCAAATAGCTGATTTTTACTTTTTTGCGGTGGATCCTCTTCGTCGCGCATTTCCAGTGAATGTTGGCTGTGAGCGGTGAGCGCGGCACAGCGAACCAATCACTGTGCAGGCACGCGGAACGCGTTTGTCACCACAGCAAAAAGCCATACAACAAACTCGTGTTTAGCCTACTGTGTGCTACCCTGGTGCTACCGTTCTCTTACACTATGGGTGCTACTAACGTTACCCTTCACATCGCATGTTCCGGCGATGTGACTATCGCTCATTCGCACATCGCGATGTCGATGTTAAAACAGAATATCGTTCAGCCCTACTTTGAAGTGTATGTGGGTTCAAGTTTCTTGTCGATTACTGTTTACACAGATCATAACCTTCTTGTTTTTCTTGCCCGCATGTACAACAGTAACCAACGTTTTATGCGTTGGGCCCTCCTGGCCCAAGGCCACAACCTCCATATCAAACATAAGAGGGGAGTCGACAACATCTTGGCTGATGCCCTGTCCCGTGGGTAAGATTGTTATTTTTGATTATGGTGGGCCCGTGATAACATATAATAATGTTTAACTTTTACAGTGGTATACAAACTATGTGATAGGTTTGTTCTTATGGGTGGGGGTGTTACGACCCGTGAGGTCTGTGTGTGTTTTTTTGTGTTGCTGTGGGTGCTTTCTGTCTCTCTCTGGCAGGTGTCCCCTGTCTTGAGTCTAACCCGGTGAGAATCCCGCAGCTGAAGCGGATCAGTGGCAATTAGTGGGGTGTATAAGTTGAGCCAGTGAAGTGCTCTCGAGTCTTTTACTTTTCCTGGGCGGCTCGCGTCAGACTGTGTGAACTACTGTGTGAACTACTGTGTGGATTACTGTGTGGATTATTGTGTGGTTTGTAAACTAGGATCTGCTGGGTGCTGATCCTAGTTTCTCCCCGCGCCGTCTGTCAAGTAACTCTATGGAGGCAGCTGTCGGACCGGGGTTCCTGATCAGCTGGAAGGCGGCGTGGTGAGTGGCGGGCAATCTCCGCGTGCGGTTCAGTAACGCGGTGGGAGCCGTGGAGACTATATATTGAGTTGCACTTTTTTTTATTGAATATTTTTGTAGTTTACTTTACTTTACATGTAGCCTGGTTAAAACCAGACCATTCTCAGTAGTAACTGAGTTATAGTCTGGCAAAGCTTCATTAATAACTCATTTCCAAAGGGGCGTCACTAAAGGACGTCGCTCAAATGCCTCTGGGCGCAATTGGATAGACCTAAAAGTCCTAAAACCAATCAGAGCGATTGTCATGTGTAAAGCTATATGCTGCGTCCCAATTCGCCTATGTTACACTACGCCATAAAAGTATGTAATCTTTTTGTGAAGAAAATGTATTTACTTTTGAATGTGTAGCAAAAAAGTAGGCAACTTTGGGACATACTACTTCGTCATCTTTATCGGACGGATCTGTCGTGTGCGTCCCGTCACGTAAACTGCCCTGTCAATCATCTTGTCACAGTTAAAATCCTCTATTAAATCTAATTTAATTTCCTACCGTTTCGGAGAGAAATGTAGTAGCACGTTCATCTGCCAGTGGGTCTTTCATGGAGACTGTCCTCATGTGTTTGCAATTTGAATATAATAATGCATTTAAACGTTGGTGCGCAGAATCAACTTTGCGCTGCTGCCCGCGATCATGTCAAGGGTCAGACAAATTTCCACGTGCATCCTTGAAAAGTGGATGTTTTGGAAAGTGCTGTGGCAAGTTTTTGTGCCATTTAGAGGAAAATAAAATCAAAGGCACCTTTTACCCTGCAGAGCCTTTAACCCCATTGTACCCTACTATTTTCAAAACTATGACTCATGAACTGTACTCGTTATATAACATGGTTAGATTCAGATGGTAAATATCATATATTCAGTTGGGTGTCCATCTTAGAGATAATCACCATATTTATAATGAAACCATATTATGATATTAATCATAATTTAATCACAAAAATATGATATTAATCATACCATACAGTGAGGAAAATAAGTATTTGAACACCCTGCTATTTTGCAAGTTCTCCCACTTGGAAATCATGGAGGGGTCCGAAATTGTCATCTTTGCTTTTCGTCGATAGCAGACGGATGTGGGCCACTTCAGGCAATGATGCGGCACTTCAGGCCTACTTATGGCCCGGACCAAATGTGTCTGAGCCTGAAGTGGCCCACATGTAAAATGGCAAATATGGCCCAAATATTTTAAATCACATGTGGGCCTTTTTAGGCAAAGATGCGGCACTGATGGCGATGTGTAATCTGAATGTGAGCCTAAAGTGGCCCATATGATAAATAATGAATATGGCCCAAATATCACAAACCAAATGTGGGCCACCTATGGCAAAAACATGGCACAATCGACAATGACTAATCTGGATGTAAACCAAAAATGGCCCACATATGTTTCAGCAAATGTGGCCCAGTTTTCTTAAAACATATCTGGGCCAGTTTTGGCAATGATATGGTTCAGTGAGCACTGGCTCATCTGGGTGTGAACCAAAAGTGGCCCACATATGATGATCCAAATGTGGCCCAGTTATCTTAATAATAATAATAATAATAATAATAATAATTCATTACATTTATATAGCGCTTTTCTCAGCACTCAAAGCGCTTTACATAGAAGGGGGGGATCTCCTCAACCACCACCAATGTGCAGCATCCACTTGGATGATGCGACGGCAGCCATATTGCGCCAGAACGCTCACCACACACCAGCTTACTGGTGGAGAGGAGACAGTGATGAAGCCAATTTGTATATGAGGATGATTAGGAGGCCATGATGGACAGAGGCCAAGGGGCAAATTTGGCCAGGATGCCGGGGTTACACCCCTACTCTTTTTCGAAGGACATCCTGGGATTTTTAATGACCACAGAGAGTCAGGACCTCGGTTTTACGTCTCATCCGAAAGACGGTGCTCTTTGACAGTATAGTGTCCCCGTCACTATACTGGGGCATTAGGACCCACACAGACCACAGGGTGAGCACCCCCTGCTGGCCTCACTAACACCTCTTCCAGCAGCAACCTGGTTTTCTCAGGAGGTCTCCCATCCAGGTACTAACCAGGCTCAGCCCTGCTTAGCTTCAGTGGGCAACCAGTCTTGGGCTACAGGGTGACATGGCTGCTTAAAACATAAACATCTTAAAACATATCTGGGCCAGTTTTGGTAGAGATATGGCTCAGTGAGCACTGGCTCATCTGGGTGTGAGCCAAAAGTGGCCCACATAAAATGCTGCAAATGTGGCCCAGTTATCTCAAAACATATCTGGGCCAGTTTTGGCTAAGATATGGTTCAGTAGCACTGGCTCATATGGATGTGAGCCTAAAGTAGCCCATTTGATAAATAATGAATGTGGCCCAAATATCACAAGCCAAATGTGGGCCACCTATGGCAAAAACGTGGCACAATCGACAATGACTGATCTGGATGTAAACCAAAATTGGCCCACATATGTTTCAGCAAATGTGGCCCAGTTTTCTTAAAACATATCTGGGCCAGTTTTGGCAAAGATATGGCACAGTGGCACTGTCTCATCTGGATGTGAGCCAAAAGTGGCCCACATATAATGCTGAAAATGTGGCCCAGTTATTGTAAAACTTATCTGGGCCAGATTTGGCAAAGATATGGCTCAGTGAGCACTGGCTCATCTGGGTGTGAGCCAAAAGTGGCCCACATATAATGCTGCAAATGTGACCCATTTATCTTAAAACATATCTGGGTCAGTTTTGGCAAAGATATGGCTCAGTGAGCACTATCTCATCTCGATGTGAGGCAAAAGTGGCCCCCATTTGACATGGCAAATATTGCCCAAATAATTAATTACAATTTGGGCCACGTTTGGGAAATATACGGCACAGTTAGCATTGCAGGGTGTAAGTCTAACTTGGCTCACATTCGACGTGGCAAATATTCGTTGTGTTTCCCAAAAATTAAAACCTACGTGGTAAGTCCATTTCTGGATTGGATGCAACACTTCTGAAAATGGCTAATTTAGCTTAAAAGGGACAAAGATTGAAACTGTAATGGCCTGAATATTTGTAAAAAAAAAAATTGACAACATTTAACAATATTTTTTTGGTATGGATGGAGCAGACACTTAGGCTGGATGTGAGGCTACATGTACTTACATCTATGACATATATGCTATTGCTAATGTAACATTTGTTGTGGGTGTTCTCGGGGCTTAAATCTAAATATAAACTTTATGTAAATATAAATAAAACCCTCGGACACGGACGAGCTCTTTCTTTTTCTTTACTTTCCACTTTTTTTTCTTCTCTCTCCTCCTCCACTCCCCTCTCAGTATTTCCGCATCATAATAAAAGTCCTCACAACAACATTGACTTTAACAGAAATATATACTGCTGAATTAACATTGAAATAATCAAATATAACAGCAGCATTAATCTTTTAATATAATGTGCTAGACTTTTAACTCTTACACTACTTCCCCCTTATGAAAAGAAACGTCCTCGTTTCCTGATACCAAAAAAAATAATACATCTGTAACAAAATATGCTTTCCTTACATTGGTACTTCAAAACAAAACACTTTGGGGGTAGAAGATTTTCAGAAAACAGGAATAAATCAAACATAATACAAATAACACTTTTTGAATGTGTCAGGTTTTCTGAACTTAGTTGCCATTACTCCAATCTTTCAACTATACATTAAACAATCCCATACTCAAGAATTTTGTTGTATATGAACAAGAATATGTGGAGATGGATATTAAAGACATTATACATCCCTATACCGTAATGGAGGGCGCACCGAACGTCCTGACCTTGTTCTAATGACATTTGGCTGTTCTGTAGGGAGTTCTATACGGGAGTCAGCCCTAGAACCCTCCGAAATTTCAACCTGAGCCTGAACAGGAGGCAATGTACCATCCTGCCTTTGAATCTGTGGAGTTGGCCTGACAGAGTCATGAAAAACATAAGGTCTGGAGCCTGAGAGTGCTGTAAGTGGAGGGCGTCCCATATGAGGGGATGGCATAACTGGACATGGATCAGGTGACCACACAGAGCGATAAGGTTTAAGCCGATTATAGTGAATAACTTTAGGCTTTGACCTAGAATCAAGCAGATCTTTCACTTTATATGTCACTCCAATGTCACCGGTCGGTGAGTCCAACCTGCTCAAAACTTGGTATGGACCAGTCCATTTCGGAGAGAGTTTGTGTCTTGACATAGCTGGAAGATCAACCCATACAAGATCCTGAGGTTGATAAGCCACATGTCGGAGATGGCGATCGTAGTAATGCTTTTGCTGTGCTCCCGCTGTCTGGATATTATCTGCCACGGTAGTAAAAGCAGAGCGTAGCCGTCCCAGCAAAGAGTGTACATATTCAGCCGGGGCTCCGGGTGTAGCCCTGGAAGATGCTGAGGGTACACCAAGAAGAAAGTCAGCAGGTAGGCGAGCTTCTCTCCCATGTGCTAAGAAGAAAGGTGTATGTTTAGTTGAGGAATGAACACTAGTATTGTAGGCAAATTCAACCTGTTTTAAGTGGTCATCCCATTCCCCACCTTTGGTATACAGATATTTTGCAAGCTGATCTTTTATGGACCTATTGGCACGTTCTACCATACCGTCTGACATGGCGTGATATGGAGATGTCCGTGTTTTATGAATCCCAAGCAGGGAACACAGTTCTTTCACCAAATCAGAATCAAACTGTCGGCCTTGATCAGTGTGCAAACTCTGGGGCACACCATGTTGGCTCACATAGTCTTCAAACAAGCACCTGGCGACAGTCGTTGCACGTTGATCAGTAACTGCATAGAGATTGAGGTATTTGGTGAAGTAATCCATTACAACCAGAACATACCGATTCCCTTTCTGTGTAAGGGGCAACTCCGTTAGATCAGCAGCAACTTTTTCAAAAGGCATGCTTGTGACCATGTTTTGCATTGGGGCCTGCTGATGAGGTGTTTGTGGTCTCCTTGATTCACAAGCTTGACATTGGGCGCACCATAGAGTAATGTCCCTAGACATATGGGGCCAGTAGCATCTCACTAGAGCACGTTGCAATGTCTTTTGGGCACTGAAATGTCCGGTGAGTGAATGACCATGCAAAGTCTCAAACACGTTACGTTGCAATGCTGTTGGAACTACAACCTGCAGAATCTGTTCACCTGGCGGAGGTCTGACTCTTCGACAAAGGACATGATCTACAAAGGTAAGTCTTGCAAAGTCTTTCCAGAAATGTCTCAGTCCATTAGCAGCACCTTTGAGCGTTGTGTATGGGGGTCTTTTCTGCGTTAACACCCATTCGCCGACAATGCTTAAAACAGGGTCAGCCTTCTGAGCCTGTAGCATATCGCCATTATGCATACCCAGGCATGTAACGCTGGAAAAGGCAGAAACCGTAGAATTTGAAGACTCAAACTCAGAACTCGCACAAGAAGAAACAGGTTGTGCAGAAGTAGGATGTGATTCGGCCACCTCAGTCTGCGTCGACGAAGAAACAAAATGGACAGGCTTGATCTCCAAGTCATTGGAAATGTTGTTCTCCCTTTCAGGTCGACGAGACATGGCATCAGCATTGGCGTGTTTGTGACCATGTCTGTGCTCAATGGTCCAGTCATAGAGGTCGATCTCCAGAGCCCACCTTGCTCTGCGCCCCGTTGGATCCCCATCCAAAACCATTCTCCTCAGACTAAGCAAGGGCTTATGGTCAGTAATGATTCGAAAAGAATGACCCATGAGATACTGACGGAAGTGACGAATGGACCAAACAATAGCCCACAACTCCCTATCATATGTAGACCATCGCTTCTCAGTAGGTGTCAAGATGTGACTGCCATAAGCAATGACACTTTCTTTGTCGTCAGCGTTCATCTGGGACAGAACACTTCCGATAGCTGTGTTTGAAGCGTCTGTGAAGAGCAAAAACTCCTTTGAAAAGTCTGGGTAGGAAAGAATTGGAGCATTGGTAAGTGCATGTCGCAACGAATTGAAAGCTTCTTGTTCTAACTCAGTCCAAACAAACAACTTTGCTTTCTGAGTTAGAGCATGCAGTGGCTGTGACATTTGAGCAAAACAGCGAATGAAACGCCTGTAATATGAGCACAGGCCTAAGAAGGCTCGAACTTCTGTAGGATTTCCGGGAGTAGGCCATTCCTTAACCTTCTGAATGTTTTTAACATCAGGCTGAAGACCGGCAGAAGACACAATATGGCCCAGAAATGTCACTTGCTGTTGAGCAAAAGAACATTTAGATGGTTTCAGCTTCAAGTTTGCTGCTTTCAAACGCTCAAAAACCTCTCTCAAATGTTGCATATTCTCTGCAAAATTCTTGCTGTAGACGATGATATCGTCTAAATACACAAGACATGTTTTCCAGGACAGACCCTGCAACACTAGCTGCATCAAATGTTGAAAAGTGGGCGGAGCATTGACAAGACCCATTGGCATTACTGTAAACTGATATAAAGAACGACCAGTAGTGAAGGCTGTTTTTGGTTTGTCTGTCTCCTCAAGCTGCACTTGCCAATATCCGGATGAAAGATCCATGGTACTGAATATAGAGGAACCTTTAAGCGCATCCAAGGTGTCATCTGTTCTGGGTAAAGGATGGGCGTCTTTAATGGTGACAGAATTAAGGCCTCTATAATCGACACAAAAACGCCAGGTGCCATCTTTTTTCCGTACCATGACGACGGGTGCAGCCCAAGGGCTATGACTGACTTCCACAATACCCTTTGCCAACATGTCATCCACCTGTGACTGAATCAACTCTTGCATCGGAGGAGAAGTACGATAGGCACGTTTTTTAATGGGAACTGCATTGTCGGTATTGATTTTGTGTTTGACAATATTTGTACTACCAAAATCTGTAGGGTTCTTACTAAACAAATCACAATACTCATGCAAAAGTGAGTGCAGTTCGTTCACCTGAGGGTCAGAAAGATTCCCACTCTGAATCTCAAATGGAGGAGGTGCCTGCGTAGAAGGGGTGGACACATTACATACAGAATCTTGAGTGCATACAGAGTGTTGAACGATGTCATCTTGGTTAATTGGAGTGAATTCCCCCAGCTGCATACCTGATTGCAGTACAAAAGGGCTATTTGTTGGATTCAGGACTCGCACTACAGTTTGACCATTTTTAGCTACTGTAAGGGTGCGTGCAACTGCAATACCATCCAACTTAGATAGATATGGCTCAAGCAACCCACTGTAACCATCTGCTAAACCTGCATTAACAGCAAACGGTATAAGCTGAGCTGTACAATGCATCTCACACTGGGGGGGAACGGTAGTAGTTACAGTAATTTGAGCTGTGCAATGTGCAGGGGCAAGCTGAGATGTGCTTAACAATTGTAAAGTCTGATCATAAAGACAACATAACCCCTTACCAACATGCAAGATTACCTCGTGCTTCTGGAGAAAATCCCAACCAAGTATGATACCCTGATTCACATTTCTGATGACCTGCATGTCATGCTGTAACGTCAGTGCACCTAATTTCAGGTTAACAGTCACAGTTCCCAGAGTATCTAGATTCTGACCCGTTACAGACTTTGACAGGATAAAATTACCCTTTAGTGGTCTTTTGCACAATGAAGGAAGTGCCATACGGGTAGTTTCATTAATAAATGAAATACTAGAACCAGTGTCTATCATGATGTGCATGTCAGTACCTTCAACAATGCCATTGATGTGTGCTGTACAAATGTCCTTCACCTTTGTAGCAGGGCAGTGTTCAGTCTCTGGATGGCTGGTGTCTGTAGTCATCATCTGTACGGTGTCGTGTGGGGCTGGTAATGAAACAGCTGATGTGTGCCCCGTCGCATCAGCTAGTGGAAGTTTCCCTGATGATGGCTGTGATGATCTGGGTAGACATCATGTGGACCACTCTGAAGATCCAGGCTTGGATGCTGAGGTCTGTAATGATGGCCTTTGTAGTCCTCAAAGGTGACACGTTTGTGCTGAGGGCTTGGACTGCGTCGTTGAAATGAAGAGTGGTTGTAAGACATGGTGTCACTCCGTTGTCCCCGTCTGTCGTCCTCGTAGTAGTCGGGGCAGGCTGTAGTGGAGTATTTTGGAGAATAGCCATCCTTGAACCTCTCCCTACGGTGAGGCGAAAAATCCACTCTGACATTATGCTGGTATGTGTCGTCACGTCGTCTTCCAAAGTCTCTGCGACGGCTGGGAGATCTTCTGTAGCTGTCAGGTGAAGGAGAACGAGCATCTGAACGTCTGGTTGGTGAATGTCCATACGGCGCATTCCATGCCATAGAATACCTTGTTGGACTGTGCCGATGTGGTGATGGGGTTTGGCGTGATCGGCTGCGTTCATCATGCAACTGCAGTTTCAGTGCTGAAACATTCTTACTTAAGTCTTTAACTGTGTTAGTTAGATCAATAACCGCTTGCTTCAGAAAAGTGTCAGTGTCAGAAATAACATTCACTGTCTGTGCTGCCGAATCGCCTCTCACTGCAGTTGGAAACGGCTGCACCAATCTGGCGGCCTGGCGTGCCCGCTCAGCTTGAGTAGCGACTTGGAAGGCCTCTTTGAACGTTTTCACGCCCCTTTCATGACATTTAATCTGGAGTTCTTGATCTAAACCAGCCAGAAATCGTGACAGTTTCATGTATTCAGAAGCATTCTGCTCAAAATCTGGAAAAGCTTCTTTGACCAGTCTACATATGTCTGCTGCATACACTTCCATTGGTTCATTAGGTAATTTGTGACGTGAATTTGGAAATGTTTGAAAAGATGCAATTACATCCTTCTGACCAAAAGCATCTTGCAATTGTTTTTTCGCTGCAGCAAAAGAGTGCTGAGTTTCAGATGGAAAATTGTCCCAAACAATGAACAGTTCAGGTGGCAATCTAGTAGGCAACTCTGCTGCTAACACTGCATCCAAATCAACACCAGTATCTTTATAGCGAGCCTCTTGAATTACCTCATAACGACGGGCCCACAGCTGAAAAGACTCAGAGCCATCGTTGCGAAATGGCGGCGGTAGAGGAATGTCCTTTGGTGTTTGTGCACGGCGCGGCCGCGCATTGGGCTCCCGCGCTGCTTGTGCTTCCTCGTCTGACATCACTGAAGTTTATTCGCGGCACATTAACGTTCACAGCGTCTCGCTGAAATCACAGTAACGTTAGTAATGTAACTTACAGACTGCGTTCGGCCGGAATGTACCGTTAGGCGGAAAGAGAAGTAATAACAAAAAGAAACTCGAATATCCGACGAAAAACACCGCTGCCACCAGTGTAACATTTGTTGTGGGTGTTCTCGGGGCTTAAATCTAAATATAAACTTTATGTAAATATAAATAAAACCCTCGGACACGGACGAGCTCTTTCTTTTTCTTTACTTTCCACTTTTTTTTCTTCTCTCTCCTCCTCCACTCCCCTCTCAGTATTTCCGCATCATAATAAAAGTCCTCACAACAACATTGACTTTAACAGAAATATATACTGCTGAATTAACATTGAAATAATCAAATATAACAGCAGCATTAATCTTTTAATATAATGTGCTAGACTTTTAACTCTTACACTAACATATGTTTTGTAGGTACAGTGTCTAGAAAAGCGAAGTGTCTAGGTTCAAACTTATGAAGACTTTTTATGGTTTTGGGATGTGCAAGAAGATACTTTAGTTGTTGTTTGTGCAACGCTTGGGGCACAATGATTTTGCCAAGTACATGCTCCTGTATGGACATTCCTGTCCATAAAATCCATGGACATTCCAACATTCCTGTCCATAAAAATAGTCCTAACCCTAACCCTAACCCTAAACCTAAAATCAGAGGGAAATGATAATAACATTGATCTAAAAGCATGGTTGTAAGCCTAAACTTGACATAACTGCAAACTTCAAATCTAATTGGTCGAATGCTGTTCCAGGTTCAACAAAGATGTTGAGCCAGGAACATGTTGTTACTTGGTGTAACCTTGCTTATCTTGCTAGCAGTGTCATCTAACTTCTAGAGCAGACCCGGACAAACTTCCACTGGGGCCTCTAGATGACTTAAAATTATGACAAAACTAAATCCACCAAAAATCAAGATATTTCTCATTATTTGGCTATTTTTATAACAAATGTACAGCATTTGTTGTGGAGAATATAAGGGGACATTGAAGTCAAAAAGTTTGCGATTCACTGTTCCTAGGTGTGTCAAAGTGACCCCACAAACGGTAATATTTTAAACTCCCTTAAAATATTTAAATATATAAAATATTTTATTCTAAATAAACCTTACATTTTTCTTACATTTCTGGCTAAATATAATTTACATTTATACAACTGTCATCTTTAGGCTATAAACAATCTTTATTAAAGATTAAAAAAATTATAATACTAATTGACACTATAATTGATGAAATACAATTAAATGAAGATGACAAATCAGCAGAACCTGCTATGAGAAAATATTATTTTGATATTTTTTCTTGAATACTTTTTCAAAGCCCTGCAGTCATGACAAAATGTTCCCACTTTTTTCCAGTTCACGGCCCTTTAAATTTAAACGTTGCCGGAAAGCGCGAAAAATGTGCTCAAAACCAAAACGTCAGAGGATTGTCAGGAGGACGGAGGACGGATACCGGTACTGCAAAAAGTCAAAGTAAGACATAATCGATAAATATTTCTTTTTGTTAGCGATTGCTTCGTTATATCAAGTTGGAGTCTGCATGTTGTGTTATATAGAGTCGATGGAATCATTTCTATTTGAAGTTACATTATTTTGGCAGTTCAACTCTAAGCTAGATCTATTATGGTTGTCACGAATGCGAAATGAACAAGTATCGATTGCTCAGCGCGCCATAAACGTTACATTTAGATTTGCTCATGTTGCTCCCTATCACTCTCCCAACCTTTAGTCAGTTCTGCACGGTTATTAACTCGTCTTATTTTGGCACAACAATGAAAAAATAAATATATAATATAGTGTAATTTGACATTTATGTTTACATTGGACATAATACTGCACTAGTTGTATTACTTTGTGACATTAACCCTAGGAATAATGCACAAATAAAAAAACAAACAAACAAACAAACAAAAAAACTACATGCTTTTTCTTACAATAAAAGCTTTTATGAGATGTTTACAAAGTAACAATAATAGATGTTTTGGGTTCAGGTAGACTATTTAAAAGTTGGGTCAGGTATTAGGCTATTCCTCTATGTATTTCACATTTTTATTATACCCTAGTAATTATAAAATTAACGTTAGTTGGCCTGCTTTATGTTTTTTTTTTTTTTTTCATTTACTGTTTTGAGTCAGGATGTTTTCACCTTAATAACATGTGTCAATGTGATTTGCTACAGAAAACTGCTGGTGGGAATAAAATAGCCTACAGTTTAAAACACATCTAGTGTGTTTGCTGCCAAAAAGCCCCTTTTTTTGTTTCATCTGACCATAGAATCTGGTCCCTTTTGAAGTTCCAGTCGTGTCTGACAACTGAATATGCTGGAGTTAAATTTTAGAGAAGAGAAAGAGAGAAATGGAGGAGGGTCCAAGACACCAGTAAGTCAGTTACATTGTGTTTTTGCTAGATGTACATACCATGGTCTGTCTGAATACTTTATTTTGATTGGCTGCAAGGTGTAGCCATTTGTAACACTTTACAAGTTAACATTAGTTAACTACTTTAGTTAACATGTGGCATGAACAATTCTTCTACAGTATTTATTAGGGGTGGAACGGTACATGTATTCGTATTGAACCAGTTTGGTGCATGAATATACACAGAGAATACACGGTATAAAAATAAATAAAACTTGTGTGCAAATTAATTAATGTAATGCGGAACTAGTGTTAAATACGCAGGTGTTGTTCTTTAGGGACACCTAATCTGTAGCTCCGCCTTAGCTCTGAAGCTCTGTGTCTATAATGAACAGGCTGCGATGTCAAGATTGCAATGCTGGAATATGTTGTGTGCGTGCGTGTGTGAGAGAGAGAGATCGAGGCGCGGGCGCGATCTAACAGTGGAAACATAAAAACATACTCCGTCATTTTGTTCATACAGGACATCATTCAAACTGCAAAGTGTTTACTTATATTTGTATACACTCGCAATAAAACACAACATTGTGCTTTTGTCAAACTGTAAACTCTTGTCAAACTGTAACCTACAACTGTCACCCAACCAAAATCTCTCTCTCTCTCTCTCTCTCTCTTTCTCTCTCTCTCTCTCTCTCTCTCTCTCTCTCTCTCTCTCTCTCTCTCTCTCTCTCTCTCACACACACACACACACACACACACACACAATGTTTAAAAGCAAAAAAATATTTATCCAACCCCATTTAAAAACAATCTGTGGGTGCCATCTTTTGGACATTCATCATATTGCATTGGTTTTCATTTCTTGTCCTAAAAATAAACAGAGCACTAATCTGTTTATTTTTAAGTTACACATTCTACATTGATTAAAAAAGAATTCTTTTATACAGAAATAAATTATGTATAATTAACATGAGAATAAAGTTAGTATTAATTAAAATTTTAAGGAAAACAAATATATTGATCTGAAATGTAGCCTAGCAAATTTATTTTAAATTCATTCAGGTACAATTACAAAACACATCTCAAGTTCTTTTTGTCTTTTTATTAATTTAATTAATAAACTAATTATATAAAACTATTGTCAATGCACTACAAATAAACTGGTTCTATGCCTTTACTTTATTAATACAACTTTTTTTTTAAATACAAGGCTTAAAGGAGAACTCCGGTCAATTTTAACATTGAGCTCATTTTTTTGTAAATTTGGAGTGCTGTCAGTACTAGGGTTGGGAATCGTAAGAAATTTTCCGGTTCCGGTTCCGATTCCGGTTCCGCCAAACGGTTCCAGTTACGGTTACGGTTCCCATTCAATAAAAAAATATTAAAACAAACAACTAATAAAAAATAGTAGTAGGCCTAAGGGAAAAATCCACAATCCTTTTTGTGTTTATTTCTTGTACTTGTCAAATGAGTTTAACAGACTGGTAATGTCAACAAATTCAATATTGTTAACCCTCTGGGGTCTAAGGTGTTTTTGGGGCCCTTGGGATGTTTTGACATGCCCTGACATTTGTGCTTTTTTCAGTTATTTATAAACATGATAATGGCAAAGGTGTAAATTCACTCTATAGCACAAACAGGGCTACCATAATATGTGAGCAACATGAATGTAGATGTTTGTATTTTTAAGAGAATAATGTTTATGCGTGGTTATTGGAAATTTTTTTTAATGAAAGTTGCTGAAATAAGACCACAAAACTCATTCTAAATATGTGTCAATAAGACTTTTGAAAGTGATTATTTTTAAAATCGTTTTGAATGATTATTCATAAAGACTTTACTTGTTTCATTACTGGAGCGCTCTAGCAGTTAATAAACAGAACTACATGCGTCTTGCGGAAGAACATTGTTGCCGGAGCTACTTCTCTCTATTTATGTCTATAACGAGTCATGCAGGCACTGGGCTACTCCGCAGCGGCTGCGATCCGCCAGTCTAAAGTATAGTCCGAGTAAAAACGCTTATTGCAGGCTTAACGTAGTAATTCAGGATAAGAAAAAAAACACGTTTTGGAAAAAAAGGCATTCATGATGCACTCGCTCATTGTATACATTTTGTAAATTCTGAACACAAAAAAGTTACGGACTGCGTCTTTATGAATGTTTTGAAGCATCAGATGTAATCGATACACTCGCTATTTGAAGGCAACGACTTTCAAAAGGTGATTTATTTTGGTTGCTGCCGTAGACATCAGTGTTTATACTCGAATTATAAACTTTTATCTCAGTACTTCTGTGATCATTTGAATATTTGTAACAGAAATATCGATACTGTGTGATTGTAAAGCTGACAACTGCTCTCTCTGGGTCAACAACAGAGCAAACAGATTTGAATGTTCAGGGGTGAGGTTTTTGTAATTTAGGAATAAGATCGCATGGGTGTTTGAATCGAGATCTTTTAAAGATGAACTTAATCGTGCAGCTCTCTCTCTCTCTCTTTGCGTTGATATCTGACGCAAAATGTATTTGAGTAGCGCGAGGGCTTTTCAGTGCATTCATTACTATTTTAATATGAGGTCAGACTTCGCTATTAAAAGGATAAACTCCAAGCACTTCACCCAAACAGCGCAGCAGAACCGTTTTCAGAACCGAAACGTTGTAATTTCGTACGGCTCCGGTATTTTTTCAAAAACACTACTGGTTCTGGATAAGAACCGGTTCTCGGTTCCCAACCCTAGTCAGTACAGAGAACAACGACAAAAATCGGTGTTGTCTACACTGTGTTTTCGGTCGAAGTCCACAGTCGTCGATTGTCGAGTTCACGCGCATAGGTTTAGTTACCTATGATCACGCGCGTGAACTCGACAATCGACTACTGTGGACTTCGACCGAAAACAGGAAGTAAATACAGGTATGTGCGCTGGCTGAATTAACATCACTTTTATTCATATCTTTCACATCTACTGCAGTCAGATTCACCCAGAACTCGAAGCGACAACATTCATTAGTCAAAAGTCTTATTGACACAGGCTTCAAAATGATGTGAAAATCATCCTGCCTAATCGTTCACATAACACAATACATTGATTTACACTTTGTAAAACAGTTTTTTTTGTCAGAAGAGGTTTATGCATGGGAGGGGTGGCCTATCAATATGAATGAGATTCAGACCAGGGGTGTGACAGACACTCCCCCAGTGGCTAATGGGCCATCAAGTGAGGCAGCCTGAACAAAGTAGAGGAGATTCAAAGGTTTTGTTTTTCAATCTGTTTTATTGTAATTCCTCTATGTGGAGGAACATAATGTTCTAAATTTGCTCTAAGCAAATCAAATGTGAGCAAAATAAAAAAAAATCTGTCTGCTATAAACAAAGCAATTGTGAGCGATAAACAAAAGTAAAGGCAGGTATCTCACAGTAAATGCTTATGCCCCGTTGATGCGGGCTCTAAGCAAATCAAATGTGAGCAAAATAAACAAGAATATGTACTTTTATATTATGACGATGTAAACAATTATATTTCATCTGTAAATATTCCGTCTGTGGACTTACTCGGGAAGATTCTCCATCACGCTGAGAACTGAACGACACCTGCGTGCCCCTTTGCGAGGTGCTGGAGAAGGAGAGCTAGCTGCAGCCACATTCCTAAAAAACAACAACAAAAAAAACTGTTAGCATACATTATCCAAAGCAAACTGATGGGCAATTAATTGTTATGGACGCACAATGTATGTATATATCTGTTGATGGTCCATAGGACAGAGAAATATCACTGCGAGTATCTGTTTATGGGCCATGACCGCACGTATTTAGTGATGCACGCAATGAACGGATCGTTCGCGAACGACACATCAATACATTTCAAACATTTACACCTGTATTCACAAACATCTGTGCATAAGGCAGTATGGAAGCATGATAAGCAGTGTCATAGTCTAACCAAAACCATACATTTATATATATATATATATATATATATATATATATATAAAATGTCTAGTATTTAGACAGTAGGCCTAGGCTATCACATATTTTACCGGAGGCTGAAATATATTTAGACTAAATCACATTACACTTAAGCAGATATTCGCAAATAAGCTACATTAAACATAAGGCAGTATTTTAGCATGATAATCAGTGTTATAAGCTAATCAAAACTGAGTGAAATATATTTAATATACAAATATGTTTAGAGAGTAATAGCCATTAAAAGTAAAAGTAAAAGTAATCACATTAAAAAAGTTTACACTTGAGCATATACACGAATGTTAGGGATATTGTAAGGCAATCTTTCATGTAAGATGTCAAAAGCTAGCCAAAACTAAGCAATATATAGTCTGAAAATTCATATGAGTTCTATATTATCAGAAAAATAATTATATAACAGTAAAACTTACTCTGAAATTGTGTCCTCGGCGGGATCAATTCGCTCTTCAAAATGCTGCCGTTCACAATCTTCCTCTGAGGAAAAGGTGCATTCTTCTTCACTGTCCAGAATCATCTGAAGGGCGTTTTTAGCTGGTTCATCAACATGGCATCATCAACGTGTCATATCATGTTGCCTGCAACATACATTCACAGGACGCAAGTGTTGACCTCTTGTGGTCTAGGTGTGGTCTCCAGGAGGTGGTTGGACAACGTGGAACTCTCTTCCCTGTCTACTCCATGGCTGAAAGTGCCAATTTTCAATCTAACCTTGACCAGATGCCACTTGATGTTAGTGAAATTCTTGACCAGGTTGTGCGTCATGACAACTGCAAGGTTAATTTCTTGCAATTGTATGCAGTTACTCCACACTGTCACCAGGCCACCCCCGCTAAGCACCCTGTCAGTAGGGTGATCACGACATGTGATCTTCATATCGAGAAGCATCGGCGGATGCTTCTCAAGGATGCCAAAACGTATGTGGACCACATGGATGATCTGGCACTCAAAAACAATGCAAGGACCTTCGTGAGGCTGGAGGGTGTTTTCCTTGTTCGTCCTGGCTTTCCTGAGGTTGTGGATGCTATCAGTTTTTTTGACCAAATGATGTTGGACAATTTATTTGAGACGGTGCCGATGCTCATACAACACAACGAGGATGGCTTAGGTTTAAGGCATATTGTAAAGCCAATTGCTACCTACTAGGGGTGTGACGAGATCTCGTGTTACGAGATCTCGCGAGATTAAAACGCGACGAGATTTCTCGTCGAGGTGAAACTTTGTCTCGTGAGTTGTTGTGATGTCAGCGTGATTGAGCATGAGGGTGAAATTAGTATTGAAGATGCCCCTGCCACTTTTAAATCATTTGTGTGCCGTGCCAATCACACACACACACTCACTGTCCCTCGCTCACTCAGTCACTCGCTCACTCCCGCGCGCACACACGCACACTCACTGTTGCTCGCACTCTCACTCATTCGCGCACACTCACTCTCGCACACACTCAACCCGTCGTGGAGGACCGTTAAAATTAAACATGCTAGTCTTTCTGTCGTGATGTCCTGAAGCATCGCAGACGCGTAGGTTGTCGCCCACTTTGACACACTATACAAAATAAAACGATCGAATCTTGCGTCCCGATGCCCGTTGTCCTTTACGAATCTCCACGAAACGGATCATGCCAAAATCGCGCTAAAATAGTGTAATCTGAACCAGGCAGGTAATAAACATTTGACCTATCACGCAAAGAACCTATTAAAGCACTAAGACGTGGGAACAGTATCTAACATTCACATATCACAAGTCATATCGCACATCGCAGCTTTTCCTCATATCGTGCAGCCTTACTGCCCAAAGGTCTCAAATGCTGCCAGAAATCGTCGACATGCTTTCTTGAAAAAGAACATGACCATAATCTTAGGCTGCTCTGTGTAGTTAATTTATCTCTTTTTCATGCTTGAAGAAAAAGTTTTGAAGTTTTGAGAGAGCAGTACTTTGATTATGGATACACACTTACTGTTTGCATTTAAAGTGTTATTTCAGTTATTTATATTTATTTTATTTATACTGTTTTATTTTTTTTATTTTCGATTTGTGGAAAGGAGTTAGATTTCTCATGTGAAATCGTACAGGGGAGAAGCCAGACGGTAGAGGTTATAGCAAAACATTTTGCTGTGTTTGCATGTCCTTTACTGCATAGAATTCTTTAAAATAGAAGTAAAATAGCATTCATTACAAGTTGATTTCAAAATGCACCTAACTTGTTTTGCATTTTGTGATTTTCAGTTGAATAAAAGACTATTTTCCATTCATATATTTCATCATTAAGGATTTCTTAAAAATTGTGTAAAAATCTCGTCTTGTCTCGTTCTCGTGAACCCAATCTCGTGTCTCGTCTCGTCTCGTGGAGTAAGCGTCTCGTCACACCCCTACTACCTACCTGAGTAGCACACTCTTCGATCTTCTCCACAACCAGAAGGGGCTCGGTGGATTTGAAAGTTCATAGAAGGCCTTCCAGCTGGAACTGGCCGTTGAGGTTTTTTTTTTTGGATGGCCCATGTGTGCAACATCGAGGCAGTATGCCTCCCCCCTTGGTGTCTGTTCCACTAATTCCAACAGCTTGTCACGCATGAGGGGATTTCTAGGCCTCAATCCGATCGGATCAGCAAGTAAGGGTGAAGGTCCTCCTCCCCTGGAGACATGGATTAAGGAGGAACTCCAGAGGCTAAGAGTTCTGCACCTCTTTCCGCTGTCAGATTGCCTTCTGGCCGGCCCACAAGTGGTGGGTGAAGAGTTGGTGAGGATCCTTCTCTCAGACCAACCTATATGAGAGGAATGACCGGATTCCGATGGACTCTTGGAAAGGGCCTGACCGTCCAACCGGGCGTTTGACCGACTGCCAGATGGTTGGTGAGTTGTCAAGGGAGGTCTGCGAAAGTAAAGTGTTCGGCTATCCACACACCTTTGGCAGGGCCGTGGAAATGGTGACGTCCTTTAGCTTAAATCCAGTCCGTTGTTTAGAGTTCGGGTTGTCGAAGCTGAAGTTCTTCCCAAAAATTAAGTATTGGGATGAGAACCGGAACAAGAAGGCACGCTGGAACTTCAAGGACTTCATCGAACTCTACCGTCCTACTCAAGTTCCATCTGCTGCATCGCACGCAGCAGCTTACCTTGGAGATGTGTGCACCAAGATTGAAGAGTTGGATCTTTCCTACTCAAGGAACTTAGTAAAGTAAAGTATCGGGAGCATGGGATGCCATGGATGGAGATGTGTCTTGAGAGGCTACCAAAGTGTTTGCCAAAAGACCGACTAATGATGGTGCTGGCCTTCCTGGGCTCTGTTGGAATGATCCACAATGGTGGCTTTGTTTCCTTCCAAAAACTTGGAGAGTTGGAGCGGCAGCTTCCCGTAACCCAGAGGCACATGAAGGAGTTGCGGATCCTGTCCCAACTTCTCTTGGTGCAGTCTCCTGCAGTCTGGAGATTTCATGATTCACTACCTACAAAGCTGGTCCTGCCTCCAGTTGTGGCTCATCCACGTCCTCCTGTAGCCCAGGAAAGAAGAGAAGTGGCTGACTTCGAGGTTGATGAGGAACCTGAAGAGGAGTTGATCGAAAGGATCCAGCCATCCACAGTTCCTGCCAGCGTGAATGCCAGGTGGACAGACCTGGAGACTGGCTACATCAATGTGAGCCGTGATATGAGCCACATCAGAGCCTATGAGGAGTACCTGAGTCGCTGCAAAGAAAATTCCGTCACTGTCCGAACGTTCAGTGCGTTCAAAAGAAAACGCCAGCGTCTGATGTCAAATGTGTGATTCACACACATCTTTTTTTTTTCATGTTCCAAATGGTTCCGTTTTTGCTAAACAATCTACTTCAAAGTGAAGATTTTTTGTTAGGTTTTTGAAATTATTTTACATTTCCTGTTTTGGAGAATAATCTACCTCAAACTGAAGATTTTTTTTGTTGTTTTTTGAAAGTATTTTATTTTATTTTCCCTTTTTTTTCTAACGCAAGTAGATGAACAAATGGTTCGATCATGCAATAAAAAGCAGTGTAATGTCAGTGCCGGTCCCAAGCCTGGATAAATGGGGATAAAACACTTATACAAAGATTAGGGGAATGAAAGAGAGGTTTGGTCCTGGTTTTGGGTGGTTTGGGTTAGGTTTTAGGGGTTTTTGTTTTGTGTGGGACTTGTGTTTGACTTGGGTGGGACTTGTGGTTTTTTTTGGGCTGGGACTTGTGTTTGAGTTGGGTGGGACATGTGTGTTTTTTGTGAACATATAGCTCCGCCCAGGAAGCTGTCAGTGACATAAACTAGGTAACTAGGTGATTGGTGTCATTGGAAAGGTCTCTGGGAGTGCTTTCCAATGACACCTTGGTTGTACCGCTGGAACCTTCCTAGACCGAGATACATTTTTGAAACATGAATATATTTTATCCCATAGCTCCGCCCAGGAAGCTGTCAGCAACATAAACTAGGTATCATTCGAAAGGGTTTTCTCAGACCTTTCCTCTGATGCCTCTGTGATGTAGGGGTCATGAGATATTGACACTCTAAATCTAACCGGAAGTGAACATATACCTCCGCCCAGGAAGCTGTCAGCGACATAAACTAGGTATCATTGGAAAGTCTTGGGCTGCGTTCGAAATACTTCATACTACCTACTATTTAGTATGGGAAAAAGAGTAGGCGAGCAAAAAAGTATGTACGAATCCAAAAGAGTAGGCGAGAATTACCTGGATGACGTACTAATTATCGCGAGATTCGGACTTAAGTGCGTCCGAATATGCCTACTTTCCTACTATATAGTAGGTGAAAACAGTACATGACGGAAGCAGTACGTTCGAAACATCAGTATTCATGAAAGAGTAGGCGAGAAGTTCCCGGATGGCTTACTGCTTTCGGCTAGATTTTCGAGTGCTCGACCGATGGCTACTCTTCTATCCCAGGAGGCCACGCGAGAGGATACGTCATTATAAAACATTGCAGAGATCAGCGACGCGGGTGCTTTCAAATGTGAGTAAACACGGTTTCTTGTGTTAAAATTGCAAGTGTTGAACAACTGTAGAGTAAACTGTTGAATTGTTGAAGGTGTAAAGACGTTACACAGTATAGTATAGTTGTGATTTTGCTGTAAAAACACGTTTTATTATGTATAACGTTAGCTAACAGGGGAGCTCCAGTAAGGACACATAAGTTACGTCTCTAAAGTGGATTTACATAAACCATATACATCTTAAAGATGCTTATTTTAAATATCTATTTACATCTGACAGGAAAATCTTGAAATATCACAACATGAAATAGACATCTGAGTGATGAATGTGTGCTATTATGTAGAACAAATCTATAAAGTAATAAACATAAGTTATCTATTTTATTTGTCCATTACTGTTGATAAAGTGAGGAACATTTATGTTGAATAAAAAGTTAAAACAACCTCAACATGTAAATGTTGTTGAGTTCATAAATGGTAATGTGAATCTTGTCTGGGTGTTACAGAGACAGATGAACAGATGTGTGTTTATCCGGTGGAGAGTGGCTCATGAAGCTGAATGCTGCCATCAAAGGCTTTGAGTGACACTACAGAAATGAATAACAACAACTATTTCAATATTAAGTTGTAGTTTATTTTAATTATTGTAATATCAAACAGAGCTATTACAGCACTTTTCTGATTCTTGATTTCTGTGCATTTGCTGCAGATCTTTTGTGGTGGAGCAGGACCTGCAAGGGAAGATGATGGCGGCATTTGTGAAAAAAAGCGTTTTTGTCTTCTAAATAATACTGAAATCAAATGACATTGTGCTGTTAAAATGACTGCTTTTGTGTTATGTTTGTGCATTTTTGTAGGATCTGAAATGTCAGCACTGAGGATGAGGAGCCCAGAGCTGAATCCTGGAGATGGTGCCATGGACGAAACCCTCCATCACTCCACCTGCCCTTACGAGACCCTCCATCCCTCCAGTAGCCCTTACGAGACCCTCCATCACTCCACCTGCCCTTACGAGACCCTCCATCACTCCACCTGCCCTTACGAGACCCTCCATCACTCCACCTGTTCTTGAGACCCTCCATCACTGCACCAGCCCTTACGAGACCCTCCATCACTCCACCTGTTCTTGAGACCCTCCATCACTGCACCAGCCCTTACGAGACCCTCCATCACTGCACCCCTTACGAGACCCTCCATCACTCCACCAGCCCTTACGAGACCCTCCATCACTCCACCTGCCCTTACGAGACCCTCCATCACTCCACCTGCCCTTACGAGACCCTCCATCACTGCACCCCTTACGAGACCCTCCATCACTCCACCAGCCCTTACGAGACCCTCCATCACTCCACCTGTCCTCACGAGACCCTCCATCACTCCACCAGCCCTTACGAGACCCTCCATCACTCCACCTGCCCTTACGAGACCCTCCATCACTCCACCTGCCCTTACGAGACCCTCCATCACTGCACCCCTTACGAGACCCTCCATCACTCCACCAGCCCTTACGAGACCCTCCATCACTCCACCAGCCCTTACGAGACCCTCCATCACTCCACCTGCCCTTACGAGACCCTCCATCACTCCACCAGCCCTTACGAGACCCTCCATCACTGCACCAGCCCTTACGAGACCCTCCATCACTCCACCTGCCCTTACGAGACCCTCCATCACTCCACCTGCTCTTACGAGACCCTCCATCACTCCACCTGCCCTTACGAGACCCTCCATCACTCCACCTGCCCTTACGAGACCCTCCATCACTCCACCTGCCCTTACGAGACCCTCCATCACTCCACCAGCCCTTACGAGACCCTCCATCACTGCACCAGCCCTTACGAGACCCTCCATCACTGCACCCCTTACGAGACCCTCCATCACTCCACTAGCCCTTACGAGACCCTCCATCACTCCACCTGCCCTTACGAGACCCTCCATCACTCCACCTGTTCTTGAGACCCTCCATCACTCCACCTGCCCTTACGAGACCCTCCATCACTCCACCTGTTCTTGAGACCCTCCATCACTCCACCTGCCCTTACGAGACCCTCCATCACTCCACCTGTTCTTGAGACCCTCCATCACTCCACCTGCCCTTACGAGACCCTCCATCACTCCACCAGCCCTTACGAGACCCTCCATCACTGCACCAGCCCTTACGAGACCCTCCATCACTGCACCCCTTACGAGACCCTCCATCACTCCACTAGCCCTTACGAGACCCTCCATCACTCCACCTGCCCTTACGAGACCCTCCATCACTCCACCTGTTCTTGAGACCCTCCATCACTCCACCTGCCCTTACGAGACCCACCATCACTCCACCTGTTCTTGAGACCCTCCATCACTGCACCAGCCCTTACGAGACCCTCCATCACTGCACCTGCCCTTACGAGACCCTCCATCACTCCACCTGCCCTTACTAGTCCCTCCATCACTCCACCTGCCCTTACGAGACCCTCCATCACTCCACCTGTTCTTGAGACCCTCCATCACTCCACCTGCCCTTACGAGACCCTCCATCACTCCACCTGTTCTTGAGACCCTCCATCACTCCACCTGCCCTTACGAGACCCTCCATCACTCCACCAGCCCTTACGAGACCCTCCATCACTGCACCAGCCCTTACGAGACCCTCCATCACTGCACCCCTTACGAGACCCTCCATCACTCCACTAGCCCTTACGAGACCCTCCATCACTCCACCTGCCCTTACGAGACCCTCCATCACTCCACCTGTTCTTGAGACCCTCCATCACTCCACCTGCCCTTACGAGACCCTCCATCACTCCACCTGTTCTTGAGACCCTCCATCACTCCACCAGCCCTTACGAGACCCTCCATCACTGCACCTATTCTTGAGACCCTCCATCACTCCACCTGCCCTTATGAGACCCTCCACCTGTCCTTATGAGACCCTCCATCACTCCATCTGCCCTTATTGCCTCAGATTGTGAAGCACAACACATCACGCAACAACCTCCGGCATGAAAGCACGGCTCACCTCTGGCGGTCAGCTGATTCATCAGAGCCGCAGAATGGGAACCGCTGTGTTGAGATGGCAGAAGGATGTGGGGTTCAGCGCCTGTAGCCTACATACATACATGATTGTAGTTTGAATAAAGCTTTGTTTCATGTGTTGACTTGTATGCATTTGTTTATTGTGTGATGGTGACTTTCATTCATTCTTTTATTAATTTATTAATATTTCTCATTGTTGTCAGGTAAATAAAATATAATAATTTAATTAATGCTTTATTTAATTGTTTGAATGAAAATGTAGATATGTTCACTATATACACATCTAGAGTGTATTCAATTATGCATAGCTATGTCATATGACATACATTACATTTTGTTTTATTGAATTATATCATTTTCATTAAAAAGTAATATAATTAAGTATTGGTCAGCATTTATCATTGTTATTATTGTATATTTTGGGGTGGGATAGCAATGCAATTAATTCTGGGGTAATAATATAAAATCAACAGTTTTCTCCAAAGGTGAATTTTCGCACAGCTGCCCTTTGTGCAGACATTACAAACGCTGAGGAAAACCATTCTAGGTAGGGCTGTCGAGTTACTGATGTTATAAGGTATATAGCCTATATATATATATATATCATGGGTTTGCATACATAATATGAGAGTATTTACACAGGAAAAAAGAACCTACAAGGTTGAATATCTTAATATATATTTTCTTAAATAGTTAATTATAATACATTTAAAAAATAAATAAATGGGCAGCAGTTTCTTCAAAAAAGACCACAAAATGAACAAGTTTAATCAATATCAAGATATTTACGGATAGATGAATTAAACGTGTCGTTCAAAACTTTTAAGTTGTTTCGCGTGTGATAACCATGGTGATAACGCGTCGTAGGTCACATGATAACGTCAACATGGCAGATGTCCGGTTCGCATTCATACTCAACGAGATCTGGCTATAAAGTACCTACTCTTTTAGCGCTCGTTAAGTAAGTACTATTTGAAATTAGTACTTACTCATTGAGTATGCGGTTTCGGACGCAGCCTTGGTGAGGCCCTTAACCTGACACAATACTTATGTCGTTCTGAGCTTTTGGGGCAGAGCTATGGGCAAAAGTACGATGGGAAGCTATGGGACTTGTGTTTGTTTTTTGTGTGTTTGTTTTTTGTTTTGTGTAACTAACTGGGTACGTGTACTAACTGGGCCACGCGCAGTCGAATGGAGTCGGTCTCGTCTCTCTAGCACCACCAGGCGCCGAGATATGGTAGTGCACCACCCTTATTTTTGCCCCTATCGACCTCAAGTCTTGTGGGCATAGCAATTGGGCCGCAGCTGTTCGATTGGACTTGGTCACGTGTCCATAGCGCCACCAGGCACATCTGTGTCCTCAAAACAGTTTAAAAAACATTGTAAGTGTGAGAGAGTGTGAGTCCAAAAGTGAGTTTTGTTTCTACCCCTGCTGTTCCCACACAAGGTTGCAATTCCTAAATGTGATCTAACAAAGCTAAAGAGGTAATATTAACCATATATGCTGTTTATATTGCTTGTAATTGGGATGAAGTAAACATCTGTTGAGTATTTTTTTTCTCAATGTTTATTTTTAATTTAACTAAATGATTATGAAAAATATACATTATACACCCCCCCCCCCCACCACCCAACCCCATGTAACAGTCAGACCAGAGAAAATAAAAAATAATAATTTAAAATAAATAAATACAAAATAATAAATAAAAGCACAATAATAATAATAATAATATACACACATGTACATGCAGAATAATTCTTTAGCAGAAGTGTTTTCCACAAAGGTCAGCAAAGGTTGCCAAGTGATAAAAAATCTCTTATTTGACCCATTTATAGAACATCGTAGCTTTTCCAATTGTATGTTATACATCACGTCTTTAATCCAATGTCCATATGTTGGAGGTGAAGAGTCTTTACATTTGTACAAAATTAGCCTTCTGGCAAGAAGTGAACAGAAAGCAATAACATCAGACTGGGATCTGCTTAGATTATTATCTTGACTAACAACTCCAAATATTGCTGTCGACATGGCTGGAGCGATACATTTACCAAACATTTTAGAAAAGGTCTCAAAAATTGGGCCCCAGTATTCTAGCAATTTCGGACATGATCAAAACATGTGATATAAAGTAGCAGGAGCTTGTTTACATCGATCACAAGTAGGGTCTACATCACTTTTAAATTTAGCCAATCTGTCCTTAGACCAATGGAGACGATGTACAATTTTAAACTGGACAATCGTGTGCCTGAGACTTATAGAGGATGAGTGTATTCTCCGAATTGCTTCCTGCCAAACATCGTCTCATATTTGATCCTCAATTTATTTTTCCCATTTTTGTTTTAAAGATTCTAAGGCAGTCAGATTGTGTAGATTGAGTAGTCCATAGACTTTACTTATGGATTGTTTTACTCCACACCTGTACTCAAGAATAGAATCAATGAGAGATGGAGCGGGACAACGAGGGAAGCAGCTTGAATTTGATGACACAAAGCTTCTATACCTAAAAAAGTGTGTATTAGGAATAGCACATTTTTGGACTAACTGTTTGAAGGAGGCAAATGTGTCATTCAAATACAAGTCATGCAATGACCTAATGCCATTTTTTAACCGTATATCAAACGCTGCATCTGTCATAGGAGTAAATATGTGGTTCTGTACGACAGGTGAGGCAAGCGGAAGGTTGTTAACACCGGCGGCGCCAGGGGGGGTCTTGGGGGGTCTCAAGACCCTCCCAAAAAAAACGCCTTGACCCCCCATTTGACCCCCCACCCCCTTCCTGATTAAAAAAAATATATATCTGGGATAAAGATTTAAAAATGTTTCTCTTCAAACTATGCAGAACAATAATAATTAATTTATTCAACATATATAAAAAAAATATAAACATAAGAATCACTGCGACGCCCCATGAACGTCGCTGCGCCTTGCGTCATTGCGTTCAAGCCGCTGCCGTGAGCCCACAAAAGCTGCTACGCTACAGCTATAGCTTGAAGCTAAAAATGGATCGCTTTGTCATACCTCAAAAAAAATTGAGAGCAGACGGAAATTATAGCAATAGGAGTGAAAATATACCCGTTGCAGTGGAGGGCGAGCCCTGCTTGATCCTAGAAACAGAGGACACAGAGGAGTTGGAGGATGAGGAGGTGCAACCGGAGCAACTCGCAGCCCCCGAGGCAGAGGAGACAGGTGAGCAGATGGAAAGAAATGGCGCCTCATCGAGCGCTACAGCGGGCACGGATGGTGGGAATCCTGACGACGGAGTGGATTTAACGGGGGATTTAAGCCATGGCCCAGCCGAGAAACCAAGACAGCCTCAACTAAAATCATACCCGCGTCGTTCTTTTGGATTGCAGGGGCAGCTAGCATCCAGGGGTTTTAGTTACTCGTGGTTCAAACAGTACCAGTGGCTTGAATATTCTGTGTCAAAAGACGCGGCTTTTTGTTTTGCCTGTCGTAATTTTTTCACAGTGTGCATGGATCTGGTGGTCACTCAGAAAAGTGCCTTACCCAGGAAGGGTTTAAAAACTGGAGAAAAGGAGGAGAGAAACTGGCGCAACATAACACCAGCGCTTTTCACAAAGTGGCAATGGAAGGGTGGTGTGAATTTAAGGAGAGAGAGAAAAACGGATCGAGGATTTTGACGCAGCTTCATGACGATGGACATAAGAAAATTGTTAAAGAAAACAGGACAGAGCAGATATCTATTGCAGATATCTATATCTACAGACAAAAAAGAGCAGATATCTATTGTTCTGCGCTACATACACAATTATGACATTCATGAAGAGTTTCTTGATTTTGTTCCAACTGATGGTTTGGATGCAGAGTCTTTACTTGTGACAGTGAAAGGGGCATTGGCTAAATTCAGTATAGACAAAAATGCATGCGTTGGACAATGTTACGACGGGGCATCTGTAATGTCAGTTCAGGAAAAAACATTCTGAAAAAAAAGAAAAAAAAATGTCAGTTCAGGAAAAATTTCGCAGAGAAGTCCCACATGCAGTGTACATCCACTGCCATGCACACAGATTAAACTTGGTTTTAGTTGACTTTGTCCATAATGTAAAACCAGTTGCTGACTGCTTTGCCACAGTTCAGCTACGTTCATGGAGAAACAAACAGAACTTGAGCCCACTAAAAGAGCTGTGGAATTAAAACGTCTGTCAGATACCAGATGGGCATGTCAGTACTATAGTCTTTGGGCAATAAAGCAAACCCTCCCTAGCATCTTAGCCACACACCGCAAGACAAAATCACGAATTGAACATAACTGCATCACAAAAGGTAACTAAGCTATAGACTTCCCACCGGGTTTATATAGTAGAGGGAAAAATCTTCAGTCACATTCCGGTGTCATCCCCAGCGACGATATACTTCTTAACCCCCTGATTTCGGCAATCACGCCGGCGTGATCTGCTCGTTTTTTTTCTTATCAGTGCAAAAGAGACTCAAAATATTCTGTTGACTTTGATCTTACATACAAGTGTCATACATCAACCGATCCTGTTAAGTGTGTATTTTTTTGTGTGTATACTCACAATAAAAACAAAGTGTTGTGCTTTTTGCCAAATAAAGAAAAATAAACATGATGAAGTCCGAAAATGAACTGTAACTCAGCGAATACTCAGTCAAACAGGCATACAGACACAGGCATGAAGCTTGAATTCTCTTCTTTTAAATGAAGTAATTTTTATAAAAAACAAATATTCTCAGTTTATGTAATATGTATGAAAAGAGAGAGATGTCAGTCGTTCTCTTTCAGCTCATTATGTTTTAATGTGACCCCGCCCACGGAGAGCGCGCGCTATTCAAACGCAAATGATCTGAGGCGATCCATGCAAACCTGTGAACGCCCACATCAGCTGGATAACACACGCCGCGAGTTCACTTTCAGAGTCATGTACTTTACGTCGCTGTGAGGAATAATACTATCTTAATAATAATCCTGGAAAATTTACCTCAGAAGTGCTGGTAGTTTCATTTCGAGGAGCAGCGGATCCAGCTGAGGAATAGGTCAGTTCTATATTTGCTTTGTTCTAATCGCAATAGTGTCTGTACATGCAAAAAGACTGTTTAAATATGAACCGCGTTTCTGTGTGTGAATAAATGAACAGCTTTTACCAAACTCTATTGCTATACTGAGATGAGTAAAAACCGACTACAAAAATCGGATAAATTATAAAGTTGTCATCAGAGTCAGGCGGACCGCACTCGGACACATTTCTAACCGGAAATTCAAGAACAAATCCTTATTTTATAAAACTTGGTTCAATAATAACATAATTCTATTATCCCAACTATTAAATGATAATGGATCATTGCTGAATTATTCTGAATTCCTTCACACTTTTGGCATTCCAATCACCCCAAGAGAGTTTGCAATTGTTATGGATGCCATCCCATCTGGTATTTTAACTCTCTTAAAAGGGGCTGGAAAACCAGATTGCCTACCAGATTTGGACCCTAAGTTGACCTCAGTTGGTAATATTTGTTTCGCAACCACAACGAGGAATAATAATTGTAGCGTTTGCGACTCGGGGTAAATTTGAATTAGCTCAAGAATATAGGGAATTTTGGAAATATTAATAATTATGACTCATGGTCATAATTCATAAGTCGCATGTACATTTATTTTATCAATTATAGAGATTAACTGGTTCTGTAACTGATCTAATCGTTATTCGTCCAGCGAATAAAGGTGAGATTATCACAGTTAAGAAGGGTTATCTCTTTACAAACTCCAAGAAAGTTTGATCTCCTGGCCACGGACATCAAACCCTTCTGAGTTTATTAATTAAAACTCAAGTCAAGTCAAGTCAAGTCAAATTTTATTTCTATAGCACATTTAAAAACAACAGAGTTGCGCCAAAGTGCTGTACAGAGCTACAGTGTGCAAATAAAAAGCATTAGAATAGACAAGACAAAATACAATTATAGACACGATTACACCCAATATAATCCATTTAATAGATCATATAAAATCAATCAAAATAGACTTAATTAAAAGCCAGAGAGAATAAATAAGTTTTAAGAGCCGATTTAAAACTGGATAATGACGGGGCAGACCTCACAGCGAAGGGCAAACTGTTCCAGAGTTTAGGTGCCGCAGCAGAGAAGGCCCGACCACCCTTGGTTTTGCAGCGAAAGCGCGGGACAGTTAAAAGAAGCTGATTACAAGACCTGAGAGTTCTTTGGGGAGTGTACAGAGTAAGAAGGTCAGATAGGTATTTTGGTGCAACACCGGATAACGCCTTGTAAACAAAAACTGCTATTTTAAAATCGATTCTGAACTTCACCGGAAGCCAATG
Organism: Squalius cephalus; assembly: GCF_949319135.1. Lineage (NCBI taxonomy): Eukaryota > Metazoa > Chordata > Actinopteri > Cypriniformes > Leuciscidae > Squalius > Squalius cephalus. The sequence continues at coordinate 1,008,527 of NC_137125.1, read as the reverse complement.
TAAAGTTTCTAGGATAGGTGAAATGTGATCTCTCTTTTTTGTACCGGTCAGAAGTCTCGCTGCAGCCTTTTGAACAATTTGCAGGCGAGAGATTGTAGTTTGAGGCAGACCACAGTACAGGGAATTACAGTAGTCCAGCCGTGATGTAATGAAGGCGTGGATTACAATCTCTAAATCTTTCTGAGACAAGAAATGTTTTACCTTTGCAATCGATCTCAAGTGAAAGAAACTGCCTTTTACCACTGAGCTGACTTGTTTATCAAAGTTAAGTGCCGAATCAAATGTAAATCCGAGATTCCTTACATGAGGTCGAGCACTGACAGGGATCGAACCAGAATTAGAAGTAGATGAGAAGCTAGAGGGGCCTAAAGTCAAAATTTCGCTCTTACTTTCATTTAATTGTAAGAAATTATTTGCCATCCAACATTTGATCTCCTCAAAACAGTCACACAGTGCTTCCAGGGGATAAGACATATCAGTTTTTGCCGGTAGATAAAACTGTGTATCGTCAGCGTAACAGTGATAGGATATCCTATGTTTCTCAAAAATGGCACCCAGTGGCAACATATAGAGTGAAAAGAGGAGCGGGCTTAAAATGGACCCTTGGGGCACACCACAAAGGAGGGGAACAGATGTAGAAGTAAATTTCCCCATATTTACTGAGAAGGTTCTGTCTTTGAGATACGAGGCTAACCACTGCAAGGCAACACCCTGAATGCCCACCACTTTTTCCAAACGATGCAGCAAGATACTATGGTCGATCGTATCAAAAGCAGCACTTAAATCTAATAAGACAAGCACTGCGTGCGATCCGGTGTCGAGGATTTGCAAAAGGTCATTGTTGACCTTCAACAAAGCAGTTTCTGTACTGTGCATAGATCTAAAACCAGACTGAAAAGTATCAGAAATATTGGATGTACTGAGATAGGCATTCAACTGGCTATGCACAACTCTCTCTAAAAGTTTAGAAATAAAAGGCAACTTAGATATAGGTCTAAAATTATTGAGGAGAGATGGATCCAAATGGGGTTTCTTAAGCAGAGGGTGAACTACAGCATGTTTAAAACTAGCAGGGACAATTCCGGTCGCTAGAGAACTATTAATAATATCTGTTACAGCTGGGCACAAAGTTTCGAACACTTCCTTAAAGAGACGAGTAGGAACAACATCAGACTCACAACTGGAACATTTTGCCCTAGAAACAATATCAGCCAGCTGAGAAGAGGAAACAGGGTGAAAACACGTTAGTGAATCGATTGGTGAGCAGGTCAGAGGTGGAGTATATATTACTGGCTTAATGGAACCCTTGATCGTCAAAACTTTTTCATTAAAAAACTGTGAAAAGTTCTCACATGTTTCTCGAGATAGAACAAGAGTAGGGGCTGGTAATGGTTTTAGCACAGAATCAATTGTCTTAAACAGCATTCTCGGCCGGTTTGCATTTTCTGTGATGAGTTTTGAGAGGAATTTGGATTTTTCCTCTTTCACTGATTTTTGGTAAGTGATTAAGCATGCAGTTAAACATTCATATGAAATTTGAAGTTTATCTTTCTTCCACTTACGCTCTGCCTTACGACACTCTTGTCTAAGAGAGCGAGTAAAATCATTTAACCAAGGCTGTGAGGGGCCCTTTCCCTTAGCTTTCCTGGGCTTAAGGGGGGCAACAACGTCTAAAGAAATGGAGCAGGCTTTAGTAAAAACCTCCACCATCTCTTCAGTATTTAATTCGTCAAATGGAATGACATTCGCAAGGTTGGCCTGATAGTACTCAGAAAATAAGCTGGCAGTAGAAGGTTGGATAAAACGAGAGTAGTTCAAAGACTTTGAGCGAGTTGAGGTGGGAACAACACAAGCAGATTCAAACACAATTGGCATATGGTCTGAGATAGCAGCATCAACTACTCTCAGATTTGTTACGGGAAAACCATGTGACAACACCAGATCTAAAACGTAGTCTAACATAGTCTGAATGTAGTCTAATATCGAGCTTGTAGCTTAAGATCTTTTTAGATTCATTGACTTAAAAGGTGGATTTTTCAAACACAGAGGCAGTGAAAAGTATTTATGAATTTTAATAAATGCAAAACTATGATTATATGATCTACGAACATAAACGTACGTAAAAATGCACACAATAAACAAACAAACAGATAACCAAACAATAAAAATACGTGATCAGAAGTAACATGAAATGAAAGAAAGAAAAAGGGAAAAAAGAGAAGAGAAGAGGAAGAAGGGTAACTTAATTCGCAGACCTAAGAGAGAGAGACCAGGAAATCAACTTTTAGGTTGATAGATAGTACTTGCGAGCTGTTGTACTCTTTCAGTGCGATGCTGGAAAAGGGGACGCGCGCGTGCGCGTGTCCGGCTGGTTTGCGTCTGGCTTCGTCTTCTGGGTCGTTTCGCAAGACGATGTAAAGGCTCACTTGAATTTAACGTTACCGGAAAATAATATTCATCTCCCGGGATGGAAGAGGTTTAAAGTCTTTGTTGCAGCGACGGCAGGCTTTTACATGACGCGGGCCATGTGTCCCAGAGGCCAAGTCCAGGCCCGTTCAGCTGGAGCAGCGCTGCACGTGGAGAAGGAGGAGGAGGTCCAGGGACCGGAGGAAGAAGAGGAGAGATCAGCGGGATCGATGAGAGGAGAAGAGATAAGAGCGAGAGAGAAGGGAAGCATGATATTTTGAAGGGGCCAAAACTCACGCCCTCTCACGGACGTGGGCCAACCGTCTTTAACAACGGATCGGCACACCTCCTGACGTTTCGAGATCTATACCCCCCTTCCTCTTAGAAATTGGAACGATAGATTCGTTCGTAACATTAATATCACTGGTATTAATAAAACAATGCATCCTCTGATATGTTGCGTTAAACATTCGAGACCGTTGGGATATCTGGAACAAGATGATACCATGAATGGCACTACTATGACATAATTACACACAAATACACGATTATAGTCACATCACATTGATTACAAACCAATAAAGTTATATAGGCATAATATTTGGGACAAGGGATCATGCACACATCAAGAAAATACATTTTAAACATTGTACCAAATGATTTTGATCACGCGTGGTAGGATAAATGTGTGTTTCTGTGTGTGTGTGCGTGTGTGTGACCAGGACTGAGAGTTCATGTTGCCGCTGAACTTTTGCTCTCTTGCCTATGTGTGTGTGTGTTTGGTTTGATGAGATCATTAGCCAGCACATCTGGCCGGACAAAGTCTTGTTGTTTTCTGACGTATAAATCAGTGTCCGAGAATATCCCTAGGGGATCTGCGTAATCTCAGACATTGTGGCGCCTTGCGCTCGTGGCTTCCCGTGTAAACTCATAAAAGAGGTGTCTATAGACAGCCATCAATGAGTTACTTGAGCTGATAGATGCCATCTGTTGTTTGTAGACAGTTCAAGAAGGACAGAGTCCGTTTGTTGGTAATTTCAGTAATTTTAAATATATATAGAGAGAGAGCTGGTAATCTGACCCTCTTCTTTGCGTTACATAATCGTAATATTCGCTCTTTAACCAGAGAGATATCACCAGCACCCCTAATGTTGTTCCCTATTGGTCTAACTTTGTTGACAACCTGAATTGGGGGAATACATGGAACCTTCCTTACAAATACCTCCTTACGAATAAAGTAAGAGAAGTCTCTTTCAAAATCATACATGGGTATTATCCTGCTAAGCATGATCTTCTTAGTTTTAAGCTTGACATATGTGTTAACTGTTCTTTATGTGGAACATGTCCAGAAACAATGGTACACCTGTTCTGGCAATGTCCCTACACCATCACTTTCTGGAAAGATCTGTCCCGATACATTGCTGTTAAACTTGTTGCTGATCTTTCTTTGTTGTGGAAAGATGTACTGTTTGGTTTCCATGATAATCAAAGTAAAAAAAATAATCATATTCACAAGGCCAAATTTAGTAATTCTAAACCTTCTTTTATTGCTTTTTGGTTTTCAGGATCATTACTCCAGTCTTCAGTGTCACATGTGACATCCAGTCTATCACATGATCCTTTAGAAATCATTCTAATATGATGATTCATTGTCAAAGTTGGAAACAGTTCTGCTGCTTGACATTCTTGACATTTCTCCAGATGACATTTGGAAAGACTGAATCATTCTAGAACAAGCGGGGTGATTTATTGAGTTCATCTGCATGGAAAATTATAATTAGAGCTGCATGATTAATCGTTTAATGATCGTGATCTTATTCCTACATGTCAACGAATTCGTTAAAAAAAACGCAGATTCATCCAGTTATGAAACAAGTCTTTGAGTGATTGAATATTTAAAGAAAATAGTTTTGAACGATTCATTCTAATTTAAGTATGCATTTAATATTTTTGTCAGAACCTCTAGTAATTTCCATCTGAGAGAATCTGATCTCTATTTGAAACGATGAAAACGTGATTCTCTATCCAGAATCGTGCAGCTCTAATATAAATAATACAATTAAAATTTCACTATAAAAAAAACAAAAAAAAACTGAAGTTGCTTTTTTTTAAAGGAAAAGCTTCAGTGTAAATAAAATATTTTAAGTTATACATAAAACAAAGATTATTGGAGTAGGTTTAATTAGCAAATAATACTATTTTCGTTACTTGCCGTTTCTTTGAAACATTCTTTTTTCTTAAGCCACTTTCCCACTGTTTGACTAATTCTGATGGCTACAAAATTACAATAGATTTAACAATAATACATTTTACGTAGTCATTTTATTTGACTGAAATTATACTTATATTTACGTCTTAATTTTCAAACTAACTTCACTAACTTGCCTTTTGGGACATGGTGTTTCACATTGGGTCTGGTGAGGTGTAGAAGGAACAAGGGAAATGAAATCTAATCCTGCTGAATATGAATATTAACGTCTGGTTGCCGGGTTGTGTGGCATCGGGGAGAGAGTCTCACGTTTGTCACTGGAATTTCGTCTCTTCTGGTTCGGACACAGTTTCTGTTAGTCACTTGATGGAGTTTCATTTCCGTGACCATTTGAGGTTCAAAACATGATTAATACTCATGAAGTATTGTTGATCTGACCCCACTGACACACACACACACTCGAGAACACCACAACTTGAACTGAACTGAATAATGAATGTCTTCAGCTCTACAGAGGATGATGTCATTATTTAGCTCAGTTTATTCAATTCAGCTCAATAACGATCAATGTCTCGGGCAACTCTGAGCTAAAGGGGCCACGACAGAAGTTTCCGGCCTTGGTGTCTCGGGGCGGATCTGAGCTAAAGGGGCCACGACAGAGGTTTCCGGCCTCGGTGTCTCGAGCGGCTCTGAGCTAAAGGGGCCACGACAGAGGTTTCCGGCCTCGGTGTCTCGAGCGGCTCTGAGCTAAAGGGGCCACGACAGAGGTTTCCGGCCTCGGTGTCTCGAGCGGCTCTGAGCTAAAGGGGCCACGACAGAGGTTTCCGGCCTCGGTGTCTCGAGCGGCTCTGAGCTAAAGGGGCCACGACAGAAGTTTCCGGCCTCGGTGTCTCGAGCGGCTCTGAGCTAAAGGGGCCACGACAGAAGTTTCCGGCCTCGGTGTCTCGGGCGGCTCTGAGCTAAAGGGGCCACGACAGAAGTTTCCGGCCTTGGTGTCTCGGGGCGGCTCTGAGCTAAAGGGGCCACGACAGAGGTTTCCGGCCTCGGTGTCTCGAGCGGCTCTGAGCTAAAGGGGCCACGACAGAAGTTTCCGGCCTTGGTGTCTCGGGGCGGCTCTGAGCTAAAGGGGCCACGACAGAGGTTTCCGGCCTCTGTGTCTCGAGCGGCTCTGAGCTAAAGGGGCCACGACAGAGGTTTCCGGCCTCGGTGTCTCGAGCGGCTCTGAGCTAAAGGGGCCACGACAGAAGTTTCCGGCCTCGGTGTCTCGGGGCGGCTCTGAGCTAAAGGGGCCACGACAGAGGTTTCCGGCCTCGGTGTCTCGGGGCGGCTCTGAGCTAAAGGGGCCACGACAGAGGTTTCCGGCCTCGGTGTCTCGAGCGGCTCTGAGCTAAAGGGGCCACGACAGAAGTTTCCGGCCTCGGTGTCTCGAGCGGCTCTGAGCTAAAGGGGCCACGACAGAAGTGTCTCGAGCGGCTCTGAGCTAAAGGGGCCACGACAGAGGTTTCCAGCCTCGGTGTCTCGAGCGGCTCTGAGCTAAAGGGGCCACGACAGAAGTTTCCGGCCTCGGTGTCTCGGGCGGCTCTGAGCTAAAGGGGCCACGACAGAGGTTTCCAGCCTCGGTGTCTCGGGGCGGCTCTGAGCTAAAGGGGCCACGACAGAAGTTTCCGGCCTCGGTGTCTCGGGCGGCTCTGAGCTAAAGGGGCCACGACAGAGGTTTCCGGCCTTGGTGTCTCGGGGCGGCTCTGAGCTAAAGGGGCCACGACAGAGGTTTCCGGCCTCGGTGTCTCGAGCGGCTCTGAGCTAAAGGGGCCACGACAGAGGTTTCCGGCCTCGGTGTCTCGGGCGGCTCTGGGCTAAAGGGGCCACGACAGAAGTTTCCGGCCTCGGTGTCTCGGGCGGCTCTGGGCTAAAGGGGCCACGACAGAAGTTTCCGGCCTTGGTGTCTCGGGCGGCTCTGAGCTAAAGGGGCCACGACAGAGGTTTCCGGCCTTGGTGTCTCGGGGCGGCTCTGAGCTAAAGGGGCCACGACAGAGGTTTCCGGCCTCGGTGTCTCGAGCGGCTCTGAGCTAAAGGGGCCACGACAGAAGTTTCCGGCCTCGGTGTCTCGAGCGGCTCTGAGCTAAAGGGGCCACGACAGAAGTTTCCGGCCTTGGTGTCTCGAGCGGCTCTGAGCTAAAGGGGCCACGACAGAGGTTTCCGGCCTCGGTGTCTCGAGCGGCTCTGAGCTAAAGGGGCCACGACAGAAGTTTCCAGCCTCGGTGTCTCGGGCGGCTCTGAGCTAAAGGGGCCACGACAGAGGTTTCCAGCCTCGGTGTCTCGGGGCGGCTCTGAGCTAAAGGGGCCACGACAGAGGTTTCCGGCCTTGGTGTCTCGAGCGGCTCTGAGCTAAAGGGGCCACGACAGAGGTTTCCGGCCTTGGTGTCTCGAGCGGCTCTGAGCTAAAGGGGCCACGACAGAGGTTTCCGGCCTCGGTGTCTCGAGCGGCTCTGAGCTAAAGGGGCCACGACAGAAGTTTCCGGCCTCGGTGTCTCGGGCGGCTCTGAGCTAAAGGGGCCACGACAGAGGTTTCCAGCCTCTGTGTCTCGAGCGGCTCTGAGCTAAAGGGGCCACGACAGAAGTTTCCGGCCTCGGTGTCTCGGGCGGCTCTGAGCTAAAGGGGCCACGACAGAGGTTTCCGGCCTTGGTGTCTCGGGGCGGCTCTGAGCTAAAGGGGCCACGACAGAGGTTTCCGGCCTTGGTGTCTCGGGCGGCTCTGAGCTAAAGGGGCCACGACAGAGGTTTCCGGCCTCGGTGTCACAGGGCGGCTCTGAGCTAAAGGGGCCACGACAGAGGTTGCCGGCCTCTGTGTCTCAGGGCGGCTCTGGGGTGGAGGGACCGTTAAAAAGGGTTCCGCTTCTGGTTTTAGGTGGCGGCTCTTATGTGTTCTCTTCCTCTGTTCACAGGGCTGAGGCGCTTCCGCCTGTATGGGCTGGAGGGTCTCTGGCAGGTCCTGGGGAGGTGCTTCCTCCTCAAAGGACCAATCTCTCCCCGAGGGAGTCTGGAGATATTGAGTCCGAGTGGACCATGTTCTCCACCTCCATTGTCGAAGCGGCCGCTCGGAGCTGTGGCCGTAAGGTCTCCGGTGCCTGTCGAGGCGGCAATCCCCGAAGAGCCCATTTACACCGACACTATTAAAGAAGTAGAGGAAATTTTAGAGGATATGTGCTAATATGAAAATTATCAGTGCAAGACAGAAAGAGTACCTCACGGGTGAAGGGCCACCCCGAGCCAGAAGATTTTACCTGTTGCCAAAAATACATAAAGAGCCAGAAAAGTGGAGCGTACCCCCTGCCCTAACCAAGCCCATGCCACTGCCTCTGAGCTTTGGGATAGCCCGGGGTCGGGATTGGTTTGCGTTCGGTGTGTCTTTTATTGATGTTGACTCTATTATTGATGTTGATTCTGTGTTGACTCTATTTGATCAACTTATTGTAATAATACACTAAACTTTATATATTGACACATATTGATCCTATTTTATTTTACTAGAAGAGCACTGGGATATAGATAGCCTATATTGGGTAGTAAAAAGATATAATATATGTACACACATATTTATGATAAATGTTTATACACCTATTTCATATTTTTCAAACATATAGTTAAGCTAAATATTTTTAGTATACCCTTTGGGATGTATTAGGACCATATATACATATGGACAATATTAAAAATATATATTATTTGACCTTAAAAACGTCTCATAGACGGGGACGATATCGGCGCCAGGTCGACGCGGGATCTCCAAAACGATGTCGTCCCTGGAAATAAATTCCAAACGCATATTACACAACATTTTCTGCCCCAACTCTCTTTATGAAGGTTGTTGACTTTATATTTTACTCATAAAACTTTAATTTGCGGAATTTTTACTCATATCCATGACTATGTTTAACAGCTTTATAGTTTCTTACCGTTCCAAGCGGGCGTGACGTCATCCGAGGTCAACGGATTTAATTCCACCTACTTTAAAACATTCTCCACTACAACTCTTTTTATAGAAGTGTCTTATTAAATATTTTAGTCATAAATTTCCGTTTTCAGAATTTTCTTTCATGTCTATAACCATTTTTCACGATTGTATATGGTTTTTTTTTCCCGCATGGCGGGTATGACGTCATCCGGAATCGACTTGCATCCACGAACGAATTTAACTACTTTCTTACTTAATCAAGAATTAAAACTACTAACATAATTATGCACTGTATTATATGAAGTTCTACTTACCTTTAGCTGTCCAGATTGGAAGCTATTTCGTTTAGAAAAGCCTTAAATTCACATATTGAAAACCAATCTTTTTTCTAGAGCCAGACCATATAAAGGGGGCGCTTTCAAGCGCGCGCTCATTTCATGCTCTCTCCAGACAGCAACTGGTCGCAGAAAACCAGATAAAGATCATAGATATTTAGATAATCTCCGCCCAATCACTTTGCTTAACAATGATTATAACATTTTTATAATATACTTGTCAATCAATTGAAAGAGGGTATTAATGGGGTAATTAATGAGGTTCAATCGGGTAATGGATATGGTTGAATACAATCATTTGATAAAGGATGATGGATATATTCTTTTCTTTGACTTTAAGAAAGCCTTCGACACGTTAGAACATAGGTGTTTATTTAAAGCTTTAGAGCACTTTGGTTTTGGTCAGCACTTCATCAATATTATAAAAATTATTTATAAAGATATGAACAGTTCCATTTCTCTTCCTTACGGTACTTCGCAAAGATTTCCTATTAGTCGTGGAATAAGACAGGGCTGCCCCCTATCCCCTCTTTTATTCATTTTGGCTGCAGACATGTTGTCTACTTTAGTTATTCATGATCAAACGGTACAGAAATTAAATGTATTTGATAAAAGTATAGCAATCAGTCAATTGGCAGACGATACTACGTTATTCTTAAAAAAACAAGGATCAAATTCCTCTGGCTATTTCCTTAGTTAATACCTTTTCTAAGATATCAGGACTCCAACTAAATTTAAGCAAATGTGAACTTCTTGCCCTACATCAGAGTGATATATCACTTGTCTACATAATATTCCGGTAAAAAATAAGGTGAAATATTTAGGCATTACAATTACCAAAGATCAGAAAATTTGTACGAAAGATAATTTAGAAAATAATCGACAAAAAGCAAACCGAATCTTAAATTGCTGGTTACAAAGAGACCTTTCAATTTTTGGTCGAATTTTATTAACTAAAGTCGAATACTTGTCCAGATTGATTTATCCAGCTCTTTCTTTAGCTCCCCCCGCAAATTTTACTAAAACATGTTCCCGGAAAATGTATAATTTTATTTGGAGGCAAAAAGCTCATTATATTAAAAAAGCTGACATTGTTAAATCTTACGAACAAGGTGGTTTAAATGTGATTGAATTTGAAAACATGAATCCAAACTCAAATGGCTAAAAATGTTTGTATGTAATGAAGATAGTTTTTGGTTTACAGTTCCTTCAGCTTTGTTTCAAGAATTTGGTGGAATTCAATATTTGCTCAATTGTGACTTTGATTTATCGAAACTCCCGGTGAAACTATCAACATTCCATCAACAAGTTCTCTTATTTTGGAAATTGGCACATACACACAATTTTACATTTTTATAACAACAAATATATATTGCACAGGAACAAATCTTTATGTTTTAAGAATTGGCTAAGCAGAAGTATATGTTCGGTGAAAGATCTAATGGATGAAAAGGGAAACCTTTTAGACTATAATGCTTTTACATTGAAGCATGGATTTACCTGTCACCCGAAAGAGTTCTTCACTGTCATTAATGCAATACCTTCTGGCATAAAGATGCTGATGAGATGCTCCCTTTCTTATGCTAAAGTTAAACCAGTTCTTCCCACTTTATTCATTGGAGATATTAATTTTAAAAGTGTTCATTATACTAACAAGTATATAAGACAGGTCGTCTTAATGACATGTTATCCCTGTCAAATTAAAAGAAATAAACTAGATCACATGTTTAATAAGAATACTGTAAAATATCTTAGAACAGATTGAGTTTTCCTATTCCAACTAAAGCAAAAGAAACGCACTTAAAATTTTAAATGAAATCTATCCTTCTAACAAACTCTTAAATCAAAAATGTAATATAGATATTGTCCCCTGTTCTTTCTGTAATAGCCATTCTGAAGACACTGACCATATCTTCTTTACATGCAATTTTTCCACAGTCTTCTGGTTATCAGTTCAGGACTGGTTGATAGAAAAGGAGGTGGTTGTTGATGGTTTTGCTTTTACTTTACAACATATCTTATTTGGAATTCCCAAAGACTGCTGTGCTCATTTTTATTTGATCAATAACATTGTAATAATGGCAAAATATTTCATTCGCAAATGTAGATTTTTAAAAAAAATCCCTCCCACTACTTGTGTTCAAAAATGATCTGAAGTGTTTTTCTAAAGCCCTTGAGAGAATGAGAGGTAGGAGTGCGATGAAGCTGATTGATCTTTTGATTTCATATGATTTGGTGTGATATTGCCCCTTAATTTAATTTATTTGTATTTATTGTATTTTTATTTATTTTACCCTAAGTGAGATGTAAGATATGATTTCAAATATGTCTATTTTCTTTGTCTTTTTTAAGTAATTTTTTGGTTAAATTGTGTTGAGCCTTTCATTCGAATTTTTTACGCACTGTAGTATGATTACATTTGCCTTGGTTGTATGTATAATTTTGAATTCAATAAAAAAAAAGCAACTGGTCGCAGCCTTTTCGCTCCTCCACGTCTTAACAAAGAGTTAATTTACCTTGTTAATTTCATTGTAGAAAGTATATCTGTATATATTGTATTCTGTACACAAAGTTTTTTCTGAAGTTCAAGTCAGCCTGAAGAAGGTAATATTTATTTACCGAAAGGTTTTTTTTTTTTTTTTTTTTTTTTTTTTCTCAAAAAAATCCATAAAAATCTAACAAAAAAAAAATAAAAATACCAGAAAAGTTCCAAAAAATACACATACAGTTCTGACATTATGGTCAATTTCCGTGGTAGACCGAGACAGAGAACCACACCAAGTCCAAAAATTAGACACACAAGTGTTACACCAGATTATAGATATTTTAATTTCACACCGAGTAACACTTCAGCACGCCACCGTGTTAAGGAGCAGAGTTTCCCGTACAGGAGACAAAGAAATACAGCTCCACAGCTCCGCCCTGTAAAAAATAGAAACAACACAAACATTCAGAAACAGGGAATTTAACCCTCTGGGGACCAAGCTGTTTTTGGGGTCCTTGAGATGTTCTGACATGCTCTGACATTTGTGCTTTTTTCAGTTATTTATAAACATGATAATGGCAAAGGTGTAAATTCACTCTATATAGCACAAACAGGGCTACCATAATATGCGAGCAACGTGTATGTAGATGTTTGTATTTTTAAGAGAATAATATTTATGCGTGGTAATTGGAAAAAATTAAAATTAAAGTTGCTGAATTAAGACCACAAAATATGTGTCCACAAGACTTTTGACTAATGGATGTTGTCCCTTTGAGTTCTAGCTTCAAAATTATGTGAAAATAGTCTTGCTTTATCGTTCACAAAAAAAAAATTGATTGATTTAAATGGTGTAAAACAGGTTTTGCTTGGAAAGCCAATATGCGAGGGGGAGGAGTAGTTTACACCTTAGATTACATTGTCCCACCCACTCTGCATAATGACTCTGCATAATTAGCCATTCATTCAGGTGTGACACTGACTGAGCCACAATGCAAGGACAAAAGATGTATTTAGAAGAAGACTTATATTGACCATTTAAGATTTCGCTTACATCTATCTTGTAAATATGTTTTGCTATTTTATTAATGTTACAATTACAACAATTATTACAATTTCAACAATATTCCAAGTGTACTCTTTCTTTGTAAAAAAGAAAAAGAAAAAAGATTATAGGCCTACATTTTATCATATGTATTCATTAGTTTGAATATAGCAAATATATATATATATATATATATATATATATATATATATATATATACACACTCACCTAAAGGATTATTAGGAACACCTGTTCAATTTCTCATTAATGCAATTATCTAATCAACCAATCACATGGCAGTTGCTTCAATGCATTTAGGGGTGTGGTCCTGGTCAAGACAATCTCCTGAACTCCAAACTGAATGTCAGAATGGGAAAGAAAGGTGATTTAAGCAATTTTGAGCGTGGCATGGTTGTTGGTGCCAGACGGGCCGGTCTGAGTATTTCACAATCTGCTCAGTTACTGGGATTTTCACGCACAACCATTTCTAGGGTTTACAAAGAATGGTGTGAAAAGGGAAAAACATCCAGTATGCGGCAGTCCTGTGGGCGAAAATGCCTTGTTGATGCTAGAGGTCAGAGGAGGATGGGCCGACTGATTCAAGCTGATAGAAGAGCAACTTTGACTGAAATAACCACTCGTTACAACCGAGGTATGCAGCAAAGCATTTGTGAAGCCACAACACGCACAACCTTGAGGCGGATGGGCTACAACAGCAGAAGACCCCACCGGGTACCACTCATCTCCACTACAAATAGGAAAAAGAGGCTACAATTTGCACGAGCTCACCAAAATTGGACAGTTGAAGACTGGAAAAATGTTGCCTGGTCTGATGAGTCTCGATTTCTGTTGAGACATTCAGATGGTAGAGTCAGAATTTGGCGTAAACAGAATGAGAACATGGATCCATCATGCCTTGTTACCACTGTGCAGGCTGGTGGTGGTGGTGTAATGGTGTGGGGGATGTTTTCTTGGCACACTTTAGGCCCCTTAGTGCCAATTGGGCATCGTTTAAATGCCACGGCCTACCTGAGCATTGTTTCTGACCATGTCCATCCCTTTATGACCACCATGTACCCATCCTCTGATGGCTACTTCCAGCAGGATAATGCACCATGTCACAAAGCTTGAATCATTTCAAATTGGTTTCTTGACCATGACAATGAGTTCACTGTACTAAAATGGCCCCCACAGTCACCAGATCTCAACCCAATAGAGCATCTTTGGGATGTGGTGGAACGGGAGCTTCGTGCCCTGGATGTGCATCCCACAAATCTCCATCAACTGCAAGATGCTATCCTATCAATATGGGCCAACATTTCTAAAGAATGCTTTCAGCACCTTGTTGATTCAATGCCACGTAGAATTAAGGCAGTTCTGAAGGCGAAAGGGGGTCAAACACAGTATTAGTATGGTGTTCCTAATAATCCTTTAGGTGAGTGTATATATATATATATATATAACGTTAGATATGAGCAGAAATTGCTAAACAAAAGCTTAGGCTATTTGATGTGGCAGTATATTCTACAGTAGCCTAAAAACTGTACCCAAATCTAGTCAACAAGTGACTGACTGTAACGTTGTTTTTATGAAATATTAGGGCATATAAATGCTAATTTGCAGTTTAATACGTTGCTTATACAAATACATTTTATTTCAACATATTCCAGTCGATTTTTACTCATCTCAGTAGGCTATAGCAAAGCAGTTTATTCTTTCACACACAGACGCACGATTTATATTTAGGCTAAACAGTCTTTACAAATATGTACCCTTCATTCATCTCACAGAAAGGCGAGTCATATTATAGAAATGCGATTCATCTTTTTGCGGTTTGCATAGGCCTACACTAAGGTTATTCCATAACGTTATTCCACATCAACACTTGAGAAAAGAAAACAGCCTACCTCACTCCTCAGCGGGATCTGCTCCTCATATCAGCACTGTTCTGAGGAATCTTTTCTCCATAAGGTAGGCTATTATGCCTCACTCGATTGCAACGCGCTTTGTTTACAGCTGATGTGGGCGTTCTCAGAATTTGCGTTTGAATAGCACGCGCTCTCCGGGGAGTGGTCAAATTACTTTTGAATGGCTCGTAATGAGCTCGACTGGAGTCGCTCTCTTTTTGTACAGATTACAGAAGCTGAGAATATTTGTTTTTTATATAAATTACTTAATTTAAAAGATGCGATCTCAAGCTTTATGCCCGTGGGTCTGTTTGCCTGTTTGACTGAATTTTCGCGGAGTTATAGATCATTTTTGAACGCGTTTCAAATGGGAGTTTACTGACAGAGAGAAGGCAGAAATCGCATCATGTTAATTTTTCTTTATTTGTCAAAAAGCAAAACACTTTATTTTTATTGTGAGTATACAGAAAAAAAAATAGAAACTGAACAGGATCGATTGATGTATTACACGAAAATGAAAGATCAAAATTAACAGAGCATTTAGTGTTTATTTTCATTGCTAAAAAAAAAAACGAGCAAAACATATATGGTCCCCAGAGGGTTAAAGTTGTCCATATATGTTTGCGATATTGCTATATTCACTCACAAAAATAAATGTTTATAAATTTATGGTAGGACATTTACAAAATATAAAACATCTTTATTTAATATCCTAATGATTTTTGGAATAAAATAAAAATCGATAATTTTGACCCATACAATGTATTGTTGGCTATTGCCACAAATACCCTGTGCGACTTGTGACTGGTTTTGTGATCCAGAGTCACTAATGATTTGCTGCTCAAGAAACATTTCTGATTATTATCAATGTTCATATTTTTGTGGAAACTGTGATACATTTTATATGTCAGGATTATTTGATGAATAGAAAGTTCAAAAGAACAGCATTTATTTGAAATAGAATCTTTCGCAACATTATAGCCTGTGCCTGAATGTGACACTGAATGTGTGCTTGATTAATAAAGTATTAATTACTTAAAAAAAACTATTGACCCCAAATGTTAACTGTATACAATACTTTTATGAAATAATTTATATCTATAACATTATTTGTTAGAAAGAAATTCTAAGTCAAGTTAAATTAAATGGTGCACTTGTGTTTGTGATGTGATTTTTATAAAAAAAAGTTTATTAAATGTTTATGTTCAGGAAAATTCTGTGAAATTTGTATAAAATCTGGCTTAAATCAATTTTTTTTTTGTATAAAATGTATTGTTCAATGATCTCTTTAAATAGATTTTTAACTATATAAGGCCTTCGTGTCATTCGGAGCGACCACTTATCATGTGGTGCGACCAATAAAAGCAATCACTGTATTAAATGTAAAATAAAATATCTTATTTCTGTGGCTGAAATATGAATCACAGATACAGTATGCTTTAGTAAATTATATTTTTAAAACATTTCTATCAGTTTTATGTGATTTACAGGAAAAATAAGTCTGTTAACTAGATTTAAGAAGGCAACTCAGAAATTATAGAACAAAAAATGAGATCATTATTTATCAAAACTCAAAAGAAATGCAAATACTTGGTTTCTAAACACTTTAATTACTAAGAACTTGCAAAATAATGTTTAAGCATGTTAAGGATGTTAATTAATTTTAAGATAAATCACGGTCGCACCACATGACATTTTTTAAGGCTACAGACAATTCATCTAGATGAAAAAACACTAAAATCACTTAAATTAAATTTTAAAAATGAATTTAGGTGTACACAACATCCTTAATGTTTGAACAATTGCAACAGATATTATTATTTTTAGTATTTTAAAATTGGCCTGTCGAAAATCCTTATACGTCATTGACCCGTTAGCACATATCCTCTAAAATTTCCTCTACTTCTTTAATATTGTCGGTGTAAATGGGCTCTTCGAGTGGACGATAATGTTCCGTAGCATTACCTTTATCGGCTGGCTTGATCACTGTCTCAGTATTGTGATATTATTCTTTAAGGGCTTTTCTTTCGCCCGGGGGAAAATTCGGGGTCGCACTCAAACCCCAGTGTAATTTTTTGAAGGCAAAATTGTCAGCTCTAATGATTTTGTCAATTTCTTTAGGCAAGCTAGATAACGCGTGCTCCCAGTCAGAGGGGTGAGTGAGCGGTACTTTGGTTTTTAGTTTTTTCTTGCCCTCAAAGAATGTCTCTAGTTTGAGTCTGCGGTGGTATGCCTGCATGTCTGCTAACAACTCTTTTTTTCTGCAGCTCGATGGGGTGGGGATGTAGGAGAGGCCCCTTTAAAGAGCATCTTGCATGTAAAAAAAAAATCTAAATGAATATATAACCGTGTATGAAAATACCATATGAAAAGATAATGCAGGATTTAAAATGTTTTAAAACGACATAAGGACACCAATTTAGTAGATAAAGTGAGCGTTTCTTTGACTGCTCGTACAAACCGCTTTTTTTCAACATCGCGTCATTTTACGTCACACGAGGGAGACGTGTGCTGTGAGTCAGTGTGTTTTCAGTAGTTTTTGTATTTCAATTTATCATCATCATGGTAAATTTATGTGTTTGTGGAGCTTGCAATAACTCCAGCCTGTCAGGACATCGAGTCCACCGGTTTCCTAACAAGAAAAAGGACGGTGCTATCTTTCGTGCCTGGGTGCGGGTTGTGCAGGTGAAGAGACGGGATTTCTCTTCCGCGTCGGCTTCGGAAAACGCGGTCGTGTGTAGCGTTCACTTCAGATCGGAGGATTATCGTCCCGGCGATATGATGGAGCTCAACATGGGATACCGAAGTAAGAACCGGGTGAGACTCAGAGCTGGTGCGGTTCCTTCAGTGCACGCATCTTCGGGTTCTCCCGCTGGATGTAGGCGCGAGCACAACATCAACTGGCAAACGCAATGTAAGCGGAACGAAACTGAGCTACTCGTTATTGTGTTTGTGTGGACTGTTTATCAGTTTGGACCAGTGCAGCGCGAGCCTGATCAAGCAACACTAACTGCGAGATCCAGTAAATAAAGCATTTGAGTTCGCCACTGAAGTAATAACATCGCTGCGAGATCTAGTGAGAAATATCCACATTTCTCCGTTATTAACGGATCAAACAGCGCTGACGTGGAAACCAGGAATAAACATTGTGCAATGAATGAACAAACTATCCAGTGTCCACAGATCAGCAACATTCACCATGGCTTTACTGTAGTAACACTAACTGCAACCATGGAAGTTTGGCATTTTCCACTAAGGCCCAGTATGCATCCACCTCCCTGCAACACTGACTTTCCTCAGCTGTAAACATTGCCTCGCATTTCCCACACAAGCACCTATGGAACAAAAGCTGTATCAGGAATAAATATCTCTCTGTCTCTCGATGAGAAACCGCTAAGTTATATCACGTAACGTTAGTCTGGGCGGATATTAATGAGCATGACAAACGCCTGATCAAAGCTTAGTTTCTGTTATTGTAAGTTCCAATATGTTCTGTCTAACATTAATCCTGGCCTGTCCCTGCTCTCTTGGCAGCCTAGCAGGCTCATAATTGTATGGCTGTGGTCCGTCAACAATTTCCTCAGCGTCCGAAATGTCATTGCAATCCATTTTTCCCTGTTGTTTGAATCGACCGCTCTCCCTCGTGCTACGTCACGCCCGTCACGCCCATTTTCAGATGCGGAAGTAAAATTTTCTCACAAAAACGACTCCAGAAGCCACTGTAGCGTATTTATAATTTTTTTTTAAAGAAAATCTAGTTCCTACATTATTTTTCTATACATTGACTTGTTGGGTCTTCTAACCTGCAAGATGCTCTTTAATCCGGTCTGGACAGCCCTCCTTGGTGCACCCCGGCCGTGGACAGCCCTCTCTGGTCGACCCCTGGAAGAAAATTGTAATAAAAAACAAACAATAGCAGTCATTCAATTCACTACATATAAAACAGATGTTATGAGACGGATTATTGGTGTCAACATTATTATTATTATTATCACTGAGATTATTATATACATATCTACGTATTCATCAAGTGGACATGGTTATGGGACGTTGGAGCATGGTATCGTTCCCCTCTTGACCTTGGGTGACCGTTAGTGGTCAGCAGAAAGTGGGCCAGTGCATAGCCATTTCTGGGACCTTAGGGTCCTGGATCTTGGATCATTTCATTCCCCTAACCGAGCCCGAGCCACTGACTCTGAGCTTTTGGATAGCCCTGGGTTGAGATGGGGGTCGTTCAGTGTGTCTTTTGTCTCTTATGTCCCTATTTGATCAACCTTATGAAATAATGCACCAAACATTATATGGACACTTATGGATATTTTATCCTATTGGAAGAGCATTGGGATTTAAGAGACCTATATTGGATAGTGAAAAAGATAAATAATGGATATATACATAGGTATGTTTATACACCTATTTTATAATTTGCAAATGCATAGTTAATCTTTATATATTTTTCTGATACCCTTTGGGATGTAATAGGACCATATATACATATGGAAAATATTAAAATTCATTTATTTTACCTTAAAAACACAAAACGATGTCGTCCCTGACAAAACGATGTCGTCGCGGGAATAATTCCCAAACACATATCAAACGGCATTTTCTGCCTCAACTTATATTTTTCCTATACCATTTGGGATGTATTGGGATTAAATTCACATATGGGTAAAATTAAAACGCATTATTTTACCTTAAAAACGCTTTGTGGATAAAACGATGTCGTCCCGGGCGAAACGATGTCGTCGTGTAAACAAATCCCAAACACATACTTAACAGCATTTTCTGTCCCAACTCTTTTTATGAAAGTTTTCAACTTTATATTTTAGTCATAAATTTTCATTTACGGAATTTTTACTCATATCTAAGACTATATTTAACAGGTTTATAGTTTCTTACCATTCTCAGTGGGCATGACGTCATCAGGGATCGACGCACACGCACGAACGAAACTAACTAATTTCTTACTTAAATCAGGAAATAAATATACTAACACAACTATACACTTTACTATATGAACTTCTACTTACCTTTCGCTGTCCAGTTTTGAAGCTATTTCACTGAGAAGGACTGTAAATCCACATATTGAAAACTAGTCTTTTTTCTAGAGCTAGACTATATAAGGGGGCGCGCATTCAAGCGCGCTCTCATCTCATGCTCTCATCAGACAGCAACTGGTCGCAGCCTTTTCGCTCCTCCACGTCTTAACAAAGAGCTCATTTACCTTGTTAATCTCATTGTAGAAGATTGTAACGGCCACCTAATGTTATAGTGTTCATGACATGAATGTTGTGTATGCCTTTAAGATGACATGTTATTGTATGCGCGCTGTTCAAGTGAGCGCGTGCGCAGTGAGAGAAGAGTATTGCTCGTGAGAGGAGAGAGATGACCGCTCTACCGACTGCTCCTTTGATTTACTGTGTTTACGTTCTACTCTTATTTGTAGCGTGTTTTCAGAGTGTTTTTCCCCTGTTAATATTCGCTCTATGACATGTATGAGAAGAGTGCATTTAACTGAGAGGAATTATATAAAGACTCGTGGAACTACCATCCGTTCGCGCTGTCTTTTCTATTCATCCTGGGCAGACTTAAAACTCTGACAGCGTTACAAATTGGCGCCCGAACAACTGGATTCACCGGTCATCTCTTGTCCTTTATCTACAAGGAGGTTCGGATTGTTATTGTTGTTGTTGTTTTTTGGAAGAGGTTTTCGTTGCTGGAGTTTTTCCATTCCACCATGCTGACTAGCTTGCTAACCATGGACACCATGCGGTCGGTGCGTGACTGATTTTCAGGTGATGTTGTTTTTTTTAATGTTGGTTTTGACTGGTTTCCAATACTATTTTCGTGGATCGCCCGAATATTGACTGTTTTCATAGTATAAAACCAGTTGGAGGATTTTTTTTGTTTGTTTGTTTTTTTCTCTCTCAACGTTTCTCCTTGTGGAATGTGGATCAATAACTGAACTGAACTATATTGAAAGAAACAAAAACAATCTTATTTTTATTTTATTTTTATTTTTTTGTGTGTGTGTTGATCGGACAGTCATTAACGGATGACA
This sequence comes from Squalius cephalus, assembly GCF_949319135.1. NCBI lineage: Eukaryota > Metazoa > Chordata > Actinopteri > Cypriniformes > Leuciscidae > Squalius > Squalius cephalus. The sequence continues at coordinate 988,127 of NC_137125.1, read as the reverse complement.
AAAAGGGAACATTGAAGTGAAGACTGTGTGGAACACTTCTGGGACATAATTATTATTATTTTTTTTTTATCTGTTCATTTCAAACCAGCACGTGCGGAATAGATTGCATTTGGAAAGGACACTTGGTTGAGTACATTTTTGTTGAGACTATTGTGCAAATCACTAATTTTTCATAGTTTTTGTGATACTATTTTTTTTTGTGGGTAACATTGCTGTGTTATACTGTTGTGCAGCGTATCTTGGTTTGCAGTTAAAGGTGAAAAGCAGGGCAGAAGTTAATTTTCTGAGTTTTTACATAAACACACTGCTGTTTTTCTTGTGGGTATAGAAAAGTTAACAGTTAGTACAAAGTTAGTACAGCTTTTGACTCATATTTGTGTAAATTTACGGTATCTTGATTTATTATTTGCATTTATTGATTGTGATTTCATACATAATGGCTACTCACCCTGACTTTCAGTCTGACTTTACTGACTGGCCCGCAGATGCAGACTCTTTTCTACAACAGGGAGCGTCACAGCATACTATTGAAGATTTACGGTCTCAAAACAAGTTGTTACAAGCAGAAGTGGCAGTGCTGCAGCAGTGCCTTCGCGAATCGATTGACCTACAAAAGGACATGATGGACCGTTTAACACATCAAGAGTGTACCGTGCCTGTGACCCCACATCCAGCTCCCAGAGCCAGCTCAACTCCTTACAGTTTGGGCCAAGCTAAGTCATCAGCTCAAAGGTCAGTGCCAGTCAATGTAACTTATAGCTCTGTACCTACATTTTCTCAACCACTCACTGTGGATATGAGTGCCACAACAAATGCACTTACTGCTATGCTTAACCAATCACGGCTCGAGCCACCCGTGTTTGCTGCAGATGGTTCCCTGAATCCTGAGGAATGGCTTCAGTCTCTCAACGTGTATAGGACCTCCCTGGATCTTTCAGATGTCCAAATTCTCCTTGAGCTCCCACGTTTTCTGTCAAAAGAGCCAAGAAAATGGTTTGCTGCACTAAGCACACATTTGACCAGTTGGAATCAGTTCTGTGAGTTCTTTAGGACAGTCTTTCTGCCTTCGGACAATCAGGAACGTGTCCTGAGGGGCATTTTGGACCGTATGCAGATGCCGGATGAGCCACTGCCGACCTTTGTCGCTCATATGTTGGGTGAGTTTCGTAAGCTAAGGTCCCCTCCACCTCAACTAGAGCAAATAGACTTGATAAGGAAGCATGTGCTTGAGAAATATAGAGTCGCTCTTTATGGCACACCCATACCGTCAGTCATGGACCTTCTTTTGCGGGCTCACGAGCTTCATGCAGTCCTTGGTCCAAGTTTTGAGTGTCCTCCTCAGAGACAAGCTGGCAGTACGCCTAAAAGGGATGTTCACTGTTTTAAGTGCTCCTTGCCAGGATTCACCACTCGTACTTGTCCAAATTGTAGTCTAGGAGAAAGACTGCGTTTGTCTCCAATGGAGCCCCCAGAACCCCCGAGAGATACAGTCAATAGGGTGTCGGACGTTGGACGGATGGATGGCTCTGACCAAGCCATGGGTGAAGGAAACATGGCCCCAGACTTTGCCCAGAGGGGAAACTTCAGAGGAGGGAGGACGTTCAGACGAGGCAATCCTCCCTCCAGAAGATAGATGTGCCTCGCTTACCTGATGATTCCGTAAATGATCAACCTGAGCTGTGTCATGTGGAGGATATTGCTTCCACGTCCTATTGGAATACCCCGTTCAGAGTGAAGGTTAATCTTTATGGACAAGTTTTTGATGCAACTCTTGACACTGGTGCTTCTCTCTCTGCGGTGCACTCAGCGGTTGTCCAGACTATTCCTGGGGGGGACGTACGATTAAAACCGTGGTCTGCACCTCCAGTTCAGCTTGCGGATGGAGCATCCTGTTGCCCGCTGGGTGTCATTTGGTTGTCTTTGGGTTTCTTGGGCCAGCGTTTCTATCACCGCTTTGCTGTTGTCCATAATCTTTCTTCTCCCGTTATCTTGGGTATGGATTTTATGTTGAGATCTTCAGTTTCGATTCATGTTCCGTCCAGGACGGTAGTGCTCGGCGATGAGCCGGTGCCCTTTGAGGAGTTAGAGGGTGCTGACTTAAAGATACCTAGTCCTGATCCTGATTTGTCCTGCCTGGATTTCAATTCTTCTGCCCTGTCTGAGAAGGTTGGAGAATCATCGCTGGAAAACGAGCAGCAACATAAATTAACTGAACTGCTCAAGACCTTCAGTGGGTTGTTTGATGGACATTTAGGACGCACCTCTCTTGTGGAGCACGAAATTATTACAGCTGATGCAAAACCGGTTCACCTTGCCCCGTACCGCACTTCTCCTGCTAAAAAGGAACTCATTGAGTCTCAAATCAAAGACATGTTGAGAGAAGGGATAATTGAACCTGCCTCTGGTCCTTGGGCTGCCCCAGTTGTAATTGTACCAAAGCATTCAGGAGAGCCAAGGTTCTGTGTCGATTATCGTGCACTAAATAAGCTCACTGTTAAAGACTCTTATCCTCTACCGAGGATTGATGAATCTCTTGACTTCCTGGCTAGAGGGACTTTCATTTCCACCATTGACTTGGCCAGAGGCTACTGGCAGGTGGCAGTGGCGGAGAACTCCAAGCCAAAGACAGCTTTCATTTCCCACTGTGGGTTATTTCAGTTTCGGGTCTTACCTTTTGGATTGTGCAATGCGCCCGCCACATTTCAAAGGCTCATGAACACAGTCCTTGCGGGTCTCATCTATAAATCGTGTGCCGTCTACTTGGATGATATTGTGGTGGCGTCGCCTACTTTCGAACAGCACCTTGTGGACCTGAGAGAGGTTCTCACCAGGCTGGGATCTGCTGGACTGTCTATCAAGCTGGCAAAATGCCAGTTCTGCAGGAGCGAACTCACCTTTCTGGGTTACAAAATCACCCCAAATGGTATCATGCCAAATGAGGAAAAAGTGAGAGCAGTGATTGATTTTCATACCCCAGCTAATGTGAAACAAGTACGACAGTTTCTGGGAATGACCAGCTATTATAGGCGTTTCATCCAGGATTATGCCCGACATGCTGAGCCACTCTTTGCGTTGACCAGGACGGATGTTCCCTTTGTATGGTCAAATGAATGTCAGACAGCCATGGATTATCTCAAGGGAAAGCTTACTTCCGCACCTATTTTGACATTCCCGGACTTCTCTCTTCCTTTCTCTATCCATGCGGATGCGTGCGACAGTGGACTTGGCGCTGCACTCATGCAGAAGGACGAAAATAGCAGAGATGTTGTGGTGGCCTATGCAAGTCGTGCCCTCCATAAGTCAGAAAAACCCTATTCTACTCCGGAAAAGGAGTGCTTAGCGGTCATCTGGGCCCTCGAACACTTCAGGCCTTATATCGAGGGTCTACATGTGACTATTTTTTCAGACCACAGCAGTTTGAGATGGCTTATGTCGCGCCCAAACCTCTCTGGCCGGCTGGCTAGGTGGTCTCTCAGATTGCAGGATTTCGACTTTGACATTGTCCATAAGCCAGGGACAAGTAACAGTGTCCCTGATGCACTTTCACGTAACCCTGTTCCTTCTGGCAGTGTACCTTTGGGACTTCTCCCTGATTATGCCATTATTGGGGGACTGGACCTGCGTGCTTTACCCCCTGTAATGTTTTCAGATCGGGAGCACATTAGGCAGCTGCAGCTCAACGACCCAGAGACTGGAAAGCTGCTGCGGATGTTGGAGGCACAGGATGAGAATAGCGCTGAGGAGTTGTCTCAGTATGAGATCCAGGATGGACTCCTGTACTTTGTGGATGGCAAAGTGGCTTGTAATCTCCACCCTATGAAGCGCCTTAAACTGTACGCACCTACGGCTATGAAAAGGAGTTTGATGGAATATTACCATGATCACCCGATGGCTGGTCACTTGGGCATGACGAAGACTATAGCGCGGCTGAAACTTCGATTTTACTGGCCAAAAATGTCATCTGACGCTAAGAAGTATGTTGCCTCCTGTACTGTCTGCCAGTTCACAAAACCAAGCCAGAGAAAACCTGCTGGGTTCATGGTTCCCATCCGCCCTCAAAGACCTTGGGAGTATACTGGAGTGGACTTTGTGGGTCCTTTACCGCGCACACCCTGCGGTAATGCTTACATTTTGGTCTTTGTGGACTATTTTTCGAAGTGGGTGGAGGTTAGTGCAGTACGAGAAGCGACTGCCCAAGTTGCTGCCGGCAAGTTGCTTAGTGAGGTGTTCGCACGACATGGGGTGCCTAATTACCTGATTTCGGACAGAGGGTCACCATTTGTGAGTGAACTATTCAGGCATGTTCTCACTACTCTGGGGTCGGAACACAGACTTACAACTGCGTATCACCCCCAGACGAATGCAACGGAGAGGGTGAATCGGACGTTGAAGACGGCCATCCGTGCTTACGTCGGTAACAAGCACACTGCTTGGGATCGTTACCTGCCCCAAATTTGTTTTGCTTTGAGGACTGCTCCACATGAAAGTACGGGCCAAAGCCCATCCATGTTGCTGTATGGGCGAGAATTGAATACCCCTCTTGACCTCATCACTCAGCCGAATAGTGATGGTGGGGATGAACCTGGTATCCCATACCCGGAAAGCTTGGAGTCATCGATCAGAGAAGCACATGATCATGCTAGGTCCGTTTTGGATGAGAACCATGACAAAAGAAAGAAGTACTACGACAAAAGGCGTCGGCCTGTGTCTTACTCTGTAAATGAGTTGGTCAGAATTAAGACTCATCCCCGTTCGGATGCACTGGCGAACTTCACGGCTAAGCTAGCACCTCTATATGCTGGCCCTTACCAAATTGCACAAAAACTGTCGGAAGTGAACTACAGACTCATAGACGCGAGTACGGGGGCAGACGCAGGTGTATTTCATGTCGTGAATCTGCTTCCTTTTCGTACCTGGGAACCGCTTGAGTCAGAGACTGAGCCCACAGGGGTTTCTGTTGTAGAAACGTCAGCTGACAGTTCTTTGCTTGATGAAGTGCCGGAGGAAACGGAGGATACTGCCGGTGCTACCGCCGTAAACCTAACGGACTTGGGAATCAACGTTGACTATAGTCTCCCTGTGACGTCCAGTGCTCATGATGTGTCAGGAAATGTTGACAGTGTTGATGAGTTGCCTGACCTGCAGGTTGACGTTGGGTCTCAAAACGATGACTTGACTGTTAGTGATAATGTTCCTGACAGACACCATTATGACTTGAGACCTCGACGCGCACCAAGAATCACCTCAGACTGGTCGAGTAATAGGTGGACGAATGTGTACCACACAGACAGACTGGACCTTAAATAGTGTTTTGATTACGTCAATGTGTGTTAATTTGCTTGGTTTGTCACTTTGAAAGGCAGAAGGTTTAAAGGAGAAAAGAGGAGAATTGAGAATTAGTTTTAATACTTAGTCTGTTGACATGCTTGTTACAATGTTGTACACAAAAAGAGGAAAAATGTGTAAAAAAGGATGTCCTATATTTTGTTTCTGTTTGGTTACACGCTGTTTTCATTTGTTTGAAAATGCTGCTGCAGACAATGTATTTTGGTCCATCTGTACTGTCATGTATGCCAGTGTGTACCTTAGTAATACATTCTCCAGTATGGTTCTGTTATTTTGACAACTTTTCATGTATGAGGTTGTTTAAAGTGATGCTGTACTCAGTTGTGCACGGCTGAGGGCAGCCTTTACCTTCCTGGGGGGGATCTGTAACGGCCACCTAATGTTATAGTGTTCATGACATGAATGTTGTGTATGCCTTTAAGATGACATGTTATTGTATGCGCGCTGTTCAAGTGAGCGCGTGCGCAGTGAGAGAAGAGTATTGCTCGTGAGAGGAGAGAGATGACCGCTCTACCGACTGCTCCTTTGATTTACTGTGTTTACGTTCTACTCTTATTTGTAGCGTGTTTTCAGAGTGTTTTTCCCCTGTTAATATTCGCTCTATGACATGTATGAGAAGAGTGCATTTAACTGAGAGGAATTATATAAAGACTCGTGGAACTACCATCCGTTCGCGCTGTCTTTTCTATTCATCCTGGGCAGACTTAAAACTCTGACAGCGTTACAAGATATATCTCTATATATAAATATACATATATTGTACTCTCTATTATAGTTTATTGATATTGTATATATATTTTTCTACTGTTCCTTAAAAAGTTTTTTCCTTAAAGTTCAAGTCAGCCTGAAGAAGGTAATATTATTTACCGAAACGTCGCGAAGGACTTGAACCATTTTTTTTTTTTTTTACTTTTTACCATTTCTTTTGTTCTTTTGTTATTTCTTGGTCAGTTTTTGTTCATAAAAAAAATCCATAAATTAACAAAAAAAAATTCATAAAAAAAAAAAAAAGTTTCAAACAAATATACACACACAGTTCTGGCATCATGGACAATTCCCGTGGTAGACCAAGACAGAGAACCACACCACGTCCAAAAATTAGACACACAAGTGTTACACCAGATTACAGATATTTTAATGTCACAGCGAGTAACACTTAAGCACGTCCCCGTGATAAGGAGCAGAGTTTCCCAGACAGGAGACAGAGGAATGCAGCTCCACACTTCCGCCCTGTTAAACAGAGGAACACAAACATTCAGAGACATCAAAACAGGGAGTTTAATAGAGCCACTTACAGGGGGGTGTCCAGGCCTGGACCCTCCCAACACTTCCCTGCTCCACAAAATGACCGTTACGACAAGGTAGTAGATCCATACAGATCTCCCTATCATAAGGATCATGTTGGAGCAGTTGCAGGCCCACACAGGCCTCCTGGTCAGAACACAAAGGGAAAGAGGAAAGTTAGAGAATCACGTCCCTACCAGGGTGGTATGGTAGCACATAAACGCGCTCGGTGTGATTATTTTCAGGAAGGTCCAGAGACCCAGAACGAGGATGACTTTCCTCGCCCACAACGCCCTGAGTACCAACATACCAGATCATATTTCAGCAGTAACTACACATACACCCCCTCCAATCAGAGACCCAGAACGGTTTCTTTCAGTCTTCATGGAGGCAGACAGAAGGACGTGACTCATCCTCTAAACCAGTGGTTCTCAACCTTTTTTGGGCCAGCGCCCCCTTATCCAATATCCAGGTCCCTGAACGCCCCCCACCCCCAAACTAATGAGCGACCAGGAATGAATGAGAGTTAACAGATGAAATAAGTGCAAAATTGAATTTTATTAATACAATGGAACTACACTCCACAGTGATTAATCCAAAAAACAATCTATAAACTGCATTGGCATAGCAATACAAGTTTTTCTCACATGATTTTTGGTAAATCTGTGGTGGGTGGACCTCAGGCCTTCTAGGGGGGTTGGGGGGCATGCCCCCCCCCCCGTAAGAAAATTTTGTGCATTTTAATGTTTAATTCATCAATCTGGTGCACTTTGACAGTTCAAAATTAAAAGCGCCAACCCATATTCACTGCAAATTAAAGAAAAATTCAAACCTCTTTTAGTTGTGTCTGTCTACATTACACTACTACATAATAATAGTTATAATATTAATCCCATGACAGTAGCCATATATTGTAAAACAAATGCACTGAAAAATAAAGGACGGTCATTAAAGTGGTAATGTTTGCACTTAGGTTTAATTATGCATTTAGGAGAGTATTGCAAGAAGCTGCTTACATTAACCTTACTTTCGAAAAATAAATAAATACAATCATGATTTTTCATGAAAAATTATGTTAGAATTAGTAGGCCTAAAATACCTTGGTTGTTGTCATCAATGGTAATTACAATTAATTTGGTTTGTCGTGATTAATTTGTGTTCATAATCTGTAAAAAAAAAAATCTTCTAACAAGATTAAACACATATGAACAATTAAATTATTATTGTATTATTAATTATTTTTATATCTTGAAACTATACCCAAGCAGCGTTTCGCGCTCAGATGTGATGGCGGAATGAATACATTACCAAAATGTGATTGCAGAATATATTTAAATTATCCATCAAATTGTCATTTTCTCCGTACTGTCTTGCGAGTTAACAATAATGCCTGACCAGTAAATTACTTGGTGAACAAAGAAAACATTTTGGCATTAGGGATTGGAATTAGTTGATGCCTAAAAATGTAAAAGTTTTACCTTATAAATAGAATTTAGTTTAATTAATTTTAAAATTCGTCGTCAGAGTGAATGGGAACATGATTTATTGAAAATATTTGAAAAAAATGTAAGTGTTTCTTAAGTCAATACTTTTTAATGGCTTGTCAACTTTCCATTCCTCCGCTGCGTGATTCTAGGCACCACTAGATTGTTGTCAGCGCGAAATGCATTTTTGAGCTCGTGAATGCTGATTCTTCTCAGCGCTGGATTGTAGTCAGTGCTTGAGCGCTGGTCTATGACTGGAAAAATAATAGAGTCGTTGCAAAAGTAACGATAGGCTACATGTTGCATTAAACTGGAAGATTTTAGAATGTTAGGGATTCTAAACTTTTGAATAAGAAATAATATCAAGTCGTCAAAATACAACTCGTCAAAACTCCGCGAATCACAACAAGCTTATTGGTGAGAACACTCACAGCATACACACACCCGAACTTGACTGCACATCGTATTTTTGACATTATTGATACTGCTTTCAATCGTAATGCAATAATGAACACAAAAAAACCTGCCTAGTGCCTACCTACAACACTGACGGTGGACTTGCGGTCAGGAGTAGAGCGGGTGCGGAGGAAGGTTTTTTTTTTTTTTTTTTGAGCGCTGCTGAGGTATTCTTTTACGCGCACCATAGACGCACGTGCACACACAATATGATATCACACTCTGCGCATATGTTTTACAACATAATTTAACAAAAACATAGTCCTAACACTTTTTAAATAGCCCACTTAAAGTGTTTATTACAACTAAATTACTAAATGCTTAAAATGAACAAAAGTAAATGAACAAAAATTTGCGTTATATATTTAAACTTGTGAACGCCCCCCATTAACACCTGAATGCCCCCCTTTCAAAAATCTTGCTTCCAACGCCCCCCGTTGTTCTCTGAACGCCCCCTGGGGGGCGGTACCGCCCCCATTGAGAACCACTACTCTAAACGATACTTACCTGCGCCTCACGAACAGGGCTGGAAACCAACACCACCGCCCTCCTCCTAGAAACAGAACGAGGGGGACTTCCGGTTTGTGCGATGACGGAGTAGGTCGCAAACTGGGAGAGCTCTGTTGAAATCCTATCCAAATTTGATTATTACACATTTATTTACCACAGTTAACTTGAGCAAGCTGTGTGGAAGTGCACTAAATATGGGGAAACCGACCAAAAAGCTAAATCAACCTACGGAGGGCACGCCTGAGGATAGCCAAAGTTTGGGTACGCAGGCTAACCAAAATGAACAGCATGCTGCTAGCAACGCGCCGCTAACCTTGGCAGATATGGAGAAACTTCTCAACTCGATGGAGGACCGCATTATTGCCAAACTATCTGTCCAACTCTCTGCTGACCGAGCAACGACTGACAGACATGACCGGACCATCCAGCAATAGTTGCACGTTAGCTTGATGAATAGATGCTCAGCTGCGGTGACGCGCGTGTTCCAGTAGCGTCGTCATATCTGGCTATAACATTACATATAGCCTATAACACGCTCTCACACGTTTATTTTTTAGCATTTTTGGGAGGAGTACAATTTACATATGTGGTTTCAACAACCAGATGCATTTACACTTGTCCAGTTTCGTCTGTAATGCGGCCCAGACCTCCTCCTGAAGTGGTGTGAGCGATCAGACTCAAATCCGTCTCGAATGCGTTTCGGAGGGCATTTACACCTGGTCTCTTCACGATCGGATAGCTATCCCATTACAGAACACGCATGAAGTGGCCAGGTGTAAACAGCCCCTAAGCTGACAGCTCTGAGTTTTGTTAGAAATCCCTGTCCCTTTGCAGATATTTCTTTTCAATTTGCCCCCTTTTTCCCTTTTTTTTCTTTTTTTCCCTCTCTTCCCTATCCCCGCCCATGCCGCCAGTCACTATTCACATCCCCATAATCTTCTAAATTATGACATCTAAAACCATTTGTAATCAAAGTCGGCCCATTCACTTTGTCTCTCTTAATGCCAAGGGTATGAATACCTGGGTGAAAAGACAAAAAATAACATCTTATCTACAACAAGTAAATTCGGACATAGCCTTTTTGCAGGAAACCCATCTTAAGAATGACCATGTCAACTATCTTAAAAAAGGCTGGGTTGGTCAAGTGTTCCACTCCCGGTTCAATGCTAAGGCCAGAGGGACAGCAATTCTCCTACATAAGGACATTCCCTTTCAAGCTGAGGAAGTGATTTCTGATAAAAATGGGAGATTTGTCATTGTAGCAGGCAGATTGTTCACCAGTCTTGTCATTTTGATCAATGTCTATGCTCCTAACTATGATGATTACAACTTTTTTAACAAACTGTTCTCTGCCATTCCCGGTGATAACAATTATAAGTTGATAATAGGTGGCGACTTTAACTGTGGGTGCTTCTCATTTCTTATTTGTGCATCCTCGTTTCCTTTCCTCGCTTCCTTTCCTCGCGTCTCAGCTCCACCCCCTGTAGGATGCGAGGGAAGGCTGCAAGGAAAAGACGCGAGGATAGAGGGATCGAATGTAACTTTTTTATATACATTGGAATACTTGATCACTCGAGCGTCACTTCATCGCGTCATCAGCAGCGCTCAAGGGATCTGCCCTTATGTAGTTGAAGTTTGTTTATTTAAGAAATTTATAATAAATAATAATAAAGCAAGGTACCCTGTTGAAATATGGGAGATGTGTGGTTTATATAAACTGCAAAGGTAAAGTATAAATTAAAATGATTGTGACCGATGTGAAGGGGTAGGAGAATTTAGACGTGCGTCACGTTTAAGTCGATAAAACTCTTCTGCATAGGATACACCTGTGTATCCTCGCTCATGACTCCTCAAGAAGCCTCCTCACTCCTCGATCCTCGACTCCTCGCGGTGCATTTAGAGAACTGAGATGTCCTTCAAGATGGCTGAGCTCGATCGTTTTCCGGGTCATAGGATGGAGGACGGAGGAGAGAGGAGACGAGGAGTGATATTGAGAAGCACCCCGTGTACTCAGCACTGTGTTAGACAGATCATCTAACAAGCCCCAACCCCTCACCAAATCTGCAAAAGTTGTCAATGAGTTCATAGCTCACAATGGTGTTTCAGACATTTGGCGATTCAAATTTAATAATAAAAAAATATTCTCCTTTTTCTCGAATGTCCATCACACTTACACTCGCATCGACTATTTTCTCCTAGACAATAGACTGCTGGGACATGTTAGCTCTTGCACGTATCATAGTATTACTATCTCAGATCACGGTGCGGTCTCATTTTACATAGCTCTACCCAACTGCTATAGACCCTCTCGCCCTACAAGCTCGCCAAGCCCAATCATCTCGCCTTATACCTAAGATTTATAATCAAACAGGGGAGATTGTGACAGACTATTTGGAAATTAATGATACCTTCAAACAATACTACAGTAAATTATACAGCTCTGAATGTGATGGTAACTTTTAACAGCTCAACCACTTCTTTGATAACCTTCAATTCCCTTCTGTTCCAGTTGAACAAAATTCATTACTGGGAGATGCGATCTGGCGGCTAGATTGGAGACGGTTATCCCACAAATTATTGCAGCAGACCAAACAGGCTTTATCCTAAATAGGCACTCTAGTTCAAATTTTAGAAGACTTTTCAATATTGTTTATTCCCCTTCATCCTGCTCCCCGGAAATGGTTATATCTCTTGACGCTGAAAAAGCGTTCGACCGAGTTGAATGGCAATATTTGTTTGCAACCTTAAAAAAATTCGGATTTGGAGATACCTTCATCTCCTGGATAAAACTCCTCTACTCTCATCCTACAGCCACAGTAATTACTAATGGACAGCAATCAGAGTATTTCTCTCTTGGCAGAGGCACACGTCAAAGCTGCAGTCTGTCTCCACTGCTTTTCGCTATTGCCATTGAACCGCTAGCCACTGCTCTTAGACAATCAGGGGATTTCCAGGGCATAGAGCGTTGGGGCCTCACACACAAATTATCCCTATATGCAGACGACATTCTTTTATATGTCTCAGACCCACTAAGTTCTGTTCCCTCCACTCGCAATATCCTAAAACAATTCGGAAGCTTCTCTGGTTATAAAATCAATTTTGAAAAAAGCGAGATGTTTCCTCTCAATCAAGCAGCCACTTCAATCTCTGCATCTCATTTCCCATTTAGAATTGTCAACAAGGGCTTTAAATATCTTGGGGTAGAGATTACTCCTGCTTTTTTGTCCCTCTTCACTAAGAATTTTAACATTTTGTTTGAAAAATGTAAAAAAGACATGGCTAGATGGATGAATCTTCCGCTGTCCCTAGCAGGCAGAGTTAATCTTATCAAAATGGTCGTGTTGCCAAAATTTCTTTACTTCTTCCAAAATATCCCCATCCTGATAAAAAAATCGTTTTTCAGCTCATTAGAGAGTAGTATATCTTCCTTTATCTGGAACGGTAAACCACCCAGAATCAAAAGAAGCTCCCTCCAAAGACCTAAAAAGCTAGCTGGCCTAGCTCTACCTAATTGTATTTACTATTATTGGGCATGTAATATAAAGACAATGTTACACTGGATGGGAAGAGGGGGCTCCAGTAGGAGTGAGGCCTGGATGCAAATGGAGTTTGCCTCTAGCTCATTTGATCTAGGTTCCATACTTCGTGCCCCTTCTCCTCCCCATCGAAGCCAGTTCTGCGCTAACCCAGTGGTCTATCACTCTATTAGAATTTGCTCTCAATTTAGAAGACATTTTAAGTTGCAGACAATGTCGGTGCATTCTCCCATAAAGAATAATTATAATTTCCCACCTTCTCTCACAGACTCTACCTTTGGAACTTGGTCCTCGAAGGGTATTAAGTCTATTTCCAATCTTTATGTAGATGGCAAGTTCAGATCATTTGCCCAACTCTCTCAATTATTCGATTTACCTATGTCTCACTTCTTTAGATTTCTCCAAATTAAATACTTTGTCCAGAAAAGTATAACCTCCTTTCCAGATTTTCCAGCAAGCAATATAGTTGACTATATCCTTTCACTATCCCCATCACACAAAGGTTTAATCTCAAATCTCTATAATAGTATAGGCAATGTCTCCCCGCATTCTTTGCAGGAGGTCAGGAGACTTTGGGAGGATGATCTTGAGGAGGAATTTACAGATGATCATTGGAAGGCTGTACTTGATTCAGTTTATAAATCTTCTCCGTGCGCCAGACATAATGTGATACAACTTAAAATAGTTCTAAGAGCACACTTGACCAAGACAAGGCTGGTGAAAATCTTCCCTGATATAGACCCTACGTGCCCTCGCTGTAAAGGCCAACCAGCGGATTATATACACATGTTCTGGTCCTGCCCTAAACTTTATACATTCTGGGCCAACATCTTTAGCGCTTACTCTAGGATACTTCAAAAAAACATTACCCCCAACCCAGTATGTGCCCTATTTGGATTTACCTCTGAAAATCGCCCCCAAACATGCCCCATTACAGCATTCACTTCTCTGATTGCCAGACGTCTCATTCTGCTCTCCTGGAAGGAGCAAACACCCCCCAGCTTCACTAGATGGGTTAAGGATGTAATGCATTTCCTGAAGCTGGAGAAGATCAGGTATACCCTTAAAGGCTCCGTGCAAACATTCAGGAAGGTTTGGAGCCCCTTCTTAGAATACTATGAGAGCTTACAAACGCCCTTAAATACGGATGAATAAGAAGTTATCTTCAGAGTGAAGCGGCAACATCCATTTCACACCGGCACCACCTCAACTCAAAACAACAATTCAATTGTTTTATGAACTTATTCGTCAGGTACACCATCTCGAGAAAGTGACCACGAAGGTTCAGAATAACCAGCCGATCACGTTCCAAAGGCTCACGGACCTCCTGATAGAGACGGTGAGACCAGCCTTTGCAAATGAGCGAGTCACACAATTGCTGCAGGGGAACGCAAAAAACTGGTCCGCTAAAACACAATTGATTCTCGAACAACATTACGAATCAATGATTGATGCAACTGTACTGAACATATGTACCCAGACCAATCAAGCCCATTGGCCTGAAGCATTTGAGGTAGCGTCACACTGGGCGGACAAAAATTACAGAGGTAGAGTTAGTGCAGAGGCTATTGAACAAGCGGAGGCCTTAATTACGGCAGAGGTTTCAATTTGTGAGAGCTCGACGGCACAGAAAGCCCCCACAGAAACAATGGGGACCGTACTCCCTCGCACTTACGCTGCGGTCGCTGCCTCCACCAGCCGAGCCGCCACACAGGTCACTGCACCTCTGCCGACCGTACCTCCTACCAACACCACTCCTGTAAAACAAACAATCAGTCAAAAACACGTAGAAACACAAACCTCTCCAACACTCTGTTTGCCAGAGAGAGCAGTCACCAACGCTCCTCCACATAGAGGAGATTGGTCCTTTGAGGAGTAAGCACCTCCCCAGGACCTGCCAGAGACCCCCCGGCCCATACAGGCTGGAGCACCTCAACCCTGTGAACAGAGGAAGAGAGCACAGAAGAGCCGCCACCTAAAAACGGGAGTGGAACCCTCTTTAACGGTCCCTCCAATTCACACCGGTGCCGGAAATCTCTATTTTAGTTCCTCCACCTCAGGAGGAAGAGCCACAATTCAATGACAGGGTACCCACCCCTCAGGTTGAACTAACCCCACCAGAACCTAATGGTTCTCCACCTAGCCCTCCTGGGTTAGTGACAGATTGCAGATTGTTCCCCTTTCCCCCAATGTCTACTCCAATTGCTTTCTCAGATCACTCTCAACATAGTAAATGCAGTAAATTAGAAAATTAAAACAAACAAACAAAAAAGATCAATTACTCCATTCATCACACTAAAACCTACCCCACTCACCTGTTAATCCGGTCTGGACAGCCCGCTTTGGTGCAACCCGGCCGTGGACAACCCTCTCTGGTCGACCCATGGAAGAAAATTTAAAACAAACAAACAAAATGATCAATTACTCCATTCATTACACCAAAACCTACCCCACTCACCTGTTAATCCGGTCTGGACAGCCCTCTGTAGTGCACCCCGAATGTTGGCAGCCCTCTTGGGTTGACCCCTAGAAGAATATTTAATAAAAAACAAACAATAGCAGTCATTCAATTCACTACATATAAAACAGATGTTATGAGACGGGTTATTGGTGTTAACATTATTATATTATTATTATTATTATCACTGAGATTATTATATACATATCTACATATTCATCAAGTGGACATGGTTATGGGACGTTGGAGCATGGTATCGTTCCCCTCTTGACCTTGGGTGACCGTTAGTGGTCAGCAGAAAGTGGGCCAGTGCATAGCCATTTCTGGGACCTTAGGGTCCTGGATCTTGGATCATTTCATTCCCCTAACCTTAAACACACCAGGGTAAGAACACACACACATACTGACTGGAAGATCCACTGAAGCTCAACTCACCGAAGCTGAAGCTCTTGTATGGAGCCCCATCCTCATCAACCTGATGGATGGCTTGCTTCTCGGCTCTCCAATAGAGCTTCACCGGCTCCGAACTCTCAGGCTGCTCCCTGAGAACATCAGGATTATCAGCACACTGATGTCGAAACACTGAAAAGCTCTGCTCAGACTCAGATGACGATGATTCGAGCGGCGAGATCTCAGACCTGCAGTGATTCCACAGAGCAAAAGACAAAAACAGATTAAAACCTGTAACAGATGGTTATATCTTAATCTCTGCGGTGAAACATCATGACACGCAAACAGCTCAGTTACTGAACATCCATTTATTCTTATCCTTCTCTATACAACCTTCTATATCCTTTACTGCACTGGAGTGTCCTGTTGGTTACACTACATCCCCCCCTTTTAGTCGCAACATCTCTTATTATCATTTCACATACTTATATTCCCATGGTTGCATATTTTCTTTTCTCAGGGAACAAACATATCAATAACATAACATTCAACTTTCTTTCCTAAACTGGAAGCCAGGGTAGACTGCCTGGACATTCCTGACTCTACTGAAGGGATTATTCTGCCCTTTTCTTGACAGCAGGTCTTCCTATGCTAATTCAGTTTATAAGTCCATTCTTTCTGGTGGACGGGAAATCCTACCCGACCTTGTCACTGTACCGTTGACAACTTGCTGAGCTGGTTCTGGAAGAACTGTAAGATGAGCTCTATTCCTTCTCAGTGTTCCCATCTCAGTTTCTACCTGATACGATCTGGGCGTTGATGCTTCTTCCTGGACCGTTCCAGTGGTTTTCGATGTCCTGATCCACACTTTCTGTCCAGGAATGATGACTGGTAGATTTTTCACTCTGTGTCTAGATCTGAATGTTTCTTGTTGTTTCTCTTTTAACAAGCTATCTTTCCTTCTGAAAACTTTCAGGTCAGGCCATCTTGGCGTGAGAGATTTAGGTGGAACTGGGACTGTTGACCATATTCTCCTCCCCATCAGGAGTTCTGCAGGTGAGATCCCATGAGTTAATGGAGTCGATCTGTAGGCCAAAAGAGCTCTCTGAGGGTCTTGGTTCTTTCTCAGCATTTGTTTTACTGTACGCACCGCTCGCTCTGCCTCTCCGTTGCTCTGTGGATATCGTGGACTGACACTCACCAGTGTTTCAGGGATTCCAAACCTGGCAAAGATGACCTTCAGCCTCTCCACTGTTGTTGCTGTTATGAGTTTTGGCAAGTTTGCAACCTCAATGTATCTCGAGAAATGCTGATGCGTCTGAAACATTTGGTTTACATGTGAACTTCAAGACTCTTTGACCAGAAATCTGACATGAGGTTTTACTTTCATGTGAAGGCGGCCTTTGCGAGGCTCCAGCTGATCATCGATCGTCCCACTGATGCATTAGAGGCCGTGAATCGTGAAGAGGGGGCCATGATCTCTTCGCTGGCTCAACTCATTCCAGTGGTGCAGAGAAACGTCCACGCGATGCACACAGATATAACCACTGAACTGAACACCGTGCTGATCAAGATTGCGGTAGGAGTCGGCAGAGACGCGAAATCATCTCATTTGAACATGTTCCGTGTAACAATATATCGCAATACAAAAATGCAACTATGTATTGTGGATAGTGACTATATGTATTGTGTATAGTTTACAGAGTTTTAGTGTCAATACTACATTAAACTACTATATATAATGTATAATAATGCAATGGGGGAATATCTGTGGTCCTGATAATGCCAAATGTCTGATGTTACTAGTAAAAAGTAGCCTACGTTATTTTAAATATCTAGTCAGTGACAGTGCAAGTAGATTAGTCTAAAATAATTCTGTATTTTCATAT
Organism: Squalius cephalus; assembly: GCF_949319135.1. NCBI lineage: Eukaryota > Metazoa > Chordata > Actinopteri > Cypriniformes > Leuciscidae > Squalius > Squalius cephalus. The sequence goes on along the minus strand of NC_137125.1, from coordinate 970,774 downwards.
TTCTTTTTTTTTATTAAATTTTCTGTAGACAAATAAAGGGTGTTTCAACAGATGTAAAATGAAACAAGGTGTCTGAAAGAAAAAGAAAATCAACAGAACAGTTCCACACAGCAATATAGACCCCCACCCATTAACCCCCCCCCATCCCGCCCAAGGCCACCCGTAGCACTCACAAGTAGATAAAAAAAACACAATAATAATAATAATAATAAAATAAACTAGTAAATACATAGACGAGAAAGTACGTAAACGGAAAAATAAAATAAAAATAAATCAATAAAAATAAATCAATAATAATAAGACAGTAAACAAAAGAAGAAAAGTCTCCCTCCTCCCCCCAGAAGTCTAATCAGGCGGTCTTGACATCTCGGTAAGACCTTCAATAGTAGTCAGTACAGGGTTCCAGGGCTCCAAGTTTTATGAAATGACCTTTAAGAGAATGTCTAAATTTTTCAAGGTGGATGCATTGCAATACTTCTCTTATCCAATCGTCATGTGATGGAGAAGTATGCTTCCATTTAAGGAGGATGGCACGCCTGGCCAGCAAAGTAGTAAAGGCAATGACGCAGTGCGCAGTAGCTGGTATACATGTGGTTGGGGAAAGGCCGAACAGGACAGTCAAGGAATTGGGGACAATAGTGTAATTGAGGGCCTGTGAGAGGGTTCTGAAAATGTCGGACCAATAATCTGATAGCGCCGGGCATGACCAGAACATGTGAAGATGATATATTTCTGTATTTTCAGCTTCAGAATCATGAATTATTGTATTCATATGTCTTGGGAGTATGGCAATAATACCGAATCGTGACGTGAGGGTGTCGTTACACCCCTACTGAAGTGTTAACGTAAGCGAAACACGATGTTGCAGGAGGCGTACAGGAGACTAGCGCAGCGCTGCAAGACTCACTTTGAGACGGAGGTCCAGCGTGACGTGACCTTGTTCGAGGAGTCTCGACTGCAGGACCTGCTCATCCTCACGGCTCGCGCTCCGGCTCTGGCTTCACTGTCACTTCAGGACGACTTACAACAGGTCTGGGATCAGAGACTCTCAGATCTGGTGGAAAGACGACAACAGTACCTGCAGGTGTGATCATGTTCATTGTTTGGCAACAGGCCACCAGCAAACACCCTTCATGTTTACTCAATTCACAAATTGTTCTACATTCTACGTCTAATTGTGTGTTCATCAGAAACTGGAGTGTTTTCTAAGGGTTCTGGAGGACGGTGTAGCCAAACACTTGGTGCTCGTGTCAGAGGAGCGTCAGCACAGGACTTGTGCGCTCATGGATCTCACGGCTCTGCTACCGTGCCCTCGTCCGCCGCTATTGTACAGCTCCACGAGCAACAGATCACGCGTCGCACTAAAGCCCTCGAGCATCTGAAAGCACATACGCGCTACGTCTAATTGTGTGTTCATCAGAAACCGGAGTGTGTTCTAAGGGTTCTGGAGGACGGTGTAGCCAAACACTCGGTGCACGTGTCAGAGGAGCGTCAGCACAGGACTTGTGCGCTCATGGATCTCACGGCTCTGCTACCGTGTCCTCCGTCCGCCGCTATTGTACAGCTCCACGAGCAACAGATCACGCGTCGCACTAAAGCCCTCGAGCATCTGAAAGCACATACGTTCTACGTCTAATTGTGTGTTCATCAGAAACTGGAGTGTGTTCTAAGGGTTCTGGAGGACGGTGTAGCCAAACACTCGGTGCTCGTGTCAGAGGAGCGTCAGCACAGGACTTGTGCGCTCATGGATCTCACGGCTCTGCTACCGTGTCCTCCGTCCGCCGCTATTGTACAGCTCCACGAGCAACAGATCACGCTTCGCACTAAAACCCTCGAGCATCTGAAAGCACATACGTTCTACGTCTAATTGTGTGTTCATCAGAAACTGGAGTGTGTTCTAAGGGTTCTGGAGGACGGTGTAGCCAAACACTCGGTGCTCGTGTCAGAGGAGCGTCAGCACAGGACTTGTGCGCTCATGGATCTCACGGCTCTGCTACCGTGTCCTCCGTCCGCCGCTATTGTACAGCTCCACGGGCAACAGATCACGCGTCGCACTAAAACCCTCGAGCATCTGAAAGCACATACGTTCTACATCTAATTGTGTGTTCATCAGAAACTGGAGTGTGTTCTAAGGGTTCTGGAGGACGGTGTAGCCAAACACTCGGTGCTCGTGTCAGAGGAGCGTCAGCACAGGACTTGTGCGCTCATGGATCTCACGGCTCTGCTACCGTGTCCTCCGTCCGCCGCTATTGTACAGCTCCACGAGCAACAGATCACGCTTCGCACTAAAACCCTCGAGCATCTGAAAGCACATACGTTCTACGTCTAATTGTGTGTTCATCAGAAACTGGAGTGTGTTCTAAGGGTTCTGGAGGACGGTGTAGCCAACACTCGGTGCTCGTGTCAGAGGAGCGTCAGCACAGGACTTGTGCGCTCATGGATCTCACGGCTCTGCTACCGTGTCCTCCGTCCGCCGCTATTGTACAGCTCCACGAGCAACAGATCACGCGTCGCACTAAAGCCCTCGAGCATCTGAAAGCACATACGCTCTACGTCTAATTGTGTGTTCATCAGAAACTGGAGTGTGTTCTAAGGGTTCTGGAGGACGGTGTAGCCAAACACTCGCTGCTCGTGTCAGAGGAGCGTCAGCACAGGACTTGTGCGCTCATGGATCTCACGGCTCTGCTACCGTGTCCTCCGTCCGCCGCTATTGTACAGCTCCACGAGCAACAGATCACGCGTCGCACTAAAGCCCTCGAGCATCTGAAAGCACATACGTTCTACGTCTAATTGTGTGTTCATCAGAAACTGGAGTGTGTTCTAAGGGTTCTGGAGGACGGTGTAGCCAAACACTCGGTGCTCGTGTCAGAGGAGCGTCAGCACAGGACTTGTGCGCTCATGGATCTCACGGCTCTGCTACCGTGTCCTCCGTCCGCCGCTATTGTACAGCTCCACGAGCAACAGATCACGCTTCGCACTAAAACCCTCGAGCATCTGAAAGCACATACGTTCTACGTCTAATTGTGTGTTCATCAGAAACTGGAGTGTGTTCTAAGGGTTCTGGAGGACGGTGTAGCCAAACACTCGGTGCTCGTGTCAGAGGAGCGTCAGCACAGGACTTGTGCGCTCATGGATCTCACGGCTCTGCTACCGTGTCCTCCGTCCGCCGCTATTGTACAGCTCCACGGGCAACAGATCACGCGTCGCACTAAAACCCTCGAGCATCTGAAAGCACATACGTTCTACATCTAATTGTGTGTTCATCAGAAACTGGAGTGTGTTCTAAGGGTTCTGGAGGACGGTGTAGCCAAACACTCGGTGCTCGTGTCAGAGGAGCGTCAGCACAGGACTTGTGCGCTCATGGATCTCACGGCTCTGCTACCGTGTCCTCCGTCCGCCGCTATTGTACAGCTCCACGAGCAACAGATCACGCTTCGCACTAAAACCCTCGAGCATCTGAAAGCACATACGTTCTACGTCTAATTGTGTGTTCATCAGAAACTGGAGTGTGTTCTAAGGGTTCTGGAGGACGGTGTAGCCAACACTCGGTGCTCGTGTCAGAGGAGCGTCAGCACAGGACTTGTGCGCTCATGGATCTCACGGCTCTGCTACCGTGTCCTCCGTCCGCCGCTATTGTACAGCTCCACGAGCAACAGATCACGCGTCACACTAAAACCCTCGAGCACCTGAAAGCACATACGTTCTACGTCTAATTGTGTGTTCATCAGAAACTGGAGTGTGTTCTAAGGGTTCTGGAGGACGGTGTAGCCAAACACTCGGTGCTCGTGTCAGAGGAGCGTCAGCACAGGACTTGTGCGCTCATGGATCTCACGGCTCTGCTACCGTGTCCTCCGTCCGCCGCTATTGTACAGCTCCACGAGCAACAGATCACGCGTCGCACTAAAACCCTCGAGCATCTGAAAGCACATACGTTCTACGTCTAATTGTGTGTTCATCAGAAACTGGAGTGTGTTCTAAGGGTTCTGGAGGACGGTGTAGCCAAACACTCGGTGCTCGTGTCAGAGGAGCGTCAGCACAGGACTTGTGCGCTCATGGATCTCACGGCTCTGCTACCGTGTCCTCCGTCCGCCGCTATTGTACAGCTCCACGAGCAACAGATCACGCGTCGCACTAAAACCCTCGAGCATCTGAAAGCACATACGTTCTACGTCTAATTGTGTGTTCATCAGAAACTGGAGTGTGTTCTAAGGGTTCTGGAGGACGGTGTAGCCAAACACTCGGTGCTCGTGTCAGAGGAGCGTCAGCACAGGACTTGTGCGCTCATGGATCTCACGGCTCTGCTACCGTGTCCTCCGTCCGCCGCTATTGTACAGCTCCACGAGCAACAGATCACGCGTCGCACTAAAGCCTACTACAGCTGCTGCTCAGACTCAGATGACGATGATTCGAGCGGCGAGATCTCAGACCTGCAGTGATTCCACAGAGCAAAAGACAAAAACAGATTAAAACCTGTAACAGATGGTTATATCTTAATCTCTGCGGTGAAAACATCATGACACGCAAACAGCTCAGTTACTGAACATCCATTTATTCTTATCCTTCTCTATACAACCTTCTATATCCTTTACTGCACTGGAGTGTAGTAGTAGTCTCAACACTTTTAGTCTCAACATCTCTTATTATCATTTCACATACTTATATTCCCATGGTTGCATATTTTCTTTTCTCAGGGAACAAACATATCAATAACATAACATTCAACTTTCTTTCCTAAACTGGAAGCCAGGGTAGACTGCCTGGACATTCCTGACTCTACTGAAGGGATTATTCTGCCCTTTTCTTGACAGCAGGTCTTCCTATGCTAATTCAGTTTATAAGTCCATTCTTTCTGGTGGACGGGAAATCCTACCCGACCTTGTCACTGTACCGTTGACAACTTGCTGAGCTGGTTCTGGAAGAACTGTAAGATGAGCTCTATTCCTTCTCAGTGTTCCCATCTCAGTTTCTACCTGATACGATCTGGGCGTTGATGCTTCTTCCTGGACCGTTCCAGTGGTTTTCGATGTCCTGATCCACACTTTCTGTCCAGGAATGATGACTGGTAGATTTTTCACTCTGTGTCTAGATCTGAATGTTTCTTGTTGTTTCTCTTTTAACAAGCTACAGGGTTCGTACGGGTGCTTGAAATCCTTGAAAATGCTTGAATTTTGATGTAGTATTTTCAAGGTTTGAAAAGTGCTTAAATTTGGGATAAAATGCTTGAAAATGCTTGAAATTGTAACTATTTCTTTCACAACAAATACCTATCTGACTGATTATTAGTTTGTTTATTAAATGGAGAAATAAAATGTAGCCCTTCAGATACAGAGCGATTAGCGTAGCTGGTCTGAGCAAAGGTAGGCAGAGTTTTCATTTTGATTTTCGCGCTTGTTTGGATGCCCCGTTTTTATTGGCCGCGCGGGTAATCGCCACTGACTGACAGTGCAGCGGCAAAAGTTGAACTATTTTTGACCGCGGCGTGCGCGCGAGCTCAGCTCGCCAATGCTTTGGTCGACGCAGCAACAAAACAAAAGGACGTAATTATCTCTATCTCTGAATATAAATACATTGTTAAATATTGTTAAATACAATAGAGTAACATAAAGCAGACATACTAGTAATAGGGCTGTGTCGGTAAACTTGACAACCGCACCACCATGGCTGAGAACTGGCGTGGTGCGCCAAAACAATTTTTTTTGTATTTGACTGCTGTTTTATGTGAATATTATGACACGAGTGAAGCACAAAGCTTTGTTTACAAAAGAAAAAATAGGTTAGCAATTAAATGTTACATCGCAGCCATGGAAACGTTTGGATTCATGACGAATGAGAGAGTTGTGTGTGAGCCCATAACTTTAAGCTTGTCGGCTTTGAATTCTGGTTTGCGATCTGGTCACCCGATTATCAGCGAATTTAACAATATTCCATTAGTTGTTATTCCATAAAGAAAGCTTGAATTGTCTACTTTTAAACTAAACAATTAAAAACGAAAAGAAACCGACTAGCCTACTCTCTGCTTATAATCCGTATGAAGTGTGCATTTCTCTGTAAGTTAACGTTATATAGGCGCGTTCACTGCGAAGATGACGAGTCAGCATCATCAACTTCATCTTTGCGGCCCGACACTGACACAGAAAACGCTAGTTTATTAATAAACAATTAAAATGCCTCCTTGCTATATTTGACACATTCATAATCATTATAATATAATAATAATAATAATAACTTTATTCTTATATAGCGCCTTTAAAGCAGCTTCTCAAGGCGCTTTACATACTAGAACAAGCAAATTTAAAATACAACACTACAATAAAATACAATACAACAATACAACAAGATACAAAAAATTAAATAAAAAATCAAGTAAAAGCTAACTTAAAAAAATGCGTTTTTAAAAGAGATTTGAAATTACTTAGAGACTGTGCATCTCTGATATTTGGAGGAAGAGCATTCCAAAGCCTAGGAGCGTAGGATGAGAAAGCCCTGTCCCCCACAGTACGCAATCGAGTCTGTGGGACTGCCAATAGACCAGCTTGTGAAGAGCGTAAATGACGCTTGGGTGTGTATAAAGTTAAAAGCGCAGACAGATATTGAGGTGCCAAACCATGCAGTGCCTTATATGTGAGCATAAGGATTTTAAAATCAACTCGGAACCTGACCGGGAGCCAGTGCAAAGACTTTAAAATCAGTGTAATATGCTAATTTCTCCTGATTCCAGTCAAGATCCTAGCAGCAGAATTTTGTACAAATTGTAATTTGTTAAGTGTGGTTTTAGGAACCCCAGCAAGAAGTGCATTGCAATAGTCAATGCGGGAAAAAACAAAGGTATTAATAAGCCTTTCAGTCACGAGAGGGATAACATAGAACGAAGTCTAGCAATGTTTCTGAGATGAAAAAAAAAGAGTTCTTAGCAATGTACCGCACATGAGAGTCAAAGGACAGACTAGAATCAAATATAACTCCCAAGTTTTTTAATTTAATCTGTGCCTCCAAATCAGAGCCATCTATGTTTAAAATTAGTGAACCAGCCTTACGAAGCTGATGAGGGGTGCCAATAAGCAAGACCTCAGGCTTATCACTATTGAGACACAAGAAATTTTGGGACATCCATGTTTTTATCTCAGAAATATAATGTGTTAAAAAAGGAACATCCAGATTTTGACCAGGTTTAGAGTGAATATAAATCTGAGTGTCATCTGCATAAGTGATAATTAAGCCCAAGTGATCTTAGTAGCAGTCCAAGTGGAAATATGTACATGCTAAAAAGTAACGGGCCTAGAATTGAACCTTGAGGAACACCCGTACGGACAGAGCCGATCTCAGACCGAAAACCACTCATACAGACAAACTGTTTACGATCAGAGAGGTAAGATCTAAACCAGGTTAAAACAATCTCAGAAACACCAAAGACAGTTTCCAGACGGTTGAGTAAAAGATTGTGATTGACAGTGTCAAAAGCGGCACTAAGATCAAGGAGGATAAGAATAGAAAGAGAACCAGCTTGTAGGGAGGGGATCAAGTAAGCAAGTGGTAACTTTCATACATGATACCACGCTAGTGAGCAGCTCAGAGTCAACTTCAGAAAAGGTAGTAAAGGATGTGCCAGAGAAACTAGGCAAGCAAAGTACAGAAGAGGAACCAGGTATAGCATGAATGATTTTATAAACATTGTCAATTTTAGAGCTAAAAAAATGAAGAAAGTCATTACACACCTGATTTGAGACAGGCAGAGAGGTACCAACATTACATGTGAGAAGTCTGTTTATAGTATGAAAGAGATGCCTTGGATTTCTTTGATTATTATCTATTATCTGAGAAAAATAGACAGATCTGGCAGACTCAATTGCAGATCTATATTCCCCCAGGTGATCTTTCCAAGCTTGATAAAACACATTCAGGCCTGAGTCACGCCACTTGCGTTCCAATTTACGGCAAGCTGCTTTCCTAAAGCGCAGGTCTTCATTATACCAAGGGGCAGAACGAGTAAAAGAGACTCTGCGTGACTTCAAGGGAGCAAAATAATCTAAATTAGAGGCAAGAACAGTATTCAGGTGTAAAATCTTATCTTCCAGAGGAGCTGACGGAAGACCACTAAGAGATGAAACAACAGAGTCTGCAAAGTCTGACGGATTAATTGATTTCCATTTACGGAAATGAACAGAGTGTGAGGAAGACACAGAAGGAAGAGGCAGATTCAGATTAAAAAAGATTGCCAGATGATCAGAGAGACCAATATCAACTGAACACTGCTGTGATACAATTGCTTCGTTTGCAATCACAAGGTCTAACGTATGTCCTTTGTTATGTGTAGGGCCGCTGATAAACTGTTTAAGATTAAAACAATCTAATAGAAATAGGAAGTCCTTTGCCATCACACAGTCATTTTCATCAATGTGTATGTTGAAGTCCCCTAGAATGAGGATTCTCTTAAATTTATAACACAACATTGACAACAAATCAGCAAACTCAGTCATAAAAGCTTCATTTGCCTTTGGTGGTCGATAGACAGTAGCGATGGTAATTGCCTTTGGAGCAGAAATATTCAAAACAAGGCATTCAAATGATGAGAACTGTGGTACACTCACAGCGCTGATGTTTGATTGTAGATTATGGACCACAATAATGCCCCCACCTTGACCAGTAGGTCGCGGGCGATCAAACAGTCCATACCCCTCAGGAGTGATCTGGTTGAAAAGTAGACCGTCGTTTTGTTTATGCCATGTTTCAGTTAAAAACAATAAGTCCAGTTTTCGCTCTGCGATGATATCCGATAAAAGCAGGGCTTTATTGTTTACTGAGCGTGCATTGAGCAACGCAACATTTACGGGGCTCTGGCACATCGCAGAATGCAACTCTGATCGAATAAACGAAGATAAGTTACTCAAGACTGCACCAGTACGAAACGCGCTTTTAGCCTGACGCCAACACATAGGCACGTAGATGTTGTTAGAGGAAGAGAGGCCATATCTACGGCCAAAACTCCGATGTATGTACCGTCTTTGTCTCAGCAGGCCAGCGTTACGACAGAGTTCATAAGCATCTTTTTGTAAATAGTAGTTTTGTTTTAAGTTCAGCAACTGGTGTGCAGTGTACCTTAGAGCCATGCTTCGTTGATCCAGGATCGCAACAGTCCCAAGGCAGCGAAAGTTCAAAGTAAGGCCACAGGGTAAGCTCCTCCGATAAGGCTCCAGGGTCCTCCAGAGAATGCAGGCAGATACAAGCAATAATCCAACGAATGTAAAATGGTCCCGCGACATTGCAACAAGTCGGAAGACTAAAAACAGCAGGTAGAAAACCCCGCGTCAACATAAAAACAAACAAACAGTGAGAGGAGCGGCAGCCAAAGCGCGCCAGCGTACCCTTCCTCCTTCTATTTTCTAATACCTAATTATTTCAATAATGAAGGCTGTAATGTTTTTAAAGAGGGTTTTGAGTTGATATCAGGACTGCATTATCATAATCTGATCCACATCCAAAGTTGATAATTCTGCCGTCAGTCAGAAGAGAAAACGCTTCCCATGTTTCCTCTCTGCCAGTCATTACTTTTGCCGGTTCTTTTCGTTATTGGCAGCGTCACCCTGCGGTTAGGCTACATGAACGCGTCATCGCATCAGCACCGAAAACATGAAGATTTTATTTTAGAGAATAATCACACAACCTATTCAATATTCTATAATTAAATAAACTACTCGAATATTCAAAAATCGTGACTCATCCCTGCTTGGAATCTCTTGTTTCTTTTCCCAAATCTTCACTCACGTCTCACCCATTTTCGAAGGGGATTAAACGTTTCTTCCTTGGTTCGCTTTTAATTAGGCCTATTATTTTCGTATGCTTTGCAGTGGTGAAGAGAGAGCCTACTTTTTTCCTTGTACGTCAAATTCTTTTTAACACAGTTTGTGCTTGTTATTAGACATGCGGCGTGTCAAGTTTATTTGTAAAGCGCGTTTCACAAGCGCGGGTGATTTAGTTTCGCTTTCTCTGCAGCGCAATATCAAACATAACCTAAATATCTTGCCCTTGTGGTGGAAGATAAAATTCGCCCTTCATACCTTTTACAACAAATAGCCTAGATTAGAAAACATGAAGATATCAGAAAAGAGATCGATCTCTTTCCTGCTCGTATCCCACATCTCTCTCTCTCAAAGCGCAAAGCGGTAGGCTGTATCACGCGTCTTTTTTTTCTTTTTTTTTTAATAGATTTAACTTTATTATATTATTTAATTTGCCAATATTTACTGATATTTATTTCAATGCTTTACAGGCTTTAGTGTGTTGTTTCTTTGACGGAATTGCTCAAACACTTTTTGCTCAAATTTTGCTTTATACCATTATCTCTTTTAATGTGATAAAAACGCTAAATAATAATTTTGACTATGTATTTTACGGTGGTGTAAGGTGCTGGAAAAAGCTTTAAAATGGACCTTGAAAGTGCTTGAAGAGTGCTTGAATTTGACCTTGGAAAAGGTGTACGAACCCTGAAGCTATCTTTCCTTCTGAACACTTTCAGGTCAGGCCATCTTGGCGTGAGAGATTTAGGTGGAACTGGGACTGTTGACCTTATTCTCCTCCCCATCAGGAGTTCTGCAGGTGAGATCCCATGAGCTAATGGAGTCGATCTGTAGGCCAAAAGAGCTCTCTGAGGGTCTTGGTTCTTTCTCAGCATTTGTTTTACTGTACGCACCGCTCGCTCTGCCTCTCCGTTGCTCTGTGGATATCGTGGACTGCTTGTGATATGCTCAAAGTCATAGTCTTGAGAAAACTCCGCAAACTCACAAGATGCAAACTGTGGACCGTTATCGGTCACCAGTGTTTCAGGGATTCCAAACCTAGCAAAGATGACCTTCAGCCTCTCCACTGTTGTTGCTGTTATGAGTTTTGGCAAGTTTGCAACCTCAATGTATCTCGAGAAATAGTCAACCACCACCAGATAATGGCCTCCTTCCCATTGAAAGATATCAGCTGCGACTCGTTGCCAGGGTCTCGCTGGTAGAGGTGTTGGCATCAATTGCTCTGTTTTCTGCTGTGAATGCTGACAGCAGATGTCGCATCTCTCCACTAATTCTCTTATGTCTCTTATAACACCTGGCCACCATATAGATTGCTGTGCTCTTGCAATGCACTTCGTCATTCCTTGATGACCATGATGAAGTCTTTCAAGCATCTCTCTCTGCATGGGTTTTGGAATCAGAATCCGTTCTCCTTTCAGTAGAATCCCATTCGCTACATGGATATCTGTTCTATGAGACCAGTATGGCATGAGATGTTCCGACACTGTTTTCTGATGTTCTGGCCAGCCTTTTTGTGTATACCGTTTTAGTTGTTGGCAGGTTAGATCCTCATTCTGCATTTCCTGAATCTGTTTCAGTTTTGTTTTTGTTGCAGGGATTTGTTGAACTATGAGATCCACAAATACTCTGCACTCATCCTCCAATGTTTCGTTTTCTGTTGATCTTTCAGGACCTGATGGCGCTCGTGACAACGCATCTGCAGTGACCAGTTGTTTTCCTGGGACATACATGATGTTGTACTTGTATCTGAGCAGTCTCAGTCTGAACCGAAGAATTCTTGGAGGTAAATCATCAATTGGTCTGTTGCCCAGCAGTGATATTAGGGGTTTGTGGTCAGTATGCACCGTAAATTCCAATCCAAGCAAATATGCACTGAGTCGCTCACATGCCCATATTGTCGCAAGAGCTTCTTTTTCGATTTGTGCATATCTGGTCTCTGTGGGTGTTAGACTTCTTGAGATATATATGACAGGCCTCCACTCACCATTTTTTTGTTTCTGCATTAGCACCCCGCCAAGACCATAGGATGAAGCATCTGCTGAAACTACAGTCTCGTTGTTCGGACTATACTGTGCCAATATAGCTGGTGAGCTGAGTTCTGTCTTTACTTTAGCAAATGCTTCTTTCTGCTGTGCATCCCATGTCCAGGTGCTGTCATTCCTTAGCAGGTCTCTCAGTGGCTTTGTGAGAGTCGGCAGATGAGGTGAAAACTTCCCGACGTAGTTAACCATTCCCATGAAACGTCTCACTCCTTCCACATTCTGTGGCTCAGGCATGTTGAGAATGGCTTTAATCTTGTCCTGGTCTGCTTCGATCCCTTGAGCACTTATTGTATGGCCTAGGAACTTCACTCTATCAACAGCAAAGACACACTTATCATTCAGCGTCAGTCCTGCTTCTTCAAACTTCTTCAGCACCTCACACAGTCTCTCATTGTTCTTTTTTTTCTTTTCCAAACACCAGGACATCGTCTGCATGGCACAGAGCTCCAGTCGTTCCTGCAATGATCTGTGAGATTCTGAGCTGGAAATGTTCCGGGGCCGAAGATATCCCAAAAGGAAGACGCCGGAAACAGTATCTCCCAAAGGGTGTAATGAATGTTGTTAGTGGCTCTGAGTCTTCGTGTAAGGGTATTTGCCAGAACCCAGATGTGGCATCTAATTTCGAGAACACAGCTGCTCCCTCTAGTTGCGCTAAAGTCTCATCCACAGCTGGCAGTATGTGTCTTTCTCTGCACACATTCTCATTCAACCTTGTGAGATCGACGCAAATCCTGATATTGCCATTCGGTTTTGGCACGACAACCATTCCCGCGGGAGTATGCTCTTCGATTCGTCGAATGACTCCCATTTCTTCCATTCTGTGGAGCTCCAGTTTTACTTTCTCCACGAGTGGCAGTGGTACTCGTCGTGGGGATGATAGTGCATACGGGACGGCTCCTTCCGACAGTTTGATTTTGTAGCTGCCCTCTAATTTTCCGAGTCCCGAGAAAACTTTGGGGAACATTGCCTTGTACTGCTCTCCAAATTCATGTAAGTTGGCTACCTGTTTCAGTAACTGTAAGCTTTGGATTGCAGGCAGTCCCAGCAGCGGCATTACTAAATCCGTTACAACATATATATCTTGCCGGATTCTCTTTTTGTCCTTCTGCAGGCATGCGCTGAACGTACCCATCACTTTCAAAGGAGTACTGTTACGTCCCAAGATCATCTTTTTGGAATCTTTGAGTTTCCCTTGCTTTTCAGCTGAATACATAGATGCTGGAATCGCTGTGACTGCTGCACCAGTATCTATTTTAAAGATGATTGGTTCTTTATTCACCAGGATTTTCTGTTGCCACATATTCTCTTGTTTTTGGGTCTGGATTGTTCCCAAGAAAGCAGACTCATATGAACTGTCAACTATCGCTTCAAGTCTTTGAACTGACCGGCATACTGCAGCAAAATGTCCTTTCTTTCTACATTTTCTGCATTCCGATTCTCTGGCTGGACAGGCTTTCCACGGGTGCTGTGGACTTTTCCCGCATTTCTTGCATGAATCCATCCGTTTTATTTTATGAGCTGCATTATAAAAACTTTGCGTTCTCTGAGCTGTCCCCTCTGCTTTCTGCGATGTCATTCTTGCTTTAGATGTTCTCTTTGTCATGACTGCATCAACGTTCACTTCTTTCACTTCAGACTTTTCTCGTCTTATTATTGGCTGCTGACGTTTTATTTCCTCATTTTGCCTGACCTGAGTTATCGTTTTATCCAATGTCAAATTTGGATCTAGTTGCAGTCTTTCTGAAAGCTTTGCATCTCTTATGCCCACTACAATACGGTCTCTGATCATTTCCTCATGGAGGTCGCCATATCTGCAGTGTTCCGCGAGCTTATACACGTCCGTGATAAAACTCTCTGCTGATTCACCAGGCTGTTGAAATCTGCTGTTGAATTTCGCTCTCTCATAAATAACATTATGTCTGCCAATAAAGTGCTCACTTAACCCTCTGGGGTCTGGGGTGTTTTTGGGGTCCTTGAGATGTTCTGACATGCCCTGACATTTGTGCTTTTTTCAGTTGCTTATAAACATATTAATGGCAAAGGTGTAAATTCACTCTATATAGCACAAACAGGACTTCCATAATATGTGAGTCAAGTCAAGTCATCTTCATTTATATAGCGCTTTTAACAATGTAGATTGTTTCAAAGCAGCTTTACAGAGATAAGCGTATAATTTAAGGTAACAGAGATTGTTCGACTTTACAGCAGAGTTAAGTTATTTCCATCTAAAGTTAGTTTTGATTGATTTGCTTCCGTCGCAATGATCATTTGTTATTAAATTAGGGGCCGCTAAGACGACACCATTCCCTCTACACAGACTTTAAACGCGAACCTGTGAGAAACACTGATGGCGTTCACATGAGCATTTAGAATGAGTTCTATAGTTATGTGCGTTTGAATATATGCAGGTTTGGAATTCCCTACAAGCCAAGCCTAAACAAAGTACTTGTCTTTCCCTATAAATTTTGATAAAGAATTTTATTTTATTTTGTTGCTTTGGGGTAGGAACGCGAAATGGATTTTCCCGACAACGCCTTATTGTATGTACATGTTTTCATTTTTGAGAGAATAATGTTTATGCATGGTTATCGAAAAAACTAAAAATGAAAGTTTCTGAAATAAGGCCACAAAACACATACTAAATATGTGGCAATAAGACTTTTGACTAATGGATGTCATCGCCTAGAGTTTTTTCTTCAAAATGATGTGAAAATCATCCTGCCTAATCATTCACATAAAACGATACATTGATTTAAGTTTTGTGAAACACTTTTAGTTTGGAAAGCCAATATGCGGATGGGGCGTAAACGCTCCAACAGCATCATGCATATTTAGTAGTTCACACCTGGTGACCCTGCATACTTAATGAGCCATTCATTCAGGTGTGTCACCTATAGCTAACTTAAATATACAAGCTTCATAAAAATGATCATTCTAGGAGAAAATTTCAGATGGCATTTAGAGGCTTTTGCATCTGAACTCTTCATATATACACACACATATATACATATACATATACATATATGCATGCACATACATACTTTATAATCTTTTCAAAACTAGTCAATGTCTTTCAAAACTAAAGTATACATTTCATCATACGTATTTCAAAGTAAAGGATTCCTTAGTTAGTTGATGACTTTATTTTTGACAAAACACATACAGTATATATTCCTCATCTCAGTATAGCAATAGAGTTTGCTAAAAGCTGTTCATTCAATACAGCAGTATTTGAAAATCGATCATATTTTGTAAAATTACTTTTATATTTGCATTTATGTCAAAACTTAGACACTTTTAAACATCAAAAGGACATTTATTAATATGTATTCGTGTCAAAATGACAAATAAACAGATTTTCCTATTCAATTTTGCATGGAAACGCTTCCAAGACGCTTGCGTGTCGCGTGAAAAATAGGCGTCGGTTCTATTTCTAGCATGCACACGTTTTCCACACGGCTCGTGCCGCGCCTGAGACGCGCGTCTCACACAGGCAGTGTGCAAACTCTAAACTGTTAACATGGGAGCCGAAATAAAAACGGACACGCCACGCAGCTGAGACGCACGCCACGCATCCAGTGTTTCACAGGTTTGTATGGATCGCCTCACATTTGCGTTTGAATAGCGCGGTCTCCGTAGGCGGAGTCACATTAAAACTTAATTAGCTGAGATGAGAACGACTGACATCTCTCTCTTTACATACATATTATATAAACTGTGAATATTTGTTTTTTATAAAAATTACTTCATTTGAAAGAAGAGAATTCAAGCTTCATGCCTGTGTGTCTGTATGCCTGTTTGACTGAGTATTCGCTGAGTTAGTTCATTTTCGGACGCGTTTCAGAATGGACTACACTGACGGAGAGTAGGCATAACTCGCATCATGTTTATTTTTCTTTATTTGGCGAAAAGCACAACACTTTGTTTTTATTATGAGCATACACAAAAAAAAATACACACTAAACAGGATCGATTGATGTATAACACAAGCATATAAGATACATTTTTTTTTTTTTTTTTTTTTGCACTCATACGGAAAAAAACGAGCCTATCGCACCGGCGCGATAGCCGACCCCAGGGGGTTAAAGCCTTCTTGACTTCTTCATAACTCTTTTTCTCTTCTTCTTTGCTTAGTGGTAACGCATTTAATATATCGTCACTTTTCTCCCCCATAATGTAAAGAAGAGAGTTTACCTGGTAGGCGGAGGGTTTTTCTGCAAGGCCCGATGCTACTCTGAATCGCTCAAAGCGGTGCATCCACTGTGGCCATGAACTGGGCTCGTCAAAATTGAAACTTCCCGGTAGGGCTGGGCGGTATATATCGTTACCGCGGTAGAAAATGTCAACCGTAACAGATTTTATTATTCCGTGATACCGTGACATGTAAATAAGTGGGCGTGGTTAACTCACATGCAGCGTGCGAGAGAATGAGACACTGAGATTTGTCAAAGAAACATGGAGAAAGCAGATCAAGAGGATCCACAAAGGAATTCCGTTTTCTAAAGGGTTGTTGTTAACGTGATATTTTCGGGGGGAAAGGCGCAGCAGTCAACTAGAGCAGTGCAGCACCCATAGGCTACAGTTTAGAGGAGTGCACGTTCGCAACGGGGAAAGCATGAAGCTTACTTGATAACAACAGTTCATGTCAATATCGCAACGAATAGAAATAACCTATGATGTAGGCTATAGTTATCTGCATCTTTCTGTCTCTATAGTTACTTTTAAACCCGAAAGCATTCAGTATGACACGCGAGCGGTTGCCGTGGTAATGAACATCCTGCTTGTTAAAGCAAATGTATAATCCTGTATCTGAGGCAAAATTACTAAATATGCAGCGCGAGTTATATATTTCTAACTCCAAACAATTGGCCACTGAAACAGCTGATAAAATCTTGCTTCGACTCAATGCGTGGTTACAACGTGTCAAAAATAATGACGCAGTTACAACAAGGTGTATAATTTACACTACTTAGTCAACACTAACAGTAGCTGCTGTTCGGTTTTCATACTGCTGTTCTACTCCTAGTCACTTCTGTTCTGAACTTGACGCTTCTGAACATAGCTTTAGGTGACGGGTTGCCAGATATCACAAAAAGAACAAAACAAGTCCTTTAAAAGCAGACATGGCAAAAATGTACCGGAAAAACATTTAAACATAACTAACTAGTATCTACTAATATCCTACCAAATTAAAAGGAAGTAACTAATTTATTATGAATATAATAGATATTATAAACTGATTGATGAAGCAACACTTTAATTTAAAGTTTAATTGCACATATGAGTTGTATTTAATATCAATCAGTTGGGGGAAGTTCATCTAAAAGTTGATGAGAGTGTTTTGTTTACTATATTTAGCTATTAAAAATAAAAGAAAAAGAAATACCAAATAAAAGAAAAAGAAAATTCAAACACAGTGAAGTACTTTTCCTTTCTTAAGTAGCCTATTTGGGTTTATTTATTATACAAAGCCCTTTTTGTCGATTTTTCGAGAAAAACTAGATATAAATAACTATATCGTGAAATATATCGTTACCGTGAAATAAAATTAGTCATACCGTGAAACAGAATTTTGGTCTTACCGCCCACCCCTACTTCCCGGAGGTGTCAGCGAAAATATCTGATCCATATTTTGACTGTGTTCACTCACTCTTAATCTCCGCCGCACTGCTCCGCTGTTCCTTTTCTTTTCTTTTCACAGGCCAGTCCTCAATTGCACTCATGCACTGTTTAAATTTCTTTGTTTCATTCTTTTCAGGTTGTAGAAACCACTTCTGACACCATGTAACAGATGGTTATATCTTAATCTCTGAGGTGAAACATCAGGACACGCAAACAGCTCAGTTACTGAACATCCATTTATTTTTATTCTCCCCTATTCAACACTCTTTAACCTTTACTGCACTGGAGTGCCCTCTAGTGTCCTGTTGGTTACACTACATAAACTGGACACAGCGACCCCATTGGATTAACGTTAAACGGAGACAAGTGAAGTCAATTAAGCCCAATTTATACTAATGCGTTGAACTCACGCCGTAGCTACGCCGTAGGCTGTGTGTAGCGCGCGTACCCTGACGCCGGTTTCACACTGCATGCATTAGCAGTATGGCGCGTACTCCATGCCAAAATCAAACATCCGAACGACCGATCGAACGTCTATCCGAACGTCTATAACTTTCAAACGGGTGACCCACGTGACGACCTGACGTGACGTCAGCGTCTTGAAATTAGCAGCTTTTTAACCATACAAGTATACAAGCTGATGTGTAAAGACTATAAATGGACATGATAGGCAATACATATAAATATTGTACCCCAAAAACAACTTTCCTGAATCCTGTGCTTGTGGGGCTATGTGTTTTACTTTCAAAGAGCAGAAATACTGCCTATATAGGCTACAGACATTCAATAGTCTTGACCAGTATAATCATTTTAACTAGTTTTTATTGTTAATTTTATTGCCCAATGTACAATGCTCCCACAGTCCATAAAAAACACTCAAAATAAATGTAGTCTATTATTTTATTTTTTACATTTTGATCCAGAAGGTTTTCATATTAGATGTATATATTTGGACTGAATGATCTAATGAATGCTCTGTAGTGTTTATGATATTGAGCTGTGTGTATGATCTGAAAGCATTGTTTGATTTTGAGCACAGATAAAATGGTTTTGAGTAAATTTCTTTATTTTGACAAGCGTCATGTGTTCTCTGAATGTAGTTTGAAGATTTGGTTTTGTGTTTAAGGTTTTGAGGAAGTGGGTGATGGTTCCAAGAAATGTATTTTAGCAATTCAGGAAAACTGTATAGATTAAAAACATGCATTATTTTTTTATACATTAAAACGCATTATTTTACCTTAAAAACGCTTAAATAAAAACGATGTCGTCCCGGGCGAAACGATGTCGTCGTGTAAACAAATCCCAAACACATACTTAACAGCATTTTCTGTCCCAACTCTTTTTATGAAAGTGTTCAACTTTATATTTTTGTCATAAATTTTCATTTACGGAATTTTTACTCATATCTAAGACTATATTTAACAGGTTTATAGTTTCTTACCATTGTCAGTGGGCATGACGTCATCAGGGATCGACGCACACGCACGAACGAAACTAACTAATTTCTTACTTAAATCAGGAAATAAACATACTAACAGAACTATACACTTTACTATATGAACTTCTACTTACCCTTCGCTGTCCAGTTTTGAAGCTATTTCACTGACTACGTTTACATGCAGCCAATAACCCGTTCAAAACCGGGATATTAGCAATAACCCGGTCGCGCACGGCCATGTAAACACCGGCAAAAACCCGGATATGCTCATATCCCGGTTTTTAAAAACCCGGATATTATACCTGGGGTACCCCTTTTCTAACCCGAATATTTGGTCATGTAAACGCGTATCGGCATATCCCCATCAAAAGGAACATTGATTTGTGTTCTGCGCATGTTCTATTCGCAAGGAATCTTGGTCTTTTGAGTAACGTTAGACAAAGTCCTTTTAGGATAAATTGTCTCTGCGTTAGAGACGGCGCATACAGAAACCCGCGTGCAGTATACCGGAAGTAAACAAGAAGTAGAGGTAAACATGGCGAGACGCAGCACAGCACCACACTTTTGGAGCGAGGAGGAAAGCGCAAACAAAGGCGATCGCTATCTGCCCCGAACTATTCATTATCCGCGTGCTGCTGCTGTTGTTGTTGTCTTTGGATACATAAAGAAGAATCGGAAATGACGCATATTGCGTCTTAAGGTTGTCCGTACGTCCAGACGCTAACCGTGCGTCGCCGTTTACATCGGGATATTACCAATTGATTACAAATTCCATGTATACAGGAGTAACTCTCTCTGCTCACGCATGTAAACGGGTTATTCCGAATGTTTCAGAAACTCGAATAGTGACCTTAACCCGACCATAACCCGGTTATTGGCTGCATGTAAACGTAGTCACTGAGAAGGACTGTAAATCCACATATTGAAAACCACATATTGAAAAAGTCTTTTTTCTAGAGCTAGACTATATAAGGGGGCGCGCATTCAAGCGCGCTCTCATCTCATGCTCTCATCAGACAGCAACTGGTCGCAGCCTTTTCGCTCCTCCACGTCTTAACAAAGAGCTCATTTACCTTGTTAATCTTATTGTAGAAGATATATCTCTATATATAAATATACATATATTGTACTCTATACATATTATAGTTTATTGATATTGTATGTTTTTCTACTGTTCCTTAAAAAAGCTACACTGTGTGATTTTTACCCCCATCTAGCGGTGAAATTGTATATGACTACCCAGTGAAAATTAGTTTCTGTTCCTCTCAATTCCGAGGGCGTTTAAACTCCTACGGTGGCCGTATTATTCCAAGATTAACATGGCTTTCAGTTATCACTTCGTCCATGACAATAATAAACAATACGTCTAAAATGAATAAAACTACAGGACAGATGTCAGGAGGTAAACGTCACCCTTGGAATCGGCTATCCCAGCATAATCAGATTAGGCTAACGTTACAATGTGTACAAAGTAAAAGCAATTAAAAATAACTAAAATTTACAGTGTCCTTTTATTATATAGCTTAAAAAATTGCGCCTTTAAAACTATTCATTACCTGTGATCCGTCGCAGCACAGATTTATGTTACAAGGTAAACAATACTTTTTCACCATTGACGCGAGGATGAAGTTATACTAGAGGTCGTTCTGGCGTTATGCACAACCATGCTATGGTTAGACAAGCAACTATAAAACTTTGAATTTACACAAATGGGTCATTCTACGAAAATGGTGGCTTTCCTGTCCCGGCCTCAATCACTAGGAAAAACACTTAAAAGTGTCAGATAAAGACACAAAATATATGTTTTTTGTTTTAATTGAAGTGTTTTATTGTTAATAAAACATATGTAAGACAGTTATATTGCAAACTATTTTTTATATATATTGTAGAACACGGTCAGCACCATGAAATTGGCTTGTCCCTCGGGTCAGGAGTCGTGGTTTAGTGACATATTTTGAGTTAAAAAATATATTTTTCTCCCCCTTTAAATGTCATAATACAAAGGGAAGTAGTATAGTTATTTAGTGGACTACTTAAAAAACTAAAATATAAACTAAATATTATAAATAATTTACAGGGAATACCTGTCCCTCAATTTCATGTCACTGGTGTTACAATTTAAAAAAAACACCACTTTGAAAAAATTCAACATCCTTGCCAACTTCTTCCTGGGTCAAAAGTTCATTGTAGGCGTGGCTGTTTTGAAAAGCACATGGTGAGTGTGAACTCTCTCTTCATCTTTTAGCAATTTGATAAATAATGTGATAATTTCATGCGAGGCCTTAAGATGTGTCACTGGTGTTCTACAGTTTATAGTAAGGGGAAAGGAAATTTTATTAATATAATTTTTCAAATTGCATGATTAAGTGATTTATTTACAATTTAAGAAGTGTGGTTTGAGCTACTGTGGCCGCCATCTTAGATATGCCATGTTGTCTGTAGATTTGTCACTGGTGTTATCGTCACTGGTGTTACTGTTGCTGCTGGTAACACCAGTGACATGATGATAACACCAGTGACAATCAATAACACCACTAACTTTTTTCTCAACATAAGGTTTCATAAAAGCCTCAACAATTATATTAATAAAGACTTGTTAGCATTTCATTGCTGTTTTAATATTGTAAACACATAAAATTGCTTTCCTTTTGACAGATATGGCGAAATTAAGTGCTGCTGAAAAGCAAAGACTCTACAGGCAGCGCAGGGATGCTGACCCAGACCGCAGGGCAGCCTACCTTAAACAGAAACACCAGACTTACTTAAAATATTTGGAGGGTCAAAAAAGAAAGAGAGTGAAGGATCTCACAGAAAGGGAAAAAAGACAGGAGCAAAGGAAATGGCGGGTCAGACAGGCAAAACACAGAGAGAGATTGAGAGCAGGAAAAACAGTGTTGACCCCCCCATCCATTCCAGACAGTCAACCCAGTACTGCAAGGTCAGGTTTTAAGACAATGCATTGTGCATTGTATGTATGCTAACTTTTTAGCATTTGTGACACAAAACCAAAGCATAGGCATGACAGAAATGGAGTAAGATTTCATGGTTGTATTATGTTGTATGCATCTCACATTGGAAATCTAATAAAATTTTATATTACATCTTTATGCTTTACAGACAACGAATCCAAGGGCGTAGAGTGCGTAGGAGAGTAGCACAGATAGGCCAAAGAAAATGTCAGGAGTTGCAAGAGAAGTTAGAAAAGCACAAAAGACTATACCACAAATACAAGAAACGTTGTCACCGTTTGCAGGGTAAAAATCAAGACATTGAAAGTCCAAGAACGAAGACGAGAAGCACTCTACAAGACTGTCCTGCCTCTTCATCAATTAGAAGAACTTTAAACTTCCATTATGCTCTCTTGGGGGATCTAAGAGCAAAGTACAAAGCAGCCAAAGCAGACAAAGCCAAACAGGGGGTTGTAAATGTACTGACAGGAAAGCTGATAAAGAAATACAAATTCAAAAAGTTGTGCGAGCAGATGATTGGTTTTTCATACAAAGCCTGGAAGCCACAAAACAGAGCTCGACAAACAAGTTTGGCTGAAATAAACAAGAGAGCTGTAAGACAGTTCTACCTAAGAGATGATGTCAGCAGGCAAACCCCTGGCAAGAAAAACACAATCACACTAAGAAAAATTAAGAAACAGAGAAGGCTCCTTTGTGATTCCCAGAAAAACCTTCACAGGAAATTTGTTGCTGAGCATGGGCAAAACATTTCATATGCCTTCTTCTGTAGGGAGAGACCATTTTGGGTGGTGACACCGAAGGAGAGAGACCGAGAAACTTGCCAGTGCAAGACCCATGAGAACCTACAGTTTATGGTGGAAAAAATTCACAAACTTGGTCTTTCACTGTCCAGCAATCTGGAGGAGATGGCAGATAGCACAGTCTGTAACAATTCAAAGACATGTGCTTATGGTGAATGCCAAAAATGTGAATACTCTACTGTACCACCGGCCAGACAGCAATCCAACAAAGAGGTGTCGCTCACCCAGTGGTGTCTGGAGAAGATAGAGCACACCAGAGCAAATGAAGAACAAGAGAAAAGTAGCTTAATCACTGTGAAGAAGGATATAACCATAACAGAGGAAGAGCTGGTGAACCAATTCCAAAATAGGCTCTTTAAATTCAGGAGACATCTGTTTAACATCAGATGGCAGTACAGCATCTACCGGACCCTGAGGGAAAACCTGACCAATGATTGCCTGATCCATATAGACTTTAGTGAGAACTTCACTTGCAAGTACGCTTCAGAGATCCAGTCAGTTCACTTTGGGGGGTCACACAAGCAAGTGACGCTCCACACTGGTGTCCTCTATGTGGGGAAGGAGCCCCCCATCTCCTTCTGCACCATCTCACCCAGCAGAAGGCATGATCCAGCAGCCATATGGGCTTACCTGGACCCCATCCTGGACATGATAAAACATCAGTACCCTGCCGTGCAACACCTTCACTTCTTCAGTGATGGTCCGGCCACACAATATAAACAGAAGGGCAACTTTTACATGGTTTGCACGGAACCCTACAACAAGGGCTTCCAGGGGACTACATGGAATTTTTTCGAGGCCAGTCACGGAAAGGGTGCCCCGGATGGAGTGGGGGGTTCATTAAAGAGGTTGGCCGACCTCTTGGTCCGCCACGGGAGAGACATAACGGATGCAATGTCTTTCTACCAGGAGTTGAGGAACTCTGGCAGTCAAATACAGTTGTATTATGTCAGCGAGGAAGAGGTGGAAAGAAAGGCACAGATGATGTCTGGGGTACATCTGGTAACCATAAAAGGAACCATGCGAATGCACCAGGTTATAAGTATCACACCTGGCATCCTAAAATTTAGAGACATAAGTTGCATCTGCCAAGCAGTGGAAGGCGTGTGGGATTGGCCATGTTATGGACTCCAAGAAGTCACCCTCCCGACAGTGTTGGCTAATGGCCGTGATCTCTCACCTCCACATCAACCAGGTGTCATCAACCCGGATACCTCAGCTCCACTTCGTCCAGATGTCATCGAGTCTCACCACAGTGGACAGTGGTGCATCGTGAACTATGACGAACAACCATACCCTGGCATTATACTGGATGTCGAAGAACATAATGTGAAAGTTAAGTGCATGCACAGGAATGGAGTAAACAAGTTCTACTGGCCAAGCCCAAGAGATGATATCAACTGTTATGGAGATGACCAGATTGTTTGTCTGATGCCAGAGCCGCTGCCAGTGAACAAAAGATCGGTTCAGATTGACCACAGTATCTGGAAGTACTTGGAGGAGCACCTGAATGTATGAAAGTGTCAGATGTGAACTGGCTACTAGTGAAGAAGACATCAGTGGCTTCAATGGAGACTGGCTTGGAAATGATAACAGATGGACGCAGCACAATAACATGGCAAAGACAAACATATCTCAAGTAAAAGTGAAGAACAGTTAGTATAGGAAATATTTCATCAACATGTTTTACTGCATACAAAATGTTCGTATCAGTGCTGTTGGGAAAACAGTTTTAGTTTTGCGTTCAATGTTAGTTGTTTCTAATGTTCTAGTGGACATGTTTTGTTTATGACAATGTTGTGTTATGAAAGACACATTTTAGTCAAAAGGCTTCATCTTTCGGTCTTAATCTGGCCAATAACCTTTATTTTATTGTTCATATTAAATTTACACATTTTATGGAATACGAAATTATTTGTAATGTAAAATATTATTAATAAACGTATCAAATTGTTTGAAATAATCTTATGTTTTGTCATTGGTTTCACTTTGCGTCACTGGTGTTACATTGCGTCACTGGTGTTACCGCATGGCATATTGGTTTTCTGGCATCAGAGTTGCCCAGTTTCATAGAATATGGTTTTTGTATCTACCTAACTGTTGCTGCATTCATTAGTAAGCATTTTAAGGATATGATCATTCAATTTTGATCACTCAACCTCAATTATTTCTAATGTTACAACAAAAACCACAATGGTAGAAATAGAAAAAGTCACACAATAGAACTTTACACATGCCTGTTTAAAGTAAATTATTACTAATTAAGAAAATTTCTTAATATTACATTAACTTTTTCTGTATTTGATTATGTATGCAAATTAAATAGTCAAATTACATTCTGGGAAGCCTGAATTGTCATCTAAAATATAGGTAACACCAGTGACAAAAAAGCAGCGCAAGCATTTTTTAATGTAATGTAGTAAAAATATAAAAATACATTAAGCTGTCATTTAAGTTGATTTATAATGTTAAGAGGTTAACTATTATCTGACTATAGGTTTTGGTATAAAAAAAATAATTACATTTTTAAAAAGTTGTCTGTTCAAAAAGCCACCATTTTCATAGAATGACCCAAATGAATTACAACAGGCTGAATTACCTGTCGAGAAGAAAGCAGGCAACCTCGGCGTCCGTTTTAAAATCTTTTCTCCTCATGAGCTCTTTCCATCTGGGAAAAGTTACTCCAATATTGACTATGGTCTTGCTGATTTGTCTGTCGCGTTGACGTTTTAATTCTCTCTTTCAAATGTGAGTACGCACGCACACACACACACACACACACACACCACACTATCTTTCAACAGTAAGTTTAACAGTAGCGTTGACATATTATGAACTGGAAGAAAAAGTAAATAATATAAATAAATAAATAAAAATGCTTGCAACGGCAGAATATAAACAAACAATAACTGAAAGCAATCACTCGTTGCATCTAACAACATCAAGCTATAACACAAAAGGAGTGTCAACAACACCTCAAAAAAAAAAAAAAACCTTTGCAGTCGCGTTGTCAAATAAAGAAAGAGAAAAAGAGTGCTAATTTGCCGTTCAACAGTTCTGTTGATATGCTCGTGCAACAGCTAGCTCATACATGCCTCACCTCATCAGGTAACTTATGGAGATGTTAAATTGGACATGAAAGCAGCTTCAGCGTCTTTGTGGCAACTAAAACGCTGCTGTTTGCCATCAACAATAACACACAGCGTACAAGGATACCGGAGAAAGTACTTCATATTGAGATCACGGAGCTTACGTTTGACAGGATCAAAGTTCCGACGTCTCCTCGTCAGATCGGCACTGAAATCTGGATAGATAAAGATGCGACTCCCGCTATATTCCAGCGTCTTTTTCTCTCTAGCAAGGCGAAGGATTTTGACCTTATCCTGGAAATTAAGCAGTGTGATCATAATTGACCTGGGACTGGCTCGATCGCTCTGTCGGACAGACGGAGTGCGGTGGGCCCTCTCAATGATCGGTGTCGTAGGAAAGTTGCTTTGTCCCAGGAGTTGTGTGATAAGTTGAGACATGAAACCGACGATATCACCGCCTTCAGCGGTTTCATGCACTCCCACGAAACGAAGGTTGCAGCGACGGCTGCGGTTCTCCAAGTCATCAACTTTATCCAGCAGGTAAGAATTGCTTTTCTCAAGTTGCTGAACCCGAGCCACGAACTCCTGTAGATTGTCCTCATTAGCTCCCACACGCTGCTCAAGTAAATTAACTTGTTCTCCCAAAGTAGTTAGAGAATCCTGAATGCTGCTCAGACTACTTTGTATGGGATCCACTTTAGCATCAAAGCGTGTCAGCATGTCAATCTTGATCTGCTGAATGGCGTCCCACAATGTTTGTAATGAAATGTGGCGCTCCTCCATTGTGGCAAGGACGCATATAAAATGTCCCAAAATAAATCTCTTAACTGTGTAGAACAACTTTGTTTAATGCTTGACTTGTTTAGATAGAAGTGAGATCACAATCACATGGATCAGCATAAAGGATCACTTAAAAGGCTACTATATCATGGATAAGCAGACAAGTGCTTGAGATGCGTTCACTCACGCAGCGGCCATCTTGATATGATCTACTGTAGGATCTACAATAATAAACAATACGTCTAAAATGAATAAAACTACAGGACAGATGTCAGGAGGTAAACGTCACCCTTGGAATCGGCTATCCCAGCATAATCAGATTAGGCTAACGTTACAATGTGTACAAAGTAAAAGCAATTAAAAATAACTAAAATTTACAGTGTCCTTTTTTTATATAGCTTAAAAAATTGCGCCTTTAAAACTATTCATCACCTGTGATCTGTCGCAGCACAGATTTATGTTACAAGGTAAACAATACTTTTTCACCATTGACACGAGGATGAAGTTAAACTAGAGGTCGTTCTGGCGTTATGCACAACCATGCTATGGTTAGACAAGCAACTATAAAACTTTGAATTTACACAAATGAATTACAACAGGCTGAATTACCTGTCGAGAAGAAAGCAGGCAACCTCGGCGTCCGTTTTAAAATCTTTGCTCCTCATGAGCTCTTTCCATCTGGGAAAAGTTACTCCAATATTGACTATGGTCTTGCTGATTTGTCTGTCGCGTTGACGTTTTAATTCTCTCTTTCAAATGTGAGTACGCACGCACGCACACACCACACTATCTTTCAAATCTGCCGGCACTCGCGAGCTCGCGAGTAATCTCCGCCTCGCATTCGTCACGGTGTCACTGAGTGAAAAACGCAAAAGGCGAAGCTTGAATTTACAGGCATGTCCCTCTTTGGCTAATGTAGTTTCAAGATGGAGGGGCAACATGGCGACCGGCATTCGAACCCCTCACCCGTATGTACTTTCAATGGCAGATTATAAACTTAAGAGAATACTTTATTACTTGAAAGAAGTAAATATATATTAATGAGCACATATATTTTTGAAAGAACTAAGTGTTTTTTGCTAAGAATCAACTAAAAAAGTTACACAGTGTAGCTTTAAAAAAATTTTTTTATTAAAGTTCAAGTCAGCCTGAAGAAGGTAATACTATTTACCGAAAACTTTTTACCATTTCTTTTGTTCTTTTGTTATTTCTTGGTCAGTTTTTGTTCATAAAAAAAAATCCATAAATTAACAAAAAAAACTTCATAAAAATTAAAAAAAAGTTTCAAAAAATATATACACACACAGTTCTGGCATCATGGACAATTCCCGTGGTAGACCAAGACAGAGAACCACACCACGTCCAAAAATTAGACACACAAGTGTTACACCAGATTACAGATATTTTAATGTCACAGCGAGTAACACTTCAGCACGTCCCCGTGATAAGGAGCAGAGTTTCCCAGACAGGAGACAGAGGAATGCAGCTCCACACTTCCGCCCTGTTAAACAGAGGAACACAAACATTCAGAGACATCAAAACAGGGAGTTTAATAGAGCCACTTACAGGGGGGTGTCCAGGCCTGGACCCTCCCAACACTTCCCTGCTCCACAAAATGACCGTTACGACAAGGTAGTAGATCCATACAGATCTCCCTATCATAAGGATCATGTTGGAGCAGTTGCAGGCCCACACAGGCCTCCTGGTCAGAACACAAAGGGAAAGAGGAAAGTTAGAGAATCACGTCCCTACCAGGGTGGTATGGTAGCACATAAACGCGCTCGGTGTGATTATTTTCAGGAAGGTCCAGAGACCCAGAACGAGGATGACTTTCCTCGCCCACAACGCCCTGAGTACCAATGTCACCGGTGCAGGCCGGGGCGGACTCGGATGACCAGCCGCCCCTGACTCCAGACACCACCGTGAGGAGCTGACACCACAGGCACGCAACAGATGGACAAAGGAGGCAAGCAATTGAGTTCAAAAGTAACAATCTTTATTGAATAACAATCAACTTGAGAAAGGAATAAGCAACTCTTTTCTTCTAGGGCTATTTGACCGGAGTAGCCGCTGGATCGATTCTTCACGGTCTTCGGGACACAATAGTGCAATAGTGACTCTAAAAGCTTACGTCACAGCGTTGCTGCACATCTGCAGGACTCAGACAGTAAGTAACAGGTAATGTATGCTTCTCAGTATCAGATACGTCGTTGGGCACAATGGTAGGACAGTGACTCTAAAAGCTTACTTCACAGTGTTGCTGCACATCTGCAGGTCTCGGACGGTAGGTAACAGGTAATGTTTCTTCGTCCAACAGCAGATTCTCTTATCAGGACATGAAAGGGAAATTGTGACTTTAAAACTCACTTCACAGCGTTGCTGCACATCTGCAGGTCTCGGACGGTAGGTAACAGGTAATGTTTCTTCAAGACTTGTAATTTCAGAGAGAGAGAGGGTTAACAGGAGCCTTCAATGAGGGATTACTTCACGACAATATTCAGTGGAAGAGAGGACAATACAAAGCATTACTCCACCAGTTCAGTTGTATCGTTCTGGGATTTAGATGGAGACTAGTAGATCATTTCACAGGAATGAAAGCAGGCGTTGGAAGACTCTTCTCAGCATAGCACACAGCACTCGTGTTCACTACAAATCCACAGCATTAATTCAGCGTGTATCAGGTAAGGCAAACAACTGCAAATCACTCACACAGTAGGGCTGATCAGAAACCTCGCTTCATCCATGCATTTCAATGGGAATATTCAACTCTCCATTCATCTCCAGTCTTTCTGAAACAGATATCCTCCTCAACAGTAAATTTCACATTCCCAGTCTTTTCTTCCAGCTCTACATTTGATTCAACGATGTAATTGATTCACTTATCTTTCTCTCTTCCTCTTCCAGCGCAGATCCAAGCAGCAATTCAATCCAGTAATATTCCACAAGCAGCTCTAACGACAGACTCCAATGGCAGTTCTTCACTTACACGAGTTTCCAGGATTACAACGTCCAAAGTGAGCACTCAAACCGGAGATCTTCTACCCCACAGCATGACGACAGAGACCCAGCCGAACAACTGATCAACTGAACACCGACCAGCAACTGCACCACAAGCAACCATCTTCACCGACTGAATCCAACTCGATTCCACTCCATACCACCCAATACCAAGACTGGATACCACGCATTCGACGACTCCCGGATACAACCTCTCTTCTCTCCTGAACGGCTCCTTTATCCTCCTCTTGTGAAGCGAACAGCCTGTACAAACGCCGCTCCTCTCTCTCTCTCACACCTGCCGTGCATCAGCGGTAATCAGGTCGGGCAATGCCTCTGCTACACCCGGAACCGGAGTGAGGCGTTACACCAAAATAATCCCCTCGGGGAACATAGAAAAAAAAAAAGGTTCCGCTTTTCCATGCATTTTGTCACCCGTGACACCAACATACCAGATCATATTTCAGCAGTAACTACACATACACCCCCTCCAATCAGAGACCCAGAACGAGGATGACTTTCCTCGCCCACAACGCCGGGAGAGCTCTGTTGAAATCCTATCCAAATTCGATTATTACACATTTATTTACCACAGTTAACTTGAGCAAGCTGTGTGGAAGTGCACTAAATATGGGGAAACCGACCAAAAAGCTAAATCAACCTACGGAGGGCACGCCTGAGGATAGCCAAAGTTTGGGTACGCAGGCTAACCAAAATGAACAGCATGCTGCTAGCAGCGCGCCGCTAACCTTGGCAGATATGGAGAAACTTCTCAACTCGATGGAGGACCGCATTATTGCCAAACTATCTGTCCAACTCTCTGCTGACCGAGCAACGACTGACAGACATGACCGGACCATCCAGCAGATGGAGACGTGGCTAAATGATATGGAGGCCAGGCTACTAACCCTCGAATCAACCTGCAAGACCCTGTCTAGAGAAAACGAGGCCCTTAAACTTCAGACGGATGATCTTGACAATAGATCGAGGCGCAACAATATCCGTATTACTGGCCTACCTGAAAAAGCTGAAGGTTCACA
Source organism: Squalius cephalus (assembly GCF_949319135.1). Taxonomy (NCBI): domain Eukaryota; kingdom Metazoa; phylum Chordata; class Actinopteri; order Cypriniformes; family Leuciscidae; genus Squalius; species Squalius cephalus. Next base: position 940,206 of record NC_137125.1, on the reverse strand, counting down.
CCCAACTGCTTTCATGGAGGTATTTCTGGAAGAAACCTTTGGCGCAGAGGCTTTTCCCTCACCTCCTTCCGTCCACAGGGCACACACAGTAGCCATCTCACGTAGAAAACAGGATGACCCTCCGCGTCCATTCATTGCACGGATCCACCGTTATCAAGACAAGGAGCGCATCCTGAAATTGGCCAGAGAGGCTGGGTCCCTCTCTTTCCGCGGGTCCGAGATACACATCTACCCCGACTACAGCGCGGAGGTCTCCAAGAAAAGAGCAGCGTACTACACAGTGAAGTCTCAGTTGAGGAACGCCGGATTCGGATATCGGATGTTTTTTCCAGCCAAACTTCAAGTCACGGATAAAAACGGGCAGAAACCACTTTTTCCCTCTCCTGAAGAAGTTTCAGCCTTTCTTCAAAACAACCGCCAAAGCATTCCTCCCACTCCCTCTACTTCATGAGTCACTGATTTTGACGGCGTTAGAACTACTCTAAGACGGAGGCAGCCATCCAATTGCTGGTGAGCTTTGCGTTTCATTGCTCCGCCATGTTTAGGTCTGTTGACTGCCGTGTAGCCTCCGGTTGGACAGTGTTGCAAACTTTACAAGCTCTGTTAGCTTAATGTTACTCTTGGTGGTGGTGGTGGTGTTTTTTCTTTGTGCTCCGATTTTATTTTTATTTTTTTCTCTCTCTTTCATATAACAATACAGCAGTTGCCTTTATGGTGTGTGTTTTATTTTATTATTATTATTTATTTTTATTAATAATTATTTGTATTATTATCGGTGTTATTATTATTATTATTATTATTATTTCTTTTTCAAACGTGCATATCTGCTTTTTGCTTATTCTTTTATCATAGTTGAATACACGGTCTAATTTGAAAAACACTTCATTTACAATGCTGCTTTAAGTTCATTGTCTTATGGACTCTTCCGTGAGTCTCCTGGTATTAAAATCACATTGTCGCCCACTAAGATGGAAGCGCTTCCCTTTACACACAGTATAATTTACACACATACACCCTTGCACGCACATACACCCTCGCACGTACACAATCATAAGCCCATAGAGCACTGGCAGACGGAAATGAGGAAACCCTTCTTTGCATTCTAGAATTCCCACTGCTGCTCTGGCTACAATTCACACATACTACATACAGCATGACTATAATGTACAATTGTTTAAATTGTTTTTACCTGAAACACAGTGCCTTTGCACAGTTACACGTTAAAAGCTGTAATAATGTGATTTTGTTCTTTTGTAAAACAGAGTTCAAGTGTCAGATTGATGTTCTCTATGGGGCTGTTTACACCTGGCCACTTCATGCGTTTTCTCAGATCGGAGAGCTATCTGATTTATCAAAACGATTCCATTTACACCTGGCCACATAAATGTGTTTTTGCGAAACGGATTTAAATCCGATCTTCAGTTCCCACGCTATATGCAGATTTAATGGAGTGCACGTCACCGAAAGCAACAGAGATGAGCTGCATTTTACTGATCTTCTGCTAAAATTTCTAAATCAAAGACCGCAATAAGAGAGAGCGGCAACAGCCCTGGTAAGATCATTTCGGTTCTCTACTTTTAATGAAGCTGATTGTGTGTTAAGCGTCTGCGACTTACTTTCACTGTGATTTGCGATAGTTTGCACGTTGGCTTGATGAATAGATGCTCATCTGCGGTGACGCGCGTGTTCCAGTAGCGTCGTCATATCTGGCTATAACATTACATGTAGCCTATAACACGCTCTCACACGTTTATTTTTTAGCATTTTTGGGAGGAGTACACTTTACATATGTGGTTTCAACAACCAGATGCATTTACACTTGTCCAGTTTCGTCTGGAATGCGGCCCAGACCTCCTGAAGTGGTGTGAGCGATCGGACTCAAATCCGTCTCGAATGCGTTTCGGAGGGCATTTACACCTGGTCTCTTCACGATCGGATAGCTATCCCATCACAGAACACGCATGAAGTGGACAGGTGTAAACAGCCCCTAAGCTGACAGCTCTGAGTTTTGTTAGAAATCCCTGTCCCTTTGCAGATATTTCTTTTCAATTTGCCCCCTTTTTCCCTTTTTTTTCTTTTTTTTCCTCTCTTCCCTATCCCCGCCCATGCCGCCACTCACTATTCACATCCCCATAATCTTCTAAATTTATGACATCTAAAACCATTTGTAATCAAAGTCGGCCCATTCACTTTGTCTCTCTTAATGCCAAGGGTATGAATACCTGGGTGAAAAGACAAAAAATAACATCTTATCTACAACAAGTAAATTCGGACATAGCCTTTTTGCAGGAAACCCATCTTAAGAATGACCATGTCAACTATCTTAAAAAAGGCTGGGTTGGTCAAGTGTTCCACTCCCGGTTCAATGCTAAGGCCAGAGGGACAGCAATTCTCATACATAAGGACATTCCCTTTCAAGCTGAGGAAGTGATTTCTGATAAAAATGGGAGATTTGTCATTGTAGCAGGCAGATTGTTCACCAGTCTTGTCATTTTGATCAATGTCTATGCTCCTAACTATGATGATTACAACTTTTTTAACAAACTGTTCTCTGCCATTCCCGGTGATAACAATTATAAGTTGATAATAGGTGGCGACTTTAACTGTGGGTGCTTCTCATTTCTTATTTGTGCATCCTCGTTTCCTTTCCTCGCTTCCTTTCCTCGCGTCTCAGCTCCACCCCCTGTAGGATGCGAGGGAAGGCTGCAAGGAAAAGACGCGAGGATAGAGGGATCGAATGTAACTTTTTTATATACATTGGAATACTTGATCACTCGAGCGTCACTTCATCGCGTCATCAGCAGCGCTCAAGGGATCTGCCCTTATGTAGTTGAAGTTTGTTTATTTAAGAAATTTATAATAAATAATAATAAAGCAAGGTACCCTGTTGAAATATGGGAGATGTGTGGTTTATATAAACTGCAAAGGTAAAGTATAAATTAAAATGATTGTGACCGATGTGAAGGGGGAGGAGAATTTAGACGTGCGTCACGTTTAAGTCGATAAAACTCTTCTGCATAGGATACACCTGTGTATCCTCGCTCATGACTCCTCAAGAAGCCTCCTCACTCCTCGATCCTCGACTCCTCGTGGTGCATTTAGAGAACTGAGATGTCCTTCAAGATGGCTGAGCTCGATCGTTTTCCGGGTCATAGGATGGAGGACGGAGGAGAGAGGAGACGAAGAGGGATATTGAGAAGCACCCCGTGTACTCAGCACTGTGTTAGACAGATCATCTAACAAGCCCCAACCCCTCACCAAATCTGCAAAAGTTGTCAATGAGTTCATAGCTCACAATGGTGTTTCAGACATTTGGCGATTCAAATTTAATAATAAAAAAATATTCTCCTTTTTCTCGAATGTCCATCACACTTACACTCGCATCGACTATTTTCTCCTAGACAATAGACTGCTGGGACATGTTAGCTCTTGCACGTATCATAGTATTACTATCTCAGATCACGGTGCGGTCTCATTTTACATAGCTCTACCCAACTGCTATAGACCCTCTCGCAATTGGAGGCTTAATCCCCTCCTCATTGCTGATGAACAATTTGTAAATCACGTCTCTTCTCAAATTAACTTTTTTATTGAAACGAACACCTCGCCAGAAGTTTCCCACTCAACCTTTTGGGAGACTCTCAAGGCCTATCTTCGGGGGCAAATAATTGAATACTCCTCTAGGACAAAAAAAGAAAGAGACTCAAAACTCAAGGACATTTCGCGAGCCATTGCAGAGATTGATAACCACTACTCCTCTTCTCCATCTCCAACGCTTTTCAAAGAGAGACTGCGATTACAGACAGAATACGACTTACTTTCCACAGATAAGGCCATTTATTTACTCAATAAAGCACAATCTAGAGTTTACGATTCAGGTATAAGATAAGGATAAGGCTGGCAGGCTACTTGCCCTACAAGCTCGCCAAGCCCAATCATCTCGCCTTATACCTAAGATTTATAATCAAACAGGGGAGATTGTGACAGACTATTTGGAAATGAATGATACCTTCAAACAATACTACAGTAAATTATACAGCTCTGAATGTGATGGTAACTTTTCACAGCTCAACCACTTCTTTGATAACCTTCAATTCCCTTCTGTTCCAGTTGAACAAAATTCATTACTGGGAGATGCGATCTGGCGGCTAGATTGGAGACGGTTATCCCACAAATTATTGCAGCAGACCAAACAGGCTTTATCCTAAATAGGCACTCTAGTTCAAATTTTAGAAGACTTTTCAATATTGTTTATTCCCCTTCATCCTGCTCCCCGGAAATGGTTATATCTCTTGACGCTGAAAAAGCGTTCGACCGAGTTGAATGGCAATATTTGTTTGCAACCTTAAAAAAATTCGGATTTGGAGATACCTTCATCTCCTGGATAAAACTCCTCTACTCTCATCCTACAGCCACAGTAATTACTAATGGACAGCAATCAGAGTATTTCTCTCTTGGCAGAGGCACACGTCAAAGCTGCAGTCTGTCTCCACTGCTTTTCGCTATTGCCATTGAACCGCTAGCCATTGCTCTTAGACAATCAGGGGATTTCCAGGGCATAGAGCGTTGGGGCCTCACACACAAATTATCCCTATATGCAGACGACATTCTTTTATATGTCTCAGACCCACTAAGTTCTGTTCCCTCCACTCGCAATATCCTAAAACAATTCGGAAGCTTCTCTGGTTATAAAATCAATTTTGAAAAAAGCAAGATGTTTCCTCTCAATCAAGCAGCCACTTCAATCTCTGCATCTCATTTCCCATTTAGAATTGTCAACAAGGGCTTTAAATATCTTGGGGTAGAGATTACTCCTGCTTTTTTGTCCCTCTTCACTAAGAATTTTAACATTTTGTTTGAAAAATGTAAAAAAGACATGGCTAGATGGATGAATCTTCCGCTGTCCCTAGCAGGCAGAGTTAATCTTATCAAAATGGTCGTGTTACCAAAATTTCTTTACTTCTTCCAAAATATCCCCATCCTGATAAAAAAATCGTTTTTCAGCTCATTAGAGAGTAGTATATCTTCCTTTATCTGGAACGGTAAACCACCCAGAATCAAAAGAAGCTCCCTCCAAAGACCTAAAAAGCTAGCTGGCCTAGCTCTACCTAATTTTATTTACTATTATTGGGCATGTAATATAAAGACAATGTTACACTGGATGGGAAGAGGGGGCTCCAGTAGGAGTGAGGCCTGGATGCAAATGGAGTTTGCCTCTAGCTCATTTGATCTAGGTTCCATACTTTGTGCCCCTTCTCCTCCCCATCGAAGCCAGTTCTGCGCTAACCCAGTGGTCTATCACTCTATTAGAATTTGCTCTCAATTTAGAAGACATTTTAAGTTGCAGACAATGTCGGTGCATTCTCCCATAAAGACCAATCAAGCTCATTGGCCTGAAGCATTTGAGGTAGCGTCACACTGGGCGGACAGAAATTACAGAGGTAGAGTTAGTGCAGAGGCTATCGAACAAGCGGAGGCCTTAATTACGGCAGAGGTTTCAATTTGTGAGAGCTCGACGGCACAGAAAGCCCCCACAGAAACAATGGGGACCGTACTCCCTCGCACTTACGCTGCGGTCGCTGCCTCCACCAGCCGAGCCGCCACACAGGTCACTGCACCTCTGCCGACCGTACCTCCTACCAACACCACTCCTGTAAAACAAACAGTCAGTCAAAAACACGTAGAAACACAAACCTCTCCAACACTCTGTTTGCCAGAGAGAGCAGTCACCAACGCTCCTCCACATAGAGGAGATTGGTCCTTTGAGGAGTAAGCACCTCCCCAGGACCTGCCAGAGACCCCCCGGCCCATACAGGCTGGAGCACCTCAACCCTGTGAACAGAGGAAGAGAGCACAGAAGAGCCGCCACCTAAAAACGGGAGTGGACCCCTCTCTAACGGCCCCTCCACCCCAGAGCCGCCCTGAGACACCGGTGCCGGAAATATCTATTTTAGTTCCTCCACCTCAGGAGGAAGAGCCACAATTCAATGACAGGGTACCCACCCCTCAGGTTGAACTAACCCCACCAGAACCTAATGGTTCTCCACCTAGCCCTCCTGGGTTAGTGACAGATTGCAGATTGTTCCCCTTTCCCCCAATGTCTACTCCAATTGCTTTCTCAGATCACTCTCAACATAGTAAATGCAGTAAATTAGAAAATTAAAACAAACAAACAAAAAAGATCAATTACTCCATTCATCACACTAAAACCTACCCCACTCACCTGTTAATCCGGTCTGGACAGAAAATTTAATAAAAAACAAACAATAGCAGTCATTTAATTCACTACATATAAAACAGATGTTATGAGATGGGTTATTGGTGTTAACATTATTTTATTATTATTATTATTATTATTATTATCACTGAGATTATTATATACATATCTACGTATTCATCAAGTGGACATGGTTATGGGACGTTGGAGCATGGTATCGTTCCCCTTCTTGACCTTGGGTGACCGTTAGTGGTCAGCAGAAAGTGGGCCAGTGCATAGCCATTTCTGGGACCTTAGGGTCCTGGATCTTGGATCATTTCATTCCCCTAACCCTAAACACACCAGGGTAAGAACACACACACACATACTGACTGGAAGATCCACTGAAGCTCAACTCACCGAAGCTGAAGCTCTTGGCTGTAGAGCCATCCTCATCAAGATGATGGATCGCCTGTTCATCTGCGCTCTAATAGAGCTGCACCGGCTCCGAACACTCAGGCTGCTCCCTGAGAACATCGGGATTATCAGCACACTGATGTTGAAACCCTGAAAATCAACTTTAAACATGGAATAAACAAGCTATATGGAGACTGACAGACTGTTGCTCGTTGTAAAATCTTGTAACCAAACACTTGATGGACCCCATTGACTTCCATAGCAGAGAAAAGAATTAAAAATACTATGGAAGTCAACGGGGTAATGTTACATCAACTATTTGGTTATATACCTTCTTCAAAATATCATATTTGTGTTCAGCAGAAGAGAGACATTCATACAGGTTTGGAACAACTTGAGGACGAGTAAATGATATATATCATGAGTAAATGGTATAATTTGAACATATGATTACCAGCTAGTTGGTCAGATTAATATTGAAGCTTGTGTCCGCTAATAAAAATAAAATAATAATAAAAAGAGTAGGCCTAACTGGGACTTTTTTTTCCCCTCACAATTGCGTGATATAAACGCACAATTGTCTTTTTTTTTTATATTTTAACTCAGAATTGTACTTTATAATCTTACAATTTTGAAATAGGTCAAAACTGCGAGATACAAACTCGCAATTGAAAGATAAAAAGTCACAATCTTTTAAAATGTTTTATTCAGGGGCGGACACAAGCGTTCATGGGTTATTAAAGTTAGTTCCTAAGACACAGTCTGGCCACTGGTAAACCAGCGACATTATTATGTAGATATATTATTAATGAATTGTTCATAATCAGTTTTTAGAAAAGGTTTACCTCAGAAAAATTATACAACAAAAACAGCCTTTGGTGCTGATTTGTGATTGTGTCATGACTGTTCACTCATCATCCGCAGTGAATCCCTCAGCAATACCTCTAGACTGATTTTGAAGTCAAATTCACCTCCATACTGTAAATATTGATATCTTCTTACCTTTTAATCAGGGCCTTGAGCCTCATGCACAGTCTAACCACCATTTTGCTCCATCCATCAGTGCTATTGAAGCTAGCGTTATAAACTGGACACAGCGACCCCATTGGATTAACGTTAAACGGAGACAGGTGAAGTCAATTAAGCCCAATTTATACTAATGCGTTGAACTCACGCCGTAGGCTGTGTGTAGCGCGCGTACCCTGACGCCGGTTTCACACTGCATGCATTAGCAGTATGGCGCGTACTCCGTGCCAAAATCAAACATCCGAACGACCGACCGATCGAACGTCTATCCGAACGTCTATAACTTTCAAACGGGTGACCCACGTGACGACCTGACGTGACGTCAGCGTCTTGAAATTTGCAGCTTTTTAACCATACAAGTATACAAGCTGATGTGTAAAGACTATAAATGGACATGATAGGCAATACATATAAATATTGTACCCCAAAAACAACTTTCCTGAATCCTGTGCTTGTGGGGCTATGTGTTTTACTTTCAAAGAGCAGAAATACTGCCTATATAGGCTACAGACATTCAATAGTCTTGACCAGTATAATCATTTTAACTAGTTTCTATTGTTAATTTTATTGCCCAATGTACAATGCTCCCACAGTCCATAAACACTCAAAATAAATGTAGTCTATTATTTTATTTTTTACTTTTTGATCCAGAAGGTTTTCATATTAGATGTATATATTTGGACTGAATGATCTAATGAATGCTCTGTAGTGTTTATGATATTGAGCTGTGTGTATGATCTGAAAGCATTGTTTGATTTTGAGCACAGATAAAATGGTTTTGAGTAAATTTCTTTATTTTGACAAGCGTCAGATGTTCTCTGAATGTAGTTTGAAGATTTGGTTTTGTGTTTAAGGTTTTGAGAAAGTGGGTGATGGTTCCAAGAAATGTATTTTAGCAATTCAGGAAAACTGTATAGATTAAAAACATGCATTATTTTTTTATACATAATATCAAACAAATAAAGTAATAAAAAGTAAATCTAATCAAGCATGATTTTTTGTTTCAAGAACTTAGAGATCTCAACACTGATTACTCAATCTTAATAAAATTACTAAATTATAATAATCTTTCACAAATAAACATCATAAATGTTAAAGTGGAAAGGTTTATTAAAAACATATGTATAATAGTTCTAATATTACATTTAGACAAGATCAGCTGAATATACTTTACTTTGTAATTAAGGTTCGTTGATTTTCATGTCTGCCACATATAAACAATGAGCCAAAAAAAATGTAATGATCATTTAAATAAAATCATGTGTAACACGTTCCTACATGTGCTTACGTGTTGTTAACGCGTTCCCATGGCGACCGGTCGGAAGCGCGAGTATCGTCTTCCCAACGTGTTGTTTACGTGTGAAGACACGTTGTAACACTTTTTTTTTTTTTTTTTTTACCTTAGTTTAACTTCTTATTCTTCGGTTGTATCCTCTAACTAGTCCACATTTGATTACTGCAATGGCTGATTTAGAAAGTTATGTACGGTGTATTATTAAATATTAAATATTATTGACAAACCTGACATGCTTAAACGGTTATTTTGGAAAAGCACGATATTCTACATAATTTTTCTCCATCTCCCATTAAATCGGGAATAGATCTAATTTCGGAATGTGTCTTATTGAATAGAAATACGCTGTAGCGTATTCAAATGCAGCAAAAACTGCCATCAGTATCTGCTTTACCTAAATATAAAAATAATAGGAAATGAATTATATATAGTAGGCTACATAAAATATGCTGACCATTTATATCAGACAAACTGACATTTCAAATTCACAGCCGGCCTACATGTCTACTTTATGATATTGATACCCTTAAGAGTGTAATGTAACCCAGACTTAATTTCAGGAGTCTCTCGTCTCAGGGGGACATGAGGGAGGTCTACAGGTTTTCTAATAATACAAAGCTTAATGCTAAATCCTGGAGTATCCCTTTAACTATCAACAAAAAAAAGTTTTTTTCTACTTGTTACATTTGTTAGAAAAGTATTTTTATTGTTTGATTATGTTATAACATTTTCAGTCACAATAATGAATATTGTAGTAGATTTTTTCCCCCTGAAATATCCAGTAATTGGACCACTAGGAGGTGCTCTACAATTCATTCACAGGTGACCCCCAAAACAGAAACCCTTATTCTCAGCATAACATAACACTTACTAACAAATGACTGTTTTTATTCACCTCACAAAACAATACAAAAACCACACAGAGATGCATAAATAGGTCTTAAGGGCAACATTTTATACATATTTTAAACTGCATTTACAGATCACAACAGTTTCACTTTGTATGTATATATATATATAACATTCCAGAAGGTTTTCATAATATATATTGTTCCCAGAAAACACTGAAGCAAAGAAAACTCACAACGACAAAATGCCCCAAAGGTGTATATATATATATATATATATATATATATATATATATATATATATATATATATATATATATATATATATATATATAAAAAGAGAGAAAGTGTGATTTAAGCAATGCCAAATGTCTTGGCACAAGCTATGGCTAATGCCATGCCTTCAGAAAAATCATTAAATGTTGAGCACATCGGTAGATTGAGGCTCACTGAGCAGGTGTCAAAGTCATCCTGTCATTTGGCATCAACAATCGCAAACAGAGATACAGAATGACAGCAATATCGGAAATCCAGAAGACCTACAAAACGGCGAAAAGGGTCCTACCACAGACAGAAATAATAGTCCCCTTAATTAACTTCTCGAGAGTGTTGCCACAGGCAGAGCAGGACATGATCGAGCACATGAACGGTTTTATTAAAAAGAACCTGAACTGTATCCCTCTGCTGGCATCCACACATTTTCATGTGGATAAAGACGGCCTCCATTGGAGACCTGCCACGGAAAAAGCTCTCCTTACACATTGTGCTAACGGACGACCAAACCTCAGTCCTTAAAAGGGGCCTCTCCTACGTCTCCACCCCATCGAGCTGCAGAAAAAAAGAGTTGTTAGCAGACATGCAGGCATACCACCGCAGGCTCAAGCTAGAAACATTTTTTGAGGGCAAGAAAAGCCAAAAAACAAAGTACCGTTCACTCACCCCTCTGATTGGGAGCCCACGTTGTCTAGCTTGCCTAAAGAAATTGAAAAAATCATCAGAGCTGACAATTTTGCCTTCAAAAAATTACACTGGGGTTTGGGTGCGACTCCCAATTTGCCCCCGGGCGAAAGAAAAGCCATTAAAGAATTATATCACAATACTGAGATGGTAATCAAGCCAGCCGATAAAGGTAATGCCACGGTTATTTTAGACAGAGCACAATACCTCAGGGAGGGACGGAGACAACTTTCTGTCGCGGAACATTATCGTCCTCTTGAGGGTCCCATTTACACCGACACGATCAAGGAAGTAGAGGAAATATTAGAGGATATGTGTTCCAAGAAAATCATCAGTGCAAAACAGAAAGAGTACCTCACGGGTGAAGGGCCACCCCGGGCCAGAAGATTTTACCTGATGCCCAAAATACATAAAGAGCCAGAAAAGTGGAGCGTACCTTTGGAGGTCCCACCGGGCAGACCCATCGTGTCCGACTGCAACAGCGAGACGTACTTCACGGCCGAGTACTTGGAGCACTTCCTCAATCCTCTCTCCACCAGACATCCAAGTTACCTGAAAGACACAAACGATTTCATCTCGAAAACCAGCAAACTCAAAATTCCAGAAAATTCATTTTTATTCACGATCGACATAGACAGTTTATACACTAATATTGATACCCCAACCGGCCTAAAAGCGGTGAGAACGTCTATGTCCAAATACCCGGATCCCCGGAGACCGGACGAGCACCTGTTGAAATTATTAGAGATCAATTTGACAAAAAACGACTTTGAGTTTGATTCAAAATTCTACTTACAGGTGAAGGGGACAGCCATGGGGAAGAAGTTCGCCCCCTCGTATGCGAACATTTTCATGGCAGACTGGGAGCAAACGGCCCTTGCAGCTTCTGCCAGAAAACCTTTCGCATACTTCAGGTTCTTGGATGACATCTGGGGTGTCTGGACCCATTCGGAGGATGAGTTCCTCACCTAAACTCACATCAGGCATCTATAAAGGTCAAATACACTATGGACAGGTCAGAGGTCAACTTTTTGGATGTGGTCTCATACAAGGGACCCAACTTTGAAAGAACAGGACAGTTAGATTTCAAGGTTTACTTCAAAGACACAGATACGCATTCACTACTTCACATAAACAGTTTTCACCCAAAACATGCCTTCAAAGGGGGCGCTCCAGTGCGTGTGCGACCCAGCAGCTTACCCATCCATTGTTTGTTTTACTCGCTTTATTGAGTTTTATTGAGTGTTTATTGTGGACGTTAATGTTTATGCGTGAGTGGAAGTGTCAGTGATCCAGAGATGCGGCTTCTAAAGACTTTCGATCAACTGTTCGCAATATCTATTGTGATAACGCTACTGGGTGGTTGACGTGACGCTACATTTTTGTGTTCATGGTGACAAATATAAATAAAAATGTATAATATTTCATTAAAATATCTGTTGTTATATACAGTATAATCTTCCAGAACTAATACATCTGTAATTAATGAGTATTATAATTCAAATATGTAAATATTTAGTTTTAAACATGACATTTGTCCACTGGCGTGACTGTCCGGGGTAGCGTTGCTTATCTTAAAACTACTGTAATTAAATGAAAAATAAGTCTAAATACATTAAAATACTTGAATAGATGTTATAGCAGTGTTAACTTAATGACACTAAAGGTTATAAGTCATAAGGTCCCCATTTAGAATAATTGTGACACGTTACATTTTGTCCGCAAAACTGGTGTCCACCTGGTGTGACGCCATTCTGTAGATATAAAACGGGCATTAATTTGGGCACCCTATTACTGAGAGGGGCCCTTCTTCATCCAGGAAGTACAGTAGACCTCACTGGAGTACATGAACTGCCCACAAGGTGAGTTCTGTTTAAAATATTTTCATAATTTTGCTATTTCCGTGCACTGTTGGAAATGGGATCCATTATGCAGTCCTTTGGTGTGACATAATCTAAGTATTGATCTGAAAATTTTCATCAATTTATATTGATTGACTATTGAAAATAATGTAAACCTTAACATTGTTAGTCAGGATTGAAGACTGTCTCTCATATAGCTAGGCCGCAAACTGGCCTTGATCTTGAAAATGTCCACTGGTGTGACAGCACTGTCCTATAGTGTGACATGAAATCAGCGTCACACTGGTGGAAATGGCTGTCACACCAGTGGACGTAAACATTCTTTGTTCCTATAAAATAACCAAAATCGGACAGAAATCACACACACAAACCAGATATATTTGAATCCTGCATTATTAGCTTCTTGAATCAGATGAAGAGATGTGTTTAGTAGTGTTTGTAGCTCAGAATGAGAAACTATACACAGACAGCATCATTGCATTAGAACAGCCTTATGGTCTGGTTGGTTCACGTGAGATGATTGACAGCTTTAGGAAGGTTAGGAAAAAGGCAAAACTTGAAAAAAAGAAAATGCAAACATCACTACTACAATTAGCTACTAAAGGTTGGGAGGGAAGTTATGAAGGGGATAGGAAGCAGGGAGGTTGGGAGGCGGGAGGAAGTTAGGAGTAAGGGAGGTAAGAAAGGAGGGAAGTTTGAAGGGGGAGATTGATAGGGAGGGAGGTGGGGGGGTGAGATGGAGGGAGGTTGGGGGAGGTTAGGAGGGAGAGAGTGATGATTTTGTACCCCTTGATAGAGGTGTGACGGTTAGTATATAACCGTGAGACTGACGGTTATAGTTGAACACCGTCATTAGAACTCTATAACCGCCAAAACAGTGTTATTAAAATATTTTTTACAAACATTTTTTATCATAGAGAATGTTTAAATAGCCTACTAATTAAAAACAAATGTTAACAGTCTGCACACAGCTAGGCGAGACTGCATTATGTACAGCAAGGACCAACTTGTCCATTACCCTTCAAATTGCGCAAATTGAAATTGCGAATTGGAAATACGCTCAATGGAAACACGTCAATTTCGCAAAAACTCCCATTTATCGAAAAAAAGTTTTTACGCTCGCATGAGGAGGTTTTTCAGGCAATTTTAAAAAGGAATATTTCGCAAAACTGCAATGGAAACAGTTTTTGCGCATTTACAGTCACCTGACTTAGAAGTCGCGGTGTGTTTGGACAGAATACGAGACAAAGTTCTTTATTAAATTCATAAAAGACAAAATAATTACAGGAATACTGGATTCTAAACCTCAAATAAATGCCACAATCAAGACCTCGAAGCAGATATGAGGGAGAAACACCCAGAAACTCCTCATATGTGCTGTAAGTAGCCTAAGGGTTTTTCCTTGCCATTAATGCTTGGATAACAAGCCTAATGTGATATACACTCACCTAAAGGATTATTAGGAACACCATACTAATACTGTGTTTGACCCCCTTTCGCCTTCAGAACTGCCTTAATTCTACGTGGCATTGATTCAACAAGGTGCTGAAAGCATTCTTTAGAAATGTTGGCCCATATTGATAGAAGAGCATCTTGCAGTTGATGGAGATTTGTGTGATGCACATCCAGGGCATGAAGCTCCCGATCCACCACATCCCAAAGATGCTCTATTGGGTTGAGATCTGGTGACTGTGGGGGTCATTTTAGTACAGTGAACTCACTGTCATGTTCAAGAAGCCAATTTGAAATGATTCGAGCTTTGTGACATGGTGCATTATCCTGCTGGAAGTAGCCATCAGAGGATGGGTACATGGTGGTCATAAAGGGATGGACATGGTCAGAAACAATGCTCAGGTAGGCCGTGGCATTTAAACTATGCCCAATTTGCACTAAGGGGCCTAAAGTGTGCGAAGAAAACATCCCCCACACCATTACACCACCACCACCAGCCTGCACAGTGGTAACAAGGCATGATGGATCCATGTTCTCATTCTGTTTAAGCCAAATTCTGACTCTACCATCTGAATGTCTCAACAGAAATCGAGACTCATCAGACCAGGCAACATTTTTCCAGTCTTCAACTGTCCCATTTTGGTGAGCTCGTGCAAATTGTAGCCTCTTTTTCCTATTTGTAGTGGAGATGAGTGGTACCCGGTGGGGTCTTCTGCTGTTGTAGCCCATCCGCCTCAAGGTTGTGCGTGTTGTGGCTTCACAAATACTTTGCTGCATACCTCGGTTGTAACGAGTGGTTATTTCAGTCAAAGTTGCTCTTCTATCAGCTTGAATCAGTCGGCCCATTCTCCTCTGACCTCTAGCAACAACAAGGCATTTTCGCCCACAGGACTGACGCATACTGGATGTTTTTCCCTTTTCACACCATTCTTTGTAAACCCTAGAAATGGTTGTGCGTGAAAATCCCAGTAACTGAGCAGATTGTGAAATACTCAGACCGGCCCGTCTGGCACCAAAAACCATGCCACGCTCAAAATTGCTTAAATCACCTTTCTTTCCCATTCTGACATTCAGTTTGGAGTTCAGGAGATTGCCTTGACCAGGACCACACCCCTAAATGCATTGAAGCAACTGCCATGTGATTGGTTGATTAGATAATTGCATTAATGAGAAATTGAACAGGTGTTCCTACTAATCCTTTAGGTGAGTGTATGTAAACCTACCAACGTCCGTTGCCATGATTTTTGGAATGACTTATCGTGAGAGGAAAAAATGACGCTGTAGTCGCATAAAATCGGTTAATGGAAACGCCGTCATTTCGCAATAGTTTTTTATAGATATTTAAAAAAAAAAAAAAAACGCAAAAGTTTTGCGCAAATCTGTAATGGAAATGCACCTATTGTCATCTCTGAGCCAGAGCCCCACCAGTGTGCAGCCCAGCTCACCAAATATGACTGGCTGCTGTTCAATGAGGTGTGAAAGGCGGATGAGTCCTTAAACTCAAACACTACTGTTTTTCTTTTTTTTTTTTATTTCATGGTGTACTCTGTTGTACAGCACAGTTCCTAAAGAAAATAATCAATTTACTATGAATTATTTTTAAGAACCACAGGATGTTTTGCTGTTTTATTTAGGTCAATTCCATTTATGGTTATGAAATATGACAAGGTGGCCCTATGGCTGTTCAAAAAATGATTTTACTTGAGTTGTACTAAAAATATGACTGAATTAAATACAGAGAACAGTAGTTTTAACTTTTTATCCCGTATAACTTTTAACTTAAAACTTACCTTTTTATTTTAGTGAATTTTCAAATAAATTTGAGCAAGAAAAGTAATAAGCCAGGTCAATTTTGTTTACATGTTCATGTTATGTTGCTAAATGTTACGATGGCTCCCAGGTCTTTTTTATGGGAATGTTGGTTTCTTCTTCTTTCTTCTGACTTTATTGTACAAAACACATTTGAACTTGAAGTTGAAACTTTATTTTAATGCATTTTTAAAATTATTTGAACAAGAAATAATAAATGTGACTTTGTACAAACAGGGGCATACAGGTACTTTTTGTAGTCCAATGGTGTGACGAAATGTCCTGTGGTGTGACAAACTGAATTATAAGTGGAAAAGGCATTTAAATGCACAAATTTATGTAAAAGGTGTTGAATAGTATAATAATGATATCATCACTATGCACATATAAGGATGGAATGAAGCTTCATTAGGTTTTATACTAATTATAATGAAAATAATCCAGACGTTTGGGTAAAGTCCCTATGTGTACATCTTATAGTGGGATAATAACATGATTGTGAATTTTTATTGGTTACTTTTGATGTGGGAATGTAATTAGGACAAATTGATAAGGATTGTGCATATTTGTCTTATCTGTCACACAATCTCTGAATTAAATATTAACATAAAAAATGTTGTCACACCGGTGGACAATATCTGAGACTACCACACAAAAAAGTTAATAAAATGCAAAATAAATAAGGAATTAGAAAGGGACACTTTCAGTTTTGAGTTATTCACATATTAAGCAATATAATTATAAGACATTTGACATACATTTTAGAAATATTTTTTTTTCCACTTTGGATTTGAGTTCACGTCAACCACCCTACTGCTTGAACTCTCCACCTGTTATGGTTCGGAGTATGGAGTACTGGGGAAAACCATCCACAGCCGGGAGTTTCTGATCTCCCTACGAACAACGTCTGCCGGTATTATACCAGATATTCCGGTGGAGTTGTGTAGATTGCCTGCACGGAGCAAACATCGGAAAAGAGGGAGAAGAGGAGGCCTATATCGGAGACTTAAAAACCTCAGGCTCGACAACCGCCGTAGGCTAGCCCCACTCCCCACAATCCTGTTGTCAAACGTGCAGTCATTAAGACACAAGACAGACGAGCTGGAAGCTTGGATCAAGTGCAAACGCGGTATAAGAGACACTTGTCTTCTCGCCTTCTCGGAAACATGGCTAAGGGAGTCAGACCGGGACGAGGACCTGATTATGAGTGGGTTTGGTAGCCCAATTCGCTTGGACCGAGACCCGATGACACCTGGGAAAAGTCGGGGAGGAGGATTGTGCCTCTACGTAAATAAAAGGTACTGTAACACTGTGGTTGTGAGAGAAAGAATATGCACTTCGGATATTGAATTGTTGGCTGTGTCTCTCCGGCCGTTCTATTAACCTCGAGAGTTCCAACAGCTGTTCTATACGCTTGTGTATATTCATCCGCGAGCCAATGCTTCAATTGCAGCGCAAGTGATCGCTGATGTCACTCACAGACTGGACTCTATTTGCCCAGAGGCCCCCAAGTTTTTTATAGGAGATTTTAACCACTGTACTTTAGACAAGACCTTAAGATCATATGAACAGTATATAACTTGTTCTACAACGCAGAGGAACACCACTTCAGATCTATGTTATGGCTCAGTAAATGGAGCCTATAGATCCATGGCTATGCCGCCACTTGGTGCCTCCTACCACAACAGTATTTATTTGATGCCTGTGTATAAGCCCGCGTTCAGACGCCTTGAGCGTGAGGAAAAAAACATAAAACTTTGGACAGAAGACAGCATTTCCTCTCTACAGGGGTGTCTGGAATGCACTGATTGGACTTGTTTTTATGACACTTGTAATGATATTAATGAACTCACGGAAACAGTGTCTGCCTATGTCAAATATTGTGTTGATATGATTATTCCATCTAAAAAAGTGGTCATTTATCCTAATAACAAGCCTTGGGTAACGAAGGAATTGAAAAGGGTTATCAACAGGAAAAATAAAGACATTCTACTTAGGGGACCTGGTAGACAAAAAAGCTGTCTCAAGAGAAGTAAAAAATGAAAT
Organism: Squalius cephalus; assembly: GCF_949319135.1. Classification (NCBI taxonomy): domain Eukaryota; kingdom Metazoa; phylum Chordata; class Actinopteri; order Cypriniformes; family Leuciscidae; genus Squalius; species Squalius cephalus. Next base: position 922,299 of record NC_137125.1, on the reverse strand, counting down.
AAGGAAAGCAAAAAGCCAATACAAGAATAAAATTGAAAATCAATATAATAGTGGGGATCTAAAGGCAGCCTGGCAAGGCATTAAAACCATGGCAGCCATTAATCAGCCTGTGTGTAGAACAGGGCAACCAATAAAATTGAATGGTATAGATGACGGCGATTTGCCAGATATTTTTAGTACATTTTTCTGCAGGTTCGAAAGGTCCTTCTCAGATAGTCTAGTCACATTGAGAGAGACGTGGAAGCCTCAGAGAGGGATAAAAATACAACAGGGAAAAGTCACAACACTACTTAAAAGTACAAAAATAGGTAAGGCTGCCGGTCCTGACGCCATCTGTGGGCGTACACTCCATTATTGTGCCGAGCAGCTCAGTGAGGCTTTTACAGTTATCTTTCAGAAATGTGCTGATAGTGGGGATATACCTGATCTATGGAAAACATCAACAGTAATACCCATCCCAAAAACTACATTTCCAGAAGACCTCAATTAATTTAGACCAATTGCATTAACTTCCCTGGTCATGAAATGTTTTGAAAAGATCTTGAAGGACACAATCATCCCCCTAACTGTAGACAAATTAGATCCACTACAGTTCGCATAACAAGCGGGCAAGGGTGTAGAGGATGCAAAGCTTTTTATTCTTATAAAACACGTGTACAAACATCTTGAGAAACCTGCATCACATGTAAGAATTTTATTTGCTGACTTTAGTTCAGCTTTTAATAAAATGCAGCCTCACATTCTGATTGAACGATTAGCCTCATATTTTAAGTTACCTGAGCAGATCCTATTACTCATCTTAAACTTTTTAACAAACAGAAGGCAGCAGGTCTATGCAAATGGAAATATGCCATCTGTTATCGTATCAAACACAGGCTCTCCTCAGGGCTGTGTGCTCTCCCCCCTGCTTTTCATATTATACACTGACAACTGCAGGTCATCTTGGGAGAACAGCCACTTAGTGAAGTTTTCAGATGACACAGCCCTGTTGTCCCTTCTACAGGGCAACCAACCTGATCATAGCAGTGCCCTTGAGGAGTTTGCTCGATGGTGCGACGACAGTCTCCTTGACTTAATGTGACAAAGACTAAAGAACTGATTAGAGATTTTAGGAAGGTTAGTGACGAACCAAAACCGAGTGTAATACACAGTGAAGGTGTTCAGGTGGTACAAACATACAAGTATTTGGGCACAGTATTTGACTCACAATTGAAATTCAGAGAGAATTAAATGATCTCTGTTCTCTCTGGAAAAAAGAGTGGTCCAAAAAGCAGACAGAATACTGTGCCAACCAGATCATGTGCTCAGGGATGGATTTGATCTCATGCAGTCAGGTCGGCGGTATTATGTGCCAATGCGGAAAACGAATCGCTATGCAAACTCATTCATTCCCTCTGCTATAAGATTTTTATATGATAACTCATAACTACACAAAATGGCTCTTGTATTCCACTGCTTTGTTCTGTCACTGGCAGGTGAATGTGTGTGTTGTGCTGTATGTGTGTGTCAGGTGTGATCGTTTTGTATACATTTTTAACTTCTAATATTTATTGTGTGCTAATAATTTTAACTTAACCCTTATTGGATGGGTTGGCTGTAGAACTGAATTGCCCCTTGGGGACTAATAAAGATATCTGAATCTGAATCAAAGGAATCATCAAGTCACAGCTCCTCAGATTCAAAAGAATCTGCTCGCAGCCATCGTCCTTCGAGGAAGCCACGAACATCCTTTTCCGGGCCCTCCGCGGACGTGGTTACGGCAGATCATTCCTGAGAAAGATTTTGAAAACATTTGACAAACCAAAAAATCCACCCAGAGCAGAAACGCAAATTAGGGATAAAATTATTCCACTCACCGCCCTCTACTCTAGACAATGCGTCACTCTTAATTTGGCCATTAAAGAAAACTTCTCGAAGTTCCTTGAACAAACTAACTTCCTAAAGCATCACAGGCCCATTGCGGCACACAAGCGTAATAAGAACTTACACGACACGCTTGTATACAGCAAGCTACGCACACCGGCCCCTATTGGCCTCGTCGGTCGCTGTAAGTACTTTGTCCAAAAAAAGTGGGTAATGAGCAGATTTAACAGAAAGATCTTTAAAATCCCCCGACCTCTGACCCACGAGGCCATTAATTGCATTTATCTGGCCTTTTGCACAAGATGCCGCAGACGGTACGTGGGTCAGACGAAAAACGAGCTGAGGGTCCGAGCCTATCAACATGCACACACAACATTGTGCACAAAACTGATAGGCGACGACACCTAGTTCAGCACTTCCTGACCCACGGCCTGTCTGCATTCAAGGTCACCGGTCTCCAGTCAAACCCGGCGTGGTCTCTAAAGGAGAGACTCAGGGCCGAGAGCGTTTGGATCAAACGATTGGACACGACCTATCTGAGAGGCCTCAATGAGGCTTGAATTTTTCTCCCCACCGCTCGTCCCTTATTTTCGGGATGGTGGTTTGGTCCAAAAACTCCTCTTTGAACGGCCACCCACACCTCATCCCTAACACCTACCGTCAATAACCCCTCATAGTCTACACCGGTCACATAAAGCCCTATTTTTCATAACCCCAATATCACCTACTACACTAAAACCTACCACACTCACCTGTTAAAGAGCATCTTGCAGGTAAAAAAAAAATCTAAATGAATATATAACCGTGTATGAAAATACCATATGAAAAGATAATGCAGGATTTAAAATGTTTTAAAACAACATAAGGACACCAATTTAGTAGATAAAGTGAGCGTTTCTTTGACTGCTCGTACAAACCGCTTTTTTTCAACATCGCCTCATGTTACGTCACACGAGGGAGATGTGTGTGTGCTCTGCCCAGCTCAGTGCAGAGTAGGCTGGTATTCAGTAAGAGCGGTCGTGAGTCAGTGTGTTTTCACTAGTTTTTGTATTTCAATTTATCATCGTCATGGTAAATTTATGTGTTTGTGGAGCTTGCAAAAACTCCAGCCTGTCAGGACATCGAGTCCACCGGTTTCCTAACAAGAAAAAGGACGGTGCTATCTTTCGTGCCTGGGTGCGGTTTGTGCAGGTGAAGAGACGGGATTTCTCTTCCGCGTCGGCTTCGGAAAACGCGGTCGTGTGTAGCGTTCACTTCAGATCGGAGGATTATCGTCCAGGCGATATGATGGAGTTCAACATGGGATACCGAAGTAAGAACCGGGTGAGACTCAGAGCTGGTGCGGTTCCTTCAGTGCACGCATCTTCGGGTTCGCCCGCCGGATGACGGCGCGAGCACAACATCAACTGGCAAACGCAATGTAAGCGGAACAAAACTGAGCTACTCGTTATTGTGTTTATTGCGAACTGTAGGGTTTGAATCTAGGTAGGCGATTGCTCATCCACTACGGAGCTCCAGTAAGAAGCGTGACAGGAGACTGAGAACTGTTAAACTCTTTATATATTGGAATGTTCACACACATTGACATCATCCAGCTGTATTGGGTTTTCCTTTAACTGTACAAGGTATTGAATGTGGTTTTTCTAGAATAAACAGAATAAAAAGATACATCAGTGTATGTCTAATGACTTTAAGTTTGCCTATACAAATATAAACAGCAACTCACTACTGACACGTTATTTATATGTAAACCAACGTCACATAGGATTAACAGCTGCGATTATCTACACGTGATTCACTGTATGTAACTCTCATATTATGATGTTTCCACAATGTAAAGTTCGATTGCACTAGCTGAATATTTGAATACAACAATGTAACAAACATAAATCACTTTTAACTGTGTATAAATAAATAAACTTACATTCAATCACGCACATTAACACCTGAGGTAATGGCGGAGCAAACAGCCAGTGAAAGTGAAAGAAAACACAATAGCGGAATAGCGGAAACTAACGCTACCCAGCAGCGTACACAGTACAATGTTTCATAATAAAAGTCCTTCTCCTATACTCTCATGTAGGGAATTTAGAACAGTGTTTGTGTGGACTGTTTATCAGTTTGGACCAGTGCAGCGCGAGCCTGATCAAGCAACACTGTAACTGCGAGATCCAGTAAATAAAGCATTTGAGTTCGCCACTGAAGTAATAACATCGCTGCGAGATCTAGTGAGAAATATTCACATTTCTCCGTTATTAACGGATCAAACAGCGCTGACGTGGAAACCAGGAATAAACATTGTGCAATGAATGAACGAACTATCCAGTGTCCACAGATCAGCAACATTCACCATGGCTTTACTGTAGTAACACTAACTGCAACCATGGAAGTTTGGCATTTTCCACTAAGGCCCAGTATGCATCCACCTCCCTGCAACACTGACTTTCCTCAGCTGTAAACATTGCCTCGCATTTCCCACACAAGCACCTATGGAACAAAACATGTATCAGGAATAAATCTCTCTCTGTCTCTCGATGAGAAACCGCTAAGTTATATCACGTAACGTTAGTCTGGGCGGATATTAATGAGCATGACAAACGCCTGATCAAAGCTTAGTTTCTGTTATTGTAAGTTCCAATATGTTCTGTCTAACATTAATCCTGGCCTGTCCCTGCTCTCTTGGCAGCCTAGCAGGCTCATAATTGTATGGCTGTGGTCCGTCAACAATTTCCTGCAGCTCCGAAATGTCATTGCGATCCATATTTCCCTGTTGTTTGAATCGACCGCTCTCCCTCGTGCTATGTCACGACTCTCGCCCGTCACGCCCATTTTCAGATGCGGAAGTAAAATTTTCTCACAAAAACGACTCCAGAAGCCACCGTAGCGTATTTATATTTTTTTTAAAGAAAATCTAGTTCCTACATTATTTTTCTATACATTGACTTGTTGGGTTTTCTAACCTGCAAGATGCTCTTTAATCCGGTCTGGACAGCCCTCCTTGGTGCACCCCGGCCGTGGACAACCCTCTCTGGTCGACCCCTGGAAGAAAATTGTAATAAAAAACAAACAATAGCAGTCATTCAATTCACTACATATAAAACAGATGTTATGAGACGGATTATTGGTGTCAACATTATTTTATTATTATTATTATTATTATTATTATCACTGAGATTATTATATACATATCTACATATTCATCAAGTGGACATGGTTATGGGACGTTGGAGCATGGTATCGTTCCCCTTCTTGACCTTGGGTGACCGTTAGTGGTCAGCAGAAAGTGGGCCAGTGCATAGCCATTTCTGGGACCTTAGGGTCCTGGATCTTGGATCATTTCATTCCCCTAACCGAGCCCGAGCCACTGACTCTGAGCTTTTGGATAGCCCTGGGTTGAGATGGGGGTCGTTACGTGTGTCTTTTGTCTCTTATGTCCCTATTTGATCAACCTTATGAAATAATGCACCAAACATTATATATGGACACTTATGGATATTTTATCCTATTGGAAGAGCATTGGGATTTAAGAGACCTATATTGGATAGTGAAAAAGATAAATAATGGATATATACATAGGTATGTTTGTCAGTCATTCTACGAAACGGGTGCCATTTCCACTTTGCAATTTTCCAAATTTTCATTAAGAACAAACTTATTTTTGAAAAACTTACACCTTTAAAGATATGTTAATCCTCCCAAAAATTATATTTTCCCACCTCAGGCACAAAATCCTTAATAATATTATCCTTTTTATTCAGGCATGGGAGTCCTTCTTGTACCACCCCGTCACGGACAATATGTATGCCATTAGAGTAGTAAAACAAGAAATATATTTTTTAAATCTAATGTTTTCCTAATAGTAAATTGTCCCTTTTTTGTTAACCATCAATCGAAAGTCTGTAATTTAATCCATTATTTTTTTTCTTAGTTTTTAATCTTGAAATATGAATTCGACATTTCAATGGCCTCATTGTTTGTACTGAAAAAACAAATTCACTTAGAAAATACAAATAAAGTTACATTTATTTGATTAGTCCACACAACAAGAACATCATTAAACATTAATTTATGCAAAATTGTATTTTCTTTCCCTAAAATTTTAACAAAAATGACCCCGTGACGGGGTGGTAACTGGTGTCACGGAGTGGTTCACTGTGACAGGGTGGTATGGACAAAGTGTTTCTCTACATGATCTGTTGGTTTTAAACTTTATAAAACTGGGGGAGGGGAAACATTATAATTATATAACATAATAATTAGAGATTTAATGGAAAACTTTGGTCATGCTCTGAAAAACTGAAAAGAGCATCATATTAGTATTAGTAGACTGTATGCATAATATTTGCTAACACTTTATTTGTCTTTTACTTTTACAACTACTTGTCACTTTTACTAACCCGTACCCTGATCTAACAGTCTACTAACACTGTACTACAGTCTACTAATACTCAACTGAGAGTTAGTTGACATGTAGTTGAAAAATTACTTTTTACCTTGTAAGTGTACGTGTACAGTAGTGAAGTATTTTTACTTTATCAGTGTTTTTCTTTGGAAAACTTTTACTTCAAAACATCCCAAAGCATAATGTCATAATTTTTACTGCACATTTCATAAATAAAAGTCTATGGTCCAATTTTTTTTTAACCTTTGATACTTAAGTACATTTAGAAATATTCTAAATGATAAAATCTTCTAAATATTCTAAATCTTGTACTTGAGTAAAACTTTGAATTAGGCTACTATTTATTACTCCAATGTAATTAAGTATTAAATGAAATTCAATATAAAACGTAGTGCAGTAAAAAGTACGACATTATGCTTTGGAATGTTGTGAAGTAAAAGTTTCCCAAAGAAAAACACTCTGATAAAGTACAGACACTCGAAAAATAGTGAGTGATTGAGTGAGTGAAAGCGATATGTTGAGTGAGTGAAAGCGATATAGTGAGTGAGTGAGTGAGTGAGTGACATGGTGAGTGAGTGAGTGACATGGTGAGTGAGTGAGTGAGTTAAAGCGATATAGTGAGTGAGTGACATGGTGAGTGAGTGAGTGAGTGCAATAGTGAGTGAGTGACATGGTGAGTGAGTGAGTGCAATAGTGAGTGAGTGACATGGTGAGTGAGTGAGTGACATGGTGAGTGAGTGAGTGAGTTAAAGCGATATAGTGAGTGAGTGACATGGTGAGTGAGTGAGTGAGTGCAATAGTGAGTGAGTGACATGGTGAGTGAGTGAGTGCAATAGTGAGTGAGTGACATGGTGAGTGAGTGAGTGACATGGTGAGTGAGTGAGTGAGTTAAAGCGATATAGTGAGTGAGTGACATGGTGAGTGAGTGAGTGAGTGCAATAGTGAGTGAGTGACATGGTGAGTGAGTGAGTGCAATAGTGAGTGAGTGACATGGTGAGTGAGTGAGTGACATGGTGAGTGAGTGAGTGAGTTAAAGCGATATAGTGAGTGAGTGACATGGTGAGTGAGTGAGTGAGTGCAATAGTGAGTGAGTGACATGGTGAGTGAGTGAGTGCAATAGTGAGTGAGTGACATGGTGAGTGAGTGAGTGAGTTAAAGCGATATAGTGAGTGAGTGACATGGTGAGTGAGTGAGTGCAATAGTGAGTGAGTGACATGGTGAGTGAGTGAGTGAGTTAAAGCGATATAGTGAGTGAGTGACATGGTGAGTGAGTGAGTGCAATAGTGAGTGAGTGACATGGTGAGTGAGTGAGTGAGTTAAAGCGATATAGTGAGTGAGTGACATGGTGAGTGAGTGAGTGCAATAGTGAGTGAGTGACATGGTGAGTGAGTGAGTGAGTTAAAGCGATATAGTGAGTGAGTGACATGGTGAGTGAGTGAGTGCAATAGTGAGTGAGTGACATGGTGAGTGAGTGAGTGAGTTAAAGCGATATAGTGAGTGAGTGACATGGTGAGTGAGTGAGTGCAATAGTGAGTGAGTGACATGGTGAGTGAGTGAGTGAGTTAAAGCGATATAGTGAGTGAGTGACATGTTGAGTGAGTGAGTGAGTGAGTGACATGTTGAGTGAGTGAGTGAGTGAGTGAAAGTGATCTAGTGAGTGAGTGAGTGCGATATAGTGAGTGAGTGACATGTTGAGTGAGTGAGTGAAAGTGATCTAGTGAGTGAGTGAGTGCGATATAGTGAGTGACATGTTGAGTGAGTGAGTGAGTAAGTGAAAGTGATCGTGAGTGAGTGAGTGAGTGAGTAATAGGTGTGTGAGTGATATAGTGAGAAACAGGATTAAGTTAACAGTAAAACAAAATTTTGATTATCCTATCTTAGAATCCTTGATTTCACATATCCTCACATTCAAATGGGAAGCAGAACCACCCCGTCACATCCCTTACCACCATGTCACAATAAAACATGTTACGGGGTGGTATGTGACGGGGTGGTAAATTTTATCCCAAAATGGCCACAGATCTTCCATGTGGTCAAGTTCCTCACTTAGCATACATGCATTCAATCTGAAATACAATTTTCTTTGCATTAATAATGTAAAAAAATAAATAAAAATCAGTTTTCCCTCTTTATTTTGCGTGACGGGGTGGTTGATTTGAGCTTGACGGAACCTGCCTAATATGAAAAAGAAACAAATAACTAATGTAAAAGAATGTCAGTACTTGCCTGCTTTTGTTCTTGGTGGCTACAAGGCTCAAATGATGTCACTTACGCTTTGTGATGTCATTTAAATCAACAGTCCATGATTTATAGATAAAACAAGTTAGTGTGACGGGGTGGTAAGTCAAACTGAGGGACGCACACAAATCATTAAATATTTACAAAAAAAATAAGGTTTACTTTGAATAAATATATCTTATGTAAAAAGGGACACAGTATAATCCTGAAAATAATAAATGTTTTATAAAAAACAACAACTTATTTGGTGATATTTTAGATGCAAATGTCATGTTGGTCAACACGGACATGTGAAATTGGCTATGTACTAAAGAAAAATTATTAAAAATAGTATTTTAATCTTTAAGAATAGTATTTTATCATATATCATGTTAACAAGAACACTTGAATTAATAACTTTAAGCTTTTGAAACACATTTTGGGACATTTTTGTGCCTTATGCATCTCATCAATTGTTGCGGACCCAAATGGCACCCGTTTCGTAGAATGACTCATATACACCTATTTTATAATTTGCAAATGCATAGTTAATCTTTATATATTTTTCTGATACCCTTTGGGATGTAATAGGACCATATATACATATGGAAAATATTAAAATTCATTTATTTTACCTTAAAAACACAAAACGATGTCGTCCCTGACAAAACGATGTCGTCGCGGAAATAATTCCCAAACACATATCAAACGGCATTTTCTGCCTCAACTTATATTTTTCCTATACCATTTGAGATGTATTGGGATTAAATTCACATATGGGTAAAATTAAAACGCATTATTTTACCTTAAAAACGCTTTGTGGATAAAACGATGTCGTCCCGGGCGAAACGATGTCGTCGTGTAAACAAATCCCAAACACATACTTAACAGCATTTTCTGTCCCAACTCTTTTTATGAAAGTTTTCAACTTTATATTTTAGTCATAAATTTTCATTTACGGAATTTTTACTCATATCTAAGACTATATTTAACAGGTTTATAGTTTCTTACCATTCTCAGTGGGCGTGACGTCATCAGGGATCGACGCACACGCACGAACGAAACTAACTAATTTCTTACTTAAATCAGGAAATAAATATACTAACACAACTATACACTTTACTATATGAACTTCTACTTGCCTTTCGCTGTCCAGTTTTGAAGCTATTTCACTGAGAAGGACTGTAAATCCACATATTGAAAACTAGTCTTTTTTCTAGAGCTAGACTATATAAGGGGGCGCGCATTCAAGCGCGCTCTCATCTCATGCTCTCATCAGACAGCAACTGGTCGCAGCCTTTTCGCTCCTCCACGTCTTAACAAAGAGCTCATTTACCTTGTTAATCTTATTGTAGAAGATATATCTCTCTATATAGATATACATATATTGTACTCTATACATATTATAGTTTATTGATATTGTATATATATTTTTCTACTGTTCCTTAAAAAGTTTTTTCCTTAAAGTTCAAGTCAGCCTGAAGAAGGTAATATTATTTACCGAAACGTCGCGAAGGACTTGAACCATTTTTTTTTTTTTTTTACTTTTTACCATTTCTTTTGTTCTTTTGTTATTTCTTGGTCAGTTTTTGTTCATAAAAAAAATCCATAAATTAACAAAAAAAACAAATACACACAAATATACACACACACTTCTGGCATCATGGACAATTCCCGTGGTAGACCAAGACAGAGAACCACACCACGTCCAAAAATTAGACACACAAGTGTTACACCAGATTACAGATATTTTAATGTCACAGCGAGTAACACTTCAGCACGTCCCCGTGATAAGGAGCAGAGTTTCCCAGACAGGAGACAGAGGAATGCAGCTCCACACTTCCGCCCTGTTAAACAGAGGAACACAAACATGCAGAGACATCAAAACAGGGAGTTTAATAGAGCCACTTACAGGGGGGTGTCCAGGCCTGGACCCTCCCAACACTTCCCTGCTCCACAAAATGACCGTTACGATAAGGTAGTAGATCCATACAGATCTCCCTATCATAAGGATCATGTTGGATCAGTTGCAGGCCCACACAGGCCTCCTGGTCAGAACACAGAGGGAAAGAGGAAAGTTAGAGAATCACGTCCCTACCAGGGTGGTATGGTAGCACATAAACGCGCTCGGTGTGATTATTTTCAGGAAGGTCCAGAGACCCAGAACGAGGATGACTTTCCTCGCCCACAACGCCCTGAGTACCAACATACCAGATCATATTTCAGCAGTAACTACACATACACCCCCTCCAATCAGAGACCCAGAACGGTTTCTTTCAGTCTTCATGGAGGCAGACAGAAGGACGTGACTCATCCTCTAAAACAGTGGTTCTCAACCTTTTTTGGGCCAGCGCCCCCTTATCCAATATCCAGGTCCCTGAACGCCCCCCACCCCCAAACTAATGAGCGACCAGGAATGAATGAGAGTTAACAGATGAAATAAGTGCAAAATTGAATTTTATTAATACAATGGAACTACACTCCACAGTGATTAATCCAAAAAACAATCTATAAACTGCATTGGCATAGCAATACAAGTTTTTCTCACATGATTTTTGGTAAATCTGTGGTGGGTGGACCTCAGGCCTTCTAGGGGGGTTGGGGGGCATGCCCCCCCGTAAGAAAATTTTGTGCATTTTAAATGTTTAATTCATCAATCTGGTGCACTTTGACAGTTCAAAATTAAAAGCGCCAACCCATATTCACTGCAAATTAAAGAAAAATTCAAACCTCTTTTAGTTGTGTCTGTCTACATTACACTACTACATAATAATAGTTCTAATATTAATCCCATGACAGTAGCCATATATTGTAAAACAAATGCACTGAAAAATAAAGGACGGTCATTAAAGTGGTAATGTTTGCACTTAGGTTTAATTATGCATTTAGGAGAGTATTGCAAGAAGCTGCTTACATTAACCTTACTTTCGAAAAATAAATAAGTTAGAATTAGTAGGCCTAAAATACCTTGGTTGTTGTCATCAATGGTAATTACAATTAATTTGGTTTGTCGTGATTAATTTGTGTTCATAATCTGTAAAAAAAAAAATCTTCTAACAAGATTAAACACATATGAACAATTAAATTATTATTGTATTATTAATTATTTTTATATCTTGAAACTATACCCAAGCGTTTCGCGCTCAGATGTGATGGCGGAATGAATACATTACCAAAATGTGATTGCAGAATATATTTAAATTATCCATCAAATTGTCATTTTCTCCGTACTGTCTTGCGAGTTAACAATAATGCCTGACCAGTAAATTACTTGGTGAACAAAGAAAACATTTTGGCATTAGGGATTGGAATTAGTTGATGCCTAAAAATGTAAAAGTTTTACCTTATAAATAGAATTTAGTTTAATTAATTTTAAAATTCGTCGTCAGAGTGAATGGGAACATGATTTATTGAAAATATTTGAAAAAAATGTAAGTGTTTCTTAAGTCAATACTTTTTAATGGCTTGTCAACTTTCCATTCCTCCGCTGCGTGATTCTAGGCACCACTAGATTGTTGTCAGCGCGAAATGCATTTTTGAGCTCGTGAATGCTGATTCTTCTCAGCGCTGGATTGTAGTCAGTGCTTGAGCGCTGGTCTATGACTGGAAAAATAATAGAATCGTTGCAAAAGTAACGATAGGCTACATGTCGCATTAAACTGGAAGATTTTAGAATGTTAGGCATAAACCTGCCTAGTGCCTACCTACAACACTGACGGTGGACTTGTGGTCAGGAGTAGAGCGGGTGCGGAGGAAGGTTGTTTTTTTTTTGTTTTTTGTTTAGCGCTGCTGAGGTATTCTTTTACGCGCACCATAGACGCACGTGCACACACAATATGATATCACACTCTGCGCATATGTTTTACAACATAATTTGACAAAAACATAGTCCTAACACTTTTTAAATAGCCCACTTAAAGTGTTTATTACAACTAAATTACTAAATGCTTAAAATGAACAAAAGTAAATGAACAAAAATTTGCGTTATATATTTAAACTCGTGAACGCCCCCCATTAACACCTGAATGCCCCCCTTTCAAAAATCTTGCTTCCAACGCCCCCCGTTGTTCTCTGAACGCCCCCTGGGGGGCGGTACCGCCCCCATTGAGAACCACTACTCTAAACGATACTTCCCTGCGCCTCACGAACAGGGCTGGAAACCAACACCACCGCCCTCCTCCTAGAAACAGAACGAGGGGGACTTCCGGTTTGTGCGATGACGGAGTAGGTCGCAAACTGGGAGAGCTCTGTTGAAATCCTATCCAAATTCGATTATTACACATTAATTTACCACAGTTAACTTGAGCAAGCTGTGTGGAAGTGCACTAAATATGGGGAAACCGACCAAAAAGCTAAATCAACCTACGGAGGGCACGCCTGAGGATAGCCAAAGTTTGGGTACGCAGGCTAACCAAAATGAACAGCATGCTGCTAGCAGCGCGCCGCTAACCTTGGCAGATATGGAGAAACTTCTCAACTCGATGGAGGACCGCATTATTGCCAAACTATCTGTCCAACTCTCTGCTGACCGAGCAATGACTGACAGACATGACCAGACCATCCAGCAATAGTTGCACGTTGGCTTGATGAATAGATGCTCAGCTGCGGTGACGCGCGTGTTCCAGTAGCGTCGTCATATCTGGCTATAACATATAGCCTATAACACGCTCTCACACGTTTATTTTTTCAGCATTTTTGGGAGGAGTACACTTTACATATGTGGTTTCAACAACCAGATGCATTTACACTTGTCCAGTTTCGTCTGTAATGCGGCCCAGACCTCCTCCTGAAGTGGTGTGAGCGATCGGACTCAAATCCGTCTCGAATGCGTTTCGGAGGGCATTTACACCTGGTCTCTTCACGATCGGATAGCTATCCCATCACAGAACACGCATGAAGTGGCCAGGTGTAAACAGCCCCTAAGCTGACAGCTCTGAGTTTTGTTAGAAATCCCTGTCCCTTTGCAGATATTTCTTTTCAATTTGCCCCCTTTTTCCCTTTTTTTCTTTTTTTTTTCTCTCTTCCCTATCCCCACCCATGCCGCCACTCACTATTCACATCCCCATAATCTTCTAAATTTATGACATCTAAAACCATTTGTAATCAAAGTCGGCCCATTCACTTTGTCTCTCTTAATGCCAAGGGTATGAATACCTGGGTGAAAAGACAAAAAATAACATCTTATACTACAGTAAATTATACAGCTCTGAATGTGATGGTAACTTTTCACAGCTCAACCACTTCTTTGATAACCTTCAATTCCCTTCTGTTCCAGTTGAACAAAATTCATTACTGGGAGATGCGATCTGGAGGCTAGATTGGAGAGCGTTATCCCACAAATTATTGCAGCAGACCAAACAGGCTTTATCCTAAATAGGCACTCTGGTTCAAATTTTAGAAGACTTTTCAATATTGTTTATTCCCCGGAAATGGTTATATCTCTTGACGCTGAAAAAGCGTTCGACCGAGTTGAATGGCAATATTTGTTTGCAACCTTAAAAAAATTCGGATTTGGAGATCCCTTCATCTCCTGGATAAAACTCCTCTACTCTCATCCTACAGCCACAGTAATTACTAATGGACAGCAATCAGAGTATTTCTCTCTTGGCAGAGGCACACGTCAAGGCTGCAGTCTGTCTCCACTGCTTTTCGCTATTGCCATTGAACCGCTAGCCATTGCTCTTAGACAATCAGGGGATTTCCAGGGCATAGAGCGTTGGGGCCTCACACACAAATTATCCCTATATGCAGACGACATTCTTTTATATGTCTCAGACCCACTAAGTTCTGTTCCCTCCACTCGCAATATCCTAAAACAATTCGGAAGCTTCTCTGGTTATAAAATCAATTTTGAAAAAAGCGAGATGTTTCCTCTCAATCAAGCAGCCACTTCAATCTCTGCATCTCATTTCCCATTTAGAATTGTCAACAAGGGCTTTAAATATCTTGGGGTAGAGATTACTCCTGCTTTTTTGTCCCTCTTCACTAAGAATTTTAACATTTTGTTTGAAAAATGTAAAAAAGACATGGCTAGATGGATGAATCTTCCGCTGTCCCTAGCAGGCAGAGTTAATCTTATCAAAATGGTCGTGTTGCCAAAATTTCTTTACTTCTTCCAAAATATCCCCATCCTGATAAAAAAATAGTTTTTCAGCTCATTAGAGAGTAGTATATCTTCCTTTACCTGGAACGGTAAACCACCCAGAATCAAAAGAAGCTCCCTCCAAAGACCTAAAAAGCTAGCTGGCCTAGCTCTACCTAATTGTATTTACTATTATTGGGCATGTAATATAAAGACAATGTTACACTGGATGGGAAGAGGGGGCTCCAGTAGGAGTGAGGCCTGGATGCAAATGGAGTTTGCCTCTAGCTCATTTGATCTAGGTTCCATACTTTGTGCCCCTTCTCCTCCCCATCGAAGCCAGTTCTGCGCTAACCCAGTGGTCTATCACTCTATTAGAATTTGCTCTCAATTTAGAAGACATTTTAAGTTGCAGACAATGTCGGTGCATTCTCCCATAAAGAACAATCAAGCCCATTGGCCTGAAGCATTTGAGGTAGCGTCCCACTGGGCGGACAGAAATTACAGAGGTAGAGTTAGTGCAGAGGCTATCGAACAAGCGGAGGCCTTAATTACGGCAGAGGTTTCAATTAGTGAGAGCTCGACGGCACAGAAAGCCCCCACAGAAACAATGGGGACCGTACTCCCTCGCACTTACGCTGCGGTCGTCGCCTCCACCAGCCGAGCCGCCACACAGGTCACTGCACCTCTGCCGACCGTACCTCCTGCCGACACCACTCCTGTAAAACAAACAGTCAGTCAAAAACACGTAGAAACACAAACCTCTCCAACACTCTGTTTGCCAGAGAAAGCAGTCACCAACGCTCCTCCACATAGAGGAGATTGGTCCTTTGAGGAGGAAGCACCGCCCCAGGACCTGCCAGAGACCCCCCGGCCCATACAGGCTGGAGCACCTCAACCCTGTGAACAGAGGAAGAGAGCACAGAAGAGCCGCCACCTAAAAACGGGAGTGGAACCCTCTTTAACGGTCCCTCCAATTCACACCGGTGCCGGAAATCTCTATTTTAGTTCCTCCACCTCAGGAGGAAGAGCCACAATTCAATGACAGGGTACCCACCCCTCAGGTTGAACTAACCCCACCAGAACCTAATGGTTCTCCACCTAGCCCTCCTGGGTTAGTGACAGATTGCAGATTGTTCCCCTTTCCCCCAATGTCTACTCCAATTGCTTTCTCAGATCACTCTCAACATAGTAAATGCAGTAAATTAGAAAATTAAAACAAACAAACAAAAAAGATCAATTACTCCATTCATCACACTAAAACCTACCCCACTCACCTGTTAATCCGGTCTGGACAGAAAATTTAATAAAAAACAAACAATAGCATTCATTTAATTCACTACATATAAAACAGATGTTATGAGATGGGTTATTGGTGTTAACATTATTTTATTATTATTATTATTATCACTGAGATTATTATATACATATCTACATATTCATCAAGTGGACATGGTTATGGGACGTTGGAGCATGGTATCGTTCCCCCTCTTGACCTTGGGTGACCGTTAGTGGTCAGCAGAAAGTGGGCCAGTGCATAGCCATTTCTGGGACCTTAGGGTCCTGGATCTTGGATCATTTCATTCCCCTAACCCTAAACACACCAGGGTAAGAACACACACACATACTGACTGGAAGATCCACTGAAGCTCAACTCACCGAAGCTCTTGGATGGAGAACCATCCTCATCCAGCTGATGGATGGCCTGTTTGTCGACTCTCCAGAAGAGATTCACCGGCTCCGAACACTCAGACTGCTCTCTGAGAACATCAGGATTATCAGCACACTGACGTCGAAACACTGAAAATCAACTTTAAGCATGGAATAAACAAGCTGTATGGAGACTGACAGACTGTCGCTCGTTGTAAAATCTTGTAACCAAACACTTGATGGACCCCATTGACTTCCATAGCAGAGAAAAGAATTAAAAATACCATGGAAGTCAATGGGGTAACGTTACATCAACTATTTGGTAATATACCTTCTTCAAAATATCATATTTGTGTTCAGCAGAAGAAAGACATTCATACAGGTTTGGAACAACTTGAGGACGAGTAAATGATATATATCATGAGTAAATGGTATAATTTGAACATATGATTACCAGCTAGTTGGTCAGATTAATATTGAAGCTTTTTTCCGCTAATAAAAATAAAATAATAATAAAAAGAGTAGGCCTAACTGGGACTTTTTTTCCCCTCACAATTGCGTGATATAAACGCACAATTGTCTTTTTTAAAATATTTTAACTCAGAATTGTACTTTATAATCTTACAATTTTGAAATAGGTCAAAACTGCAAGATATAAACTCGCAATTGAAAGATAAAAAGTCGCAATTATCTTTTAAAATGTTTTATTCAGGGGCGGACACAAGCGTTCATGGGTTATTAAAGTTAGTTCCTAAGACACAGTCTGGCCTCTGGTAAACCAGCGACATTATTATGTAGATATATTATTAATGAATTGTTCATAATCAGCTTTTAGAAAAGGTTTACCTCAGAAAAATTATACAACAAAAACAGCCTTTGGTGCTGATTTGTGATTGTGTCATTAGCTAATGACTGTTCACTCATCATCCACAGTGAATCCCTCAGCAATACCTCTAGACTGATTTTGAAGTCAAATTCACCTCCATACTGTAAATATTGATATTTTCTTACCTTTTAATCAGGGCTCGGAGACGAACACACACCCTCACCGCCATTTTGCTCCATCCATCAGTGCTATTGAAGCTAGCGTTATAAACTGGACACAGCGACCCCATTGGATTAACGTTAAACGGAGACAGGTGAAGTCAATTAAGCCCAATTTATACTAATGCGTTGAACTCACGCCGTAGGCTGTGTGTAGCGCGCGTACCCTGACGCCGGTTTCACACTGCATGCATTAGCAGTATGGCACGTACTCCGTGCCAAAATCAAACATCCGAACGACCGATCGAACGTCTATCCGAACGTCTATAACTTTCAAACGGGTGACCCACGTGACGACCTGACGTGACGTCAGCGTCTTGAAATTTGCAGCTTGTTAACCATACAAGTATACAAGCTGATGTGTAAAGACTATAAATGGACATGATAGGCAATACATATAAATATTGTACCCCAAAAACAACTTTCCTGAATCCTGTGCTTGTGGGGCTATGTGTTTTACTTTCAAAGAGCAGAAATACTGCCTATATAGGCTACAGACATTCAATAGTCTTGACCAGTATAATCATTTTAACTAGTTTCTATTGTTAATTTTATTGCCCAATGTACAATGCTCCCACAGTCCATAAAAAAACACGTCTATTATTTTATTTTTTACTTTTTGATCCAGAAGGTTTTCATATTAGATGTATATATTTGGACTGAATGATCTAATGAATGCTCTGTAGTGTTTATGATATTGAGCTGTGTGTATGATCTGAAAGCATTGTTGGATTTTGAGCACAGATAAAATGGTTTTGAGTAAATTTCTTTATTTTGACAAGCGTCATGTGTTCTCTGAATGTAGTTTGAAGATTTGGTTTTGTGTTTAAGGTTTTGAGAAAGTGGGTGATGGTTCCAAGAAATGTATTTTAGCAATTCAGGAAAACTGTATAGATTAAAAACATGCATTATTTTTTTATACATAATATTAAACAAATAAAGTAATAAAAAGTAAATCTAATCAAGCATGATTTTTTGTTTCAAGAACTTAGAGATCTCAACACTGATTACTCAATCTTAATAAAATTACTAAATTATAATAATCTTTCACAAATAAACATCATAAATGTTAAAGTGGAAAGGTTTATTAAAAACATATGTATAATAGTTCTAATATTACATTTAGACAAGATCAGCTGAATATACTTTACTTTGTAATTAAGGTTCGTTGATTTTCATGTCTGCCACATATAAACAATGAGCCAAAAAAAAATGTAATGATCATTTAAATAAAATCATGTGTAACACGTTCCTACATGTGCTTACGTGTTGTTAACGCGTTCCCATGGCGACCGGTCGGAAGCGCGAGTATCGTCTTCCCAACGTGTTGTTTACGTGTGAAGACACGTTGTAACACTTTTTTTTTTTTTTTTTTTACCTTAGTTTAACTTCTTATTCTTCGGTTGTATCCTCTAACTAGTCCACATTTGATTACTGCAATGGCTGATTTAGAAAGTTATGTACGGTGTATTATTAAATATTAAATATTATTGACAAACCTGACATGCTTAAACGGTTATTTTGGAAAAGCACGATATTCTACATAATTTTTCTCCATCTCCCATTAAATCGGGAATAGATCTAATTTCGGAATGTGTCTTATTGAATAGAAATACGCTGTAGCGTATTCAAATGCAGCAAAAACTGCCATCAGTATCTGCTTTACCTAAATATAAAAATAATAGGAAATGAATTATATATAGTAGGCTACATAAAATATGCTGACCATTTATATCAGACAAACTGACATTTCAAATTCACAGCCGGCCTACATGTCTACTTTATGATATTGATACCCTTAAGAGTGTAATGTAACCCAGACTTAATTTCAGGAGTCTCTCGTCTCAGGGGGACATGAGGGAGGTCTACAGGTTTTCTAATAATACAAAGCTTAATGCTAAATCCTGGAGTATCCCTTTAACTATCAACAAAAAAAAGTTTTTTTCTACTTGTTACATTTGTTAGAAAAGTATTTTTATTGTTTGATTATGTTATAACATTTTCAGTCACAATAATGAATATTGTAGTAGATTTTTTCCCCCTGAAATATCCAGTAATTGGACCACTAGGAGGTGCTCTACAATTCATTCACAGGTGACCCCCAAAACAGAAACCCTTATTCTCAGCATAACATAACACTTACTAACAAATGACTGTTTTTATTCACCTCACAAAACAATACAAAAACCACACAGAGATGCATAAATAGGTCTTAAGGGCAACATTTTATACATATTTTAAACTGCATTTACAGATCACAACAGTTTCACTTTGTATGTATATATATATATAACATTCCAGAAGGTTTTCATAATATATATTGTTCCCAGAAAACACTGAAGCAAAGAAAACTCACAACGACAAAATGCCCCAAAGGTGTATATATATATATATATATATATATATATATATATATATATATATATATATATATATATATATATATATAAAAAGAGAGAAAGTGTGATTTAAGCAATGCCAAATGTCTTGGCACAAGCTATGGCTAATGCCATGCCTTCAGAAAAATCATTAAATGTTGAGCACATCGGTAGATTGAGGCTCACTGAGCAGGTGTCAAAGTCATCCTGTCATTTGGCATCAACAATCGCAAACAGAGATACAGAATGACAGCAATATCGGAAATCCAGAAGACCTACAAAACGGCGAAAAGGGTCCTACCACAGACAGAAATAATAGTCCCCTTAATTAACTTCTCGAGAGTGTTGCCACAGGCAGAGCAGGACATGATCGAGCACATGAACGGTTTTATTAAAAAGAACCTGAACTGTATCCCTCTGCTGGCATCCACACATTTTCATGTGGATAAAGACGGCCTCCATTGGAGACCTGCCACGGAAAAAGCTCTCCTTACACATTGTGCTAACGGACGACCAAACCTCAGTCCTTAAAAGGGGCCTCTCCTACGTCTCCACCCCATCGAGCTGCAGAAAAAAAGAGTTGTTAGCAGACATGCAGGCATACCACCGCAGGCTCAAGCTAGAAACATTTTTTGAGGGCAAGAAAAGCCAAAAAACAAAGTACCGTTCACTCACCCCTCTGATTGGGAGCCCACGTTGTCTAGCTTGCCTAAAGAAATTGAAAAAATCATCAGAGCTGACAATTTTGCCTTCAAAAAATTACACTGGGGTTTGGGTGCGACTCCCAATTTGCCCCCGGGCGAAAGAAAAGCCATTAAAGAATTATATCACAATACTGAGATGGTAATCAAGCCAGCCGATAAAGGTAATGCCACGGTTATTTTAGACAGAGCACAATACCTCAGGGAGGGACGGAGACAACTTTCTGTCGCGGAACATTATCGTCCTCTTGAGGGTCCCATTTACACCGACACGATCAAGGAAGTAGAGGAAATATTAGAGGATATGTGTTCCAAGAAAATCATCAGTGCAAAACAGAAAGAGTACCTCACGGGTGAAGGGCCACCCCGGGCCAGAAGATTTTACCTGATGCCCAAAATACATAAAGAGCCAGAAAAGTGGAGCGTACCTTTGGAGGTCCCACTGGGCAGACCCATCGTGTCCGACTGCAACAGCGAGACGTACTTCACGGCCGAGTACTTGGAGCACTTCCTCAATCCTCTCTCCACCAGACATCCAAGTTACCTGAAAGACACAAACGATTTCATCTCGAAAACCAGCAAACTCAAAATTCCAGAAAATTCATTTTTATTCACGATCGACATAGACAGTTTATACACTAATATTGATACCCCAACCGGCCTAAAAGCGGTGAGAACGTCTATGTCCAAATACCCGGATCCCCGGAGACCGGACGAGCACCTGTTGAAATTATTAGAGATCAATTTGACAAAAAACGACTTTGAGTTTGATTCAAAATTCTACTTACAGGTGAAGGGGACAGCCATGGGGAAGAAGTTCGCCCCCTCGTATGCGAACATTTTCATGGCAGACTGGGAGCAAACGGCCCTTGCAGCTTCTGCCAGAAAACCTTTCGCATACTTCAGGTTCTTGGATGACATCTGGGGTGTCTGGACCCATTCGGAGGATGAGTTCCTCACCTAAACTCACATCAGGCATCTATAAAGGTCAAATACACTATGGACAGGTCAGAGGTCAACTTTTTGGATGTGGTCTCATACAAGGGACCCAACTTTGAAAGAACAGGACAGTTAGATTTCAAGGTTTACTTCAAAGACACAGATACGCATTCACTACTTCACATAAACAGTTTTCACCCAAAACATGCCTTCAAAGGGGGCGCTCCAGTGCGTGTGCGACCCAGCAGCTTACCCATCCATTGTTTGTTTTACTCGCTTTATTGAGTTTTATTGTGGACGTTAATGTTTATGCGTGAGTGGAAGTGTCAGTGATCCAGAGATGCGGCTTCTAAAGACTTTCGATCAACTGTTCGCAATATCTATTGTGATAACGCTACTGGGTGGTTGACGTGACGCTACATTTTTGTGTTCATGGTGACAAATATAAATAAAAATGTATAATATTTCATTAAAATATCTGTTGTTATATACAGTATAATCTTCCAGAACTAATACATCTGTAATTAATGAGTATTATAATTCAAATATGTAAATATTTAGTTTTAAACATGACATTTGTCCACTGGCGTGACTGTCCGGGGTAGCGTTGCTTATCTTAAAACTACTGTAATTAAATGAAAAATAAGTCTAAATACATTAAAATACTTGAATAGATGTTATAGCAGTGTTAACTTAATGACACTAAAGGTTATAAGTCATAAGGTCCCCATTTAGAATAATTGTGACACGTTACATTTTGTCCGCAAAACTGGTGTCCACCTGGTGTGACGCCATTCTGTAGATATAAAACGGGCATTAATTTGGGCACCCTATTACTGAGAGGGGCCCTTCTTCATCCAGGAAGTACAGTAGACCTCACTGGAGTACATGAACTGCCCACAAGGTGAGTTCTGTTTCAAATATTTACATAATTTTGCTATTTCCGTGCACTGTTGGAAATGGGATCCATTATGCAGTCCTTTGGTGTGACATAATCTAAGTATTGATCTGAAAATTTTCATCAATTTATATTGATTGACTATTGAAAATAATGTAAACCTTAACATTGTTAGTCAGGATTGAAGACTGTCTCTCATATAGCTAGGCCGCAAACTGGCCTTGATCTTGAAAATGTCCACTGGTGTGACAGCACTGTCCTATAGTGTGACATGAAATCAGCGTCACACTGGTGGAAATGGCTGTCACACCAGTGGACGTAAACATTCTTTGTTCCTATAAAATAACCAAAATCGGACAGAAATCACACACACAAACCAGATATATTTGAATCCTGCATTATTAGCTTCTTGAATCAGATGAAGAGATGTGTTTAGTAGTGTTTGTAGCTCAGAATGAGGAACTATACACAGACAGCATCATTGCATTAGAACAGCCTTATGGTCTGGTTGGTTCACGTGAGATGATTGACAGCTTTAGGAAGGTTAGGAAAAAGGCAAAACTTGAAAAAAAGAAAATGCAAACATCACTACTACAATTAGCTACTAAAGGTTGGGAGGGAAGTTATGAAGGGGATAGGAAGCAGGGAGGTTGGGAGGCGGGAGGAAGTTAGGAGTAAGGGAGGTAAGAAAGGAGGGAAGTTTGAAGGGGGAGATTGATAGGGAGGGAGGTGTGGGGGTGAGATGGAGGGAGGTTGGGGGAGGTTAGGAGGGAGAGAGTGATGATTTTGTACCCCTTGATAGAGGTGTGACGGTTAGTATATAACCGTGAGACTGACGGTTATAGTTGAACACCGTCATTAGAACTCTATAACCGCCAAAACAGTGTTATTAAAATATTTTTTACAAACATTTTTTATCATAGAGAATGTTTAAATAGCCTACTAATTAAAAACAATTGTTAACAGTCTGCACACAGCTAGGCGAGACTGCATTATGTACAGCAAGGACCAACTTGTCCATTACCCTTCAAATTGCGCAAATTGAAATTGCGAATTGGAAATACGCTCAATGGAAACACGTCAATTTCGCAAAAACTCCCATTTATCGAAAAAAAGTTTTTACGCTCGCATGAGGAGGTTTTTCAGGCAATTTTAAAAAGGAATATTTCGCAAAACTGCAATGGAAACAGTTTTTGCGCATTTACAGTCACCTGACTTAGAAGTCGCGGTGTGTTTGGACAGAATACGAGACAAAGTTCTTTATTAAATTCATAAAAGACAAAATAATTACAGGAATACTGGATTCTAAACCTCAAATAAATGCCACAATCAAGACCTCGAAGCAGATATGAGGGAGAAACACCCAGAAACTCCTCATATGTGCTGTAAGTAGCCTAAGGGTTTTTCCTTGCCATTAATGCTTGGATAACAAGCCTAATGTGATATACACTCACCTAAAGGATTATTAGGAACACCATACTAATACTGTGTTTGACCCCCTTTCGCCTTCAGAACTGCCTTAATTCTACGTGGCATTGATTCAACAAGGTGCTGAAAGCATTCTTTAGAAATGTTGGCCCATATTGATAGAAGAGCATCTTGCAGTTGATGGAGATTTGTGGGATGCACATCCAGGGCATGAAGCTCCCGATCCACCACATCCCAAAGATGCTCTATTGGGTTGAGATCTGGTGACTGTGGGGGTCATTTTAGTACAGTGAACTCACTGTCATGTTCAAGAAGCCAATTTGAAATGATTCGAGCTTTGTGACATGGTGCATTATCCTGCTGGAAGTAGCCATCAGAGGATGGGTACATGGTGGTCATAAAGGGATGGACATGGTCAGAAACAATGCTCAGGTAGGCTGTGGCATTTAAACGATGCCCAATTGGCACTAAGGGGCCTAAAGTATGCCAAGAAAACATCCCCCACACCATTACACCACCACCAGCCTGCACAGTGGTAACAAGGCATGATGGATCCATGTTCTCATTCTGTTTAAGCCAAATTCTGACTCTACCATCTGAATGTCTCAACAGAAATCGAGACTCATCAGACCAGGCAACATTTTTCCAGTCTTCAACTGTCCCATTTTGGTGAGCTCGTGCAAATTGTAGCCTCTTTTTCCTATTTGTAGTGGAGATGAGTGGTACCCGGTGGGGTCTTCTGCTGTTGTAGCCCATCCGCCTCAAGGTTGTGCGTGTTGTGGCTTCACAAATACTTTGCTGCATACCTCGGTTGTAACGAGTGGTTATTTCAGTCAAAGTTGCTCTTCTATCAGCTTGAATCAGTCGGCCCATTCTCCTCTGACCTCTAGCATCAACAAGGCATTTTCGCCCACAGGACTGCCGCATACTGGATGTTTTTCCCTTTTCACACCATTCTTTGTAAACCCTAGAAATGGTTGTGCGTGAAAATCCCAGTAACTGAGCAGATTGTGAAATACTCAGACCGGCCCGTCTGGCACCAACAACCATGCCACGCTCAAAATTGCTTAAATCACCTTTCTTTCCCATTCTGACATTCAGTTTGGAGTTCAGGAGATTGCCTTGACCAGGACCACACCCCTAAATGCATTGAAGCAACTGCCATGTGATTGGTTGATTAGATAATTGCATTAATGAGAAATTGAACAGGTGTTCCTACTAATCCTTTAGGTGAGTGTATGTAAACCTACCAACGTCCGTTGCCATGATTTTTGGAATGACTTATCGTGAGAGGAAAAAATGACGCTGTAGTCGCATAAAATCGGTTAATGGAAACGCCGTCATTTCGCAATAGTTTTTTATAGATATTTAAAAAAAAAAAAAAACGCAAAAGTTTTGCGCAAATCTGTAATGGAAATGCACCTATTGTCATCTCTGAGCCAGAGCCCCACCAGTGTGCAGCCCAGCTCACCAAATATGACTGGCTGCTGTTCAATGAGGTGTGAAAGGCGGATGAGTCCTTAAACTCAAACACTACTGTTTTTCTTATTTTTTTTTTATTTCATGGTGTACTCTGTTGTACAGCACAGTTCCTAAAGAAAATAATCAATTTACTATGAATTATTTTTAAGAACCACAGGATGTTTTGCTGTTTTATTTAGGTCAATTCCATTTATGGTTATGAAATATGACAAGGTGGCCCTATGGCTGTTCAAAAAATGATTTTACTTGAGTTGTACTAAAAATATGACTGAATTAAATACAGAGAACAGTAGTTTTAACTTTTTATCCCGTATAACTTTTAACTTAAAACTTACCTTTTTATTTTAGTGAATTTTCAAATAAATTTGAGCAAGAAAAGTAATAAGCCAGGTCAATTTTGTTTACATGTTCATGTTATGTTGCTAAATGTTACGATGGCTCCCAGGTCTTTTTTATGGGAATGTTGGTTTCTTCTTCTTTCTTCTGACTTTATTGTACAAAACACATTTGAACTTGAAGTTGAAACTTTATTTTAATGAATTTTTAAAATTATTTGAACAAGAAATAATAAATGTGACTTTGTACAAACAGGGGCATACAGGTACTTTTTGTAGTCCAATGGTGTGACGAAATGTCCTGTGGTGTGACAAACTGAATTATAAGTGGAAAAGGCATTTAAATGCACAAATTTATGTAAAAGGTGTTGAATAGTATAATAATGATATCATCACTATGCACATATAAGGATGGAATGAAGCTTCATTAGGTTTTATACTAATTATAATGAAAATAATCCAGACGTTTGGGTAAAGTCCCTATGTGTACATCTTATAGTGGGATAATAACATGATTGTGAATTTTTATTGGTTACTTTTGATGTGGGAATGTAATTAGGACAAATTGATAAGGATTGTGCATATTTGTCTTATCTGTCACACAATCTCTGAATTAAATATTAACATAAA
The DNA here is from genome assembly GCF_949319135.1 of Squalius cephalus. Classification (NCBI taxonomy): domain Eukaryota; kingdom Metazoa; phylum Chordata; class Actinopteri; order Cypriniformes; family Leuciscidae; genus Squalius; species Squalius cephalus. The sequence goes on along the minus strand of NC_137125.1, from coordinate 896,250 downwards.
AAATGTTGTCACACCGGTGGACAATATCTGAGACTACCACACAAAAAAGTTAATAAAATGCAAAATAAATAAGGAATTAGAAAGGGACACTTTCAGTTTTGAGTTATTCACATATTAAGCAATATAATTATAAGACATTTGACATACATTTTAGAAATATTTTTTTTTCCACTTTGGATTTGAGTTCACGTCAACCACCCTACTGCTTGAACTCTCCACCTGTTATGGTTCGGAGTATGGAGTACTGGGGAAAACCATCCACAGCCGGGACTTTCTGATCTCCCTACGAACAGCGTCTGCTGGTATTATACCAGATATTCCGGTGGAGTTGTGTAGATTGCCTGCACGGAGCAAACATCGGAAAAGAGGGAGAAGAGGAGGCCTATATCGGAGACTTAAACACCTCAGGCTCGACAACGGCCGTAGGCTAGCCCCACTCCCCACAATCCTGTTGTCAAACGTGCAGTCATTAAGACACAAGACAGACGAGCTGGAAGCTTGGATCAAGTGCAAACGCGGTATAAGAGACACTTGTCTTCTCGCCTTCTCGGAAACATGGCTAAGGGAGTCAGACCGGGACGAGGACCTGATTATGAGTGGGTTTGGTAGCCCAATTCGCTTGGACCGAGACCCGATGACACCTGGGAAAAGTCGGGGAGGAGGATTGTGCCTCTACGTAAATAAAAGGTACTGTAACACTGTGGTAGTGAGAGAAAGAATATGCACTTCGGATATTGAATTGTTGGCTGTGTCTCTCCGGCCGTTCTATTAACCTCGAGAGTTCCAACAGCTGTTCTATACGCTTGTGTATATTCATCCGCGAGCCAATGCTTCAATTGCAGCGCAAGTGATCGCTGATGTCACTCACAGACTGGACTCTATTTGTTTCTTATAGGAGATTTTAACCACTTTACTTTAGACAAGACCTTAAGATCATATGAACAGTATATAACTTGTTCTACAACGCAGAGGAACACCACTTCAGATCTATGTTATGGCTCAGTAAATGGAGCCTATAGATCCATGGCTATGCCGCCACTTGGTGCCTCCTACCACAACCGTATTTATTTGATGCCTGTGTATAAGCCCGCGTTCAGACGCCTTGAGCGTGAGGAAAAAAACATAAAACTTTGGACAGAAGACAGCATTTCCTCTCTACAGGGGTGTCTGGAATGCACTGATTGGACTTGTTTTTATGACACTTGTAATGATATTAATGAACTCACGGAAACAGTGTCTGCCTATGTCAAATATTGTGTTGATATGATTGTTCCATCTAAAAAAGTGGTCATTTATCCTAATAACAAGCCTTGGGTAACGAAGGAATTGAAAAGGGTTATCAACAGGAAAAATAAAGACATTCTACTTAGGGGACCTGGTAGAGAAAAAAGCTGTCTCAAGAGAAGTAAAAAATGAAATAAGGAAAGCAAAAAGCCAATACAAGAATAAAATTGAAAATCAATATAATAATGGGGATCTAAAGGCAGCCTGGCAAGGCATTAAAACCATGGCAGCCATTAATCAGCCTGTGTGTAGAACAGGGCAACCAATAAAATTGAATGGTATAGATGACGGCGATTTGCCAGATATTTTTAGTACATTTTTCTGCAGGTTCGAAAGGTCCTTCTCAGATAGTCTAGTCACATTGAGAGAGACGTGGAAGCCTCAGAGAGGGATAAAAATACAACAGGGAAAATTCACAACACTACTTATAAGTACAAAAATAGGTAAGGCTGCCGGTCCTGACGCCATCTGTGGGCGTACACTCCATTATTGTGCCGAGCAGCTCAGTGAGGCTTTTACAGTTATCTTTCAGAAATGTGCTGATAGTGGGGATATACCTGATCTATGGAAAACATCAACAGTAATACCCATCCCAAAAACTAAATTTCCTAAAGACCTCAATGAATTTAGACCAATTGCATTAACTTCCCTGGTCATGAAATGTTTTGAAAAGATCTTGAAGGACACAATCATCCCCCTAACTGTAGACAAATTAGATCCACTACAGTTCGCATAACAAGCGGGCAAGGGTGTAGAGGATGCAAAGCTTTTTATTCTTATAAAACACGTGTACAAACATCTTGAGAAACCTGCATCACATGTAAGAATTTTATTTGCTGACTTTAGTTCAGCTTTTAATAAAATGCAGCCTCACATTCTGATTGAACGATTAGCCTCATATTTTAAGTTACCTGAGCAGATCCTATTACTCATCTTAAACTTTTTAACAAACAGAAGGCAGCAGGTCTATGCAAATGGAAATATGCCATCTGTTATCGTATCAAACACAGGCTCTCCTCAGGGCTGTGTGCTCTCCCCCCTGCTTTTCATATTATACACTGACAACTGCAGGTCATCTTGGGAGAACAGCCACTTAGTGAAGTTTTCAGATGACACAGCCCTGTTGTCCCTTCTACAGGGCAACCAACCTGATCATAGCAGTGCCCTTGAGGAGTTTGCTCGATGGTGCGACGACAGTCTCCTTGACTTAATGTGACAAAGACTAAAGAACTGATTAGAGATTTTAGGAAGGTTAGTGACGAACCAAAACCGAGTGTAATACACAGTGAAGGTGTTCAGGTGGTACAAACATACAAGTATTTGGGCACAGTATTTGACTCACAATTGAAATTCAGAGAGAATTAAATGATCTCTGTTCTCTCTGGGAAAAAAGAGTGGTCCAAAAAGCAGACAGAATACTGTGCCAACCAGATCATGTGCTCAGGGATGGATTTGATCTCATGCAGTCAGGTCGGCGGTATTATGTGCCAATGCGGAAAACGAATCGCTATGCAAACTCATTCATTCCCTCTGCTATAAGATTTTTATATGATAACTCATAACTACACAAAATGGCTCTTGTATTCCACTGCTTTGTTCTGTCACTGGCAGGTGAATGTGTGTGTTGTGCTGTATGTGTGTGTCAGGTGTGATCGTTTTGTATACATTTTTAACTTCTAATATTTATTGTGTGCTAATAATTTTAACTTAACCCTTATTGGATGGGTTGGCTGTAGAACTGAATTGCCCCTTGGGGACTAATAAAGATATCTGAATCTGAATCAAAGGAATCATCAAGTCACAGCTCCTCAGATTCAAAAGAATCTGCTCGCAGCCATCGTCCTTCGAGGAAGCCACGAACATCCTTTTCCGGGCCCTCCGCGGACGTGGTTACGGCAGATCATTCCTGAGAAAGATTTTGAAAACATTTGACAAACCAAAAAATCCACCCAGAGCAGAAACGCAAATTAGGGATAAAATTATTCCACTCACCGCCCTCTACTCTAGACAATGCGTCACTCTTAATTTGGCCATTAAAGAAAACTTCTCGAAGTTCCTTGAACAAACTAACTTCCTAAAGCATCACAGGCCCATTGCGGCACACAAGCGTAATAAGAACTTACACGACACGCTTGTATACAGCAAGCTACGCACACCGGCCCCTATTGGCCTCGTCGGTCGCTGTAAGTACTTTGTCCAAAAAAAGTGGGTAATGAGCAGATTTAACAGAAAGATCTTTAAAATCCCCCGACCTCTGACCCACGAGGCCATTAATTGCATTTATCTGGCCTTTTGCACAAGATGCCGCAGACGGTACGTGGGTCAGACGAAAAACGAGCTGAGGGTCCGAGCCTATCAACATGCACACACAACATTGTGCACAAAACTGATAGGCGACGACACCTAGTTCAGCACTTCCTGACCCACGGCCTGTCTGCATTCAAGGTCACCGGTCTCCAGTCAAACCCGGCGTGGTCTCTAAAGGAGAGACTCAGGGCCGAGAGCGTTTGGATCAAACGATTGGACACGACCTATCTGAGAGGCCTCAATGAGGCTTGAATTTTTCTCCCCACCGCTCGTCCCTTATTTTCGGGATGGTGGTTTGGTCCAAAAACTCCTCTTTGAACGGCCACCCACACCTCATCCCTAACACCTACCGTCAATAACCCCTCATAGTCTACACCGGTCACATAAAGCCCTATTTTTCATAACCCCAATATCACCTACTACACTAAAACCTACCACACTCACCTGTTAAAGAGCATCTTGCAGGTAAAAAAAAAATCTAAATGAATATATAACCGTGTATGAAAATACCATATGAAAAGATAATGCAGGATTTAAAATGTTTTAAAACAACATAAGGACACCAATTTAGTAGATAAAGTGAGCGTTTCTTTGACTGCTCGTACAAACCGCTTTTTTTCAACATCGCCTCATGTTACGTCACACGAGGGAGATGTGTGTGTGCTCTGCCCAGCTCAGTGCAGAGTAGGCTGGTATTCAGTAAGAGCGGTCGTGAGTCAGTGTGTTTTCACTAGTTTTTGTATTTCAATTTATCATCGTCATGGTAAATTTATGTGTTTGTGGAGCTTGCAAAAACTCCAGCCTGTCAGGACATCGAGTCCACCGGTTTCCTAACAAGAAAAAGGACGGTGCTATCTTTCGTGCCTGGGTGCGGTTTGTGCAGGTGAAGAGACGGGATTTCTCTTCCGCGTCGGCTTCGGAAAACGCGGTCGTGTGTAGCGTTCACTTCAGATCGGAGGATTATCGTCCAGGCGATATGATGGAGTTCAACATGGGATACCGAAGTAAGAACCGGGTGAGACTCAGAGCTGGTGCGGTTCCTTCAGTGCACGCATCTTCGGGTTCGCCCGCCGGATGAAGGCGCGAGCACAACATCAACTGGCAAACGCAATGTAAGCGGAACAAAACTGAGCTACTCGTTATTGTGTTTATTGCGAACTGTAGGGTTTGAATCTAGGTAGGCGATTGCTCATCCACTACGGAGCTCCAGTAAGAAGCGTGACAGGAGACTGAGAACTGTTAAACTCTTTATATATTGGAATGTTCACACACATTGACATCATCCAGCTGTATTGGGTTTTCCTTTAACTGTACAAGGTATTGAATGTGGTTTTTCTAGAATAAACAGAATAAAAAGATACATCAGTGTATGTCTAATGACTTTAAGTTTGCCTATACAAATATAAACAGCAACTCACTACTGACACGTTATTTATATGTAAACCAACGTCACATAGGATTAACAGCTGCGATTATCTACACGTGATTCACTGTATGTAACTCTCATATTATGATGTTTCCACAATGTAAAGTTCGATTGCACTAGCTGAATATTTGAATACAACAATGTAACAAACATAAATCACTTTTAACTGTGTATAAATAAATAAACTTACATTCAATCACGCACATTAACACCTGAGGTAATGGCGGAGCAAACAGCCAGTGAAAGTGAAAGAAAACACAATAGCGGAATAGCGGAAACTAACGCTACCCAGCAGCGTACACAGTACAATGTTTCATAATAAAAGTCCTTCTCCTATACTCTCATGTAGGGAATTTAGAACAGTGTTTGTGTGGACTGTTTATCAGTTTGGACCAGTGCAGCGCGAGCCTGATCAAGCAACACTGTAACTGCGAGATCCAGTAAATAAAGCATTTGAGTTCGCCACTGAAGTAATAACATCGCTGCGAGATCTAGTGAGAAATATTCACATTTCTCCGTTATTAACGGATCAAACAGCGCTGACGTGGAAACCAGGAATAAACATTGTGCAATGAATGAACGAACTATCCAGTGTCCACAGATCAGCAACATTCACCATGGCTTTACTGTAGTAACACTAACTGCAACCATGGAAGTTTGGCATTTTCCACTAAGGCCCAGTATGCATCCACCTCCCTGCAACACTGACTTTCCTCAGCTGTAAACATTGCCTCGCATTTCCCACACAAGCACCTATGGAACAAAACATGTATCAGGAATAAATCTCTCTCTGTCTCTCGATGAGAAACCGCTAAGTTATATCACGTAACGTTAGTCTGGGCGGATATTAATGAGCATGACAAACGCCTGATCAAAGCTTAGTTTCTGTTATTGTAAGTTCCAATATGTTCTGTCTAACATTAATCCTGGCCTGTCCCTGCTCTCTTGGCAGCCTAGCAGGCTCATAATTGTATGGCTGTGGTCCGTCAACAATTTCCTGCAGCTCCGAAATGTCATTGCGATCCATATTTCCCTGTTGTTTGAATCGACCGCTCTCCCTCGTGCTACGTCACGACTCTCGCCCGTCACGCCCATTTTCAGATGCGGAAGTAAAATTTTCTCACAAAAACGACTCCAGAAGCCACCGTAGCGTATTTATATTTTTTTTAAAGAAAATCTAGTTCCTACATTATTTTTCTATACATTGACTTGTTGGGTTTTCTAACCTGCAAGATGCTCTTTAATCCGGTCTGGACAGCCCTCCTTGGTGCACCCCGGCCGTGGACAACCCTCTCTGGTCGACCCCTGGAAGAAAATTGTAATAAAAAACAAACAATAGCAGTCATTCAATTCACTACATATAAAACAGATGTTATGAGACGGATTATTGGTGTCAACATTATTTTATTATTATTATTATTATTATTATTATCACTGAGATTATTATATACATATCTACATATTCATCAAGTGGACATGGTTATGGGACGTTGGAGCATGGTATCGTTCCCCTTCTTGACCTTGGGTGACCGTTAGTGGTCAGCAGAAAGTGGGCCAGTGCATAGCCATTTCTGGGACCTTAGGGTCCTGGATCTTGGATCATTTCATTCCCCTAACCGAGCCCGAGCCACTGACTCTGAGCTTTTGGATAGCCCTGGGTTGAGATGGGGGTCGTTACGTGTGTCTTTTGTCTCTTATGTCCCTATTTGATCAACCTTATGAAATAATGCACCAAACATTATATATGGACACTTATGGATATTTTATCCTATTGGAAGAGCATTGGGATTTAAGAGACCTATATTGGATAGTGAAAAAGATAAATAATGGATATATACATAGGTATGTTTGTCAGTCATTCTACGAAACGGGTGCCATTTCCACTTTGCAATTTTCCAAATTTTCATTAAGAACAAACTTATTTTTGAAAAACTTACACCTTTAAAGATATGTTAATCCTCCCAAAAATTATATTTTCCCACCTCAGGCACAAAATCCTTAATAATATTATCCTTTTTATTCAGGCATGGGAGTCCTTCTTGTACCACCCCGTCACGGACAATATGTATGCCATTAGAGTAGTAAAACAAGAAATATATTTTTTAAATCTAATGTTTTCCTAATAGTAAATTGTCCCTTTTTTGTTAACCATCAATCGAAAGTCTGTAATTTAATCCATTATTTTTTTTCTTAGTTTTTAATCTTGAAATATGAATTCGACATTTCAATGGCCTCATTGTTTGTACTGAAAAAACAAATTCACTTAGAAAATACAAATAAAGTTACATTTATTTGATTAGTCCACACAACAAGAACATCATTAAACATTAATTTATGCAAAATTGTATTTTCTTTCCCTAAAATTTTAACAAAAATGACCCCGTGACGGGGTGGTAACTGGTGTCACGGAGTGGTTCACTGTGACAGGGTGGTATGGACAAAGTGTTTCTCTACATGATCTGTTGGTTTTAAACTTTATAAAACTGGGGGAGGGGAAACATTATAATTATATAACATAATAATTAGAGATTTAATGGAAAACTTTGGTCATGCTCTGAAAAACTGAAAAGAGCATCATATTAGTATTAGTAGACTGTATGCATAATATTTGCTAACACTTTATTTGTCTTTTACTTTTACAACTACTTGTCACTTTTACTAACCCGTACCCTGATCTAACAGTCTACTAACACTGTACTACAGTCTACTAATACTCAACTGAGAGTTAGTTGACATGTAGTTGAAAAATTACTTTTTACCTTGTAAGTGTACGTGTACAGTAGTGAAGTATTTTTACTTTATCAGTGTTTTTCTTTGGAAAACTTTTACTTCAAAACATCCCAAAGCATAATGTCATAATTTTTACTGCACATTTCATAAATAAAAGTCTATGGTCCAATTTTTTTTTAACCTTTGATACTTAAGTACATTTAGAAATATTCTAAATGATAAAATCTTCTAAATATTCTAAATCTTGTACTTGAGTAAAACTTTGAATTAGGCTACTATTTATTACTCCAATGTAATTAAGTATTAAATGAAATTCAATATAAAACGTAGTGCAGTAAAAAGTACGACATTATGCTTTGGAATGTTGTGAAGTAAAAGTTTCCCAAAGAAAAACACTCTGATAAAGTACAGACACTCGAAAAATAGTGAGTGATTGAGTGAGTGAAAGCGATATGTTGAGTGAGTGAAAGCGATATAGTGAGTGAGTGAGTGAGTGAGTGACATGGTGAGTGAGTGAGTGACATGGTGAGTGAGTGAGTGAGTTAAAGCGATATAGTGAGTGAGTGACATGGTGAGTGAGTGAGTGAGTGCAATAGTGAGTGAGTGACATGGTGAGTGAGTGAGTGCAATAGTGAGTGAGTGACATGGTGAGTGAGTGAGTGACATGGTGAGTGAGTGAGTGAGTTAAAGCGATATAGTGAGTGAGTGACATGGTGAGTGAGTGAGTGAGTGCAATAGTGAGTGAGTGACATGGTGAGTGAGTGAGTGCAATAGTGAGTGAGTGACATGGTGAGTGAGTGAGTGACATGGTGAGTGAGTGAGTGAGTTAAAGCGATATAGTGAGTGAGTGACATGGTGAGTGAGTGAGTGAGTGCAATAGTGAGTGAGTGACATGGTGAGTGAGTGAGTGCAATAGTGAGTGAGTGACATGGTGAGTGAGTGAGTGACATGGTGAGTGAGTGAGTGAGTTAAAGCGATATAGTGAGTGAGTGACATGGTGAGTGAGTGAGTGAGTGCAATAGTGAGTGAGTGACATGGTGAGTGAGTGAGTGCAATAGTGAGTGAGTGACATGGTGAGTGAGTGAGTGAGTTAAAGCGATATAGTGAGTGAGTGACATGGTGAGTGAGTGAGTGCAATAGTGAGTGAGTGACATGGTGAGTGAGTGAGTGAGTTAAAGCGATATAGTGAGTGAGTGACATGGTGAGTGAGTGAGTGCAATAGTGAGTGAGTGACATGGTGAGTGAGTGAGTGAGTTAAAGCGATATAGTGAGTGAGTGACATGGTGAGTGAGTGAGTGCAATAGTGAGTGAGTGACATGGTGAGTGAGTGAGTGAGTTAAAGCGATATAGTGAGTGAGTGACATGGTGAGTGAGTGAGTGCAATAGTGAGTGAGTGACATGGTGAGTGAGTGAGTGAGTTAAAGCGATATAGTGAGTGAGTGACATGGTGAGTGAGTGAGTGCAATAGTGAGTGAGTGACATGGTGAGTGAGTGAGTGAGTTAAAGCGATATAGTGAGTGAGTGACATGTTGAGTGAGTGAGTGAGTGAGTGACATGTTGAGTGAGTGAGTGAGTGAGTGAAAGTGATCTAGTGAGTGAGTGAGTGCGATATAGTGAGTGAGTGACATGTTGAGTGAGTGAGTGAAAGTGATCTAGTGAGTGAGTGAGTGCGATATAGTGAGTGACATGTTGAGTGAGTGAGTGAGTAAGTGAAAGTGATCGTGAGTGAGTGAGTGAGTGAGTAATAGGTGTGTGAGTGATATAGTGAGAAACAGGATTAAGTTAACAGTAAAACAAAATTTTGATTATCCTATCTTAGAATCCTTGATTTCACATATCCTCACATTCAAATGGGAAGCAGAACCACCCCGTCACATCCCTTACCACCATGTCACAATAAAACATGTTACGGGGTGGTATGTGACGGGGTGGTAAATTTTATCCCAAAATGGCCACAGATCTTCCATGTGGTCAAGTTCCTCACTTAGCATACATGCATTCAATCTGAAATACAATTTTCTTTGCATTAATAATGTAAAAAAATAAATAAAAATCAGTTTTCCCTCTTTATTTTGCGTGACGGGGTGGTTGATTTGAGCTTGACGGAACCTGCCTAATATGAAAAAGAAACAAATAACTAATGTAAAAGAATGTCAGTACTTGCCTGCTTTTGTTCTTGGTGGCTACAAGGCTCAAATGATGTCACTTACGCTTTGTGATGTCATTTAAATCAACAGTCCATGATTTATAGATAAAACAAGTTAGTGTGACGGGGTGGTAAGTCAAACTGAGGGACGCACACAAATCATTAAATATTTACAAAAAAAATAAGGTTTACTTTGAATAAATATATCTTATGTAAAAAGGGACACAGTATAATCCTGAAAATAATAAATGTTTTATAAAAAACAACAACTTATTTGGTGATATTTTAGATGCAAATGTCATGTTGGTCAACACGGACATGTGAAATTGGCTATGTACTAAAGAAAAATTATTAAAAATAGTATTTTAATCTTTAAGAATAGTATTTTATCATATATCATGTTAACAAGAACACTTGAATTAATAACTTTAAGCTTTTGAAACACATTTTGGGACATTTTTGTGCCTTATGCATCTCATCAATTGTTGCGGACCCAAATGGCACCCGTTTCGTAGAATGACTCATATACACCTATTTTATAATTTGCAAATGCATAGTTAATCTTTATATATTTTTCTGATACCCTTTGGGATGTAATAGGACCATATATACATATGGAAAATATTAAAATTCATTTATTTTACCTTAAAAACACAAAACGATGTCGTCCCTGACAAAACGATGTCGTCGCGGAAATAATTCCCAAACACATATCAAACGGCATTTTCTGCCTCAACTTATATTTTTCCTATACCATTTGAGATGTATTGGGATTAAATTCACATATGGGTAAAATTAAAACGCATTATTTTACCTTAAAAACGCTTTGTGGATAAAACGATGTCGTCCCGGGCGAAACGATGTCGTCGTGTAAACAAATCCCAAACACATACTTAACAGCATTTTCTGTCCCAACTCTTTTTATGAAAGTTTTCAACTTTATATTTTAGTCATAAATTTTCATTTACGGAATTTTTACTCATATCTAAGACTATATTTAACAGGTTTATAGTTTCTTACCATTCTCAGTGGGCGTGACGTCATCAGGGATCGACGCACACGCACGAACGAAACTAACTAATTTCTTACTTAAATCAGGAAATAAATATACTAACACAACTATACACTTTACTATATGAACTTCTACTTGCCTTTCGCTGTCCAGTTTTGAAGCTATTTCACTGAGAAGGACTGTAAATCCACATATTGAAAACTAGTCTTTTTTCTAGAGCTAGACTATATAAGGGGGCGCGCATTCAAGCGCGCTCTCATCTCATGCTCTCATCAGACAGCAACTGGTCGCAGCCTTTTCGCTCCTCCACGTCTTAACAAAGAGCTCATTTACCTTGTTAATCTTATTGTAGAAGATATATCTCTCTATATAGATATACATATATTGTACTCTATACATATTATAGTTTATTGATATTGTATATATATTTTTCTACTGTTCCTTAAAAAGTTTTTTCCTTAAAGTTCAAGTCAGCCTGAAGAAGGTAATATTATTTACCGAAACGTCGCGAAGGACTTGAACCATTTTTTTTTTTTTTTTACTTTTTACCATTTCTTTTGTTCTTTTGTTATTTCTTGGTCAGTTTTTGTTCATAAAAAAAATCCATAAATTAACAAAAAAAACAAATACACACAAATATACACACACACTTCTGGCATCATGGACAATTCCCGTGGTAGACCAAGACAGAGAACCACACCACGTCCAAAAATTAGACACACAAGTGTTACACCAGATTACAGATATTTTAATGTCACAGCGAGTAACACTTCAGCACGTCCCCGTGATAAGGAGCAGAGTTTCCCAGACAGGAGACAGAGGAATGCAGCTCCACACTTCCGCCCTGTTAAACAGAGGAACACAAACATGCAGAGACATCAAAACAGGGAGTTTAATAGAGCCACTTACAGGGGGGTGTCCAGGCCTGGACCCTCCCAACACTTCCCTGCTCCACAAAATGACCGTTACGATAAGGTAGTAGATCCATACAGATCTCCCTATCATAAGGATCATGTTGGATCAGTTGCAGGCCCACACAGGCCTCCTGGTCAGAACACAGAGGGAAAGAGGAAAGTTAGAGAATCACGTCCCTACCAGGGTGGTATGGTAGCACATAAACGCGCTCGGTGTGATTATTTTCAGGAAGGTCCAGAGACCCAGAACGAGGATGACTTTCCTCGCCCACAACGCCCTGAGTACCAACATACCAGATCATATTTCAGCAGTAACTACACATACACCCCCTCCAATCAGAGACCCAGAACGGTTTCTTTCAGTCTTCATGGAGGCAGACAGAAGGACGTGACTCATCCTCTAAAACAGTGGTTCTCAACCTTTTTTGGGCCAGCGCCCCCTTATCCAATATCCAGGTCCCTGAACGCCCCCCACCCCCAAACTAATGAGCGACCAGGAATGAATGAGAGTTAACAGATGAAATAAGTGCAAAATTGAATTTTATTAATACAATGGAACTACACTCCACAGTGATTAATCCAAAAAACAATCTATAAACTGCATTGGCATAGCAATACAAGTTTTTCTCACATGATTTTTGGTAAATCTGTGGTGGGTGGACCTCAGGCCTTCTAGGGGGGTTGGGGGGCATGCCCCCCCGTAAGAAAATTTTGTGCATTTTAAATGTTTAATTCATCAATCTGGTGCACTTTGACAGTTCAAAATTAAAAGCGCCAACCCATATTCACTGCAAATTAAAGAAAAATTCAAACCTCTTTTAGTTGTGTCTGTCTACATTACACTACTACATAATAATAGTTCTAATATTAATCCCATGACAGTAGCCATATATTGTAAAACAAATGCACTGAAAAATAAAGGACGGTCATTAAAGTGGTAATGTTTGCACTTAGGTTTAATTATGCATTTAGGAGAGTATTGCAAGAAGCTGCTTACATTAACCTTACTTTCGAAAAATAAATAAGTTAGAATTAGTAGGCCTAAAATACCTTGGTTGTTGTCATCAATGGTAATTACAATTAATTTGGTTTGTCGTGATTAATTTGTGTTCATAATCTGTAAAAAAAAAAATCTTCTAACAAGATTAAACACATATGAACAATTAAATTATTATTGTATTATTAATTATTTTTATATCTTGAAACTATACCCAAGCGTTTCGCGCTCAGATGTGATGGCGGAATGAATACATTACCAAAATGTGATTGCAGAATATATTTAAATTATCCATCAAATTGTCATTTTCTCCGTACTGTCTTGCGAGTTAACAATAATGCCTGACCAGTAAATTACTTGGTGAACAAAGAAAACATTTTGGCATTAGGGATTGGAATTAGTTGATGCCTAAAAATGTAAAAGTTTTACCTTATAAATAGAATTTAGTTTAATTAATTTTAAAATTCGTCGTCAGAGTGAATGGGAACATGATTTATTGAAAATATTTGAAAAAAATGTAAGTGTTTCTTAAGTCAATACTTTTTAATGGCTTGTCAACTTTCCATTCCTCCGCTGCGTGATTCTAGGCACCACTAGATTGTTGTCAGCGCGAAATGCATTTTTGAGCTCGTGAATGCTGATTCTTCTCAGCGCTGGATTGTAGTCAGTGCTTGAGCGCTGGTCTATGACTGGAAAAATAATAGAATCGTTGCAAAAGTAACGATAGGCTACATGTCGCATTAAACTGGAAGATTTTAGAATGTTAGGCATAAACCTGCCTAGTGCCTACCTACAACACTGACGGTGGACTTGTGGTCAGGAGTAGAGCGGGTGCGGAGGAAGGTTGTTTTTTTTTTGTTTTTTGTTTAGCGCTGCTGAGGTATTCTTTTACGCGCACCATAGACGCACGTGCACACACAATATGATATCACACTCTGCGCATATGTTTTACAACATAATTTGACAAAAACATAGTCCTAACACTTTTTAAATAGCCCACTTAAAGTGTTTATTACAACTAAATTACTAAATGCTTAAAATGAACAAAAGTAAATGAACAAAAATTTGCGTTATATATTTAAACTCGTGAACGCCCCCCATTAACACCTGAATGCCCCCCTTTCAAAAATCTTGCTTCCAACGCCCCCCGTTGTTCTCTGAACGCCCCCTGGGGGGCGGTACCGCCCCCATTGAGAACCACTACTCTAAACGATACTTCCCTGCGCCTCACGAACAGGGCTGGAAACCAACACCACCGCCCTCCTCCTAGAAACAGAACGAGGGGGACTTCCGGTTTGTGCGATGACGGAGTAGGTCGCAAACTGGGAGAGCTCTGTTGAAATCCTATCCAAATTCGATTATTACACATTAATTTACCACAGTTAACTTGAGCAAGCTGTGTGGAAGTGCACTAAATATGGGGAAACCGACCAAAAAGCTAAATCAACCTACGGAGGGCACGCCTGAGGATAGCCAAAGTTTGGGTACGCAGGCTAACCAAAATGAACAGCATGCTGCTAGCAGCGCGCCGCTAACCTTGGCAGATATGGAGAAACTTCTCAACTCGATGGAGGACCGCATTATTGCCAAACTATCTGTCCAACTCTCTGCTGACCGAGCAATGACTGACAGACATGACCAGACCATCCAGCAATAGTTGCACGTTGGCTTGATGAATAGATGCTCAGCTGCGGTGACGCGCGTGTTCCAGTAGCGTCGTCATATCTGGCTATAACATATAGCCTATAACACGCTCTCACACGTTTATTTTTTCAGCATTTTTGGGAGGAGTACACTTTACATATGTGGTTTCAACAACCAGATGCATTTACACTTGTCCAGTTTCGTCTGTAATGCGGCCCAGACCTCCTCCTGAAGTGGTGTGAGCGATCGGACTCAAATCCGTCTCGAATGCGTTTCGGAGGGCATTTACACCTGGTCTCTTCACGATCGGATAGCTATCCCATCACAGAACACGCATGAAGTGGCCAGGTGTAAACAGCCCCTAAGCTGACAGCTCTGAGTTTTGTTAGAAATCCCTGTCCCTTTGCAGATATTTCTTTTCAATTTGCCCCCTTTTTCCCTTTTTTTCTTTTTTTTTTCTCTCTTCCCTATCCCCACCCATGCCGCCACTCACTATTCACATCCCCATAATCTTCTAAATTTATGACATCTAAAACCATTTGTAATCAAAGTCGGCCCATTCACTTTGTCTCTCTTAATGCCAAGGGTATGAATACCTGGGTGAAAAGACAAAAAATAACATCTTATACTACAGTAAATTATACAGCTCTGAATGTGATGGTAACTTTTCACAGCTCAACCACTTCTTTGATAACCTTCAATTCCCTTCTGTTCCAGTTGAACAAAATTCATTACTGGGAGATGCGATCTGGAGGCTAGATTGGAGAGCGTTATCCCACAAATTATTGCAGCAGACCAAACAGGCTTTATCCTAAATAGGCACTCTGGTTCAAATTTTAGAAGACTTTTCAATATTGTTTATTCCCCGGAAATGGTTATATCTCTTGACGCTGAAAAAGCGTTCGACCGAGTTGAATGGCAATATTTGTTTGCAACCTTAAAAAAATTCGGATTTGGAGATCCCTTCATCTCCTGGATAAAACTCCTCTACTCTCATCCTACAGCCACAGTAATTACTAATGGACAGCAATCAGAGTATTTCTCTCTTGGCAGAGGCACACGTCAAGGCTGCAGTCTGTCTCCACTGCTTTTCGCTATTGCCATTGAACCGCTAGCCATTGCTCTTAGACAATCAGGGGATTTCCAGGGCATAGAGCGTTGGGGCCTCACACACAAATTATCCCTATATGCAGACGACATTCTTTTATATGTCTCAGACCCACTAAGTTCTGTTCCCTCCACTCGCAATATCCTAAAACAATTCGGAAGCTTCTCTGGTTATAAAATCAATTTTGAAAAAAGCGAGATGTTTCCTCTCAATCAAGCAGCCACTTCAATCTCTGCATCTCATTTCCCATTTAGAATTGTCAACAAGGGCTTTAAATATCTTGGGGTAGAGATTACTCCTGCTTTTTTGTCCCTCTTCACTAAGAATTTTAACATTTTGTTTGAAAAATGTAAAAAAGACATGGCTAGATGGATGAATCTTCCGCTGTCCCTAGCAGGCAGAGTTAATCTTATCAAAATGGTCGTGTTGCCAAAATTTCTTTACTTCTTCCAAAATATCCCCATCCTGATAAAAAAATAGTTTTTCAGCTCATTAGAGAGTAGTATATCTTCCTTTACCTGGAACGGTAAACCACCCAGAATCAAAAGAAGCTCCCTCCAAAGACCTAAAAAGCTAGCTGGCCTAGCTCTACCTAATTGTATTTACTATTATTGGGCATGTAATATAAAGACAATGTTACACTGGATGGGAAGAGGGGGCTCCAGTAGGAGTGAGGCCTGGATGCAAATGGAGTTTGCCTCTAGCTCATTTGATCTAGGTTCCATACTTTGTGCCCCTTCTCCTCCCCATCGAAGCCAGTTCTGCGCTAACCCAGTGGTCTATCACTCTATTAGAATTTGCTCTCAATTTAGAAGACATTTTAAGTTGCAGACAATGTCGGTGCATTCTCCCATAAAGAACAATCAAGCCCATTGGCCTGAAGCATTTGAGGTAGCGTCCCACTGGGCGGACAGAAATTACAGAGGTAGAGTTAGTGCAGAGGCTATCGAACAAGCGGAGGCCTTAATTACGGCAGAGGTTTCAATTAGTGAGAGCTCGACGGCACAGAAAGCCCCCACAGAAACAATGGGGACCGTACTCCCTCGCACTTACGCTGCGGTCGTCGCCTCCACCAGCCGAGCCGCCACACAGGTCACTGCACCTCTGCCGACCGTACCTCCTGCCGACACCACTCCTGTAAAACAAACAGTCAGTCAAAAACACGTAGAAACACAAACCTCTCCAACACTCTGTTTGCCAGAGAAAGCAGTCACCAACGCTCCTCCACATAGAGGAGATTGGTCCTTTGAGGAGGAAGCACCGCCCCAGGACCTGCCAGAGACCCCCCGGCCCATACAGGCTGGAGCACCTCAACCCTGTGAACAGAGGAAGAGAGCACAGAAGAGCCGCCACCTAAAAACGGGAGTGGAACCCTCTTTAACGGTCCCTCCAATTCACACCGGTGCCGGAAATCTCTATTTTAGTTCCTCCACCTCAGGAGGAAGAGCCACAATTCAATGACAGGGTACCCACCCCTCAGGTTGAACTAACCCCACCAGAACCTAATGGTTCTCCACCTAGCCCTCCTGGGTTAGTGACAGATTGCAGATTGTTCCCCTTTCCCCCAATGTCTACTCCAATTGCTTTCTCAGATCACTCTCAACATAGTAAATGCAGTAAATTAGAAAATTAAAACAAACAAACAAAAAAGATCAATTACTCCATTCATCACACTAAAACCTACCCCACTCACCTGTTAATCCGGTCTGGACAGAAAATTTAATAAAAAACAAACAATAGCATTCATTTAATTCACTACATATAAAACAGATGTTATGAGATGGGTTATTGGTGTTAACATTATTTTATTATTATTATTATTATCACTGAGATTATTATATACATATCTACATATTCATCAAGTGGACATGGTTATGGGACGTTGGAGCATGGTATCGTTCCCCCTCTTGACCTTGGGTGACCGTTAGTGGTCAGCAGAAAGTGGGCCAGTGCATAGCCATTTCTGGGACCTTAGGGTCCTGGATCTTGGATCATTTCATTCCCCTAACCCTAAACACACCAGGGTAAGAACACACACACATACTGACTGGAAGATCCACTGAAGCTCAACTCACCGAAGCTCTTGGATGGAGAACCATCCTCATCCAGCTGATGGATGGCCTGTTTGTCGACTCTCCAGAAGAGATTCACCGGCTCCGAACACTCAGACTGCTCTCTGAGAACATCAGGATTATCAGCACACTGACGTCGAAACACTGAAAATCAACTTTAAGCATGGAATAAACAAGCTGTATGGAGACTGACAGACTGTCGCTCGTTGTAAAATCTTGTAACCAAACACTTGATGGACCCCATTGACTTCCATAGCAGAGAAAAGAATTAAAAATACCATGGAAGTCAATGGGGTAACGTTACATCAACTATTTGGTAATATACCTTCTTCAAAATATCATATTTGTGTTCAGCAGAAGAAAGACATTCATACAGGTTTGGAACAACTTGAGGACGAGTAAATGATATATATCATGAGTAAATGGTATAATTTGAACATATGATTACCAGCTAGTTGGTCAGATTAATATTGAAGCTTTTTTCCGCTAATAAAAATAAAATAATAATAAAAAGAGTAGGCCTAACTGGGACTTTTTTTCCCCTCACAATTGCGTGATATAAACGCACAATTGTCTTTTTTAAAATATTTTAACTCAGAATTGTACTTTATAATCTTACAATTTTGAAATAGGTCAAAACTGCAAGATATAAACTCGCAATTGAAAGATAAAAAGTCGCAATTATCTTTTAAAATGTTTTATTCAGGGGCGGACACAAGCGTTCATGGGTTATTAAAGTTAGTTCCTAAGACACAGTCTGGCCTCTGGTAAACCAGCGACATTATTATGTAGATATATTATTAATGAATTGTTCATAATCAGCTTTTAGAAAAGGTTTACCTCAGAAAAATTATACAACAAAAACAGCCTTTGGTGCTGATTTGTGATTGTGTCATTAGCTAATGACTGTTCACTCATCATCCACAGTGAATCCCTCAGCAATACCTCTAGACTGATTTTGAAGTCAAATTCACCTCCATACTGTAAATATTGATATTTTCTTACCTTTTAATCAGGGCTCGGAGACGAACACACACCCTCACCGCCATTTTGCTCCATCCATCAGTGCTATTGAAGCTAGCGTTATAAACTGGACACAGCGACCCCATTGGATTAACGTTAAACGGAGACAGGTGAAGTCAATTAAGCCCAATTTATACTAATGCGTTGAACTCACGCCGTAGGCTGTGTGTAGCGCGCGTACCCTGACGCCGGTTTCACACTGCATGCATTAGCAGTATGGCACGTACTCCGTGCCAAAATCAAACATCCGAACGACCGATCGAACGTCTATCCGAACGTCTATAACTTTCAAACGGGTGACCCACGTGACGACCTGACGTGACGTCAGCGTCTTGAAATTTGCAGCTTGTTAACCATACAAGTATACAAGCTGATGTGTAAAGACTATAAATGGACATGATAGGCAATACATATAAATATTGTACCCCAAAAACAACTTTCCTGAATCCTGTGCTTGTGGGGCTATGTGTTTTACTTTCAAAGAGCAGAAATACTGCCTATATAGGCTACAGACATTCAATAGTCTTGACCAGTATAATCATTTTAACTAGTTTCTATTGTTAATTTTATTGCCCAATGTACAATGCTCCCACAGTCCATAAAAAAACACGTCTATTATTTTATTTTTTACTTTTTGATCCAGAAGGTTTTCATATTAGATGTATATATTTGGACTGAATGATCTAATGAATGCTCTGTAGTGTTTATGATATTGAGCTGTGTGTATGATCTGAAAGCATTGTTGGATTTTGAGCACAGATAAAATGGTTTTGAGTAAATTTCTTTATTTTGACAAGCGTCATGTGTTCTCTGAATGTAGTTTGAAGATTTGGTTTTGTGTTTAAGGTTTTGAGAAAGTGGGTGATGGTTCCAAGAAATGTATTTTAGCAATTCAGGAAAACTGTATAGATTAAAAACATGCATTATTTTTTTATACATAATATTAAACAAATAAAGTAATAAAAAGTAAATCTAATCAAGCATGATTTTTTGTTTCAAGAACTTAGAGATCTCAACACTGATTACTCAATCTTAATAAAATTACTAAATTATAATAATCTTTCACAAATAAACATCATAAATGTTAAAGTGGAAAGGTTTATTAAAAACATATGTATAATAGTTCTAATATTACATTTAGACAAGATCAGCTGAATATACTTTACTTTGTAATTAAGGTTCGTTGATTTTCATGTCTGCCACATATAAACAATGAGCCAAAAAAAAATGTAATGATCATTTAAATAAAATCATGTGTAACACGTTCCTACATGTGCTTACGTGTTGTTAACGCGTTCCCATGGCGACCGGTCGGAAGCGCGAGTATCGTCTTCCCAACGTGTTGTTTACGTGTGAAGACACGTTGTAACACTTTTTTTTTTTTTTTTTTTACCTTAGTTTAACTTCTTATTCTTCGGTTGTATCCTCTAACTAGTCCACATTTGATTACTGCAATGGCTGATTTAGAAAGTTATGTACGGTGTATTATTAAATATTAAATATTATTGACAAACCTGACATGCTTAAACGGTTATTTTGGAAAAGCACGATATTCTACATAATTTTTCTCCATCTCCCATTAAATCGGGAATAGATCTAATTTCGGAATGTGTCTTATTGAATAGAAATACGCTGTAGCGTATTCAAATGCAGCAAAAACTGCCATCAGTATCTGCTTTACCTAAATATAAAAATAATAGGAAATGAATTATATATAGTAGGCTACATAAAATATGCTGACCATTTATATCAGACAAACTGACATTTCAAATTCACAGCCGGCCTACATGTCTACTTTATGATATTGATACCCTTAAGAGTGTAATGTAACCCAGACTTAATTTCAGGAGTCTCTCGTCTCAGGGGGACATGAGGGAGGTCTACAGGTTTTCTAATAATACAAAGCTTAATGCTAAATCCTGGAGTATCCCTTTAACTATCAACAAAAAAAAGTTTTTTTCTACTTGTTACATTTGTTAGAAAAGTATTTTTATTGTTTGATTATGTTATAACATTTTCAGTCACAATAATGAATATTGTAGTAGATTTTTTCCCCCTGAAATATCCAGTAATTGGACCACTAGGAGGTGCTCTACAATTCATTCACAGGTGACCCCCAAAACAGAAACCCTTATTCTCAGCATAACATAACACTTACTAACAAATGACTGTTTTTATTCACCTCACAAAACAATACAAAAACAACACAGAGATGCATAAATAGGTCTTAAGGGCAACATTTTATACATATTTTAAACTGCATTTACAGATCACAACAGTTTCACTTTGTATGTATATATATATATAACATTCCAGAAGGTTTTCATAATATATATTGTTCCCAGAAAACACTGAAGCAAAGAAAACTCACAACGACAAAATGCCCCAAAGGTGTATATATATATATATATATATATATATATATATATATATATATATATATATATATATATATATATATATATATATATAAAAAGAGAGAAAGTGTGATTTAAGCAATGCCAAATGTCTTGGCACAAGCTATGGCTAATGCCATGCCTTCAGAAAAATCATTAAATGTTGAGCACATCGGTAGATTGAGGCTCACTGAGCAGGTGTCAAAGTCATCCTGTCATTTGGCATCAACAATCGCAAACAGAGATACAGAATGACAGCAATATCGGAAATCCAGAAGACCTACAAAACGGCGAAAAGGGTCCTACCACAGACAGAAATAATAGTCCCCTTAATTAACTTCTCGAGAGTGTTGCCACAGGCAGAGCAGGACATGATCGAGCACATGAACGGTTTTATTAAAAAGAACCTGAACTGTATCCCTCTGCTGGCATCCACACATTTTCATGTGGATAAAGACGGCCTCCATTGGAGACCTGCCACGGAAAAAGCTCTCCTTACACATTGTGCTAACGGACGACCAAACCTCAGTCCTTAAAAGGGGCCTCTCCTACGTCTCCACCCCATCGAGCTGCAGAAAAAAAGAGTTGTTAGCAGACATGCAGGCATACCACCGCAGGCTCAAGCTAGAAACATTTTTTGAGGGCAAGAAAAGCCAAAAAACAAAGTACCGTTCACTCACCCCTCTGATTGGGAGCCCACGTTGTCTAGCTTGCCTAAAGAAATTGAAAAAATCATCAGAGCTGACAATTTTGCCTTCAAAAAATTACACTGGGGTTTGGGTGCGACTCCCAATTTGCCCCCGGGCGAAAGAAAAGCCATTAAAGAATTATATCACAATACTGAGATGGTAATCAAGCCAGCCGATAAAGGTAATGCCACGGTTATTTTAGACAGAGCACAATACCTCAGGGAGGGATGGAGACAACTTTCTGTCGCGGAACATTATCGTCCTCTTGAGGGTCCCATTTACACCGACACGATCAAGGAAGTAGAGGAAATATTAGAGGATATGTGTTCCAAGAAAATCATCAGTGCAAAACAGAAAGAGTACCTCACGGGTGAAGGGCCACCCCGGGCCAGAAGATTTTACCTGATGCCCAAAATACATAAAGAGCCAGAAAAGTGGAGCGTACCTTTGGAGGTCCCACTGGGCAGACCCATCGTGTCCGACTGCAACAGCGAGACGTACTTCACGGCCGAGTACTTGGAGCACTTCCTCAATCCTCTCTCCACCAGACATCCAAGTTACCTGAAAGACACAAACGATTTCATCTCGAAAACCAGCAAACTCAAAATTCCAGAAAATTCATTTTTATTCACGATCGACATAGACAGTTTATACACTAATATTGATACCCCAACCGGCCTAAAAGCGGTGAGAACGTCTATGTCCAAATACCCGGATCCCCGGAGACCGGACGAGCACCTGTTGAAATTATTAGAGATCAATTTGACAAAAAACGACTTTGAGTTTGATTCAAAATTCTACTTACAGGTGAAGGGGACAGCCATGGGGAAGAAGTTCGCCCCCTCGTATGCGAACATTTTCATGGCAGACTGGGAGCAAACGGCCCTTGCAGCTTCTGCCAGAAAACCTTTCGCATACTTCAGGTTCTTGGATGACATCTGGGGTGTCTGGACCCATTCGGAGGATGAGTTCCTCACCTAAACTCACATCAGGCATCTATAAAGGTCAAATACACTATGGACAGGTCAGAGGTCAACTTTTTGGATGTGGTCTCATACAAGGGACCCAACTTTGAAAGAACAGGACAGTTAGATTTCAAGGTTTACTTCAAAGACACAGATACGCATTCACTACTTCACATAAACAGTTTTCACCCAAAACATGCCTTCAAAGGGGGCGCTCCAGTGCGTGTGCGACCCAGCAGCTTACCCATCCATTGTTTGTTTTACTCGCTTTATTGAGTTTTATTGTGGACGTTAATGTTTATGCGTGAGTGGAAGTGTCAGTGATCCAGAGATGCGGCTTCTAAAGACTTTCGATCAACTGTTCGCAATATCTATTGTGATAACGCTACTGGGTGGTTGACGTGACGCTACATTTTTGTGTTCATGGTGACAAATATAAATAAAAATGTATAATATTTCATTAAAATATCTGTTGTTATATACAGTATAATCTTCCAGAACTAATACATCTGTAATTAATGAGTATTATAATTCAAATATGTAAATATTTAGTTTTAAACATGACATTTGTCCACTGGCGTGACTGTCCGGGGTAGCGTTGCTTATCTTAAAACTACTGTAATTAAATGAAAAATAAGTCTAAATACATTAAAATACTTGAATAGATGTTATAGCAGTGTTAACTTAATGACACTAAAGGTTATAAGTCATAAGGTCCCCATTTAGAATAATTGTGACACGTTACATTTTGTCCGCAAAACTGGTGTCCACCTGGTGTGACGCCATTCTGTAGATATAAAACGGGCATTAATTTGGGCACCCTATTACTGAGAGGGGCCCTTCTTCATCCAGGAAGTACAGTAGACCTCACTGGAGTACATGAACTGCCCACAAGGTGAGTTCTGTTTCAAATATTTACATAATTTTGCTATTTCCGTGCACTGTTGGAAATGGGATCCATTATGCAGTCCTTTGGTGTGACATAATCTAAGTATTGATCTGAAAATTTTCATCAATTTATATTGATTGACTATTGAAAATAATGTAAACCTTAACATTGTTAGTCAGGATTGAAGACTGTCTCTCATATAGCTAGGCCGCAAACTGGCCTTGATCTTGAAAATGTCCACTGGTGTGACAGCACTGTCCTATAGTGTGACATGAAATCAGCGTCACACTGGTGGAAATGGCTGTCACACCAGTGGACGTAAACATTCTTTGTTCCTATAAAATAACCAAAATCGGACAGAAATCACACACACAAACCAGATATATTTGAATCCTGCATTATTAGCTTCTTGAATCAGATGAAGAGATGTGTTTAGTAGTGTTTGTAGCTCAGAATGAGGAACTATACACAGACAGCATCATTGCATTAGAACAGCCTTATGGTCTGGTTGGTTCACGTGAGATGATTGACAGCTTTAGGAAGGTTAGGAAAAAGGCAAAACTTGAAAAAAAGAAAATGCAAACATCACTACTACAATTAGCTACTAAAGGTTGGGAGGGAAGTTATGAAGGGGATAGGAAGCAGGGAGGTTGGGAGGCGGGAGGAAGTTAGGAGTAAGGGAGGTAAGAAAGGAGGGAAGTTTGAAGGGGGAGATTGATAGGGAGGGAGGTGTGGGGGTGAGATGGAGGGAGGTTGGGGGAGGTTAGGAGGGAGAGAGTGATGATTTTGTACCCCTTGATAGAGGTGTGACGGTTAGTATATAACCGTGAGACTGACGGTTATAGTTGAACACCGTCATTAGAACTCTATAACCGCCAAAACAGTGTTATTAAAATATTTTTTACAAACATTTTTTATCATAGAGAATGTTTAAATAGCCTACTAATTAAAAACAATTGTTAACAGTCTGCACACAGCTAGGCGAGACTGCATTATGTACAGCAAGGACCAACTTGTCCATTACCCTTCAAATTGCGCAAATTGAAATTGCGAATTGGAAATACGCTCAATGGAAACACGTCAATTTCGCAAAAACTCCCATTTATCGAAAAAAAGTTTTTACGCTCGCATGAGGAGGTTTTTCAGGCAATTTTAAAAAGGAATATTTCGCAAAACTGCAATGGAAACAGTTTTTGCGCATTTACAGTCACCTGACTTAGAAGTCGCGGTGTGTTTGGACAGAATACGAGACAAAGTTCTTTATTAAATTCATAAAAGACAAAATAATTACAGGAATACTGGATTCTAAACCTCAAATAAATGCCACAATCAAGACCTCGAAGCAGATATGAGGGAGAAACACCCAGAAACTCCTCATATGTGCTGTAAGTAGCCTAAGGGTTTTTCCTTGCCATTAATGCTTGGATAACAAGCCTAATGTGATATACACTCACCTAAAGGATTATTAGGAACACCATACTAATACTGTGTTTGACCCCCTTTCGCCTTCAGAACTGCCTTAATTCTACGTGGCATTGATTCAACAAGGTGCTGAAAGCATTCTTTAGAAATGTTGGCCCATATTGATAGAAGAGCATCTTGCAGTTGATGGAGATTTGTGGGATGCACATCCAGGGCATGAAGCTCCCGATCCACCACATCCCAAAGATGCTCTATTGGGTTGAGATCTGGTGACTGTGGGGGTCATTTTAGTACAGTGAACTCACTGTCATGTTCAAGAAGCCAATTTGAAATGATTCGAGCTTTGTGACATGGTGCATTATCCTGCTGGAAGTAGCCATCAGAGGATGGGTACATGGTGGTCATAAAGGGATGGACATGGTCAGAAACAATGCTCAGGTAGGCTGTGGCATTTAAACGATGCCCAATTGGCACTAAGGGGCCTAAAGTATGCCAAGAAAACATCCCCCACACCATTACACCACCACCAGCCTGCACAGTGGTAACAAGGCATGATGGATCCATGTTCTCATTCTGTTTAAGCCAAATTCTGACTCTACCATCTGAATGTCTCAACAGAAATCGAGACTCATCAGACCAGGCAACATTTTTCCAGTCTTCAACTGTCCCATTTTGGTGAGCTCGTGCAAATTGTAGCCTCTTTTTCCTATTTGTAGTGGAGATGAGTGGTACCCGGTGGGGTCTTCTGCTGTTGTAGCCCATCCGCCTCAAGGTTGTGCGTGTTGTGGCTTCACAAATACTTTGCTGCATACCTCGGTTGTAACGAGTGGTTATTTCAGTCAAAGTTGCTCTTCTATCAGCTTGAATCAGTCGGCCCATTCTCCTCTGACCTCTAGCATCAACAAGGCATTTTCGCCCACAGGACTGCCGCATACTGGATGTTTTTCCCTTTTCACACCATTCTTTGTAAACCCTAGAAATGGTTGTGCGTGAAAATCCCAGTAACTGAGCAGATTGTGAAATACTCAGACCGGCCCGTCTGGCACCAACAACCATGCCACGCTCAAAATTGCTTAAATCACCTTTCTTTCCCATTCTGACATTCAGTTTGGAGTTCAGGAGATTGCCTTGACCAGGACCACACCCCTAAATGCATTGAAGCAACTGCCATGTGATTGGTTGATTAGATAATTGCATTAATGAGAAATTGAACAGGTGTTCCTACTAATCCTTTAGGTGAGTGTATGTAAACCTACCAACGTCCGTTGCCATGATTTTTGGAATGACTTATCGTGAGAGGAAAAAATGACGCTGTAGTCGCATAAAATCGGTTAATGGAAACGCCGTCATTTCGCAATAGTTTTTTATAGATATTTAAAAAAAAAAAAAAACGCAAAAGTTTTGCGCAAATCTGTAATGGAAATGCACCTATTGTCATCTCTGAGCCAGAGCCCCACCAGTGTGCAGCCCAGCTCACCAAATATGACTGGCTGCTGTTCAATGAGGTGTGAAAGGCGGATGAGTCCTTAAACTCAAACACTACTGTTTTTCTTATTTTTTTTTTATTTCATGGTGTACTCTGTTGTACAGCACAGTTCCTAAAGAAAATAATCAATTTACTATGAATTATTTTTAAGAACCACAGGATGTTTTGCTGTTTTATTTAGGTCAATTCCATTTATGGTTATGAAATATGACAAGGTGGCCCTATGGCTGTTCAAAAAATGATTTTACTTGAGTTGTACTAAAAATATGACTGAATTAAATACAGAGAACAGTAGTTTTAACTTTTTATCCCGTATAACTTTTAACTTAAAACTTACCTTTTTATTTTAGTGAATTTTCAAATAAATTTGAGCAAGAAAAGTAATAAGCCAGGTCAATTTTGTTTACATGTTCATGTTATGTTGCTAAATGTTACGATGGCTCCCAGGTCTTTTTTATGGGAATGTTGGTTTCTTCTTCTTTCTTCTGACTTTATTGTACAAAACACATTTGAACTTGAAGTTGAAACTTTATTTTAATGAATTTTTAAAATTATTTGAACAAGAAATAATAAATGTGACTTTGTACAAACAGGGGCATACAGGTACTTTTTGTAGTCCAATGGTGTGACGAAATGTCCTGTGGTGTGACAAACTGAATTATAAGTGGAAAAGGCATTTAAATGCACAAATTTATGTAAAAGGTGTTGAATAGTATAATAATGATATCATCACTATGCACATATAAGGATGGAATGAAGCTTCATTAGGTTTTATACTAATTATAATGAAAATAATCCAGACGTTTGGGTAAAGTCCCTATGTGTACATCTTATAGTGGGATAATAACATGATTGTGAATTTTTATTGGTTACTTTTGATGTGGGAATGTAATTAGGACAAATTGATAAGGATTGTGCATATTTGTCTTATCTGTCACACAATCTCTGAATTAAATATTAACATAAAAAATGTTGTCACACCGGTGGACAATATCTGAGACTACCACACAAAAAAGTTAATAAAATGCAAAATAAATAAGGAATTAGAAAGGGACACTTTCAGTTTTGAGTTATTCACATATTAAGCAATATAATTATAAGACATTTGACATACATTTTAGAAATATTTTTTTTTCCACTTTGGATTTGAGTTCACGTCAACCACCCTACTGCTTGAACTCTCCACCTGTTATGGTTCGGAGTATGGAGTACTGGGGAAAACCATCCACAGCCGGGACTTTCTGATCTCCCTACGAACAGCGTCTGCTGGTATTATACCAGATATTCCGGTGGAGTTGTGTAGATTGCCTGCACGGAGCAAACATCGGAAAAGAGGGAGAAGAGGAGGCCTATATCGGAGACTTAAACACCTCAGGCTCGACAACGGCCGTAGGCTAGCCCCACTCCCCACAATCCTGTTGTCAAACGTGCAGTCATTAAGACACAAGACAGACGAGCTGGAAGCTTGGATCAAGTGCAAACGCGGTATAAGAGACACTTGTCTTCTCGCCTTCTCGGAAACATGGCTAAGGGAGTCAGACCGGGACGAGGACCTGATTATGAGTGGGTTTGGTAGCCCAATTCGCTTGGACCGAGACCCGATGACACCTGGGAAAAGTCGGGGAGGAGGATTGTGCCTCTACGTAAATAAAAGGTACTGTAACACTGTGGTAGTGAGAGAAAGAATATGCACTTCGGATATTGAATTGTTGGCTGTGTCTCTCCGGCCGTTCTATTAACCTCGAGAGTTCCAACAGCTGTTCTATACGCTTGTGTATATTCATCCGCGAGCCAATGCTTCAATTGCAGCGCAAGTGATCGCTGATGTCACTCACAGACTGGACTCTATTTGTTTCTTATAGGAGATTTTAACCACTTTACTTTAGACAAGACCTTAAGATCATATGAACAGTATATAACTTGTTCTACAACGCAGAGGAACACCACTTCAGATCTATGTTATGGCTCAGTAAATGGAGCCTATAGATCCATGGCTATGCCGCCACTTGGTGCCTCCTACCACAACCGTATTTATTTGATGCCTGTGTATAAGCCCGCGTTCAGACGCCTTGAGCGTGAGGAAAAAAACATAAAACTTTGGACAGAAGACAGCATTTCCTCTCTACAGGGGTGTCTGGAATGCACTGATTGGACTTGTTTTTATGACACTTGTAATGATATTAATGAACTCACGGAAACAGTGTCTGCCTATGTCAAATATTGTGTTGATATGATTGTTCCATCTAAAAAAGTGGTCATTTATCCTAATAACAAGCCTTGGGTAACGAAGGAATTGAAAAGGGTTATCAACAGGAAAAATAAAGACATTCTACTTAGGGGACCTGGTAGAGAAAAAAGCTGTCTCAAGAGAAGTAAAAAATGAAATAAGGAAAGCAAAAAGCCAATACAAGAATAAAATTGAAAATCAATATAATAATGGGGATCTAAAGGCAGCCTGGCAAGGCATTAAAACCATGGCAGCCATTAATCAGCCTGTGTGTAGAACAGGGCAACCAATAAAATTGAATGGTATAGATGACGGCGATTTGCCAGATATTTTTAGTACATTTTTCTGCAGGTTCGAAAGGTCCTTCTCAGATAGTCTAGTCACATTGAGAGAGACGTGGAAGCCTCAGAGAGGGATAAAAATACAACAGGGAAAATTCACAACACTACTTATAAGTACAAAAATAGGTAAGGCTGCCGGTCCTGACGCCATCTGTGGGCGTACACTCCATTATTGTGCCGAGCAGCTCAGTGAGGCTTTTACAGTTATCTTTCAGAAATGTGCTGATAGTGGGGATATACCTGATCTATGGAAAACATCAACAGTAATACCCATCCCAAAAACTAAATTTCCTAAAGACCTCAATGAATTTAGACCAATTGCATTAACTTCCCTGGTCATGAAATGTTTTGAAAAGATCTTGAAGGACACAATCATCCCCCTAACTGTAGACAAATTAGATCCACTACAGTTCGCATAACAAGCGGGCAAGGGTGTAGAGGATGCAAAGCTTTTTATTCTTATAAAACACGTGTACAAACATCTTGAGAAACCTGCATCACATGTAAGAATTTTATTTGCTGACTTTAGTTCAGCTTTTAATAAAATGCAGCCTCACATTCTGATTGAACGATTAGCCTCATATTTTAAGTTACCTGAGCAGATCCTATTACTCATCTTAAACTTTTTAACAAACAGAAGGCAGCAGGTCTATGCAAATGGAAATATGCCATCTGTTATCGTATCAAACACAGGCTCTCCTCAGGGCTGTGTGCTCTCCCCCCTGCTTTTCATATTATACACTGACAACTGCAGGTCATCTTGGGAGAACAGCCACTTAGTGAAGTTTTCAGATGACACAGCCCTGTTGTCCCTTCTACAGGGCAACCAACCTGATCATAGCAGTGCCCTTGAGGAGTTTGCTCGATGGTGCGACGACAGTCTCCTTGACTTAATGTGACAAAGACTAAAGAACTGATTAGAGATTTTAGGAAGGTTAGTGACGAACCAAAACCGAGTGTAATACACAGTGAAGGTGTTCAGGTGGTACAAACATACAAGTATTTGGGCACAGTATTTGACTCACAATTGAAATTCAGAGAGAATTAAATGATCTCTGTTCTCTCTGGGAAAAAAGAGTGGTCCAAAAAGCAGACAGAATACTGTGCCAACCAGATCATGTGCTCAGGGATGGATTTGATCTCATGCAGTCAGGTCGGCGGTATTATGTGCCAATGCGGAAAACGAATCGCTATGCAAACTCATTCATTCCCTCTGCTATAAGATTTTTATATGATAACTCATAACTACACAAAATGGCTCTTGTATTCCACTGCTTTGTTCTGTCACTGGCAGGTGAATGTGTGTGTTGTGCTGTATGTGTGTGTCAGGTGTGATCGTTTTGTATACATTTTTAACTTCTAATATTTATTGTGTGCTAATAATTTTAACTTAACCCTTATTGGATGGGTTGGCTGTAGAACTGAATTGCCCCTTGGGGACTAATAAAGATATCTGAATCTGAATCAAAGGAATCATCAAGTCACAGCTCCTCAGATTCAAAAGAATCTGCTCGCAGCCATCGTCCTTCGAGGAAGCCACGAACATCCTTTTCCGGGCCCTCCGCGGACGTGGTTACGGCAGATCATTCCTGAGAAAGATTTTGAAAACATTTGACAAACCAAAAAATCCACCCAGAGCAGAAACGCAAATTAGGGATAAAATTATTCCACTCACCGCCCTCTACTCTAGACAATGCGTCACTCTTAATTTGGCCATTAAAGAAAACTTCTCGAAGTTCCTTGAACAAACTAACTTCCTAAAGCATCACAGGCCCATTGCGGCACACAAGCGTAATAAGAACTTACACGACACGCTTGTATACAGCAAGCTACGCACACCGGCCCCTATTGGCCTCGTCGGTCGCTGTAAGTACTTTGTCCAAAAAAAGTGGGTAATGAGCAGATTTAACAGAAAGATCTTTAAAATCCCCCGACCTCTGACCCACGAGGCCATTAATTGCATTTATCTGGCCTTTTGCACAAGATGCCGCAGACGGTACGTGGGTCAGACGAAAAACGAGCTGAGGGTCCGAGCCTATCAACATGCACACACAACATTGTGCACAAAACTGATAGGCGACGACACCTAGTTCAGCACTTCCTGACCCACGGTCTGTCTGCATTCAAGGTCACCGGTCTCCAGTCAAACCCGGCGTGGTCTCTAAAGGAGAGACTCAGGGCCGAGAGCGTTTGGATCAAACGATTGGACACGACCTATCCGAGAGGCCTCAATGAGGCTTGAATTTTTCTCCCCACCGCTCGTCCCTTAT
Source organism: Squalius cephalus (assembly GCF_949319135.1). Lineage (NCBI taxonomy): Eukaryota > Metazoa > Chordata > Actinopteri > Cypriniformes > Leuciscidae > Squalius > Squalius cephalus. Next base: position 864,902 of record NC_137125.1, on the reverse strand, counting down.
TTTCGGGATGGTGGTTTGGTCCAAAAACTCCTCTTTGAACGGCCACCCACACCTCATCCCTAACACCTACCGTCAATAACCCCTCATAGTCTACACCGGTCACATAAAGCCCTATTTTTCATAACCCCAATATCACCTACTACACTAAAACCTACCCCACTCACCTGTTAAAGAGCATCTTGCAGGTAAAAAAAAAATCTAAATGAATATATAACCGTGTATGAAAATACCATATGAAAAGATAATGCAGGATTTAAAATGTTTTAAAACGACATAAGGACACCAATTTAGTAGATAAAGTGAGCGTTTCTTTGACTGCTCGTACAAACCGCTTTTTTTCAACATCGCCTCATGTTACGTCACACGAGGGAGATGTGTGTGTGCTCTGCCCAGCTCAGTGCAGAGTAGGCTGGTATTCAGTAAGAGCGGTCGTGAGTCAGTGTGTTTTCACTAGTTTTTGTATTTCAGTTTATCATCATCATGGTAAATTTATGTGTTTGTGGAGCTTGCAATAACTCCAGCCTGTCAGGACATCGAGTCCACCAGTTTCCTAACAAGAAAAAGGACGGTGCTATCTTTCGTGCCTGGGTGCGGTTTGTGCAGGTGAAGAGACGGGATTTCTCTTCCGCGTCGGCTTCGGAAAACGCGGTCGTGTGTAGCGTTCACTTCAGATCGGAGGATTATCGTCCCGGCGATATGATGGAGCTCAACATGGGATACCGAAGTAAGAACCGGGTGAGACTCAGAGCTGGTGCGGTTCCTTCAGTGCACGCATCTTCGGGTTCTCCCGCCGGATGAAGGCGCGAGCACAACATCAACTGGCAAACGCAATGTAAGCGGAACGAAACTGAGCTACTCGTTATTGTGTTTGTGTGGACCGTTTACCAGTTTGGACCAGTGCAGCGCGAGCCTGATCAAGCAACACTGTAACTGCGAGATCCAGTAAATAAAGCATTTGAATTCGCCACTGAAGTAATAACATCGCTGCGAGATCTAGTGAGAAATATCCACATTTCTCCGTTATTAACGGATCAAACAGCGCTGACGTGGAAACCAGGAATAAACATTGTGCAATGAATGAACAAACTATCCAGTGTCCACAGATCAGCAACATTCACCATGGCTTTACTGTAGTAACACTAACTGCAACCATGGAAGTTTGGCATTTTCCACTAAGGCCCAGTATGCATCCACCTCCCTGCAACACTGACTTTCCTCAGCTGTAAACATTGCCTCGCATTTCCCACACAAGCACCTATGGAACAAAACATGTATCAGGAATAAATCTCTCTCTGTCTCTCGATGAGAAACCGCTAAGTTATATCACGTAACGTTAGTCTGGGCGGATATTAATGAGCATGACAAACGCCTGATCAAAGCTTAGTTTCTGTTATTGTAAGTTCCAATATGTTCTGTCTAACATTAATCCTGGCCTGTCCCTGCTCTCTTGGCAGCCTAGCAGGCTCATAATTGTATGGCTGTGGTCCATCAACAATTTCCTCAGTGTCCGAAACGTCATTGCGATCCATATTTCCCTGTTGTTTGAATCGACCGCTCTCCCTCGTGCTATGTCACGACTCTCGCCCGTCACGCCCATTTTCAGATGCGGAAGTAAAATTTTCTCACAAAAACGACTCCAGAAGCCACCGTAGCGTATTTATATTTTTTTTAAAGAAAATCTAGTTCCTACATTATTTTTCTATACATTGACTTGTTGGGTTTTCTAACCTGCAAGATGCTCTTTAATCCGGTCTGGACAGCCCTCCTTGGTGCACCCCGGCCGTGGACAGCCCTCTCTGGTCGACCCCTGGAAGAAAATTGTAATAAAAAACAAACAATAGCAGTCATTCAATTCACTACATATAAAACAGATGTTATGAGACGGATTATTGGTGTCAACATTATTTTATTATTATTATTATTATTATTATTATTATTATCACTGAGATTATTATATACATATCTACATATTCATCAAGTGGACATGGTTATGGGACGTTGGAGCATGGTATCGTTCCCCTTCTTGACCTTGGGTGACCGTTAGTGGTCAGCAGAAAGTGGGCCAGTGCATAGCCATTTCTGGGACCTTAGGGTCCTGGATCTTGGATCATTTCATTCCCCTAACCGAGCCCGAGCCACTGACTCTGAGCTTTTGGATAGCCCTGGGTTGAGATGGGGGTCGTTACGTGTGTCTTTTGTCTCTTATGTCCCTATTTGATCAACCTTATGAAATAATGCACCAAACATTATATATGGACACTTATGGATATTTTATCCTATTGGAAGAGCATTGGGATTTAAGAGACCTATATTGGATAGTGAAAAAGATAAATAATGGATATATACATAGGTATGTTTATACACCTATTTTATAATTTGCAAATGCATAGTTAATCTTTATATATTTTTCTGATACCCTTTGGGATGTAATAGGACCATATATACATATGGAAAATATTAAAATTCATTTATTTTACCTTAAAAACACAAAACGATGTCGTCCCTGACAAAACGATGTCGTCGCGGAAATAATTCCCAAACACATATCAAACGGCATTTTCTGCCTCAACTTATATTTTTCCTATACCATTTGAGATGTATTGGGATTAAATTCACATATGGGTAAAATTAAAACGCATTATTTTACCTTAAAAACGCTTTGTGGATAAAACGATGTCGTCCCGGGCGAAACGATGTCGTCGTGTAAACAAATCCCAAACACATACTTAACAGCATTTTCTGTCCCAACTCTTTTTATGAAAGTTTTCAACTTTATATTTTAGTCATAAATTTTCATTTACGGAATTTTTACTCATATCTAAGACTATATTTAACAGGTTTATAGTTTCTTACCATTCTCAGTGGGCGTGACGTCATCAGGGATCGACGCACACGCACGAACGAAACTAACTAATTTCTTACTTAAATCAGGAAATAAATATACTAACACAACTATACACTTTACTATATGAACTTCTACTTGCCTTTCGCTGTCCAGTTTTGAAGCTATTTCACTGAGAAGGACTGTAAATCCACATATTGAAAACTAGTCTTTTTTCTAGAGCTAGACTATATAAGGGGGCGCGCATTCAAGCGCGCTCTCATCTCATGCTCTCATCAGACAGCAACTGGTCGCAGCCTTTTCGCTCCTCCACGTCTTAACAAAGAGCTCATTTACCTTGTTAATCTTATTGTAGAAGATATATCTCTCTATATAGATATACATATATTGTACTCTATACATATTATAGTTTATTGATATTGTATATATATTTTTCTACTGTTCCTTAAAAAGTTTTTTCCTTAAAGTTCAAGTCAGCCTGAAGAAGGTAATATTATTTACCGAAACGTCGCGAAGGACTTGAACCATTTTTTTTTTTTTTTTACTTTTTACCATTTCTTTTGTTCTTTTGTTATTTCTTGGTCAGTTTTTGTTCATAAAAAAAATCCATAAATTAACAAAAAAAACAAATACACACAAATATACACACACACTTCTGGCATCATGGACAATTCCCGTGGTAGACCAAGACAGAGAACCACACCACGTCCAAAAATTAGACACACAAGTGTTACACCAGATTACAGATATTTTAATGTCACAGCGAGTAACACTTCAGCACGTCCCCGTGATAAGGAGCAGAGTTTCCCAGACAGGAGACAGAGGAATGCAGCTCCACACTTCCGCCCTGTTAAACAGAGGAACACAAACATGCAGAGACATCAAAACAGGGAGTTTAATAGAGCCACTTACAGGGGGGTGTCCAGGCCTGGACCCTCCCAACACTTCCCTGCTCCACAAAATGACCGTTACGATAAGGTAGTAGATCCATACAGATCTCCCTATCATAAGGATCATGTTGGATCAGTTGCAGGCCCACACAGGCCTCCTGGTCAGAACACAAAGGGAAAGAGGAAAGTTAGAGAATCACGTCCCTACCAGGGTGGTATGGTAGCACATAAACGCGCTCGGTGTGATTATTTTCAGGAAGGTCCAGAGACCCAGAACGAGGATGACTTTCCTCGCCCACAACGCCCTGAGTACCAACATACCAGATCATATTTCAGCAGTAACTACACATACACCCCCTCCAATCAGAGACCCAGAACGGTTTCTTTCAGTCTTCATGGAGGCAGACAGAAGGACGTGACTCATCCTCTAAACCAGTGGTTCTCAACCTTTTTTGGGCCAGCGCCCCCTTATCCAATATCCAGGTCCCTGAACGCCCCCCACCCCCAAACTAATGAGCGACCAGGAATGAATGAGAGTTAACAGATGAAATAAGTGCAAAATTGAATTTTATTAATACAATGGAACTACACTCCACAGTGATTAATCCAAAAAACAATCTATAAACTGCATTGGCATAGCAATACAAGTTTTTCTCACATGATTTTTGGTAAATCTGTGGTGGGTGGACCTCAGGCCTTCTAGGGGGGTTGGGGGGCATGCCCCCCCGTAAGAAAATTTTGTGCATTTTAAATGTTTAATTCATCAATCTGGTGCACTTTGACAGTTCAAAATTAAAAGCGCCAACCCATATTCACTGCAAATTAAAGAAAAATTCAAACCTCTTTTAGTTGTGTCTGTCTACATTACACTACTACATAATAATAGTTCTAATATTAATCCCATGACAGTAGCCATATATTGTAAAACAAATGCACTGAAAAATAAAGGACGGTCATTAAAGTGGTAATGTTTGCACTTAGGTTTAATTATGCATTTAGGAGAGTATTGCAAGAAGCTGCTTACATTAACCTTACTTTCGAAAAATAAATAAGTTAGAATTAGTAGGCCTAAAATACCTTGGTTGTTGTCATCAATGGTAATTACAATTAATTTGGTTTGTCGTGATTAATTTGTGTTCATAATCTGTAAAAAAAAAAATCTTCTAACAAGATTAAACACATATGAACAATTAAATTATTATTGTATTATTAATTATTTTTATATCTTGAAACTATACCCAAGCGTTTCGCGCTCAGATGTGATGGCGGAATGAATACATTACCAAAATGTGATTGCAGAATATATTTAAATTATCCATCAAATTGTCATTTTCTCCGTACTGTCTTGCGAGTTAACAATAATGCCTGACCAGTAAATTACTTGGTGAACAAAGAAAACATTTTGGCATTAGGGATTGGAATTAGTTGATGCCTAAAAATGTAAAAGTTTTACCTTATAAATAGAATTTAGTTTAATTAATTTTAAAATTCGTCGTCAGAGTGAATGGGAACATGATTTATTGAAAATATTTGAAAAAAATGTAAGTGTTTCTTAAGTCAATACTTTTTAATGGCTTGTCAACTTTCCATTCCTCCGCTGCGTGATTCTAGGCACCACTAGATTGTTGTCAGCGCGAAATGCATTTTTGAGCTCGTGAATGCTGATTCTTCTCAGCGCTGGATTGTAGTCAGTGCTTGAGCGCTGGTCTATGACTGGAAAAATAATAGAATCGTTGCAAAAGTAACGATAGGCTACATGTCGCATTAAACTGGAAGATTTTAGAATGTTAGGCATAAACCTGCCTAGTGCCTACCTACAACACTGACGGTGGACTTGTGGTCAGGAGTAGAGCGGGTGCGGAGGAAGGTTGTTTTTTTTTTGTTTTTTGTTTAGCGCTGCTGAGGTATTCTTTTACGCGCACCATAGACGCGCGTGCACACACAATATGATATCACACTCTGCGCATATGTTTTACAACATAATTTGACAAAAACATAGTCCTAACACTTTTTAAATAGCCCACTTAAAGTGTTTATTACAACTAAATTACTAAATGCTTAAAATGAACAAAAGTAAATGAACCAAAATTTGCGTTATATATTTAAACTCGTGAACGCCCCCCATTAACACCTGAATGCCCCCCTTTCAAAAATCTTGCTTCCAACGCCCCCCGTTGTTCTCTGAACGCCCCCATTGAGAACCACTACTCTAAACGATACTTCCCTGCGCCTCACGAACAGGGCTGGAAACCAACACCACCGCCCTCCTCCTAGAAACAGAACGAGGGGGACTTCCGGTTTGTGCGATGACGGAGTAGGTCGCAAACTGGGAGAGCTCTGTTGAAATCCTATCCAAATTCGATTATTACACATTAATTTACCACAGTTAACTTGAGCAAGCTGTGTGGAAGTGCACTAAATATGGGGAAACCGACCAAAAAGCTAAATCAACCTACGGAGGGCACGCCTGAGGATAGCCAAAGTTTGGGTACGCAGGCTAACCAAAATGAACAGCATGCTGCTAGCAACGCGCCGCTAACCTTGGCAGATATGGAGAAACTTCTCAACTCGATGGAGGACCGCATTATTGCCAAACTATCTGTCCAACTCTCTGCTGACCGAGCAACGACTGACAGACATGACCAGACCATCCAGCAATAGTTGCACGTTGGCTTGATGAATAGATGCTCAGCTGCGGTGACGCGCGTGTTCCAGTAGCGTCGTCATATCTGGCTATAACATATAGCCTATAACACGCTCTCACACGTTTATTTTTCAGCATTTTTGGGAGGAGTACACTTTACATATGTGGTTTCAACAACCAGATGCATTTACACTTGTCCAGTTTCGTCTGTAATGCGGCCCAGACCTCCTCCTGAAGTGGTGTGAGCGATCGGACTCAAATCCGTCTCGAATGCGTTTCGGAGGGCATTTACACCTGGTCTCTTCACGATCGGATAGCTATCCCATCACAGAACACGCATGAAGTGGACAGGTGTAAACAGCCCCTAAGCTGACAGCTCTGAGTTTTGTTAGAAATCCCTGTCCCTTTGCAGATATTTCTTTTCAATTTGCCCCCTTTTTCCCTTTTTTTCTCTCTTCCCTATCCCCGCCCATGCCGCCACTCACTATTCACATCCCCATAATCTTCTAAATTTATGACATCTAAAACCATTTGTAATCAAAGTCGGCCCATTCACTTTGTCTCTCTTAATGCCAAGGGTATGAATACCTGGGTGAAAAGACAAAAAATAACATCTTATCTACAACAAGTAAATTCGGACATAGCCTTTTTGCAGGAAACCCATCTTAAGAATGACCATGTCAACTATCTTAAAAAAGGCTGGGTTGGTCAAGTGTTCCACTCCCGGTTCAATGCTAAGGCCAGAGGGACAGCAATTCTCCTACATAAGGACATTCCCTTTCAAGCTGAGGAAGTGATTTCTGATAAAAATGGGAGATTTGTCATTGTAGCAGGCAGATTGTTCACCAGTCTTGTCATTTTGATCAATGTCTATGCTCCTAACTATGATGATTACAACTTAAACAAACTGTTCTCTGCCATTCCCGGTGATAACAATTATAAGTTGATAATAGGTGGCGACTTTAACTGTGTACTCAGCACTGTGTTAGACAGATCATCTAACAAGCCCCAACCCCTCACCAAATCTGCAAAAGTTGTCAATGAGTTCATAGCTCACAATGGTGTTTCAGACATTTGGCGATTCAAATTTAATAATAAAAAAATATTCTCCTTTTTCTCGAATGTCCATCACACTTACACTCGCATCGACTATTTTCTCCTAGACAATAGACTGCTGGGACATGTTAGCTCTTGCACGTATCATAGTATTACTATCTCAGATCACGGTGCGGTCTCATTTTACATAGCTCTACCCAACTGCTATAGACCCTCTGGCCCTACAAGCTCGCCAAGCCCAATCATCTCGCCTTATACCTAAGATTTATAATCAAACAGGGGAGATTGTGACAGACTATTTGGAAATTAATGATACCTTCAAACAATACTACAGTAAATTATACAGCTCTGAATGTGATGGTAACTTTTCACAGCTCAACCACTTCTTTGATAACCTTCAATTCCCTTCTGTTCCAGTTGAACAAAATTCATTACTGGGAGATGCGATCTGGAGGCTAGATTGGAGAGCGTTATCCCACAAATTATTGCAGCAGACCAAACAGGCTTTATCCTAAATAGGCACTCTGGTTCAAATTTTAGAAGACTTTTCAATATTGTTTATTCCCCTTCATCCTGCTCCCCGGAAATGGTTATATCTCTTGACGCTGAAAAAGCGTTCGACCGAGTTGAATGGCAATATTTGTTTGCAACCTTAAAAAAATTCGGATTTGGAGATCCCTTCATCTCCTGGATAAAACTCCTCTACTCTCATCCTACAGCCACAGTAATTACTAATGGACAGCAATCAGAGTATTTCTCTCTTGGCAGAGGCACACGTCAAGGCTGCAGTCTGTCTCCACTGCTTTTCGCTATTGCCATTGAACCGCTAGCCATTGCTCTTAGACAATCAGGGGATTTCCAGGGCATAGAGCGTTGGGGCCTCACACACAAATTATCCCTATATGCAGACGACATTCTTTTATATGTCTCAGACCCACTAAGTTCTGTTCCCTCCACTCGCAATATCCTAAAACAATTCGGAAGCCTCTCTGGTTATAAAATCAATTTTGAAAAAAGCGAGATGTTTCCTCTCAATCAAGCAGCCACTTCAATCTCTGCATCTCATTTCCCATTTAGAATTGTCAACAAGGGCTTTAAATATCTTGGGGTAGAGATTACTCCTGCTTTTTTGTCCCTCTTCACTAAGAATTTTAACATTTTGTTTGAAAAATGTAAAAAAGACATGGCTAGATGGATGAATCTTCCGCTGTCCCTAGCAGGCAGAGTTAATCTTATCAAAATGGTCGTGTTGCCAAAATTTCTTTACTTCTTCCAAAATATCCCCATCCTGATAAAAAAATAGTTTTTCAGCTCATTAGAGAGTAGTATATCTTCCTTTACCTGGAACGGTAAACCACCCAGAATCAAAAGAAGCTCCCTCCAAAGACCTAAAAAGCTAGCTGGCCTAGCTCTACCTAATTGTATTTACTATTATTGGGCATGTAATATAAAGACAATGTTACACTGGATGGGAAGAGGGGGCTCCAGTAGGAGTGAGGCCTGGATGCAAATTGAGTTTGCCTCTAGCTCATTTGATCTAGGTTCCATACTTTGTGCCCCTTCTCCTCCCCATCGAAGCCAGTTCTGCGCTAACCCAGTGGTCTATCACTCTATTAGAATTTGCTCTCAATTTAGAAGACATTTTAAGTTGCAGACAATGTCGGTGCATTCTCCCATAAAGAACAATCAAGCCCATTGGCCTGAAGCATTTGAGGTAGCGTCACACTGGGCGGACAGAAACTACAGAGGTAGAGTTAGTGCAGAGGCTATCGAACAAGCGGAGGCCTTAATTACGGCAGAGGTTTCAATTAGTGAGAGCTCGACGGCACAGAAAGCCCCCACAGAAACAATGGGGACCGTACTCCCTCGCACTTACGCTGCGGTCGCTGCCTCCACCAGCCGAGCCGCCACACAGGTCACTGCACCTCTGCCGACCGTACCTCCTGCCGACACCACTCCTGTAAAACAAACAGTCAGTCAAAAACACGTAGAAACACAAACCTCTCCAACACTCTGTTTGCCAGAGAAAGCAGTCACCAACGCTCCTCCACATAGAGGAGATTGGTCCTTTGAGGAGGAAGCACCGCCCCAGGACCTGCCAGAGACCCCCCGGCCCATACAGGCTGGAGCACCTCAACCCTGTGAACAGAGGAAGAGAGCACAGAAGAGCCGCCACCTAAAAACGGGAGTGGAACCCTCTTTAACGGTCCCTCCAATTCACACCGGTGCCGGAAATCTCTATTTTTAGTTCCTCCACCTCAGGAGGAAGAGCCACAAGTCAATGACAGGGTACCCACCCCTCAGGTTGAACTAACCCCACCAGAACCTAATGGTTCTCCACCTAGCCCTCCTGGGTTAGTGACAGATTGCAGATTGTTCCCCTTTCCCCCAATGTCTACTCCAATTGCTTTCTCAGATCACTCTCAACATAGTAAATGCAGTAAATTAGAAAATTAAAACAAACAAACAAAAAAGATCAATTACTCCATTCATCACACTAAAACCTACCCCACTCACCTGTTAATCCGGTCTGGACAGAAAATTTAATAAAAAACAAACAATAGCATTCATTTAATTCACTACATATAAAACAGATGTTATGAGATGGGTTATTGGTGTTAACATTATTTTATTATTATTATTATTATCACTGAGATTATTATATACATATCTACATATTCATCAAGTGGACATGGTTATGGGACGTTGGAGCATGGTATCGTTCCCCCTCTTGACCTTGGGTGACCGTTAGTGGTCAGCAGAAAGTGGGCCAGTGCATAGCCATTTCTGGGACCTTAGGGTCCTGGATCTTGGATCATTTCATTCCCCTAACCCTAAACACACCAGGGTAAGAACACACACACATACTGACTGGAAGATCCACTGAAGCTCAACTCACCGAAGCTCTTGGATGGAGAACCATCCTCATCCAGCTGATGGATGGCCTGTTTGTCGACTCTCCAGAAGAGATTCACCGGCTCCGAACACTCAGACTGCTCTCTGAGAACATCAGGATTATCAGCACACTGACGTCGAAACACTGAAAATCAACTTTAAGCATGGAATAAACAAGCTGTATGGAGACTGACAGACTGTCGCTCGTTGTAAAATCTTGTAACCAAACACTTGATGGACCCCATTGACTTCCATAGCAGAGAAAATAATTAAAAATACCATGGAAGTCAATGGGGTAACGTTACATCAACTATTTGGTAATATACCTTCTTCAAAATATCATATTTGTGTTCAGCAGAAGAGAGACATTCATACAGGTTTGGAACAACTTGAGGACGAGTAAATGATATATATCATGAGTAAATGGTATAATTTGAACATATGATTACCAGCTAGTTGGTCAGATTAATATTGAAGCTTTTTTCCGCTAATAAAAATAAAATAATAATAAAAAGAGTAGGCCTAACTGGGACTTTTTTTCCCCTCACAATTGCGTGATATAAACGCACAATTGTCTTTTTTAAAATATTTTAACTCAGAATTGTACTTTATAATCTTACAATTTTGAAATAGGTCAAAACTGCAAGATATAAACTCGCAATTGAAAGATAAAAAGTCGCAATTATCTTTTAAAATGTTTTATTCAGGGGCGGACACAAGCGTTCATGGGTTATTAAAGTTAGTTCCTAAGACACAGTCTGGCCTCTGGTAAACCAGCGACATTATTATGTAGATATATTATTAATGAATTGTTCATAATCAGCTTTTAGAAAAGGTTTACCTCAGAAAAATTATACAACAAAAACAGCCTTTGGTGCTGATTTGTGATTGTGTCATTAGCTAATGACTGTTCACTCATCATCCACAGTGAATCCCTCAGCAATACCTCTAGACTGATTTTGAAGTCAAATTCACCTCCATACTGTAAATATTGATATTTTCTTACCTTTTAATCAGGGCTCGGAGACGAACACACACCCTCACCGCCATTTTGCTCCATCCATCAGTGCTATTGAAGCTAGCGTTATAAACTGGACACAGCGACCCCATTGGATTAACGTTAAACGGAGACAGGTGAAGTCAATTAAGCCCAATTTATACTAATGCGTTGAACTCACGCCGTAGGCTGTGTGTAGCGCGCGTACCCTGACGCCGGTTTCACACTGCATGCATTAGCAGTATGGCACGTACTCCGTGCCAAAATCAAACATCCGAACGACCGATCGAACGTCTATCCGAACGTCTATAACTTTCAAACGGGTGACCCACGTGACGACCTGACGTGACGTCAGCGTCTTGAAATTTGCAGCTTGTTAACCATACAAGTATACAAGCTGATGTGTAAAGACTATAAATGGACATGATAGGCAATACATATAAATATTGTACCCCAAAAACAACTTTCCTGAATCCTGTGCTTGTGGGGCTATGTGTTTTACTTTCAAAGAGCAGAAATACTGCCTATATAGGCTACAGACATTCAATAGTCTTGACCAGTATAATCATTTTAACTAGTTTCTATTGTTAATTTTATTGCCCAATGTACAATGCTCCCACAGTCCATAAAAAAACACGTCTATTATTTTATTTTTTACTTTTTGATCCAGAAGGTTTTCATATTAGATGTATATATTTGGACTGAATGATCTAATGAATGCTCTGTAGTGTTTATGATATTGAGCTGTGTGTATGATCTGAAAGCATTGTTGGATTTTGAGCACAGATAAAATGGTTTTGAGTAAATTTCTTTATTTTGACAAGCGTCATGTGTTCTCTGAATGTAGTTTGAAGATTTGGTTTTGTGTTTAAGGTTTTGAGAAAGTGGGTGATGGTTCCAAGAAATGTATTTTAGCAATTCAGGAAAACTGTATAGATTAAAAACATGCATTATTTTTTTATACATAATATTAAACAAATAAAGTAATAAAAAGTAAATCTAATCAAGCATGATTTTTTGTTTCAAGAACTTAGAGATCTCAACACTGATTACTCAATCTTAATAAAATTACTAAATTATAATAATCTTTCACAAATAAACATCATAAATGTTAAAGTGGAAAGGTTTATTAAAAACATATGTATAATAGTTCTAATATTACATTTAGACAAGATCAGCTGAATATACTTTACTTTGTAATTAAGGTTCGTTGATTTTCATGTCTGCCACATATAAACAATGAGCCAAAAAAAAATGTAATGATCATTTAAATAAAATCATGTGTAACACGTTCCTACATGTGCTTACGTGTTGTTAACGCGTTCCCATGGCGACCGGTCGGAAGCGCGAGTATCGTCTTCCCAACGTGTTGTTTACGTGTGAAGACACGTTGTAACACTTTTTTTTTTTTTTTTTTTACCTTAGTTTAACTTCTTATTCTTCGGTTGTATCCTCTAACTAGTCCACATTTGATTACTGCAATGGCTGATTTAGAAAGTTATGTACGGTGTATTATTAAAGTGAAATATAGCAGAGGCTAAATATTATTGACAAACCTGACATGCTTAAACGGTTATTTTGGAAAAGCACGATATTCTACATAATTTTTCTCCATCTCCCATTAAATCGGGAATAGATCTAATTTCGGAATGTGTCTTATTGAATAGAAATATGCTGTAGCGTATTCAAATGCAGCAAAAACTGCCATCAGTATCTGCTTTACCTAAATATAAAAATAATAGGAAATGAATTATATATAGTAGGCTACATAAAATATGCTGACCATTTATATCAGACAAACTGACATTTCAAATACACAGCCGGCCTACATGTCTACTTTATGATATTGATACCCTTAAGAGTGTAATGTAACCCAGACTTAATTTCAGGAGTCTCTCGTCTCAGGGGGACATGAGGGAGGTCTACAGGTTTTCTAATAATACAAAGCTTAATGCTAAATCCTGGAGTATCCCTTTAACTATCAACAAAAAAAAGTTTTTTTCTACTTGTTACATTTGTTAGAAAAGTATTTTTATTGTTTGATTATGTTATAACATTTTCAGTCACAATAATGAATATTGTAGTAGATTTTTTCCCCCTGAAATATCCAGTAATTGGACCACTAGGAGGTGCTCTACAATTCATTCACAGGTGACCCCCAAAACAGAAACCCTTATTCTCAGCATAACATAACACTTACTAACAAATGACTGTTTTTATTCACCTCACAAAACAATACAAAAACCACACAGAGATGCATAAATAGGTCTTAAGGGCAACATTTTATACATATTTTAAACTGCATTTACAGATCACAACAGTTTCACTTTGTATGAATATATATAGAAACATTCCAGAAGGTTTTCATAATATATATTATTCCCAGAAAACACTGAAGCAAAGAAAACTCACAACGACAAAATGCCCCAAAGGTGTATATATATATATATATATATATATATATATATATATATATATATATATATATATATATATATATATATATATATATAAAAAGAGAGAAAGTGTGATTTAAGCAATGCCAAATGTCTTGGCACAAGCTATGGCTAATGCCATGCCTTCAGAAAAATCATTAAATGTTGAGCACATCGGTAGATTGAGGCTCACTGAGCAGGTGTCAAAGTCATCCTGTCATTTGGCATCAACAATCGCAAACAGAGATACAGAATGACAGCAATATCGGAAATCCAGAAGACCTACAAAACGGCGAAAAGGGTCCTACCACAGACAGAAATAATAGTCCCCTTAATTAACTTCTCGAGAGTGTTGCCACAGGCAGAGCAGGACATGATCGAGCACATGAACGGTTTCATTAAAAAGAACCTGAACTGTATCCCTCTGCTGGCATCCACACATTTTCATGTGGATAAAGACGGCCTCCATTGGAGACCTGCCACGGAAAAAGCTCTCCTTACACATTGGGCTTCGCATTTAAACTTATAGACCCTGATAACCCGAAATGGGGCTCTCACAAGCTTATTATCAACCTGTCGAAGTCTTTTGTGCTAACGGACGACCAAACCTCAGTCCTTAAAAGGGGCCTCTCCTACGTCTCCACCCCATCGAGCTGCAGAAAAAAAGAGTTGTTAGCAGACATGCAGGCATACCACCGCAGACTCAAGCTAGAAACATTTTTTGAGGGCAAGAAAAGCCAAAAAACAAAGTACCGTTCACTCACCCCTCTGACTGGGAGCCCACGTTGTCTAGCTTGCCTAAAGAAATTGAAAAAATCATCAGAGCTGACAATTTTGCCTTCAAAAAATTACACTGGGGTTTGGGTGCGACTCCCAATTTGCCCCCGGGCGAAAGAAAAGCCATTAAAGAATTATATCACAATACTGAGATGGTAATCAAGCCAGCCGATAAAGGTAATGCCACGGTTATTTTAGACAGAGCACAATACCTCAGGGAGGGACGGAGACAACTTTCTGTCGCGGAACATTATCGTCCTCTTGAGGGTCCCATTTACACCGACACGATCAAGGAAGTAGAGGAAATATTAGAGGATATGTGTTCCAAGAAAATCATCAGTGCAAAACAGAAAGAGTACCTCACGGGTGAAGGGCCACCCCGGGCCAGAAGATTTTACCTGATGCCCAAAATACATAAAGAGCCAGAAAAGTGGAGCGTACCTTTGGAGGTCCCACCGGGCAGACCCATCGTGTCCGACTGCAACAGCGAGACGTACTTCACGGCCGAGTACTTGGAGCACTTCCTCAATCCTCTCTCCACCAGACATCCAAGTTACCTGAAAGACACAAACGATTTCATCTCGAAAACCAGCAAACTCAAAATTCCAGAAAATTCATTTTTATTCACGATCGACATAGACAGTTTATACACTAATATTGATACCCCAACCGGCCTAAAAGCGGTGAGAACGTCTATGTCCAAATACCCGGATCCCCGGAGACCGGACGAGCACCTGTTGAAATTATTAGAGATCAATTTGACAAAAAACGACTTTGAGTTTGATTCAAAATTCTACTTACAGGTGAAGGGGGCAGCCATGGGGAAGAAGTTCGCCCCCTCGTATGCGAACATTTTCATGGCAGACTGGGAGCAAACGGCCCTTGCAGCTTCTGCCAGAAAACCTTTCGCATACTTCAGGTTCTTGGATGACATCTGGGGTGTCTGGACCCATTCGGAGGATGAGTTCCTCACCTAAACTCACATCAGGCATCTATAAAGGTCAAATACACTATGGACAGGTCAGAGGTCAACTTTTTGCATATGGTCTCATACAAGGGACCCAACTTTGAAAGAACAGGACAGTTAGATTTCAAGGTTTACTTCAAAGACACAGATACGCATTCACTACTTCACATAAACAGTTTTCACCCAAAACATGCCTTCAAAGGGGGCGCTCCAGTGCGTGTGCGACCCAGCAGCTTACCCATCCATTGTTTGTTTTACTCGCTTTATTGAGTTTTATTGAGTGTTTATTGTGGACGTTAATGTTTATGCGTGAGTGGAAGTGTCAGTGATCCAGAGATGCGGCTTCTAAAGACTTTCGATCAACTGTTCGCAATATCTATTGTGATAACGCTACTGGGTGGTTGACGTGACGCTACATTTTTGTGTTCATGGTGACAAATATAAATAAAAATGTATAATATTTCATTAAAATATCTGTTGTTATATACAGTATAATCTTCCAGAACTAATACATCTGTAATTAATGAGTATTATAATTCAAATATGTAAATATTTAGTTTTAAACATGACATTTGTCCACTGGCGTGACTGTCCGGGGTAGCGTTGCTTATCTTAAAACTACTGTAATTAAATGAAAAATAAGTCTAAATACATTAAAATACTTGAATAGATGTTATAGCAGTGTTAACTTAATGACACTAAAGGTTATAAGTCATAAGGTCCCCATTTAGAATAATTGTGACACGTTACATTTTGTCCGCAAAACTGGTGTCCACCTGGTGTGACGCCATTCTGTAGATATAAAACGGGCATTAATTTGGGCACCCTATTACTGAGAGGGGCCCTTCTTCATCCAGGAAGTACAGTAGACCTCACTGGAGTACATGAACTGCCCACAAGGTGAGTTCTGTTTCAAATATTTTCATAATTTTGCTATTTCCGTGCACTGTTGGAAATGGGATCCATTATGCAGTCCTTTGGTGTGACATAATCTAAGTATTGATCTGAAAATTTTCATCAATTTATATTGATTGACTATTGAAAATAATGTAAACCTTAACATTGTTAGTCAGGATTGAAGACTGTCTCTCATATAGCTAGGCCGCAAACTGGCCTTGATCTTGAAAATGTCCACTGGTGTGACAGCACTGTCCTATAGTGTGACATGAAATCAGCGTCACACTGGTGGAAATGGCTGTCACACCAGTGGACATAAACATTCTTTGTTCCTATAAAATAACCAAAATCGGACAGAAATCACACACACAAACCAGATATAATTGAATCCTGCATTATTAGCTTCTTGAATCAGATGAAGAGATGTGTTTAGTAGTGTTTGTAGCTCAGAATGAGAAACTATACACAGACAGCATCATTGCATTAGAACAGCCTTATGGTCTGGTTGGTTCACGTGAGATGATTGACAGCTTTAGGAAGGTTAGGAAAAAGGCAAAACTTGAAAAAAAGAAAATGCAAACATCACTACTACAATTAGCTACTAAAGGTTGGGAGGGAAGTTATGAAGGGGATAGGAAGCAGGGAGGTTGGGAGGCGGGAGGAAGTTAGGAGTAAGGGAGGTAAGAAAGGAGGGAAGTTTGAAGGGGGAGATTGATAGGGAGGGAGGTGGGGGGGGGGTGAGATGGAGGGAGGTTGGGGGAGGTTAGGAGGGAGAGAGTGATGATTTTGTACCCCTTGATAGAGGTGTGACGGTTAGTATATAACCGTGAGACTGACGGTTATAGTTGAACACCGTCATTAGAACTCTATAACCGCCAAAACAGTGTTATTAAAATATTTTTTACAAACATTTTTTATCATAGAGAATGTTTAAATAGCCTACTAATTAAAAACAATTGTTAACAGTCTGCACACAGCTAGGCGAGACTGCATTATGTACAGCAAGGACCAACTTGTCCATTACCCTTCAAATTGCGCAAATTGAAATTGCGAATTGGAAATACGCTCAATGGAAACACGTCAATTTCGCAAAAACTCCCATTTATCGAAAAAAAGTTTTTACGCTCGCATGAGGAGGTTTTTCAGGCAATTTTAAAAAGGAATATTTCGCAAAACTGCAATGGAAACAGTTTTTGCGCATTTACAGTCACCTGACTTAGAAGTCGCGGTGTGTTTGGACAGAATACGAGACAAAGTTCTTTATTAAATTCATAAAAGACAAAATAATTACAGGAATACTGGATTCTAAACCTCAAATAAATGCCACAATCAAGACCTCGAAGCAGATATGAGGGAGAAACACCCAGAAACTCCTCATATGTGCTGTAAGTAGCCTAAGGGTTTTTCCTTGCCATTAATGCTTGGATAACAAGCCTAATGTGATATACACTCACCTAAAGGATTATTAGGAACACCATACTAATACTGTGTTTGACCCCCTTTCGCCTTCAGAACTGCCTTAATTCTACGTGGCATTGATTCAACAAGGTGCTGAAAGCATTCTTTAGAAATGTTGGCCCATATTGATAGAAGAGCATCTTGCAGTTGATGGAGATTTGTGGGATGCACATCCAGGGCACGAAGCTCCCGATCCACCACATCCCAAAGATGCTCTATTGGGTTGAGATCTGGTGACTGTGGGGGCCATTTTAGTACAGTGAACTCATTGTCATGTTCAAGAAGCCAATTTGAAATGATTCGAGCTTTGTGACATGGTGCATTATCCTGCTGGAAGTAGCCATCAGAGGATGGGTACATGGTGGTCATAAAGGGATGGACATGGTCAGAAACAATGCTCAGGTAGGCCGTGGCATTTAAACGATGCCCAATTGGCACTAAGGGGCCTAAAGTGTGCCAAGAAAACATCCCCCACACCATTACACCACCACCACCAGCCTGCACAGTGGTAACAAGGCATGATGGATCCATGTTCTCATTCTGTTTACGCCAAATTCTGACTCTACCATCTGAATATCTCAACAGAAATCGAGACTCATCAGACCAGGCAACATTTTTCCAGTCTTCAACTGTCCCATTTTGGTGAGCTCGTGCAAATTGTAGCCTCTTTTTCCTATTTGTAGTGGAGATGAGTGGTACCCGGTGGGGTCTTCTGCTGTTGTAGCCCATCCGCCTCAAGGTTGTGCGTGTTGTGGCTTCACAAATGCTTTGCTGCATACCTCGGTTGTAACGAGTGGTTATTTCAGTCAAAGTTGCTCTTCTATCAGCTTGAATCAGTCGGCCCATTCTCCTCTGACCTCTAGCATCAACAAGGCATTTTCGCCCACAGGACTGACGCATACTGGATGTTTTTCCCTTTTCACACCATTCTTTGTAAACCCTAGAAATGGTTGTGCGTGAAAATCCCAGTAACTGAGCAGATTGTGAAATACTCAGACCGGCCCGTCTGGCACCAAAAACCATGCCACGCTCAAAATTGCTTAAATCACCTTTCTTTCCCATTCTGACATTCAGTTTGGAGTTCAGGAGATTGCCTTGACCAGGACCACACCCCTAAATGCATTGAAGCAACTGCCATGTGATTGGTTGATTAGATAATTGCATTAATGAGAAATTGAACAGGTGTTCCTACTAATCCTTTAGGTGAGTGTATGTAAACCTACCAACGTCCGTTGCCATGATTTTTGGAATGACTTATCGTGAGAGGAAAAAATGACGCTGTAGTCGCATAAAATCGGTTAATGGAAACGGCGTCATTTCGCAATAGTTTTTTATAGATATTTAAAAAAAAAAAAACGCAAAAGTTTTGCGCAAATCTGTAATGGAAATGCACCTATTGTCATCTCTGAGCCAGAGCCCCACCAGTGTGCAGCCCAGCTCACCAAATATGACTGGCTGCTGTTCAATGAGGTGTGAAAGGCGGATGAGTCCTTAAACTCAAACACCACTGTTTTTCTTATTTTTTTTTATTTCATGGTGTACTCTGTTGTACAGCACAGTTCCTAAAGAAAATAATCAATTTACTATGAATTATTTTTAAGAACCACAGGATGTTTTGCTGTTTTATTTAGGTCAATTCCATTTATGGTTATGAAATATGACAAGGTGGCCCTATGGCTGTTCAAAAAATGATTTTACTTGAGTTGTACTAAAAATATGACTGAATTAAATACAGAGAACAGTAGTTTTAACTTTTTATCCCGTATAACTTTTAACTTAAAACTTACCTTTTTATTTTAGTGAATTTTCAAATAAATTTGAGCAAGAAAAGTAATAAGCCAGGTCAATTTTGTTTACATGTTCATGTTATGTTGCTAAATGTTACGATGGCTCCCAGGTCTTTTTTATGGGAATGTTGGTTTCTTCTTCTTTCTTCTGACTTTATTGTACAAAACACATTTGAACTTGAAGTTGAAACTTTATTTTAATGAATTTTTAAAATTATTTGAACAAGAAATAATAAATGTGACTTTGTACAAACAGGGGCATACAGGTACTTTTTGTAGTCCAATGGTGTGACGAAATGTCCTGTGGTGTGACAAACTGAATTATAAGTGGAAAAGGCATTTAAATGCACAAATTTATGTAAAAGGTGTTGAATAGTATAATAATGATATCATCACTATGCACATATAAGGATGGAATGAAGCTTCATTAGGTTTTATACTAATTATAATGAAAATAATCCAGACGTTTGGGTAAAGTCCCTATGTGTACATCTTATAGTGGGATAATAACATGATTGTGAATTTTTATTGGTTACTTTTGATGTGGGAATGTAATTAGGACAAATTGATAAGGATTGTGCATATTTGTCTTATCTGTCACACAATCTCTGAATTAAATATTAACATAAAAAATGTTGTCACACCGGTGGACAATATCTGGGACTACCACACAAAAAAGTTAATAAAATGCAAAATAAATAAGGAATTAGAAAGGGACACTTTCAGTTTTGAGTTATTCACATATTAAGCAATATAATTATAAGACATTTGACATACATTTTAGAAATATTTTTTTTTCCACTTTGGATTTGAGTTCACGTCAACCACCCTACTGCTTGAACTCTCCACCTGTTATGGTTCGGAGTATGGAGTACTGGGGAAAACCATCCACAGCCGGGAGTTTCTGATCTCCCTACGAACAGCGTCTGCCGGTATTATACCAGATATTCCGGTGGAGTTGTGTAGATTGCCTGCACGGAGCAAACATCGGAAAAGAGGGAGAAGAGGAGGCCTATATCGGAGACTTAAACACCTCAGGCTCGACAACGGCCGTAGGCTAGCCCCACTCCCCACAATCCTGTTGTCAAACGTGCAGTCATTAAGACACAAGACAGACGAGCTGGAAGCTTGGATCAAGTGCAAACGCGGTATAAGAGACACTTGTCTTCTCGCCTTCTCGGAAACATGGCTAAGGGAGTCAGACCGGGACGAGGACCTGATTATGAGTGGGTTTGGTAGCCCAATTCGCTTGGACCGAGACCCGATGACACCTGGGAAAAGTCGGGGAGGAGGAGTGTGCCTCTACGTAAATAAAAGGTACTGTAACACTGTGGTAGTGAGAGAAAGAATATGCACTTCGGATATTGAATTGTTGGCTGTGTCTCTCCGGCCGTTCTATTAACCTCGAGAGTTCCAACAGCTGTTCTATACGCTTGTGTATATTCATCCGCGAGCCAATGCTTCAATTGCAGCGCAAGTGATCGCTGATGTCACTCACAGACTGGACTCTATTTGTTTCTTATAGGAGATTTTAACCACTTTACTTTAGACAAGACCTTAAGATCATATGAACAGTATATGGGTAGTTGACGTGACATGGCTTTTTCACCGTCACAGAAGATAAAAAATAATTTATTTCACATTTTCATCATTTAGAATACTATAAATGGTTAAACATTTTCTTGTTTTACATGAATTTGTTGTTTGAATACCTGAGTTATTTTTTATTTTTTAACAACTTTGAGCCAAATCTCAAAATCGTCCTATGGTGTGACGGTAGACAACATTATTTCATAAATATTAACTTTTATAAATAAAGAAAATAATGTTTAAACATCTTAATGAACACTCCTGGCATAATTGTGCAAGTGTCTATTTCACTAAGTGGCCATCACTTTTCCTATACATACATTTCTAAAAATGAAGGAATTTAATAAAGTTTGTCACAGAAAAAAATGTCCTTTGGTGTTATGCAATAACCTGATATTAAGTTGGGCAATATCATGGACAACTAAATTTAGTTGAAAGACCCCATTCAAGGTCATGTGACTGAAGACCCCTATGAAGCCCATGAGCAGTGCACATGGCAAGTATTTCTCTCAGAATTGTTCAAATATTTAACTATGGTTTCAGACCACTGAAGTTGTTAAGATTTTTTGTCCTTTAGTGTGACACCCCTAAATTACATTTTTTAATATTTTTTTTTTATTTTTAACAGCAGGACTATGTAATATTATGCAAATGTATCATGCCAATTGCTAATGACAGTTCAGCTAGTATTAGCATGGTTATTAACTGCCACAAAAGCTCAAATGTCCTTTGGTGTGACAGAAAATGTCACAGGAAATGTCCTTTGGTGTGACGCTTTGGCCCGTCACACCATAGGACACATATGTCACACCATAGGACAAGACCTCCTTAAGAAGCTTTTAAAACGAATGTATAAAGTTTCAACAAAAAAACAAATGTCCTCCTTTATTATTGTTACAATAAACACTATATATTCTGACTCTTTTTATGCAATGACTATCTTTGTCCTTTAGTGTGACGTTTTGTCCTATGGTGTGACAAACATAAAACAACAGAAAAATATACTTATTTTAAAATATCTTTAAAAAAAGAGTCAGGTTTGGCATTAGGGGAGTTACAATAATATCTCCTCTTAAATAGGTACAATTTCAAACAGTTTTGTAAGGTTGGCGAAAAAGTTTTATTGACATTCGTAGGGAAAAGTTGATCAGGTTCATCTATCCATGGTGAAAATGATTCTAATTAGTACTTTCATGTAAAATAAATATCACTTTAAGAAAATAATGTTTTAATAATGTGAACAATTCTGTCTCAAGTATTTTTTAGTTTTATGTTATTTAATATAATTTCTTAGTACTTTTTAAATGTCACACCATAGGACACATTTACAGTACTGTTGAGTGAAAACGTGAAAAAAATATGTGAAGTCATTGACAAAATGAGTGACCACTACTATTTTCTGAAACTGCAGTTTTCATACTCCATAAATATATGTATTTTTTCTTAAAAAGTTATGTTTTCCAAAAAAAGTACTTTTTCTTGGCCATTTGTCAACTACCCATATGACTTGTTCTACAACGCAGAAGAACACCACTTCAGATCTATGTTATGGCTCAGTAAATGGAGCCTATAGATCCATGGCTATGCCGCCACTTGGTGCCTCCTACCACAACAGTATTTATTTGATGCCTGTGTATAAGCCCGCGTTCAGACGCCTTGAGCGTGAGGAAAAAAACATAAAACTTTGGACAGAAGACAGCATTTCCTCTCTACAGGGGTGTCTGGAATGCACTGATTGGACTTGTTTTTATGACACTTGTAATGATATTAATGAACTCACGGAAACAGTGTCTGCCTATGTCAAATATTGTGTTGATATGATTATTCCATCTAAAAAAGTGGTCATTTATCCTAATAATAAGCCTTGGGTAACGAAGGAACTGAAAAGTGTTATCAACAGGAAAAAAAAAGACATTCTACTTAGGGGACCTGGTAGACAAAAAAGCTGTCTCAAGAGAAGTAAAAAATGAAATAAGGAAAGCAAAAAGCCAATACAAGAATAAAATTGAAAATCAATATAATAGTGGGGATCTAAAGGCAGCCTGGCAAGGCATTAAAACCATGGCAGCCATTAATCAGCCAGTGTGTAGAACAGGGCAACCAATAAAATTGAATGGTATAGATGACGGCGATTTGCCAGATATTTTTAGTACATTTTTCTGCAGGTTCGAAAGGTCCTTCTCAGATAGTCTAGTCACATTGAGAGAGACGTGGAAGCCTCAGAGAGGGATAAAAATACAACAGGGAAAAGTCACAACACTACTTAAAAGTACAAAAATAGGTAAGGCTGCCGGTCCTGACGCCATCTGTGGGCGTACACTCCATTATTGTGCCGAGCAGCTCAGTGAGGCTTTTACAGTTATCTTTCAGAAATGTGCTGATAGTGGGGATATACCTGATCTATGGAAAACATCAACAGTAATACCCATCCCAAAAACTAAATTTCCAGAAGACCTCAATTAATTTAGACCAATTGCATTAACTTCCCTGGTCATGAAATGTTTTGAAAAGATC
This sequence comes from Squalius cephalus, assembly GCF_949319135.1. Lineage (NCBI taxonomy): Eukaryota > Metazoa > Chordata > Actinopteri > Cypriniformes > Leuciscidae > Squalius > Squalius cephalus. Next base: position 841,153 of record NC_137125.1, on the reverse strand, counting down.
TTGAAGGACACAATCATCCCCCTAACTGTAGACAAATTAGATCCACTACAGTTCGCATAACAAGCGGGCAAGGGTGTAGAGCAGGTGTCACCAACCCTGCTCCTGGAGGGCTACTGTCCTGCAGACTTTAGGTCCAACCCTGTTCCAACACACCTGCCTGTAATTATCAAGCAACCCTGAACAGCTTGATTAGCTGGTCCAGGTGTGTTTGATTGTGGTTGGAGCTGAAATCTGCAGGACTGTAGCCCTCCAGGAGCAGGGTTGGTGACACCTGGTGTAGAGGATGCAAAGCTTTTTATTCTTATAAAACACGTGTACAAACATCTTGAGAAACCTGCATCACATGTAAGAATTTTATTTGCTGACTTTAGTTCAGCTTTTAATAAAATGCAGCCTCACATTCTGATTGAACGATTAGCCTCATATTTTAAGTTACCTGAGCAGATCCTATTACTCATCTTAAACTTTTTAACAAACAGAAGGCAGCAGGTCTATGCAAATGGAAATATGCCATCTGTTATCGTATCAAACACAGGCTCTCCTCAGGGCTGTGTGCTCTCCCCCCTGCTTTTCATATTATACACTGACAACTGCAGGTCATCTTGGGAGAACAGCCACTTAGTGAAGTTTTCAGATGACACAGCCCTGTTGTCCCTTCTACAGGGCAACCAACCTGATCATAGCAGTGCCCTTGAGGAGTTTGCTCGATGGTGCGACGACAGTCTCCTTGACTTAATGTGACAAAGACTAAAGAACTGATTAGAGATTTTAGGAAGGTTAGTGACGAACCAAAACCGAGTGTAATACACAGTGAAGGTGTTCAGGTGGTACAAACATACAAGTATTTGGGCACAGTATTTGACTCACAATTGAAATTCAGAGAGAATTAAATGATCTCTGTTCTCTCTGGAAAAAAAAGTGGTCCAAAAAGCAGACAGAATACTGTGCCAACCAGATCATGTGCTCAGGGATGGATTTGATCTCATGCAGTCAGGTCGGCGGTATTATGTGCCAATGCGGAAAACGAATCGCTAAGCAAACTCATTCATTCCCTCTGCTATAAGATTTTTATATGATAACTCATAACTACACAAAATGGCTCTTGTATTCCACTGCTTTGTTCTGTCACTGGCAGGTGAATGTGTGTGTTGTGCTGTATGTGTGTGTCAGGTGTGATCGTTTTGTATACATTTTTAACTTCTAATATTTATTGTGTGCTAATAATTTTAACTTAACCCTTATTGGATGGGTTGGCTGTAGAACTGAACTGCCCCTTGGGGACTAATAAAGATATCTGAATCTGAATCAAAGGAATCATCAAGTCACAGCTCCTCAGATTCAAAAGAATCTGCTCGCAGCCATCGTCCTTCGAGGAAGCCACGAACATCCTTTTCCGGGCCCTCCGCGGACGTGGTTACGGCAGATCATTCCTGAGAAAGATTTTGAAAACATTTGACAAACCAAAAAATCCACCCAGAGCAGAAACGCAAATTAGGGATAAAATTATTCCACTCACCGCCCTCTACTCTAGACAATGCGTCACTCTTAATTTGGCCATTAAAGAAAACTTCTCGAAGTTCCTTGAACAAACTAACTTCCTAAAGCATCACAGGCCCATTGCGGCACACAAGCGTAATAAGAACTTACACGACACGCTTGTATACAGCAAGCTACGCACACCGGCCCCTATTGGCCTCGTCGGTCGCTGTAAGTACTTTGTCCAAAAAAAGTGGGTAATGAGCAGATTTAACAGAAAGATCTTTAAAATCCCCCGACCTCTGACCCACGAGGCCATTAATTGCATTTATCTGGCCTTTTGCACAAGATGCCGCAGACGGTACGTGGGTCAGACGAAAAACGAGCTGAGGGTCCGAGCCTATCAACATGCACACACAACATTGTGCACAAAACTGATAGGCGACGACACCTAGTTCAGCACTTCCTGACCCACGGTCTGTCTGCATTCAAGGTCACCGGTCTCCAGTCAAACCCGGCGTGGTCTCTAAAGGAGAGACTCAGGGCCGAGAGCGTTTGGATCAAACGATTGGACACGACCTATCCGAGAGGCCTCAATGAGGCTTGAATTTTTCTCCCCAACGCTCGTCCCTTATTTTCGGGATGGTGGTTTGGTCCAAAAACTCCTCTTTGAACGGCCACCCACACCTCATCCCTAACACCTACCGTCAATAACCCCTCATAGTCTACACCGGTCACATAAAGCCCTATTTTTCATAACCCCAATATCACCTACTACACTAAAACCTACCCCACTCACCTGTTAAAGAGCATCTTGCAGGTAAAAAAAAAATCTAAATGAATATATAACCGTGTATGAAAATACCATATGAAAAGATAATGCAGGATTTAAAAAGTTTTAAAATGACATAAGGACACCAATTTAGTAGATAAAGTGAGCGTTTCTTTGACTGCTCGTACAAACCGCTTTTTTTCAACATCGCCTCATGTTACGTCACACGAGGGAGATGTGTGTGTGCTCTGCCCAGCTCAGTGCAGAGTAGGCTGGTATTCAGTAAGAGCGGTCGTGAGTCAGTGTGTTTTCACTAGTTTTTGTATTTCAATTTATCATCGTCATGGTAAATTTATGTGTTTGTGGAGCTTGCAAAAACTCCAGCCTGTCAGGACATCGAGTCCACCAGTTTCCTAACAAGAAAAAGGCCGGTGCTATCTTTCGTGCCTGGGTGCGGTTTGTGCAGGTGAAGAGACGGGATTTCTCTTCCGCGTCGGCTTCGGAAAACGCGGTCGTGTGTAGCGTTCACTTCAGATCGGAGGATTATCGTCCCGGCGATATGATGGAGTTCAACATGGGATACCGAAGTAAGAACCGGGTGAGACTCAGAGCTGGTGCGGTTCCTTCAGTGCACGCATCTTCGGGTTCTCCCGCCGGATGTAGGCGCGAGCACAACATCAACTGGCAAACGCAATGTAAGCGGAACAAAACTGAGCTACTCGTTATTGTGTTTGTGTGGACTGTTTATCAGTTTGGACCAGTGCAGCGCGAGCCTGATCAAGCAACACTGTAACTGCGAGATCCAGTAAATAAAGCATTTGTATTCGCCACTGAAGTAATAACATCGCTGCGAGATCTAGTGAGAAATATCCACATTTCTCCGTTATTAACGGATCAAACAGCGCTGACGTGGAAACCAGGAATAAACATTGTGCAATGAATGAACGAACTATCCAGTGTCCACAGATCAGCAACATTCACCATGGCTTTACTGTAGTAACACTAACTGCAACCATGGAAGTTTGGCATTTTCCACTAAGGCCCAGTATGCATCCACCTCCCTGCAACACTGACTTTCCTCAGCTGTAAACATTGCCTCGCATTTCCCACACAAGCACCTATGGAACAAAACATGTATCAGGAATAAATCTCTCTCTGTCTCTCGATGAGAAACCGCTAAGTTATATCACGTAACGTTAGTCTGGGCGGATATTAATGAGCATGACAAACGCCTGATCAAAGCTTAGTTTCTGTTATTGTAAGTTCCAATATGTTCTGTCTAACATTGATCCTGGCCTGTCCCTGCTCTCTGGGCAGCCTAGCAGGCTCATAATTGTATGGCTGTGGTCCATCAACAATTTCCTCAGTGTCCGAAACGTCATTGCGATCCATTTTTCCCTGTTGTTTGGATCGACCGCTCTCCCTCGTGCTACGTCACGCCCGTCACGCCCATTTTCAGATGCGGAAGTAAAATTTTCTCACAAAAACGACTCCAGAAGCCACCGTAGCGTATTTATATTTTTTTTTTAAAGAAAATCTAGTTCCTACATTATTTTTCTATACATTGACTTGTTGGGTCTTCTAACCTGCAAGATGCTCTTTAATCCGGTCTGGACAGCCCTCCTTGGTGCACCCCGGCCGTGGACAGCCCTCTCTGGTCGACCCCTGGAAGAAAATTGTAATAAAAAACAAACAATAGCAGTCATTCAATTCACTACATATAAAACAGATGTTATGAGACGGATTATTGGTGTCAACATTATTATTATTATTATCACTGAGATTATTATATACATATCTACGTATTCATCAAGTGGACATGGTTATGGGACGTTGGAGCATGGTATCGTTCCCCTCTTGACCTTGGGTGACCGTTAGTGGTCAGCAGAAAGTGGGCCAGTGCATAGCCATTTCTGGGACCTTAGGGTCCTGGATCTTGGATCATTTCATTCCCCTAACCGAGCCCGAGCCACTGACTCTGAGCTTTTGGATAGCCCTGGGTTGAGATGGGGGTCGTTCAGTGTGTCTTTTGTCTCTTATGTCCCTATTTGATCAACCTTATGAAATAATGCACCAAACATTATATGGACACTTATGGATATTTTATCCTATTGGAAGAGCATTGGGATTTAAGAGACCTATATTGGATAGTGAAAAAGATAAATAATGGATATATACATAGGTATGTTTATACACCTATTTTATAATTTGCAAATGCATAGTTAATCTTTATATATTTTTCTGATACCCTTTGGGATGTAATAGGACCATATATACATATGGAAAATATTAAAATTAATTTATTTTACCTTAAAAACACAAAACGATGTCGTCCCTGACAAAACGATGTCGTCGCGGAAATAATTCCCAAACACATATCAAACGGCATTTTCTGCCTCAACTTATATTTTTCCTATACCATTTGGGATGTATTGAGATTAAATTCACATATGGGTAAAATTAAAACGCATTATTTTACCTTAAAAACGCTTTGTGGATAAAACGATGTCGTCCCGGGCGAAACGATGTCGTCGTGTAAACAAATCCCAAACACATACTTAACAGCATTTTCTGTCCCAACTCTTTTTATGAAAGTTTTCAACTTTATATTTTAGTCATAAATTTTCATTTACGGAATTTTTACTCATATCTAAGACTATATTTAACAGGTTTATAGTTTCTTACCATTCTCAGCGGGTATGACGTCATCAGGGATCGACGCACACGCACGAACGAAACTAACTAATTTCTTACTTAAATCAGGAAATAAATATACTAACACAACTATACACTTTACTATATGAACTTCTGCTTACCTTTCGCTGTCCAGTTTTGAAGCTATTTCACTGAGAAGGACTGTAAATCCACATATTGAAAACTAGTCTTTTTTCTAGAGCTAGACTATAGCCGTTTCTCAATATGCGTACTTGTCTGTACTTGTGTTCTTGTGGACTTGTGAAACGTCATCAGTCGCTGCCCTAGTACTGTTCCAATTCAAAGTTCACATCTAGCCAAGTCCAGTTCAAATCCCCGGATGTGTTCTTGATCCGCCCCTTTTACCGAGGATGCATCGAGAGGTGACTTGTGCGGACTTGATACGGGCCCATAACCCAGAATTCAGTTCGAACCAAGTTCGCATCAATGGCGGAGGAGAAAACTCACAACTGTAAGTAATACATTTCAAAATACTATTGTTGTTGTATCACGAAATGTAGTTCTAAGAGTTTTGATGCCTGAATGTTGTTTAAACTTAAAAGCTACCGTCGAATTTTAAGGTTAGCAACTATTTGAAAATTTGCTCAGACGATTTCATTAACTGTTACGAGTTGAAAAATCCAGGCAATCCAGCGCTGGTGTAACTAAGTAACCCTCGGCAAGTCCTCCTAAAAAGTATAACGTTATGTAAAATATGGTGCTGCCTGTGTTGTTTCTGTTGTGGATAAACATTTTTTGATCTATTGTGCTTTGGGTATATCTAACGTTAATGGGCAATTGTTTTGCCTGAGGGAAAAGTTTCCTAACTAGCCTTATCAAACGCAAACCTTATTCTACAGTGCTCTTGTCGTTTTAACCAAATAGTTTGCTTGTCTTTATTTCAATTTTCTAACAAATTATTTTAGAATTGTATTATTTTTCATTAACTTAAATTAAGCATTATTTTTTTATCAAGGGACTGCTGAGGAAACTCGGGCTTTGATAGAGTGGCGGGCGGCGAACGAAAGCCTTTTCACCGGGAGGCGCAATTCCTCCAAAAGTGGATGGGAGTGAGTATTGATTTTGAGTGCTTGTATAATTCCCTGTATGTCTGAAGGTTTGGAGCTAGATTTGCACAGTCTTCATCCTTAAAAATGAATACGTTATTGAAATGGAATCATGTCAATCTTTATGGTTTTGTTTTGCCTATAGTCATTTTGTTTCCACGTCTGGTTTGGCCATAACTGCCAAACAGGCCAAAAAAAAATGGAGCAACCTAAAAGACAAATACAAGGTAATCTGCCTGTTTCTCTACTTTCTGTTACTGAAAGAGACTGAAAGAGAAAGATGTGTGTTAAGACTTTCCGGTTATATATGAAACCTAACATAGATGCATTGGCCCTTACATTTTATCTTGTAAAATGTAGTTTACTCAGGTTTAGCTGCTACATTGTTTACTCTGAGACTGTAAAAAGAATAGTTCACCCCAAAATGAACATTCTGTCATTCACCCACAAATTTAAGTTGTTTTAAGTTGTTTCACACCTGTATACACTATTTATTTATTTATTTATTTATTTATTCATTTATTGCTTTACACAAACGAAGAATATTTGTAACCTAACAGTTCTGGGGCACCACTGACTTGTGTAATTTTTTGGTGCCTCAAACTGTTAGGTTACAAAAATTCTTTAAGAATATCTTCCTTTGTGTAGAGCAAAAAAAAAAAAATGTCTAAAAGTGTGGAACAACGTGAGGTGAGAACATGACAGCATTTTGCTTTATTTCAGGAGCTTAGGGACCCACCCACAGGAAAAGGGGTAGAGGCCGGTAGTGTGACTGCTGCCACCTGGCAGTGGTACACTGCAATGGATGCTGCACTCCAGGGGCAGCACTCAATCACTCTGCCCTTAGTTGTTGCATCAAACCTGACTGCCACTACAGGTGGCTCAGTCAGCACACCAGCTTCTACCCCTTCTGTGGAAGCCAGGAGCAGCCAGCAGTCAAGAAAGAGGCGTCGGGACAGCCAGACTCTTCTTGAGTTTCTAAAAGAACAGGCAGAGAGGGAAGAGGAGAGGGAGAGAGAAGCAGTGGCGAGAGAAGAGGAGAGAGAGAGGGCAGCAACAGCCAGAGCAGAGACATACCTGTCTCTGTTTGAAAAACTTGTTAATAAATTCTAATTTAACGTTTTATTTAATGCTAAATGATTACATATAAATGATTTGAATAAAAAAAAATAAAAAATGAATGTTTCAATTTCAACCCTGGCAAATCATTGTTGTAGCAACAGTGTATTCTTTATATTTACAACAAAAACACAATAATATAAAATAATATCAAATCCAATGTCTATAGTTGTAAACAATTATTTACAATCATGCAGTTAAATCTCATGGAGAACATACCAACATTAAGAAAACGTATAAATTTATCTATCTTTATATCCATCTACTTGCACATTTATTCATATCTATCTTTCTAATTAATGTCATAGTTAATGTTTTAACTGTTTATGTTCCTCTTTTAATGAACATGACAACATCTGGAAAGGTTTACTGTCTAGATGTAGTCATGTTCAGTTAGACATGCAGGCAGTTCCTCGGGAGAAGAAAGCTGAGCAGCCAGACGTCCTCGGAGATGGTTCCCTGATAGGTCCCTCTCACCCACTGCTGCATTCTCACCATCCTCGCTGTCTTCTTGTCCTTGGCTCTCCTCCTCCTCCGCTTCCTCCTCCTCCAAGAGATCACCTCCCATCACACAGATGTTGTGGAGGATACAACAGGCACCAATCACCTTTGGGGCGAACAGTGGCCTGATCTCCAGGGCCCGCAAGAAAATTGCACGCCAGCGAGTTTTTAACATCCCAAAGGTGCGCTCGATGATGTTCCGTGCTTGTGCATGATGCCTGTTGTATCTGGCTTCAACTTGGCCTATTAATCAAAAATCATGTAGAAAATGTGTGGTGTATTGCAAATTCATGACAGTAACAATTTGGTTTATCGTGTGTGTGTGTGTGTGTGTGTGTGAGATAAAGTGTTCTTACTTGCGACAGGCTGGCGGTATGGGGTCATGATTGCAATAGGATGCTGCAGGCAAGGGTATCCACCATCTCCCAAAAGACAGTATCCAGCTGGTGGATACAGAGCCTGCTGGTACATTGGTGATCTGCGCAGCACAAGGGCATCGTGTACAGAGCCTGGATTGCCAATATACACATCTATAAATGTGCCTTTGGCATCACAGGTGCCCTGTAGAATGATGGAAGGAAAGATCTTTCTATTTATGTAGCATCTTTTTTGTGGCATTGCAGGAGGAACAATCCTGACGTGGCACCCGTCGATGGCACCAGCAGCACAGCCGAATGCCTCATGGCCAGCAAGGCGAGCAAAGCCACTCCCCACCTCATCCATTTCCTCTGCTTTTGGAAAATGAATAATTTTGTGGAGGATGGTCATCATCTCCTCCACAACATTGTGAACAGTCCTACAAACTGTTGAAAGTGGCATGCTGAAGTTATCAGAAGTGACCCTGTAGGACGCTCCACAGGCGAGCCAATAAACCGTAACAAGTACTTCAATTTCATGGCTCCATCCATGGGCTTTCTGACGGGGCAGCATCTGTACCAGCATGCTTATGCTGTTCCTGGAGAGCCTGAAAGCTGGCTTTAAATCCTCTCCAGAAAAAAACTTGACCAGGATAGGTACCTGGTCATTGATCTGTGAATACCTGCGAGTGGGACTTTGTTCCTGTTAAAATAGATAATATATAAATTAAGAATGTTTTTACTTGTTGCATTATGTATTTATTATATTTTTAAAATGTTTTTACTATATTTAATGTATTTATTACTATAGGCTATTTATTCAGTTGTTTTAAGGATATTGTCTAAAATTAATAAAAATCTGCCAGAATTAAATTTCCCTCTAACATTTGCTCTTTTCTTCAAGTATTTGTTTATACTCAATTTCGGTTGTAGCCTATATGATTATTATAGACATTAAATGTCCTGTTTGTGTTAATGCAGTGATATGATGTGCACATAACTATATAAATATGGTAAATAAACTTATCAACTTATTTGAGCACCACAAAGACAAAAGGTGTGTGAAGTGCAAGCTAGTTAATTTAAATGTTACTAACTGTCAGACCTCTATTGTACTTGTCAGTTTATTTGGTACACTGAAAAATCTAATGTAGTCTCATGACATTCCTTCAATACTTCATATAACTTTTTGTGAGTTAGTACTTTATGTAGTCTGTTGATATAAGGTGCCCATATGATACATTATAATACATTTTTATTATTACTTTTCATTTGGATATACCTAACTAAGACCACATAATTATATGGGCAGTTTATGAAGAAAGAAACGTACAAAGCTGGAGAGACATGCTAATATGGCACGTCTCTTCGCCATCCTCCGCTGCATCCCGGCTTTTCTTTGACGGATTTGTCTTCTCAGTTCGGCAGCCTCCTCTTCAGCATCTTGATAAAGAATAGCAATTGCAACGGCAATCCTAAGCTGTTCCATTTTTGATTTACATCGATTTACAATTGATTTACAGTTTACACCTTTCAACCGTTTTTCCCGCTTTTTTTAATTTAAATTGTAGCTGAGTGGGTTTATTGCTAGATTGTTCTTAATGAAAAGAGGCAGTTGTTTCCACATATTTTATTTTATTTTAAACGACGTAAATATAATCACAGTAGGTAATGTTACCTGAACCACATATTAATGTTTAATAGTTTTTCAAATAAAAAAAGAGGCAGTTGTTTAATATTATATTCAATTTAATTATAAATATAAAGTGAAAATAGTCAGAGTAGGTACATATTAGTTTAATACTAATATATTGAAAAAAAAAAAAAGTTAATTCAAGTAAAGCATGCAGGCCTATTGCATGCTGAGTGACGCTGTCAAGTACGCTGCCGTTCCATTTGTAGAATGACTGGACTCGCGTCCTCCCGTCCTCGAGAGTTCGTTCTTCTGAGTCGAACTTGGCAAGTCCAAACTCGCAAGGACGGAAGTCCAGACTCTGCGAACTTGGTATTGAGAAACGGCTTATATAAGGGGGCGCGCATTCAAGCGCGCTCTCATCTCATGCTCTCATCAGACAGCAACTGGTCGCAGCCTTTTCGCTCCTCCACGTCTTAACAAAGACCTCATTTACCTTGTTAATCTTATTGTAGAAGATATATCTCTCTATATAGATATACATATATTGTACTCTATACATATTATAGTTTATTGATATTGTGTATATATTTTTCTACTGTTCCTTAAAAAGTTTTTTCCTTAAAGTTCAAGTCAGCCTGAAGAAGGTAATATTATTTACCGAAACGTCGCGAAGGACTTGAACCATTTTTTGAACTTTTTACCATTTCTTTTGTTATTTCTTGGTCAGTTTTTGTTCATTAAAAAAATCCATAAGTTAACAAAAAAAAAAATCATAAAAAAAAAAAAAGTTTCAAACAAATATACACACACACTTCTGGCATCATGGACAATTCCCATGGTAGACCAAGACAGAGAACCACACCACGTCCAAAAATTAGACACACAAGTGTTACACCAGATTACAGATATTTTAATGTCACAGCGAGTAACACTTAAGCACGTCCCCGTGATAAGGAGCAGAGTTTCCCAGACAGGAGACAGAGGAATGCAGCTCCACACTTCCGCCCTGTTAAACAGAGAAACACAAACATTCAGAGACATCAAAACAGGGAGTTTAATAGAGCCACTTACAGGGGGGTGTCCAGGCCTGGACCCTCCCAACACTTCCCTGCTCCACAAAATGACCGTTACGATAAGGTAGTAGATCCATACAGATCTCCCTATCATAAGGATCATGTTGGATCAGTTGCAGGCCCACACAGGCCTCCTGGTCAGAACACAAAGGGAAAGAGGAAAGTTAGAGAATCACGTCCCTACCAGGGTGGTATGGTAGCACATAAACGCGCTCGGTGTGATTATTTTCAGGAAGGTCCAGAGACCCAGAACGAGGATGACTTTCCTCGCCCACAACGCCCTGAGTACCAACATACCAGATCATATTTCAGCAGTAACTACACATACACCCCCTCCAATCAGAGACCCAGAACGAGGATGACTTTCCTCGCCCACAACGCCCTGAGTACCAACATACCAGATCATATTTCAGCAGTAACTACACATACACCCCCTCCAATCAGAGACCCAGAACGGTTTCTTTCAGTCTTCATGGAGGCAGACAGAAGGACGTGACTCATCCTCTAAACCAGTGGTTCTCAACCTTTTTTGGGCCAGCGCCCCCTTATCCAATATCCAGGTCCCTGAACGCCCCCCACCCCCAAACTAATGAGCGACCAGGAATGAATGAGAGTTAACAGATGAAATAAGTGCAAAATTGAATTTTATTAATACAATGGAACTACACTCCACAGTGATTAATCCAAAAAACAATCTATAAACTGCATTGGCATAGCAATACAAGTTTTTCTCACATGATTTTTGGTAAATCTGTGGTGGGTGGACCTCAGGCCTTCTAGGGGGGTTGGGGGGCATGCCCCCCCGTAAGAAAATTTTGTGCATTTTAAATGTTTAATTCATCAATCTGGTGCACTTTGACAGTTCAAAATTAAAAGCGCCAACCCATATTCACTGCAAATTAAAGAAAAATTCAAACCTCTTTTAGTTGTGTCTGTCTACATTACACTACTACATAATAATAGTTATAATATTAATCCCATGACAGTAGCCATATATTGTAAAACAAATGCACTGAAAAATAAAGGACGGTCATTAAAGTGGTAATGTTTGCACTTAGGTTTAATTATGCATTTAGGAGAGTATTGCAAGAAGCTGCTTACATTAACCTTACTTTCGAAAAATAAATAAATACAATCATGATTTTTCATGAAAAATTATGTTAGAATTAGTAGGCCTAAAATACCTTGGTTGTTGTCATCAATGGTAATTACAATTAATTTGGTTTGTCGTGATTAATTTGTGTTCATAATCTGTAAAAAAAAAAATCTTCTAACAAGATTAAACACATATGAACAATTAAATTATTATTGTATTATTAATTATTTTTATATCTTGAAACTATACCCAAGCAGCGTTTCGCGCTCAGATGTGATGGCGGAATGAATACATTACCAAAATGTGATTGCAGAATATATTTAAATTATCCATCAAATTGTCATTTTCTCCGTACTGTCTTGCGAGTTAACAATAATGCCTGACCAGTAAATTACTTGGTGAACAAAGAAAACATTTTGGCATTAGGGATTGGAATGCCTAAAAATGTAAAAGTTTTACCTTATAAATAGAATTTAGTTTAATTAATTTTAAAATTCGTCGTCAGAGTGAATGGGAACATGATTTATTGAAAATATTTGAAAAAAATGTAAGTGTTTCTTAAGTCAATACTTTTTAATGGCTTGTCAACTTTCCATTCCTCCGCTGCGTGATTCTAGGCACCACTAGATTGTTGTCAGCGCGAAATGCATTTTTGAGCTTGTGAATGCTGATTCTTCTCAGCGCTGGATTGTAGTCAGTGCTTGAGCGCTGGTCTATGACTGGAAAAATAATAGAGTCGTTGCAAAAGTAACGATAGGCTACATGTTGCATTAAACTGGAAGATTTTAGAATGTTAGGCATAAACCTGCCTAGTGCCTACCTACAACACTGACGGTGGACTTGTGGTCAGGAGTAGAGCGGGTGCGGAGGAAGGTTGTTTTTTTAAGCGCTGCTGAGGTATTCTTTTACGCGCACCATAGACGCACGTGCACACACAATATGATATCACACTCTGCGCATATGTTTTACAACATAATTTAACAAAAACATAGTCCTAACACTTTTTAAATAGCCCACTTAAAGTGTTTATTACAACTAAATTACTAAATGCTTAAAATGAACAAAAGTAAATGAACCAAAATTTGCGTTATATATTTAAACTCGTGAACGCCCCCCATTAACACCTGAATGCCCCCCTTTCAAAAATCTTGCTTCCAACGCCCCCCGTTGTTCTCTGAACGCCCCCTGGGGGGCGGTACCGCCCCCATTGAGAACCACTACTCTAAACGATACTTCCCTGCGCCTCACGAACAGGGCTGGAAACCAACACCACCGCCCTCCTCCTAGAAACAGAACGAGGGGGACTTCCGGTTTGTGCGATGACGGAGTAGGTCGCAAACTGGGAGAGCTCTGTTGAAATCCTATCCAAATTCGATTATTACACATTAATTTACCACAGTTAACTTGAGCAAGCTGTGTGGAAGTGCACTAAATATGGGGAAACCGACCAAAAAGCTAAATCAACCTACGGAGGGCACGCCTGAGGATAGCCAAAGTTTGGGTACGCAGGCTAACCAAAATGAACAGCATGCTGCTAGCAGCGCGCCGCTAACCTTGGCAGATATGGAGAAACTTCTCAACTCGATGGAGGACCGCATTATTGCCAAACTATCTGTCCAACTCTCTGCTGACCGAGCAACGACTGACAGACATGACCGGACCATCCAGCAATAGTTGCACGTTGGCTTGATGAATAGATGCTCAGCTGCGGTGACGCGCGTGTTCCAGTAGCGTCGTCATATCTGGCTATAACATATAGCCTATAACACGCTCTCACATGTTTATTTTTTAGCATTTTTGGGAGGAGTACACTTTACATATGTGGTTTCAACAACCAGATGCATTTACACTTGTCCAGTTTCGTCTGTAATGCGGCCCAGACCTCCTCCTGAAGTGGTGTGAGCGATCGGACTCAAATCCGTCTCGAATGTGTTTCGGAGGGCATTTACACCTGGTCTCTTCACGATCGGATAGCTATCCCATCACAGAACACGCATGATACCTTCAAACAATACTACAGTAAATTATACAGCTCTGAATGTGATGGTAACTTTTCACAGCTCAACCACTTCTTTGATAACCTTCAATTCCCTTCTGTTCCAGTTGAACAAAATTCATTACTGGGAGATGCGATCTGGCGGCTAGATTGGAGAGCGTTATCCCACAAATTATTGCAGCAGACCAAACAGGCTTTATCCTAAATAGGCACTCTGGTTCAAATTTTAGAAGACTTTTCAATATTGTTTATTCCCCGGAAATGGTTATATCTCTTGACGCTGAAAAAGCGTTCGACCGAGTTGAATGGCAATATTTGTTTGCAACCTTAAAAAAATACGGATTTGGAGATGCCTTCATCTCCTGGATAAAACTCCTCTACTCTCATCCTACAGCCACAGTAATTACTAATGGACAGCAATCAGAGTATTTCTCTCTTGGCAGAGGCACACGTCAAGGCTGCAGTCTGTCTCCACTGCTTTTCGCTATTGCCATTGAACCGCTAGCCATTGCTAATTAATTAAAATTAATTAATTAAAATTAATATTAAAGAGGTGTGTGAACTTGCAAGTACGATGTCAAGGACTGTAATTTGCTCTGGCCCCCTTCCTGTTCGCAGGAGTGATGAGATAGTTAGTAGATTGTGTTCGCTTAACGGTTGGCTGTCTAGGTGGTGTCCGCTTAATAATATAGAATTCATAGACAATTGGAAAAGTTTTTGGGGCAAACCTGACCTGTTGAAAAGAGATGGTATTCATCCCTCCTGGGATGGTGCTGCTCTTCTCTCTAGTAATATGGCTCATAGTCTTAGAGCTCAAACATGACAATCCGGGGCTCAGGTCAGGAAGCAGACAGACTGGCTAAACCGACCGTCTGCTAGCGGCCTCGCGTCACCAAGGTCAGATAAATCCTATCACATAGAGCCTCTTTCACCTAGCTATCATCATATAGAGACTGTGTCTGTTCCCCGAATTTGGAAATCCAAAAAACGTTTAAACCCATCTAAGGTTAAAAATTTAATTGATGTTCAACAAATAAAAAACAGCTATAATACAGATGAGCAAATGCTAAAGCTTGGGTTGCTGAATATTCGATCGCTTACTTCAAAAGCACTCGTTGTTAACGATATGATTTCAGATAATAACCTAGATGTGCTGTGTTTGACAGAAACCTGGCTAAAACCAAACGATTACATTACTTTAAATGAATCAACCCCGCAAGATTACTGTTATAAACATGAGCCTCGTCCGAAACGCAAAGGGGGTGGTGTTGCTGTAATTTATAGTAATAGTTTCAAAACCACTAAGAAATCAAGTTTTAAATATAATTCTTTTGAAGCATTGGTGCTTAATGTAAAAATATATAGTGTAAACGATAAATCACGTTTGAGATTTGTGCTGGCTACTGTATACAGACCACCAGGGCACCATACAGACTTTATCAAAGAATTTGCGGACTTTCTATCAGAATTAATATTGACTGCAGATAAAGTACTAATTGTTGGTGATTTTAATATACACATCGATAATGAAAAAGATGCATTGGGATTGGCATTTAAAGACATTGTAAATTCAATTGGAGTTAGACAACACGTGTCAGGACCTACTCATCATCGTAATCATACTCTAGATCTAATATTATCACACGGAATAGATGTTGATGCCGTTGAAATTCTGCAGCAGAGCGATGACATCTCAGATCATTACCTAGTCTCGTGTAATTTGCATTTAGCCAAGGCTGCAAAGCCGACTCCGTGTTTCAAATATGTGAGACCTATCACTTCTGCTACTAAAGATTGCTTTATTAATAATCTTCCTAATCAGTTTCATCATCTCAGCATCTCAGATAGCTTAGAAGAACTAGATATTACAACAGAAACGTTTAACTCTCTCTTTTCCAGCACTTTAGACACAGTTGCTCCGTTGCGCTTAAAGAAGATTAAAGAAAATAGTCCAACGCCGTGGTACAATGAGCACACTCGGGCCCTTAAGAGAGCAGCTAGAAAAATGGAGCGCAACTGGAAGAAAACAAAACTAGCGGTATTTCGCATTTCATGGAAGGAGAGCTCTATTGCTTACAGAGAGGCTTTAAAAGCTGCTAGATCTGCTTATTTTTCAACCCTATTAGAAGAAAATAAACATAATCCTAGGTATTTATTTGAAACGGTGGCTAAACTAACGAAAAATAAAGCTTCAAACCCGACGTTTCCAAGCAACACAGCAGTAATGACTTTATGAACTTCTTCAATTATAAGATTGATAATATCAGGGACAAAATTATAACTATGCAACCGTCTACTACAGTATCGCATCAGGCAGTGCATTGTAGTTTCCCTGAGGAAAAATTTGTTTCATTCGTTGCTATAGGAGAGGAAGAATTTACTAAACTCATTAAATCATCTAAATCTACAACATGTATGTTAGACCCTATACCGACTAAGCTACTGAAAGAAATACTTCCAGAGGTCATAGATCCTCTTCTTAATATCATTAATTCGTCTTTGTCTCTAGGATACGTACCAAAAAACTTTAAGCTGGCTATGATTAAACCGCTTGTTAAAAAAAACGCAACTTGATCCTACAGAATTAGTCAATTACAGGCCGATCTCGAATCTACCTTTTCTGTCAAAGATACTAGAAAAGGCGGTATCCTCACAACTGTGTTCCTTTCTTGAAAGAAATGATATCTGCGAGGATTTCCAGTCAGGATTTAGACCGTACCATAGTACCGAGACAGCTCTCGTTAGAGTCACAAATGATTTGCTCTTATCATCCGATCGTGGTTGTATCTCTCTATTAGTGTTACTCGATCTTAGTGCTGCATTTGACACCATTGACCACAACATTCTTTTAAATAGATTAGAACATTATGTTGGCATTACGGGAATTGCACTAGCATGGTTTAAATCATACTTATCTGACCGTTATCAGTTTGTAGCAGTAAATGATGAGATGTCTCATCGATCACAAGTTCAGTATGGCGTACCACAAGGCTCAGTCCTAGGACCGTTGCTGTTCACTCTGTACATGCTACCCTTAGGAGATATCATTAGGAAACATGGCATTAGCTTTCACTGTTATGCCGATGATACTCAGCTCTATATTTCTTCAAAACCTAACGAAACTTATCAATTCACAAAATTAACGGAATGCATAGCGGATATAAAAAATTGGATGACTTGTAATTTCCTACTTCTAAATTCTGAAAAAACAGAGTTTCTAATTATTGGACAAAAAACTTCCTCACGTAATAATCTAGAATACTGTCTAACACTTGATGGCTGCTCTGTTAAGTCTTCGTCGTCGGTTAGGAACCTGGGTGTGCTCTTTGATACCAATCTTTCATTTGAAAGTCACGTGTCTAGTATCTGTAAAACTGCATTTTTCCATCTTAAAAATATATCTAAATTACGCCATATGCTCTCATTGACAAATGCGGAACAATTAGTTCATGCATTCATGACCTCAAGGCTAGATTATTGTAATGCTCTACTGGGTGGTTGTCCTGCACGCTTAATAAACAAATTACAGCTGGTTCAAAACGCAGCAGCTCGAGTTCTTACCAGAACCAGGAAGTATGACCATATTAGCCCGGTTCTGTCAAAACTGCATTGGCTCCCTATTAAACATCGCATCAATTTTAAAATATTGCTGATCACTTACAAAGCACTAAATGGTTTAGCTCCGCAGTACTTGAGCGAGCTCTTAACGCATTATAGTCCTTCACGTCTATTGCGATCTCAAAATTCCGGCCAGTTGATAATACCTAGAATATCAAAATCGACTGCTGGCGGTAGATCCTTTTCCTATTTAGCACCAAAACTCTGGAACAGTCTTCCTACCATTGTCCGGGAAGCAGACACACTCTGTCAGTTCAAAGCCAGATTAAAGACACATCTCTTTGACCTAGCTTTCACATAATACATTATAGACTTCTATAATTTAATGTTAGGCTGCATAGATTAGGTCAGCCGGAACCGGGAACACTTCCCAAAAATCCTGATGTACTCGTTACATCATGAGAAGAATGGCATCTACGCTAATTTTAGTGTCTGTGTTTATCCCGAGGTTTTCCTGCAGCCTGCCGGATCCAGGCCGTATCCAGATCTGACGAAGGACCTTCGCCTGGACCGATGACAACGCAGTGCTGAAGTGCCAACTAGTCTCTCCCTATGGAGGATCCCACTACCACTCTACAGATAAGGCGTTGTCGGGAAAATCCGTTTCGCGTTCCTACCCCAAAGCAACAAAATAAAATAAAATTCTTTATCAAAATTTATAAGGAAAGACAAGTATTCTGTTTAGGCTTGGCTTGTAGGGAATTCCAAACCTGCATATATTCAAACGCACATAACTATAGAACCCATTCTAAATGCTCATGTGAACGCCATCAGTGTTTCTCACAGGTTCGCGTTTAAAGTCTGTGTAGAGGGAATGGTGTCGTCTTAGCGGCCCCTAATTTAATAACAAATGATCATTGCGACGGAAGCAAATCAATCAAAACTAACTTTAGATGGAAATAACTTAACTCTGCTGTAAAGCCGAAACAATCTCTGTTACCTTAAATTATACGCTTATCTCTGTAAAGCTGCTTTGAAACAATCTACATTGTTAAAAGCGCTATATAAATGAAGATGACTTGACTTGACTTGCTCTTAGACAATCAGGGGATTTCCAGGGCATAGAGCGTTGGGGCCTCACACACAAATTATCCCTATATGCAGACGACATTCTTTTATATGTCTCAGACCCACTAAGTTCTGTTCCCTCCACTCGCAATATCCTAAAACAATTCGGAAGCTTCTCTGGTTATAAAATCAATTTTGAAAAAAGCGAGATGTTTCCTCTCAATCAAGCAGCCACTTCAATCTCTGCATCTCATTTCCCATTTAGAATTGTCAACAAGGGCTTTAAATATCTTGGGGTAGAGATTACTCCTGCTTTTTTGTCCCTCTTCACTAAGAATTTTAACATTTTGTTTGAAAAATTTATAAAAAGACATGGCTAGATGGATGAATCTTCCGCTGTCCCTAGCAGGCCGAGTTAATCTTATCAAAATGGTCGTGTTGCCAAAATTTCTTTACTTCTTCCAAAATATCCCCATCCTGATTAAAAAATCGTTTTTCAGCTCATTAGAGAGTAGTATCCTTTATCTGGAACGGTAAACCACCCAGAATCAAAAGAAGCTCCCTCCAAAGACCTAAAAAGCTAGCTGGCCTAGCTCTACCTAATTGTATTTACTATTATTGGGCATGTAATATAAAGACAATGTTACACTGGATGGGAAGAGGGGGCTCCAGTAGGAGTGAGGCCTGGATGCAAATGGAGTTTGCCTCTAGCTCATTTGATCTAGGTTCCATACTTTGTGCCCCTTCTCCTCCCCATCGAAGCCAGTTCTGCGCTAACCCAGTGGTCTATCACTCTATTAGAATTTGCTCTCAATTTAGAAGACATTTTAAGTTGCAGACAATGTCGGTGCATTCTCCCATAAAGAATAATTATAATTTCCCACCTTCTCTCACAGACTCTACCTTTGGAACTTGGTCCTCGAAGGGTATTAAGTCTATTTCCAATCTTTATGTAGATGGCAAGTTCGGATCATTTGCCCAACTCTCTCAATTATTCGATTTACCCATGTCTCACTTCTTTAGATTTCTCCAAATTAAACACTTTGTCCAGAAAAGTATAACCTTCTTTCCAGATTTTCCAGCAAGCAATATAGTTGACTATATCCTTTCACTATCCCCATCACACAAAGGTTTAATCTCAAATCTCTATAATAGTATAGGCAATGTCTCCCCGCATTCTTTGCAGGAGGTCAGGAGACTTTGGGAGGATGATCTTGGGGAGGAATTTACAGATGATCATTGGAAGGCTGTACTTGATTCAGTTTATAAATCTTCTCCGTGCGCCAGACATAATGTGATACAACTTAAAATAGTTCTAAGAGCACACTTGACCAAGACAAGGCTGGTGAAAATCTTCCCTGATATAGACCCTACGTGCCCTCGCTGTAAAGGCCAACCAGCGGATTATATACACATGTTCTGGTCCTGCCCTAAACTTTATACATTCTGGGCCAACATCTTTAGCGCTTACTCTAGGATACTTCAAAAAAACATTACCCCCAACCCAGTATGTGCCCTATTTGGATTTACCTCTGAAAATCGCCCCCAAACATGCCCCATTACAGCATTCACTTCTCTGATTGCCAGACGTCTCATTCTGCTCTCCTGGAAGGAGCAAACACCCCCCAGCTTCACTAGATGGGTTAAGGATGTAATGCATTTCCTGAAGCTGGAGAAGATCAGGTATACCCTTAAAGGCTCCGTGCAAACATTCAGGAAGGTTTGGAGCCCCTTCTTAGAATACTATGAGAGCTTACAAACGCCCTTAAATACGGATGAATAAGAAGTTATCTTCAGAGTGAAGCGGCAACATCCATTTCACACCGGCACCACCTCAACTCAAAATAACAATTCAATTGTTTTATGAACTTATTCGTCAGGTACACCATCTCGAGAAAGTGACCACGAAGGTTCAGAATAACCAGCCGATCATGTTCCAAAGGCTCACGGACCTCCTGATAGAAACGGTGAGACCAGCCTTTGCAAATGAGCGAGTCACACAATTGCTGCAGGGGAACGCAAAAAACTGGTCCGCTAAAACACAATTGCTTCTCGAACAACATTACGAATCAATGATTGATGCAACTGTACTGAACATATGTACCCAGACCAATCAAGCCCATTGGCCTGAAGCATTTGAGGTAGCGTCACACTGGGCGGACAGAAACTACAGAGGTAGAGTTAGTGCAGAGGCTATCGAACAAGCGGAGGCCTTAATTACGGCAGAGGTTTCAATTTGTGAGAGCTCGACGGCACAGAAAGCCCCCACAGAAACAATGGGGACCGGACTCCCTCGCACTTACGCTGCGGTCGCTGCCTCCACCAGCCGAGCCGCCACACAGGTCACTGCACCTCTGCCGACCGTACCTCCTACCAACACCACTCCTGAAAAACACACAATCAGTCAAAAACACGTAGAAACACAAACCTCTCCAACACTCTGTTTGCCAGAGAAAGCAGTCACCAACGCTCCTCCACATAGAGGAGATTGGTCCTTTGAGGAGGAAGCACCTCCCCAGGACCTGCCAGAGACCCCCCGGCCCATACAGGCTGGAGCACCTCAACCCTGTGAACAGAGGAAGAGAGCACAGAAGAGCCGCCACCTAAAAGCGGGAGTGGAACCCTCTTTAACGGTCCCTCCAATTCAGAGCCGCCCTGAGACACCGGTGCCGGAAATCTCTATTTTAGTTCCTCCACCTAAGGAGGAAGAGCCACAATTCAATGACAGGGTACCCACCCCTCAGGTTGAACTAACCCCACCAGAACCTAATGGTTCTCCACCTAGCCCTCCTGGGTTAGTGACAGATTGCAGATTGTTCCCCTTTCCCCCAATGTCTACTCCAATTGCTTTCTCAGATCACTCTCAACATAGTAAATGCAGTAAATTAGAAAATTAAAACAAACAAACAAAAAAGATCAATTACTCCATTCATCACACTAAAACCTACCCCACTCACCTGTTAATCCGGTCTGGACAGCCCGCTTTGGTGCAACCTGGCCGTGGACAACCCTCTCTGGTCGACCCATGGAAGAAAATTTAAAACAAACAAACAAAATGATCAATTACTCATTCATTACACCAAAACCTACCCCACTCACCTGTTAATCCGGTCTGGACAGCCCTCTGTAGTGCACCCCGAATGTTGGCAGCCCTCTTGGGTCGACCCCTGGAAGAATATTTAATAAAAAACAAACAATAGCAGTCATTTAATTCACTACATATAAAAAAAGATGTTATGTATGCAACTATGTATTGTGGATAGTGACTATATGTATTGTGTATAGTTTACAGAGTTTTAGTGTCAATACTACATTAAACTACTATATATAATGTATAATAATGCAATGGGGGAATATCTGTGGTCCTGATAATGCCAAATGTCTGATGTTACCAGTAAAAAGTAGCCTACGTTATTTTAAATATCTAGTCAGTGACAGTGCAAGTAGATTAGTCTAAAATAATTCTGTATTTTCATTTTTTTTTTTTTTATAAAATTTTCTGTAGACAAATAAAGGGTGTTTCAACAGATGTAAAATGAAACAAGGTGTCTGAAAGAAAAAGAAAATCAACAGAACAGTTCCACACAGCAATATAGACCCCCACCCATTAACCCCCCCATCCCGCCCCTAAGGCCACCCGTAGCACTCACAAGTAGATAAAAAAAACACAACAATAATAATAATAATAATAATAATAAAATAAACTAGTAAATACATAGACGAGAAAGTACGTAAACGGAAAAATAAAATTAAAATAAATCAATAAAAATAAATCAATAATAATAAGACAGTAAACAAAAGAAGAAAAGTCTCCCTCCTCCCCCCAGAAGTCTAATCAGGCGGTCTTGACATCTCGGTAAGACCTTCAATAGTAGTCAGTACAGGGTTCCAGGGCTCCAAGTTTTATGAAATGATCTCAGCGAACCTTTAAGAGAATGTCTAAATTTTTCAAGGTGGATGCATTGCAATACTTCTCTTATCCAATCGTCATGTGATGGAGAAGTATGCTTCCATTTAAGGAGGATGGCACGCCTGGCCAGCAAAGTAGTAAAGGCAATGATGCAGTGCGCAGTAGCTGGTATACATGTGGTTGGGGAAAGGCCGAACAGGACAGTCAAGGAATTGGGGACAATAGTGTAATTGAGGGCCTGTGAGAGGGTTCTGAAAATGTCGGACCAATAATCTGATAGCGCCGGGCATGACCAGAACATGTGAAGATGATATATTTCTGTATTTTCAGCTTCAGAATCATGAATTATTGTATTCATATGTCTTGGGAGTATGGCAATAATACCGAATCGTGACGTGAGGGTGTCGTTACACCCCTACTGAAGTGTTAACGGAAGCGAAACACGATGTTGCAGGAGGCGTACAGGAGACTAGCGCAGCGCTGCAAGACTCACTTTGAGACGGAGGTCCAGCGTGACGTGACCTCGTTCGAGGAGTCTCGACTGCAGGACCTGCTCGTCCTCACGGCTCGCGCTCCGGCTCTGGCTTCACTGTCACTTCAGGACGACTTACAACAGGTCTGGGATCAGACACTCTCAGATCTGGTGGAAAGACGACAACAGTACCTGCAGGTGTGATCATGTTCATTGTTTGGCAACAGGCCACCAGCAAACACCCTTCATGTTTACTCAATTCACAAATTGATCTACATTCTACGTCTAATTGTGTGTTCATCAGAAACTGGAGTGTGTTCTAAGGGTTCTGGAGGACGGCTCGGTGCTCGTGTCAGAGGAGCGTCAGCACAGGACTTGTGCGCTCATGGATCTCACGGCTCTGCTACCGTGTCCTCCGTCCGCCGCTATTGTACAGCTCCACGAGCAACAGATCACGCGTCGCACTAAAACCCTCGAGCATCTGAAAGCACATGCGTTCTACGTCTAATTGTGTGTTCATCAGAAACTGGAGTGTGTTCTAAGGGTTCTGGAGGACGGTGTAGCCAAACACTCGGTGCTCGTGTCAGAGGAGCGTCAGCACAGGACTTGTGCGCTCATGGATCTCACGGCTCTGCTACCGTGTCCTCCGTCCGCCGCTATTGTACAGCTCCACGAGCAACAGATCACGCGTCGCACTAAAACCCTCGAGCATCTGAAAGCACATACGTTCTACGTCTAATTGTGTGTTCATCAGAAACTGGAGTGTGTTCTAAGGGTTCTGGAGGACGGCTCGGTGCTCGTGTCAGAGGAGCGTCAGCACAGGACTTGTGCGCTCATGGATCTCACGGCTCTGCTACCGTGTCCTCCGTCCGCCGCTATTGTACAGCTACACGAGCAACAGATCACGCGTCGCACTAAAACCCTCGAGCATCTGAAAGCACACACGTTCTACGTCTAATTGTGTGTTCATCAGAAACTGGAGTGTGTTCTAAGGGTTCTGGAGGACGGTGTAGCCAAACACTCGGTGCTCGAGTCAGAGGAGCGTCAGCACAGGACTTGTGCGCTCATGGATCTCACGGCTCTGCTACCGTGTCCTCCGTCCGCCGCTATTGTACAGCTCCACGAGCAACAGATCACGCGTCGCACTAAAACCCTCGAGCATCTGAAAGCACATACGTTCTACGTCTAATTGTGTGTTCATCAGAAACTGGAGTGTGTTCTAAGGGTTCTGGAGGACGGTGTAGCCAAACACTCGGTGCTCGTGTCAGAGGAGCGTCAGCACAGGACTTGTGCGCTCATGGATCTCACGGCTCTGCTACCGTGTCCTCCGTCCGCCGCTATTGTACAGCTCCACGAGCAACAGATCACGCGTCGCACTAAAACCCTCGAGCATCTGAAAGCACATACGTTCTACGTCTAATTGTGTGTTCATCAGAAACTGGAGTGTGTTCTAAGGGTTCTGGAGGACGGTGTAGCCAAACACTCGGTGCTCGTGTCAGAGGAGCGTCAGCACAGGACTTGTGCGCTCATGGATCTCACGGCTCTGCTACCGTGTCCTCCGTCCGCCGCTATTGTACAGCTCCACGAGCAACAGATCACGCGTCGCACTAAAACCCTCGAGCATCTGAAAGCACATACGTTCTACGTCTAATTGTGTGTTCATCAGAAACTGGAGTGTGTTCTAAGGGTTCTGGAGGACGGTGTAGCCAAACACTCGGTGCTCGTGTCAGAGGAGCGTCAGCACAGGACTTGTGTGCTCATGGATCTCACGGCTCTGCTACCGTGTCCTCCGTCCGCCGCTATTGTACAGCTCCACGAGCAACAGATCACGCGTCGCACTAAAACCCTCGAGCATCTGAAAGCACATACGTTCTACGTCTAATTGTGTGTTCATCAGAAACTGGAGTGTGTTCTAAGGGTTCTGGAGGACGGCTCGGTGCTCGTGTCAGAGGAGCGTCAGCACAGGACTTGTGCGCTCATGGATCTCACGGCTCTGCTACCGTGTCCTCCGTCCGCCGCTATTGTACAGCTACACGAGCAACAGATCACGCGTCGCACTAAAACCCTCGAGCATCTGAAAGCACACACGTTCTACGTCTAATTGTGTGTTCATCAGAAACTGGAGTGTGTTCTAAGGGTTCTGGAGGACGGTGTAGCCAAACACTCGGTGCTCGTGTCAGAGGAGCGTCAGCACAGGACTTGTGCGCTCATGGATCTCACGGCTCTGCTACCGTGTCCTCCGTCCGCCGCTATTGTACAGCTCCACGAGCAACAGATCACGCGTCGCACTAAAACCCTCGAGCATCTGAAAGCACATACGTTCTACGTCTAATTGTGTGTTCATCAGAAACTGGAGTGTGTTCTAAGGGTTCTGGAGGACGGCTCGGTGCTCGTGTCAGAGGAGCGTCAGCATAGGACTTGTGCGCTCATGGATCTCACGGCTCTGCTACCGTGTCCTCCGTCTGCCGCTATTGTACAGCTCCACGAGCAACAGATCACGCGTCGCACTAAAACCCTCGAGCATCTGAAAGCACATACGTTCTACGTCTAATTGTGTGTTCATCAGAAACTGGAGTGTGTTCTAAGGGTTCTGGAGGACGGTGTAGCCAAACACTCGGTGCTCGTGTCAGAGGAGCGTCAGCACAGGACTTGTGCGCTCATGGATCTCACGGCTCTGCTACCGTGTCCTCCGTCCGCCGCTATTGTACAGCTACACGAGCAACAGATCACGCGTCGCACTAAAACCCTCGAGCATCTGAAAGCACACACGTTCTACGTCTAATTGTGTGTTCATCAGAAACTGGAGTGTGTTCTAAGGGTTCTGGAGGACGGTGTAGCCAAACACTCGGTGCTCGAGTCAGAGGAGCGTCAGCACAGGACTTGTGCGCTCATGGATCTCACGGCTCTGCTACCGTGTCCTCCGTCCGCCGCTATTGTACAGCTCCACGAGCAACAGATCACGCGTCGCACTAAAACCCTCGAGCATCTGAAAGCACATACGTTCTACGTCTAATTGTGTGTTCATCAGAAACTGGAGTGTGTTCTAAGGGTTCTGGAGGACGGTGTAGCCAAACACTCGGTGCTCGTGTCAGAGGAGCGTCAGCACAGGACTTGTGCGCTCATGGATCTCACGGCTCTGCTACAGTGTCCTCCGTCCGCCGCTATTGTGCAGCTCCACGAGCAACAGATCACGCGTCGCACTAAAACCCTCGAGCATCTGAAAGCACACACGTTCTACGTCTAATTGTGTGTTCATCAGAAACTGGAGTGTGTTCTAAGGGTTCTGGAGGACGGCTCGGTGCTCGTGTCAGAGGAGCGTCAGCACAGGACTTGTGCGCTCATGGATCTCACGGCTCTGCTACCGTGTCCTCCGTCCGCCGCTATTGTACAGCTCCACGAGCAACAGATCACGCGTCGCACTAAAACCCTCGAGCATCTGAAAGCACATACGTTCTACGTCTAATTGTGTGTTCATCAGAAACTGGAGTGTGTTCTAAGGGTTCTGGAGGACGGTGTAGCCAAACACTCGGTGCTCGTGTCAGAGGAGCGTCAGCACAGGACTTGTGCGCTCATGGATCTCACGGCTCTGCTACCGTGTCCTCCGTCCGCCGCTATTGTGCAGCTCCACGAGCAACAGATCACGCGTCGCACTAAAACCCTCGAGCATCTGAAAGCACACACGTTCTACGTCTAATTGTGTGTTCATCAGAAACTGGAGTGTGTTCTAAGGGTTCTGGAGGACGGCTCGGTGCTCGTGTCAGAGGAGCGTCAGCACAGGACTTGTGCGCTCATGGATCTCACGGCTCTGCTACCGTGTCCTCCGTCCGCCGCTATTGTACAGCTCCACGAGCAACAGATCACGCGTCGCACTAAAACCCTCGAGCATCTGAAAGCACATACGTTCTACGTCTAATTGTGTGTTCATCAGAAACTGGAGTGTGTTCTAAGGGTTCTGGAGGACGGTGTAGCCAAACACTCGGTGCTCGTGTCAGAGGAGCGTCAGCACAGGACTTGTGCGCTCATGGATCTCACGGCTCTGCTACCGTGTCCTCCGTCCGCCGCTATTGTACAGCTACACGAGCACGTAACTTTATATGTTACGATCCCATCAAATTAATTATGGATCGGCATAACATATAAAAGACCACAGAGATTCGATGACAGTGTAAATAAATAATTTTAATTAAGTGATTCGCCTTAGCGTACGCAGAGCATGGTGGCAAAAATAAACATAACAAAAACAAAAGAAAACCCTGACCCACACTGTTCTTCAAAGCGGATGAAACTTGCCTGCCTCCCGTTCAAAACAAAAGACAGAGTTTGTGTGAGTCTTCCGGGTCCTCTTTCTCCTGCTCTCCACTAATCTGTACTAAATAATATGCAAAAACCCATCACCAGTTACCACCAGCTGTAAATAAATACAATAAACTAAAAATAACAAACAATCCCATATCGGGATCGTGCTTGTGAAACCAACATTGAACAAGCTCTAAACAAGTTCAAAGGAAGCAGCAGGCCGAGCACGCGTCGGAGCTTGTGCTCCGTCTGCTACCAGGAGCGGATGGGAAGTGAGAGAGAGCCCACGGTCTCCAGACTAGGCGTCTTTAAAACAGTTGCCCCGCCCACAATCACAGCCGGCGGGACCTCACGTGATCTGTATAGGAAATTAAAAACAGATAGAAATAACCGCACTCAGCAGCAAGTAACCGTGGCCATTTAGCAACGTAACACCTCCACCCTTAAAGAAAATAAATTGTTGTTTAAATGACAATATAAAATATACAAACCATTAATGTTCAGCAGAAAAAAAAAAAAACTACTAAACTAAACAGAAAAAAAAATTAAGGTGCAATCAATACACATTTTTTTTTTTTTAAACACAATTTATTTACAATATTTTCCTTCAAGCACGGGACAATGCATCTGCAACTACATTGTCGCGTCCTCGGATGTGCCTAATCTGCAAGTTGTACCCTTGCAAAATCAAACTCCACCGCATTAAGCGCTGGTTAGAATTGCGCATGCGATCGAGAAAAACCAATGGGTTGTGGTCGGTGTATACCACAACCGGACATGCGGCACCTCCGACATAGACCTCAAAGTGCTGAAAGGCAAGCACAAGAGCAAGGGCTTCCTTTTCTATGGTCGAATAAGCACGCTGATGTCGGTTAAACTTGCGCGAGAAGAAACAGACAGGATGTTCAAAACCCTCCTCGTCATGCTGCAAAAGAACAGCCCCCGCTCCAAGGTCGCTCGCATCAACAGCGAGGGAAAAAGGCCGGGAAAAGTCAGGAGCAGCCAACACAGGCGCAGTAGTCAGCAATGCTTTAACGGACTCGAAAGCCAGTTGGCTCCGTGAAGTCCAGTCGAAGGTCACTTTTGAACTGAGCAAATCAGTGAGGGGTGAGGCAAAAATTTCTCTGCTTTTGCAAAATGACCGGTAGTAACCTACCATGCCCAGAAAACGGCGGAGTTCGCGACGAGTGGTTGGAGGAGGATAATTCAAAATCGCCTCAACTTTTGACTGGACAGGACGCACCTGCCCACGGCCAACCACTTTACCCAAATACACCACGGTGGCCTGGCCAAACTCACATTTAGCTAGATTGATGGTTAAATTAGCTTCTGATAGCCTGTGAAACACAGTAGAAAGATGGGCCATATGCGAAGGCCAGGTGGCACTATAAATGACCAAATCGTCTAAATAGGCCTCGCAATTAGGCACACCATCAAGAACGCCGTTGATAAGCCTTTGAAAGGTGGTGGGAGCGTTCCGAAGGCCGAAGGCCATGGCGGTGTACTGTAGGAAGTGGTCGGGTGTCACAAAAGCTGAAATCTCTTTGGCACGGAGTGTCAACGGAACTTGCCAGTAACCCTTTAATAGGTCGATTTTACTGACAAATACCGCCGAGCCCAAACGATCAACACAATCGTCAATACGTGGTAATGGGTAACTATCAGGTTTTGTAACAGCATTCACCCTCCTAAAATCCGTGCAAAAACGCATGGAACCATCACTTTTTGGCACCAGCAAACAAGGCGAACTCCATGGGCTACTACTAGCTTCTGCAATGCCATTTTTCAACATGAATTTTACCTCGCTTTGAAACAACAACCTTTTATGTGGATTTGTACGATACGGATGCTGTTTAATTGGACATGTAACCCCCACATCAATGTCATGTTCAATTGCCGTTGTTCGACGAGGCACATCAGGAAACAAACTCTCATTTTTTTTGATCAAGGAGATTAAATCGTTACGTTCTAATGTTGATAAATTAGACAAAAATAAGTCTAAATCATTAAGAACTTCAGAATTCTTCATTCTTCCTTCAATAACCTCCATCGATGGAGTACGACCCTCATCTTCAAGGTAAGGACTCGCCACAGCACCGTGTTGTACTGACAGAGACGCATTTTCTCCTTGTCCCACAACCGCCAGTGAAGAAACAACTTCAGCACCACGCGCCGTAGACAGCGCCGGTTTAGTTGCGCAAGCATTTTCACGGACAGTTGAAGTGCAAGGCGGGGTGAGTTCCGAGATTGAATCTTCTCCTCGATCACAGTACAATTTTAAACGGTTAATGTGACACAGTGTGGTCTTTCTCCTTCGGTCTGGAGTAGAGATGACATAATTCAAATCATTCATTCTGCGAGCAACGCGATAAGGTCCACTATAACGAGCATGTAAAGCGGAACCCATTCCCGGAATCAGCACAAGAACTTTATCACCAGGACTGAAACTTCGGGAAACAGCCTTCTGATCAAACCTCTGTTTCATTCTCTTCTGACAAAGACCTAAATTGTCTCTGGCCAACTGACATGCACGGCTGAGCCTATTACGCATGTTGGACACATAATCAGTCAAACTGGAACACTCTTTAGGCTCGGCGAGCCACGACTCTTTCAACAGCTTTAAAGGTCCACGAACCGTGTGTCCGAAAACCAGCTCTGAGGGGCTAAAACCCAAACTCTCCTGTACCACCTCGCGTACAGCAAAGAGAGTAAGCGGTACACCTTCATCCCAATCACGCTGGAACTCGAGGCAGAAACACTTAAGCATACTTTTCAAAGTTTGATGGAACCTCTCAAGTGCACCTTGAGTCTGTGGACGGTACGGGCTGGAGGTAACATGATGGACAGCGAGCTGACGCATAGCTTGCGCAAACGCACGGGACATAAAATTAGTACCGCGGTCGGTCTGAATGGTTTTCGGAAGGCCAAAAACAGAGAAGAAACCTATCAGGGCTTTAATAATGACAGGAGCTGTGATTTTACGGAGCGGTATGGCCTCTGGAAAACGAGTCAAGCTACACATTATGGTGAGTAACCACTGATTCCCAGATTTTGTTCGAGGCAATGGGCCAACACAGTCTAGTATAACGTGTTCAAACGGCTCAGACGTAACCGGAATCGGCTGTAAAGGCGCAGGCGGAATCACCTGGTTAGGTTTACCAGTGACCTGACATAGATGACATGTTCGGCAGTATCTCACGACATCTTTTTTAATACCTGGCCAGAAAAAATGGCGTAAAATTCTGTCAGTAGTCTTATTTACGCCAAGATGACCCGCGAAGTGATGGTCATGAGCTATACTCAGAACGTTATCACGAAAAGAAATTGGGACAACAATTTGAAAGAGAACTCTCCACTCATCTTGCGCTGAGGCCATAAGAGGTCTCCACTTGCGCATTAAGACACCATCTCGTAAAAAATAGCCGTGCGGCGAATGCTCAATGTCTTCTTCAGACATAGCTTCTGAAAGAAGAGAAGACAGAGATGGGTCAATTTTCTGTTCCTTGATAAGCTGCTCTCGACTCATAGACAAATTAGGAACATCAGAGGAAAACGACAGTGAAGCAGAAGTCAAAGACAAATCACTATCGCTAGAGAGTGAAGGTCGAGCAATAAAAGTATCACTAAGATCAAGTTGATCCTCAATTTCACTTTTTTTTTCTTTCTTCGCCATCGCACGAGTTACCACGCTAGAGGTGAAAACCTCAGGGAAATTAATTGACAGGTCATCGGTACATGATTTTGAAAATGCATGAGACACTATTGGGCAAGGCAAAACTTTTCCACCACACAAATCGTTACCAAGCAGCACAGCTACATTTTCAACAGGCAGAGAAGGGCGTACGCCCACGGTAACTTTGCCAGTGACTAATTCAGACCCAAGAGAAATCTCATGCAGAGGGACATTAACATAACCCATTTCAAATCCACGCCCAAGAATACTATCCCCAGTAAAAGTCTTCTCACTAAAAGGCAACACATCTTGTACGATAAAGCTCTGTGAAGCGCCAGTGTCACGCAGAATTTTTACAGGAATTTTTAAGCGTTCACCGGGCAAAGAGACAAAGCCATCCATTATAAAAGGCGCAAAACTGTGGTTATCAGTATCGTCCCTACTCACAGGCAAGTTCGAAACACACAACCCTACCTCTGATCTACCAGAAGCTGGTTGACTCGCTACCTTATTTTTACGTTTCAGAGAATAACACTCTGCCAGAACATGACCACGTTTCTTACAGTACGCGCAGGTCGGAGCTGTAGCGTTAAACCCCGACGGACGCCAGTCTGAAGAGCGGCCAGAAACAGGCACGGTTTCTCTAGAACCCTTGGACACATTTGGATGACTAGAAACGTTTTGTGAAAATTTTGAATTAGAAGGAACACGCTTGTGTGTGAGTACATACTCATCCGCAAGTACAGCTGCACGAGCCGGAGTCAGATTCTGATGCTCACTAACATGGGTAGCGACTATTTGAGGAAGGCCATTTTTAAAATCTTCAAGAATAATCAAATCACGAAGAGATTGAAAGGTTGTCACTTCTTGCGAGCTAAGCCAGCGATCAAATAGCATTTCTTTTTCTCTAACAAACTCGACATGTGTAAGAGCTTCAGGTTTATGATAATTGCGAAATTTCTGTCGATACGCCTCAGGCACAAGAGCATAAATGCGCAAAACAGCATGTTTAACTTTCTCGTAATCTGCTGCGTCTTCCAGGATTAACGAGGAATAAGCTTCCTGCGCTTTCCCAGTAAAAACACACTGTAACGTCATGGTCCAAATTTCTTTGGGCCATTTAAATGTTGTTGCTACGCGCTCGAAATGTGCAAAAAACTTATCAACTTCGCTCTCATTAAAAGGTGGAACAAGGCGAATGTTACGAGTTATGTCAAATTGATCTTGCCTAACAGAAACACCAGCCTCACGAGCCTTCAGCTCGAGCTCTTTAATACGTAATGCCTGCGCAAACTCAAGATCTTTCAATCTAAATTCATGTTCTCTCTTCTCCCGTTCTCGTACCGTCTGTCTATCAGCCTCTAATCTAGTTTTTTCGCGTTCCCATTCAATTTCCTTCTCTCTTAACTGTAAACGTTTTAATTCTAGTGCTGCCTTACTAGGTGAAGGTGGAGGTTCAATAGGAAAACGCTTACCCTCAGACAATGTAGATGCATCCGGAGATACTTTCAAAAATACTCCAAGTTCTCGCAAACCTTCAAGAAGCCTATCCTGAAGTTCAGCCTTGGAAGGGTTACCACTCACCTCAAGTTTATAGTGGCCAGCAATTCTAACAAGGTCATCACGCGTAGCAGTTAAGAAAACCTCCTGTGAAGGAGCGAGAATAAAGGCATCTAAATTAAACATTGCGTTAAATAAGAATAAGTCCACCCTAAACGAAAAAAATTAAATACACTAAAGAAAAGTCACAGAAAATCCACGGCATAATTAACAAAAGGCGATCACAGCAAACTAATGCGCACTCACAGCGCGCAGTGCGACCACCACAGAGAAAGATTTTCACTAAGAGAAAATCGAACTTCTTCAAAAACGTCAAAAAAAAAAAAAAAAGACAAATATGGTTCAAAACCCGGCTAAACGAGCCCCCATTTATATGTTACGATCCCATCAAATTAATTATGGATCGGCATAACATATAAAAGACCACAGAGATTCGATGACAGTGTAAATAAATAATTTTAATTAAGTGATTCGCCTTAGCGTACGCAGAGCATGGTGGCAAAAATAAACATAACAAAAACAAAAGAAAACCCTGACCCACACTGTTCTTCAAAGCGGATGAAACTTGCCTGCCTCCCGTTCAAAACAAAAGACAGAGTTTGTGTGAGTCTTCCGGGTCCTCTTTCTCCTGCTCTCCACTAATCTGTACTAAATAATATGCAAAAACCCATCACCAGTTACCACCAGCTGTAAATAAATACAATAAACTAAAAATAACAAACAATCCCATATCGGGATCGTGCTTGTGAAACCAACATTGAACAAGCTCCAAACAAGTGCAAAGGAAGCAGCAGGCCGAGCACGCGTCGGAGCTTGTGCTCCGTCTGCTACCAGGAGCGGATGGGAAGTGAGAGAGAGCCCACGGTCTCCAGACTAGGCGTCTTTAAAACAGTTGCCCCGCCCACAATCACAGCCGGCGGGACCTCACGTGATCTGTATAGGAAATTAAAAACAGATAGAAATAACCGCACTCAGCAGCAAGTAACCGTGGCCATTTAGCAACGTAACAGCGTCGCACTAAAACCCTCGAGCATCTGAAAGCACATGCGTTCTACGTCTAATTGTGTGTTCATCAGAAACTGGAGTGTGTTCTAAGGGTTCTGGAGGACGGCTCGGTGCTCGTGTCAGAGGAGCGTCAGCACAGGACTTGTGCGCTCATGGATCTCACGGCTCTGCTACCGTGTCCTCCGTCCGCCGCTATTGTACAACTACACGAGCAACAGATCACGCGTCGCACTAAAACCCTCGAGCATCTGAAAGCACATACGTTCTACGTCTAATTGTGTGTTCATCAGAAACTGGAGTGTGTTCTAAGGGTTCTGGAGGACGGTGTAGCCAAACACTCGGTGCTCGTGTCAGAGGAGCGTCAGCACAGGACTTGTGCGCTCATGGATCTCACGGCTCTGCTACCGTGTCCTCTGTCCGCCGCTATTGTACAACTACACGAGCAACAGATCACGCGTCGCACTAAAACCCTCGAGCATCTGAAAGCACATACGTTCTACGTCTAATTGTGTGTTCATCAGAAACTGGAGTGTGTTCTAAGGGTTCTGGAGGACGGTGTAGCCAAACACTCGGTGCTCGTGTCAGAGGAGCGTCAGCATAGGACTTGTGCGCTCATGGATCTCACGGCTCTGCTACCGTGTCCTCCGTCCGCCGCTATTGTACAGCTCCACGAGCAACAGATCACGCGTCGCACTAAAACCCTCGAGCATCGGAAAGCACATACGTTCTACGTCTAATTGTGTGTTCATCAGAAACTGGAGTGTGTTCTAAGGGTTCTGGAGGACGGCTCGGTGCTCGTGTCAGAGGAGCGTCAGCACAGGACTTGTGCGCTCATGGATCTCACGGCTCTGCTATTGTACAACTACACGAGCAACAGATCACGCGTCGCACTAAAACCCTCGAGCATCTGAAAGCACATACGTTCTACGTCTAATTGTGTGTTCATCAGAAACTGGAGTGTGTTCTAAGGGTTCTGGAGGACGGCTCGGTGCTCGTGTCAGAGGAGCGTCAGCATAGGACTTGTGCACTCATGGATCTCACGGCTCTGCTACCGTGTCCTCCGTCTGCCGCTATTGTACAGCTACACGAGCAACAGATCACGCGTCGCACTAAAACCCTCGAGCATCTGAAAGCACATACGTTCTACGTCTAATTGTGTGTTCATCAGAAAATGGAGTGTGTTCTAAGGGTTCTGGAGGACGGCTCGGTGCTCGTGTCAGAGGAGCGTCAGCATAGGACTTGTGCGCTCATGGATCTCACGGCTCTGCTACCGTGTCCTCCGTCTGCCGCTATTGTACAGCTCCACGAGCAACAGATCACGCGTCGCACTAAAACCCTCGAGCATCTGAAAGCACATACGTTCTACGTCTAATTGTGTGTTCATCAGAAACTGGAGTGTGTTCTAAGGGTTCTGGAGGACGGTGTAGCCAAACACTCGGTGCTCGTGTCAGAGGAGCGTCAGCACAGGACTTGTGCGCTCATGGATCTCACGGCTCTGCTACCGTGTCCTCCGTCCGCCGCTATTGTACAGCTCCACGAGCAACAGATCACGCGTCGCACTAAAACCCTCGAGCATCTGAAAGCACACACGTTCTACGTCTAATTGTGTGTTCATCAGAAACTGGAGTGTGTTCTAAGGGTTCTGGAGGACGGTGTAGCCAAACACTCGGTGCTCGTGTCAGAGGAGCGTCAGCACAGGACTTGTGCGCTCATGGATCTCACGGCTCTGCTACCGTGTCCTCCGTCCGCCGCTATTGTACAGCTCCACGAGCAACAGATCACGCGTCGCACTAAAACCCTCGAGCATCTGAAAGCACATACGTTCTACGTCTAATTGTGTGTTCATCAGAAACTGGAGTGTGTTCTAAGGGTTCTGGAGGACGGCTCGGTGCTCGTGCCAGAGGAGCGTCAGCACAGGACTTGTGCGCTCATGGATCTCACGGCTCTGCTACCGTGTCCTCCGTCCGCCGCTATTGTACAGCTACACGAGCAACAGATCACGCGTCGCACTAAAACCCTCGAGCATCTGAAAGCACACACGTTCTACGTCTAATTGTGTGTTCATCAGAAACTGGAGTGTGTTCTAAGGGTTCTGGAGGACGGCTCGGTGCTCGTGTCAGAGGAGCGTCAGCACAGGACTTGTGCGCTCATGGATCTCACGGCTCTGCTACCGTGTCCTCCGTCCGCCGCTATTGTACAGCTCCACGAGCAACAGATCACGCGTCGCACTAAAACCCTTGAGCATCTGAAAGCACATACGTTCTACGTCTAATTGTGTGTTCATCAGAAACTGGAGTGTGTTCTAAGGGTTCTGGAGGACGGCTCGGTGCTCGTGTCAGAGGAGCGTCAGCACAGGACTTGTGCGCTCATGGATCTCACGGCTCTGCTACCGTGTCCTCCGTCCGCCGCTATTGTACAGCTACACGAGCAACAGATCACGCGTCGCACTAAAACCCTCGAGCATCTGAAAGCACATACGTTCTACGTCTAATTGTGTGTTCATCAGAAACTGGAGTGTGTTCTAAGGGTTCTGGAGGACGGCTCGGTGCTCGTGTCAGAGGAGCGTCAGCACAGGACTTGTGCGCTCATGGATCTCACGGCTCTGCTACCGTGTCCTCCGTCCGCCGCTATTGTACAGCTACACGAGCAACAGATCACGCGTCGCACTAAAACCCTCGAGCATCTGAAAGCACATACGTTCTACGTCTAATTGTGTGTTCATCAGAAACTGGAGTGTGTTCTAAGG
The DNA here is from genome assembly GCF_949319135.1 of Squalius cephalus. NCBI lineage: Eukaryota > Metazoa > Chordata > Actinopteri > Cypriniformes > Leuciscidae > Squalius > Squalius cephalus. Next base: position 805,079 of record NC_137125.1, on the reverse strand, counting down.
GTTCTGGAGGACGGCTCGGTGCTCGTGTCAGAGGAGCGTCAGCACAGGACTTGTGCGCTCATGGATCTCACGGCTCTGCTACCGTGTCCTCCGTCCGCCGCTATTGTACAGCTCCACGAGCAACAGATCACGCGTCGCACTAAAACCCTTGAGCATCTGAAAGCACATACGTTCTACGTCTAATTGTGTGTTCATCAGAAACTGGAGTGTGTTCTAAGGGTTCTGGAGGACGGCTCGGTGCTCGTGTCAGAGGAGCGTCAGCACAGGACTTGTGCGCTCATGGATCTCACGGCTCTGCTACCGTGTCCTCCGTCCGCCGCTATTGTACAGCTCCACGAGCAACAGATCACGCGTCGCACTAAAACCCTCGAGCATCTGAAAGCACATACGTTCTACGTCTAATTGTGTGTTCATCAGAAACTGGAGTGTGTTCTAAGGGTTCTGGAGGACGGCTCGGTGCTCGTGTCAGAGGAGCGTCAGCACAGGACTTGTGCGCTCATGGATCTCACGGCTCTGCTACCGTGTCCTCCGTCCGCCGCTATTGTACAGCTACACGAGCAACAGATCACGCGTCGCACTAAAACCCTCGAGCATCTGAAAGCACACACGTTCTACGTCTAATTGTGTGTTCATCAGAAACTGGAGTGTGTTCTAAGGGTTCTGGAGGACGGTGTAGCCAAACACTCGGTGCTCGTGTCAGAGGAGCGTCAGCACAGGACTTGTGCGCTCATGGATCTCACGGCTCTGCTACCGTGTCCTCCGTCCGCCGCTATTGTACAGCTCCACGAGCAACAGATCACGCGTCGCACTAAAACCCTCGAGCATCTGAAAGCACACACGTTCTACGTCTAATTGTGTGTTCATCAGAAACTGGAGTGTGTTCTAAGGGTTCTGGAGGACGGCTCGGTGCTCGTGTCAGAGGAGCGTCAGCACAGGACTTGTGCGCTCATGGATCTCACGGCTCTGCTACCGTGTCCTCCGTCCGCCGCTATTGTACAGCTCCACGAGCAACAGATCACGCGTCGCACTAAAACCCTCGAGCATCTGAAAGCACATACGTTCTACGTCTAATTGTGTGTTCATCAGAAACTGGAGTGTGTTCTAAGGGTTCTGGAGGACGGCTCGGTGCTCGTGTCAGAGGAGCGTCAGCATAGGACTTGTGCGCTCATGGATCTCACGGCTCTGCTACCGTGTCCTCCGTCCGCCGCTATTGTACAGCTACACGAGCAACAGATCACGCGTCGCACTAAAACCCTCGAGCATCTGAAAGCACATACGTTCTACGTCTAATTGTGTGTTCATCAGAAACTGGAGTGTGTTCTAAGGGTTCTGGAGGACGGCTCGGTGCTCGTGTCAGAGGAGCGTCAGCACAGGACTTGTGCGCTCATGGATCTCACGGCTCTGCTACCGTGTCCTCCGTCCGCCGCTATTGTACAGCTCCACGAGCAACAGATCACGCGTCGCACTAAAACCCTCGAGCATCTGAAAGCACATGCGTTCTACGTCTAATTGTGTGTTCATCAGAAACTGGAGTGTGTTCTAAGGGTTCTGGAGGACGGCTCGGTGCTCGTGTCAGAGGAGCGTCAGCACAGGACTTGTGCGCTCATGGATCTCACGGCTCTGCTACCGTGTCCTCCGTCCGCCGCTATTGTACAGCTCCACGAGCAACAGATCACGCGTCGCACTAAAACCCTCGAGCATCTGAAAGCACATGCGTTCTACGTCTAATTGTGTGTTCATCAGAAACTGGAGTGTGTTCTAAGGGTTCTGGAGGACGGTGTAGCCAAACACTCGCTGCTCGTGTCAGAGGAGCGTCAGCACAGGACTTGTGCGCTCATGGATCTCACGGCTCTGCTACCGTGTCCTCCGTCCGCCGCTATTGTACAGCTCCACGAGCAACAGATCACGCGTCGCACTAAAGCCTACTACAGCCGCTGCTCAGACTCAGATGACGATGATTCGAGCGGCGAGATCTCAGACCTGCAGTGATTCCACAGAGCAAAAGACAAAAACAGATTAAAACCTGTAACAGATGGTTATATCTTAATCTCTGCGGTGAAACATCATGGCACACAAACAGCTCAGTTACTGAACATCCATTTATTCTTATCCTTCTCTATACAACCTTCTATATCCTTTACTGCACTGGAGTGTAGTAGTAGTCTCCCCCTTTTAGTCTCAACATCTCTTATTATCATTTCACATACGGTACTTATATTCCCATGGTTGCATATTTTCTTTTCTCAGGGAACAAACATATCAATAACATAACATTCAACTTTCTTTCCTAAACTGGAAGCCAGGGTAGACTGCCTGGACATTCCTGACTCTACTGAAGGGATTATTCTGCCCTTTTCTTGACAGCAGGTCTTCCTATGCTAAATCAGTTTATAAGTCCATTCTTTCTGGTGGACAGGAAATCCTACCCGACCTTGTCACTGTACCGTTGACAACTTGCTGAGCTGGTTCTGGAAGAACTGTAAGATGAGCTCTAATCCTTCTCAGTGTTCCCATCTCAGTTTCTACCTGATACGATCTGGGCGTTGATGCTTCTTCCTGGACCGTTCCAGTGGTTTTCGATGTCCTGATCCACACTTTCTGTCCAGGAATGATGACTGGTAGATTTTTCACTCTGTGTCTAGATCTGAATGTTTCTTGTTGTTTCTCTTTTAACAAGCTACAGGGTTCGTACGGGTGTTTGAAATCCTTGAAAATGCTTGAATTTTGATGTAGTATTTTCAAGGTTTGAAAAGTGCTTAAATTTGGGATAAAATGCTTGAAAATGCTTGAAATTGTAACTGTATTTCTTTCACAACAAATACCTATCTGACTGATTATTAGTTTGTTTATTAAATGGAGAAATAAAATGTAGCCCTTCAGATACAGAGCGATTAGCGTAGCTTGTCTGAGCAAAGGTAGGCAGAGTTTTCATTTTGATTTTCGCGCTTGTTTGGATGCCCCGTTTTTATTGGCCGCGCGGGTAATCGCCACTGACTGACAGTGCAGCGGCAAAAGTTGAACTATTTTTGACCGCGGCGAGCTCAGCTCGCCAATGCTTTGGTCGACGCAGCAACAAAACAAAAGGACGTAATTATCTCTATCTCTGAATATAAATACATTGTTAAATATTGTTAAATACAATAGAGTAACATAAAGCAGACATACTAGTAATAGGGCTGTGTCGGTAAACTTGACAACCGCACCACCATGGCTGAGAACTGGCGTGGTGCGCCAAAACAAATTTTTTTGTATTTGACTGCTGTTTTATGTGAATATTATGACACGAGTGAAGCACAAAGCTTTGTTTACAAAAGAAAAAATAGGTTAGCAATTAAATGTTACATCGCAGCCATGGAAACGTTTGGATTCATGACGAATGAGAGAGTTGTGTGTGAGCCCATAACTTTAAGCTTGTCGGCTTTGAATTCTGGTTTGCGATCTGGTCACCTGATTATCAGCGAATTTAACAATATTCCATTAGTTGTTATTCCATAAAGAAAGCTTGAATTGTCTACTTTTAAACTAAACAATTAAAAACGAAAAGAAACCGACTAGCCTACTCTCTGCTTATAATCCGTATGAAGTGTACATTTCTCTGTAAGTTAACGTTATATAGGCGCGTTCACTGCGAAGATGACGAGTCAGCATCATCAACTTCATCTTTGCGGCCCGACACTGACACAGAAAACGCTAGTTTATTAATAAACAATTAAAATGCCTCCTTGCTATATTTGACACATTCATAATCATTATAATATAATAATAATAATAACTTTATTCTTATATAGCGCCTTTAAAGCAGCTTCTCAAGGCGCTTTACATACTAGAACAAGCAAATTTAAAATACGACACTAAAATAAAATACAATACAACAATACAACAAGATACAAAAAATTAAATAAAAAATCAAGTAAAAGCTAACTTAAAAAAATGCTTTTTTAAAAGAGATTTGAAATTACTTAGAGACTGTGCATCTCTGATATTTGGAGGAAGAGCATTCCAAAGCCTAGGAGCATAAGATGAGAAAGCCCTGTCCCCCACAGTACGCAATCGAGTCTGTGGGACTGCCAATAGACCAGCTTGTGAAGAGCGTAAATGACGCTTGGGTGTGTATAAAGTTAAAAGCGCAGACAGATATTGAGGTGCCAAACCATGCAGTGCCTTATATGTGAGCATAAGGATTTTAAAAAATCAACTCGGAACCTGACCGGGAGCCAGTGCAAAGACTTTAAAATCAGTGTAATATGCTAATTTCTCCTGATTCCAGTCAAGATCCTAGCAGCAGAATTTTGTACACATTGTAATTTAAGTGTGGTTTTAGGAACCCCAGAAAGAAGTGCATTGCAATAGTCAATGCGGGAAAAAACAAAGGTATTAATAAGCCTTTCAGTTACCGAGAGGGATAGCATAGAGCGAAGTCTAGCAATGTTTCTGAGATGAAAAAAAAAAGAGTTCTTAGCAATGTACCGCACATGAGAGTCAAAGTCAAGTCAAGTCAAGTCAAGTTTATTTATATAGCGCTTTTCACAACATAGGTTGTATCAAAGCAGCTTCACAGTAATAAATTAAAACAATACATCAATGTTTGTTTCTAATGGAACGTCCATGTTTGGTAATGCTGATCAATAGTATCGTTGATTGATTAGTTAAATTAAATATCCAAATATCCCCAACTGAGCAAGCCAAAGGCAACAGTGGCAAGGAACCGAAAAACTCCATCAGGTGACCTAATGGAGAAAAAAAAAAAAAAAAAAAAAAAACCCCTTAGGAGAACCCGGGCTCAGTCGGGGGCCAGTTCTCCTCTGGCGTTTATGAACTAGAGACCGGATTTAACTGTAAGATTAAAAGTATTATATGAATGCCTGGCTGAAGAGATGTGTCTTTAATCTAGTTTTAAACTGGGAGAGCGAGTCTGAGCAACGAACAGTATCAGGAAGACTATTCCAGAGTTTTGGAGCTAAATGTGAAAATGCTCTCCCTCCTTTGGTGGATCTGGATATCCTAGGTATGACCAAACGCCTCGAATTTATTGATCTTAAAGAGCGCGATGGATTATAGGGCGATAGAAGATTCGTTAAATAGACTGGAGCTAAGCCGTTTAGGGCTTTATAAGTCAGTAGCAATACCTTGTAATTAATACGGGACTTTATAGGTAACCAATGCAGTGATGATAAAATTGGTGTTATATGATCATATTTTCTTGATCTAGTTAGAACTCTAGCGGCGGCATTTTGGACTAACTGTAGCTTGTTTATTGAGGATGCAGGACAACCAGCTAATAAAGCATTACAGTAATCTAGTCTCGAGGTCATGAATGCATGAACTAACTTTTCTGCGTCAGAAACTGATAGCATATTACGTAGCTTAGCAATGTTTCTAAGGTGGAAAAAGGCTGTTTTTGTAACATATGAAATATGATTTTCAAAAGACAGGTTGCAGTCTAATATAACACCCAGGTCTTTTACTGTAGAAGATGAAGTAACAGGACATCCTACTATGTTAAAGTTGTATTGTGAGAGGTTTTGTGGGTGGTTTTTTGAACCGATAAGTATTACCTCTGTCTTGTCTGGATTTAATAAAAGAAAATTGCGCGTCATCCAATCTTTTATATCTTTAACACACTCTGTCAATTTGGATAATTTAGCGTTTTCATCTGGCCGTGATGAAATATATATTTGAGTGTCATCAGCATAACAATGGAAACTAATTCCATGTTTCCTTATAATATTTCCAAGTGGCAGCATATATATTGAGAATAATAGAGGGCCTAACACAGATCCTTGCGGCACTCCATAGTTTACTGGAGTTATGATCGAATTTTCTCCATTTAAATAAACAATATGGTAGCGGTCAGATAAATACGATCTAAACCAGCTTAGTGCTTGTCCTTGAACACCAGTATAATTTTGTAGTCGATCTAAGAGTATTGTATGATCTATAGTATCGAACGCAGCACTAAGATCAAGTAAAACTAGTATTGAGATATAGCCTTGGTCAGAAGCTAAAAGTAAATCATTTGTGATTTTAACGAGCGCAGTTTCAGTGCTATGATGCGGCCTGAACCCAGACTGAAACTTTTCATAGACGTCATTTTCTTGTAAGAAAGAGCCCAGTTGAGCGGACACAACTTTTTCTAGTATTTTAGACATAAAAGGTAGATTTGAAATGGGTCTATAATTTGCTAGGTTATTTGGGTCTAATTGTGGTTTCTTAATGAGTGGTTTTATAACTGCCAGTTTAAATGTTTTTGGAACATAACCTAATGATAAAGACGAGTTAATAATATTGAGGAGAGGCTCTTCCACTACAGGTAACACTTCTTTCAATAGTTTAGTTGGTATAGGATCTAGTAAACATGTTGTTGTTTTAGATGAAATGATAAGTTTATTTAACTGTATTTGTTCTATAGTTGTAAAGCACTGTAATTGTTCTTGCGGGGTGATAGTTGAGGCTGAGTTATAAGGCGCGATTGAGGATTGAACGTTTACAATTGTGGTTCTGATGTTTTCTATTTTCTCAGTGAAGAACTTCATGAAATCATTACTACTAAACTGTAATGGAATATTTTGTTCAGGAGACATCTGTTTATTTGTTAGTCTAGCCACGGTGTTAAATAAGAACCTAGGATTGTTATGGTTGTTTTCTATTAGTTTGCGGAGATGCTCAGCTCTGGCCGCTTTTAGGGCCTTTTTATAACGTGACATACTGTCTTTCCAAGCGATTCTAAAGACCTCTAAATTAGTTTGTTTCCATTTACGCTCTAAATTACGGGTTTCTCTCTTTAGAACATGCGTAGTATTGTTGTACCATGGTGCTTTACTTTTCTCTCTGACCTTTTTTAGTCTAATGGGTGCAACATAGGGCTGTCACTTTTGAGAAAAATCAAATTCGAACGGATATCGAATATCAAGCAATGTATCCGAATATATTCGAATATCTACGAGTAAAGTGAAGTTAACGAACAACCTCGATCCATCAGGAAACGCCACATGGTCGCTGAATTTCACTGCGCTTCATGAAGAGTTTTTCTTTTGCGTGAAAAAGCCGTTCGCCGGAGATGTGTTAAAGATAGCGGTGTGCATTCATGATTAGGCTACCGGTATAATAATCCTCCTGGCGCCGGATCTGAGTGAGTAATTCTTACCTTTGTTCTTTGATTAACATTAATGACACTTTAAGACCAGCCGCTGCGGACAGAGACGCGATCTGACACGCACGTTGCATTTTTCTCACAAATCTCTACATTCATTTAAGACTTTATTTAAATAATTTAAGACTGCTCTTATGAGGACACTCGACAAAACGGACATTTGGCATAATTTGTGTGTTGTGGTTTGTTCAAGCCCGAACTCGATACTGACACGCGTCTTTTCTGTGGGTCGTGTGTGTGTGTGTAATAGGCAGGAATTACAGCGCGGTCTCTTTAGTCTTGTCGTTATCTTCCATTTTCAAAACAAGCTGGCTATTGGCTAATATTCGCTTGATTTTGGTCATGGCCTACGCTACAATATGTTTAGAGCGGCCGCTACTGGATGAGATGGTAAACAATAAAATAAAAAGCGAACGGTCTAATCATAGACTGTAAAAAATGCGGATATTAAAAACCGGATAGTTTATTTATAGTTCGATTTCGGATATTTCACGTCATGTTCGAATGCATATTCGAATATCGAATAAAAAGTGACAGCCCTAGTGCAACAATATCCAATGATCCAGAGAGAATGGTGCTCATAGTGCTGGTTAATTCCTCAAGTTCATCTGTTTGTTTGGGTTCAGGCAGCAGCTGAGACAGATCAGATAAGCTATTTGAAAAATTATCTATGGTGGATGGAAGGATTGTTCTGCCTAATCGATAACGCGGCGCAGCATGATATATTACAGGAGTACGTAATATGCAAGTTACCATGTAATGGTCAGTGACATCGTCACTTTGTGGAATGATATCTATATCGGTTGGATCGGTTCCATGTGATATAATTAAATCGAGTGTATGATTAAAACGATGAGTTGGTCCGGTAACGTTTTGCTTGACCCCAAAGGAGTTTAATAAATCTGTAAACGCAGCCCCTAGCGCTAGGGCTGAACGATTAATTGCATTTGCGATAATATCGCGATGTGATGAAATGCGATTTTTTTTAAACCGCAAAGCTGCGATTATAGTCTGGTCACGTGACACGCGAGAGTAAACCTGTCTGTTTTGCAGATGAAGCATCAACGTGGCACGCGAGCGACACATATAGACCTGGCTACAGGAAATAGCAGTTTATGTTTAATTTATGTGATATTGTGTTATCGATTCTCTCCAACGATTCTGTATTGTATATGTCTGAGCTTAGTTTTAAACACAGACGTGTACGACGCGCGTGCTTTATAAACAACCATATTCTGCTTGCTTCTAATTCCTCCCCCTCTCTCTCTCTCTCTCTCTCTCTCTCTCTCTCTCTCTCTCTCTCTCTCTCTCACACACACACACTCACACACACACCACTCGAACCTTACGAGAAATAATCTTTAATAAAGTTCGGAAAAGTTGAAGCGATTTACAAGGACATTCGCGGGCTTCATTGCGCAAGATGTGAGATACACGCGGTCTGCGTGATGTTACTTCAGTAGTGCGCGCTCGCCCGCCGGTATTTTACTTACAAATGTTCTACGAAGGCATCATATGTCTTGGAGTGCAGTTGGCTTATATATTAAAAATATGAAAATCACCGACAGAAGCTGCTTTCAATTTCAAATACTCACGTGCGCTTTGCGAAGAGCGTTTGAGCATGCGGCTGTGAGCGAGTCTACGTGGTTAAATGTACGTTTGCATCTCAAAATGCTTTTATGACACGAATTTACCAGTAATGTGACACAGTCAGTTATTAAACAAACAGGACAAACCACATCTTATAATTTCAAAAGAGATGAACACATTCAATTTTTTGCATTGAGATTTTATTTTCTGTTTTAGATGCTCTACTCAGCAGATGGGGACAGCCGCCGTCACCCACAGGCTGTGCAAAAGTGGCTGCGCTATGCGCCAGACCGGGCAGGGACTGGACGACAAAATATTTGGCATCAGAGGACATTAAGTGTAAATAAAGAGTACAAATAATTAAATAAAAAGGCTTATAAAAATGAATTTGTTTTAGTGTGGTGTGTTCAGTGTTTTATACGAGATTTCAAATGTTCTATACTGGCTGTAGATAAAGCAGGCTATTTAAATTATGGCATTACATTTAAAATTAACATTTAAAAACGATTGAAATTCCATTGAAATCACGTTGATCCTTAGTTTAGTTGAAATTTCAACATTGTTTCAATATTCCTGATAATTGAAATACCATTGAAATTCCGTTGATCTATGGACAGGATTTCAACGTTGTTTCAATATTAAAACAGGGTGCAAAATGATGTAGAATCAACATCAGAGTTCGATGTTGATTCAATGACTTATTGTTGAAAAAGGAATGTTGATTTAACATAGTTTCAATGACTGTTTGCTATCTGGGGCATGAATGATTTTATAAACATTGTCAATTTTAGAGCTAAAAAAATGAAGAAAGTCATTACACAGGCAGATTTGAGACAGGCAGAGAGGTACCAACATTACATGTGAGAAATGAAAGCGTAAGCGAAAGTTCTACTAGAAAGACTCTACTGTCACGTCATTAATTCACAATTACACGCTATCAAATATATAAGACTGTTCTTACCGTCCCATTTTGTTGCCTGCAGGTGTCGTAGTAAAGTTTCAGCTGCCAATTACGCTTCCATTCAGTTCGCAGAAACAGACGTTCACTTACTCGCGTTTCGATTCCAATCATAACAACACAAGTCATATCGTTGATTTGATCTCAGCAACTTTCGCGGTGCGCGAGTGCGACACGCTTGTGTAGGAAACAAGGACGTGGCGGCTGAAATTTCACGAGAGACGATCTCTTCACAGGGTAGTTCAAGTTCCACTTTCAAGGCTTTTACGTTGGTAGGCGCTTCCAGCGGCCACTGTTTACATGTCCCCATTACTATGATTAAACTTCATTCAGGTAAGTATAAACTTGCTCTTCTGCTCCCTTCATCAGTGGTAAAGATCAAATGGTGACTGTGGCGAAGTGGTAGTTTTCTTAAACTGCCGATACATGTAGGCTACAGCAGTCTGCAACACAACATACTCACTGAACGCTTTAAAAAGTAGGGCTGGATAGCTCGCTGAATGGTTGTAGCAAGTGTAAACAAAGATTCACGTAACTGATTTCCTCAGCGAGCGCAGAGGTAATCTGTTTTTAGCGTCGTCGATCCCACAACTGGGTTGCTGAATAGATTTAAATTAAGCTTAAGAGCAACGAAGTTATTAAATCGGCTTTATGTATGCCATATTCACAGTTCGCGCTCCTCATCTGCTCACTCACCACGTGAGAGTGCCTTCTATCTTAAAGGAGCAGTAACTTGTTTTACGCCCTTCTCTGATTTGGTATTGCTTCTTCTTCTTCTTCTTTGTAACGTTTAATGGCGGGTGGCAACCAGCATTATGGTGCATTACCGCCACCTACTATGTTGGAGTGTGGGCCAGAGATTTCCTTCCCTTGATGAAAAATAAATAAATAAAAATAATAATAGTAATAATACTAATAATATTTCCTTCTCCTAAATTCTATTAACCAATCCAGTTTCTCTCAAATAACATAATAACTTCCCTACCTCAATATCAAAAACATTTATTAAACTTAATTCTTCCTGTTCAAGCTTTCTACTTTCCTCCTTTAACACTTCCCGCTCTCGAGAGAATTTTTGACAGTGAAGAATTACATGCTCGACTGACTCCTCTATTTGACAATGATCACACATTCCTGAAGGGTGCTTATTTATTAAGAACAAAGTTTTATTAAGCCTAGTATGACCTACTCTTAGCCTTGTCAAGATGTTCTCCTCTTTATTATTTCTTCTGGCTATCCTTCCTGGGCCCACATCTTGCTGTAATATATAGAGATGTCGCCCTGTGTTTCCTGTATCCCAACTGTTCTGCCACTCCTTAATGATGTTTCGTTTAATTACTCCTTTAGCTTCAGACTTACTGAGTGGAACGCACAAGATCTCCTCCTGCATCAGAGCCTGTTTTGCTAATGCATCCACCTCTTCATTTCCCTTAATCCCTCTGTGTGCTGGGATCCACATAAATGTTACCTGCATGTTCATATTTGTAATTCTGTACAATGCTTCATAGATCTCATTTACTATATCTTGTCTGCTGTTAGATGTAAATGACTGCAGTGACATTAAAGCAGAACATGAGTCTGTACATAAAATAACTTTTTTAATTTGTAATTCTTCTACCTTCTGTAAAGCTGTTACAATTGCCAACATCTCGACTGTATACACTGATAGATGATCTGAAGTCCTTCTCTTACCAGAAACATGCAATGTAGGAATACTAAAACCAAAACCTGCTTTCCCTGTATTAGGATCCTTGGATCCATCTGTATATATTTGTACATATGTTTGATATAGTGTTTGTAATCTATCTTCTACCAGAACTGCAATATTTCCAAATCCTTTTTGACCCTGTATTTTTCCCAGAAAATATAAATCTACTGACACTGATGGAAACAACCAAGGTGGTGTCACTGATAATGGCACTGTCGGGATATATCCACTTTGATTTAATGTCATATTTCCAGCTATTTCCTCACATCTCCATGCAAAGCATCCCCTTTTAGCTCTTTCACTCTCCCAACATGGGAGAAGTATCTTAGTTGTAGGATGCCGATCCCCAGAATGTCCTTGTAAATTTATCCAGTAGTGCATCATTAACTGCTTACGTCTAATGTGCAGCGGCATTTCCCCCATCTCAACCTGAAGAGCAGCCACAGGAGTTGTTTTCATAGCCCCACAGCATAGTCTTAGAGCTTGAGCTTGCACCACATCCAACTTCTTTAATGAAGTTTTTGCTGCCGATCCATACGCAATGCACCCGTAATCTAATACCGATCTTATCAATGCTATATACACATTTTTACTAGCAGCCCTACTTGCCCCCCATTCTGACCCTGTTAAGCATCTCATCACATTTAGTATCTTTTTACACTTGGTATTTATCCTTGTGATATGCTCATTCCATGTTAACTTATCATCAAACCACATACCCAAAAACCTAAAAACTTTTACTTGCTCTATATCATGCCCATACATCTTTACCTGCGCCTCAACCCCTCTCTTTCTAGTGAAAATTACTGTCTTGGTTTTCCCAATTGCAAACTTGAATCCCCATGCAATTGACCATCTCTCCACCACATTAATTGCCTCTTGTATTTTACCTTTAATATGATTAATGTTCCTTCCTCTTTTCCATAAGGCTCCGTCATCAGCAAACAGTGACTGTCCGATATCCCCCTGTACTTGTGAAAAAACATCATTAATCATTATAGAAAAGAGTATAGGGCTAATAACACTGCCCTGAGGAGTACCGTTCTCTACAATGTATCTTCTTGAAACAGCTGTCCCAATTCTAACTTGTACACTTCTCTCATCCAAGAATCCCTTAATCCAATTATATGTCTTACCTGCTATTCCTATCATTTTTAATTTTATCATTACTCCCTCCTTCCAAACCATATCGTAGGCTTTTTCTACATCAAAGAACACTGCCATTACAGATTCTTTATTAACTTGAGCTTTCCTTATCTCTGTTTCCAAACACATAACAGGATCCATCGTTCCTCTACCTCTCCTAAATCCACTCTGATGAGGTGATAAAATTCCTCTACTTTCCATATAAAAGGATAATCTATCTGTAATGATCCTTTCCATTATTTTTCCTACATGTGACGTAAGTGCTATTGGTCTGTAATTCATTGGGCTTGACACATCTTTCCCTGGTTTCCTGATAGGAATAATTACTGCTTCTTTCCACCCAGCTGGCAATTTCCCTAACTCCCATACTTTATTATAAAACCCCAGCAGCTTTGTAGATGCTAAAACACCTAAATGTTCTATCATTACATAACAGATATCATCTTTACCCGGAGATGTTAATCCGGATCTTTTTATTGCCCTTCTCATTTCTTCCATTGTAATTGGCGCATCCATTGTACTGTTACTATCCTCCCTTCTTTCAAGTAAATCTCCATATGCTAATCTTGTCATTGTCCTTCCTCTCTTACCCTCCTGCGTTAAGTTATCGGAACTATGAATAAGAGTAAGTGCCTTCGCTATCATCTCTGCCTTCTCCTGATCAGACACTGCTGCTTCCTCCCCCATCTTCAATATTGGATACTTCCACTCCCTTCTAATTCCTCGCATACTCTTAATCATGTTCCACACATCTCCAACAGGTGTTGCTCTACCAATTTTGTTGCAGAAAGTCTGCCAGCTTTGCTTTTTTGCTTTTCGTATAATTTTCCTAACCTTTGCTTGTGTTTCTTTATATTTAATCAAATTATGAAAATTATGGGTTCTTCTTAATAATCTGAGTGCCTTATTCCTTTCTTTCACTATTTTCCCACACTCCTCTGTCCACCAGGGAACTGCCTTTCTTTTCATTTTCCCTTTGCTTTTAGAGATCGATTCTTTGGCAACTTGTAGTATTGTTGTTCTAATATTTTTATCAATCACCTCTATTTCCTCATTTAGATCTATTTTATCCATTTCTATCTCACACATATATTTAAATCTTTCCCATTTTGCACTACTAAATATCCACTTCCCCACTAATTCCCTTTGATTCTTATTTATTTCCAATAAAACACTACACCATACTGGAAAATGATCACTGCCTACCGATGATTCTTCAGATAGATCCCACTCACATATTCCCGCTAAATTCCTAGAAACTAAAGTTAAATCTAATGCTGAGGTGTTCCCTGTATGCACATCCATTCTAGTCCCTCTCCCATCATTTAAACAAACCATATTTCTCTCTTCTAGCAAACCTTCTATAACCTCACCATTAGCATCTGTTCTTACTCCTCCCCATAACGTACTATGTGCGTTAAAGTCACCACATACCACCACCTTGCTACCATCCATCCCTACTATTTGTGTTATCTTCCCCAAATCTAATTTCCTACAAGGATTATAATAATTTATAATTACACACTCTCCCTCATTTGTCCATATCGCTACACTAACAAATTCTTGTTCTTTCCCCCCTACACTCACTTCTCTGAATGAAATATCATTTCCAATAAATGTAGCACATCCTCCCCCTACTCCATCCCCCCTATCACACCTTACAGAGGCATATCCATCTAACCTAAATTCTAAATTTGATCTCAACCAAGTTTCCTGTACACAAATAATGTCTGGTTTATTGGGAAGATCATCAATGTACTTTTTGAACTCCTGTCCATTGGCCATCAAGCTCCTAGCATTCCATTGTAGCAAGAGGACCATTATTAATACTATCCAGTCCCTACTTGCTCCTGGCTTGCTTGACTGCTTAACTCATTCCTCACCTCCTCCCACGTCATCTCCCTGATATCTAGATGATGAACTGCTGCTTTTACGATTATTTGTATTCTCTCCGTTTTAGATTTCACCTCCATAGTTGCATTTATCACCCCTGCAATGAAAGTGACTAACTTCTTTAGATCAACCATTACTATCCCCTCCTTTGCCTGGTCTGGTACTTTTGTATTTTGTCTTTCAACTCTATTTCTTTCATCACTATTACTAACCATTTTCACAGCTTCTGCATATGAGATCTTATTTTGAATTTTAGCTCGTTGTACTTCCATTTCCCTTCTCATCACCTCACATCCACCGTAAGCCACACTATGACTACCCCCACAATTACAACATTTTGGTTGCTCGTGATTACAATGTCCATACTCATGATCTTCTCCACATCTTGCACACCTTCTTCTGCCTTTACATGTTATTGCTGTATGTCCAAACCTTTGACAGTTATAACACCTCATTGGCTTTGGAACATACTCTCTTACACCATAACTCAAAAATCCTAGTGTTACATTCTTTGGGAGCACTTCCTCCTCAAACTCCAGAATCACAAGCTCACTGTCCTTCCTCACTCCATCCCGAGTTATCTGCATCCTTCGAGCACCTTTTAGATTTCCTCCTTTAAGATTTGCTTTGATTTCCTCCATTGTAACCCCGATTGGTACCCCCCATATCACTCCCTTATTCCACATGTTTCCTTTTTCACTTTGACTTGTGCTTATTACTTTAAACCTCCCAATTTCTTTGATCCTTCCAGCCCGCTCTCTCTGTTCTTCATTTTTACATCCGATCATTAGATTACCATCTCTCAACACCTTGGCTACTACAATATCCCCTATCTGGTTTCTCAATACAGTTGTTAACTTCACCGGACTTATTGACGAAATTCCCCTCTCCTCACCAAATCTCAAAATGATTTTAAACTCCAACGTTAGTCCTTCCGTACCTTTATCTTTTTTTACTTTCCCATTATCCTCATTACTCCTCACCCTCTTTGTACTGATCCCAGCAAAAGTATTTCCTCTTTTGTCCCTCTTTCTTTCACCTTCTTGACTTATATCCATACTTCCCTCACTATCACCCATATCAGTGTCCCCCCACTCTGACCCATTCTCAACATAGTTGTGCCTACCCGCTGCCTTCTTCAGCTTCTCCATTTTTTTCAGTTGACCTCTTTCCAAACTCCAACTTCCAGACGCCCCTTTCTCCTGGGATCATCCGTCAGTTCTTGTTTAAACGTTTGAACCATTCACCCGAGCTCGCTAAGTTCCAGTGTAGCTTCACTTCCGACTCCGTCCGTACTAGGAGGCTAGTTCAGATAGCCAACCTGCTAACCAGCGACTCTCTCAGGCGGATGCCTGCAGACCACACCTTGGTATTGCTTCGGCATTTATGAGATGTTTTAGCCAAATCACTTCCCGACCGCCGGGAAAGTTATTATTTAAAAAGGGTTGTAAAATTAGGGGGATTTGAAAATTATACATGTAAATATGTCCATATCATAAAGAGAAGCTGAACTTTAAAGCAAGTTGGTCATTGGATATTATGCGTATGCCGTAGTAGACATGGTTATGAAGGGTAGGAGTTATGGGTATATATGTTGCAGGAGTATTTAATACATTGGAAGTAAGTGATACATTTACAGTGCTCTACAACTGTTCTACTGTTTTCTTTTTCATATCAAGATCTTTTAATACTTATATTTAAATTATTCACTAACATAAATATGGTACAATCGCTGTAATACAAATTTTCTTGGTGTCTACTTAATCCACCGATATGCGTCATAGAAATATTTTCATTATAGGTAGTTGATATTAAATGTACAAAGGCAGACTAGGATTCTCAGGTCAAATGTCACAGACTAAAACGTGCTTAACACCGTAGAACTATCAGTTATAAGTTTAGACCATACAATTCAAACCAATCACCAGACAAATCACAGTCAAGAAGACTCGAGTGACATTATATTTACTCATCTGTATGATTTAAATGTTCACTTATTTTTCTGTTCAAGGGACTCCCTTGGTTGCCATGGCCAGTGATCTCTCGGCTGTGAATAAAACTTCACTCATACAAGAGCAACTAGAGAGTAATGTCAGGCGTGCGCTGCACAGCTGAGAAATACATTCTACGCTTTAAGTCAACAACAGAATATCTAGTGTGATTGAGGTTGTATTTTATCGGTATGCATCACCTTACTTCAGGTAAGTATCGTACTAATATTAATAAGAATACGATTTAATGGTTATTTAAAATGAAATAAAAAAAAAACAAAAAAAAAAACATGTCTCTCTTCAAGGCAGGCTCATCTCTCATCTGTTATCACTGGCACTCAGTACTAATTAAGCGATCCGATCAGTCGCTTTGCTTAATCCAGCTAGACCGTATATATCAGAAGATTCCCTTATTTCCCATCCTGATCACGGCCAGTTGTTCCAGTTGTTGCTCTACAATTACAAAATCGATGTGTGGTGGGTACTTCAGTGTCCCCAGGGCGCGTGTGAGGGGTTTTGCTTGGAATGCCCCAAAGATATTTTAATATACTGTTCTGGAATTGTCATTGCATTCTGTTTTGATATGCTATAGATCATTTCCGGGAGCTGGATTTATGTGACTTTGGGGTTTGTGATGCCACTAATCCAGAGGGAGTGCCGCTCAGTCTCTCTTGGCGTTGTTGCAGTCCTTTAAAATCATTCTCTTTAAATTAAGTCTTCCATGCTTGAAGTTTGAGCATTGTAACTTTTCAGATGTTGTTTATGCTTTAACAGCAACATTACAGAAAAGTGAAATTCATTTAACCCCTTTTTTATTACTTCCCATCCGTTATGGTCTCTTCTCTTCCTATTTTCATATTCAGATTGTAGCCTACTAAATGCTCAACAAGCCCTCTCAACCCAAAATCGAGGTAAATTTCTTCGCTAGCTACTGGTGGTGGTTAACGATCC
Organism: Squalius cephalus; assembly: GCF_949319135.1. Taxonomy (NCBI): domain Eukaryota; kingdom Metazoa; phylum Chordata; class Actinopteri; order Cypriniformes; family Leuciscidae; genus Squalius; species Squalius cephalus. The sequence continues at coordinate 787,692 of NC_137125.1, read as the reverse complement.
ATACATTTATCATACTTCTGCTTTTCGCTGCTAATTCTGTTTAGTTATACACGCAGTCAATTTCTTTATCTCGTTCTTTACCGTCATCTCAGCCCATAATTGATTAATGAAGTATAGCTTTGTAAAAATACCATAATAACAACACTCCAAGGTTATTCGTATCCCTGTTTGCTTATGTCTATCATGACTTTCTTTTGCTTGCTTTCTTCTTTGGCTTGCTTTCTTTCTTTGGCTTTGGCAAGCCTTTGGCTTGCTCAGTTGGGGATATTTTGGGGATATTTAATTAGAATTTTATCAATCAATAAATTTCACTAGAAACAAACCTTGTTGTATTATTTTAATTTAATAGCATGAAGCTGCTTTGATACAGTCTGTATTTGAAAAGCGCTATACAAATATATTTGACTTGACTTTCGTTTCTGATATCTGCAATAATTCTAAGTCTATCGCGGCTTCTGAAATTCTACGATTACTGTTTTTTTATGGCCAATCGTGGCCTATTTCATTAATGCTATCGAGCTTTCGACTTAATTTTGTTCTCGACGCATGAACTCTGCCTATCGAGGCATCACTAGTATGAGCTTTCATGATTGTACTCTAAAGCCAAATATTTCATGGTCGATCGCGACCTTAGTTCATAACTAACTATCAGTTCAGCTTTCCTGATTGTAATCATCTTAATGTCATATCTCTGCCTATCGTGGCTCCTCCGAAAAGTCGCCCTGGCTTCAGCCTTTATCATTATAAATGTAAGGTCAATCATGGGCCTATTTTACGATCACTGGTATTGTTTCATGGCTAAACGTAGCCTATTACATTAATGTTATCAAAGCTTTCGACTAATCTCGGTTCTGATGCATGTACTCAGCCTGTCGAGGCATCAACCTATCGAGGCATCGGCCTATCGAGGCATCACTATTGAACAAGCTTTCATGATCGTACCCTAAAGCCAAATATTTCATGCTGATCGCGGCCTTCATTCATAAACGCAAATTGTAACTTTCCTGAATGTTATCATCTCAATGTCTTATCTCTGCCTCTCGTGGCTCCTCGGAAAGTCGCCCTGGCAACAGCCCTCATCATTTATAGATATGGTCAATTACGAACCTATTTTATGATCACTGTCATTGTTTCATGGCTAAACGTAGCCTCTTATGTTAATGCTATCGAAGCTTTCGACTAATCTCGGTTCTGATGCATGAACTCAGCCTATCGAGGCATCACTATTGAACAAGCTTTCATGATCATCACAGTCAATCATGGCTTTCTTGCTTTATTTCGATCTTTACGTCAACTCAGCCCATAGCTGATTAATGTAGAATAGCTTTGATGAAAATACCATATTTAACGCTTCAAGGTTATTCGTATTCCTGCTCACTTATGTCTATCTTGACTTTAATTTCGCCTATCGCGGCTTTTGAAACTCTACAATCTATTTATTTATTTATTACGGCCAATCGCGGCCTAATTCATTAATGCAAATTACATTTAATCTCGGTTCCGACGTATGAACCCAGCCTATCGAGGCATTTGCCTATCGAGGCACGAACTTATCGAGGCAATAGCCTATCGAGGCACTTGCCTATCGAGGCACTAACCTATCGAGGTATTAGCCGATCGAGGCATTTGCCTATCGAGGCACTAATCTATCGAGGCATTAGCCTATCGAGGCATTTGCCTATCGAGGCACGAACTTATCGAGGCAATAGCCTATCGAGGCTTCAGCCTATCGAGGCACTAACCTATCGAGGCACTTGCCTATCGAGGCACTAACCTATCGAGGTATTAGCCGATCGAGGCACTAATCTATCGAGGCACTAATCTATCGAGGCATTAGCCTATCGAGGCATTTGCCTATCGAGGCACGAACTTATCGAGGCAATAGCCTATCGAGGCTTCAGCCTATCGAGGCACTAACCTATCGAGGTATTAGCCGATCGAGGCATTTGCCTATCGAGGCTCTAATCTATCGAGGCATTAGCCTATCGAGGCATCACTTTTAACGAGTTTACGATCGCATTTCAGTCAAATATTCATGGCCAATCGCGGCTTTACATTAACGCACATCGTAGCTTCCGCGATTGCATCATCCCAATACGTTATCTCGGCCTATCGTGGCTACTCTTAAAGGACAGCCTTATCATTTATTAAGGTAAGGTCAATTGTGGTCCTAATTTTAAGTAAGATGGGACTAATGCATATGCTATTGAAATTTGTTCTCATTTATATTTTATTTCTCTCTTTCTTCATACCTCGGATGTAGGCTATGCATCTTAAAATCTCAGCCTATCGAGGCTTCGTTTAAAATCTCCACCACAAGTTTCGCGGCCAGACGTGGCTTTTGTTCTTGGTTTAAAGATGATTAGCTTAGTTCACATTTGGTGTCATTTCCACACTCGATCTTGGTTAAGTTACTAATCAATCATCTTTATCTCAGTGTATCTCGTAGTTATAATTTCTCACATATAGATATTCACATTAAATAAGCATTAAAGAAGTTGTCTAATTGTCTTTCCTATTTTACTAATTCTCCTGCATGCTTTTCAGAATCCTCATAGGTACGTACGGAATTCATCTCATATTCCTTTTTTTTGGGGGTAGGCTCCGCCCCTGCCTCTATCATCAGGCAGGACCTACAAGCTAACTTTCAGACCCGGACGGAGGACGGGGCCTACGCCAAAGAACTGAGACGGAGCTTGCCGTGCATCTATTTTATTTTGTCTGTAAAACCTTTCATAAAATAAATTCTATCTCATTCGAGAATCCTCCTGAGTCTTTTTGGTAGAAGTCTGTTTATAGTATGAAAGAGATGCCTTGGATTTCTTTGATTATTATCTATTATCTGAGAAAAATAGACAGATCTGGCAGACTCAATTGCAGATCTATATTCCCCCAGGTGATCTTTCCAAGCTTGATAAAACACATTCAGGCCTGAGTCACGCCACTTGCTTTCCAATTTACGGCAAGCTGCTTTCCTAAAGCGCAGGTCTTCATTATACCAAGGGGCAGAACGAGTAAAAGAGACTCTGCGTGACTTCAAGGGAGCAAAATAATCTAAATTAGAGGCAAGAACAGTATTCAGGTGTAAAATCTTATCTTCCAGAGGAGCTGACGGAAGACCACTAAGAGATGAAACAACAGAGTCTGCAAAGTCTGACGGATTAATTGATTTCCATTTACGGAAATGAACCGAGTGTGAGGAAGACACAGAAGCAAGAGGCAGATTCAGATTAAAAAAGATTGCCAGATGATCAGAGAGACCAATATCAACTGAACACTGCTGTGATACAATTGCTTCGTTTGCAATCACAAGGTCTAACGTATGTCCTTTGTTATGTGTAGGGCCGCTGATAAACTGTTTAAGATTAAAACAATCTAATAGGAAGTCCTTTGCCATCACACAGTCATTTTCATCAATGTGTATGTTGAAGTCCCCTAGAATGAGGATTCTCTTAAATTTATAACACAACATTGACAACAAATCAGCAAACTCAGTCATAAAAGCTTCATTTGCCTTTGGTGGTCGATAGACAGTAGCGATGGTAATTGCCTTTGGAGCAGAAATATTCAAAACAAGGCATTCAAATGATGAGAACTGTGGTACACTCACAGCGCTGATGTTTGATTGTAGATTATGGACCACAATAATGCCCCCACCTTGACCAGTAGGTCGCGGGCGATCAAACAGTCCATACCCCTCAGGAGTGATCTGGTTGAAAAGTAGACCGTCGTTTTGTTTATGCCATGTTTCAGTTAAAAACAATAAGTCCAGTTTTCGCTCTGCGATGATATCCGATAAAAGCAGGGCTTTATTGTTTACTGAGCGTGCATTGAGCAACGCAACATTTACGGGGCTCTGGCACATCGCAGAATGCAACTCTGATCGAATAAACGAAGATAAGTTACTCAAGACTGCACCAGTACGAAACGCGCTTTTAGCCTGACGCCAACACATAGGCACGTAGATGTTGTTAGAGGAAGAGAGACCATATCTACGGCCAAAACTCCGATGTATGTACCGTCTTTGTCTCAGCAGGCCAGCGTTACGACAGAGTTCATAAGCATCTTTTTGTAAATAGTAGTTTTGTTTTAAGTTCAGCAACTGGTGTGCAGTGTACCTTAGAGCCATGCTTCGTTGATCCAGGATCGCAACAGTCCCAAGGCAGCGAAAGTTCAAAGTAAGGCCACAGGGTAAGCTCCTCCGATAAGGCTCCAGGGTCCTCCAGAGAATGCAGGCAGATACAAGCAATAATCCAACGAATGTAAAATGGTCCCGCGACATTGCAACAAGTCGGAAGACTAAAAACAACAGGTAGAAAACCCCGCGTCAACATAAAAACAAACAAACAGTGAGAGGAGCGGCAGCCAAAGCGCGCCAGCGTACCCTTCCTCCTTCTATTTTCTAATACCTAATTATTTCAATAATGAAGGCTGTAATGTTTTTAAAGAGGGTTTTGAGTTGATATCAGGACTGCATTATCATAATCTGATCCACATCCAAAGTTGATAATTCTGCCGTCAGTCAGAAGAGAAAACGCTTCCCATGTTTCCTCTCTGCCAGTCATTACTTTTGCCGGTTCTTTTCGTTATTGGCAGCGTCACCCTGCGGTTAGGCTACATGAACGAGTCAACGCATCAGCACCGAAAACATGAAGATTTTATTTTAGAGAATAATCACACAACCTATTCAATATTCTATAATTAAATAAACTACTCGAATATTCAAAAATCGTGACTCATCCCTGCTTGGAATCTCTTGTTTCTTTTCCCAAATCTTCACTCACGTCTCACCCATTTTCGAAGGGGATTAAACGTTTCTTCCTTGGTTCGCTTTTAATTAGGCCTATTATTTTCGTATGCTTTGCAGTGGTGAAGAGAGAGCCTACTTTTTTCCTTGTACGTCAAATTCTTTTTAACACAGTTTGTGCTTGTTATTAGACATGCGGCGTGTCAAGTTTATTTGTAAAGCGCGTTTCACAAGCGCGGGTGATTTAGTTTCGCTTTCTCTGCAGCGCAATATCAAACATAACCTAAATATCATGCCCTTGTGGTGGAAGATAAAATTCGCCCTTCATACCTTTTACAACAAATAGCCTAGATTAGAAAACATGAAGATATCAGAAAAGAGATCGATCTCTTTCCTGCTCGTATCCCACATCTCTCTCTCTCAAAGCGCAAAGCGGTAGGCTGTATCACGCGTCTTTTTTTTTTCTTTTTTTTTTAATAGATTTAACTTTATTATATTATTTAATTTGCCAATATTTACTGATATTTATTTCAATGCTTTACAGGCTTTAGTGTGTTGTTTCTTTGACGGAATTGCTCAAACACTTTTTGCTCAAATTTTGCTTTATACCATTATCTCTTTTAATGTGATAAAAACGCTAAATAATAATTTTGACTATGTATTTTACGGTGGTGTAAGGTGCTGGAAAAAGCTTTAAAATGGACCTTGAAAGTGCTTGAAGAGTGCTTGAATTTGACCTTGGAAAAGGTGTACGAACCCTGAAGCTATCTTTCCTTCTGAACACTTTCAGGTCAGGCCATCTTGGCGTGAGAGATTTAGGTGGAACTGGGACTGTTGACCTTATTCTCCTCCCCATCAGGAGTTCTGCAGGTGAGATCCCATGAGCTAATGGAGTCGATCTGTAGGCCAAAAGAGCTCTCTGAGGGTCTTGGTTCTTTCTCAGCATTTGTTTTACTGTACGCACCGCTCGCTCTGCCTCTCCATTGCTCTGTGGATATCGTGGACTGCTTGTGATATGCTCAAAGTCATAGTCTTGAGAAAACTCCGCAAACTCACAAGATGCAAACTGTGGACCGTTATCGGTCACCAGTGTTTCAGGGATTCCAAACCTGGCAAAGATGACCTTCAGCCTATCCACTGTTGTTGCTGTTATGAGTTTTGGCAAGTTTGCAACCTCAATGTATCTCGAGAAATAGTCAACCACCACCAGATAATGGCCTCCTTCCCATTGAAAGATATCAGCTGCGACTCGTTGCCAGGGTCTCGCTGGTAGAGGTGTTGGCATCAATTGCTCTGTTTTCTGCTGTGAATGCTGACAGCAGATGTCGCATCTCTCCACTAATTCTCTTATGTCTCTTATAACACCTGGCCACCATATAGATGGCTGTGCTCTTGCAATGCACTTCGTCATTCCTTGATGACCATGATGAAGTCTTTCAAGCATCTCTCTCTGCATGGGTTTTGGAATCAGAATCCGTTCTCCTTTCAGTAGAATCCCATTCGCTACATGGATATCTGTTCTATGAGACCAGTATGGCATGAGATGTTCCGACACTGTTTTCTGATGTTCTGGCCAGCCTTTTTGTGTATACCGTTTTAGCTGTTGGCAGGTTAGATCCTCATTCTGCATTTCCTGAATCTGTTTCAGTTTTGTTTTTGTTGCAGGGATTTGTTGAACTATGAGATCCACAAATACTCTGCACTCATCCTCCAATGTTTCGTTTTCTGTTGATCTTTCAGGACCTGATGGCGCTCGTGACAACGCATCTGCAGTGACCAGTTGTTTTCCTGGGACATACATGATGTTGTACTTGTATCTGAGCAGTCTCAGTCTGAACCGAAGAATTCTTGGAGGTAAATCATCAATTGGTCTGTTGCCCAGCAGTGATATTAGGGGTTTGTGGTCAGTATGCACCGTAAATTCCAATCCAAGCAAATATGCACTGAGTCGCTCACATGCCCATGTTGTCGTAAGAGCTTCTTTTTCGATTTGTGCATATCGGGTCTCTGTGGGTGTTAGACTTCTTGAGATATATATGACAGGCCTCCACTCACCATTTTTTTGTTTCTGCATTAGCACCCCGCCAAGACCATAGGATGAAGCATCTGCTGAAACTACAGTCTCGTTGTTCGGACTATACTGTGCCAGTATAGCTGGTGAGCTGAGTTCTGTCTTTACTTTAGCAAATGCTTCTTTCTGCTGTGCATCCCATGTCCAGGTGCTGTCATTCCTTAGCAGGTCTCTCAGTGGCTTTGTGAGAGTCGGCAGATGAGGTGAAAACTTCCCGACGTAGTTAACCATTCCCATGAAACGTCTCACTCCTTCCACATTCTGTGGCTCAGGCATGTTGAGAATGGCTTTAATCTTGTCCTGGTCTGCTTCGATCCCTTGAGCACTTATTGTATGGCCTAGGAACTTCACTCTATCAACAGCAAAGACACACTTATCATTCAGCATCAGTCCTGCTTCTTCAAACTTCTTCAGCACCTCACACAGTCTCTCATTGTTCTTTTTTTTCTTTTCCAAACACCAGGGGCCTCATTTATAAAACTTTGCGTAGGATTTGCGTCATAAGTGGCGTACGGAAGAAACATAGGACGTGCGTACGCACAGAAATATTCAGATTTATAAAACCGTGCGCACGCACATCCTACGCAGTTTTCCCTTAATAAATCACAATCAATTCTAAATGTAGCGCAGCTTTTGCGGCTTCATGTCACGCCCATAGTTGCCCATAAATAGTCCGTGAAACGCCCACAAATTAATATTCATCGATTGCGAAATCATGGCAAACACAGAGAGGAAATCAAAAAACATAACTTCACTCAATGTGAAGTAGAAGTTTTCATTGGCGAGGTGGAAAAGAGGAGAAAAATGTTGTTTGAAGGGCACAGTGTGGGCATTACTAATGCCAAAAAGGCACTTGAGTGGCAAAAGGTTGCAGACGCCGTAAATGCTGTAGCCTCACAACCTCGGACTGTGGCCGAAATAAAAAAGAAATGGTCGGACATCAAAGTCGAGGCAAAAAAGCGTTTATAGCGCTCCATCGCCAGAGTGTGACAAGCTAGGCTACTGATGTCGGTTATAATCTACGTGGAAATGGGAAATAGTTCAGCGCAAATGTAATTTCTTGCAGCTTTCTGAATGGTTGAGACATAGCCTACGTCATACATTATTTTATCAAAATAAAACAAACTAAAGGCATATAGGCTTTGCATGAATACCATGATTCCGTAGCTGATGAAGAATTTTTTACTATGAAAATAACTTTCCCCAGTGGACAATTAATACATCTATTTATCTATCTATATATCTCCCTAATTATCTATCTATCTGTCTATCTTGCATCTATCTGCTCCGCCAGACGGACACATTGACGAGAATATCAGTTTTGTACATTATTTCGTTCTGTTTACCATATTATTCATAAGGATGAATTGCATAATATGCCAATATTATTGCAGAACATATTTCACTTTTCTTTTCGCAAATATGTGTTCATTTGCATTTCTGTTGTAATTTTCGTTGGATTTTGTTTGTTTTACACTGCAGATTGATCAAACGGCTGTTCGTGTAGGCTGTTAATAAGACTTGCTTTGTGAAGTCTTCATGTTAGGCTATTTATGAGAGGCAGTATTGCCATTTCTTTTACACAACGGTCTACAGTTTCACACACTTTCACGTGTTTCTTCCATCTGCCGACAGTGTCGCCATTTCTCATTTCACCCGGTTTTGTGCGTACGCCTGGGTGAGAGCTTAATTATTGCGTAGAGAGCGGCGTACGCCTTCTTTTGTGCGTACGCAACGTTTATAAATGAGGCCCCAGGACATCGTCTGCATGGCACAGAGCTCCAGTCGTTCCTGCAATGATCTGTGAGATTCTGAGCTGGAAATGTTCCGGGGCCAAAGATATCCCAAAAGGAAGACGCCGGAAGCAGTATCTCCCAAAGGGTGTAATGAATGTTGTTAGTGGCTCTGAGTCTTCGTGTAAGGGTATTTGCCAGAACCCAGATGTGGCATCTAATTTCGAGAACACAGCTGCTCCCTCTAGTTGCACTAAAGTCTCATCCACAGCTGGCAGTATGTGTCTTTCTCTGCACACATTCTCATTCAACCTTGTGAGATCGACGCAAATCCTGATATTGCCATTCGGTTTTGGCACGACAACCATTCCCGCGGGAGTATGCTCTTCGATTCGTCGAATGACTCCCATTTCTTCCATTCTGTGGAGCTCCAGTTTTACTTTCTCCACGAGCGGCAGTGGTACTCGTCGTGGGGATGATAGTGCATACGGGACGGCTCCTTCCGACAGTTTGATTTTGTAGCTGCCCTCTAATTTTCCGAGTCCCGAGAAAACTTTGGGGAACATTGCCTTGTACTGCTCTCCAGATTCATGTAAGTTGGCTACCTGTTTCAGTAACTGTAAGCTTTGGATTGCAGGCAGTCCCAGCAGCGGCATTACTAAATCCGTTACAACATATATATCTTGCCGGATTCTCTTTTTGTCCTTCTGCAGGCATGCGCTGAACGTACCCATCACTTTCAAAGGAGTACTGTTACGTCCCAAGATCATCTTTTTGGAATCTTTGAGTTTCCCTTGCTTTTCAGCTGAATACATAGATGCTGGAATCGCTGTGACTGCTGCACCAGTATCTATTTTAAAGGTGATTGGTTCTTTATTCACCAGGATTTTCTGTTGCCACATATTCTCTTGTTTTTGGGTCTGGATTGTTCCCAAGAAAGCAGACTCATAAGAACTGTCGACTATCGCTTCAAGTCTTTGAACTGACTGGCATACTGCAGCAAAATGTCCTTTCTTTCTACATTTTCTGCATTCCGATTCTCTGGCTGGACAGGCTTTCCACGGGTGCTGTGGACTTTTCCCGCATTTCTTGCATGAATCCATCTGTTTTATTTTATGAGCTGCATTATAAAAACTTTGCGTTCTCTGAGCTGTCCCCTCTGCTTTCTGCGATGTCATTCTTGCTTTAGATGTTCTCTTTGTCATGACTGCATCAACGTTCACTTCTTTCACTTCAGACTTTTCTCGTCTTATTATTGGCTGCTGACGTTTTATTTCCTCATTTTGCCTGACCTGAGTTATCGTTTTATCCAATGTCAAATTTGGATCTAGTTGCAGTCTTTCTGAAAGCTTTGCATCTCTTATGCCCACTACAATACGGTCTCTGATCATTTCCTCATGGAGGTCGCCATATCTGCAGTGTTCCGCGAGCTTATACACGTCCGTGATAAAACTCTCTGCTGATTCACCAGGCTGTTGAAATCTGCTGTTGAATTTCGCTCTCTCATAAATAACATTATGTCTGCCAATAAAGTGCTCACTTAACCCTCTGGGGTCTGGGGTGTTTTTGGGGTCCTTGAGATGTTCTGACATGCCCTGACATTTGTGCTTTTTTCAGTTGCTTATAAACATATTAATGGCAAAGGTGTAAATTCACTCTATATAGCACAAACAGGACTTCCATAATATGTGAGCAACATGTATGTACATGTTTTCATTTTTGAGAGAATAGTGTTTATGCATGGTTATCGAAAAAACTAAAAATGAAAGTTTCTGAAATAAGGCCACAAAACACATACTAAATATGTGGCAATAAGACTTTTGGATTGACTAATGGATGTCATCGCCTAGAGTTTTTTCTTCAAAATGATGTGAAAATCATCCTGCCTAATCATTCACATAAAACGATACATTGATTTAAGTTTTGTGAAACACTTTTAGTTTGGAAAGCCAATATGCGGATGGGGCGTAAACGCTCCAACAGCATCATGCATATTTAGTAGTTCACACCTGGTGACCCTGCATACTTAATGAGCCATTCATTCAGGTGTGTCACCTATAGCTAACTTAAATATACAAGCTTCATAAAAATGATCATTCTAGGAGAAAATTTCAGATGGCATTTAGAGGCTTTTGCATCTGAACTCTTCATATATACACACACATATATATATAACTAGTTTTTATTGTTACCTGTGTAACACGTTCCTACATGTGCTTACGTGTTGTTAACGCGTTCCCATGGCGACCGGTTGGAAGTGCGAGTAACTGAAGACAATTTGCCTAAATGCCATCAAGATTGAAACTGAGACTGATTTCATAACAGTTCAATAAACAAATAGTTCAAATTAAGTCACTTACATTTAAGTCACTTACATTTTAGACGCAATGACTGTTTTTGTTCTGTTTCAGCAGCGAAAATAGTCCCAAACAAACATCACCGCAGAACCACAGCGCATCTCACAGCAACACTCAGCCGTGTTTCATTACTGAATGATTCAGCGTTTTGAACGAATCAATTGAGTCAAAGATTCAATTACCTATTCATAAACTGCCTCATTCTGAATAAATCAGCCGTTTGAACGAATCGTTTGAATGAATGACTCGCTCATTAACACGGTCGCCTGCCGCCTCCTACTGGCGCTTTAGTTTCATAAAGTATCATTCTTTTCAACATTCCTTATTTGTATATTCAAAAATATTTAAAATAATCTCATTTAATACAGTTATATTTTTTCAATGTAAATTATTTAATTTGATTGGTACCCAGCTAACAATTTTACGTTCTAGGAACGTTCTGGGAACGTTAGTTTTTGGTTCCCAGAACGTTTGCAAGAACGTTCCCTATTGGTTAGCCAGGAAAGTTTTCTTTACGTAAATAGAACGTTCCCTATAGGTTAGGGGAACGTTCCCAGAACATTCCCGGAAGGTTCCCAGAACATTCCCGGAAGGTTCCCAGAACGTTCCCGGAAGGTTCCCAGAACGTTCCCTATTGGTTAGCCAGGAAAGTTTTCTTTACGTTAATAGGACGTTCCCCTATAGGTTAGGGGAACATTCCCAGAACGTTCCTGGAAGGTTCTCCTAACGTCTACACATCCTGATATGCCTGTACACAAATTATAGGTCTACAAACAACATATTCTACATTGTTTATTGTTCAAACACTTAAGAATCTTATGAATATATTATTATTACAATATATTGAATTAACAGAAACTATCATTAATAAGTAAATCAATCAGTTTGTATTAAATAAATAAATCAGCACACAATCCATGTTTTTGTTGATTCATTGTTTAATTATCAACCTAAAATAAGTAATTAAAAACAGCATTAGCAAAATGTATTCAGGAACAGTAATTTACATTTAATATTTCAAACATGAAAATATTTCAATAAATAAAACTGCACAAACATTTTAATTAAGACTATCTTTTTGCAAACTGTAGCCTACAACTTACAACAAAATTGAAAAAGTATTAATTTATATACAATATACATGAATGTGCCTGTAACGTTGCTGAGGAAGACAGGTGAAGACGAGGATCTAAACGCAGGGTATTTTAATAAAGTAACAAGAAACATGGAACACAGAACTCAAAGGAACAAAACCAGGGAATCACAGAGGCAACCATTACATGTACAACAACTGACAAAGTAACAAGTGAAACACAAGGGCTATAAATACACAGGGACAAATAAGCTAATCAAACACAATAGAAACACCTGGGGAGACTAATCAACATGAAAAACTACATAGGACTACAAAACTCAGCACAAGACAGGAAATGACAAAACAACACACAAAACAAGTGGAACACAAGACAAGAATCATGACAGAGCCCCCCCTTTAAGGAGTGGATTCCAGACACTCCACACAAAAAATAAATAAAGGTCAAGGAGGGTGGTGGAGCAGAGGTGGAATGGGGGAGGGATGGAGGGCCAGGTCCGTGGAATGGAAGGGGACCTGGAGACTGCGGCAAGATTGGAGGCCAGGGCGGAGCAGGTAGTGCAGGCGACCAGGGCGGAGCAGGTAGTGCAGGCGACCAGGGCGGAGCAGGCAGTGCAGGCGACCAGGGCGGAGCAGGCAGTGCAGGCGACCAGGGCGGAGCAGGCAGTGCAGGCGACCAGGGCGGAGCAGGCAGTGCAGGCAGTGCAAGCGACCAGGGCGAAGATGACGACCCTTCGGGCGGCCATGGCGGAGACGACCCTTCGGGCGGCCACGGCGGAGACGACCCCTCAGGTGGAACCGACCCTTCAGACGACCAGGGCAGAGACGACCCCTCAGGAGGAGACGACCCCTCAGGAGCAGACGACCCCTCAGGAGGAGACGACCCTTCAGACGACCAGGGCGGAGACGACCCCTCAGGCGGCCAGGGCGGAGACGACCCCTCAGGAGGAGACGACCCTTCAGGAGGAGACAACCCTTCAGGAGGAGACGACCCTTCAGACGACCAGGGCGGAGACGACCCCTCAGGCGGCCAGGGCGGAGACGACCCCTCAGGCGGCCACGGCGGAGACGACCCCTCAGGTGGAACCGACCCTTCAGACGACCAGGGCAGAGACGACCCCTCAGGAGGAGACGACCCTTCAGGCGGCCAGGGCGGAGACGACCCCTCTGGCGGCCAGGGCGGAGACGACCCCTCAGGTGGAACCGACCCTTCAGACGACCAGGGCAGAGACGACCCCTCAGGAGGAGACGACCCTTCAGGCGGCCAGGGCGGAGACGACCCCTCTGGCGGCCAGGGCGGAGACGACCCTTCAGGCGGCCATGGAGGAGACGACCCTTCAGGAGGCCAGGGCGGAGACGACCCCTCAGGCGGCCAGGGCGGAGACGACCCCTCAGGCGGCCAGGGCGGAGACGACCCCTCAGGTGGAACCGACCCTTCAGACGACCAGGGCAGAGACGACCCCTCAGGAGGAGACGACCCTTCAGGCGGCCAGGGCGGAGACGACCCCTCAGGCGGCCAGGGCGGAGACGACCCCTCAGGCGGCCAGGGAGGAGACGACCCCTCAGGCGGCCAGGGAGGAGACGACCCCTCAGGCGGCCAGGGAGGAGACGACCCTTCAGGAGGCCAGGGAGGAGACGACCCCTCAGGCGGCCAGGGCGGAGACGACCCCTCAGGTGGAACCGACCCTTCAGACGACCAGGGCCGAGACGACCCCTCAGGAGGAGACGACCCTTCAGGCGGCCAGGGCGGAGACGACCCCTCAGGCGGCCAGGGCAGAGACGACCCCTCAGGCGGCCAGGGAGGAGACGACCCTTCAGGCGGCCAGGGAGGAGACGACCCTTCAGGAGGCCAGGGCGGAGACGACCCCTCAGGCGGCCAGGGCGGAGACGACCCCTCAGGCGGCCAGGGCGGAGAAGATCCTTCGGGCGGCCACGGCGGAGAAGATCCTTCGGGCGGCCACGGCGGAGACGACCCCTCGGGCGGCCACGGTGGAGACGACCCTTCGGGCGGCCACGGCGGAACAGGAGACAGCCCCTCTGGCGGTCCTGGCGGATCAGACTGGTCCGGAGGTGTATTGCCCCCCCCAAACATTTTCTTGGGGAGACTCCCCGGTAATGAGTCCTGGACCAGCGATGAAGAGGGCCTTGAGCTGGGCAGGACCAGCTGCGAAGAGGGCTTTGAGCTGGGCAGGACCAGTGGCAAAGAGGGCTTGGAGCTGGGCAGCGATGAGAGCTCTGAACTGGACGGAACCAGCGACGAAGAAGACTCTGTGCTGGACGGGACCAGCAGTGAAGGCTCTGTGCTGGACGGGACCAGCGGTGAAGAGGGCTCTGAGCTGGACGGAACCAGCGATGAAGAGGGCTCTGTGCTGGACGGGACCAGCGGTGAAGAGGGCTCTGAACTGGATGGAACCAGCGATGAAGAGGGCTCTGTGCTGGACAAGACCAGCGGCGAAGAGGGCTCTGAACTGGATGGAACCAGCGATGAAGAGGGCTCTGTGCTGGACGGGACCAGCGGTGAAGAGGGCTCTGAACTGGACGGAACCAGCGATGAAGAGGGCTCTGTGCTGGACGGAACCAGCGATGAAGAGGGGTCTGTGCTGGACGGAACCAGCGATGAAGAGGGCTCTGTGCTGGACGGAACCAGCGATGAAGAGGGGTCTGTGCTGGACGGAACCAGCGATGAAGAGGGCTCTGTATCGGCAGAAGTGACGTGAACAGTCTCTGGATCGGCAGAAGCGACGTGAGCAGTCTCTGGATCAGCAGAAGTGACATGAACAGTCTCTGGATCGGCAGAAGCGACGTGAACAGTCTCTGGATCGGCAGAAGCGACGTGAACAGTCTCTGGATCAGCAGAAGTGACATGAACAGTCTCTGGATCGGCAGAAGCGACGTGAACAGTCTCTGGATCGGCAGAAGCGACGTGAACAGTCTCTGGATCAGCAGAAGCGACATGAACAGTCTCTGGATCAGCAGAAGCGACGTGAACAGTCTCTGGATCGGCAGAAGCGACGTGAACAGTCTCTGTGGCTGCCATCTTGTCCGAAGACACAGGCTCGGCAGATGTGACGTGAACAGGCTCTGTGGCGGCCATCTTGTCCGAAGACACAGGCTCGGCAGACGTGACGTGAACAGGCTCGGCGTTGACCATCTTGTCTGAAGACACAGGCTCGGCAGACGTGACGTGAACAGTCTCTGTGGCGGCCATCTTGTCCAAAGACACAGGCTCGGCGTCGGCCATCTTGTCTGAGGACACAGGCTCGGCAGATGTGAGGTGAACAGTCTCTGTGGCGGCCATCTTGTCCGAAGACACAGGCTTGGCAGACGTGACGTGAAGTGCAGGCTTGGCTGGACTGGCATGATGTGCAGGCTCGGCTGGACTGGCGTGAAGTTTCTCCACCTCTCCTACAGTGAAGGGGGAACCACAAAACTGCAGGACAAAGTCAATGTACTGTACCAGGGTCCAGCTGGGGTCTTCCTCTGGTAAATTTAAGCTAATGTCCTGTTCTAGTCCACTCCAGAAACAGTCCTTCAGCCTAGCCTCGTTCCCAGGAACGAGATGACTATAAAAAAGGAACTCCTCCACATAACTTTCGATGCTGCGATCATCTTGAAAAATAGAACAAATTTTGCTCAGTGGGTCCCAGCTAGTACTTGCTAGATCCATAGTCGGTCAGTTGTTCTGTAACGTTGCTGAGGAAGACAGGTGAAGACGAGGATCTAAATGCAGGGTATTTTAATAAAGTAACAAGAAACATGGAACACAGAACTCAAAGGAACAAAACCAGGGAATCACAGAGGCAACCATTACATGTACAACAACTGACAAAGTAACAAGTGAAACACAAGGGCTATAAATACACAGGGACAAATAAGCTAAACAAGATAACAAGGGGGTGTGGCTAATTAGAAACACCTGGGGAGACTAATCAACATGAAAAACTACATAGGACTACAAAACTCAGCACAAGACAGGAAATGACAAAAGAACACACAAAACAAGTGGAACACAAGACAAGAATCATGACAGTGCCAATCTTGTATAGAAAATATATAGAAAAAATATATATATTTGAAAACACTACATTGCATTTATTTATATTGCACTATTTATTATTCCAGACTACAAATCCAAAAATGTTTGTAAAAAGTTCAAATAATTTTTTATATAGGGGTAAGGGTACCCATTAAGCCTATGTACCCTTTAAGCCTACTTTCAACTCTGAAGTCAAATAAAAAACAGAGAAAATAATGTTCAAGTCTAGTGAACTCTGACCTGCGAATTCGCTCTACATATAACGTATAAGTCTCACCTCCAATGAAGAATTTGAAAACCTGTAACTGCTGTGTTGTTTATGAGAGAGAAAGAGAAAAAAGGTTTGAAACTGCTATCAATTTTTTTATCTCTGTGACTTTACACCTACAAATTCCACTGTCACAGGTGCTTAGTTTTGCTATAATGATACCCTCACAGAACCATGGTAATAATCAGCCATCCATGCAAAAGCAAAGGTCGGTGTAGTTTACAGGTACATCTGTCCAGGCCAACATCTGATGCCTTGATGCCTTCCGCTGGGATCCCAGAAAACCTGAAATAAAAAAAATAGTAGTTCAAAATCTATCATACATACACAAATTATGGTATCACAAATTATCATTCCAGGTTCACTTTAAGATATGCTCAATATTAGTGCTACATGATATTGAAAAATTTAGAGTTTATTTAGAGATTTTTAGAGATATTTCTAGAGTAGAGTTTAGAGTTTATTTAGAGTAGCGAATGCTACTGCTGACCCGCGGATGTTGACGTCACTTTATGAGTACAGAACCTATTTGTACTTCTGTACTACTCATTTTCCCCGACATAGAGCAGATCGGCACACAACAAAAACTGCTGTTCGGATGTTCCCTTCTCTGATATTTTAGCATTCGTGACATTTTAATTAAAACAGAAATAAGAATTTTAGTATAATAAGCGAAAATTAAGAGTAAACTCAGAGATCACCTACCGCTGCAGATGTGTACGGAAGTGAAAAGCGGAAATGCTTAGACCTCTTTCCGGTTCGACCGCTGGGCGCTCCGCATAACCCCTATTGGGGGGATTTTGTAGAGGAGTGAACCTGCATAGAAAATTACAATAGATAACAAGCATAGATAAATACAATAGAAGAAAAATACAGTTGAAATAAGGAGTGCATTATGTTTTTCAGTTAAATCTAACTTATCAGGTACAGAAATTGAATTATCAAAATGTAAAACAAGTCTTCACTGTAAAAATAAAATAACTATAAAATTAAAGTCCCTGTAAAGTCAAAATTAAGTATGTCTCCTGAGTTTGTCACACCACGAAAAAAGGTGTTATTAGCCACCCAGCCAAATTTGAATGATAAAAAAAGCCGGCAAGTACATAAAATAAGCTATCAAAATCTTGAAAAAATGAGCAGTAGTCTCTGCTCTCAAACGCTGGGGGCGTGTTCGCTGACTGCGCTGAAACCACGCCCACTCGCGGGAAAGCTGCCATCGCCACACTCAACTGTCACCGCTACAGCCGGAATGGATACTCCTAGCAGCTTTACAAAGCCATACATGTTCGAGTCTGGTCTACCTACTATAATTATAACAAGCACACAAGGCAACTTACTCGTTGTCGGCGCGACGGGAGGATGAAGGCCGAGGCGGGAGAACGTTAGTCGGTTCGGCCACATTCACCAGTAACAGCGGATTATCAGTGAATCCCAGTTGTCTCCGACGAAAGTTTATAAAACTATCCCGTGTAAAATGATCACTACAGAGGCGGGTTTTGGCGGTGATCCTCAGCTGTCCATCAAGGTGGCTCTTCACAAAATTAATCCACCTCTTCTTGATGTGATCGTTTTTCAGAAAAAGGACACCGAACCGTTTTGTTCGTGATCGCATCCAGGTTGTATGCATTTCCGTGACAAAGGCATAGCTAGCTAGCAAACTGTAGGCTGTAGTAGAGATGTGACGGTGATAATATTCTCCCACCGGTTAATCGACTTGTGACAACACCGGTATTACCGGTTTCATCGTGGGGGTGGGAGTGTTAGAGTGATGTAATTATTATTTTTTTTTTACATGACGTCAATTCATCATTCGTATTGAGTTTGATTGAGATGCGATCTGACCAATCAAATTCCACCATTTTTGTGCGACAAAGCAGTCAGAAGAGTTATTGATTAACTTCAGTGGATTTGAAATTGGCTTTAACTGAGGCAATCTGTCACGACACATTAAAGAGACAAAAAACGGTAGGCCTATTTTATTTTTGTTTGACTGACCAAATTTGAAAGTTGAGACTTTGTTTCATTAAATATTACCTGCGCGGTCCTGTCTTTCAGCGCGTTGTCAGTGTCTATTTTTCACTGCTTGAGATTATGTTGAGAACAATAACGCCCTATTTGAGAGTATAGGGCGCGATTTCGGATTCAACCACAGTGTTTTGAATGGTGGGTTCGTTCTTATTCGTTATTATTCATGAAAAAAGCAACAACAAAACGGACATTTTGGCATAATTTGTGTGTGTTATGTTTTCTTCAAGGCCGAAAAGAGAACTCGATACTGACGCGCATCTTTTCCGTGTGTGTGTGTGTGCGCGCGTGTGTGTATAGGCAGGACTTTACAGCGCGGTCTCTTGTTTTGTCACACTTGAATGGTTGAGCGTGATCATACAACGCTAGTCAACTGGTGACAGAAAATACGGATACTGCGTAATTGCTTTAAAAAAATTTTTTTGCGGTGCTGCGGTGGGCAAGTGATGAAACCGGTGTTGCGACTGAACACCGTGTAACACCGGTAACACCGACTATCGTGCCAAGCCTAGGCTGTAGTAACTAATAGTACTGAGTAACTCACGATCGGCAAACTGATGTGAATCAGACATTCTCTGTGTGAATGAGGGGCAGCGTCAGGGGCTCCAGTGCGTCATCAAGTAGGGGCGTGTCCAGGAGCTCAGGGGCTCCAGTGCGTCATCAAGTAGGGGCGTGTCCAGGAGCTCAGGGGCTCCAGTGCGTCATCGAGCCCCCGTTTTAGCCTCGCCCAGAAAATCCGGAACACAGCAATGGTGAAAAACTGTTTAACGGTCTAACTCCACAATTCAGTACTTCCCAGTTCTCAGTCTTTGTAATATGTTTTAGCAATACATTTATAACATTTATAATGTGTTTAGAATTTTTTTTTAGAATTGCCTTTACAGGGACTTTAATGTATCTTTGCTAAAGCTACAAGTCATTTTCTCTTGTGATGTTTGATCACCATTGGAGACACAAACAGCTGCGGGTACGTTAGGCTGCTGTCCCTTTAAGACGAATGCGCAGACCTAATATAAATGACACGCATCCGTTTTCTTTCTGTTTAAAACACAAGACTGTTTGCGAGGAAACTCGCCAAGATGGGCATTTTGCCTTCATTTTGCGTGCACGTGTCCGTTTAAGCTCAAAAGAAAGGCAAAGAGAACTGAATTAGGCTAAACTCACCTTCTTCATCTACTGACTGTGGATGGCATCAAGGTCTTGTCCTGAAGAATACAGGGCCAAACAATAGCGATTATATCTCATCTGTTAACAAGAACAAAGCCATAACTTTAAGAACTCTAATGATATATTTACCCCCTGATATTGCATTGGGGATATCAATTCAAACATTTTTAAAGGCTAAGAGTATGAGCCACAGCTGCCCAAGATATCTGTGAAAAATAACTGCCTGAAGTTGTCGACCCCCTGAACCACATTCAGCATTTAAAAGTACAAAGAATTTCAGTATTGATCAATAAAAAAAAACATACAAATACATAAATACCTTTGAGTTGGACAGTATGGTGTCAGTCTCATTGGCCAACATAATTCAAAACAGACCTAAAGAAATAAAATAAAATATAGTAATCATTAGGATATCATGTTATCATAATAATTAAATGAATTATTATTATAACTATGACCATTATAATATTATTTATCGCCTATTATTTAGCTGATTATTTAGCCTACAGGCCTTCTCAAGGACAATCTCACTGAAAAAACCTGGGGTTAATGATTTTAAAATGTGAGACTTATTTCAAAAGCATAAATCGTACAGACCCCAAACCTTTGAACAGTAGTGCACTGTATGCTTGAGGTGATTTTGCTTACTAGTCATATGGTTCATAGCCGTGGAGATTTTCTTGGACAGTGGGTAGCAGGCCATCACAAGTTGATGACTTAGGTAAAGTTGGTTTTATATTCGCACATTCGCACTTTCACGTCTCAATAACAAGCGCAATAAAGCACATTTTTGCTAAATAAAAGCAGCTACATGATCTTTAGGACAAAGATGGTGAACTACAACACTCTCCACAATCAATCAAAATGGGCAAATATTGTTTTAATGGCATACAAAGTTGCGACTGTTCACTGAACATTCAATGTGTGTGGTAAAGAAGATTAGGGACCGTCTAAAAAGGTCTATTTTTTTCCATTGTGTGCAAACAGACAACTACATTTTTGCAAAGTACAGATGTACCAGCAAATCTCTCTCTCATTATGTGTTCTAATGCTATTGATTGTACTTTAGCAACAATAAAAAATGCATTATAATGATTGTATTTAGGAAACCTGCCTCACTTTACATAATGTACATAAATATTTTTAGAATAAAATTACATTAATTCACCAAAGGGATTTTTTACTATCCGAAGGTTGTAGCATGTTCCTAGTGACCACACTGACTTACTACAGGTGACATTTTGACAAAAAGTCCCTTACTGTACATACAGTTGACAAATATGTTTTTTTTTAATTACTGTAATTCACCCTAAGTATTTTTTCGTGTTGCAAAGGCTGTAGTACTTTCCTACAGACCAGACTGACTTACTACAGGTGAAATTTTGACAAAAAGTCCCTTACTGTATGTAAAATACACAAATATGTTTTTTAAAAAATTACTGTAATTCACCCTAAGTATTTTTTGTGTTCCAAAGGCTGTAGTGTTTTCCTACAGACCAGGCTGACTTACTACAGGTGAAATTTGGACAAAAAGTCCCTTACTGTATGTAAAATACACAAATATGTTTTTTAAAAAATTACTGTAATTCACCCTAAGTATTTTTTGTGTTCCAAAGGCTGTAGTGTTTTCCTACAGACCAGGCTGACTTACTACAGGTGAAATTTGGACAAAAAGTCCCTTACTGTACGTACAGTTGACAAATTATGTTTTTTTTAAAAATTACTGTAATTCACCCTAAGTATTTTTTCGTGTTCCAAAGGGTGTAGTGCTTTCCTAGTGACCACACCGACTTACTACAGGTGAAATTTTGACAACAGTGTACAATTATCAAATATGTTTATGTAATGAGCATATTACATATGTTTATTACATGTTTATGAAATAAACTGTAAATCACCTATAGTGTTTTTTATATATATCCCAAAGGTTGTAGTACTTTCCTACAGATCAGACTGACTTACTACAGGTGAAATTTTGACTATAACTCCCTTACTGTACGTACAATTATCAAATAAGTTTATGAAAAAATTACTGTAATTCACCTAAAGTATTTGTTCATGTTCCAAAGGCTGTAGTGCTTTCCTAGTGATCAGACTGACTTTCTACAGGTGAAATTTTGACAATACCTCCTTTACTGTACATACAATAATCAAATATGTTTATAAAAAAATTACTGTAATTCACCTAAAGTATTTTTTCATGTTCCAAAGGGTGTAGTGCTTTCCTAGTGACCAGACTGAGTTACTACACATGAATTTTTGACAATACCTCCTTTACTGTACTTACAACAAACAAATATGTTTATGAAAAAATGACTGTTATTCCCCAAAAGTATTTTTTCCTGTTCCAAAGGCTGTAGTGCTTTCCTAGTGACCACACTGACTTACTACAGGTGGAATTTTGACAATATCTCCTTTACGGTACGTACAATAAACAAATCAGTTTAAGAAAAAATTACAGTAATTCACCTAAAGTATTTTTTCATGTTCCAAAGGCTGTAGTGCTTTCCTAGTGACCAGACTGACTTACTCCAGGTGGAATTTTGACAATATCTCCTTTACTGTACGTACAATAAACAAATAAGTTTAAGAACAACTTACAGTAATTCCCCTAAAGTATTTTTTCATGT
This sequence comes from Squalius cephalus, assembly GCF_949319135.1. Lineage (NCBI taxonomy): Eukaryota > Metazoa > Chordata > Actinopteri > Cypriniformes > Leuciscidae > Squalius > Squalius cephalus. The sequence continues at coordinate 765,565 of NC_137125.1, read as the reverse complement.
TCCAAAGGCTGTAGTGCTTCCCTAGTGATCAGACTGACATACTACAGGTGGAATTTTGACAATACCTCTTTTACTGTACGTACAATAAACAAATACATTTAAGAAAAAATTACAGTAATTTCCCTAAAGTATTTTTTCCTGTTCCAAAGGCTGTAGTGCTTTCCTAGTGATCAGACTGACTTACTACAGGTGGAATTTTGACAATAACTCCCTTACTGTACGTACAATAAACAAATACGTTTAAGAAAAAATTACAGTAATTCCCCTAAAGTATTTTTTCCTGTTCCAAAGGCTGTAGTGCTTTCCTAGTGATCAGACTGACTTACTACAGGTGGAATTTTGACAATACCTCTTTTACTGTACGTACAATAAACAAATACGTTTAAGAAAAAATTACAGTAATTCCCCTAAAGTATTTTTTCCTGTTCCAAAGGCTGTAGTGCTTTCCTAGTGATCAGACTGACTTACTACAGGTGGAATTTTGACAATACCTCTTTTACTGTACGTACAATAAACAAATACGTTTAAGAAAAAATTACAGTAATTCCCCTAAAGTATTTTTTCCTGTTCCAAAGGCTGTAGTGCTTTCCTAGTGATCAGACTGACTTACTACAGGTGGAATTTTGACAATACCTCTTTTACTGTACGTACAATAAACAAATACATTTAAGAAAAAATTACTGTAATTCCCCTAAAGTATTTTTTCCTGTTCCAAAGGCTGTAGTGCTTTCCTAGTGACCACACTGACTTACTACAGGTGGAATTTTGACAATACCTCCTTTACTGTACGTACAATAAACAAATAAGTTCAAGAAAAAATTACAGTAATTCAAGTAAAGTATTTTTTCCTATTCCAAAGGCTGTAGTGCTTTCCTAGTGACCACACTGACTTACTATAGGTGAAATTTTGCCAATACCTCCCTTACTGTACGTTCAGTATACAAATATTAATTAAAAATAAATTACAGTAATTCACCTATAGTGTTTTTTAGATATTCCAAAGGTTGTAGTGCTTTCATAGTGATCAGACTGACTTACTACATGTTAAATACTGCCAATACCTTACTGTAAGTATAGTACAAACATATTATTATTAAAAAGTTACTGTAATTTCTCCTTTTTTCATGTTCCAAAGGTTATAGTATGTTCCCAGTGATCGCTCTACTCAATTAACTTTGATAAATGTATTAGGTAAAAGTATGTATTAGAACTGCTGTTCCTTGTACAACACAATTCTTTCATTGATTAAAAATAGCAGATATTTTAGGTTAATAATATTTTCAATGTTATAAATAAGCAACGCCCTTATTGTAATTATTCAAGTTACGTTTTTGTTATGAAGTCCTGAAGAAGTGGATTCTGGAACACACTGCTGCTTCAATGTATATCTAATGAGTGATTATAATCAAGGTATTAATCAATAGTTTTCCTTCTATATATCAAATGAGTTGAATGACTTCTCTAGGCTTATGAGATTTTACTTTGTTATATAAATTATCAGTGTGATTATCGAAAATGTTATTTCATGTATCATTTAAATATAAGTCTGTATTTGATATCTGAGGTGTAACGTAAGGGTCTGGCCCATGCCCGGAATGCAGTAACAGTGCTTGCTCATTTAGCCTGGCTTCCAGAGATGAAATATGGGCTTCTTTAACAGGTGTCACTACATCCATCTGCTTTTCTAGGCTACCCTGATAGCAATGGTCTCAGGAGTCATTGAAACCTATAGTTGAGAGACCATTTCTTAGTTAAAGTCTTTACTTTACAGTTAGATTTAAAGTATCCTCTCCTTGAGATAAATAACATGTTATATTAATGTTTTGAGAAGACTCTCCTCCTCACCAAATCCAATCTTGAAGAAACTGTGTCTGTGTGTGTTAGTATTCTTGGTTACATGTTAAGGAACAAGTGGAAATATAGCTGCAAGCAGCGATACGGGGCCAAGCCCCTGAAGCAGCAGCAAGAGCAGTAATAGTAAAAACAGCAGAAATTGAAGAAAAAAGAGCTGGTTTAGAAGTATAGGTGAAAATGAACTCATAATGAACAGAAGTTCAGATGAGAATGAACATATAATGAAGAAGATATATATATTAATCCAAAAGGAAGAAAGATTAGTACAACGTTGAATAATAAAGGAATCGACATGACACAACATTACACACAATTTTTTTTTAAATCATCCCACGCGGGGCTCTAACCCATTATCTCTGGGTCAGATACCTGTCACTCATATCATTGCGCCACTGGGAAGTTGCGTTTTTGGCAAGATGAAGAAGGTCCAGTAGTTCAAGTGAGAAGCAATTCAAAATGAATAATTTTTGTATAAATTCACTGCATGTTGTATTTATTGAGTTCGCTCACATATAGACACCATGTCTGGAACAGAAGCAACTTTTACACCACTTAAGGCCACAATACCTCTTGCGGTCTGGGAATGAGCCACACAGGATTCAAACCCACAACCGGAATGGTTCAGGGCTCGTGGCACGTGGTTTAGCAGCTTGCACCACTCAGATGACTCTGTCTTACCAAGCTGCCGAGGAGAGGCTTAAGTGTAAGAATGAGCACACAAAGGCATGTTAGGTTATCCTGATAGCTGAAGAGCCACATTAGAAAGAATGGCATCAGGTTAGCATGCTAACCAATTAGCATGCTAAGCTAACTACCATAAGGCAACAAATACAGGTCAAATTTGGAGAAATGTATATCAGGAACGATAGCAAAAATAAAACATCTGTTCAGTCACTTCTGTGTGGCTTGGTCCAAAGATCATCTGAGCCAATTTTTGTAAAAATTGAACAAAATTTGAATGAGGAGTAGCACAAAAAAATTAACACTGTACTTTTCAAAATGGCCACTACTGTAATGGGCAGAGTCTTAATGTAAGATATTGATTGTGATCACCATAATGAGTGGAATCAGGTGTACTAAGTTTCATTTTACATCTATTTACATTCACATCTAGATCAAAGGGTTCAAAAGCTATAATCCTTTTAATGTTGATTTTTTTAACTGGTGGTGGCGCTATAGAGTTGGTCCTAGACTGGAGACTCAAAAATTGGTCCAATTACTATTAATTACAATCAATACAAGTGTGGAAGGTCACGACGTGCCTAAATTCAGGGTCCGAATGTCAGCCGCATAATTGATGGAGATATGCTTCAGTCTATCTATGTGTAGAAAATGTGTGATTATTTATTAGCCAATCAGAATCATTCAACCTGAAGCAATGACAAAGCTTAGACCTTGGTGAAGGGTATAATTGCTGTGATTTTTGTAAATGTAAGGGGAAGCGGCCGACTTTTGATCACTGGTTCTGATTCTTGACTTCTGCCTGATGAAATTGCAAACATTCTTCAGTAAAATTTCCTTTAATTTATTATAATTCTGACTCTTGTCTTAAATTGAGTGCACTTCTAACTCCTGGTCTTAATAAATCATATCTGGTCCTTGGGTCTTTAACTGTAAGTCCCAAAATACAGATATACAGTGGTAATCCATATTGAAACAAGGACAATAAAGCAGAAGTTTCAGCAGATATTCTTTTGATGTTCCACTGTTTAAGGTACACAGTGAGCACAACCATTGGACATCTTTTTTTCAGGTAGCTTGTCTGGTGATAGTCCAATGCAGCATACATTGGGTACCATCTTTGGCACTGTTCACGTTGGTAAACATGACAAGGATTAATTATGTAACAAACCACTAACAGTTATAGTTATGTGTGTTAACCAATTACATAATGCAATGAATAAATATTGAATAAAATGTTCAATTGCTTAAATATTTTTGTTTACCCAAAGTAGTCCTGACTGGAAACATTTGAAAAAATTGTATTCAAACACACACATTTGTTTTACTTAAACTTTTAAGTCACTTCACTAAAAGAAAATATAGTAAAGTAAAAAGTACTTGACAAAACAATCAGTTAAAGGGTTTATGATAATATAAGAACAACTTAAACCAAGAGAGGATCAACAACAGCAAAATTTTAAAGAGGTGATATTGAAATTTTACTCTAACCACAAGGAATTAATTACAACTTTTATGTATAATCTCAGTGGAACAATTAGAAAGATAATAGAAATAAAACAGTGCACTGTACAGTATCTTGAATGCCTCCATGATCTTGCTGTTCGTTATCTGTCAGACTTGCTGCACCAATGCATACAGGTTCAGTCACTACTGTTAATAATAATGTAGCCCCTGTAAGAACTGATTTTCCTGTTAAAACAAAACTCACCCTGCAATAAAGCCATAAAATGCCCCCTGGACAGCAGATAGCAAAGACAGAGCACAGAACCTTGTCCTGCCCAAACTTATCTCCTTGTCCCTTTGTTTGACTTCAACTCATCCCCCCTCTCCCTCCTCTTCTCCCTCCTCAAGTCACTGAAAATTAAATTAAGAATGTCTATATATCGCATATGGTGTATGTGTTGTTTTTTCCTTTTCATGTTTGGTATCATTTTAAGGGTCTCAGTGCGATTGGTAAAATGGTCTTAATTTCATTGCAGTCATTGGTTTAATGAGAAAGATTGAGAACTTAGGAGAATCCTGTATCTCCTCTCTGGCTGATATCTCTTTACGATATCTCCTGAAATCAGGTGCTACCCCCTGGGGTACATGGATTGGCCCAAACAACTCTAAACAACATTTGTATAACCCCTGTTGTTCTGGTCTGGTATTTAAGGTGAGGGGACAGAGCAATCTTTGGGAATCTTTTACCAGGATCATCCCCCACACAGTAATGCATGTCAGTATTTTCCTGTTGGAAAATCCTGACACATTACTGTGTGTCTTTGTCAGGAGAACATTGCTTACTTTTAGAGTCATCTTTGAGTAAATGATGTCATGTATTTTCTGAATTGGCTTTTAATCATTTACTTCTGTAATTGGCATGATACATTTTTACCTGACAAATAAATGTTACATTTTGATTTATTCTGAAGTATTCTGAAATCATTATTTTAATATATTAAGGAGGCTGGTGCTACCGCAAATCTTAGTTAAGGTAGGTCAAACTAAAGGCGCATGTATGAACGGAGCAGTAGGCACGGCATCTGAAGACCTTGTGATTTCTGTCTATCACTGGTTTAGCAAGTTGTATGGAAATGGCTAAATTAAACTACACTCTCTAGTTCGAGTGAGCAGTAGGCAACCGACTTTAGGGGTATTAGCAAACCCTACATCCTCTGACTGAAATCAGAATTAACAAGTTTGTGTCCGTGAGAAACATGATTTGGCCGACGTGATCTCTAAGCGGCATTCGGGTCCATAATGAATTAATAACTGAAAGTATGGGATACTCAGAGTAATCAAAGATCTAAATTAATTCATAATCAATATTTATGATTATTTTCTAATCAGAAATACGATCTAAATTTGATTATCATTTGAAATTGGAGTCAGATTATGCATAGAGCTAAAGTAATACTAAAACTAAGTTCCAATAAATTAAGTGAACTTCACTGGATAGCTGAAAAGACATTCACGCTTTAAACCTTCGCCAGGCCGTTGGATTCCGTCGTTGGGCCAATGGATGGTCCTTACACCCCTATTAATGTACTACAACCTTAAACAAACAAAACCCCCTTTAGTGAATTACAGTTATTATATATATTATTATGTAAAACAGTATTATTAGGTATTGTCAAAATTTCACCTGGAGTAAGTCAGTGTGGTCACTAGGAAAGCACTACAATCTTTGGAATATATATATAAAAAACACTATAGGTGAATTACAGTTTATTACATAAGCATATGTAATAAACACATGTAATAATGTTTATTACATAAAAATATTTGATAATTGTACAGTAAAGGAGGTATTGTCAAAATTTCACCTGTAGTAAGTCAGCCTGGTCTGTAGGAAAACACTACAGCCTTTGGAACAGGAAAAAATACTTTAGGGGAATTACAGTAATTTTTTCTTGAACTTATTTGTTTATTGTACGTACAGTAAAGGAGGTATTGTCAAAATTCCATCTGTAGTAAGTCAGTCTGATCACTAGGAAAGCACTACAGCCATTGGAACAGGAAAAAATACTTTAGGGGCATTACTGTAATTTTTTCTTATATGTATTTGTTTATTGTACGTACAGTAAAGGAGGTATTGTCAAAATTCCACCTGTAGTAAGTCAGTCTGATCACTAGGAAAGCACTACAGCCTTTGGAACAGGAAAAAATACTTTAGGGGAATTACTGTAATTTTTTCTTAAACTTATTTGTTTATTGTACGTACAGTAAAGGAGGTTTTGTCAAAATTCCACCTGGAGTAAGTCAGTGTGGTCACTAGGAAAGCACTACGGCCTTTGGAACATGAAAAAATACTTAAGGGGAATTACTGTAATTTTTTCTTGAACTTATTTGTTTATTGAACATACAGTAAGGGAGTTATTGTCCAAATTTCACCTGGAGTAAGTCAGTCTGATCACTAGGAAAGCACTACAACCTTTGAAACAGGAAAAAATAGTTTAGGGGAATTACTGTAATTTTTTCTTGAACTTATTTGTTTATTGAACATACAGTAAGGGAGTTATTGTCCAAATTTCACCTGGAGTAAGTCAGTCTGATCACTAGGAAAGCACTACAGCCTTTGAAACAGGAAAAAATAGTTTAGGGGAATTACAGTAATTTTTTTGGAAACGTATTCGTTTATTGTACGTACAGTAAGGGAGTTATTGTCCAAATTTCACCTGTAGTAAGTTAGTCTGATCACTAGGAAAGTACTACAACCATTGAATATTAATATAAAAACACACTATAGGTGAATTACAGTTTATTACATAAACATATGTAATAAACACATGTAATAATGTTTATTACATAGATATATTTGATAATTGTACAGCAAGGGGGTTATTGTCCAAATTCTACCTGGAGTAAGTCAGTCTGATCACTAGGAAAGCACTACAGCCTTTGAAACAGGAAAAAATAGTTTAAGGGAATTACAGTAATTTTTTTGGAAATGTATTCGTTTATTGTACGTACAGTAAGGGAGTTATTGTCCAAATTTCACCTGGAGTAAGTCAGTCTGATCACTAGGAAAGCACTACAGCCTTTGAAACAGGAAAAAATAGTTTAGGGGAATTACAGTAATTTTTTTGGAAATGTATTCGTTTATTGTACGTACAGTAAGGGAGTTATTGTCCAAATTTCACCTGGAGTAAGTCAGTCTGATCACTAGGAAAGCACTACAGCCTTTGAAACAGGAAAAAATTGTTTAGGGGAATTACAGTAATTTTTTCTTGAACTTATTCATTTATTGTACGTACAGTAAGGGAGTTATTGTCAACATTCCACCTGTAGTAAGTCAGTCTGATCACTAGGAAAGTACTACAACCATTGAATATTAATATAAAAACACACTATAGGTGAATTACAGTTTATTACATAAACATATGTAATAAACACATGTAATAGTGTTTATTACATAGATATATTTGATAATTGTACAGCAAGGGAGTTATTGTCCAAATTCTACCTGGAGTAAGTCAGTCTGATCACTAGGAAAGCACTACAGCCTTTGAAACAGGAAAAAAATAGTTTAAGGGAATTACAGTAATTTTTTCTTGGACCTATTTGTTTATTGTACGTACAGTAAGGGAGTTATTGTCCAAATTTCACCTGGAGTAAGTCAGTCTGATCACTAGGAAAGCACTACAGCCTTTGAAACAGGAAAAAATAGTTTAGGGGAATTACAGTAATTTTTTTTTAAACGTATTAGTTTATTGTACGTACAGTAAGGGAGTTATTGTCCAAATTTCCCCTGGAGTAAGTCAGTCAGGTCACTAGGAAAGCACTACAACCTTTGAAACAGGAAAAAATAGTTTAGGGAAATTACAGTAATTTTTTGGGAAACGTATTCGTTTATTGTACGTACAGCAAGGGAGTTATTGTCCAAATTTCACCTGGATTAAGTCAGTTTGATCACTAAGAAAGCACTACAGCCTTTGAAACAGGAAAAAATAGTTTAGGGGAATTACAGTAATTTTTTCTTGGACTTATTTGTTTATTGTACGTACAGTAAGGGAGTTATTGTCCAAATTTCACCTGGAGTAAGTCAGTGTGGTCACTAGGAAAGCACTACAGCCTTTGAAACAGGAAAAAATAGTTTAGGGGAATTACAGTAATTTTTTTGGAAACGTATTCGTTTATTGTACGTACAGTAAGGGAGTTATTGTCCAAATTTCACCTGGAGTAAGTCAGTCTGATCACTAGGAAAGCACTACAGCCTTTGAAACAGGAAAAAATAGTTTAGGGGAATTACAGTAATTTTTTCTTGGACTTATTTGTTTATTGTACGTACAGTAAGGGAGTTATTGTCCAAATTTCACCTGGAATAAGTCAGTCTGATCACTAGGAAAGCACTACAGCCTTTGAAACAGGAAAAAATAGTTTAGGGGAATTACAGTAATTTTTTTGGAAACGTATTCGTTTATTGTACGTACAGTAAGGGAGTTATTGTCCAAATTTCACCTGGAGTAAGTCAGTCTGATCACTAGGAAAGCACTACAGCCTTTGAAACAGGAAAAAATAGTTTAGGGGAATTACAGTAATTTTTTCTTGAACTTATTCATTTATTGTACGTACGGTAAGGGAGTTATTGTCCAAATTCTACCTGGAGTAAGTCAGTCTGATCACTAGGAAAGCACTACAGCCTTTGAAACAGGAAAAAATAGTTTAAGGGAATTACAGTAATTTTTTCTTGGACCTATTTGTTTATTGTACGTACAGTAAGGGAGTTATTGTCCAAATTCTACCTGGAGTAAGTCAGTCTGATCACTAGGAAAGCACTACAGCCTTTGAAACAGGAAAAAATAGTTTAAGGGAATTACAGTAATTTTTTCTTGGACCTATTTGTTTATTGTACGTACAGTAAGGGAGTTATTGTCCAAATTTCACCTGGAGTAAGTCAGTCAGGTCACTAGGAAAGCACTACAGCCTTTGAAACAGGAAAAAATAGTTTAAGGGAATTACAGTAATTTTTTCTTGGACCTATTTGTTTATTGTACGTACAGTAAGGGAGTTATTGTCCAAATTTCACCTGGAGTAAGTCAGTCTGATCACTGGGAAAGCACTACAGCCTTTGGAACAGGAAAAAATAGTTTAAGGGAATTACAGTAATTTTTTCTTGGACCTATTTGTTTATTGTACGTACAGTAAGGGAGTTATTGTCCAAATTTCACCTGGAGTAAGTCAGTCTGATCACTAGGAAAGCACTACAGCCTTTGGAACAGGAAAAAATAGTTTAGGGGAATTACAGTAATTTTTTTGAAACGTATTAGTTTATTGTACGTACAGTAAGGGAGTTATTGTCCAAATTTCCCCTGGAGTAAGTCAGTCAGGTCACTAGGAAAGCACTACAACCTTTGAAACAGGAAAAAATAGTTTAGGGAAATTACAGTAATTTTTGGGGAAACGTATTCGTTTATTGTACGTACAGCAAGGGAGTTATTGTCCAAATTTCACCTGGAGTAAGTCAGTGTGGTCACTAGGAAAGCACTACAGCCTTTGAAACAGGAAAAAATAGTTTAGGGGAATTACAGTAATTTTTTCTTGGACTTATTTGTTTATTGTACGTACAGTAAGGGAGTTATTGTCCAAATTTCACCTGGAGTAAGTCAGTGTGGTCACTAGGAAAGCACTACAGCCTTTGAAACAGGAAAAAATTGTTTAGGGGAATTACAGTAATTTTTTTGGAAACGTATTCGTTTATTGTACGTACAGTAAGGGAGTTATTGTCCAAATTTCACCTGGAGTAAGTCAGTCTGATCACTAGGAAAGCACTACAGCCTTTGAAAGAGGAAAAAATAGTTTAGGGGAATTACAGTAATTTTTTTGGAAACGTATTCGTTTATTGTACGTACAGTAAGGGAGTTATTGTCAACATTCCACCTGTAGAAAGTCAGTCTGATCACTAGGAAAGTACTACAACCATTGAATATAAATATAAAAACACACTATAGGTGAATTACAGTTTATTACATAAACATATGTAATAAACACATGTAATAATGTTTATTACATAGATATATTTGATAATTGTACAGCAAGGGAGTTATTGTCCAAATTCCACCTGGAGTAAGTCAGTGTGGTCACTAGGAAAGCACTACAGCCTTTGAAACAGGAAAAAATAGTTTAGGGGAATTACAGTAATTTTTTTGGAAACGTATTCGTTTATTGTACGTACAGTAAGGGAGTTATTGTCAACATTCCACCTGTAGTAAGTTAGTCTGATCACTAGGAAAGTACTACAACCATTGAATATTAATATAAAAACACACTATAGGTGAATTACAGTTTATTACATAAACATATGTAATAAACACATGTAATAATGTTTATTACATAGATATATTTGATAATTGTACAGCAAGGGGGTTATTGTCCAAATTCTACCTGCAGTAAGTCAGTCTGATCACTAGGAAAGCACTACAGCCTTTGAAACAGGAAAAAATAGTTTAGGGGAATTACAGTAATTTTTTTGGAAATGTATTCGTTTATTGTACGTACAGTAAGGGAGTTATTGTCCAAATTTCACCTGGAGTAAGTCAGTCTGATCACTAGGAAAGCACTACAGCCTTTGAAACAGGAAAAAATAGTTTAGGGGAATTACAGTAATTTTTTTGGAAATGTATTCGTTTATTGTACGTACAGTAAGGGAGTTATTGTCCAAATTTCACCTGGAGTAAGTCAGTCTGATCACTAGGAAAGCACTACAGCCTTTGAAACAGGAAAAAATAGTTTAGGGGAATTACAGTAATTTTTTCTTGAACTTATTCATTTATTGTACGTACGGTAAGGGAGTTATTGTCAACATTCCACCTGTAGTAAGTCAGTCTGATCACTAGGAAAGCACTACAACCATTGAATATTAATATAAAAACACACTATAGGTGAATTACAGTTTATTACATAAACATATGTAATAAACACATGTAATAATGTTTATTACATAGATATATTTGATAATTGTACAGCAAGGGAGTTATTGTCCAAATTCCACCTGGAGTAAGTCAGTCTGATCACTAGGAAAGCACTACAGCCTTTGAAACAGGAAAAAATAGTTTAGGGGAATTACAGTAATTTTTTTTGAAACGTATTAGTTTATTGTACGTACAGTAAGGGAGTTATTGTCCAAATTTCCCCTGGAGTAAGTCAGTCTGGTCACTAGGAAAGCACTACAACCTTTGAAACAGGAAAAAATTGTTTAGGGAAATTACAGTAATTTTTTGGGAAACGTATTCGTTTATTGTACGTACAGCAAGGGAGTTATTGTCCAAATTTCACCTGGAGTAAGTCAGTGTGGTCACTAGGAAAGCACTACAGCCTTTGAAACAGGAAAAAATAGTTTAGGGGAATTACAGTCATTTTTTTGGAAACGTATTCGTTTATTGTACGTACAGCAAGGGAGTTATTGTCCAAATTTCACCTGGAGTAAGTCAGTTTGATCACTAGGAAAGCACTACAGCCTTTGAAACAGGAAAAAATAGTTTAGGGGAATTACAGTAATTTTTTTGGAAATGTATTCGTTTATTGTACGTACAGTAAGGGAGTTATTGTCCAAATTTCACCTGGAGTAAGTCAGTCTGATCACTAGGAAAGCACTACAGCCTTTGAAACAGGAAAAAATAGTTTAGGGGAATTACAGTAATTTTTTCTTGAACTTATTCATTTATTGTACGTACGGTAAGGGAGTTATTGTCAAGATTCCACCTGTAGTAAGTCAGTCTGATCACTAGGAAAGCACTACAACCATTGAATATTAATATAAAAACACACTATAGGTGAATTACAGTTTATTACATAAACATATGTAATAAACACGTGTAATAGTGTTTATTACATAGATATATTTGATAATTGTACAGCAAGGGAGTTATTGTCCAAATTCTACCTGGAGTAAGTCAGTCTGATCACTAGGAAAGCACTACAGCCTTTGAAACAGGAAAAAATAGTTTAAGGGAATTACAGTAATTTTTTCTTGGACCTATTTGTTTATTGTACGTACAGTAAGGGAGTTATTGTCCAAATTTCACCTGGAGTAAGTCAGTCTGATCACTAGGAAAGCACTACAGCCTTTGGAACATGAAAAAATAGTTTAGGGGAATTACAGTAATTTTTTTTTAAACGTATTAGTTTATTGTACGTACAGTAAGGGAGTTATTGTCCAAATTTCCCCTGGAGTAAGTCAGTCAGGTCACTAGGAAAGTACTAAAACCTTTGAAACAGGAAAAAATAGTTTAGGGGAATTACAGTAATTTTTTTGGAAACGTATTCGTTTATTGTACGTACAGTAAGGGAGTTATTGTCCAAATTTCACCTGTAGTAAGTCAGTGTGGTCACTAGGAAAGCACTACAACCTTTGAAACAGGAAAAAATAGTTTAGGGGAATTACAGTAATTTTTGGGGAAACGTATTCGTTTATTGTACGTACAGCAAGGGAGTTATTGTCCAAATTTCACCTGGAGTAAGTCAGTGTGGTCACTAGGAAAGCACTACAGCCTTTGAAACAGGAAAAAATAGTTTAGGGGAATTACAGTAATTTTTTCTTGGACTTATTTGTTTATTGTACGTACAGTAAGGGAGTTATTGTCCAAATTTCACCTGGAGTAAGTCAGTGTGGTCACTAGGAAAGCACTACAGCCTTTGAAACAGGAAAAAATAGTTTAGGGGAATTACAGTAATTTTTTTGGAAACGTATTCGTTTATTGTACGTACAGTAAGGGAGTTATTGTCCAAATTTCACCTGTAGTAAGTTAGTCTGATCACTAGGAAAGTACTACAACCATTGAATATTAATATAAAAACACACTATAGGTGAATTACAGTTTATTACATAAACATATGTAATAAACACATGTAATAATGTTTATTACATAGATATATTTGATAATTGTACAGCAAGGGGGTTATTGTCCAAATTCTACCTGCAGTAAGTCAGTCTGATCACTAGGAAAGCACTACAGCCTTTGAAACAGGAAAAAATAGTTTAGGGGAATTACAGTAATTTTTTTGGAAACGTATTCGTTTATTGTACGTACAGTAAGGGAGTTATTGTCCAAATTTCACCTGGAGTAAGTCAGTATGGTCACTAGGAAAGCACTACAGCCTTTGAAACAGGAAAAAATAGTTTAGGGGAATTACAGTAATTTTTTTGGAAACGTATTCGTTTATTGTACGTACAGTAAGGGAGTTATTGTCCAAATTTCACCTGGAGTAAGTCAGTCTGATCACTAGGAAAGCACTACAACCTTTGAAACAGGAAAAAATAGTTTAGGGGAATTACAGTAATTTTTTCTTGAACTTATTCATTTATTGTACGTACGGTAAGGGAGTTATTGTCAACATTCCACCTGTAGTAAGTCAGTCTGATCACTAGGAAAGTACTACAACCATTGAATATTAATATAAAAACACACTATAGGTGAATTACAGTTTATTACATAAACATATGTAATAAACACATGTAATAATGTTTATTACATAGATATATTTGATAATTGTACAGTAAGGGAGTTATTGTCCAAATTTCACCTGGAGTAAGTCAGTCTGATCACTAGGAAAGCACTACAGCCTTTGAAACAGGAAAAAATAGTTTAGGGGAATTACAGTAATTTTTTTGGAAATGTATTCGTTTATTGTACGTACAGTAAGGGAGTTATTGTCCAAATTTCACCTGGAGTAAGTCAGTCTGATCACTAGGAAAGCACTACAGCCTTTGAAACAGGAAAAAATAGTTTAAGGGAATTACAGTAATTTTTTCTTGGACCTATTTGTTTATTGTACGTACAGTAAGGGAGTTATTGTCCAAATTTCACCTGGAGTAAGTCAGTCTGATCACTAGGAAAGCACTACAGCCTTTGGAACATGAAAAAATAGTTTAGGGGAATTACAGTAATTTTTTTTTAAACGTATTAGTTTATTGTACGTACAGTAAGGGAGTTATTGTCCAAATTTCCCCTGGAGTAAGTCAGTCAGGTCACTAGGAAAGCACTACAACCTTTGAAACAGGAAAAAATAGTTTAGGGAAATTACAGTAATTTTTTGGAAACGTATTCGTTTATTGTACGTACAGCAAGGGAGTTATTGTCCAAATTTCACCTGGAGTAAGTCAGTGTGGTCACTAGGAAAGCACTACAGCCTTTGAAACAGGAAAAAATAGTTTAGGGGAATTACAGTAATTTTTTCTTGGACTTATTTGTTTATTGTACGTACAGTAAGGGAGTTATTGTCCAAATTCTACCTGGAGTAAGTCAGTCTGATCACTAGGAAAGCACTACAACCTTTGAAACAGGAAAAAATAGTTTAGGGAAATTACAGTAATTTTTTGGAAACGTATTCGTTTATTGTACGTACAGCAAGGGAGTTATTGTCCAAATTTCACCTGGAGTAAGTCAGTGTGGTCACTAGGAAAGCACTACAGCCTTTGAAACAGGAAAAAATAGTTTAGGGGAATTACAGTAATTTTTTCTTGGACTTATTTGTTTATTGTACGTACAGTAAGGGAGTTATTGTCCAAATTCTACCTCGAGTAAGTCAGTCTGATCACTAGGAAAGCACTACAGCCTTTGAAACAGGAAAAAATAGTTTAGGGGAATTACAGTAATTTTTTCTTGGACTTATTTGTTTATTGTACGTACAGTAAGGGAGTTATTGTCCAAATTTCACCTGGAGTAAGTCAGTCTGATCACTAGGAAAGCACTACAGCCTTTGGAACAGGAAAAAATAGTTTAGGGGAATTACAGTAATTTTTTTGGAAACGTATTCGTTTATTGTACGTACAGTAAGGGAGTTATTGTCCAAATTTCACCTGGAGTAAGTCAGTCTGATCACTAGGAAAGCACTACAGCCTTTGAAACAGGAAAAAATAGTTTAGGGGAATTACAGTAATTTTTTTGGAAATGTATTCGTTTATTGTACGTACAGTAAGGGAGTTATTGTCAAGATTCCACCTGTAGTAAGTCAGTCTGATCACTAGGAAAGCACTACAGCCTTTGAAACAGGAAAAAATAGTTTAGGGGAATTACAGTAATTTTTTGGGAAACGTATTCGTTTATTGTACGTACGGTAAGGGAGTTATTGTCAACATTTCACCTGTAGTAAGTCAGTCTGATCACTAGGAAAGTACTACAACCATTGAATATTAATATAAAAACACACTATAGGTGAATTACAGTTTATTACATAAACATATGTAATAAACACATGTAATAGTGTTTATTACATAGATATATTTGATAATTGTACAGCAAGGGAGTTATTGTCCAAATTCTACCTGGAGTAAGTCAGTTTGATCACTAGGAAAGCACTACAGCCTTTGAAACAGGAAAAAATAGTTTAGGGGAATTACAGTAATTTTTTTGGAAACGTATTCGTTTATTGTACGTACAGTAAGGGAGTTATTGTCCAAATTTCACCTGGAGTAAGTCAGTCTGATCACTAGGAAAGCACTACAGCCTTTGAAACAGGAAAAAATAGTTTAGGGGAATTACAGTAATTTTTTCTTGAACTTATTCATTTATTGTACGTACAGTAAGGGAGTTATTGTCCAAATTCCACCTGGAGTAAGTCAGTCTGATCACTAGGAAAGCACTACAGCCTTTGGAAAAGGAAAAATTATTTGATTTTGATTTGGGGGGGGGGGGGTACAGTTGTAAGACCCAGGACCAGATAAGATGAAAGAAGACCAGGAGTCGTGAAATTCAATCAAATAAGTAAAATTTTACTGAAGAATAGTTTGCAGTTAAATTGGTAGAGCCAGCGTCAAAGTCACGAGAAGGTCGCAAGCCAACTCTACCTTACAAACAAATCTCACACAATTATACCTTTTTCAAGGACATGCATTACATAATCGTTTACTTCTGATTGGCTAAGAGAACATAAAGTCTAAACAATAATACATTTTTGATAGATAAGTGGGTATATCGCCGTTAATCAGAATATTTGTCGTCCATTTCCGAGATTTAAGTCCGTGGTGACCTTCTTCCAGGGTCCAAGAATGTTGTATATCACAAAGTTCTGAACCTGCAAAGAATAAAAAACGCGCACACACACACACACACACACACACACACACACACACACACACACACACACACACACACACACACACACACACACAACACTGCCTGACAAACAACAGTTCTCTTTGAGGCTGAAGAAGGCCTGAGCTCATTATCAGAAGAGCAGTCCACCTAAACAGGCTGATAAAACATTTCACTCCAGGAAAGCAGGAACGATAATATGCCCCTTTACTCCACTCCCTAAAGAAATACACATGAGATGTTCACTTGATGAAAATAAGGTGAAATTATGTATAAATTGACCCTCAAACTTATACAAGTCAACTAAGACAGATATATAGATGAAGATATGTGGATATTGTTGTGAAATATGCAATTATTCTATTGTAATCATGGCTTGTTGTATATGAAGTATTTATGGGTCATAGTAAACCACAATTGTAACTAATAAAAAAGTGGTTTTATAATGAAAGGTACCATAAGTAGTTGTTAAACAATTTATTAAGAAAGTGTTTACTGCACTGTAAAAAAAGAAAAGTTGACTAAACTTAAAATTATAAGGCAACTTGCTGCAGATTTTTTTGAGTTGACTCAACTAAAACATCTCTATAGTTGAGTTGACTCGACTATAACATCTCCAGTTGAGTAAACTCTATTAGTTGAGTCAACTCAAAATTCTAAGGAAACTTGCTGCACAGATTTTTTAAGTTTAGTCAACTTTTCTTTTACAGTGTGTAAAACACTTGTATTAATAATCATTGTAACCATATATTGAGAAAATAGTTTATTAAGAAAAACACTTGAACTTGTTTTATAAATATTTTTATTATGAAAATGTTTTTTTAAAGAAAAGCATACCACACTGAAGGTTGTAAGCATTTATTA
The DNA here is from genome assembly GCF_949319135.1 of Squalius cephalus. NCBI lineage: Eukaryota > Metazoa > Chordata > Actinopteri > Cypriniformes > Leuciscidae > Squalius > Squalius cephalus. The sequence continues at coordinate 748,649 of NC_137125.1, read as the reverse complement.
AGCAGATGATGGTGGCAGAGTAGAGAGGAATTGAAAATGTATTAGAAAGAGCTTTGCAAAAGACAGGAGAAAAATGCCATCATTATCGTCTATGTGTTGCAGACGAGATACAGAAGATACAGCCATGATGGAAAGGTCCAGAAAAAGAGGACAAAGAGACGAAGAGTTTTATATGTGAAAGTCCTAAGGGGTCTTCCAGAAATAATGACAGTTCAAGAATTTGTGTTTGACCAATGGGCTGTAATACACTGAATGTATGCAGATGGAGTTTCCAGGAGTCCCAAGACAATCCCAAGACAATTATCATCAAAAGGCCCCTTGCATGTGAACACAACCCAAGGGCACACACTGGAATGCACCTAAAAGAAAATGAATACAGAAATGATTAGGATACTACTTGATTGTTGAATTTTTAATAAGAATAAAGTAATCATTCAAAAGGATATATATAATTTAATTGAAGAAACAGGGAATTCTGATCCCAACCTTTCAGTACGTACAGTAAGGGAGGTATTGTCAAAATTTCACCTGTAGTAAGTCAGTGTGGGATAGTGTAAGTCAATAAGAAAGCGCTACAGGCTTTGGAACAGGAAAAATACTTTTGGGGAATTACTGTCATTTTTTTCAAATTAATATTTGTATACTGAACGTACAGTAAGGGAGATACTGTGAAAATTCCACCTGTAGTAAGTCAGTCTGGTCAGTAGGAACATACTACAACCTTTGGAACATGAAAAAAATCTCTTTGGTGAATAATTATAACTTTTACATAAAACATTTTTGCGTACTGTATGTACAATAGCCTACACAAAAGTACACTAAAGCAGTCTAGGTGAATACACAGCAAATATCAAACCTGAAACTTTTTTTTTTTTTTTTTTAAACTTGACTATGTTCACACTTGATCTTACATGATCAAGTCTGCAACTTGGGTATTGCTTTTTATATTTGCTTCGTATATTTGCGGTGTTCTGCATTCAATATCTTGTGAGCTGAATATTGTTACTTCACAAATAACATTGTTTTAATATTTAAATCTTCTTCTTAAAACGAGCTTTCCTTCGGGTTTGCACTTTGCAGATGGTCCCTTCTTAGCAGCCTGCGCATAGAGATCAATGTTTTTTGTCCAGTGAGAAGGAAAGATCGTTTTGAGGAAAATTATGTTGTAGCTTCTGATGTTTAATCTGTAGCAGATGGGTTAGGGTTAACCTAACCCTAACCCAATATGTGATAGGTGTTTTGTGTAGCAACGACGTTTAGTTCACGAGTTATTGAACGCGGAAGTCCGCGAATGTGCGAATATGCGAATATAAAACCAACTTTACCTAAGTCTTCATGAGCCACTCTCCACTGGATAAACACACATCTGTTCATCTGTCCCTGTAACATCCAGACCAGATTCACATCACCTCTGATTTATGAGCTCAACACTACATTTACATGCTGAGGTTGTTTTAACTTATTATCCAACATAAATGTTCCTCAATTTATCAACTAATGGACAAATAAAATAGATAACTTATGTTTAGTTACTTTATAGATTTGTCCTACATAATAGCACACATTCATCACTCAGATGTCTATTTCATGTTGTGATATTTCAAGATTTTCCTGTCAGATGTAAATAGACATTTAAAATGAGCTTCTTTAATGGTTTATGTAAATCCACTTTAGAGACGTAACTTACGTGTCCTTACTGGAGCTCCCCTGTTAGCTATAACGCTATACATAATAAAACGTGTTTTTACAGCAAAATCACAACTATACTATACTGTGTAACATCTTTACACCTCCAACAATTCAACAGTTTACTCTACAGTAGTTCAACACATGCAATTTTAACACAAGGACCCGTGTTTACTCACATTTGAAAGCACCCGCGTCGCTTATCTCTGCGATGTTTGATAATGACGTATGCTCTCGCGTGGCCTCCTGGGATAGAAGAGTATCCATCGGTTGAGCACTCAAACATCTGGCCGGAAGCAGTAAGCCATCCGGGAACTTCTCGCCTACTCTTTTATGAATACTGATGTTTCTAACGTACTGCTTCCTTCACGTACTGTTTTCGCCTACTATATAGTAGGAAAGTAGGCATATTCGGACGCACTTAAGTCCGAATCTCGCGATAATTAGTACGTCACACAGGTAATTCTCGCCTACTCTTTTGGATCCGTACATACTTTTTCACTCGCCTACTCTTTTTTCCATACTAAATAGTAGGGAAGTATGCGGTTTCAGACGCAGCCAGTGGTTCACTCCTGTAGCGAACCACCTGACTGCTTTGACAGCCCAATCCAGTGTTGGTTTGAAACCATGGCGGCTGCATTTCTTATAAAAGTGAAGGTAAAAAAAAAAAACTATAGAAACCATTAAATAATGGAATATGTCCCAAACACACTACAAAAAATAATTCTGTAGTGGTTTAAATGGTAAAAGCCAATGGTTACTATTTTAATATAAACCATTAGAATTTCTGTGATGGTTTCAAACTTTTTTTTAAGCTGGTCTGACCTTTTGTCCTTGTCTAAAGAAATAATTACACACACACATCATGCTTAATGTTTTATGATCAAGGTGAACACATGAAATTCATCAGTATCTGTAAAATTCACCTACATAAATGAGTTTCACAGCACTAACACTGTTTCAGCTTTAATCGCCTCGGTAAACACGTAATAAACGGGGCGTTACTTGCATTTTATGGTTGTCAGCTTTGTTGCATTACATTTACTTCACCAGGAGATGGTGCTGCAATTTATATCTGAATGAAGCTTCGAGTAATGAACCATTTTCGACCCAATTGTATCAGAAAGCAATAATGCTTCGAAACGCTTCATTTGGCCATCACTAGAAATTATCCTGGTGTAATACTTATATATTGTGCAAGGAATAATAAAAGAATGACACTACACAAATGCAAAGTACAGTATTTTATTGAGAGGGGAAGAAAATCTCAGCCAGATAAAAGGAAAAATAAAAACAATGGGGAAAAGACAAGATAAACCAATACTAGAGTAAGGCAAAATAAAAGCAACAAATAGTCACAATACAAGAATATTAAAAAGACAAAGCAATAAATTAAAAAAGTGTGTGGCATGCTTAAATAATGAAGTACAGAAACAAACTGTCACGGAGTCACTCAACAAGGACACACCCCAACCAGCATTAACTCAGAGCAGCTGGTCCCGCTCATCATCTCCGGAGTTCTAATCGTCTTCACCTGCACTTCATCACCACTCACCTCTGATGCACACTGCATATAAACCTCAGTCACTCTACACCCGCCGTCTGGTCTCGTCTTTCAATGCCAGTGACTCTCCGGTTCCAAACCTTCATTGTCTGGTTCTAGGAAATCCTCTCGCAAGTACTGTTTGTGTTATACTAACGTCCTGTCTGTATCTCCCAAGCACCCACTGTGCGTGGTGAGCACCCTGGGCACTCTCATCGGTGAACTCGCTGATCATCTCCTCGACACCTCTCACGTTCAGTGAGATTTCCAAAACTGTTCCCGTTCCAGCATCCATAAAGACTCTTCACGTTCCAGCATATAGAAAGTCTGTTTCCTAGTGTTCATGAATCTAGTGTTTCTAGCTCCCACTGAGTTTGTGTCTGTTCCAGAAGATCCTGAGCTTGGTCATTCGGTGCTTTGAGCATCTATTCTGCGTATTGAGTAATTCTGAGGTGACCTCGAGCCTTCATGTTTCTTGGAGTTGCACTACGTGTCCAATATACATTGTTAATCCATTTCTGTGTCTTCGTTCCTCAGTAGATTGTGACACAAACCAAGAGACACTCAACGCATTGAAACACAAGAAAACACGCAAACAGGAAAAAACACCAGCAAACTAAGAAAACATCTTCATCAGTTTGACAACACACATGCTGCAAATACTCAATGCAACCAACAACTAATAGCCTAATAATAAAAAATAAACACCACTGTCGAGTAGATATTTGCATTGTTGGTCTGCCATTTGCAGCGCATTTCTGTATTTGGTTGTGTTTTGCATATTTGCATTTCACATGTCAAACTGATGAAGATGTTTTTCTATTTGCATGTGTTTTCCTCTGTTGCAGCCCTCTTGGCCAGCGTACTAAACAAAGTAACCGAAACCAAGCAATAAATTAATTTCATACAAACAATAACGCAAAAATGTATAAGCAAAAGTGTAAATGCGTAAAATGCAGAAACAAACAAAAAGCTGGTTATAAAAGACAAATGAAATACAAGTTATATTTACAAATGTTGCAAGAAAGGTAAAAATATAAGTTGTGACAATGTAAAACAGATTCCCTAATAACTTAAAATGTGTGGTTTACTTTAACATTTTGCAAAGGTGTCCTTCTTTTTCTGCCACCCTCGCGATCACCAGCTAGAGGAAACCACCTTTTAATAACTTTTTCGACCTCCAGCTCAGGTGTCTGTGCGCACACAAGATTTCTTCTTACAGCCTCTAGAATAGGAGCACACAAATACAGAGTTAAAAATACTTTTAAATAAATTAACAATAGAGACATGAAGCATGTGTATTACAAGACACCACCAAACAAAGAATTAAAACCAATCACAATGTTTTTAACCCCCTGAGGTCGGCTATCGCGCCGGCGCGATAGGCTCGTTTTTTTCCGTATGAGTGCAAAAAAAAAAAAATATTTTTTTTTAATTTTTATCTTATATGCTTGTGTTATACATCAATCGATCCTGTTTAGTGTGTTTTTTTTTTTGTGTATGCTCATAATAAAAACAAAGTGTTGTGCTTTTCGCCAAATAAAGAAAAATAAACATGATGCGAGTTCTGCCTACTCTCCGTCAGTGAAGTCAATTCGGAAACGCGTCCGAAAATGAACTGTAACTCAGCGAATACTCAGTCAAACAGGCATACAGACACACAGGCATGAAGCTTGAATTATCTTCTTTTAAATGAAGTAATAAAAAACAAATATTCACAGTTTATATAATATGTATGCAAAGAGAGAGATGTCAGTCGTTCTCATCTCAGCTAATTAAGTTTTAATGTGACTCCGCCTACGGAGACCGCGCTATTCAAACGCAAATGTGAGGCGATCCATACAAACCTGTGAAACGCCCACATCCGCTGGATAATGCCGGTGAAACACTGGATGCGTGGCGTAAGCGTCTCAGCTGCGTGGCGTGTCCGTTTTTATTTCGGCTCCCATCCATGTTAACAGTTTAGAGTTTGCACACTGCCTGTGTGAGACGCGCGTCTCAGGCGCGGCACGAGCCGCGTGGAAAACGCGTGCTTTCTAGAAATAGAACCGACGCCTATTTTTCACGCGACACGCAAGCGTCTTGGAAGCGTTTCCATGCAAAATTGAATAGGAAAATCTGTTTATTTGTCATTTTGACACGAATACATATTAATAAATGTCCTTTTGATGTTTAAAAGTGTCTAGGTTTTGACATAAATGCAAATATAAATGTAATTTTACAAAATATGATCGATTTTCAAATACTGCTGTATTGAATGAACAGCTTTTAGCAAACTCTATTGCTATACTGAGATGAGGAATATATAGCCTACTGTATGTGTTTTGTCAAAAATAAAGTCATCAACTAACTAATGAATCCTTTACTTTGAAATACGTATGATAAAATGTATACTTTAGTTTTGAAAGATGTTAACTAGTTTTGAAAAGATTATAAAGTATGTATGTGCATGCATATATATATATGTGTGTGTGTATATATGAAGAGTTCAGATGCAAAAGCCTCTAAATGCCATCTGAAATTTTCTCCTAGAATGATCATTTTTATGAAGCTTGTATATTTAAGTTAGCTATAGGTGACACACCTGAATGAATGGCTCATTAAGTATGCAGGGACGTAGTCTCACCAGGTGTGAACTACTAAATATGCATGATGCTGTTGGAGCGTTTACGCCCCATCCGCATATTGGCTTTCCAAACTAAAAGTGTTTCACAAAACTAAAATCAATGTATCGTTTTTTTGTGAATGATTAGGCAGGATGATTTTCATATCATTTTGAAGAAAAAACACTAGGCGATGACATCCATTAGTCAAAAGTCTTATTGCCACATATTTAGTATGTGTTTTGTGGCCTTATTTCAGAAACTTACATTTTTAGTTTTTTCGATAACCATGCATAAACATTATTCTCTCAAAAATGAAAACATGTAAGCAACTGTTTATAAGCAACTGAAAAAAGCACAAATGTCAGGGCATGTCAGAACATCTCAAGGACCCCAAAAACACCCCAGACCCCAGAGGGTTAACCCTCTGGGGACCAAAAACGCGCCGGCGCGTTTTGCTCGTTTTTTTTTTTTAGCAATGAAAAATAAACACAAAATGCTCTGTTAATTTTGATCTTTAATTTTCGTGTTATACATCAATCGATCCTGTTCAGTTTCTATTTTTTTTTCAGGATACTCACAATAAAAATAAAGTGTTTTGCTTTTTGACAAATAAAGAAACTTTAACATGATGCGATGTCTGCCTTCTGTCTGTCAGAAAACTCCCATTTGAAACGCGTTCGAAAATGATCTATAACTCCGCGAAAATTCAGTCAAACAGGCAAACAGACCCACGGGCATAAAGCTTGAGATCGCAGCTGTTAAATGAAGTCACTTATATAAAAAACAAATATTATCAGCTTCTGTAATCTGTATAAAAAGAGAGCGACTCCAGTCGACCTCATTACGAGATGATTCACAGTAATGTGACCACTCCCCGGAGAGCGCGTGCTATTCAAACGCAAATTCTGAGAACTATTTCAGAGCTGTGAAACGCCCACATCAGCTGTAAACAAAGCGCGTCGCGACTCCTCGCGAGTGAGACATTATAGCCTACCTTATGGAGAAAAGTTTCCTCAGAACAGTGCTGATATGAGGAGCAATATCTCCTGAAATGAGGAGCAGATTCCGCTGAGGAGTGAGGTAGGCTGTTTTCTTTTCTCACGTGTGGAATAACGTTATAGAATAACGTTAGTGTAGGCCTATGTAAACCGCAAAAAGATGAATCGCATTTCTATAATATGACTCGCCTTTCTGTGAGATGAATGAAGGGGACATATTTGTAAAGACTGTTTAGCCTAAATATGAATCGCGCGTCTGTTTGTGAAAGAATAAACTGCTTTGCTATAGCCTACTGAGATGAGTAAAAATCGACTGGAATATGTTGAAATAAAATGTATTTGTATAAGCAACATATTAACCTGCAAAAAAATACTATTTTTGTCAAAAATAAATTCATAGACTAAGATGTTAGATGTTCCAATGTTGGCTATATTCAAACTAATGAATACATATGATAAAATGTAGGCCTATAATCTTTCTTTTTTTTTTTTTTTTTTTTTTCAAAGAAAGAGTACACTTGAAATATTGTTGAAATTGTAATTATTGTTGTAATTGTAACATTTTTAATAAAATAGCAAAACATATTTACAAGAGAAATGTAAGCGAAATCTTAAATGGTCACACCTGAATGAATGGCTAATTATGCAGAGTGGGTGGGACACTGTAATTTAAGGTGTAAACTATTCCTCCCCCTCGCATATTGGCTTTCCAAGCAAAACCTGTTTTACACTATTTTAATCAATGTAATTTTTTTTGTGAACGATAAAGCAAGACTATTTTCACATAATTTTGAAGCTAGAACTCAAAGGAACAACATCAATTACTCAAAAGTCTTGTGGACACATATTTAATATGTGTTTTGTGTTCTTAAATCAGCAACTTTCATTTTATTTTTTTCCAATAACCACGCATAAACATTATTCTCTTAAAAATGCAAACATCTACATACACGTTGCTCGCATATTATGGTAGCCCTGTTTGTGCTATATAGAGTGAATTTACACCTTTGCCATTAACATGTTTATAAATAACTGAAAAAAGCACAAATATCAAGGCATGTCAGAACATCTCAAGGACCCCAAAAACAGCTTGGTCCCCAGAGGGTTAAGCTGCAAGCTTTGGAAAGGTGTTTTCCCATGTACACCTCCCCAGTTTACCACTTTGGCAAAGTCATTTTTTATTGTCCTTTACGTCCACTCCACCCAGCAATCCCAGTTCAAGTGCCTGAAATATTTTTAAATCATGCCATCACTAAGTCAAAAAAACATGCTTTTGTTTCTAATATCTAGATTATATTTACCAAATTGGACAAATTTAAATAGTTTTTGTTGTTGTCAGATTTTTCATGTTTTAGATTGATCACACAAACCATTTTATTATAACTGTAATTACAACCAGACTAAGTGATAACTGTATGCAACCAACTGTGCATTATTGACAGTGTTACCAGGGCCGGCTTTGCCGACAGCTGCTGGACGGGGCGCAAAATTGCAGAATAAAAAAAAAAAAGTTAATTAAATGTATGTATTGTATTATGAAAGCTGCCCCCCTCCCCCCTCCTTGGCAGTTGTAGGCTATAAATGATCATATATATAATCTTTTATGATGAAAAGAACACCCAAGCCATCGGGATCGGCTTTCCGAAAACGAAGGAAGGAGGAGGAAGAAAAACGGGCCCAAAGCAGAGGTATGTAGACTATATCATCAAGCTCACAGCCTACCCGGAGGAGATAAAGACGAGGATGACCAACAACTTTATACAGCTTAACAGCAATAAAACCGAAGCCATTGTCATTGACACTCCACATCAGCTCAAATCCCTCCTCTGTCACCAGCATCTCCTTTTGTGGCCAGATCCTTACCCTCTCTTCCTCTGTTACCAACCTAGGAATTAAATTTGACCCCCACCTCTCTTTTGAACACCACATCCATCAACTCTCTAAAACTGCTTTTTTTCCATCTCAGGAAGGAACATTCCCAAACTCCGCCCCTTTCTCTCTCTGGCTGATGCTGAAAAGCTGGTCAAAGCCTTTGTCTCCTCCAGGCTGGATTTCTGTAATTTGCTCCTTGCTCTACCTGCTTACCTGAGAGCTCCACATTAAAAACTTTTTTATTTACGAAAGCATATCTGTAGTGTGTATATTGGAATCTTAATGCATTTTAATTTGTTCTTTTATATTGTGGGTTTTATTTTAATCTGTTCTTATTCATCATATTGTATATGCTTTTACCTGTTTTTACTTTTACTTGTAGCATTTTGAGATTTGTTGCACAAATTTAAAGTGCTTTTTAAATAAAATGCATTATTATTATTATTATTATTATTATTATTATATCAATTTACCAAAGGAACTTTTTGTGGTAGGCTATGAGCTAACAGCAACAACATGCTGTGTTACAGCTGTTGATCTCACCACACACAGTTCCTTGCTATGTTTAAATACACAATACAGTATCTCGCAACTTTTTCCAAATAAATTAACTTTTGAATCGTGTCCAGATGCAATGAGACAATATCTGCAGCCACGACAGACATCTGTTGACGCTGCGGCACTGTCTACACCTGCTGGACCTCACGGTGAAGAATGTAAGCTTTTTTCTGATTTGGAGTATGATTGCAGGACAGATCTTTCATGATTTTCTTTTTCAATTATTAATAAGAAGGCATACAAATATGAATTTAATATTTGTATTATATCAGAAGAAAGCTATGTTACAAGTTGGTGTGTAGCGAAATTTCGCCTTCATCCGACACGTCGTGGAGTGAGAATTGCCTATCTGTCTAACACACAGCATGACATTTTACGCCAGTCTCTGTTTCTTGTTTACGCTGCAGCATCTATCCAGCCATCAAGCAGCGGCAGCACATTTACTGAGCTACAATCTCAGCATCAAGAACCAGGTGAGTCGGCTACTTGTTAGGATATTTGTAACCTACAGTAGAAACGGTCTTTTTCAAATTAAACGGCTTATCACATATATCAATATATGCCATCTTTATCTATCTAAATCCACACCAGACACTTGTTTTTCACACAATCAATGCTAAATACTCTGAAGACACCCTAACATACACATTTGAAATTGTCTTCTTACTTAAAGATGTTGTATTTCTAATAACTTCTCATTGTCAAATTATGTTGTAAATTTGCATAAAATGATGGACATTAGTTTGTGTGTTCATACTAAATTAACATTCATTGGCATTCATAATGGCATTTTCATCAATAGTTTGGCATTACTTGAATAAGACATTATCGTGGGTTAAATTTTCCATGTAACCCTACTGAGTTTACTCATTATAGGACACAGTGAACACCTGAAAACCTGGGTCTTGTATTTGAAGTAAAATCATCACTATTGCATCTACAGATATTTTTAAAGTTGCTCTATGTTTGTGTGTTTAACTTTCTCACAGAAGAAGGACCCAGCACCAGCAGACTCAGTGCTCCAATCCAACAGCCTGAAGACACATCATCAGCTTCAACAGATGTCTGTGAACCTGTACAAGCTGGCCCTGTGGATCCTGCTGACTGGCCACACCAGTTGACTGATGCAGTGAGAACTGAATTAGTTAGTCGAGGACCTTATGAAGTAAAACCAGATTTCACATTCCCTAAAAGTGAGGATGGAAGAAGTTTCCATCACCACTATGTCCACAGGCGGTTAGTGAATGGGGAGAAAATTAAGAGAACGTGGCTGATGTATTCGCCCAAAAGGGATAGTTTATACTGTTTCTGTTGCAAGCTCTTCTCCCAGAAAGCATTTAAATTAAGTAGGGATGGGTTTCAATACTGGAAAAACTGAAGTGAGACTCTAAAAATGCATGAGAATAGTCCAGAACACACCAAGAACATGGGATTGTGGAAGGAGCTAGAGAGCCGCATAAGAACAGGCCAAACAATAGACAAAGTGGAAATGGCACTGATAAATGCAGAAAGAAGACGGTGGCGTGAAGTGCTTACCAGGTTGGTCACCATCATCTAGTCATTGGCTGAGCGCAACATTGTTCTCAGGGGGACCACTGACAAACTAAATGCACCTAACAATGGCAACTTCCTGAAGGAAGTGGAGCTCATGGCTCAGTTTGATCCTGTCCAAAAGGAGACCGTTGCCAAGGTGGAAGGAGGAGCGAACCATACATCATACCTCGGAAAAAATATCCAAAATGAAATCATTGACTGTATCAGTGAAAGGATTGTGGAGTCCATTGTGTCTGAAATCATACAGTCAAAATATTTTTCAATAATTTTAGACTGCACTCCAGATTTGAGCCACAAAGAGCAGTTGTCAGTGGTTCTGAGAATTGTTTCAACTGAAGGCATTCCACAAATAAAAGAGCACTTCCTGGGGTTCCTTGAGCCAGAAGAAACAACTGGAGAAGGCCTTTCAGCCCTAATTTTAGGGAGACTTCAAGAGTTACGCATCCCATTTGAAGACTGCAGGGGGCAGTCGTATGATAATGGTGCAAACATGAAGGGGAAGAAGGCAGGTGTTCAAGCAAGACTACAGCAAATAAACCCCCGCGCACTATTTGTGCCATGCGGAGCACACACTGTTAATTTAGTTGTCTCAGAGCTCTGCAGATGCAACTGGCTACTTTGGCTACCTGCAAAAACTGTTCACTTTGTTTTCTGCTTCCACTAAAAGGTGGTCCATTCTCCAAAAGCACGTGAACACAACACTGAAGTCCTGGGCAGATACACGATGGGAGAGCCGAATTAACAGTGTGGCGGCTGTCAAGTCAAGTCAAGTCATCTTCATTTATATAGCGCTTTTAACAATGTAGATTGTCTCAAAGCAGCTTTACAGAGATAAATGTATAATTTAACGTAAGATTGTTTTGGCTTTATAGCGGTTCTTTAATAAAGTTATTTTCCAGCTAAAGTTGGTTTTGATTGATTCGCTTCCGTCACAACGATCATTTGTTATTAAATTAGGGGCCGCCAAGACGACACCATTCTCTCTACACAGACTTTAAACGCGATCCTGTGAGAAACGCTGATGGCATTCACATGCGCATTAAGAACGGGTTCAATAGTTATGTGCGTTTGAATATATGTGTGCAGGTTTGGAATTCCCTACAAACCAAGCCTAAACAAATTACTGGTGTTTCCTTATAGTTTTGATTCAGAATTTTATTTTATTTGATCAATTCGGGGTAGATACGCAAATTGAGTTTTCCCGACGACGCTTTATCTGTAGAGTGGTAGTGGGATCCTCCATAGGGAGAGACTAGTTGGCACTTCAGCACTGCGTTGTCATCGGGTTCGGGCGAAGGTCCTTCGTCAGATCTGGAAACGGCCTGGATCCGGCAGGCTGCGGGAAAACCTTGGGATAAACAAAGACACTAAAATTAACGTAGATGCCATTCTTCTCATGATGTAACGAGTACATCAGGATTTATGGGAAGTGTTCCCGGTTCCAGCTGACCTAATCTATGCAGCCTAATATTGAATTATAGAAGTCTATAATGTATTATGTGTATGCTAGGTCAAAGAGATGTGTCTTTAATCTGGCTTTGAACTGACAGAGTGTGTCTGCTTCCCGGACAATGGTAGGAAGACTGTTCCAGAGTTTTGGTGCTAAATAGGAAAAGGATCTACCGCCAGCAGTCGATTTTGATATTCTAGGTATTAGTAACTGGCCAGAATTTTGAGATCGCAATAGACGTGACGGACTATAATGCGTTAAGAGCTCGCTCAAGCACTGCGGAGGTAAACCATTTAGTGCTTTGTAAGTAATCAGCAATATTTTAAAATTGATGCGATGTTTAATAGGGAGCCAGTGCAGTTTTGACAGAACTGGGCTAATATGGTCATACTTCCTGGTTCTGGTAAGAACTCGAGCTGCTGCGTTTTGAACTAGCTGTAGTTTGTTTATTAAGCGTGCAGGGCAACCACCCAGTAGAGCATTACAATAATCTAGCCTTGAGGTCATGAACGCATGAACTAACTGTTCCGCATTTGTCAATGAAAGCATATGGCGTAATTTAGATATATTTTTAAGATGGAAAAATGCGGTTTTACAGATACTAGACACGTGACTTTCAAATGAAAGATTGGTATCAAAGAGCACACACACACACACACACACACACACCCAGGTTCCTAACCGACGACGAAGACTTAACAGAGCAGCCATCAAGTGTTAGACAGTATTCTAAGTTATTACGTGAGGAAGTTTTTTGTCCAATAATTAGAATCTCTGTTTTTTCAGAATTTAGAAGTAGGAAATTACGAGTCATCCAATTTTTTATATCAGCTGTGCATTCTGTTAATTTAGTGAATTGGTAAGTTTCGTTAGGTTTTGAAGAAATATAGAGCTGAGTATCGTCGGCATAACAGTGGAAGCTAATGCCATGTTTCCTAATGATATCTCCTAATGGTAGCATGTACAGAGTGAACAGCAATGGTCCTAGTACTGAGCCTTGTGGTACGCCATACTGAACTTGTGATCGATGAGACATCTCTTCATTTACTGCTACAAACTGATAACGGTCAGATAAGTGTGATTTAAACCATGCTAGTGCAATTCCACTAATGCCAACATAGTTCCCTTACGAGAACGTTCTCTCGTACTGCGTTGCAAACGCTGTGGGGAAAACTCCTTTTCTCGAGAATATTGAAGCCTTTATTTTAAAACGCATTGCTGCAGCACAGGCGAGAGCACCAGGCTCGCACGAGCGAGCTGATAGGCTGTGCTGTGGGCAACTGCACGAACCAATGGCGGATCGGCAGAGGCGCGCAAACCAATCAGGGCGCTTGGCACACTGCCAGTGTCAAGCGCGCGAAACTGCACGTGACCGTAGAATATAAATATAGAGAATAATCCGCCATTTGACAGATTTAATCTCCTTCAGCTCTCGACTCACCTCGTCGCTGATCTTCTCCGGATAAAGAAGCCGCTCGTCGTCGAACAGCCGTCCAGCGGAACAGCTTCGCATCCCGGCATCTGCCAGCTGAGCGTTTCCCTGTGGCATCCGACGAGTATCCTTTTTCTCTCTCTTTCTAAAAGAGCAAAATCACAGTTTTCACAGCGCGCGGCGTTGTTGCAAATGCCGCTCTCTATCTGCGAATCCTGCGGGGTTCCCCTGCATGTGTCTGACAGACACACACAGTGTGCTGCCTGTCTCGGCCCTGAGCACGCCGAGTCAGCGCTCACTAAAGGCGGCTGCCTTCTCTGCGACGGGATGCCTGTTTCTACTCTCCGCTCGAGACTCGCGCTCGCTTCGTCGGTGAGTGATTCCGCCCATCTTCCATCTTCGGCGCCCCGCGAGCCCCGTAGGAAGAAGCGGCGCGATCAGAGGCGTCCTGAACGCGGTGAGTTTAGCGAATGCACGCCGGGCCTTTCTCCACGTGCTTCGCCCACGCCCTCTTCTCCAGTTCTGTTCTCTCAGAGCGACCAACGCCCCTCGTCTGAAGCGGCGGGACTCGTCTCTTTTGGCGGATCTGCTGAAGATATGGACGACGCAGTTTCTGTGGCGGCATCTGAGAGTGAGGATTGGGGGGCCTGCGGACCCCGCCCCCCCCTCTCAGTTCGATCCTTCTGACACTCGAGCGAACATCGATGCCGAACTCTTCCGTGTCATGTCTCGCGCTGTCAACGAGTTGGGACTCGACTGGCTTTCCCCAGCCGAGCCTGCCAGAAGCCGCCTCGACGAGTGGTTCCTGCCAGGGCGCCAACAGGCCCCTCGTCAGCGCGCCGCTCCATTTCTGCCTGAGGTCCACGAGGAGCTCACTAAAAGCTGGCGCGCGCCCTTTTCAGCGCGAACGCGCTCATCTGCTTCTTCAACGCTCTCCACTGTTGACGGCGCTGACGAAAAAGGTTATGTGTGTCTCCCCCCACTGGAGGAAGCGGTCGCTGCACACTTATGCCCTCCCACTGCAGGAAGTTGGAGGTCTAAGACTGTGCACCCATCCAAGCCGTGCAGAACCACTTCGGCCATTGCCAGCCGCGCTTGATGTGTAGGTCAAGCCGCCTCTGCTCTTCACGCCATGGCGACCCTTCAAGTGTTTCAGGCGAAGCTCCTCCGCTCCATGGACGAGTCAGGCCCTGACCCAGACACTTTTAAGGACCTCAGAAGTGCGACGGATTTGGCGCTACGGGCCACAAAGACCACCGCTCAAGCCCTGGGCCGCAACATGGCCAGCCTGGTTGTTTTAGAGCGCCACCTGTGGCTGACTTTGACTGAAATCAGGGACGCAGACAAGACCGCCTTCCTCGATTCTCCAGTCACAGCATCTGGTCTCTTCGGCCCATCTGTCAGCGGCTTCGCAGAACGCTTCACTGAGGCTCAGAAAGCTTCCAGCGCTATGAAGCGTTTTCTACCAAAACGCTCCAGTTCGGTCCAACGGCGCCCCAAGAGCACGCCGCGACCTGAGAGGGTAGCTTCACAGGTCCTCCAGCCCCGCCCAGTGGCTGAGACCAGCCAGCGCCTGAAGCATGCAAAGCGGTTCCCGTTCCCTAAGCGCCAGGGCCCGCGGCCGAAGCTCACGCTCGATCACGAGCCCAAGAAGCCGTCCTAACCGGCATAAAGAGGGGTCATTGTCCCGCCGCGGCCGGACCAGCCCCGAAGATCGCTCGAGTGCTACTCTCAGCCCCCTCTTCAGTTCAGGCGGTTGGAGCAGTTTTAAATGCAGTACATGGGCCCGTCACCTGTCACGCACCCCTGCACACAAACGCTGTTTTAACAGCGACCCACAAAAAGCACAAATCGAGCAAAATTTCTCCCTCACATACATGTCAGTTCGAACCCCCAACTCCGGGCGTTCCAGATATGATAATGCCTCTGGCTCTGCGGGCTCTAGCTTGGCAAGCTATCCCCGGAGTTTCAGGATGGGTAATGAACATCATAAAGCGCGGTTACTCGCTTCAGTTCGCCCGCAGACCACCGCGTTTTCGCGCGGTTATACAAACCACGGTAAGGAGCACACTGAGTCATGTCCTCCGCACCGAAGTGTTAAGTCTGCTGGCCAAAGGGGCCATCGAGAAGATCCCCCCTTCTCAGAGCGAGTCAGGTTTTTACAGCCGTTACTTTCTTGTTCCAAAGAAAGACGGCGGCCTGAGACCCATTTTAGATCTCAGACATCTGAACAAGGCTCTCATGTCACGGCCGTTCAGAATGCTCACGACCAGACACATCCTGGCGCAAATTCGCCCAGGCGACTGGTTTTTCTCAATAGATCTAAAAGACGCTTACTTTCACATTCAAGTGAACTCCCACCACAGGCCATTCTTGAGATTCGCCTTCGAGGGGCAGACATACCAGTACACAGTCCTACCATTTGGACTGGCACTGGCACCTCGTACATTCACGAAGTGCATGGATGCAGCTCTCTCCCCCCTGAGACAGCGGGGCATGCGCATCCTGAACTACCTCGACGACTGGCTCATATTGACTCAGTCAGAGGCGGAGTCACATACTCACAGAGCCTGGCTCCTCAGACATCTGGAATGTCTAGGGCTCAGGGTCAATTTTGCCAAGAGTATTCTGTTGCCCAGCCAATGTATCACGTTCCTGGGAACAGTTCTCGACTCCGTACTTATGAGAGCATGGCCCACACCGGCCCGTGTGGCCGAATCTAACGATTCAGCAGCTCGCAGCATCGTTCACAGAGGGCTCTTATGTACCCCTCAGAACGTTTCAGAGGATCCTTGGCCTGATGGCCTCTGCATCATCAGTACTCCAACTCGGCCTACTGCGTATGCGTCCTCTTCAGCTGTGGCTAGCACCTCTGGTGCCACCCCACGCCTGGCACTCAGGCCACTTGATTATCAAGGTGGACCAGCGCTGTGTTCAAGCCCTGGCCCCTTGGAAAGACGCCAGCTGGTACCAGCAGGGCGTAAGCATGGGGGTGGTCTCAGAGAGGAGGGTGATTTCAACAGACGCTTCCAACTCGGGTTGGGGAGCTCTGTACGAGGGCAGGCCTGCCTCCGGCCTCTGGTCGAGCTCGGAGAAACGCCTACACATCAACTGCCTCGAAATGAGAGCAGTTTTTCTAGCCCTAAAAACCTTCCTCCCACACCTGGCTGGACACCACGTACTGGTCCGAACGGACAATATGTCGGTGGTCTCTTACATAAATCGCCAGGGCGGCCTCAGGTCCCGCAACCTGTTTGCCATAGCCACGCAGCTCCTACTATGGGCTCACACCAACCTGCGCTCGCTCAGGGCAGCTCACGTGCCAGGCACGTTGAACACAGGAGCAGACATGCTCTCTCGGGGCAGAGTTCCCCCAGAGGAATGGTCTCTCCACCCTTTGGGAGGTCTTCGGGAAGGCAGAAGTAGATCTTTTTGCCTCAGAAGACAACTGTCACTGCCCAATCTTCTTTTCAAAGAACAGGGATGCGTTGGCCCACGACTGGCCCAACCTTCCTCTCTGTGCGTTTCCTCCGGTCTCGATGCTCCCTCAGGTCATCGAACGGATCAGGAACACCAAAAGCGCGGTTCTCTTGGTGGCTCCTCTCTGGCGGACCCAGATTTGGTTCCCAGAGTTGATGCAACTGTCTGTAACAGACCCGTGGCCTATTCCATTGAGGTGCGACCTTCTGGCTCAGGCCAACAGGACAATCTGGCATCCCCGTCC
The DNA here is from genome assembly GCF_949319135.1 of Squalius cephalus. NCBI lineage: Eukaryota > Metazoa > Chordata > Actinopteri > Cypriniformes > Leuciscidae > Squalius > Squalius cephalus. The sequence continues at coordinate 731,226 of NC_137125.1, read as the reverse complement.
CGACTTGTGGGCCCTACATGTATGGCCACTCAACGGGTAGCCCAGGATCTCCCAGAGGGTGTCCTGAACACTATTATGGAGGCTAGAGCTCCGTCTACTAGACGCCTCTATCACCTTAAATGGTCAGTGTTCTCCAGCTGGTGTTTAGCTCGAAACCTCGACCCACACACTTGTGAAGTGCCAAAAGTGCTTTCTTTTCTGCAAGAGATGTTGGATGCGGGTCGCTCCCCCTCCACTCTCAAAGTGTACGTGGCAGCCATTGCTGCTTTTCACGTATTGGAAGCCGGAGCCTCCTTAGGTAAAAGCGACCTTATAGTTCGTTTCCTTAAGGGCGCCAGAAGGCTTAACCCGCCTCGGCCACCGTCTGTACCGGCCTGGGACCTTTCTCTGGTCCTGCGGGCTCTTAGGGGACCTCCCTTTGAACCACTTCAGTCGGCAGATCTCAAGCCCCTCTCTCTGAAAACCGCCCTGCTTCTAGCACTGGTGTCAGTTAAAAGAGTAGGGGACTTGCAGGCGCTTTCTACTAGCGCTTCCTGTCTGGAGTTTGGCCCTAATGACTCCAAGGTCATTCTTAGGCCAAGACATGGATATGTGCCTAAGGTGCTCTCAACTCCGTTCAGAGCCCAAGTTATCTCTCTGTCAGCTCTTCCCTCCTCTGAAGAGGACAGTGATTCTCTCACGCTTTGCCCCGTCAGAGCTTTGAGAATTTATCTGGAGCGTTCGGCCTCTTTCAGACAGTCTGAACAGCTCTTCGTTTGTTTCGGGGGCCGAACCAAGGGCCTTCCTGTTACTAAGCTCACGCTGTCCAGATGGATAGTTGACGCCATTGCTCTGGCTTACACCTCACTGGGCCTCTCTTGTCCTATAGGTGTTAGAGCTCACTCCACGAGAGGTGTCGCCTCTTCGTGGGCTTGGTCGAGTGGTGTTCCTATTGAGGACATTTGTGCGGCGGCCGGCTGGTCTGTTCCGTCCACATTTGTGAGATTCTACAACCTAGATGTTCCTGCCCTGCAGGCACGAGTTCTTTCTGTCTAGACCCTGGCTTTGCGGACCCAGACTGACTGTAGGACTCGGACACATGAGTTTTCCTATCTAAGACATTTGTGCGGCGGCCGGTTGGTCCGTTCCGTCCACATTTGTTAGATTCTACAGCTGTAGATATTCCTGCTCTGCAGGCACGAGTTCTTTCTGTTTAGACCCTGGCTCTGCGGACCCAGTCTGACTTTAGACCTGAACACGTGAGTGTTCCTATCCAGGACAATTGTGTGGCGGCCGGTTGGTCCGCTCCGTTCACATTTGTGAGTTTTTACAACTTAAATGACTCTGCTTTGCAGACACAAGTTTTTTCCATCTAGACCCTGGCTCTGTGGACCCAGACTAGTTTTGAAATTGGACACACGGCTGTCACTTTGAATTGTGGTAAGTTAATCTGGCCCTCGGCCCAGATCTTAATTATTGGATAATCTCTGGGCCCGATGTTCGGTCTCGTTTATCCTGGCTATTCTGTAACTTCCCGGAACTTCTGGTGAGTCAGAGCGGCCAAAAGATTAATAGCACGGCGTTTTAAATAGCGTTCCCACAGCGTTTGCAACGCAGTACGAGAGAACGTTCTCGTAAGGGAACGTACTTGGTTACTTGCGTAACCTCGGTTCCCTTAGAGATAAGGGAACGAGTACTGCGTTGCCTTGCCGTGCTATTTCTCTTATTTCAGGTGTTTTTCGCTTCAGTCGATTATACCTGTCAAATGGCGGATTATTCTCTATATTTATATGCTTCGGTCACGTGCAGTTTCGCGCGCTTGACACTGGCAGTGTGCCAAGCGCCCTGATTGGTTCGCGCGCCTCTGCCGATCCGCCATTGGTTCGTGCAGTTGCCCACAGCACAGCCTATCAGCTCGCTCGTGCGAGCCTGGTGCTCTCGCCTGTGCTGCAGCAATGCGTTTTAAAATAAAGGCTTCAATATTCTCGAGAAAAGGAGTTTTCCCCACAGCGTTTGCAACGCAGTACTCGTTCCCTTATCTCTAAGGGAACCGAGGTTACGTAAGTAACCAAGTACGTTTTCTAGTCTATTTAAAAGAATGTTGTGGTCGATGGTGTCAAACGCAGCACTAAGATCGAGTAACACTAATAGAGAGATACAACCACGATCGGATGATAAGAGCAAATCATTTGTGACTCTAACGAGAGCCGTCTCAGTACTATGGTATGGTCTAAATCCGGACTGAAAATCCTCGCAGATATCATTTCTTTCTAAAAAGGAACACAGTTGTGAAGATACTGCCTTTTCTAGTATCTTTGACAGAAAAGGTAGATTCGAGATCGGCCTGTAATTGACTAATTCTGTAGGATCAAGTTGCATTTTTTTAACAAGCGGTTTAATCATAGCCAGCTTAAAGTTTTTTGGTACATATCCTAGAGACAAAGACGAATTAATGATATTAAGAAGAGGATCTATGACCTCTGGAAGCATCTCTTTCAGTAGCTTAGTCGGTATAGGGTCTAACATACATGTTGTAGATTTAGATGATTTAACCTGTTAAGCTTCACCAGTGCGTCGGCGCACTGAAGCGTTTTTTTATTTATATAGTTCAAAGTTACTATCAGATTTAATGTTATACCTTGACAAACTATACATCATTAAAAAGATATAAGACTCAAGTTTCAGTATTTGACCACTATTGTATTCTGAGAAACTTATAGCGACAGTTATTTCTTAATTTGTGTCAGGAGTTATGAAATGAAAAAATGAGTCGATACCTTTAATATGAATTATGCGCGTCAGCCGCTTTCATTCATAAAAAACTCCCGTGCTGTCGTCATGACAGCGATACACAAAACAACGTCCTTCAGGGCTTTTAGCTCAAAAATGTGCAAACTTGGAGAAATATTGATATATTCTCATAGATTCACGTCATATTTCTAAAGACAGGAATAATATTTATTGAATTTATACCCAAATGTGTCAATGTAATCATTGTGAGAGCTTCTTACTGAGATCTGCAGTGTTTTCAATTCATACCAATAGCCTGAGGGCGCTATATGCACAAAAAATAATCCATATATGGAACATGAAGAAGAGCCATAATCATGTGACATTCCAGGACGTCACTGCTACACACAAAGCTACAGAGATCCCGCTGTAATATGCAGATAAAAGATGTTTTGAAGACAATAAACATGTTTGCTATGATATTTGATTTGCCTGTGTTCTTCAAGCCATGCCAGGTATTTTCATAATAATAGATTATATTTATAATGTAATGCTAATCGATATAGACTTTATCATCGTGCATAAAACTATAAATAATGTTTTCTGTCTGATTTTTTTTTATCTGAAGCCAAATTAGATCACATAAGATTATTTAAAACACTCGATTGCATTATGAAGTAAGTTTGGAGCACAAACATGGTTTTAATCTCATAAATGGTCGTGTATTGATGGTGTGCTAAGCTAACATGCTAGCTAGCCCAGGTGCACCTGCCACCAGGGGTTATTCTTTTATGAATTTTGTTCTAAATAAGAATGCTTACTGATATGTTTTAGTGCATTTGACCACTATTTAGTGCACTTCAAATGTGAAGTGAGAACTTTGATAAAAGAAATTAGGGATTGAAACCCTGTGAATAGCCAGTCGTTAGTAACTATAATGCAGACAAAAGAAATGCATATTTCGAGCCATAACCAGTCTGGAGAGGTGTGAATGTGTGCAGGGGGAGACTGAGACTGAATGGTTTGGTTGCTATGGAGTTACTTGGCAGCTACCAATGATGAAACTCCAAAGGCTTCTTGTCAGTATGAATGATATAAACCAACTCCCATGCCTCTGTGACATTCAGAATGGAAGATATCCCTCTTTGGATTTTGGTTGCTAAGGTGCTCGACAATGGTTGCTAGGGAGGGGCTTGGAAGTATTGAGGTGATTCATGATTGGCTGTTTGCTGCCCCGAGTCAAATGAGACCACCCCCATGTTTCTATGACAATTCAGTCTGGAGATATCTCTTTGAACTCTTTCAATGGAAGTCTATGGAACTTGTTGCTAAGGGGCTCTAAATGGTTGCTAGGGCGTGGCTTGATAGCTTCACAATGATCCTGAGAGACTGATTGGTCGTCTGAGTAAAATGAGCCATCCTCCTTGTCTCTATGACACTGTGATCCAGAGCTACGTTCAATACAAAGTCCCTATGCAATTTACCATAGTAGGAAAAGCATGTGTGTTTCACGGGACGTTCCTTCCCCATAGTAAGTCAATGGGGCAACTTTGGGCATCTCCTGCCCCCCAGGGGTGCAACTTTTACCCCGTTGTGAGGTATGTTCTTACAGAGCATGTCAGCCTCTTCAAATGTGGCAAATCACACGTTTCTGCGAAATCCTCGCTCAGAGCTACGTGTGGTCAAAGTTCGTCGCAATGTTAAGTCAATGGGACTTTTTTGGGCGCTTTTTCGCCCCTGGGGTGAACACCGCACCCCCGATCGCTTATAAAAGTCATAGCACACCTCTCCTCAATGAGCCGGTCGATTTGACACCTCATTCATGGGTCTGAGACAAACGGTGCGGGGCGAGTTACGCGCCAAACTTTTGTCCAGAACAATAAGAAGAAGAAGAAGAATAACTAGAATGTACATTTCCTGAAGAAAATGTGAAATGGTGCTTGCAGTGGCAAAACTCTCCACTCGGTTGCTAGGGTGTTGTACATGATTGCATACGAGCCAACAACCATGTCTGTACGATGTTGTGGAGCTGAAATATAGCTTCTATATGTTGCAATATGGTTTATTTGTGGCTCTAAACGGTTGCTAGGGCGTTGCTTGGCGGTTGCTAGGGTGTTCTGGGTGGTTGTTAGGCGGTTGCTAGGGTGTTCTGAGTGGTTGCTAGGGCGTTGCTAGGGTATTCTTGGTGGTTGCTATGGTGTTGCTAGGCAGTTGCTAGGGTGGTTACTATGGTGTTGCTAGGCAGTTGCTAGGGTCTTCAGGGTGGTTGCTAGGGTGTGATGGGTGGTTGCTAGGCCGTTGCTAGGCAGTTGCTAGGGTGTTCTGGGTGGTTGCTAGGGCGTTGCTAAGGTGTTCTGGGTGGTTGCTAGGACGTTGCTAGGCAGTTGCTAGGGTGTTCTGGGTGGTTGCTAGGGTGTTCTGGGTGGTTGCTATGGTGTTGCTAGGCAGTTGCTATGGTATTCTAGGTGGATGCTAGGGCATTGCCAGGCAGTTACTAGGGTGTTCTGGGTGGTTGCTAGGCGGTTGCTAGGGTATTCTGGGTGGTTGCTAGGCGGTTGCTAGGGTATTCTTGGTGGTTGCTATGGTGTTGCTAGGCAGTTGCTAGGGTATTCTGGGTGGTTGCTATGGTGTTACTAGGCAGTTGCTAGGGTGTTCTGGGTGGTTGCTAGGGCGTTGCTAGACGGTTGCTAGGGTATTCTGGGTGGTTGCTAGGGCGTTGCTAGGTGGTTGCTAGGCTTTTCTGGGTGGTTGCTATGGTGTTGCTAGGCGGTTGCTAGGGTATTCTGGGTGGTTGCTATGGTGTTGCTAGGCGGTTGCTAGGGTATTCTGGGTGGTTGCTAGGGCGTTGCTAGGGTATTCTTGGTGGTTGCTAGGGTGTTCTGGGTGGTTGCTATGGTGTTGCTAGGCAGTTGCTATGGTATTTTGGGTGGATGCTAGGGCGTTGCTATGCAGTTGCTAGGGTGTTCTGGGTGGTTGCTAGGCAGTTGCTAGGGTGTTCTGGGTGGTTGCTACGGTATTTTTGGTGGTTACTAGAGCGTTTCTAGACGTTGCTAGGGTGTTCAGGATGGTTGCTAAGGTATTTTTTTTAGTTGCTATGGTGTTACTAGGTGGTTGGTAGTTGTCAAAGATGGTTACTATGGAGTTTTTATAGAGTTATTAAAATCTTTAATAACGAGTGCCTTCAGTACGGCACTCGGCCTGCGGCCTCGTGCCTATGGCCGAATAGGCACAAGCATGGAGCAATATCGCAAGGCCACGAGTGTAATATTGCGTTAAAAAATACAAAAAAATGTAAAAAACATTTTTTTTTGGTTTAGGGTGGTTGCTAGGGAGCTCTTAGTGGTTGCTAGGGTGCTGAAATTGGTTGCTAGGGTGTGGCTATGAAGATTTTAAGCCATTACTTATTGGCTGCTTGATAATGTAAATCCTCTGAGGGAGAGAGAGAGGGAGAGACGCAGGGCTGTCAGGCCCTTTGGAGTCTGTGTGTGTGAAAACGGCAGTTGGGATTCAAATGTTTTTAGAACTCCCCATGTTAAGTCAATGGGACTTTTTTGGCCGCTTTTTCGTGCGCTGTGCGAACATCGTACACCCGATCGCTTAGAAAAGTCATAGCACACCTCTCCTCAATGAGCCGGTCGATTTGACACCTCACTCAGGGGTCTGTGACAAACGGTGCGGGGCGCATTACGCGCCAAACTTTGTCCAGAATAATAATAAGAATAAGAACTAGAATGTACATTTCCTGAAGAAAATGTGAAGTGGTGCTTGCAGTGGCAAAACTCGCCACTCGGTTGCTAGGGTGTTGTACATGTTTGCATTCGAGCCAACAACCATGTCTGTACGATGTTGTGGAGCTGAAATATGGCTTTTATATGTTGCAATATGGTTGCTAGGTGGCTCTAAATGGTTGCTAGGGTGTGAATACACAGTTACCATGGTGATATTTACAGGCTGTTTTACAACTGAAACTAATGAGCCAACCCCCATCTCTATACAATATTCTGATGCAGAGATGTAGGTCTTGTAAAATGGTTGCTAGGGTACTCTGTTTGGTTGCTATGGAGATGCTTGTCAGCTGCTAATGATGAAATTACAAAGGCTTCTTGTTAGCATGAATGATATAAACCAACTCCCATCTCTATACGATGTTCTGATGCAGAGATATACGTTTTGCTAAACGGTTGCTAGGGTACTCTATTTGGTTGCTAGCGAGTGGCTTGTCAGCTGCCAATCATGAAACTCCAAAGGCTTCTTGTCACTATGAATGATATAAACCAACTCCCATGCCTCTGCGACATTCAGAATGGAAGATATGCCTCTTTGGATTTTGGTTGCTAGGGTACTCTGTTTGGTTGCTAGGGAGTGGCTTGTCAGCTGTCAATGATGAAATTCCAAAGGCTTCTTGTCATTATGAATTATATAATCCAACTCCCATGCCTCTGTGACATTCAGAATGTAAGATATGCCTCTTTGGATTTTGGTTGCTAGGGTACTCTTTTTGGTTGCTATGGAGTTACTTGGCACCTGCCAATGATGCAATTCCAAAGGCTTCTTGTCACTATGAATGATATAAACCAACTCCCATGCCTCTGTGACATTCAGAATGGAAGATATCCCTCTTTGGATTGTTGTTGCTAAGGTGCTCGACAATGGTTGCTAGGGAGGGGCTAGGAAGTGTTGAGGTGATTTATGATTGGCCGTTTGCTGCCCTGAGTCAAACTTGTGTTAACCCCATCTCTTTATGATGTTCTGATGCAGAGATATAGGTCTTGCAAAATGGTTGCTAGGGTACTCTGTTTGGTTGCTAGGGAGTGGCTTGGCAGCTGCCAATCATGAAACTCCAAAGGCTGCTTGTCAGTATGTATGATATAAACCAACTCCCATGCCTCTGTGACATTCAGAATAGAAGATATCCCTCTTTGGATTGTTGTTGCTAAGGTGCTCGACAATGGTTGCTAGGGAGGGGCTAGGAAGTGTTGAGGTGATTTATGATTGGCCGTTTGCTGCCCTGAGTCAAACTTGTGTTAACCCCATCTCTTTATGATGTTCTGATGCAGAGATATAGGTCTTGCAAAATGGTTGCTAGGGTACTCTGTTTGGTTGCTAGGGAGTGGCTTGGCAGCTGCCAATCATGAAACTCCAAAGGCTGCTTGTCAGTATGTATGATATAAACCAACTCCCATGCCTCTGTGACATTCAGAATAGAAGATATCCCTCTTTGGATTGTTGTTGCTAAGGTGCTCGACAATGGTTGCTAGGGAGGGGCTAGGAAGTGTTGAGGTGATTTATGATTGGCCGTTTGCTGCCCTGAGTCAAACTTGTGTTAACCCCATCTCTTTATGATGTTCTGATGCAGAGATATAGGTCTTGCAAAATGGTTGCTAGGGTACTCTGTTTGGTTGCTAGGGAGTGGCTTGGCAGCTGCCAATCATGAAACTCCAAAGGCTGCTTGTCAGTATGTATGATATAAACCAACTCCCATGCCTCTGTGACATTCAGAATAGAAGATATCCCTCTTTGGATTGTTGTTGCTAAGGTGCTCGACAATGGTTGCTAGGGAGGGGCTAGGAAGTGTTGAGGTGATTTATGATTGGCCGTTTGCTGCCCTGAGTCAAACTTGTGTTAACCCCATCTCTTTATGATGTTCTGATGCAGAGATATAGGTCTTGCAAAATGGTTGCTAGGGTACTCTGTTTGGTTGCTAGGGAGTGGCTTGGCAGCTGCCAATCATGAAACTCCAAAGGCTGCTTGTCAGTATGTATGATATAAACCAACTCCCATGCCTCTGTGACATTCAGAATAGAAGATATCCCTCTTTGGATTGTTGTTGCTAAGGTGCTCGACAATGGTTGCTAGGGAGGGGCTAGGAAGTGTTGAGGTGATTTATGATTGGCTGTTTGCTGCCCCGAGTCAAATGAGACCACCCCCATGTTTCTATGACAATTCAGTCCTGAGATATCCCTTTGATCTCTTTCAATGGAAGTCTATGGGACTTGTTGCTAAGGTGCTCTAAATGGTTGCTAGGGCGTGGCTTGATAGCTTCACAATGATCCTGAGAGACTGATTGGTCATCTGAGTAAGATGAGCCCTCCCCCTTGTCTCTATGACACTGTGATCCAGAGCTACGTTCATTACAAAATCCCTATGCAATTTACCATAGTAGGAAAAGCATGTGTGTTTCACGGGACATTCCTTCCCCATAGTAAGTCAATGGGACAACTTTGGGACGCTCCTGCCCCCCAGGGGTGCAACTTTTACCCCATTGTGAGGTATGTTCTTACAGAGCCTGTCAGCCTCTTCAAATGTGGCAAATCACACGTTTCTGCAAAATCCTCGCTCAGAGCTATGAGTGCTCAAAGTTCGTCGCAATGTTAAGTCAATGGAACTTTTTGGGGCGCTTTTTCGCCCCTGGGGCGAACACCGCACCCCCGATCGCTTATAAAAGTCATAGCACACCTCTCCTCAATAAGCCGGTCGATTTGACACCTCATTCATGGGTCTGTGACAAACGGTGCGGGGCGAGTTACGCGCCAAACTTTTGTCCAGAACAATAAGAAGAAGAAGAAGAATAATAAGTATGAGCAATAACAATAGTGATGCCTTGCTTTCAGCAAGCACCACTAATAAGTATGAGCAATAACAATAGTGATGCCTTGCTTTCAGCAAGCACCACTAATAATAATAATAAGTATGGAGGATAACAATAGTGATGCCTTGCTTTCAGCAAGCACCACTAACTAGAATGTACATTTCCTGAAGAAAATGTGAAGTGGTGCTTGCAGTGGAAAAACTCGCCACTCGGTTGCTAGAGTGTGGTACATGATTGCATACGAGCCAACAAACATGTTTGTACGATGTTCTGGTGCTGAGATATGGCTTATTCATGTTGTTCAGGTGGTTGCTAGGGTGATGCTAGGGTGTTCTGTGTGGTTGCTAGGGCTTTGCTAGGTGGTTGCTAGGGTGTTCTGGGTGGTTGCTATGGTGTTCTGGGTGGTTGCTAGGCGGTTGCTAGGTAGTTGTTAAGGGGTTCTGGGTGGTTGCTAGGCAGTTGCTAAGGTGTCCTGGGTGGTTGCTAGGCGGTTTCTAGGGTATTCTTGGTGGTTGCTAGGGCGTTGCTAGGTGGTTGCTAGGGTGTTCTGGGTGGTTGCTATGGTGTTGCTAGGCAGTTGCTATGGTATTCTGGGTGGATGCTAAGGTGTTGCTAGGCGGTTGCTAGGGTGTTTTGGGTGGTTGCTAGGGCGTTGCTAGGCAGTTGCTAGGATGTTCTGAGTGGTTGCTAAGGTGTTGCTAGGCAGTTGCTATGGTATTCTGGGTGGTTGCTAGGCGGTTGCTAGGCAGTTGCTAAGGGGTTCTGGGTGGTTGCTAGGCGGTTGCTAGGCAGTTGCTAAGGTGTTCTGGGTGGTTGCTAGGCGGTTGCTAAGGTATTCTTGGTGGTTGCTAGGGTGTTCTGGGTGGTTGCTAGGGTGTTCTGGGTGGTTGCTATGGTGTTGCTAGGCAATTGCTATGGTATTCTGGGTGGATACTAGGGTGTTGCTAGGTGCTTGCTAGGTGCTTGCTAGGGTGTTCTGGTTGGTTGCTATGCTGTTGCTAGGTGGTTGCTAGGGTGTTCTGGTTTGTTGCTATGCTGTTGCTGTTGCTGTTGCTATGCTGTTGCTAGGTGGTTGCTAGGGTGTTCTGGTTTGTTTCTATGCTGTTGCTGTTGCTGTTGCTATGCTGTTGCTAGGTGGTTGCTAGGGTGTTCTGGTTGGTTGCTATGCTGTTGCTAGGTGGTTGCTAGGGTGTTCTGGTTTGTTGCTATGCTGTTGCTGTTGCTGTTGCTATGCTGTTGCTAGGTGGTTGCTAGGGTGTTCTGGTTTGTTTCTATGCTGCTGTTGCTGTTGCTGTTGCTATGCTGTTGCTAGGTGGTTGCTAGGGTGTTCTGGTTTGTTGCTATGCTGTTGCTGTTGCTATGCTTTTGCTATGCTGTTGCTAGGTGCTTGCTAGGTGCTTGCTAGGGTGTTTTGGTTGGTTACTATGCTGTTGATGTTGCTATGCTGTTGCTATGTGTTTGCTAGGGTGTTCTGGTTGGTTGCTATGCTGTTGCTAGGTGGTTGCTAGGGTGTTCTGGTTTGTTGCTATGCTGTTGCTGTTGCTGTTGCTATGCTGTTGCTAGGTGGTTGCTAGGGTGTTCTGGTTTGTTGCTATGCTGTTGCTGTTGCTGTTGCTATGCTGTTGCTGTGCTGTTGCTAGGTGCTTGCTAGGGTGTTCTGGTTGGTTACTATGCTGTTGCTGTTGCTATGCTGTTGCTATGTGTTTGCTAGGGTGTTCTGGTTGGTTGCTATGCTGTTGCTAGGTGGTTGCTAGGGTGTTCTGGTTTGTTGCTATGCTGTTGCTGTTGCTGTTGCTATGCTGTTGCTAGGTGCTTGCTAGGTGCTTGCTAGGGTGTTCTGGTTGGTTACTATGCTGTTGCTGTTGCTATGTGTTTGCTAGGGTGTTCTGGTTGGTTGCTATGCTGTTGCTAGGTGGTTGCTAGGGTGTTCTGTTTTGTTGCTATGCTGTTGCTGTTGCTGTTGCTATGTTGTTGCTAGGTGGTTGCTAGGGTGTTCTGGTTGGTTGCTATGCTGTGGCTGTTGCTATGCTGTTGCTATGCTGTTGCTAGGTGGGTGCTAGGATTCCGGTTTGTTGCTAGGTGGGTGCTAGGGTGTTCTGGTTTGTTGCTATGCTGTGGCTGTTGCTATGCTGTTGCTATGCTGTTGCTAGGTGGGTGCTAGGATTCCGGTTTGTTGCTAGGTGGGTGCTAGGGTGTTCTGGTTTGTTGCTATGCTGTTGCTGTTGCTATGCTTTTGCTAGGTGGTTGCTAGGGTGTTCTGGTTGGTTGCTATGCTGTTGCTATGCTGTTGCTAGGTGGGTGCTAGGGTTCCGGTTTGTTGCTAGGTGGTTGCTAGGGTGTTCTGGTTGGTTGCTATGCTGTTGCTGTTGCTATGCTGTTGCTAGGTGGTTGTTCTGGTTGGTTGCTATGCTGTTGCTATGCTGTTGCTAGCAACAGCATTCCGGTTTGTTGCTAGGTGGTTGCTAGGGTGTTCTGGTTGGTTACTATGCTGTTGCTGTTGCTATGCTGTTGCTAGGTGGTTGTTCTGGTTGGTTGCTATTCTGTTGCTGTTGCTTTGCTGTTGCTAGGTGGTTGCTAGGGTGTTCTGGTTGGTTGCTATGCTGTTGCTATGCTGTTGCTTGGTGGGTGCTAGGGTGTTCTGGTTTGTTGCTATGCTGTTGCTGTTGCTATGCTGTTGCTAGGTGGTTGCTAGGGTGTTCTGGTTGGATGCTATGCTGTTGCTGTTGTTAGGTGGTTTCTAGGGTGTTCTGGTTGGATGGTATGCTGTTGCTGTTGCTATGCTGTTGCTAGGTGCTTGCTAGGGTGTTCTGGTTGGTTGCTATGCTGTTGCTAGGTGGTTGCTAGGGTGTTCTGGTTTGTTGCTATGCTGTTGCTGTTGCTGTGCTGTTGCTAGGTGGTTTCTAGGGTGTTCTGGTTGGTTGCTATGCTGTTGCTATGCTGTTGCTAGGTGGTTGCTAGGGTGTTCTGGTTGGTTGCTATTCTGTTGCTGTTGCTTTGCTGTTGCTAGGTGGTTGCTAGGGTGTTCTGGTTGGTTGCTATGCTGTTGCTATGCTGTTGCTAGATGCTTGCTAGGGTGTTCTGGTTGGTTGCTATGCTGTTGCTATGCTGTTGCTAGGTGGGTGCTAGGGTGTTCTGGTTTGTTGCTATGCTGTTGCTGTTGCTATGCTGTTGCTAGGTGCTTGCTAGGTGGGTGCTAGGGTGTTCTGGTTTGTTGCTATGCTGTTGCTGTTGCTATGCTGTTGCTAGGTGCTTGCTAGGTGGTTGCTAGGGTGTTCTGGTTGGATGCTATGCTATTGCTGTTGTTAGGTGGTTTCTAGGGTGTTCTGGTTGGTTGCTATGCTGTTGCTGTTGCTATGCTGTTGCTAGGTGGTTGCTAGGGTGTTCTGGTTGGATGCTATGCTGTTGCTGTTGTTAGGTGGTTTCTAGGGTGTTCTGGTTGGTTGCTATGCTGTTGCTATGCTGTTGCTGTTGTTAGGTGGTTTCTAGGGTGTTCTGGTTGGATGCTATGCTGTTGCTGTTGCTATGCTGTTGCTAGGTGGTTGCTAGGGTGTTCTGGTTGGTTGCTATGCTGTTGCTATGCTGTTGCTAGGTGGTTGCTAGGGTGTTCTGGTTGGTTGCTATGCTGTTGCTATGCTGTTGCTAGGTGGTTGCTAGGGTGTTCTGGTTGGTTGCTATTCTGTTGCTGTTGCTTTGCTGTTGCTAGGTGGTTGCTAGGGTGTTCTGGTTGGTTGCTATGCTGTTGCTATGCTGTTGCTAGGTGGTTGCTAGGGTGTTCTGGTTGGTTGCTATTCTGTTGCTGTTGCTTTGCTGTTGCTAGGTGGTTGCTAGGGTGTTCTGGTTGGTTGCTATGCTGTTGCTATGCTGTTGCTAGATGCTTGCTAGGGTGTTCTGGTTGGTTGCTATGCTGTTGCTATGCTGTTGCTAGGTGGGTGCTAGGGTGTTCTGGTTTGTTGCTATGCTGTTGCTGTTGCTATGCTGTTGCTAGGTGCTTGCTAGGTGGGTGCTAGGGTGTTCTGGTTTGTTGCTATGCTGTTGCTGTTGCTATGCTGTTGCTAGGTGCTTGCTAGGTGGTTGCTAGGGTGTTCTGGTTGGATGCTATGCTTTTGCTGTTGTTAGGTGGTTTCTAGGGTGTTCTGGTTGGTTGCTATGCTGTTGCTGTTGCTATGCTGTTGCTAGGTGGTTGCTAGGGTGTTCTGGTTGGATGCTATGCTGTTGCTGTTGTTAGGTGGTTTCTAGGGTGTTCTGGTTGGTTGCTATGCTTTTGCTGTTGCTGTGCTGTTGCTAGGTGGTTGCTAGGGTGTTCTGGTTGGTTGCTATGCTTTTGCTGTTGCTTTGCTGTTGCTAGATGCTTGCTAGGGTGTTCTGGTTGGTTGCTATGCTGTTGCTATGCTGTTGCTAGATGCTTGCTAGGGTGTTCTGGTTGGTTGCTATGCTGTTGCTATGCTGTTGCTAGGTGGGTGCTAGGGTTTGTTGCTATGCTGTTGCTGTTGCTATGCTGTTGCTAGGTGCTTGCTAGGTGGGTGCTAGGGTGTTCTGGTTTGTTGCTATGCTGTTGCTGTTGCTCTGCTGTTGCTAGGTGCTTGCTAGGGTGTTCTGGTTGGTTGCTATGCTGTTGCTATGCTGTTGCTAGGTGGTTGCTAGGGTGTTCTGGTTGGTTGCTATACTGTTGCTGTTGCTTTGCTGTTGCTAGGTGGTTGCTAGGTGGTTGCTAGGGTGTTCGGGTTGGTTGCGATGCTGTTGCTGTTGCTATGCTGTTGATATGGTGTTCTGGTTGGTTGCTATGCTGTTGCTGTTGCTATGCTTTTGCTGTTGCTATGCTGTTGCTAGGTGGTTGCTAGGGTGTTCTGGTTGGTTGCTATGCTGTTGCTATGCTGTTGCTAGATGCTTGCTAGGGTATTCTGGTTGGATGCTATGCTGTTGCTATGCTGTTGCTAGGTGGGTGCTAGGGTGTTCTGGTTTGTTGCTATGCTGTTGCTGTTGCTATGCTGTTGCTAGGTGCTTGATAGGTGGGTGCTAGGGTGTTCTGGTTTGTTGCTATGCTGTTGCTGTTGCTATGCTGTTGCTAGGTGCTTGCTAGGTGGGTGCTAGGGTGTTCTGGTTTGTTGCTATGCTGTTGCTGTTGCTATGCTGTTGCTAGGTGCTTGCTAGGGTGTTCTGGTTGGTTGCTATACTGTTGCTGTTGCTATGCTGTTGCTAGGTGGTTGCTAGGGTGTTCTGGTTGGTTGCTATGCTGTTGCTGTTGCTATGCTGTTGCTAGGTGGTTTCTAGGGTGTTCTGGTTGGTTGCTATGCTGTTGCTGTTGCTATGCTGTTGCTAGGTGGTTGCTAGGGTGTTCTGGTTGGTTGCTATACTGTTGCTGTTGCTATGCTGTTGCTAGGTGGTTGTTCTGGTTGGTTCTGGTTGGTTGCTATGCTGTTGCTGTTGCTATGCTGTTGCTAGGTGGTTGCTAGGGTGTTCTGGTTGGTTGCTATGCTGTTGCTGTTGCTATGCTGTTGCTAGGGTGTTCTGGTTGGTTGCTATGCTGTTGCTGTTGCTATGCTGTTGCTAGGTGGTTGCTAGCATGTTCTGGTTTGTTGCTAGGTGGTTGTTAGGGTGTTCTGGTTGGTTGCTATGATGTTGCTGTTACTATGCTGTTGCTATGGTGTTCTGGTTGGTTGCTATGCTGTTGCTATTGCTATGCAGTTGCTAGGTGGTTGCTAGGGTGTTCTGGTTTGTTGCTATGATGTTGCTGTTGCCATGCTGTTGCTAGGTGGTTACTAGGTGGTTGCTATGGTGTTCTGGTTGGTTGCTATGCTGTTACTGTTGCTATGCTGTTGCTATGTGGTTGCTCGGGTGTTCTGGTTGGTTGCTATTCTGTTGCTGTTGCTAGGTGGTTGCTAGGATGTTCTGGTTGGTTGCTATGATGTTGCTGTTGCTATGCTGTTGCTAGGTGGTTGCTAGGGTGTTCTGGTTGGTTGCTAGGGTGTTCTGGTTGGTTCCCACGCTGTTGCCATGCTGTTGCTATGGTGTTCTGGTTGGTTGCTATGCTGTTGCTATGCTGTTGCTAGGTGGTTGCTAGGGTGTTCTGGTTTGTTGCTATGCTGTTGCTGTTGCTATGCTGTTGCTAGGTGCTTGCTAGGGTGTTCTGGTTGGTTGCTATACTGTTGCTGTTGCTATGCTGTTGCTAGGTGGTTGCTAGGGTGTTCTGGTTGGTTGCTATGCTGTTGCTGTTGCTATGCAATTGCTATGGTGTTCTGGTTAGTTGCTATGCTGTTGCTGTTGCTATGCTGTTGCTAGGTGGTTGCTAGGGTGTTCTGTTTGGTTGCTATGCTGTTGCAGTTGCTATGCTGTTGCTATGGTGTTCTGGTTGGTTGCTATGCTGTTGCTGTTGATATGCTGTAGCTATGGTGTTCTGGTTGATTGCTATGCTGTTGCTGTTGCTATGCTGTTGCTAGGTTGTTGCTAGGGTGTTCTGTTTGGTTGCTATGGTGTTGTTGTTGCTATGCTGTAGCTATGGTGTTCTGGTTGATTGCTATGCTGTTGCTGTTGCTATGCTGTTGCTATGGTGTTCTGGTTGGTTGCTATGCTGTTGCTATGCTGTTGCTAGGTGGTTGCTAGGGTGGTCTGTTTGGTTGCTATTCTGTTGCTGTTGCTATGCTGTTGCTATGGTGTTCTGGTTGGTTGGTTGCTATGCTAGGTGGTTGCTAGGGTGTTCTGGTTGGTTGCTATGCTGTTGCTGTTGCTAGGTGGTTGCTAGGGTGTTCTGTTTGGTTGCTATGCTGTTGCAGTTGCTATGCTGTTGCTATGGTGTTCTGGTTGGTTGCTATGCTGTTGCTGTTGATATGCTGTAGCGATGGTGTTCTGGTTGATTGCTATGCTGTTGCTGTTGCTATGCTGTTGCTAGGTTGTTGCTAGGGTGTTCTGTTTGGTTGCTATGGTGTTGCTGTTGCTATGCTGTAGCTATGGTGTTCTGGTTGATTGCTATGCTGTTGCTGTTGCTATGCTGTTGCTATGGTGTTCTGGTTGGTTGCTATGCTGTTGCTATGCTGTTGCTAGGTGGTTGCTAGGGTGGTCTGTTTGGTTGCTATTCTGTTGCTGTTGCTATGCTGTTGCTATGGTGTTCTGGTTGGTTGGTTGCTATGCTGTTGCAGTTGCTATGCTGTTGCTATGGTGTTCTGGTTGGTTGCTATGCTGTTGCTATGCTTTTGCTGTTGCTAGGTGGTTGCTAGGTGGGTGCTAGGGTGTTCTGGTTTGTTGCTATGCTGTTGCTGTTGCTATGCTGTTGCTAGGTGCTTGCTAGGGTGTTCTGGTTGGTTGCTATTCTGTTGCTGTTGCTTTGCTGTTGCTAGGTGGTTGCTAGGGTGTTCTGGTTGGTTGCTATGCTGTTGCTATGCTGTTGCTAGGTGGGTGCTAGGGTGTTCTGGTTTGTTGCTATGCTGTTGCTTTGCTGTTGCTAGGTGGTTGCTAGGGTGTTCTGTTTGGTTGCTATGCTGTTGCAGTTGCTATGCTGTTGCTATGGTGTTCTGGTTGGTTGCTATGCTGTTGCTGTTGCTAGGTGGTTGCTAGGGTGTTCTGTTTGGTTGCTATGCTTTTGCTGTTGCTATGTTTTTTTTCTGGTTGGTTATATATGCTGTTGCTGTTGCTAGGTGGTTGCTATGGTGTTCTGGTTGGTTGCT
This sequence comes from Squalius cephalus, assembly GCF_949319135.1. Classification (NCBI taxonomy): domain Eukaryota; kingdom Metazoa; phylum Chordata; class Actinopteri; order Cypriniformes; family Leuciscidae; genus Squalius; species Squalius cephalus. Next base: position 714,273 of record NC_137125.1, on the reverse strand, counting down.
ATGCTGTTGCTGTTGATATGCTGTTGCTATGGTGTTCTGGTTGGTTGCTATGCTGTTGCTGTTGCTAGGTGGTTGCTAGGGTGTTCTGTTTGGTTGCTATGCTGTTGCTAGGTGGTTGCTAGGGTCTTCTGGTTGATTGCTATGCTGTTGCTGTTGCTATGCTGTTGCTGTTGCTATGCTGTTGTGAGGTGGTTGCTAGGGTTTTCTGGTTGGTTGCTATGCTGTTGCTATTTGGTTGCTAGGGTGTTCTGCTTGGTTGCTATGCTGTTGCTGTTGCTGTTGCTAGGTGGTTGCTAGGGTGTTCTGTTTGGTTGCTATGCTGTTGCAGTTGCTATGCTGTTGCTATGGTGTTCTGGTTGGTTGCTATGCTGTTGCTGTTGATATGCTGTAGCTATGGTGTTCTGGTTGGTTGCTATGCTGTTGCTGTTGCTAGGTGGTTGCTAGGGTGTTCTGTTTGGTTGCTATGCTGTTGCTAGGTGGTTGCTAGGGTCTTCTGGTTGATTGCTATGCTGTTGCTGTTGCTATGCTGTTGCTGTTGCTATGCTGTTGTGAGGTGGTTGCTAGGGTTTTCTGGTTGGTTGCTATGCTGTTGCTATTTGGTTGCTAGGGTGTTCTGCTTGGTTGCTATGCTGTTGCTGTTGCTGTTGCTAGGTGGTTGCTAGGGTGTTCTGTTTGGTTGCTATGCTGTTGCAGTTGCTATGCTGTTGCTATGGTGTTCTGGTTGGTTGCTATGCTGTTGCTGTTGATATGCTGTAGTTATGGTGTTCTGGTTGATTGCTATGCTGTTGCTATGCTGTTGCTAGGTTGTTGCTAGGGTGTTCTGTTTGGTTGCTATGGTGTTGCTGTTGCTTTGCTGTAGCTATGGTGTTCTGGTTGATTGCTATGCTGTTGCTGTTGCTATGCTGTTGCTATGGTGTTCTGGTTGGCTGCTATGCTGTTGCTATGCTGTTGCTAGGTGGTTGCTAGGGTGGTCTGTTTGGTTGCTATGCTGTTGCAGTTGCTATGCTGTTGCTATGGTGTTCTGGTTGGTTGCTATGCTGTTGCTGTTGATATGCTGTAGCTATGGTGTTCTGGTTGGTTGCTATGCTGTTGCTGTTGCTAGGTGGTTGCTAAGGTGTTCTGTTTGGTTGCTATGCTGTTGCTAGGTGGTTGCTATGCTTTTGCTGTTGCTAGGTGGTTGCTAGGTGGGTGCTAGGGTGTTCTGGTTTGTTGCTATGCTGTTGCTGTTGCTATGCTGTAGCTATGGTGTTCTGGTTGATTGCTATGCTGTTGCTGTTGCTATGCTGTTGCTATGGTGTTCTGGTTGGTTGCTATGCTGTTGCTATGCTGTTGCTAGGTGGTTGCTAGGGTGGTCTGTTTGGTTGCTATTCTGTTGCTGTTGCTATGCTGTTGCTATGGTGTTCTGGTTGGTTGGTTGCTATGCTGTTGCAGTTGCTATGCTGTTGCTATGGTGTTCTGGTTGGTTGCTATGCTGTTGCTGTTGATATGCTGTAGCTATGGTGTTCTGGTTGGTTGCTATGCTGTTGCTGTTGCTAGGTGGTTGCTAGGGTGTTCTGTTTGGTTGCTATGCTGTTGCTAGGTGGTTGCTATGCTTTTGCTGTTGCTAGGTGGTTGCTAGGTGGGTGCTAGGGTGTTCTGGTTTGTTGCTATGCTGTTGCTGTTGCTATGCTGTAGCTACGGTGTTCTGGTTGATTGCTATGCTGTTGTTGTTGCTATGCTGTTGCTATGGTGTTCTGGTTGGTTGCTATGCTGTTGCTATGCTTTTGCTGTTGCTAGGTGGTTGCTAGGTGGGTGCTAGGGTGTTCTGGTTTGTTGCTATGCTGTTGCTGTTGCTATGCTGTTGCTAGGTGCTTGCTAGGGTGTTCTGGTTGGTTGCTATTCTGTTGCTGTTGCTTTGCTGTTGCTAGGTGGTTGCTAGGGAGTTCTGGTTGGTTGCTATGCTGTTGCTATGCTGTTGCTAGGTGGGTGCTAGGGTGTTCTGGTTTGTTGCTATGCTGTTGCTGTTGCTTTGCTGTTGCTAGGTGGTTGCTAGGGTGTTCTGGTTGGTTGCTATGCTGTTGCTATGCTGTTGCTAGGTGGGTGCTAGGGTGTTCTGGTTGGTTGCTATTCTGTTGCTGTTGCTTTGCTGTTGCTAGGTGGGTGCTAGGGTGTTCTGGTTTGTTGCTATGCTGTTGCTGTTGCTATGCTGTTGCTTTGCTGTTGCTAGGTGGTTGCTAGGGTGTTCTGGTTGGTTGCTATGCTGTTGCTTTGCTGTTGCTAGGTGGTTGCTAGGGTGTTCTGGTTGGTTGCTATGCTGTTGCTATGCTGTTGCTAGATGCTTGCTAGGGTGTTCTGGTTGGTTGCTATGCTGTTGCTATGCTGTTGCTAGATGCTTGCTAGGGTGTTCTGGTTGGTTGCTATGATGTTGCTGTTGCTATGCTGTTGCTATGGTGTTCTGGTTGGTTGCTATGCTGTTGCTATGCTGTTGCTAGGTGGTTGCTAGGGTGTTCTGGTTGGTTGCTATGCTGTTGCTAGGTGGTGTTCTGGTTGGTTGCTATGCTGTTGATGTTGCTATGCTATTGCTAGGTGGTTTCTAGGGTGTTCTGGTTGGTTGCTATGATGTTGCTGTTGCTATGCTGTTGCTAAGTGGTTGCTAGGGTGTTCTGGTTGGTTGCTATGATGTTGCTGTTGCTATGCTGTTGCTATGTTGTTCTGGTTGGTTGCTATGCTTTTGCTATGCTGTTGCTAGGTGGTTTCTAGGGTGTTCAGGTTGGTTGAATTGGTTGCTATGCTGTTGATGTTGCTATGCTATTGCTAGGTGGTTTCTAGGGTGTTCTGGTTGGTTGCTATGATGTTGCTGTTGCTATGTTGTTGCTCTGGTGTTCTGGTTGGTTGCTATGCTGTTGCTATGCTGTTGCTAGGTGGTTGCTAGGGTGTTCTGGTTGGTTGCTATGCTAGGTGGTGTTCTGGTTGGTTGCTATGCTGTTGATGTGCTATGCTATTGCTAGGTGGTTTCTAGGCTGTTCTGGTTGGTTGCTATGATGTTGCTGTTGCTATGCTGTTGCTAAGTGGTTGCTAGGGTGTTCTGGTTGGTTGCTATGATGTTGCTGTTGCTATGCTGTTGCTATGGTGTTCTGGTTGGTTGCTATGCTATTGCTAGGTGGTTTCTAGGGTGTTCTGGTTGGTTGCTATGATGTTGCTGTTGCTATGCTGTTGCTAGGTGGTTGCTAGGGTGTTCTGGTTGGTTGCTATGATGTTGCTGTTGCTATGCTGTTGCTATGGTGTTCTGGTTGGTTGCTATGCTGTTGCTATGCTGTTGCTAGGTGGTTGCTAGGGTGTTCTGGTTGGTTGCTATGATGTTGCTGTTGCTATGCTGTTGCTAAGTGGTTGCTAGGGTGTTCTGGTTGGTTGCTATGCTGTTGCTGTTGCTATGCTGTTGCTATGGTGTTCTGGTTGGTTGCTATGCTGTTGCTATGCTATTGCTAGGTGGTTTCTAGGGTGTTCTGGTTGGTTGCTATGCTGTTGCTGTTGCTATGCTGTTTCTAGGTGGTTGCTAGGGTGTTCTGTTTGGTTGCAATGCTGTTGCCATGCTGTTGCTATGGTGTTCTGGTTGGTTGCTATGCTGTTGCTGTTGCTATGCTGTTGCTAGGTGGTTGCTAGGGTGTTCAGGTTGGTTGCTATGCTGTTGCAGTTGCTATGCTGTTGCTATGGTGTTCTGGTTGGTTGCTATGCTGTTGCTGTTGCTAGGTGGTTGCTAGGGTGTTCTGTTTGGTTGCTATGCTTTTGCTGTTGCTATGCTGTTGCTAGGTGGTTGCAAGGGTGTTGTGGTTGGTTGCTATGCTGTTGCTGTTGCTATGCTGTTGCTATGGTGTTCTGGTTGGTTGCTATGCTGTTGCTGTTGCTATGCTGTTGCTATGGTGTTCTGGTTGGTTGCTATGCTTTTGCTGTTGCTAGGTGGTTGCTAGGGTGTTCTGTTTGGTTGCTATGCTGTTGCTAGGTGGTTGCTAGGGTCTTCTGGTTGATTGCTATGCTGTTGCTGTTGCTATGCTGTTGCTATGCTGTTGTGAGGTGGTTGCTAGGGTTTTCTGGCTGGTTGCTATGCTGTTGCTATTTGGTTGTTAGGGTGTTCTGCTTGGTTGTTATGCTGTTGCTGTTGCTAGGTGGTTGCTAGGGTGTTCTGTTTGGTTGCTATGCTGTTGCAGTTGCTATGCTGTTGCAGTTGCTATGCTGTTGCTATGGTGTTCTGGTTGGTTGCTATGCTGTTGCTGTTGATATGCTGTAGCGATGGTGTTCTGGTTGATTGCTATGCTGTTGCTGTTGCTATGCTGTTGCTATGGTGTTCTGTTTGGTTGCTATGGTGTTGCTGTTGCTATGCTGTAGCTATGGTGTTCTGGTTGATTGCTATGCTTTTGCTGTTGCTATGCTGTTGCTATGGTGTTCTGGTTGGTTGCTATGCTGTTGCTATGCTGTTGCTAGGTGGTTGCTAGGGTGGTCTGTTTGGTTGCTATTCTGTTGCTGTTGCTATGCTGTTGCTATGGGGTTGCTAGGGTCTTCTGGTTGATTGCTATGCTGTTGCTGTTGCTATGCTGTTGCTAGGTGGTTGCTAGGGTGTTCTGGTTGGTTGCTATGCTGTTGCTATGCTGTTGCTAGGTGGTTGCTAGGGTATTCTGGTTGGTTGCTATGCTTTTGCTGTTGCTATGCTGTTGCTAAAGTGTTCTGGTTGGTTGCTATGCTGTTGCTGTTGCTATTCTGTTGCTATTTGGTTGCTAGCGTGTTCTGGTTGGTTGCTATGCTGTTGCTGTTGCTATGCTGCTGTGTTGCTATGCTTTTGCTGTTGCTATGCTGTTGCTATTTGGTTGCTAGCGTGTTCTGGTTGGTTGCTATGCTGTCGCTGTTGCTATGCTGTTGCTAGGTGCTTGCTGGGGTGTTCTGGTTGGTTGCTATGCTGTTGCTAGGTGGTTGCTAGTTGGTTGCTAGGGTGTTCTGATTGGTTGCTATGCTGTTGCTGTTGCTATGCTGTTGCTAGGTGGTTGCTAGGGTGTTCTGGTTGGTTGCTATGCTGTTGCTGTTGCTAGGTGGTTGCTAGGGTGTTCTGGTTTGTTGCTATGCTGTTGCTGTTGCTAGGTGGTTGCTAGGGTGTTCTGGTTGGTTGCTATTCTGTTGCTGTTGCTATGCTGTTGCTAGGTGGTTGCTAGGGTGTTCTGGTTGGTTGCTATGCTGTTGCTGTTGCTATGCTGTTGCTATGTGTTGCTTGGTGGTTGCTATGGTGTTCTGGTTGGTTGCTATGCTGTTGCTATGCTGTTGCTAGGTGCTTGCTAGGGTGTTCTGGTTGGTTGCTATGCTGTTGCTAGGTGGTTGCTAGTTGGTTGCTAGGGTGTTCTGATTGGTTGCTATGCTGTTGCTGTTGCTATGCTATTGCTAGGTGGTTTCTAGGGTGTTCTGGTTGGTTGCTATGCTGTTGCTATGCTGTTGCTTGGTGGTTGCTATGGTGTTCTGGTTGGTTGCTATGCTGTTGCTGTTGCTATGCTGTTGCTAGGTGGTTTCTAGGGTGTTCTGGTTGGTTGCTATGCTGTTGCTGTTGCTATGCTGTTGCTAGGTGGTTGCTAGGGTGTTCTGGTTGGTTGCTATGCTGTTGCTGTTGCTATGCTGTTGCTAGGTGGTTGTTCTGGTTGGTTGCTATGCTGTTGCTAGGTGGGTGCTAGGGTGTTCTGGTTGGTTGCTATGCTGTTGCTGTTGCAATGCTGTTGCTAGGTGTTTGCTAGGGTGTTCTGGTTGGTTGCTATGCTGTTGCTGTTGCTATGCTGTTGCTAGGTGGTTGCTAGGGTGTTCTGGTTGTTTGCTATGCTGTTGCTGTTGCTATGCTGTTGCTAGGTGTTTGCTAGGGTGTTCTGGTTGGTTGCTATGCTGTTGCTGTTGCTCTGCTGTTGCTAGGTGGTTGCTAGGGTGTTCTGGTTGGTTGCTATGCTTTTGCTGTTGCTATGCTGTTGCTAGGGTGTTGCTACGGTGTTCTGGTTGGTTGCTATGCTGTTGCTAGGTGGTGTTCTGGTTGGTTGCTATGCTGTTGCTGTTGCTATGCTATTGCTAGGTGGTTTCTAGGGTGTTCTGGTTGGTTGCTATGCTGTTGCTGTTGCTATGCTGTTGCTAGGTGGTTGCTAGGGTGTTCTGGTTGGTTGCTATGCTGTTGCTATGCTGTTGCTAGGTGGGTGCTAGGGTGTTCTGGTTTGTTGCTATGCTGTTGCTGTTGCTATGCTGTTGCTAGGTGCTTGCTAGGTGGTTGCTATGGTGTTCTGGTTGGTTGCTATGCTGTTGCTGTTGCTATGCTGTTGCTATGGTGTTCTGGTTGGTTGCTATGCTGTTGCTATGCTGTTGCTTGGTGGTTGCTATGGTGTTCTGGTTGGTTGCTATGCTGTTGCTGTTGCTAGGTGGTTGCTAGGGTGTTCTGGTTGGTTGCTATGCTGTTGCTGTTACTAGGTGGTTGCTAGTGTGTTCTGGTTGGTTGCTATGCTTTTGCTGTTGCTATGCTGTTGCTAGGTGGTTGCTAGGGTGTTCTGGTTGGTTGCTATGCTGTTGCTGTTGCAATGCTGTTGTTAGGTGTTTGCTAGGGTGTTCCGGTTTGTTGCTAGGTGGTTGCTAGGGTGTTCTGGTTGGTTGCTATGCTGTTGCTATGCAATTGCTATGGTGTTCTGGTTGGTTGCTATGCTGTTGCTAGGTGGTTGCTAGGGTGTTCTGGTTGGTTGCTATGCTGTTGCTATGCAATTGCTATGGTGTTCTGGTTGGTTGCTATGCTGTTGCTAGGTGGTTGCTAGGTGGTTGCTAGGGTGTTCTGGTTGGTTGCTATGCTGTTGCTAGGTGGTTGCTAGGGTGTTCTGGTTGGTTGCTATGCTGTTGCTGTTGATATGCTGTAGCTATGGTGGTTAGGTGCTAGGTGGTTGCTAGGTGGTTGCTAGGGTGTTCTGGTTGGTTGCTATTCTGTTGCTGTTGCTATGCTGTTGCTAGGTGGTTGCTAGGTGGGTGCAATGGTGTTCTGGTTGGTTGCTATTCTGTTGCTGTTGCTATGCTGTTGCTAGGTGGTTGCTAGGTGCTTGCTAGGGTGTTCTGGTTGGTTGCTATGCTGTTGCTAGGTGGTTGCTAGGGTGTTCTGGTTGGTTGCTATTCTGTTGCTGTTGCTTTGCTGTTGCTAGGTGGTTGCTAGGGTGTTCTGGTTGGTTGCTATGCTGTTGCTGTTGCTTTGCTGTTGCTAGGTGGTTGCTAGGGTGTTCTGGTTGGTTGCTATGCTGTTGCTATGCTGTTGCTAGGTGGGTGCTAGGGTGTTCTGGTTTGTTGCTATGCTGTTGCTGTTGCTAGGTGGTTGCTAGGGTGTTCTGGTTGGTTGCTATGCTGTTGCTATGCTGTTGCTAGGTGGTTGCTAGGGTGTTCTGGTTGGTTGCTATGCTGTTGCTATGCTGTTGCTAGGTGGTTGCTAGGGTGTTCTGGTTGGTTGCTATTCTGTTGCTGTTGCTTTGCTGTTGCTAGGTGGTTGCTAGGGTGTTCTGGTTGGTTGCTATGCTGTTGCTATGCTGTTGCTAGGTGGTTGCTAGGGTGTTCTGGTTGGTTGCTATTCTGTTGCTGTTGCTTTGCTGTTGCTAGGTGGTTGCTAGGGTGTTCTGGTTTGTTGCTATGCTGTTGCTATTGCTATGCTGTTGCTAGGTGGTTGCTAGGGTGTTCTGGTTGGTTGCTATGCTTTTGCTGTTGCTATGCTGTTGCTAGGTGGTTGCTATGTGCTTGCTAGGGTGTTCTGGTTGGTTGCTATGCTGTTGCTATGCTGTTGCTAGGTGGGTGCTAGGGTTCCGGTTTGTTGCTAGGTGGTTGCTAGGGTGTTCTGGTTGGTTGCTATGCTGTTGCTGTTGCTATGCTGTTGCTAGGTGGTTGTTCTGGTTGGTTGCTATTCTGTTGCTGTTGCTTTGCTGTTGCTAGGTGGTTGCTAGGGTGTTCTGGTTGGTTGCTATGCTGTTGCTATGCTGTTGCTAGGTGGGTGCTAGGGTTCCGGTTTGTTGCTAGGTGGTTGCTAGGGTGTTCTGGTTGGTTGCTATGCTGTTGCTGTTGCTATGCTGTTGCTAAGTGGTTGTTCTGGTTGGTTGCTATGCTGTTGCTATGCTGTTGCTAGGTGGTTGCTAGGGTGTTCTGGTTGGTTGCTATGCTGTTGCTATGCTGTTGCTGTTGCTATGCTGTTGCTAGGTGCTTGCTAGGTGGGTGCTAGGGTGTTCTGGTTTGTTGCTATGCTGTTGCTGTTGCTATGCTGTTGCTAGGTGGTTGCTAGGGTGTTCTGGTTGGTTGCTATGCTTTTGCTATGCTGTTGCTAGTTGGGTGCTAGGGTTCCGGTTTGTTGCTAGGTGGTTGCTAGGGTGTTCTGGTTGGTTGCTATGCTGTTGCTGTTGCTATGCTGTTGCTAGGTGGTTGTTCTGGTTGGTTGCTATGCTGTTGCTGTTGCTATGCTGTTGCTAGGTGGTTGTTCTGGTTGGTTGCTATTCTGTTGCTGTTGCTTTGCTGTTGCTAGGTGGTTGCTAGGTGGTTGTTCTGGTTGGTTGCTATGCTGTTGCTGTTGCTATGCTGTTGTTAGGTGGTTGTTCTGGTTGGTTGCTATTCTGTTATTGTTGCTTTGCTGTTGCTAGGTGGTTGCTAGGGTGTTCTGGTTGGTTGCTATGCTGTTGCTATGCTGTTGCTAGGTGGGTGCTAGGGTGTTCTGGTTTGTTGCTATGCTGTTACTATGCTGTTGCTAGGTGGGTGCTAGGGTTCCGGTTTGTTGCTAGGTGGTTGCTAGGGTGTTCTGGTTGGTTGCTATGCTGTTGCTGTTGCTATGCTGTTGCTATGCTGTTGCTAGGTGGGTGCTAGGGTTCCGGTTTGTTGCTAGGTGGTTGCTAGGGTGTTCTGGTTGGTTGCTATGCTGTTGCTATGCTGTTGCTGTTGCTATGCTGTTGCTATGCTGTTGCTAGGTGCTTGCTAGGTGCTTGCTAGGGTGTTCTGGTTGGTTGCTATGCTGTTGCTATGCTGTTACTAGGTGGTTGCTAGGGTGTTCTGGTTGGTTACTATGCTGTTGCTGTTGCTATGCTGTTGCTATGTGTTTGCTAGGGTGTTCTGGTTGGTTGCTATGCTGTTGCTAGGTGGTTGCTAGGGTGTTCTGGTTTGTTGCTATGCTGTTGCTGTTGCTGTTGCTGTTGCTATGCTGTTGCTAGGTGGTTGCTAGGGTGTTCTGGTTTGTTGTTATGCTGTTGCTGTTGCTAGGTGGTTGCTAGGTGCTTGCTAGGGTGTTCTGGTTGGTTGCTATGCTGTTGCTATGCTGTTACTAGGTGGTTGCTAGGGTGTTCTGGTTGGTTACTATGCTGTTGCTGTTGCTATGCTGTTGCTATGTGTTTGCTAGGGTGTTCTGGTTGGTTGCTATGCTGTTGCTAGGTGGTTGCTAGGGGGTTCTGGTTTGTTGCTATGCTGTTGCTGTTGCTATGCTGTTGCTAGGTGGTTGCTAGGGTGTTCTGGTTTGTTGCTATGCTGTTGCTGTTGCTGTTGCTATGCTGTTGCTATGCTGTTGCTAGGTGCTTGCTAGGTGCTTGCTAGGGTGTTCTGGTTGGTTGCTATGCTGTTGCTATGCTGTTGCTAGGTGCTTGCTAGGTGCTTGCTAGGGTGTTCTGGTTGGTTACTATGCTGTTGCTGTTGCTATGCTGTTGCTATGTGTTTGCTAGGGTGTTCTGGTTGGTTGCTATGCTGTTGCTAGGTGGTTGCTATGTGTTTGCTAGGGTGTTCTGGTTGGTTACTATGCTGTTGCTGTTGCTATGCTGTTGCTATGTGTTTGCTAGGGTGTTCTGGTTGGTTGCTATGCTGTTGCTAGGTGGTTGCTAGGGTGTTCTGGTTTGTTGCTATGCTGTTGCTGTTGCTGTTGCTATGCTGTTGCTAGGTGGTTGCTAGGGGGTTCTGGTTTGTTGCTATGCTGTTGCTGTTGCTATGCTGTTGCTAGGTGCTTGCTAGGTGCTTGCTAGGGTGTTCTGGTTGGTTACTATGCTGTTGCTGTTGCTATGCTGTTGCTATGTGTTTGCTAGGGTGTTCTGGTTGGTTGCTATGCTGTTGCTAGGTGGTTGCTAGGGTGTTCTGGTTTGTTGCTATGCTGTTGCTGTTGCTGTTGCTATGCTGTTGCTAGGTGCTTGCTAGGTGCTTGCTAGGGTGTTCTGGTTGGTTACTATGCTGTTGCTGTTGCTATGCTGTTGCTATGTGTTTGCTAGGGTGTTCTGGTTGGTTGCTATGCTGTTGCTAGGTGGTTGCTAGGGTGTTCTGGTTTGTTGCTATGCTGTTAATGTTGCTGTTGCTATGCTGTTGCTGTTGCTGTTGCTATGCTGTTGCTAGGTGGTTGCTAGGGTGTTCTGGTTTGTTGCTATGCTGTTGCTGTTGCTGTTGCTATGCTGTTGCTAGGTGGTTGCTAGGGTGTTCTGGTTTGTTGCTATGCTGTTGCTGTTGCTGTTGCTATGCTGTTGCTATGCTGTTGCTAGGTGCTTGCTAGGTGCTTGCTAGGGTGTTCTGGTTGGTTGCTATGCTGTTGCTAGGTGCTTGCTAGGGTGTTCTGGTTGGTTACTATGCTGTTGCTGTTGCTATGCTGTTGCTATGTGTTTGCTAGGGTGTTCTGGTTGGTTGCTATGCTGTTGCTGTTGCTGTTGCTATGCTGTTGCTAGGTGGTTGTTAGGGTGTTCTGGTTTGTTGCTATGCTGTTGCTGTTGCTGTTGCTATGCTGTTGCTAGGTGCTTGCTAGGTGCTTGCTAGGGTGTTCTGGTTGGTTACTATGCTGTTGCTGTTGCTATGCTGTTGCTATGTGTTTGCTAGGGTGTTCTGGTTTGTTGCTATGCTGTTGCTGTTGCTGTTGCTATGCTGTTGCTAGGTGGTTGCTAGGGTGTTCTGGTTTGTTGCTATGCTGTTGCTGTTGCTGTTGCTATGCTGTTGCTATGCTGTTGCTAGGTGCTTGCTAGGTGCTTGCTAGGGTGTTCTGGTTGGTTGCTATGCTGTTGCTATGCTGTTGCTAGGTGGTTGCTAGGGTGTTCTGGTTGGTTACTATGCTGTTGCTGTTGCTATGCTGTTGCTATGTGTTTGCTAGGGTGTTCTGGTTGGTTGCTATGCTGTTGCTGTTGCTATGCTGTTGCTAGGTGGTTGCTAGGGTGTTCTGGTTGGTTGCTATGCTGTTGCTGCTGCTGCTAGGTGGTTTCTAGGGTGTTCTGGTTGGTTGCTATGCTGTTGCTGCTGCTAGGTGGTTTCTAGGGTGTTCTGGTTTGTTGCTATGCTGTTGCTGTTGCTATACTGTTGCTAGGTGGTTGCTAGGTGCTTGCTAGGGTGTTCTGGTTGGTTGCTATGCTGTTGCTGTTGCTAGGTGGGTGCTAGGGTGTTCTGGTTTGTTGCTATGCTGTTGCTTTTGCTAGGTGGTTGCTAGGGTGTTCTGGTTTGTTGCTATGCTGTTGCTGTTGCTATGCTGTTGCTAGGTGCTTGCTAGGGTGTTCTGGTTTGTTGCTATGCTGTTGCTGTTGCTATGCTGTTGCTAGGTGGTTGCTAGGGTGTTCTGGTTGGTTGCTATGCTGTTGCTGTTGCTGTTGCTAGGTGGTTTCTAGGGTGTTCTGGTTGGTTGCTATGCTGTTGCTGTTGCTAGGTGGTTTCTAGGGTGTTCTGGTTGGTTGCTATGCTGTTGCTATGCTGTTGCTAGGTGGTTGCTAGGGTGTTCTGGTTGGTTGCTTTGCTGTTGCTATGCTGTTGCTAGGTGGTTGCTAGGGTGTTCTGGTTGGTTGCTATGCTGTTGCTATGCTGTTGCTAGGGTGTTTTCTGGTTGGTTGCTATTCTGTTGCTGTTGCTTTGCTGTTGCTAGGTGGTTGCTAGGGTGTTCTGGTTGGTTGCTATGCTGTTGCTATGCTGTTGCTAGGTGGTTGCTAGGGTGTTCTGGTTGGTTGCTATTCTGTTGCTGTTGCTTTGCTGTTGCTAGGTGGTTGCTAGGGTGTTCTGGTTGGTTGCTATTCTGTTGCTGTTGCTTTGCTGTTGCTAGGTGGTTGCTAGGGTGTTCTGGTTGGTTGCTATGCTGTTGCTATGCTGTTGCTAGGTGGGTGCTAGGGTGTTCTGGTTTGTTGCTATGCTGTTGCTGTTGCTAGGTGGTTGCTAGGGTGTTCTGGTTGGTTGCTATGCTGTTGCTATGCTGTTGCTAGGTGGTTGCTAGGGTGTTCTGGTTGGTTGCTATGCTGTTGCTATGCTGTTGCTATGCTGTTGCTAGGTGGTTGCTAGGGTGTTCTGGTTGGTTGCTATTCTGTTGCTGTTGCTTTGCTGTTGCTAGGTGGTTGCTAGGGTGTTCTGGTTGGTTGCTATGCTGTTGCTGTTGCTAGGTGGTTTCTAGGGTGTTCTGGTTGGTTGCTATGCTGTTGCTATGCTGTTGCTAGGTGGTTGCTAGGGTGTTCTGGTTGGTTGCTATGCTGTTGCTATGCTGTTGCTAGGTGGTTGCTAGGGTGTTCTGGTTGGTTGCTATGCTGTTGCTATGCTGTTGCTAGGTGGTTGCTAGGGTGTTTTCTGGTTGGTTGCTATTCTGTTGCTGTTGCTTTGCTGTTGCTAGGTGGTTGCAAGGGTGTTCTGGTTGGTTGCTATGCTGTTGCTATGCTGTTGCTAGGTGGTTGCTAGGGTGTTCTGGTTGGTTGCTATTCTGTTGCTGTTGCTTTGCTGTTGCTAGGTGTTTGCTAGGGTGTTCTGGTTGGTTGCTATGCTGTTGCTATGCTGTTGCTAGGTGGTTGCTAGGGTGTTCTGGTTGGTTGCTATTCTGTTGCTGTTGCTTTGCTGTTGCTAGGTGGTTGCTAGGGTGTTCTGGTTGGTTGCTATGCTGTTGCTATGCTGTTGCTAGGTGGGTGCTAGGGTGTTCTGGTTTGTTGCTATGCTGTTGCTGTTGCTAGGTGGTTGCTAGGGTGTTCTGGTTGGTTGCTATGCTGTTGCTATGCTGTTGCTAGGTGGTTGCTAGGGTGTTCTGGTTGGTTGCTATGCTGTTGCTATGCTGTTGCTATGCTGTTGCTAGGTGGTTGCTAGGGTGTTCTGGTTGGTTGCTATTCTGTTGCTGTTGCTTTGCTGTTGCTAGGTGGTTGCTAGGGTGTTCTGGTTGGTTGCTATGCTGTTGCTATGCTGTTGCTAGGTGGGTGCTAGGGTGTTCTGGTTTGTTGCTATGCTGTTGCTATTGCTATGCTGTTGCTAGGTGGTTGCTAGGGTGTTCTGGTTGGTTGCTATGCTTTTGCTGTTGCTATGCTGTTGCTAGGTGGTTGCTATGTGCTTGCTAGGGTGTTCTGGTTGGTTGCTATGCTGTTGCTATTCTGTTGCTAGGTGGGTGCTAGGGTTCCGGTTTGTTGCTAGGTGGTTGCTAGGGTGTTCTGGTTGGTTGCTATGCTGTTGCTGTTGCTATGCTGTTGCTAGGTGGTTGTTCTGGTTGGTTGCTATTCTGTTGCTGTTGCTTTGCTGTTGCTAGGTGGTTGCTAGGGTGTTCTGGTTGGTTGCTATGCTGTTGCTATGCTGTTGCTAGGTGGGTGCTAGGGTTCCGGTTTGTTGCTAGGTGGTTGCTAGGGTGTTCTGGTTGGTTGCTATGCTGTTGCTGTTGCTATGCTGTTGCTAAGTGGTTGTTCTGGTTGGTTGCTATGCTGTTGCTATGCTGTTGCTAGGTGGTTGCTAGGGTGTTCTGGTTGGTTGCTATGCTGTTGCTATGCTGTTGCTGTTGCTATGCTGTTGCTAGGTGGTTGTTCTGGTTGGTTGCTATTCTGTTGCTGTTGCTTTGCTGTTGCTAGGTGGTTGCTAGGTGGTTGTTCTGGTTGGTTGCTATGCTGTTGCTGTTGCTATGCTGTTGTTAGGTGGTTGTTCTGGTTGGTTGCTATTCTGTTATTGTTGCTTTGCTGTTGCTAGGTGGTTGCTAGGGTGTTCTGGTTGGTTGCTATGCTGTTGCTATGCTGTTGCTAGGTGGATGCTAGGGTGTTCTGGTTTGTTGCTATGCTGTTGCTATGCTGTTGCTAGGTGGGTGCTAGGGTTCCGGTTTGTTGCTAGGTGGGTGCTAGGGTGTTCTGGTTGGTTGCTATGCTGTTGCTGTTGCTATGCTGTTGCTATGCTGTTGCTAGGTGGGTGCTAGGGTTCCGGTTTGTTGCTAGGTGGTTGCTAGGGTGTTCTGGTTGGTTGCTATGCTGTTGCTGTTGCTATGCTGTTGCTAGGTGGTTGTTCTGGTTGGTTGCTATTCTGTTGCTGTTGCTTTGCTGTTGCTAGGTGGTTGCTAGGGTGTTCTGGTTGGTTGCTATGCTGTTGCTATGCTGTTGCTAGGTGGGTGCTAGGGTTCCGGTTTGTTGCTAGGTGGTTGCTAGGGTGTTCTGGTTGGTTGCTATGCTGTTGCTGTTGCTATGCTGTTGCTAAGTGGTTGTTCTGGTTGGTTGCTATGCTGTTGCTATGCTGTTGCTAGGTGGTTGCTAGGGTGTTCTGGTTGGTTGCTATGCTGTTGCTATGCTGTTGCTGTTGCTATGCTGTTGCTAGGTGGTTGTTCTGGTTGGTTGCTATTCTGTTGCTGTTGCTTTGCTGTTGCTAGGTGGTTGCTAGGTGGTTGTTCTGGTTGGTTGCTATGCTGTTGCTGTTGCTATGCTGTTGTTAGGTGGTTGTTCTGGTTGGTTGCTATTCTGTTATTGTTGCTTTGCTGTTGCTAGGTGGTTGCTAGGGTGTTCTGGTTGGTTGCTATGCTGTTGCTATGCTGTTGCTAGGTGGATGCTAGGGTGTTCTGGTTTGTTGCTATGCTGCTGCTATGCTGTTGCTAGGTGGGTGCTAGGGTTCCGGTTTGTTGCTAGGTGGGTGCTAGGGTGTTCTGGTTGGTTGCTATGCTGTTGCTGTTGCTATGCTGTTGCTATGCTGTTGCTAGGTGGGTGCTAGGGTTCCGGTTTGTTGCTAGGTGGTTGCTAGGGTGTTCTGGTTGGTTGCTATGCTGTTGCTATGCTGTTGCTGTTGCTATGCTGTTGCTATGCTGTTGCTAGGTGCTTGCTAGGTGCTTGCTAGGGTGTTCTGGTTGGTTGCTATGCTGTTGCTATGCTGTTACTAGGTGGTTGCTAGGGTGTTCTGGTTGGTTACTATGCTGTTGCTGTTGCTATGCTGTTGCTATGTGTTTGCTAGGGTGTTCTGGTTGGTTGCTATGCTGTTGCTAGGTGGTTGCTAGGGTGTTCTGGTTTGTTGCTATGCTGTTGCTGTTGCTGTTGCTGTTGCTATGCTGTTGCTAGGTGCTTGCTAGGTGCTTGCTAGGGTGTTCTGGTTGGTTACTATGCTGTTGCTGTTGCTATGCTGTTGCTATGTGTTTGCTAGGGTGTTCTGGTTGGTTGCTATGCTGTTGCTAGGTGGTTGCTAGGGGGTTCTGGTTTGTTGCTATGCTGTTGCTGTTGCTATGCTGTTGCTAGGTGGTTGCTAGGGTGTTCTGGTTTGTTGCTATGCTGTTGCTGTTGCTGTTGCTATGCTGTTGCTATGCTGTTGCTAGGATTCTTGCTAGGTGCTTGCTAGGGTGTTCTGGTTGGTTGCTATGCTGTTGCTATGCTGTTGCTAGGTGGTTGCTAGGGTGTTCTGGTTTGTTACTATGCTGTTGCTGTTGCTATGCTGTTGCTATGTGTTTGCTAGGGTGTTCTGGTTGGTTGCTATGCTGTTGCTAGGTGGTTGCTAGGGTGTTCTGGTTTGTTGCTATGCTGTTGCTGTTGCTGTTGCTATGCTGTTGCTATGCTGTTGCTAGGTGCTTGCTAGGTGCTTGCTAGGGTGTTCTGGTTGGTTACTATGCTGTTGCTGTTGCTATGCTGTTGCTATGTGTTTGCTAGGGTGTTCTGGTTGGTTGCTATGCTGTTGCTAGGTGGTTGCTAGGGTGTTCTGGTTTGTTGCTATGCTGTTGCTGTTGCTGTTGCTATGCTGTTGCTAGGTGCTTGCTAGGTGCTTGCTAGGGTGTTCTGGTTGGTTACTATGCTGTTGCTGTTGCTATGCTGTTGCTATGTGTTTGCTAGGGTGTTCTGGTTTGTTGCTATGCTGTTGCTAGGTGGTTGCTAGGGTGTTCTGTTTTGTTGCTATGCTGTTGCTGTTGCTGTTGCTATGCTGTTGCTAGGTGGTTGCTAGGGTGTTCTGGTTTGTTGCTATGCTGTTGCTGTTGCTGTTGCTATGCTGTTGCTAGGTGGTTGCTAGGGTGTTCTGGTTTGTTGCTATGCTGTTGCTGTTGCTGTTGCTATGCTGTTGCTATGCTGTTGCTAGGTGCTTGCTAGGTGCTTGCTAGGGTGTTCTGGTTGGTTGCTATGCTGTTGCTAGGTGGTTGCTAGGGTGTTCTGGTTGGTTACTATGCTGTTGCTGTTGCTATGCTGTTGCTATGTGTTTGCTAGGGTGTTCTGGTTGGTTGCTATGCTGTTGCTGTTGCTATGCTGTTGCTAGGTGGTTGCTAGGGTGTTCTGGTTGGTTGCTATGCTGTTGCTGCTGCTGCTAGGTGGTTTCTAGGGTGTTCTGGTTGGTTGCTATGCTGTTGCTGCTGCTAGGTGGTTTCTAGGGTGTTCTGGTTTGTTGCTATGCTGTTGCTGTTGCAACAGCATACTGTTGCTAGGTGGTTGCTAGGGTGTTCTGGTTGGATGCTATGCTGTTGCTGCTGCTAGGTGGTTTCTAGGGTGTTCTGGTTGGTTGCTATGCTGTTGCTGTTGCTATGCTGTTGCTAGGTGGTTGCTAGGGTGTTCTGGTTTGTTGCTATGCTGTTGCTGTTGCCATACGGTTGCTAGGTGGTTGCTAAGGTGTTCTGGTTGGATGCTATGCTGTTGCTGCTGCTAGGTGGATTCTAGGGTGTTCTGGTTGGTTGCTATGCTTTTGATGTTGCTATGCTGTTGCTAGGTGGTTGCTAGGGTGTTCTGGTTGGTTGCTATGCTTTTGCTGTTGCTATGCTGTTGCTAGGTGGTTGCTAGGGTGTTCTGGTTGGTTGCTATGCTGTTGCTGCTGCTAGGTGGTTTCTAGGGTGTTCTTGTTGGTTGCTATGCTTTTGCTGTTGCTATGCTGTTGCTAGGTGGTTGCTAGGGTGTTCTGGTTGGTTGCTATGCTGTTGCTGCTGCTAGGTGGTTTCTAGGGTGTTCTGGTTGGTTGCTATGCTGTTGCTGCTGCTAGGTGGTTTCTAGGGTGTTCTGGTTGGTTGCTATGCTGTTGCTGTTGCTAGGTGGTTGCTAGGGTGTTCTGGTTGGTTACTATGCTGTTGCTGTTGCTATGCTGTTGCTATGTGTTTGCTAGGGTGTTCTGGTTGGTTGCTATGCTGTTGCTGTTGCTATGCTGTTGCTAGGTGGTTGCTAGGGTGTTCTGGTTGGTTGCTATGCTGTTGCTGCTGCTGCTAGGTGGTTTCTAGGGTGTTCTGGTTGGTTGCTATGCTGTTGCTGCTGCTAGGTGGTTTCTAGGGTGTTCTGGTTTGTTGCTATGCTGTTGCTGTTGCAACAGCATACTGTTGCTAGGTGGTTGCTAGGGTGTTCTGGTTGGATGCTATGCTGTTGCTGCTGCTAGGTGGTTTCTAGGGTGTTCTGGTTGGTTGCTATGCTGTTGCTGTTGCTATGCTGTTGCTAGGTGGTTGCTAGGGTGTTCTGGTTTGTTGCTATGCTGTTGCTGTTGCCATACGGTTGCTAGGTGGTTGCTAAGGTGTTCTGGTTGGATGCTATGCTGTTGCTGCTGCTAGGTGGATTCTAGGGTGTTCTGGTTGGTTGCTATGCTTTTGCAGTTGCTATGCTGTTGCTAGGTGGTTGCTAGGGTGTTCTGGTTGGTTGCTATGCTGTTGCTGCTGCTAGGTGGTTTCTAGGGTGTTCTGGTTGGTTGCTATGCTGTTGCTGCTAGGTGGTTTCTAGGGTGTTCTGGTTGGTTGCTATGCTGTTGCTGTTGCTAGGTGGTTGCTAGGGTGTTCTGGTTGGTTACTATGCTGTTGCTGTTGCTATGCTGTTGCTATGTGTTTGCTAGGGTGTTCTGGTTGGTTGCTATGCTGTTGCTGTTGCTATGCTGTTGCTAGGTGGTTGCTAGGGTGTTCTGGTTGGTTGCTATGCTGTTGCTGCTGCTGCTAGGTGGTTTCTAGGGTGTTCTGGTTGGTTGCTATGCTGTTGCTGCTGCTAGGTGGTTTCTAGGGTGTTCTGGTTTGTTGCTATGCTGTTGCTGTTGCAACAGCATACTGTTGCTAGGTGGTTTCTAGGGTGTTCTGGTTGGTTGCTATGCTGTTGCTGTTGCTATGCTGTTGCTAGGTGGTTGCTAGGGTGTTCTGGTTTGTTGCTATGCTGTTGCTGTTGCCATACGGTTGCTAGGTGGTTGCTAAGGTGTTCTGGTTGGATGCTATGCTGTTGCTGCTGCTAGGTGGATTCTAGGGTGTTCTGGTTGGTTGCTATGCTTTTGCTGTTGCTATGCTGTTGCTAGGTGGTTGCTAGGGTGTTCTGGTTGGTTGCTATGCTTTTGCTGTTGCTATGCTGTTGCTAGGTGGTTGCTAGGGTGTTCTGGTTGGTTGCTATGCTTTTGCTGTTGCTATGCTGTTGCTAGGTGGTTGCTAGGGTGTTCTGGTTGGTTGCAATGCTGTTGCTGCTGCTAGGTGGTTTCTAGGGTGTTCTGGTTGGTTGCTATGCTGTTGCTGCTGCTAGGTGGTTTCTAGGGTGTTCTGGTTGGTTGCTATGCTTTTGCTGTTGCTATGCTGTTGCTAGGTGGTTGCTAGGGTGTTCTTGTTGGTTGCTATGCTGTTGCTGTTGCTATGCTGTTGCTAGGTGCTTGCTAGAGTGTTCTTATTGGTTGTTATGCTGTTGCTGTTGCTATGCTGTTGCTAGGTGGTTGCTAGGGTGTTCTGGTTGGTTGCTATGCTGTTGCTGCTGCTAGGTGGTTTCTAGGGTGTTCTGGTTGGTTGCTATGCTTTTGCTGTTGCTATGCTGTTGCTAGGTGGTTGCTAGGGTGTTCTGGTTGGTTGCTATGCTGTTGCTGTTGCTATGCTGTTGCTGTTGCTATACTGTTGCTAGGTGGTTGCTAGGGTGTTCTGGTTGGATGCTATGCTGTTGCTGCTGCTAGGTGGTTTCTAGGGTGTTCTGGTTGGTTGCTATGCTTTTGCTGTTGCTATGCTGTTGCTGTTGCTATGCAATTGCTATGGTGTTCTGGTTAGTTGCTATGCTGTTGCTAGGTGGTTGGTAGGATGTTCTGGTTGGTTGCTATGCTTTTGCTGTTGCTATGCTGTTGCTAGGTGGTTGCTAGGGTGTTCTGGTTGGTTGCTATGCTGTTGCTGTTGCTATGCAATTGCTATGGTGTTCTGGTTAGTTGCTAGCAAGCACCTAGCAACAGCATAGCAACAGCAACAGCATAGCAACAAACCAGAATACCCTAGCACCCACCTAGCAAGCACCTAGCAACAGCATAGCAACAGCAACAGCATAGCAACAAACCAGAACACCCTAGCACCCACCTAGCAAGCACCTAGCAACAGCATAGCAACAGCAACAGCATAGCAACAAACCAGAACACCCTAGCACCCACCTAGCAACAGCATAGCAACAGCATAGCATCCAACCAGAATACCCTAGCAACCACCTAGCAACAGCATAGCAACAGCAACAGCATAACAACCAATAAGAACACCCTAGCAACCACCTAGCAACAGCATAGCAACAGCAACAGCATAGCAACCAACCAGAACACCCTAGCAAGCATCTAGCAACAGCATAGCAACAGCAACAGCATAGCAACAAACCAGAACACCCTAGCACCCAACTAGCAACAGCAAAGCAACAGCAACAGTATAGCAACCAACCAGAACACCCTAGCAACCACCTAGCAACAGCATAGCAACAGCATAGCAACCAACCAGAACACCCTAGCAAGCACCTAGCAACAGCATAGCAACAGCAACAGCATAGCAACAAACCAGAACACCCTAGCACCCACCTAGCAAGCACCTAGCAACAGCATAGCAACAGCAACAGCATAGCAACAAACCAGAACACCCTAGCACCCACCTAGCAAGCACCTAGCAACAGCATAGCAACAGCAACAGCATAGCAACAAACCAGAACACTCTAGCACCCACCTCGCAAGCACCTAGCAACAGCATAGCAACAGCAACAGCATAGAAACAAACCAGAACACCCTAGCACCCACCTAGCAACAGCAACAGCATAGCAACCAACCAGAACACCCTAGCACCCACCTAGCAACAGCATAGCAACAGCATAGCATCCAACCAGAATACCCTAGCAAGCATCTAGCAACAGCATAGCAACAGCATAGCAACCAACCAGAACACCCTAGCAACCACCTAGCAAGCACCTAGCAACAGCATAGCAACAGCAACAGCATAGCAACAAACCAGAACACCCTAGCACCCACCTAGCAAGCACCTAGCAACAGCATAGCAACAGCAACAGCATAGCAACAAACCAGAACACCCTAGCACCCACCTAGCAAGCACCTAGCAACAGCATAGCAACAGCAACAGCATAGTAACAAACCAGAACACCCTAGCACCCATCTAGCAAAGCAGCAAAGCAACAGCATAGCATCCAACCAGAATACCCTAGCAAGCATCTAGCAACAGCATAGCAACAGCATAGCAACAAACCAGAACACCATAGCAACAGCATAGCAACTGCAACAGCATAGCAACCAAACAGAACACCCTAGCAACCACCTCACAACAGCATAGCAACAGCAACAGCATAGCAACAGCAACAGCATAGCAATCAACCAGAACACCCTAGCAACCACTTAGCAACAGCATAGCAACAGCAACATCATAGCAACCAACCAGAACACCCTAGCAACAGCATAGCAACCAACCAGAACACCCTAGCAACCACCTAGCAACAGCATAGCAACAGAAAAAGCATAGCAACCAAACAGAACACCCTAGCAACCACCTAGCAACAGCAACAGCTTAGCAACCAACCAGAACACTCTAGCAACAACCTAGCAACAGCATAGCAACAGCAACAGCATAGAACCAACCAAAACACCCTAGCAACCACCTAGCAACAGCAAAGCAACAGCAACAGAATAGCAACCAACCAGAACACCCTAGCAACCAACTAGCAACAGCAAAAGCAACAGCATAGCAACCAACCAGAACACCATAGCAACCACCTAGCAACAGCATAGCAACAGCAACAGTATAGCAACCAACCAGAACACCCTAGCAACCACCTAGCAACAGCAACAGCATAGCAACCAAACAGAACACCATAGCAACAGCATAGCAACTGCAAAAGCATAGCAACCAACCAACCAGAACACCATAGCAACAGCATAACAACAGCAACAGCATAGCAACCAACCAGAACACCATAGCAACAGCATAGCAACTGCAACAGCATAGCAACCAACCAACCAGAACACCATAGCAACAGCATAGCAACAGCAAAAGCATAGCAACCAACCACAACACCCTAGCAACCACCTAGCAACAGCATAGCAACAGCAAAAGCATAGCAACCAACCAGAACAGCACCTAGCAACAGCATAGCAACAGCAAAAGCATAGCAACCAACCACAACACCCTAGCAACCACCTAGCAACAGCATAGCAACAGCAAAAGCATAGCAACCAACCAGAACAGCACCTAGCAACAGCATAGCAACAGCAAAAGCATAGCAACCAACCAGAACACCCTAGCAACAGCAAAGCAACAGCAACAGAATAGCAACCAACCAGAACACCCTAGCAACCACCTAGCAACAGCAAAAGCAACAGCATAGCAACCAACCAGAACACCATAGCAACCACCTAGCAACAGCATAGCAACAGCAACAGCATAGCAACCAACCAGAACACCATAGCAACAGCATAGCAACAGCAACAGCATAGCAACCAACCAGAACACCCTAGCAACCACCTAGCAACAGCAACAGCATAGCAATCAACCAGAACACCATAGCTACAGCATATCAACAGCAACAGCATAGCAACCAACCAGAACACCATAGCAACAGCATAGCAACTGCAACAGCATAGCAACCAAACAGAACACCCTAGCAACCACCTCACAACAGCATAGCAACAGCAACAGCATAGCAACAGCATAGCAATCAACCAGAAGACCCTAGCAACCACCTAGCAACAGCATAGCAACCAACCAGAACACCCTAGCAACAGCATAGCAACCAACCAGAACACCCTAGCAACCACCTAGCAACAGCATAGCAACAGCAACAGCATAGCAACCAACCAGAACACCCTAGCAAGCACCTAGCAACAGCATAGCAACAGCAACAGCATAGCAACAAACCAGAACACCCTAGCACCCACCTAGCAACCACTTAGCAACAGCATAGCAACAAACCAGAACACCCTAGCACCCACCTAGCAAGCACCTAGCAACAGCATAGCAACAGCAACAGCATAGCAACAAACCAGAACACCCTAGCAAGCATCTAGCAACAGCATAGCAACCAACCAGAACACCCTAGCACCCACCTAGCAACAGCAACAGCATATCAACCAACCAGAACACCCTAGCAACAACCTAGCAACAGCATAGCAACAGCAAAAGCATAGCAACCAACCAGAACACCCTAGAAACCACCTAGCAACCACCTCACAACAGCATAGCATCCAACCAGAACACTCTAGCAACAACCTAGCAACAGCATAGCAACAGCAACAGCATAGAACCAACCAAAACACCCTAGCAACCACCTAGCAACAGCAAAGCAACAGCAACAGAATAGCAACCAACCAGAACACCCTAGCAACCACCTAGCAACAGCAAAAGCAACAGCATAGCAACCAACCAGAACACCATAGCAACCACCTAGCAACAGCATAGCAACAGCAACAGCATAGCAACCAACCAGAACACCCTAGCAACCACCTAGCAACAGCAACAGCATAGCAACCAAACAGAACACCATAGCAACAGCATAGCAACTGCAAAAGCATAGCAACCAACCAACCAGAACACCATAGCAACAGCATAACAACAGCAACAGAATAGCAACCAAACAGACCACCCTAGCAACCACCTAGCAACAGCATAGCAACAGCAACAGCATAGCAATCAACCAGAACACCATAGCTGCAGCATATCAACAGCAACAGCATAGCAACGAAGCAGAACACCCTAGCAACCAAATAGCAACCAAGCAGAACACCCTAGCAACCAAATAGCAACAGCATAGCAACCAACCAGAAAACCTTAGCAACCACCTCACAACAGCATAGCAACAGCAACAGCATAGCAACAGCAACAGCATAGCAATCAACCAGAAGACCCTAGCAACCACCTAGCAACAGCATAGCAACCAACCAACCAGAAAACCATAGCAACAGCATAGCAACAGCAACACCATAGCAACCAAACAGAACACCCTAGCAACAACCTAGCAACAGCATAGCAACAGCAACAGCATAGCAATCAACCAGAACACCATAGCAACCACTTAGCAACAGCATAGCAACAGCAACATCATAGCAACCAACCAGAACACCAACAGCATAGCAACCAACCAGAACACCCTAGCACCCACCTAGCAACAGCAACAGCATAGCAACAGCAACAGCATAGCAACCAACCAGAACACCCTAGCAAGCACCTAGCAACCACCTAGCAAAAGCAACAGCATAGCAACCAACCAGAACACCCTAGCAACCACCTAGCAACAGCAAAGCAACAGCAACAGAATAGCAACCAACCAGAACACCCTAGCAACCACCTAGCAACAGCAAAAGCAACAGCATAGCAACCAACCAGGAAACCATAGCAACCACCTAGCAACAGCATAGCAACAGCAACAGCATAGCAACCAACCAGAACACCATAGCAACAGCATAGCAACAGCAACAGCATAGCAACCAACCACAACACCCTAGCAACCACCTCACAACAGCATAGCAACCAACCAGAACACCATAGCAACCACCTAGTAACCACCTAGCAACAGCATAGCAACAGCAACATCATAGCAACAAACCAGAACACCCTAGCAACCACCTAGCAACAGCATAGCAACAGCAACAGCATAGCAACCAACCAAAACACCATAGCAACAGCATAGCAACAGCAACATCATAGCAACCAACCAGAACACCCTAGCAACCACCTAGCAACAAACCAGAACATGCTAGCAACCACCTAGCAACAGCATAGCAACAGCATAGCAACCAACCAGAACACCCTAGCAACCACCTAGCAACAGCAACAGCATAGCAACAAACCAGAACACCCTAGCAACCACCTAGCAACAGCATAGCAACATCAACAGCATAGCAACCAACCAAAACACCATAGCAACAGCATAGCAACAGCAACATCATAGCAACCAACCAGAACACCCTAGCAACCACCTAGCAACAAACCAGAACATGCTAGCAACCACTTAGCAACAGCATAGCAACAGCATAGCAACCAACCAGAACACCCTAGCAACCACCTAGCAACAGCAAAGCAACCACCTAGCAACAGCAACCAACCAGAACACCCTAGCAACCACCTAGCAACAGCAAAGCAACCACCTAGCAACAGCAAAAGCAACAGCATAGCAACCAACCAGAACACCATAGCAACCACCTAGCAACAGCATAGCAACAGCAACAGCATAGCAACCAACCAGAACACCATAGCAACAGCATAGCAACAGCAACAGCATAGCAACCAACCACAACACCCTAGCAACCACCTAGCAACAGCATAGCAACAGCAAAAGCATAGCAACCAACCAGAACACCCTAGCAACCACCTAGCAACAGCAACAGCATATATAACCAACCAGAAAAAAAACATAGCAACAGCAAAAGCATAGCAACCAAACAGAACACCCTAGCAACCACCTAGCAACAGCAACAGCATAGCAACCAACCAGAACACCATAGCAACAGCATAGCAACCACCTAGCAAAAGCAACAGCATAGCAACCAACCAGAACACCCTAGCAACCACCTAGCAACAGCAAAGCAACAGCAACAGAATAGCAACCAACCAGAACACCCTAGCAACCACCTAGCAACAGCAAAAGAAACAGCATAGCAACCAACCAGAACACCATAGCAACCACCTAGCAACAGCATAGCAACAGCAACAGCATAGCAACCAACCAGAACACCATAGCAACAGCATAGCAACAGCAACAGCATAGCAACCAACCACAACACCCTAGCAACCACCTAGCAACAGCATAGCAACAGCAAAAGCATAGCAATCAACCAGAACACACTAGCAACCACCTAGCAACAGCAAAAGCATAGCAATCAACCAGAACACCATAGCTACAGCATATCAAAAGCAACAGCATAGCAACCAACCAGAACACCATAGCAACAGCATAGCAACTGCAACAGCATAGCAACCAAACAGAACACCCTAGCAACCACCTAGCAACAGCATAGCAACAGCAAAAGCATAGCAACCAACCAGAACACCCTAGCAACAGCAAAGCAACAGCAACAGAATAGCAACCAACCAGAACACCCTAGCAACCACCTAGCAAAAGCAAAAGCAACAGCATAGCAACCAACCAGAACACCATAGCAACCACCTAGCAACAGCATAGCAACAGCAACAGCATAGCAACCAACCAGAACACCATAGCAACAGCATAGCAACAGAAACAGCATAGCAACCAACCACAACACCCTAGCAACCACCTAGCAACAGCATAGCAACAGCAAAAGCATAGCAACCAACCAGAACACCCTAGCAACCACCTAGCAACAGCAACAGCATAGCAATCAACCAGAACACCATAGCTACAGCATATCAACAGCAACAGCATAGCAACCAACCAGAACACCACAGCAACAGCATAGCAACTGCAACAGCATAGCAACCAAACAGAACACCCTAGCAACCACCTCACAACAGCATAGCAACAGCAACAGCATAGCAACAGCAACAGCATAGCAATCAACCAGAAGACCCTAGCAACCACCTAGCAACAGCATAGCAACCAACCAGAACACCCTAGCAACAGCATAGCAACCAACCAGAACACCCTAGCAACCACCTAGCAACAGCATAGCAACAGCAAAAGCATAGCAACCAAACAGAACACCCTAGCAACCACCTAGCAACAGCAACAGCATAGCAACCAACCAGAAAAAAAACATAGCAACAGCAAAAGCATAGCAACCAAACAGAACACCCTAGCAACCACCTAGCAACAGCAACAGCATAGCAACCAACCAGAAATAAAACATAGCAACAGCAACAGCATAGCAACCAACCAGAACACCATAGCAACAGCATAGCAACAGCAACAGCATAGCAACCAACCACAACACCCTAGCAACCACCTAGCAACAGCATAGCATAGCAACAGCATAGCAACCAACCAGAACACCATAGCAACAGCATAGCAACAGCAACGTCATAGCAACCAACCAGAACACCCTAGCAACAACTTAGCAACAGCATAGCAACAGCAACATCATAGCAACCAACCAGAACACCCTAGAAACCACCTAGCAATAGCATAGCAACATCAACAGCATAGCAACCAACCAGAACACCACCTAGCAACAGCATAGCAACCAACCAGAACACCCTAGCACCCACCTTGCAAAAGCAACAGCATAGCAATCAACCAGAACACCATAGCTACAGCATATCAACAGCAACAGCATAGCAACAAACCAGAACACCATAGCAACAGCATAGCAACTGCAACAGCATAGCAACCAAACAGAACACCCTATTAACCACCTCACAACAGCATAGCAACAGCAACAGCATAGCAACAGCAACAGCATAGCAATCAACCAGAACACCCTAGCAACCACTTAGCAACAGCATAGCAACAGCAACATCATAGCAACCAACCAGAACACCCTAGCAACAGCATAGCAACCAACCAGAACACCCTAGCAACCACCTAGCAACAGCATAGCAACAGCAACAGCATAGCAACCAACCAGAACACCATAGCAACAGCATAGCAACAGAAAAAGCATAGCAACCAAACAGAACACCCTAGCAACCACCTAGCAACAGCAACAGCATAGCAACCAACCAGAACACTCTAGCAACAACCTAGCAACAGCATAGCAACAGCAACAGCATAGAACCAACCAAAACACCCTAGCAACCACCTAGCAACAGCAAAGCAACAGCAACAGAATAGCAACCAACCAGAACACCCTAGCAACCACCTAGCAACAGCAAAAGCAACAGCATAGCAACCAACCAGAACACCATAGCAACCACCTAGCAACAGCATAGCAACAGCAACAGCATAGCAACCAACCAGAACACCATAGCAACAGCATAGCAACAGCAACAGCATAGCAACCAACCACAACACCCTAGCAACCACCTAGCAACAGCATAGCAACAGCAAAAGCATAGCAACCAACCAGAACACCCTAGCAACCACCTAGCAACAGCAACAGCATAGCAACCAACCAGAACACCATAGCAACAGCATAGCAACTGCAAAAGCATAGCAACCAACCAACCAGAACACCATAGCAACAGCATAACAACAGCAACAGAATAGCAACCAAACAGACAACCCTAGCAACCACCTAGCAACAGCATAGCAACAGCATAGCAACCAACCAGAACACCATAGCAACAGCATAGCAACAGCAACAGCATAGCAACCAACCAGAAAACCATAGCAACAGCATAGCAACAGCAACACCATAGCAACCAAACAGAACACCCTAGCAACAACCTAGCAACAGCATAGCAACAGCAACAGCATAGCAATCAACCAGAACACCATAGCTGCAGCATATCAACAGCAACAGCATAGCAACCAAGCAGAACACCCTAGCAACCAAATAGCAACCAAGCAGAACACCCTAGCAACCAAATAGCAACAGCATAGCAACCAACCAGAAAACCTTAGCAACCACCTCACAACAGCATAGCAACAGCAACAGCATAGCAACAGCAACAGCATAGCAATCAACCAGAAGACCCTAGCAACCACCTAGCAACAGCATAGCAACCAACCAGAACACCCTAGCAACCACCTAGCAACAGCAACAGCATAGCAACCAACCAGAACACCATAGCTACAGCATATCAACAGCAACAGCATAGCAACCAACCAGAACACCATAGCAACCACCTATAAACAGCAACAGCATATATAACCAACCAGAAAAAAAACATAGCAACAGCAAAAGCATAGCAACCAAACAGAACACCCTAGCAACCAC
Organism: Squalius cephalus; assembly: GCF_949319135.1. Classification (NCBI taxonomy): domain Eukaryota; kingdom Metazoa; phylum Chordata; class Actinopteri; order Cypriniformes; family Leuciscidae; genus Squalius; species Squalius cephalus. The sequence continues at coordinate 686,178 of NC_137125.1, read as the reverse complement.
CTAGCAACAGCAACAGCATAGCAACCAACCAGAACACCATAGCAACAGCATAGCAACCACCTAGCAAAAGCAACAGCATAGCAACCAACCAGAACACCCTAGCAACCACCTAGCAACAGCAAAGCAACAGCAACAGAATAGCAACCAACCAGAACACCCTAGCAACCACCTAGCAACAGCAAAAGAAACAGCATAGCAGCCAACCAGAACACCCTAGCACCCACCTAGCAACAGCATAGCAACAGCAAAAGCATAGCAACCAACCAGAACACCCTAGCAACCACCTATCAACAGCAACAGCATAGCAACCAACCAGAACACCATAGCAACAGCATAGCAACAGCAACAGAATAGCAACCAAACAGACCACCCTAGCAACCACCTAGCAACAGCATAGCAACAGCATAGCAACCAACCAGAACACCATAGCAACAGCATAGCAACAGCAACAGCATAGCAATCAACCAGAACACCATAGCTACAGCATAGCAACAGCAACACCATAGCAACCAAACAGAACACCCTAGCAACAACCTAGCAACAGCATAGCAACAGCAACAGCATAGCAACCAACCAGAACACCATAGCAACAGTATAGCAACAGCAACAGCATAGCAACCAACCACAACACCCTAGCAACCACCTAGCAACAGCATAGCAACAGCAAAGCATAGCAACCAACCAGAACACCCTAGCAACCACCTAGCAACAGCAACAGCATAGCAACCAACCAGAACACCATAGCAACAGCATAGCAACAGCAACAGAATAGCAACCAAACAGACCACCCTAGCAACCACCTAGCAACAGCATAGCAACAGCATAGCAACCAACCAGAACACCATAGCAACAGCATAGCAACAGCAACAGCATAGCAATCAACCAGAACACCATAGCCACAGCATAGCAACAGCAACACCATAGCAACCAAACAGAACACCCTAGCAACAACCTAGCAACAGCATAGCAATAGCAACAGCATAGCAATCAACCAGAACACCATAGCTACAGCATATCAAAAGCAACAGCATAGCAACCAACCAGAACACCATAGCAACAGCATAGCAACAGCAACAGCATAGCAACCAACCACAACACCCTAGCAACCACCTAGCAACAGCATAGCAACAGCAAAAGCATAGCAACCAACCAGAACACCCTAGCAACCACCTAGCAACAGCAACAGCATAGCAATCAACCAGAACACCATAGCTACAGCATATCAACAGCAACAGCATAGCAACAGCAACAGCATAGCAATCAACCAGAAGACCCTAGCAACCACCTAGCAACAGCATAGCAACCAACCAGAACACCCTAGCAACCACCTAGCAACAGCAACAGCATAGCAACCAACCAGAACACCATAGCTACAGCATATCAACAGCAACAGCATAGCAACCAACCAGAACACCATAGCAACCACCTATAAACAGCAACAGCATATATAACCAACCAGAAAAAAAACATAGCAACAGCAAAAGCATAGCAACCAAACAGAACACCCTAGCAACCACCTAGCAACAGCAACAGCATAGCAACCAACCAGAACACCATAGCAACAGCATAGCAACCACCTAGCAAAAGCAACAGCATAGCAACCAACCAGAACACCCTAGCAACCACCTAGCAACAGCAAAGCAACAGCAACAGAATAGCAACCAACCAGAACACCCTAGCAACCACCTAGCAACAGCAAAAGAAACAGCATAGCAGCCAACCAGAACACCCTAGCACCCACCTAGCAACAGCATAGCAACAGCAAAAGCATAGCAACCAACCAGAACACCCTAGCAACCACCTATCAACAGCAACAGCATAGCAACCAACCAGAACACCATAGCAACAGCATAGCAACAGCAACAGAATAGCAACCAAACAGACCACCCTAGCAACCACCTAGCAACAGCATAGCAACAGCATAGCAACCAACCAGAACACCATAGCAACAGCATAGCAACAGCAACAGCATAGCAATCAACCAGAACACCATAGCTACAGCATAGCAACAGCAACACCATAGCAACCAAACAGAACACCCTAGCAACAACCTAGCAACAGCATAGCAACAGCAACAGCATAGCAACCAACCAGAACACCATAGCAACAGTATAGCAACAGCAACAGCATAGCAACCAACCACAACACCCTAGCAACCACCTAGCAACAGCATAGCAACAGCAAAGCATAGCAACCAACCAGAACACCCTAGCAACCACCTAGCAACAGCAACAGCATAGCAACCAACCAGAACACCATAGCAACAGCATAGCAACAGCAACAGAATAGCAACCAAACAGACCACCCTAGCAACCACCTAGCAACAGCATAGCAACAGCATAGCAACCAACCAGAACACCATAGCAACAGCATAGCAACAGCAACAGCATAGCAATCAACCAGAACACCATAGCCACAGCATAGCAACAGCAACACCATAGCAACCAAACAGAACACCCTAGCAACAACCTAGCAACAGCATAGCAACAGCAACAGCATAGCAATCAACCAGAACACCATAGCTACAGCATATCAAAAGCAACAGCATAGCAACCAACCAGAACACCATAGCAACAGCATAGCAACAGCAACAGCATAGCAACCAACCACAACACCCTAGCAACCACCTAGCAACAGCATAGCAACAGCAAAAGCATAGCAACCAACCAGAACACCCTAGCAACCACCTAGCAACAGCAACAGCATAGCAATCAACCAGAACACCATAGCTACAGCATATCAACAGCAACAGCATAGCAACCAACCAGAACACCACAGCAACAGCATAGCAACTGCAACAGCATAGCAACCAAACAGAACACCCTAGCAACCACCTCACAACAGCATAGCAACAGCAACAGCATAGCAACAGCAACAGCATAGCAATCAAACAGAAGACCCTAGCAACCACCTAGCAACAGCATAGCAACCAACCAGAACACCCTAGCAACAGCATAGCAACCAACCAGAACACCCTAGCAACCACCTAGCAACAGCATAGCAACAACAAAAGCATAGCAACCAAACAGAACACCCTAGCAACCACCTAGCAACAGCAACAGCATAGCAACCAACCAGAAAAAAACATAGCAACAGCAAAAGCATAGCAACCAAACAGAACACCCTAGCAACCACCTAGCAACAGCAACAGCATAGCAACCAACCAGAAAAAAAACATAGCAACAGCAACAGCATAGCAACCAACCAGAACACCATAGCAACAGCATAACAACAGCAACAGCATAGCAACCAACCACAACACCCTAGCAACCACCTAGCAACAGCATAGCATAGCAACAGCATAGCAACCAACCAGAACACCATAGCAACAGCATAGCAACAGCAACATCATAGCAACCAACCAGAACACCCTAGCAACAACTTAGCAACAGCATAGCAACAGCACCATCATAGCAACCAACCAGAACACCCTAGCAACCACTTAGCAACAGCATAGCAACAGCAACATCATAGCAACCAACCAGAACACCCTAGAAACCACCTAGCAATAGCAACTGCAACAGCATAGCAACCAAACAGAACACCCTAGCAACCACCTCACAACAGCATAGCAACAGCAACAGCATAGCAACAGCAACAGCATAGCAATCAAACAGAAGACCCTAGCAACCACCTAGCAACAGCATAGCAACCAACCAGAACACCCTAGCAACAGCATAGCAACCAACCAGAACACCCTAGCAACCACCTAGCAACAGCATAGCAACAGCAAAAGCATAGCAACCAAACAGAACACCCTAGCAACCACCTAGCAACAGCAACAGCATAGCAACCAACCAGAAAAAAACATAGCAACAGCAAAAGCATAGCAACCAAACAGAACACCCTAGCAACCACCTAGCAACAGCAACAGCATAGCAACCAACCAGAAAAAAAACATAGTAACAGCAACAGCATAGCAACCAACCAGAACACCATAGCAACAGCATAACAACAGCAACAGCATAGCAACCAACCACAACACCCTAGCAACCACCTAGCAACAGCATAGCATAGCAACAGCATAGCAACCAACCAGAACACCATAGCAACAGCATAGCAACAGCAACATCATAGCAACCAACCAGAACACCCTAGCAACAACTTAGCAACAGCATAGCAACAGCACCATCATAGCAACCAACCAGAACACCCTAGCAACCACTTAGCAACAGCATAGCAACAGCAACATCATAGCAACCAACCAGAACACCCTAGAAACCACCTAGCAATAGCATAGCAACAGCATAGCAACCAACCAGAACACCCTAGCAACCACCTAGCAACAGCAACAGCATAGCAACCAACCAGAACACCATAGCAACAGCATAGCAACTGCAACAGCATAGCAACCAACCAACCAGAACACCATAGCAACAGCATAGCAACAGCAACAGAATAGCAACCAAACAGACCACCAGAACCAACCAGAACACCATAGCAACAGCATAGCAACAGCAACAGCATAGCAATCAACCAGAACACCATAGCTACAGCATAGCAACAGCAACACCATAGCAACCAAACAGAACACCCTAGCAACAACCTAGCAACAGCATAGTAAGAGCAACAGCATAGCAATCAACCAGAACACCATAGCTACAGCATATCAACAGCAACAGCATAGCAACCAACCAGAACACCATAGCAACAGCATAGCAACTGCAACAGCATAGCAACCAAACAGAACACCCTAGCAACAGCAAAGCAACAGCAACAGAATAGCAACCAACCAGAACACCCTAGCAACCACCTAGCAACAGCAAAAGCAACAGCATAGCAACCAACCAGAACACCATAGCAACCACCTAGCAACAGCATAGCAACAGCAACAGCATAGCAACCAACCAGAACACCATAGCAACAGCATAGCAACAGCAACAGCATAGCAACCAACCAGAACACCCTAGCAACCACCTAGCAACAGCAACAGCATAGCAATCAACCAGAACACCATAGCTACAGCATATCAACAGCAACAGCATAGCAACCAACCAGAACACCATAGCAACAGCATAGCAACTGCAACAGCATAGCAACCAAACAGAACACCCTAGCAACCACCTCACAACAGCATAGCAACAGCAACAGCATAGCAAAAGCATAGCAATCAACCAGAAGACCCTAGCAACCACCTAGCAACAGCATAGCAACCAACCAGAACACCCTAGCAACAGCATAGCAACCAACCAGAACACCCTAGCAACCACCTAGCAACAGCATAGCAACAGCAAAAGCATAGCAACCAAACAGAACACCCTAGCAACCACCTAGCAACAGCAACAGCATAGCAACCAACCAGAAAAAAAACATAGCAACAGCAACATCATAGCAACCAACCAGAACACCCTAGAAACCACCTAGCAATAGCATAGCAACATCAACAGCATAGCAACCAACCAGAACACCACCTAGCAACAGCATAGCAACCAACCAGAACACCCTAGCACCCACCTAGCAACAGCAACAGCATAGCAATCAACCAAGTCAAGTCAAGTCAAGTCAAGTTTATTTATATAGCGCTTTTCACAACATAGGTTGTATCAAAGCAGCTTCACAGTAATAAATTAAAACAATACATCAATGTTTGTTTCTAATGGAACGTCCATGTTTGGTAATGCTGATCAATAGTATCGTTGATTGATTAGTTAAATTAAATATCCAAATATCCCCAACTGAGCAAGCCAAAGGCAACAGTGGCAAGGAACCGAAAAACTCCATCAGGTGACCTAATGGAGAAAAAAAAAAACCTTGGGAGAACCCGGGCTCAGTCGGGGGCCAGTTCTCCTCTGGCGTTTATGAACTAGAGACCGGATTTAACTGTAAGATTAAAAGTATTATATGAATGCCTGGCTGAAGAGATGCGTCTTTAATCTAGTTTTAAACTAGGAGAGCGAGTCTGAGCAACGAACAGTATCCGGAAGACTATTCCAGAGTTTTGGAGCTAAATGTGAAAATGCTCTCCCTCCTTTGGTGGATCTGGATATCCTAGGTATGACCAAAAGCCTCGAATTTAGTGACCTTAAAGAGCGCGATGGATTAAAGGGCGATAGAAGATCGGTTAAATAGACTGGAGCTAAGCCGTTTAGGGCTTTATAAGTCAGTAGCAATACCTTGTAATTAATACGGGACTTTATAGGTAACCAATGTAGTGATGATAAAATTGGTGTTATATGATCATATTTTCTTGATCTAGTTAGAACTCTAGCGGCGGCATTTTGGACTAACTGTAGCTTGTTTATTGAGGATGCAGGACAACCAGCTAATAAAGCATTACAGTAATCTAGTCTCGAGGTCATGAATGCATGAACTAACTTTTCTGCGTCAGAAACTGATAGCATATTACGTAGCTTAGCAATGTTTCTAAGGTGGAAGAAGGCTGTTTTTGTAACATATGAAATATGATTTTCAAAAGACAGGTTGCAGTCAAGTATAACACCCAGGTCTTTTACTGTAGAGGATGAAGTAACAGGACATCCTACTATGTTAAAGTTGTATTGTGAGAGGTTTTGTGGGTGGTTTTTTGAACCGATAAGTATTACCTCTGTCTTATCTGGATTTAATAAAAGAAAATTGCGCGTCATCCAATCTTTTATATCTTTAACACACTCTGTCAATTTGGATAATTTAGCGTTTTCATCTGGCCGTGATGAAATATAGATTTGAGTGTCATCAGCATAACAATGGAAACTAATTCCATGTTTCCTTATAATATTTCCAAGTGGCAGCATATATATTGAGAATAATAGAGGGCCTAACACAGATCCCTGCGGCATTCCATAGTTTACTGGAGTTATGATCGATTTTTCTCCATTTAAATAAACAAAATGGTAGCGGTCAGATAAATACGATCTAAACCAGCTTAATGCTTGTCCTTGAACACCAGTATAATTTTGTAGTCGATCTAAGAGTATTGTATGATCTATAGTATCAAACGCAGCACTAAGATCAAGTAAAACTAGTATTGAGATATAGCCTTGGTCAGAAGCTAAAAGTAAATCATTTGTGATTTTAACGAGCGCAGTTTCAGTGCTATGATGCGGTCTGAATCCAGACTGAAACTTTTCATAGATGTCATTTTCTTGCAAGAAAGAGCCCAGTTGAGCGGACACAACTTTTTCTAGTATTTTAGACATAAAAGGTAGATTTGAAATGGGTCTATAATTTGCTAGATTATGTGGATCTAATTGTGGTTTCTTAATGAGAGGTTTTATAACTGCCAGTTTAAATGTTCTTGGAACATAACCTAATGATAAAGACGAGTTAATAATATTGAGGAGAGGCTCTTCCACTACAGGTAACACTTCTTTCAATAGTTTAGTTGGTATAGGATCTAGTAAACATGTTGTTGTTTTAGATGAAGTGATAAGTTTATTTAACTCTTTTTGTTCTATAGTTGTAAAGCACTGTAATTGTTCTTGCGGGGTGATAGTTGAGGCTGAGTTATAAGGCGCGATTGAGGATTGAACGTTTACAATTGTGGTTCTGATGTTTTCTATTTTCTCAGTGAAGAACTTCATGAAATCATTACTACTAAACTCTAACGGAATATTTTGTTCAGGAGACATCTGTTTATTTGTTAGTCTAGCCACGGTGTTAAATAAGAACCTAGGATTGTTATGGTTGTTTTCTATTAGTTTGCGGAGATGCTCAGCTCTGGCCTCTTTTAGGGCCTTTTTATAACGTGACATACTGTCTTTCCACGCGATTCTAAAGACCTCTAAGTTAGTTTTTTTCCATTTACGCTCTAAATTACGGGTTTCTCTCTTTAGAACATGCGTAGTATTGTTGTACCATGGTGCTTTACTTTTCTCTCTGACCTTTTTTAGTCTAATGGGTGCAACAATATCCAATTTTCCAGAGAGAATGGTGCTCATAATGCTAGTTAATTCCTCAAGTTCATCTGTTTGTTTGGGTTCAGGCAGCAGCTGAGACAGATCAGATAAGCTATTTGAAAAATTATCTATGGTGGATGGAAGGATTGTTCTACCTAATCAATAACGCGGCGCAGCATGATATATTACAGGGGTACGTAATATGCAAGTTACCATGTAATGGTCAGTGACATCGTCACTTTGTGGAATGATATCTATATCGGTTGGATCGGTTCCATGTGATATAATTAAATCGAGTGTATGATTAAAACGATGAGTTGGTCCGGTAACGTTTTGCTTGACCCCAAAGGAGTTTAATAAATCTGTGAACGCAGCCCCTAGCGCATCATTTGAATTATCTATGTGGATATTAAAGTCTCCAACAATTAATGCTTTATCGAAATTAACTAATAGGTTTGAGAGAAAATCTGCAAACTCTTTTAGGAAATCAGCGTAAGGCCCAGGCGGTCTATATACGGTAGCCAAGGCTAGAGATAATAGGGATGTTTTTCTAACATCTAAGAGCGTAACATTTAGTACAAGTACTTCAAACGAAATAAACTTATAGCCCGTTTTCTGAGTAACATTGAGAATATCTCTATAGATTGTTGCAACACCACCGCCACGACCAATCAGACGGGGTTCGTGCTTATAGGAGTATCCTGATGGAGTGGACAGAAATAATCATTTGGTTTAAGCCAGGTTTCAGTAAGGCAAAGTACATCGAAGCTATTATCTGTGACTATTTCATTTACAATAACTGCCTTAGGTGTGAGTGATCTAATGTTTAGAAGACCTAGCTTTAGAAATTGTTTTTGATTACTAATAGCAACATTCTCTGGTTTAATAACAATTAGATTTTTTCTAGATCCTGCAGTAGATTTATTATTTGATCTCACTAAACGAGGAATAGACACAGTTTCTATGCAATGTTCAACACTATTTATATCAGTTAAATTGGTGCAGCAGAGACTATGATTTGGACTTTTGGTTACTAGTCAAAAGGTATTTAACATTTTGGAGATGTTATCTGACAGAAGATCCGATCCGAATCTGCTTGGGTGTAAGCCATCAGCACGGTAAAGCCTAGGACGCTCCCAAAACAGATTCCAATTATTTACAAAGAGCAGTTTCTGCTCACTGCACCATGACATTAACCATTCATTTAGCGCGAATAATCTACTAAACTTTTCATGACCTAGTCGGTACGTGGGAAGCGGTCCTGACACAATGATCGTTATATCAGGCGATGTGCTGCGTACCGTATCGATCAGATTCCTGAAGTCTTTCTTCAGAACCTCCGTCTGGCGCAGCCTGATGTCGTTCACTCCTGCGTGCAAGACCACAGTTCCGACGCGCTCGTTCAGAATCTCGGGAACGCGAGCGGCGATTTCAGAAACACGAGCACCAGGAAAGCAGTGACTATGCACCTTACTTTTATTTAACGTAGCGTGTACGTGTCGAACGATGGAATCGCCGATGATCACAGCATCGCGTTCTGTTTCGCGAAGAGGGGAGAAGCGGTTTTGTGTGGATATCTCGAAAACCGGGAGGGTCGGAGACAGTTTTCTTGGTCTAGACCTGACTCGCGTCTTCCGCTGCGGAAATATCCAGGCTTCGTGGTGGCATGTTGGAGCCGGAGTGAACGAGACCATGGCTGATCGCGACCTCGGCGCGCGGGACCGATGCTGAGTAACGCACGGAGTAGACGAGGTCGGAGTCAGCGGGTTAGTAACGTTAATCACTGATTTGTGTATATCGGCGCGTGATGTTTCAAGAGCCAAACGCCGGTCTATCAGCTCGGCTTGTCTCACTAAAAGGTCGTGGATCTGTTTCTCAACAGCTTCCAGCTCGGACTGCACCGCGTGCAGCTCAAATGTGTCTTCACCTGCACCAAAAGGTAGACTACATACATCTGATATATTCGCCATTTTAACAGATGGACAGTACGTTAAGTTAGCAACGACGCTACCAGTGATGCTATCAATATTAATACTAATTTATGGCTTAAGTCTTGGATATAATCCGTCTTTTTAGTGGTACGGGTGTAGAGTAGACGCACGATAGGCGAAAAAATGTTTGTTTGTAAATGAATGCGGAGAAGACGCGTTCAGCCGTGATCCACGGACGTAACCTATAAGAGTATCCAGCGTTGGATCACTAGGCTTGAGACGCGTCTGCTCAACAGTCCGCGTTGTAACTATGAGGTGAGGAAAAGTAGAAAATGTTCGTTGTAAGTGAGTTTAAAGAGAAATCAAGAATTATAAATCAATCGATGGAGCTCCAAAGACAACAACGCGTTCAGACGCGACGCATGCGCATTCGAAACAGGATTTATAACCAGAACACCATAGCTACAGCATATCAACAGCAACAGCATAGCAACAAACCAGAACACCATAGCAACAGCATAGCAACTGCAACAGCATAGCAACCAAACAGAACACCCTAGCAACCACCTCACAACAGCATAGCAACAGCAACAGCATAGCAACAGCAACAGCATAGCAATCAACCAGAACACCCGAGCAACCACTTAGCAACAGCATAGCAACAGCAACATCATAGCAACCAACCAGAACACCCTAGCAACAGCATAGCAACCAACCAGAACACCCTAGCAACCACCTAGCAACAGCATAGCAACAGAAAAAGCATAGCAACCAAACAGAACACCCTAGCAACCACCTAGCAACAGCAACAGAATAGCAACCAACCAGAAAAAAAACATAGCAACAGAAAAAGCATAGCAACCAAACAGAACACCCCAGCAACCACCTAGCAACAGCAACAGCATAGCAACCAACCAGAACACCATAGCAACAGCATGGCAACAGCATAGCAACCAAACAGAACACCCTAGCAACCACCTAGAAACAGCATAGCAACAGCAACAGCATAGCAACCAACCAGAACACCCTAGAAACCACCTAGCAATAGCATAGCAACAGCATAGCAACCAACCAGAACACCATAGCAACAGCATAGCAACAGCAACATCATAGCAACCAACCAGAACACCCTAGCAACCACTTAGCAACAGCATAGCAACAGCAACATCATAGCAACCAACCAGAACACCCTAGAAACCACCTAGCAATAGCATAGCAACAGCATAGCAACCAACCAGAACACCCTAGCAACCACCTAGCAACAGCAACAGCATAGCAACCAACCAGAACAACATAGCAACAGCATAGCAACTGCAACAGCATAGCAACCAACCAACCAGAACACCATAGCAACAGCATAGCAACAGCAACATCATAGCAACCAACCAGAACACCCTAGAAACCACCTAGCAATAGCATAGCAACAGCATAGCAACCAACCAGAACACCCTAGCAACCACCTAGCAACAGCAACAGCATAGCAACCAACCAGAACACCATAGCAACAGCATAGCAACTGCAACAGCATAGCAACCAACCAGAACACCATAGCAACAGCATAGCAACTGCAACAGCATAGCAACCAACCAACCAGAACACCATAGCAACAGCATAGCAACAGCAACAGAATAGCAACCAAACAGACCACCAGAACCAACCAGAACACCATAGCAACAGCATATCAACAGCAACAGCATAGCAACAAACCAGAACACCATAGCAACAGCATAGCAACTGCAACAGCATAGCAACCAAACAGAACACCCTAGCAACCACCTCACAACAGCATAGCAACAGCAACAGCATAGCAATCAACCAGAACACCCGAGCAACCACTTAGCAACAGCATAGCAACAGCAACATCATAGCAACCAACCAGAACACCCTAGCAACAGCATAGCAACCAACCAGAACACCCTAGCAACCACCTAGCAACAGCATAGCAACAGAAAAAGCATAGCAACCAAACAGAACACCCCAGCAACCACCTAGCAACAGCAACAGCATAGCAACCAACCAGAACACCATAGCAACAGCATGGCAACAGCATAGCAACCAAACAGAACACCCTAGCAACCACCTAGAAACAGCATAGCAACAGCAACAGCATAGCAACCAACCAGAACACCCTAGAAACCACCTAGCAATAGCATAGCAACAGCATAGCAACCAACCAGAACACCATAGCAACAGCATAGCAACAGCAACATCATAGCAACCAACCAGAACACCCTAGCAACCACTTAGCAACAGCAACAGCATAGCAACCAACCAGAAAAAAACATAGCAACAGAAAAAGCATAGCAACCAAACAGAACACCCCAGCAACCACCTAGCAACAGCAACCAACCAACCAGAACACCATAGCAACAGCATAGCAACAGCAACAGAATAGCAACCAAACAGACCACCAGAACCAACCAGAACACCATAGCAACAGCATAGCAACAGCAACAGCATAGCAATCAACCAGAACACCATAGCTACAGCATAGCAACAGCAACACCATAGCAACCAAACAGAACACCCTAGCAACAACCTAGCAACAGCATAGCAACAGCAACAGCATAGCAATCAACCAGAACACCATAGCTACAGCATATCAACAGCAACAGCATAGCAACCAACCAGAACACCATAGCAACAGCATAGCAACAGCAACATCATAGCAACCAACCAGAACACCCTAGCAACCACTTAGCAACAGCATAGCAACAGCAACATCATAGCAACCAACCAGAACACCCTAGAAACCACCTAGCAATAGCATAGCAACATCAACAGCATAGCAACCAACCAGAACACCACCTAGCAACAGCATAGCAACCAACCAGAACACCCTAGCACCCACCTAGCAACAGCAACAGCATAGCAATCAACCAGAACACCATAGCTACAGCATATCAACAGCAACAGCATAGCAACCAACCAGAACACCATAGCAACAGCATAGCAACTGCAACAGCATAGCAACCAAACAGAACACCCTAGCAACCACCTCACAACAGCATAGCAACAGCAACAGCATAGCAATCAACCAGAAGACCCTAGCAACCACCTAGCAACAGCATAGCAACAGCAACAGCATAGCAACAAACCAGAACACCCTAGCACTCACCTAGCAACAGCAACAGCATAGCAACAAACCAGAACACCCTAGCAACCACCTAGCAACCACCTAGCAAAAGCAACAGCATAGCAACCAACCAGAACACCCTAGCAACCACCTAGCAACAGCAAAGCAACAGCAACAGAATAGCAATCAACCAGAACACCCTAGCAACCACCTAGCAACAGCAAAAGCAACAGCATAGCAACCAACCAGAACACCATAGCAACCACCTAGCAACAGCATAGCAACAGCATAGCAACCAAACAGAACACCCTAGCAACCACCTAGAAACAGCATAGCAACAGCAACAGCATAGCAACCAACCAGAACACCCTAGAAACCACCTAGCAATAGCATAGCAACAGCATAGCAACCAACCAGAACACCATAGCAACCACCTAGCAACAGCATAGCAACAGCATAGCAACCAACCAGAACACCATAGCAACAGCATAGCAACAGCAACATCATAGCAACCAACCAGAACACCATAGCAACAGCATAGCAACAGCATAGCAACCAACCACAACACCCTAGCAACCACCTAGCAACAGCATAGCAACAGCAAAAGCATAGCAACCAACCACAACACCCTAGCAACCACCTAGCAACAGCAAAGCAACAGCAAAAGCATAGCAACCAACCAGAACAGCACCTAGCAACAGCATAGCAACAGCAAAAGCATAGCAACCAACCAGAACACCCTAGCAACAGCAAAGCAACAGGTTAGGGTTAGGGTTAGGGTTAGGGTTACCCTAACCCTAACCCTAACCCTAGCAACCACCTAGCAACAGCATAGCAACAGCAAAAGCATAGCAACCAAACAGAACACCCTAGCAACCACCTAGCAACAGCAACAGCATAGCAACCAACCAGAAAAAAAACATAGCAACAGCAACAGCATAGCAACCAACCAGAACAACATAGCAACAGCATAGCAACAGCAACAGCATAGCAACCAACCACAACACCCTAGCAACCACCTAGCAACAGCATAGCATAGCAACAGCATAACAACCAACCAGAAAACCATAGCAACAGCATAGCAACAGCAACATCATAGCAACCAACCAGAACACCCTAGCAACCACTTAGCAACAGCATAGCAACAGCAATATCATAGCAACCAACCAGAACACCCTAGAAACCACCTAGCAATAGCATAGCAACATCAACAGCATAGCAACCAACCAGAACACCACCTAGCAACAGCATAGCAACCAACCAGAACACCCTAGCACCCACCTAGCAACAGCAACAGCATAGCAATCAACCAGAACACCATAGCTACAGCATATCAACAGCAACAGCATAGCAACCAACCAGAACACCATAGCAACAGCATAGCAACTGCAACAGCATAGCAACCAAACAGAACACCCTAGCAACCACCTCACAACAGCATAGCAACAGCAACAGCATAGCAACAGCAACAGCATAGCAATCAACCAGAAGACCCTAGCAACCACCTAGCAACAGCATAGCAACAGCAACAGCATAGCAACAAACCAGAACACCCTAGCAAGCATCTAGCAACAGCATAGCAACCAACCAGAACACCCTAGCACCCACCTAGCAACAGCAACAGCATATCAACCAACCAGAACACCCTAGCAACCACCTAGCAACAGCATAGCAACAGCAAAAGCATAGCAACCAACCAGAACACCCTAGAAACCACCTAGCAACAGCAACAGCATAGCATCCAACCAGAACACTCTAGCAACAACCTAGCAACAGCATAGCAACAGCAACAGCATAGCAACAAACCAGAACACCCTAGCACTCACCTAGCAACAGCAACAGCATAGCAACAAACCAGAACACCCTAGCAACCACCTAGCAACAGCATAGCAACAGCAACAGCATAGCAACCAACCAGAACACCATAGCAACAGCATAGCAACAGCAACAGCATAGCAACCAACCACAACACCCTAGCAACCACCTAACAACAGCATAGCAACAGCAAAAGCATAGAAACCAACCAGAACACCCTAGCAACCACCTAGCAACAGCAAAAGCATAGCAACCAACCAGAACACCATAGCAACACCATAGCAACAGCATAGCAACAGCAACAGCATAGCAACCAACCAGAAAACCATAGCAACCACCTAGCAACAGCAACAGCATAGCAACCAAACAGAACACCCTAGCAACAACCTAGCAACAGCATAGCAACAGCAACAGCATAGCAATCAACCAGAACACCATAGCTACAGCATATCAACAGCAACAGCATAGCAACCAAGCAGAACACCCTAGCAACCAAATAGCAAACAAACAGAACACCCTAGCAACCAAATAGCAACAGCACAGCAACCAACCAGAAAACCTTAGCAACCACCTCACAACAGCATAGCAACAGCATAGCAACAGCAACAGCATAGCAATCAACCAGAAGACCCTAGCAACCACCTAGCAACAGCATAGCAACCAAACAGAACACCCTAGCAACCACCTAGCAACAGCAACAGCATAGCAACCAACCAGAACACCATAGCTACAGCATATCAACAGCAACAGCATAGCAACCAACCAGAACACCATAGCAACCACCTAGCAACAGCAACAGCATATATAACCAACCAGAAAAAAAACATAGCAACAGCAAAAGCATAGCAACCAAACAGAACACCCTAGCAACCACCTAGCAACAGCAACAGCATAGCAACCAACCAGAACACCATAGCAACAGCATAGCAACCACCTAGCAAAAGCAACAGCATAGCAACCAACCAGAACACCCTAGCAACCACCTAGCAACAGCAAAGCAACAGCAACAGAATAGCAACCAACCAGAACACCCTAGCAACCACCTAGCAACAGCAAAAGCAACAGCATAGCAACCAACCAGAACACCATAGCAACCACCTAGCAACAGCATAGCAACAGCAACAGCATAGCAACGAACCAGAACACCATAGCAACAGCATAGCAACAGCAACAGCATAGCAACAGCATAGCAACCAACCACAACACCCTAGCAACCACCTAGCAACAGCATAGCAACAGCAAAAGCATAGCAACCAACCAGAACACCCTAGCAACCACCTAGCAACAGCAAAAGCAACAGCATAGCAACCAACCAGAACACCATAGCAACCACCTAGCAACAGCATAGCAACAGCAACAGCATAGCAACCAACCAGAACACCATAGCAACAGCATAGCAACAGCAACAGCATAGCAACCAACCACAACACCCTAGCAACCACCTAGCAACAGCATAGCAACAGCAAAAGCATAGCAACCAACCAGAACACCCTAGCAACCACCTAGCAACAGCAACAGCATAGCAACCAACCAGAACACCATAGCAACAGCATAGCAACTGCAACAGCATAGCAACCAACCAACCAGAACACCATAGCAACAGCATAGCAACAGCAACAGAATAGCAACCAAACAGACCACCCTAGCAACCACCTAGCAACAGCATAGCAACAGCATAGCAACCAACCAGAACACCATAGCAACAGCATAGCAACAGCAACAGCATAGCAATCAACCAGAACACCATAGCTACAGCATAGCAACAGCAACACCATAGCAACCAAACAGAACACCCTAGCAACAACTTAGCAACAGCATAGCAACAGCAACAGCAACAGCATAGCAATCAACCAGAACACCATCGCTACAGCATATCAACAGCAACAGCATAGCAACCAACCAGAACACCATAGCAACAGCATAGCAACTGCAACAGCATAGCAACCAAACAGAACACCCTAGCAACCACCTAGCAACAGCAACAGCATAGCAACCAAGCAGAACACCCTAACAACCAAATAGCAACAGCATAGCAACCAACCAGAAAACCCTAGCAACCACCTAGCAACAGCAACAGCATAGCAACCAACCAGAACACCATAGCTACAGCATATCAACAGCAACAGCATAGCAACCAACCAGAACACCATAGCAACCATCTAGCAACAGCAACAGCATATATAACCAACCAGAAAAAAAACATAGCAACAGCAAAAGCATAGCAACCAAACAGAACACCCTAGCAACCACCTAGCAACAGCAAAAGCAACAGCATAGCAACCAACCAGAACACCATAGCAACCACCTAGCAACAGCATAGCAACAGCAACAGCATAGCAACCAACCAGAACACCATAGCAACAGCATAGCAACAGCAACAGCATAGCAACCAACCACAACACCCTTGCAACCACCTAGCAACAGCATAGCAACAGCAAAAGCATAGCAACCAACCAGAACACCCTAGCAACCACCTAGCAACAGCAACAGCATAGCAAACAACCAGAACACCATAGCAACAGCATAGCAACTGCAACAGCATATCAACCAACCAACCAGAACACCATAGCAACAGCATAGCAACAGCAACAGAATAGCAACCAAACAGACCACCCTAGCAACCACCTAGCAACAGCATAGCAACAGCATAGCAACCAACCAGAACACCCTAGCATGCATCTAGCAACAGCATAGCAACAGCATAGCAACCAACCAGAACACCCTAGCAACCACCTAGCAACAGCAAAGCAACAGCATAGAAACCAACCAGAACACCCTAGCAACCACCTAGCAACAGCAAAGCAACAGCATAGCAACAGCAACAGCATAGCAACAAACCAGAACACCCTAGCACCCACCTAGCAACAGCATAGCAACAGCATAGCAACCAACCAGAACACCCTAGCAACCACCTAGCAACAGCAAAGCAACAGCAACAGAATAGCAACCAACCAGAACACCCTAGCAAGCACCTAGCAACAGCATAGCAACAGCAACAGCATAGCAACAAACCAGAACACCCTAGCACCCACCTAGCAACCACCTAGCAACAGCAAAAGCATAGCAACAGCATAGCAACCAACCAGAACACCATAGCAACAGCATAGCAACAACAACAGCATAGCAATCAACCAGAACACCGTAGCTACAGCATAGCAACAGCAACAGCATAGCAACAAACCAGAACACCCTAGCACCCACCTAGCAACCACCTAGCAACAGCAAAAGCATAGCTACCACCTAGCAACAGCATAGCAACCAAACAGAACACCCTAGCAACCACCTAGCAACAGCAACAGCATAGCAACCAACCAGAACACCATAGCTACAGCATATCAACAGCAACAGCATAGCAACCAACCAGAACACCATAGCAACAGCATAGCAACTGCAACAGCATAGCAACCAACCAACCAGAACACCATAGCAACAGCATAGCAACAGCAACAGAATAGCAACCAAACAGACCACCCTAGCAACAGCATAGCAACAGCATAGCAACCAACCAGAACACCATAGCAACAGCATAGCAACAGCAACAGCATAGCAATCAACCAGAACACCATAGCTACAGCATAGCAACAGCAACAGCATAGCAACAAACCAGAACACCCTAGCACCCACCTAGCAACCACCTAGCAACAGCAAAAGCATAGCAACCACCTAGCAACAGCATAGCAACCAAACAGAACACCCTAGCAACCACCTAGCAACAGCAACAGCAACAGCATAGCAACCAACCAGAACACCATAGCTACAGCATATCAACAGCAACAGCATAGCAACCAACCAGAACACCATAGCAACAGCATAGCAACTGCAACAGCATAGCAACCAAACAGACCACCATAGCAACCACCTAGCAACAGCATAGCAACAGCATAGCAGCCAACCAGAACACCATAGCAACAGCATAGCAACAGCAACAGCATAGCAATCAACCAGAACACCATAGCTACAGCATAGCAACAGCAACACCATAGCAACCAAACAGAACACCCTAGCAACAACCTAGCAACAGCATAGCAACAGCAACAGCATAGCAATCAACCAGAACACCATAGCTACAGCATATCAACAGCAACAGCATAGCAACCAACCAGAACACCATAGCAACAGCATAGCAACTGCAACAGCATAGCAACCAAACAGAACACCCTAGCAACCACCTAGCAACAGCAACAGCAACAGCATAGCATCCAAGCAGAACACCCTAGCAACCAAATAGCAACAGCATATCAACCAACCAGAAAACCCTAGCAACCACCTCACAACAGCATAGCAACAGCAACAGCATAGCAACAGCAACAGCATAGCAATCAACCAGAAGACCCTAGCAACCACCTAGCAACAGCATAGCAACCAAACAGAACACCCTAGCAACCACCTAGCAACAGCAACAGCATAGCAACCAACCAGAACACCATAGCTACAGCATATCAACAGCAACAGCATAGCAACCAACCAGAACACCATAGCAACCACCTAGCAACAGCAACAGCATATATAACCAACCAGAAAAAAAACATAGCAACAGCAAAAGCATAGCAACCAAACAGAACACCCTAGCAACCACCTAGCAACAGCAACAGCATAGCAACCAACCAGAACACCATAGCAACAGCATAGCAACAGCAACATCATAGCAACCAACCAGAACACCCTAGCAACCACCTAGCAACAGCATAGCAACCAAACAGAACACCCTAGCAACCACCTAGCAACAGCATAGCAACAGCAACAGCATAGCAACCAACCAGAACACCATAGCAACAGCATAGCAACAGCAACATCATAGCAACCAACCAGAACACCCTAGCAACCACCTAGCAACAGCATAGCAACAGCAACATCGTAGCAACCAACCAGAACACCCTAGAAACCACCTAGCAATAGCATAGCAACCAACCAGAACACCATAGCAACCACTTAGCAACAGCATAGCAACAGCAACATCATAGCAACCAACCAGAACAGCCTAGAAACCACCTAGCAATAGCATAGCAACATCAACAGCATAGCAACCAACCAGAACACCACCTAGCAACAGCATAGCAACCAACCAGAACACCCTAGCAACCACCTAGCAACAGCATAGCAACAGCATAGCAACCAACCAGAACACCATAGCAACAGCAGAGCAACAGCAACATCATAGCAACCAACCAGAACACCCTAGAAACCACCTAGCAATAGCATAGCAACATCAACAGCATAGCAACCAATTCAACCAACCTGAACACCCTAGAAACCACCTAGCAACAGCATAGCAAAAGCATAGCAACCAACCAGAACACCATAGCAACAGCATAGCAACAGCAACATCATAGCAACCAACCAGAACACCCTAGCAACCACTTAGCAACAGCATAGCAACAGCAACATCATAGCAACTAACCAGAACACCCTAGAAACCACCTAGCAATAGCTTAGCAACATCAACAGCATAGCAACCAACCAGAACACCACCTAGCAACAACATAGCAACCAACCAGAACACCCTAGCAACCACCTAGCAACAGCATAGCAACAGCATAGCAACCAACCAGAACACCATAGCAACAGCATAGCAACAGCAACATCATAGCAACCAACCAGAACACCCTAGCAAGCATCTAGCAACAGCATAGCAACAGCATAGCAACCAACCAGAACACCCTAGCAACCACCTAGCAACAGCAAAGCAACAGCATAGCAACCAACCAGAACACCATAGCAACCACCTAGCAACAGCAAAGCAACAGCATAGCAACAGCAACAGCATAGCAACAAACCAGAACACCCTAGCACCCACCTAGCAACAGCATAGCAACAGCATAGCAACCAACCAGAACACCCTAGCAACCACCTAGCAACAGCAAAGCAACAGCAACAGCATAGCAACAACAACAGCATAGCAATCAACCAGAACACCGTAGCTACAGCATAGCAACAGCAACAGCATAGCAACAAACCAGAACACCCTAGCACCCACCTAGCAACCACCTAGCAACAGCAAAAGCATAGCAACCACCTAGCAACAGCATAGCAACCAAACAGAACACCCTAGCAACCACCTAGCAACAGCAACAGCATAGCAACCAACCAGAACACCATAGCTACAGCATATCAACAGCAACAGCATAGCAACCAACCAGAACACCATAGCAACAGCATAGCAACTGCAACAGCATAGCAACCAACCAACCAGAACACCATAGCAACAGCATAGCAACAGCAACAGAATAGCAACCAAACAGACCACCCTAGCAACCACCTAGCAACAGCATAGCAACAGCATAGCAACCAACCAGAACACCATAGCAACAGCATAGCAACAGCAACAGCATAGCAATCAACCAGAACACCATAGCTACAGCATAGCAACAGCAACAGCATAGCAACAAACCAGAACACCCTAGCACCCACCTAGCAACCACCTAGCAACAGCAAAAGCATAGCAACCACCTAGCAACAGCATAGCAACCAAACAGAACACCCTAGCAACCACCTAGCAACAGCAACAGCATAGCAACCAACCAGACAGCATATCAACAGCAACAGCATAGCAACCAACCAGAACACCATAGCAACAGCATAGCAACTGCAACAGCATAGCAACCAAACAGACCACCCTAGCAACCACCTAGCAACAGCATAGCAACAGCATAGCAGCCAACCAGAACACCATAGCAACAGCATAGCAACAGCAACAGCATAGCAATCAACCAGAACACCATAGCTACAGCATAGCAACAGCAACACCATAGCAACCAAACAGAACACCCTAGCAACAACCTAGCAACAGCATAGCAACAGCAACAGCATAGCAATCAACCAGAACACCATAGCTACAGCATATCAACAGCAACAGCATAGCAACCAACCAGAACACCATAGAAACAGCATAGCAACTGCAACAGCATAGCAACCAAACAGAACACCCTAGCAACCACCTAGCAACAGCAACAGCAACAGCATAGCAACCAAGCAGAACACCCTAGCAACCAAATAGCAACAGCATAGCAACCAACCAGAAAACCCTAGCAACCACCTCACAACAGCATAGCAACAGCAACAGCATAGCAATCAACCAGAAGACCCTAGCAACCACCTAGCAACAGCATAGCAACCAAACAGAACACCCTAGCAACCACCTAGCCACAGCAACAGCATAGCAACCAACCAGAACACCATAGCTACAGCATATCAACAGCAACAGCATAGCAACCAACCAGAACACCATAGCAACCACCTAGCAACAGCAACAGCATATATAACCAACCAGAAAAAAAACATAGCAACAGCAAAAGCATAGCAACCAAACAGAACACCCTAGCAACCACCTAGCAACAGCAACAGCATAGCAACCAACCAGAACACCATAGCAACAGCATAGCAACTGCAACAGCATAGCAACCAAACAGAACACCCTAGCAACCACCTAGCAACAGCATAGCAACAGCAACAGCATAGCAACCAACCAGAACACCATAGCAACAGCATGGCAACAGCATAGCAACCAAACAGAACACCCTAGCAACCACCTAGAAACAGCATAGCAACAGCAACAGCATAGCAACCAACCAGAACACCCTAGAAACCACCTAGCAATAGCATAGCAACAGCATAGCAACCAACCAGAACACCATAGCAACAGCATAGCAACAGCAACATCATAGCAACCAACCAGAACACCCTAGCAACCACTTAGCAACAGCATAGCAACAGCAACATCATAGCAACCAACCAGAACACCCTAGCAACCACCTAGCAACAGCAACAGCATAGCAACCAACCAGAACACCATAGCAACAGCATAGCAACTGCAACAGCATAGCAACCAACCTGAACACCCTAGCAACCACCTAGCAACAGCATAGCAACAGCAACAGCATAGCAACCAACCAGAACACCATAGCAACAGCATGGCAACAGCATTGCAACCAAACAGAACACCCTAGCAACCACCTAGAAACAGCATAGCAACAGCAACAGCATAGCAACCAACCAGAACACCCTAGAAACCAACTAGCAATAGCATAGCAACATCAACAGCATAGCAACCAACCAGAACACCACCTAGCAACAGCATAGCAACCAACCAGAACACCCTAGCAACCACCTAGCAACAGCATAGCAACAGCATAGCAACCAACCAGAACACCATAGCAACAGCAGAGCAACAGCAACATCATAGCAACCAACCAGAACACCCTAGCAACCACTTAGCAACAGCATAGCAACAGCAACATCATAGCAACTAACCAGAACACCCTAGAAACCACCTAGCAATAGCTTAGCAACATCAACAGCATAGCAACCAACCAGAACACCACCTAGCAACAGCATAGCAAAAGCATAGCAACCAACCAGAACACCATAGCAACAGCATAGCAACAGCAACATCATAGCAACCAACCAGAACACCCTAGCAACCACTTAGCAACAGCATAGCAACAGCAACATCATAGCAACCAACCAGAAAACCCTAGAAACCACCTAGCAATAGCATAGCAACATCAACAGCATAGCAACCAACCAGAACACCACCTAGCAACAGCATAGCAACCAACCAGAACACCCTAGCAACCACCTAGCAACAGCATAGCAACAGCATAGCAACCAACCAGAACACCATAGCAACAGCATAGCAACAGCAACATCATAGCAACCAACCAGAACACCCTAGCAAGCATCTAGCAACAGCATAGCAACAGCATAGCAACCAACCAGAACACCCTAGCAACCACCTAGCAACAGCAAAGCAACAGCATAGCAACCAACCAGAACACCCTAGCAACCACCTAGCAACAGCAAAGCAACAGCATAGCAACAAACCAGAACACCCTAGCAACCACCTAGCAACAGCAACAGCATAGCAACCAACCAGAACACCATAGCAACAGCATAGCAACTGCAACAGCATAGCAACCAACCAGAACACCATAGCAACCACCTAGCAATAGCATAGCAACAGCATAGCAACCAACCAGAACACCATAGCAACAGCATAGCAACAGCAACATCATAGCAACCAACCAGAACACCCTAGCAACCACTTAGCAACAGCATAGCAACAGCAACAGCATAGCAACCAACCAGAACACCATAGCAACATCATGGCAACAGCATAGCAACCAAACAGAACACCCTAGCAACCACCTAGAAACAGCATAGCAACAGCAACAGCATAGCAACCAACCAGAACACCATAGCAACAGCATAGCAACTGCAACAGCATAGCAACCAACCAACCAGAACACCATAGCAACAGCATAGCAACAGCAACAGAATAGCAACCAAACAGACCACCCTAGCAACCACCTAGCAACAGCATAGCAACAGCATAGCAACCAACCAGAACACTATAGCAACAGCATAGCAACAGCAACAGCATAGCAATCAACCAGAACACCATAGCTACAGCATAGCAACAGCAACAGCATAGCAACAAACCAGAACACCCTAGCACCCACCTAGCAACCACCTAGCAACAGCAAAAGCATAGCAACCACCTAGCAACAGCATAGCAACCAAACAGAACACCCTAGCAACCACCTAGCAACAGCAACAGCATAGCAACCAACCAGAACACCATAGCTACAGCATATCAACAGCAACAGCATAGCAATCAACCAGAACACCATAGCTACAGCATAGCAACAGCAACACCATAGCAACCAAACAGAACACCCTAGCAACAACCTAGCAACAGCATAGCAACAGCAACAGCATAGCAATCAACCAGAACACCATAGCTACAGCATATCAACAGCAACAGCATAGCAACCAACCAGAACACCATAGAAACAGCATAGCAACTGCAACAGCATAGCAACCAAACAGAACACCCTAGCAACCACCTAGCAACAGCAACAGCAACAGCATAGCAACCAAGCAGAACACCCTAGCAACCAAATAGCAACAGCATAGCAACCAACCAGAAAACCCTAGCAACCACCTCACAACAGCATAGCAACAGCAACAGCATAGCAATCAACCAGAAGACCCTAGCAACCACCTAGCAACACCATAGCAACCAAACAGAACACCCTAGCAACCACCTAGCCACAGCAACAGCATAGCAACCAACCAGAACACCATAGCTACAGCATATCAACAGCAACAGCATAGCAACCAACCAGAACACCATAGCAACCACCTAGCAACAGCAACAGCATATATAACCAACCAGAAAAAAAACATAGCAACAGCAAAAGCATAGCAACCAAACAGAACACCCTAGCAACCACCTAGCAACAGCAACAGCATAGCAACCAACCAGAACACCATAGCAACAGCATAGCAACTGCAACAGCATAGCAACCAAACAGAACACCCTAGCAACCACCTAGCAACAGCATAGCAACAGCAACAGCATAGCAACCAACCAGAACACCATAGCAACAGCATGGCAACAGCATAGCAACCAAACAGAACACCCTAGCAACCACCTAGAAACAGCATAGCAACAGCAACAGCATAGCAACCAACCAGAACACCCTAGAAACCACCTAGCAATAGCATAGCAACAGCATAGCAACCAACCAGAACACCATAGCAACAGCATAGCAACAGCAACATCATAGCAACCAACCAGAACACCCTAGCAACCACTTAGCAACAGCATAGCAACAGCAACATCATAGCAACCAACCAGAACACCCTAGCAACCACCTAGCAACAGCAACAGCATAGCAACCAACCAGAACACCATAGCAACAGCATAGCAACTGCAACAGCATAGCAACCAACCTGAACACCCTAGCAACCACCTAGCAACAGCATAGCAACAGAGACAGCATAGCAACCAACCAGAACACCATAGCAAAAGCATGGCAACAGCATTGCAACCAAACAGAACACCCTAGCAACCACCTAGAAACAGCATAGCAACAGCAACAGCATAGCAACCAACCAGAACACCCTAGAAACCACCTAGCAATAGCATAGCAACATCAACAGCATAGCAACCAACCAGAACACCAGCTAGCAACAGCATAGCAACCAACCAGAACACCCTAGCAACCACCTAGCAACAGCATAGCAACAGCATAGCAACCAACCAGAACACCATAGCAACAGCAGAGCAACAGCAACATCATAGCAACCAACCAGAACACCCTAGCAACCACTTAGCAACAGCATAGCAACAGCAACATCATAGCAACTAACCAGAACACCCTAGAAACCACCTAGCAATAGCTTAGCAACATCAACAGCATAGCAACCAACCAGAACACCACCTAGCAACAGCATAGCAAAAGCATAGCAACCAACCAGAACACCATAGCAACAGCATAGCAACAGCAACATCATAGCAACCAACCAGAACACCCTAGCAACCACTTAGCAACAGCATAGCAACAGCAACATCATAGCAACCAACCAGAAAACCCTAGAAACCACCTAGCAATAGCATAGCAACATCAACAGCATAGCAACCAACCAGAACACCACCTAGCAACAGCATAGCAACCAACCAGAACACCCTAGCAACCACCTAGCAACAGCATAGCAACAGCATAGCAACCAACCAGAACACCATAGCAACAGCATAGCAACAGCAACATCATAGCAACCAACCAGAACACCCTAGCAAGCATCTAGCAACAGCATAGCAACAGCATAGCAACCAACCAGAACACCCTAGCAACCACCTAGCAACAGCAAAGCAACAGCATAGCAACCAACCAGAACACCCTAGCAACCACCTAGCAACAGCAAAGCAACAGCATAGCAACAAACCAGAACACCCTAGCAACCACCTAGCAACAGCAACAGCATAGCAACCAACCAGAACACCATAGCAACAGCATAGCAACTGCAACAGCATAGCAACCAACCAGAACACCATAGCAACCACCTAGCAATAGCATAGCAACAGCATAGCAACCAACCAGAACACCATAGCAACAGCATAGCAACAGCAACATCATAGCAACCAACCAGAACACCCTAGCAACCACTTAGCAACAGCATAGCAACAGCAACATCATAGCAACCAACCAGAACAGCCTAGAAACCACCTAGCAATAGCATAGCAACATCAACAGCATAGCAACCAACCAGAACACCACCTAGCAACAGCATAGCAACCAACCAGAACACCCTAGAAACCACCTAGCAACAGCATAACAACAGCATAGCAACCAACCAGAACACCATAGCAACAGCATAGCAACAGCAAAAGCATAGCAACCAACCAGAACACCATAGCAACAGCATAGCAACAGCAACATCATAGCAACCAACCAGAACACCTTAGCAACCACTTAGCAACAGCATAGCAACAGCAACATCATAGCAACCAACCAGAACACCCTAGAAACCACTTAGCAACAGCATAGCAACATCAACATCATAGCAACCAACCAGAACACCCTAGAAACCACCTAGCAATAGCATAGCAACATCAACAGCATAGCAACCAATTCAACCAACCTGAACACCCTAGAAACCACCTAGCAATAGCATAGCAACATCAACAGCATAGCAACCAACCAGAACACCACCTAGCAACAGCATAGCAACCAACCAGAACACCCTAGCAACCACATAGCAACAGCATAGCAACAGCAAAAGCATAGCAACCAACCAGAACACCATAGCAACAGCATAGCAACAGCAACATCATAGCAACCAACCAGAACACCCTAGCAACCACTTAGCAACAGCATAGCAACAGCAACATCATAGCAACCAACCAGAACACCCTAGCAACCACTTAGCAACAGCATAGCAACAGCAACATCATAGCAACCAACCAGAACACCCTAGAAACCACCTAGCAATAGCATAGCAACATCAACAGCATAGCAACCAATTCAACCAACCTGAACACCGTAGAAACCACCTAGCAATAGCATAGCAACATCAACAGCATAGCAACCGACCAGAACACCACCTAGCAACAGCATAGCAACCAACCAGAACACCCTAGCAACCACCTAGCAACAGCATAGCAACAGCATAGCATCCAACCATAACACCCTAGCAAGCATCTAGCAACAGCATAGCAACAGCATAGCAACAAACCAGAACACCCTAGCAACCACCTAGCAACAGCATAGCAACAGCAAAAGCATAGCAACCAACCAGAACACCATAGCAACAGCATAGCAACAGCAACAGCATTTCAACCAACCAGAACACCCTAGCAACCACCTAGCAACAGCATAGCAACAGCAACATCATAGCAACCAACCAGAACACCCTAGCAACCACTTAGCAACAGCATAGCAACAGCAACATCATAGCAACCAACCAGAACACCCTAGCAACCACTTAGCAACAGCATAGCAACAGCAACATCATAGCAACCAACCAGAACACCCTAGAAACCACCTAGCAATAGCATAGCAACATCAACAGCATAGCAACCAATTCAACCAACCTGAACACCGTAGAAACCACCTAGCAATAGCATAGCAACATCAACAGCATAGCAACCAACCAGAACACCACCTAGCAACAGCATAGCAACCAACCAGAACACCCTAGCAACCACCTAGCAACAGCATAGCAACAGCATAGCATCCAACCATAACACCCTAGCAAGCATCTAGCAACAGCATAGCAACAGCATAGCAACAAACCAGAACACCCTAGCAACCACCTAGCAACAGCATAGCAACAGCAACAGCATAGCAACTAACTAGAACACCATAGCAATTGCATAGCAACAGCATAGCAACCAACCAGAACACCCTAGCAACCACCTAGCAACAGCATAGCAACATCAACAGCATAGCAACCAACCAGAACACCCTAGCAAGCACCTAGCAACAGCATAGCAACAGCAACAGCATAGCAACAAACCAGAACACCCTAGCAACCACCTAGCAACAGCATAGCAACAGCATAGCAACCAACCAGAACACCATAGCAACCACTTAGCAACAGCAACAGCAACAGCAACCAAACAGAACACCCTAGCAACCACCTAGCAACAGCATAGCAACAGCAACAGCATAGCAACCAACCAGAACACCCTAGAAACCACCAAGCAATAGCATAGCAACAGCATAGCAACCAACCAGAACACCCTAGCAAGCATCTAGCAACAGCATAGCAACAGCATAGCAACAAACCAGAACACCCTAGCACCCAACTAGCAACAGCATAGCAACAGCAACAGCATAGCAACCAACCAGAACACCCTAGCAAGCATCTAGCAACAGCATAGCAACAGCATAGCAACCAACCAGAACACCCTAGCAAGCACCTAGCAACAGCATAGCAACAGCAACAGCATAGCAACAAACCAGAACACCCTAGCACCCACCTATCAACCACCTAGCAACAGCATAGCAACAGCAACAGCATAGCAACAAACCAGAACACCCTAGCACCCAACTAGCAACAGCATAGCAACAGCAACAAAATAGCAACCAACCAGAACACCCTAGCAAGCATCTAGCAACAGCATATCAACAGCAACAGCATAGCAACCAACCAGAACACCATAGCAACAGCATAGCAACTGCAACAGCATAGCAACCAAACAGACCACCCTAGCAACCACCTAGCAACAGCATAGCAACAGCATAGCAGCCAACCAGAACACCATAGCAACAGCATAGCAACAGCAACAGCATAGCAATCAACCAGAACACCATAGCTACAGCATAGCAACAGCAACACCATAGCAACCAAACAGAACACCCTAGCAACAACCTAGCAACAGCATAGCAACAGCAACAGCATAGCAATCAACCAGAACACCATAGCTACAGCATATCAACAGCAACAGCATAGCAACCAACCAGAACACCATAGCAACAGCATAGCAACTGCAACAGCATAGCAACCAAACAGAACACCCTAGCAACCACCTAGCAACAGCAACAGCAACAGCATAGCAACCAAGCAGAACACCCTAGCAACCAAATAGCAACAGCATAGCAACCAACCAGAAAACCCTAGCAACCACCTCACAACAGCATAGCAACAGCAACAGCATAGCAACAGCAACAGCATAGCAATCAACCAGAAGACCCTAGCAACCACCTAGCAACAGCATAGCAACCAAACAGAACACCCTAGCAACCACCTAGCAACAGCAACAGCATAGCAACCAACCAGAACACCATAGCTACAGCATATCAACAGCAACAGCATAGCAACCAACCAGAACACCATAGCAACCACCTAGCAACAGCAACAGCATATATAACCAACCAGAAAAAAAACATAGCAACAGCAAAAGCATAGCAACCAAACAGAACACCCTAGCAACCACCTAGCAACAGCAACAGCATAGCAACCAACCAGAACACCATAGCAACAGCATAGCAACTGCAACAGCATAGCAACCAAACAGAACACCCTAGCAACCACCTAGCAACAGCATAGCAACAGCAACAGCATAGCAACCAACCAGAACACCATAGCAACAGCATGGCAACAGCATAGCAACCAAACAGAACACCCTAGCAACCACCTAGAAACAGCATAGCAACAGCAACAGCATAGCAACCAACCAGAACAATCTAGAAACCACCTAGCAATAGCATAGCAACAGCATAGCAACCAACCAGAACACCATAGCAACAGCATAGCAACAGCAACATCATAGCAACCAACCAGAACACCCTAGCAACCACTTAGCAACAGCATAGCAACAGCAACATCATAGCAACCAACCAGAACAGCCTAGAAACCACCTAGCAATAGCATAGCAACATCAACAGCATAGCAACCAACCAGAACACCACCTAGCAACAGCATAGCAACCAACCAGAACACCCTAGAAACCACCTAGCAACAGCATAACAACAGCATAGCAACCAACCAGAACACCATAGCAACAGCATAGCAACAGCAAAAGCATAGCAACCAACCAGAACACCATAGCAACAGCATAGCAACAGCAACATCATAGCAACCAACCAGAACACCTTAGCAACCACTTAGCAACAGCATAGCAACAGCAACATCATAGCAACCAACCAGAACACCCTAGAAACCACTTAGCAACAGCATAGCAACATCAACATCATAGCAACCAACCAGAACACCCTAGAAACCACCTAGCAATAGCATAGCAACATCAACAGCATAGCAACCAATTCAACCAACCTGAACACCCTAGAAACCACCTAGCAATAGCATAGCAACATCAACAGCATAGCAACCAACCAGAACACCACCTAGCAACAGCATAGCAACCAACCAGAACACCCTAGCAACCACATAGCAACAGCATAGCAACAGCAAAAGCATAGCAACCAACCAGAACACCATAGCAACAGCATAGCAACAGCAACATCATAGCAACCAACCAGAACACCCTAGCAACCACTTAGCAACAGCATAGCAACAGCAACATCATAGCAACCAACCAGAACACCCTAGCAACCACTTAGCAACAGCATAGCAACAGCAACATCATAGCAACCAACCAGAACACCCTAGAAACCACCTAGCAATAGCATAGCAACATCAACAGCATAGCAACCAATTCAACCAACCTGAACACCGTAGAAACCACCTAGCAATAGCATAGCAACATCAACAGCATAGCAACCGACCAGAACACCACCTAGCAACAGCATAGCAACCAACCAGAACACCCTAGCAACCACCTAGCAACAGCATAGCAACAGCATAGCATCCAACCATAACACCCTAGCAAGCATCTAGCAACAGCATAGCAACAGCATAGCAACAAACCAGAACACCCTAGCAACCACCTAGCAACAGCATAGCAACAGCAAAAGCATAGCAACCAACCAGAACACCATAGCAACAGCATAGCAACAGCAACAGCATTTCAACCAACCAGAACACCCTAGCAACCACCTAGCAACAGCATAGCAACAGCAACATCATAGCAACCAACCAGAACACCCTAGCAACCACTTAGCAACAGCATAGCAACAGCAACATCATAGCAACCAACCAGAACACCCTAGCAACCACTTAGCAACAGCATAGCAACAGCAACATCATAGCAACCAACCAGAACACCCTAGAAACCACCTAGCAATAGCATAGCAACATCAACAGCATAGCAACCAATTCAACCAACCTGAACACCGTAGAAACCACCTAGCAATAGCATAGCAACATCAACAGCATAGCAACCAACCAGAACACCACCTAGCAACAGCATAGCAACCAACCAGAACACCCTAGCAACCACCTAGCAACAGCATAGCAACAGCATAGCATCCAACCATAACACCCTAGCAAGCATCTAGCAACAGCATAGCAACAGCATAGCAACAAACCAGAACACCCTAGCAACCACCTAGCAACAGCATAGCAACAGCAACAGCATAGCAACTAACTAGAACACCATAGCAATTGCATAGCAACAGCATAGCAACCAACCAGAACACCCTAGCAACCACCTAGCAACAGCATAGCAACATCAACAGCATAGCAACCAACCAGAACACCCTAGCAAGCACCTAGCAA
The DNA here is from genome assembly GCF_949319135.1 of Squalius cephalus. Taxonomy (NCBI): domain Eukaryota; kingdom Metazoa; phylum Chordata; class Actinopteri; order Cypriniformes; family Leuciscidae; genus Squalius; species Squalius cephalus. The sequence goes on along the minus strand of NC_137125.1, from coordinate 654,112 downwards.
CAGCATAGCAACAGCAACAGCATAGCAACAAACCAGAACACCCTAGCAACCACCTAGCAACAGCATAGCAACAGCATAGCAACCAACCAGAACACCATAGCAACCACTTAGCAACAGCAACAGCAACAGCAACCAAACAGAACACCCTAGCAACCACCTAGCAACAGCATAGCAACAGCAACAGCATAGCAACCAACCAGAACACCCTAGAAACCACCAAGCAATAGCATAGCAACAGCATAGCAACCAACCAGAACACCCTAGCAAGCATCTAGCAACAGCATAGCAACAGCATAGCAACAAACCAGAACACCCTAGCACCCAACTAGCAACAGCATAGCAACAGCAACAGCATAGCAACCAACCAGAACACCCTAGCAAGCATCTAGCAACAGCATAGCAACAGCATAGCAACCAACCAGAACACCCTAGCAAGCACCTAGCAACAGCATAGCAACAGCAACAGCATAGCAACAAACCAGAACACCCTAGCACCCACCTATCAACCACCTAGCAACAGCATAGCAACAGCAACAGCATAGCAACAAACCAGAACACCCTAGCACCCAACTAGCAACAGCATAGCAACAGCAACAAAATAGCAACCAACCAGAACACCCTAGCAAGCATCTAGCAACAGCATATCAACAGCAACAGCATAGCAACCAACCAGAACACCATAGCAACAGCATAGCAACTGCAACAGCATAGCAACCAAACAGACCACCCTAGCAACCACCTAGCAACAGCATAGCAACAGCATAGCAGCCAACCAGAACACCATAGCAACAGCATAGCAACAGCAACAGCATAGCAATCAACCAGAACACCATAGCTACAGCATAGCAACAGCAACACCATAGCAACCAAACAGAACACCCTAGCAACAACCTAGCAACAGCATAGCAACAGCAACAGCATAGCAATCAACCAGAACACCATAGCTACAGCATATCAACAGCAACAGCATAGCAACCAACCAGAACACCATAGCAACAGCATAGCAACTGCAACAGCATAGCAACCAAACAGAACACCCTAGCAACCACCTAGCAACAGCAACAGCAACAGCATAGCAACCAAGCAGAACACCCTAGCAACCAAATAGCAACAGCATAGCAACCAACCAGAAAACCCTAGCAACCACCTCACAACAGCATAGCAACAGCAACAGCATAGCAACAGCAACAGCATAGCAATCAACCAGAAGACCCTAGCAACCACCTAGCAACAGCATAGCAACCAAACAGAACACCCTAGCAACCACCTAGCAACAGCAACAGCATAGCAACCAACCAGAACACCATAGCTACAGCATATCAACAGCAACAGCATAGCAACCAACCAGAACACCATAGCAACCACCTAGCAACAGCAACAGCATATATAACCAACCAGAAAAAAAACATAGCAACAGCAAAAGCATAGCAACCAAACAGAACACCCTAGCAACCACCTAGCAACAGCAACAGCATAGCAACCAACCAGAACACCATAGCAACAGCATAGCAACTGCAACAGCATAGCAACCAAACAGAACACCCTAGCAACCACCTAGCAACAGCATAGCAACAGCAACAGCATAGCAACCAACCAGAACACCATAGCAACAGCATGGCAACAGCATAGCAACCAAACAGAACACCCTAGCAACCACCTAGAAACAGCATAGCAACAGCAACAGCATAGCAACCAACCAGAACAATCTAGAAACCACCTAGCAATAGCATAGCAACAGCATAGCAACCAACCAGAACACCATAGCAACAGCATAGCAACAGCAACATCATAGCAACCAACCAGAACACCCTAGCAACCACTTAGCAACAGCATAGCAACAGCAACATCATAGCAACCAACCAGAACAGCCTAGAAACCACCTAGCAATAGCATAGCAACATCAACAGCATAGCAACCAACCAGAACACCACCTAGCAACAGCATAGCAACCAACCAGAACACCCTAGAAACCACCTAGCAACAGCATAACAACAGCATAGCAACCAACCAGAACACCATAGCAACAGCATAGCAACAGCAAAAGCATAGCAACCAACCAGAACACCATAGCAACAGCATAGCAACAGCAACATCATAGCAACCAACCAGAACACCTTAGCAACCACTTAGCAACAGCATAGCAACAGCAACATCATAGCAACCAACCAGAACACCCTAGAAACCACTTAGCAACAGCATAGCAACATCAACATCATAGCAACCAACCAGAACACCCTAGAAACCACCTAGCAATAGCATAGCAACATCAACAGCATAGCAACCAATTCAACCAACCTGAACACCCTAGAAACCACCTAGCAATAGCATAGCAACATCAACAGCATAGCAACCAACCAGAACACCACCTAGCAACAGCATAGCAACCAACCAGAACACCCTAGCAACCACATAGCAACAGCATAGCAACAGCAAAAGCATAGCAACCAACCAGAACACCATAGCAACAGCATAGCAACAGCAACATCATAGCAACCAACCAGAACACCCTAGCAACCACTTAGCAACAGCATAGCAACAGCAACATCATAGCAACCAACCAGAACACCCTAGCAACCACTTAGCAACAGCATAGCAACAGCAACATCATAGCAACCAACCAGAACACCCTAGAAACCACCTAGCAATAGCATAGCAACATCAACAGCATAGCAACCAATTCAACCAACCTGAACACCGTAGAAACCACCTAGCAATAGCATAGCAACATCAACAGCATAGCAACCGACCAGAACACCACCTAGCAACAGCATAGCAACCAACCAGAACACCCTAGCAACCACCTAGCAACAGCATAGCAACAGCATAGCATCCAACCATAACACCCTAGCAAGCATCTAGCAACAGCATAGCAACAGCATAGCAACAAACCAGAACACCCTAGCAACCACCTAGCAACAGCATAGCAACAGCAAAAGCATAGCAACCAACCAGAACACCATAGCAACAGCATAGCAACAGCAACAGCATTTCAACCAACCAGAACACCCTAGCAACCACCTAGCAACAGCATAGCAACAGCAACATCATAGCAACCAACCAGAACACCCTAGCAACCACTTAGCAACAGCATAGCAACAGCAACATCATAGCAACCAACCAGAACACCCTAGCAACCACTTAGCAACAGCATAGCAACAGCAACATCATAGCAACCAACCAGAACACCCTAGAAACCACCTAGCAATAGCATAGCAACATCAACAGCATAGCAACCAATTCAACCAACCTGAACACCGTAGAAACCACCTAGCAATAGCATAGCAACATCAACAGCATAGCAACCAACCAGAACACCACCTAGCAACAGCATAGCAACCAACCAGAACACCCTAGCAACCACCTAGCAACAGCATAGCAACAGCATAGCATCCAACCATAACACCCTAGCAAGCATCTAGCAACAGCATAGCAACAGCATAGCAACAAACCAGAACACCCTAGCAACCACCTAGCAACAGCATAGCAACAGCAACAGCATAGCAACTAACTAGAACACCATAGCAATTGCATAGCAACAGCATAGCAACCAACCAGAACACCCTAGCAACCACCTAGCAACAGCATAGCAACATCAACAGCATAGCAACCAACCAGAACACCCTAGCAAGCACCTAGCAACAGCATAGCAACAGCAACAGCATAGCAACAAACCAGAACACCCTAGCAACCACCTAGCAACAGCATAGCAACAGCATAGCAACCAACCAGAACACCATAGCAACCACTTAGCAACAGCAACAGCAACAGCAACCAAACAGAACACCCTAGCAACCACCTAGCAACAGCATAGCAACAGCAACAGCATAGCAACCAACCAGAACACCCTAGAAACCACCAAGCAATAGCATAGCAACAGCATAGCAACCAACCAGAACACCCTAGCAAGCATCTAGCAACAGCATAGCAACAGCATAGCAACAAACCAGAACACCCTAGCACCCAACTAGCAACAGCATAGCAACAGCAACAGCATAGCAACCAACCAGAACACCCTAGCAAGCATCTAGCAACAGCATAGCAACAGCATAGCAACCAACCAGAACACCCTAGCAAGCACCTAGCAACAGCATAGCAACAGCAACAGCATAGCAACAAACCAGAACACCCTAGCACCCACCTATCAACCACCTAGCAACAGCATAGCAACAGCAACAGCATAGCAACAAACCAGAACACCCTAGCACCCAACTAGCAACAGCATAGCAACAGCAACAAAATAGCAACCAACCAGAACACCCTAGCAAGCATCTAGCAACAGCATAGCAACAGCAACAGCATATCAACAAACCAGAACATCCTAGCACCCACCTAGCAACAGCATAGCAACAGCATAGCATCCAACCAGAACACCCTAGCAAGCATCTAGCAACAGCATAGCAACAGCATAGCAACCAACCAGAACACCCTAGCAAGCACCTAGCAACAGCATAGCAACAGCAACAGCATATCAACAAACCAGAACACCCTAGCACCCACCTAGCAACAGCATAGCAACAGCATAGCATCCAACCAGAATACCCTAGCAAGCATCTAGCAACAGCATAGCAACAGCATAGCAACCAACCAGAACACCCTAGAAACCACCTAGCAATAGCATAGCAACATCAACAGCATAGCAACCAACCAGAACACCACCTAGCAACAGCATAGCAACCAACCAGAACACCCTAGCAACCACCTAGCAACAGCATAGCAACAGCATAGCAACCAACCAGAACACCATAGCAACAGCATGGCAACAGCGTGGGAACCAACCAGAACACCCTAGCAACCAACCAGAACACCCTAGCAAGCATCTAGCAACAGCATAGCAACAGCATAGCAACCAACCAGAACACCCTAGCAAGCACCTAGCAACAGCATAGCAACAGCAACAGCATAGCAACAAACCAGAACACCCTAGCAAGCATCTAGCAACAGCATAGCAACAGCATAGCAACAGCAACAGCATAGCAACAAACCAGAACACCCTAGCACCCAACTAGCAACAGCATAGCAACAGCAACAGCATAGCAACCAACCAGAACACCCTAGCAAGCATCTAGCAACAGCATAGCAACAGCATAGCAACCAACCAGAACACCCTAGCAAGCACCTAGCAACAGCATAGCAACAGCAACAGCATATCAACAAACCAGAACACCCTAGCACCCACCTAGCAACAGCATAGCAACAGCATAGCATCCAACCAGAACACCCTAGCAAGCATCTAGCAACAGCATAGCAACAGCATAGCAACCAACCAGAACACCCTAGCAAGCACCTAGCAACAGCATAGCAACAGCAACAGCATATCAACAAACCAGAACACCCTAGCACCCACCTAGCAACAGCATAGCAACAGCATAGCATCCAACCAGAATACCCTAGCAAGCATCTAGCAACAGCATAGCAACAGCATAGCAACCAACCAGAACACCCTAGAAACCACCTAGCAATAGCATAGCAACATCAACAGCATAGCAACCAACCAGAACACCACCTAGCAACAGCATAGCAACCAACCAGAACACCCTAGCAACCACCTAGCAACAGCATAGCAACAGCATAGCAACCAACCAGAACACCATAGCAACAGCATGGCAACAGCGTGGGAACCAACCAGAACACCCTAGCAACCAACCAGAACACCCTAGCAACCACCTAGCAACAGCATAGCAACAGCAACATCATAGCAACCAACCAGAACATCCTAGCAACAACCTAGCAACAGCATAGCAACAGCAAAAGCATAGCAACAAACCAGAACACCCTAGCAACCACCTAGCAACAGCAACAGAATAGCAATCAACCAGAACACCCGAGCAACTTATTTCGAAATAATATGTGTGTGTAAATCCGGTGACGCGTGTATTGATTTTTTATTAATAGACAAGTGTTTTCTCTAAAAGTGTCGACTCGGCTGCAAAGATGAAGTTGACGATCGCCATCTCCGTGTGCCTTATAGAGAGAAATGCACATAAATAAGCCTAATGGATTACATAATCAGAGAGTAGCCTTTTTCTTTTTTCGTTTTGAATGATTTCGTTTAAAGACATTTCAAGCTTTGTGTATTTGATGTATTTGTCATGTCTGTGTGAGGCATACACTGAGTTTCGTTAAGTTAGGATGTGCTCTAGTTCACGTGCAATGCAAGTGAGTGCGCGGGCGCCTCCGTTATATTTGTTTTGTAGCCTATTAATTAAATACAGGCAATTGGTTGATGAAAAATTTATTAAAATTAAGATACAATTTATACAAAACGAAATTCACTTTAAAGAAAGGCTTTCTACAAAACAACTTTAACTTCAACGGTCAAAATCATGTCTGACCCGCTGCATGTCTCATATTGCGCATCCTATCTTACTCGGTCGTGCTGTTCACTTTTCATAAATCAACATAAATGGAAAAAAAAATAACATTATAATATTTTAACAAATATGAAACTAAATGCGCTTTACAACAGTAGGCCTACATACTCTCTATTTGTACAAATTTCTGCGCATTAATTTAATTCTGAATTTTGCACACACAAGTTGAAAGGCATTTGTTCAAATCAAGTTCACGGAAAATTGTGCGTGCATTTATTAATCATTATGATACTAAAATCCTAACAAATAGGCTATGCTATATATGTACAAAAAATCAGATGAGCCAATAATATGAACGCATTTACACGTTAAGCATTTTCCTCCCATAAAACCATTATAAGAAAGCTTAATGTGGCTTAATGCAGATTAGAATGTCCCCTTATTTTGTTGAAATAACGAGATATTATGTCGATACTAGGCTACTGTGTCCACCGTGGTCTCCTTTTTGATCAGCGGAAACGATTTTTGCTTGTTTGGGATCTGACTGTCCAGCGTATTTTAAAAAGTTAAGCAAACTTTCCTGTCTTTTTGACATTTTTCCCCTGAGTGAAACGATCGAGGCTAACAGCAATCTCAACTCGTACAAGCGCGCAAGTCATGAGTCACAAACATTGAACACTACACAAACAGTAATTTTATTTTATTTTATTTCATTTAGGCAATTCATTTTAGTGACACAGGAGGTGCCGGATCCAATAAAAAAGGTTCCGGATCTAATGTCGGAGGTGGGGCTCAAATTAAGCCCTGGCTGTTGTTCATTTAATTTGTTTTAAAATTCACATTTCATCCAGAGCGGTTTCTTCTCGCTTTGCAATGTTTTCGCTTTCTTCTCGATGTGCAATGTAGCTATGCATAGGCTACACAGACCACACAGGCTCTCTCTCTCAAAAATGGTATTTATTTGCTGTGAGAAATAGAGTGGACCTCGGGTTCGGGTCGGGTTCGGGCTTAACATGTAAATTTAATTGTCGGGTCGGGTCGGGTCGGGTTAAATGATCGCGGGTACGGGCCGGGTTCGGGCTTCAGTTTAAAGCCTGTGCAGACCTCTACAAAAGCATAGCAACAGCAACAGCATAGCAACCAACCAGAACACCCTAGCAAGCACCTATCAACAGCATAGCAACAGCAACAGCATAGCAACCAACCAGAACACCCTAGCAACAGCATAGCAACAGCATAGCAACAGCAACATCATAGCAACTAACCAGAACATCCTAGCAACCACCTAGCAACAGTATAGCAACAGCATAGCAACCAACCAGAACACCATAGCAACAGCATAGCAACAGCAACAGCATAGCAACCACCAAGCAACAGCATAGCAACAGCATAGCAACAGCAACATCATAGCAACTAAAAAGAACACCCTAGCAACCACCTAGCAACAGTATAGCAACAGCAAAAGCATAGCAACCAACCAGAACACCCTAGCAACCACCTAGCAACAGCATAGCAACAGCAACCGCATAGCAACCAACCAGAACACCATAGCAATTGCATAGCAACAGCATAGCATCCAACCAGAACACCCTAGCAACCACCTAGCAACAGCATAGCAACAGCAACATCATAGCAACACAGCAGCATAGCAACAGCAACAGAATAGCAACCAACCAGAACACCCTAGCAATTGCATAGCAACAGCATAGCATCCAACCAGAACACCCTAGCAACCACCTAGCAACAGCATAGCAACAGCAAAAGCATAGCAACCAACCAGAACACGCTAGCAACCAAATAGCAACAGCATAGCAACAGCAAAAGCATAGCAACACAGCAGCATAGCAACAGCAACAGAATAGCAACCAACCAGAACACCCTAGCAAGCATCTAGCAACAGCATAGCAACAGCATAGCAACAGCAACATAATAGCAACTAACCAGAACACCCTAGCAACCACCTAGCAACAGTATAGCAACAGCAAAAGCATAGCAACCAACCAGAACACCCTAGCAACCACCTAGCAACAGCATAGCAACAGCAACCGCATAGCAACCAACCAGAACACCATAGCAATTGCATAGCAACAGCATAGCATCCAACCAGAACACCCTAGCAACCACCTAGCAACAGCATAGCAACAGCAACAGCATAGCAACCAACCAGAACACGCTAGCAACCAAATAGCAACAGCATAGCAACAGCAAAAGCATAGCAACACAGCAGCATAGCAACAGCAACAGAATAGCAACCAACCAGAACACCCTAGCAAGCATCTAGCAACAGCATAGCAACAGCATAGCAACCAACCAGAACACCCTAGCAACCACCTAGCAACAGCATAGCAACAGCAACAGCATAGCAACCAACCAGAACACCATACCAACCACCAAGCAACAGCATAGCAACAGCATAGCAACCAACCAGAACACCCTAGCAACCACCTAGCAACAGCAACAGCATAGCAACCAACCAGAACAACCACCTAGCAACAGCATAGCAACAGCATAGCAACCAACCAGAACACCCTAGCAACCACCTAGCAACCACCTAGCAACAGCATAGCAACAGCAACAGCATAGCAACAAACCAGAAAACCCTAGCAAGCACCTAGCAACCACCTAGCAACAGAATAGCAACAGCAACAGCATAGCAACAAACCAGAACAGCCACCTAGCAACAGCATAGCAACAGCAACAGCATAGCAACCAACCAGAACACGCTAGCAACCAAATAGCAACAGCATAGCAACAGCAAAAGCATAGCAACACAGCAGCATAGCAACAGCAACAGAATAGCAACCAACCAGAACACCCTAGCAAGCATCTAGCAACAGCATAGCAACAGCATAGCAACCAACCAGAACACCCTAGCAACCACCTAGCAACAGCATAGCAACAGCAACAGCATAGCAACCAACCAGAACACCATACCAACCACCAAGCAACAGCATAGCAACAGCATAGCAACCAACCAGAACACCCTAGCAACCACCTAGCAACAGCAACAGCATAGCAACCAACCAGAACAACCACCTAGCAACAGCATAGCAACAGCATAGCAACCAACCAGAACACCCTAGCAACCACCTAGCAACCACCTAGCAACAGCATAGCAACAGCAACAGCATAGCAACAAACCAGAACACCCTAGCAAGCACCTAGCAACCACCTAGCAACAGAATAGCAACAGCAACAGCATAGCAACAAACCAGAACAGCCACCTAGCAACAGCATAGCAACAGCAACAGCATAGCAACCAACCAGAACACCCTAGCAACCACCTAGCAACCACCTAGCAACAGCAACAGCATAGCAACAAACCAGAACACCCTAGCAAGCACCTAGCAACCACCTAGCAACAGAATAGCAACAGCAACAGCATAGCAACAAACCAGAACAGCCACCTAGCAACAGCATAGCAACAGCAACAGCATAGCAACCAACCAGAACACCCTAGCAACCACCTAGCAACAGCATAGCAACAGCAACAGCATAGCAACAGCATAGCAACCAACCAGAACACCCTAGCAACCACCTAGCAACAGCAACAGCATAGCAACCAACCAGAACAACCACCTAGCAACAGCATAGCAACAGCATAGCAACCAACCAGAACACCCTAGCAACCACCTAGCAACAGCATAGCAACAGCATAGCAACCAACCAGAACACCCTAGCAAGCACCTAGCAACCACCTAGCAACAGCATAGCAACAGCAACAGCATAGCAACAAACCAGAACAACCACCTAGCAACAGCATAGCAACAGCATAGCAACCAACCAGAACACCCTAGCAACCACCTAGCAACCACCTAGCAACAGCATAGCAACAGCAACAGCATAGCAACAAACCAGAACACCCTAGCAAGCACCTAGCAACCACCTAGCAACAGCATAGCAACAGCAACAGCATAGCAACAAACCAGAACAGCCACCTAGCAACAGCATAGCAACAGCAACAGCATAGCAACCAACCAGAACACCCTAGCAACCACCTAGCAACAGCATAGCAACAGCAACATAATAGCAACTAACCAGAACACCCTAGCAACCACCTAGCAACAGTATAGCAACAGCAAAAGCATAGCAACCAACCAGAACACCCTAGCAATCACCTAGCAACAGCATAGCAACAGCAACCGCATAGCAACCAACCAGAACACCCTAGCAACCACCTAGCAACAGCATAGCAACAGCAACATAATAGCAACTAACCAGAACACCCTAGCAACCACCTAGCAACAGTATAGCAACAGCAAAAGCATAGCAACCAACCAGAACACCCTAGCAATCACCTAGCAACAGCATAGCAACAGCAACCGCATAGCAACCAACCAGAACACCCTAGCAACCACCTAGCAACAGCATAGCAACAGCAACAGCATAGCAACCAACCAGAACACGCTAGCAACCAAATAGCAACAGCATAGCAACAGCAACAGCATAGCAACCAACCAGAACACCCTAGCAACCACCTAGCAACAGCATAGCAACAGCAACATAATAGCAACTAACCAGAACACCCTAGCAACCACCTAGCAACAGTATAGCAACAGCAAAAGCATAGCAACCAACCAGAACACCCTAGCAATCACCTAGCAACAGCATAGCAACAGCAACCGCATAGCAACCAACCAGAACACCCTAGCAACCACCTAGCAACAGCATAGCAACAGCAACAGCATAGCAACCAACCAGAACACGCTAGCAACCAAATAGCAACAGCATAGCAACAGCAACATCATAGCAACACAGCAGCATAGCAACAGCAACAGAATAGCAACCAACCAGAACACCCTAGCAACCACCTAGCAACAGCATAGCAACAGCAACAGCATAGCAACCAACCAGAACACCATAGCAACCACCAAGCAACAGCATAGCAACAGCATAGCAAACAACCAAAACACCATAGCAACAGCATAGCAACAGCAACAGCATAGCAACCACCAAGCAACAGCATAGCAACAGCATAGCAACAGCAACATCATAGCAACCAACCAGAACACGCTAGCAACCAAATAGCAACAGCATAGCAACAGCAACATCATAGCAACACAGCAGCATAGCAACAGCAACAGAATAGCAACCAACCAGAACACCCTAGCAACCACCTAGCAACAGCATAGCAACAGCAACAGCATAGCAACCAACCAGAACACCATAGCAACCACCAAGCAACAGCATAGCAACAGCATAGCAAACAACCAAAACACCATAGCAACAGCATAGCAACAGCAACAGCATAGCAACCACCAAGCAACAGCATAGCAACAGCATAGCAACAGCAACATCATAGCAACTAACCAGAACACCCTAGCAACCACCTAGCAACAGCATAGCAACAGCAACCGCATAGCAACCAACCAGAACACCATAGCAATTGCATAACAACAGCATAGCATCCAACCAGAACACCCTAGCAACCACCTAGCAACAGCATAGCAACAGCAACAGCATAGCAACCAACCAGAACACGCTAGCAACCAAATAGCAACAGCATAGCAACAGCAAAAGCATAGCAACACAGCAGCATAGCAACAGCAACAGCATAGCAACCAACCAGAACACCCTAGCAAGCATCTAGCAACAGCATAGCAACAGCATAGCAACCAACCAGAACACCCTAGCAACCACCTAGCAACAGCAACAGCATAGCAACCAACCAGAACAACCACCTAACAACAGCATAGCAACAGCATAGCAACCAACCAGAACACCCTAGCAACCACCTAGCAACCACCTAGCAACAGCATAGCAACAGCAACAGCATAGCAACAAACCAGAACACCCTAGCAAGCACCTAGCAACCACCTAGCAACAGAATAGCAACAGCAACAGCATAGCAACAAACCAGAACAGCCACCTAGCAACAGCATAGCAACAGCAACAGCATAGCAACCAACCAGAACACCCTAGCAACCACCTAGCAACAGCATAGCAACAGCAACAGCATAGCAACAGCATAGCAACCAACCAGAACACCCTAGCAACCACCTAGCAACAGCAACAGCATAGCAACCAACCAGAACAACCACCTAGCAACAGCATAGCAACAGCATAGCAACCAACCAGAACACCCTAGCAACCACCTAGCAACCACCTAGCAACAGCATAGCAACAAACCAGAACAACCACCTAGCAACAGCATAGCAACAGCAACAGCATAGCAACAAACCAGAACACCCTAGCAAGCACCTAGCAACCACCTAGCAACAGCATAGCAACAGCAACAGCATAGCAACAAACCAGAACAGCCACCTAGCAACAGCATAGCAACAGCAACAGCATAGCAACCAACCAGAACACCCTAGCAACCACCTAGCAACAGCATAGCAACAGCAACAGCATAGCAACAGCATAGCAACCAACCAGAACACCCTAGCAACCACCTAGCAACAGCAACAGCATAGCAACCAACCAGAACAACCACCTAGCAACAGCATAGCAACAGCATAGCAACCAACCAGAACACCCTAGCAACCACCTAGCAACAGCATAGTCAAGTCAATTCAAGTCAAGTTTATTTATATAGCGCTTTTCACAACATAGGTTGTATCAAAGCAGCTTCACAGTAATAAAACAATACATCAATGTTTGTTTCTAATGGAACGTCCAACTTGGTAATGCTGATCAATAGTATCGTTGATTGATTAGTTAAATTAAATATCCAAATATCCCCAACTGAGCAAGCCAAAGGCAACAGTGGCAAGGAACCGAAAAACTCCATCAGGTGACCTAATGGAGAAAAAAAAAAAACCTTGGGAGAACCCGGGCTCAGTCGGGGGCCAGTTCTCCTCTGGCGTTTATGAACTAGAGGTCGGATTTAACTGTAAGATTAAAAGTATTATATGAATGCCTGGCTGAAGAGATGCGTCTTTAATCTAGTTTTAAACTGGGAGAGCGAGTCTGAGCAACGAAGAGTATCCGGAAGACTATTCCAGAGTTTTGGAGCTAAATGTGAAAATGCTCTCCCTCCTTTGGTGGATCTGGATATCCTAGGTATGACCAAAAGCCTCGAATTTAGTGACCTTAAAGAGCGCGATGGATTATAGGGCGATAGAAGATCGGTTAAATAGACTGGAGCTAAGCCGTTTAGGGCTTTATAAGTCAGTAGCAATACCTTGTAATTAATACGGGACTTTATAGGTAACCAATGTAGTGATGATAAAATCGGTGTTATATGATCATATTTTCTTGATCTAGTTAGAACTCTAGCGGCAGCATTTTGGACTAACTGTAGCTTGTTTATTGAGGACGCAGGACAACCAGCTAATAAAGCATTACAGTAATCTAGTCTCGAGGTCATGAATGCATGAACTAACTTTTCTGCGTCAGAAACTGATAGCATATTACGTAGCTTAGCAATGTTTCTAAGGTGGAAAAAGGCTGTTTTTGTAACATATGAAATATGATTTTCAAAAGACAGGTTGCAGTCAAGTATAACACCCAGGTCTTTTACTGTAGAGGAAAAAGTAACAGGACATCCTACTATGTTAAAGTTGTATTGTGAGAGATAGCAACAGCAACAGCATAGCAACAAACCAGAACAGCCACCTAGCAACAGCATAGCAACAGCAACAGCATAGCAACCAACCAGAACACCCTAGCAACCACCTAGCAACAGCATAGCAACAGCATAGCAACCAACCAGAACACCCTAGCAACCACCTAGCAACAGCATAGCAACCAACCAGAACACCCTAGCAAGCACCTAGCAACTACCTAGCAACAGTATAGCAACAGCAAAAGCATAGCAACCAACCAGAACACCCTAGCAAGCACCTAGCAACCACCTAGCAACAGCATAGCAACAGCAACAGCATAGCAACAAACCAGAACAGCCACCTAGCAACAGCATAGCAACAGCAACAGCATAGCAACCAACCAGAACACCCTAGCAACCACCTAGCAACAGCATAGCAACAGCATAGCAACCAACCAGAACACCCTAGCAACCACCTAGCAACAGCATAGCAACCAACCAGAACACCCTAGCAAGCACCTAGCAACCACCTAGCAACAGTATAGCAACAGCAAAAGCATAGCAACCAACCAGAACACCCTAGCAACCACCTAGCAACAGCATAGCAACAGCAACCGCATAGCAACCAACCAGAACACCATAGCAATTGCATAGCAACAGCATAGCATCCAACCAGAACACCCTAGCAACCACCTAGCAACAGCATAGCAACAGCAAAAGCATAGCAACCAACCAGAACACGCTAGCAACAGCATAGCAACAGCATAGCAACAGCAAAAGCATAGCAACACAGCAGCATAGCAACAGCAACAGAATAGCAACCAACCAGAACACCCTAGCAAGCATCTAGCAACAGCATAGCAACAGCATAGCAACCAACCAGAACACCCTAGCAACCACCTAGCAACAGCATAGCAACAGCAACAGCATAGCAACCAACCAGAACACCACACCAACCACCAAGCAACAGCATAGCAACAGCATAGCAACCAACCAGAACACCCTAGCAACCACCTAGCAACCATCTAGCAACCACCTAGCAACAGCATAGCAACAGCATAGCAAAAAACCAGAACAACCACCTAGCAACAGCATAGCAACAGCAACAGCATAGCAACCAACCAGAACACCCTAGCAACCACCTAGCAACCACCTAGCAACAGCATAGCAACAGCAACAGCATAGCAAAAAAACAGAACAACCACCTAGCAACAGCATAGCAACAGCAACAGCATAGCAACCAACCAGAACACCCTAGCAACCACCTAGCAACAGCATAGCAACAGCAACAGCATAGCAACCAACCAGAACACCCTAGCAACCACCTAGCAACAGCATAGCAACCAACCAGAACACCCTAGCAAGCACCTAGCAACAGCATAGCAACAGCATAGCAACCAACCAGAACACCCTAGCAAGCACATAGCAACCACCTAGCAACAGCATAGCAACAGCAACAGCAACCGCATAGCAACCAACCAGAACACGCTAGCAACCAAATAGAAACAGCATAGCAACAGCAAAAGCATAGCAACACAGCAGCATAGCAACAGCAACAGAATAGCAACCAACCAGAACACCCTAGCAACCACCTAGCAACCACCTAGCAACAGCATAGCAACCAACCAGAACACCTTAGCAAGCACATAGCAACCACCTAGCAACAGCATAGCAACAGCATAGCAACAGCATAGCAACCAACCAGAACACGCTAGCAACCAAATAGCAACAGCATAGCAACAGCAAAAGCATAGCAACACAGCAGCATAGCAACAGCAACAGAATAACAACCAACCAGAACACCCTAGCAACCACCTAGCAACCACCTAGCAACAGCATAGCAACCAACCAGAACAACCACCTAGCAACAGCATAGCAACAGCATAGCAACCAACTAGAACACCCTAGCAACCACCTAGCAACCACCTAGCAACAGCATAGCAACAGCAACAGCATAGCAAAAAACCAGAACAACCACCTAGCAACAGCATAGCAACAGCAACAGCATAGCAACCAACCAGAACACCCTAGCAACCACCTAGCAACAGCATAGCAACAGCAACAGCATAGCAACAAACCAGAACACCCTAGCAACCACCTAGCAACAGCATAGCAACCAACCAGAACACCCTAGCAAGCACCTAGCAACAGCATAGCAACAGCAACAGCATAGCAACAAACCAGAACACCCTAGCACCCACCTAGCAACAGCATAGCAACAGCATAGCAACCAACCAGAACACCCTAGCAAGCACATAGCAACCACCTAGCAACAGCATAGCAACATACAGCATACATTACCAAAATCCAGCTCCTGAAAGGTGATCCGCTGTGTGCTATTTAATAAGAGAAACACAAAAAAGGCGATGATGCGTTTACTTAACCAGTGATAAAAGCAACAAAGCCGTGATTACTCAGAACACAAGGCCAGCTCTGTGCTTTCCGTAAAAAACCAGAAGGAGGATGTCCTCCCTCTCCACGGACTCGCCTGATTCAATACTGAACTCAAGACATCATAGTTCCAGAACACCCTAGCAAGATCATATCAACCAACCAGACAGCAACAGCATATCAACCAACCAGAACACCCTAGCAAGCACCTAGCAACAGCATAGCAACAGCAACAGCATAGCAACAAACCAGAACACCCTAGCACCCACCTAGCAACCACCTAGCAACAGCATAGCAACCAACCAGAACACCCTAGCAACCACCTAGCAACAGCAAAGCAACAGCAACAGAATAGCAACCAACCAGAACACCCTAGCAAGCACCTAGCAACAGCATAGCAACAGCAACAGCATAGCAACAAACCAGAACACCCTAGCACCCACCTAGCAACCACCTAGCAACAGCATAGCAACAGCATAGCAACAAACCAGAACACCCTAGCAACCACCTAGCAACAGCATAGCAACAGCATAGCAACCAACCAGAACTGTTGCTATGCTGTTGCTATGCTGTTGCTGTTGCTATGCTGTTGCTATGGTGTTCTGGTTGGTTGGTTGCTATGCTGTTGCAGTTGCTATGCTATGCTGCCAACCAGAACCAGGGTGTTCTGGTTGGTTGCTATGCTGTTGCTGTTGCTATGCTGTTGATAGTTGCTTGCTAGGGTGTTCTGGTTGGTTGCTATGCTGTTGCAGTTGCTATGCTGTTGCTAGGTGGTTGCTAGGGTGTTCTGGTTGGTTGATATGCTGTTGCTGTTGCTATGCTTTTGCTAGGTGCTTGCTAGGGTGTTCTGGTTGGTTGCTATTCTGTTGCTGTTGCTATGCTGTTGCTAGGTGGTTGCTATGTGCTTGCTAGGGTGTTCTGGTTGGTTGCTATGCTGTTGCTATGCTGTTGCTAGGTGGGTGCTAGGGTGTTCTGGTTTGTTGCTATGCTGTTGCTGTTGCTATGCTATGCAACCACCTAGCAACAGCATAGCAACAGCAACAACATAGCAACAAACCAGAACACGCTAGCAACCCCCTAGCAACAGCAACAGCATAGCAACCAACCAGAACACGGCTTAAAATACGCTTATTCTATTCTGTGTGTGGATGGAGCTTAAACAGCGTCAATTTGATAAATATTAGAACCTCAGTGTGTCATAAAAATGGGGGGAACAGAATCCGACGGCAAAAAAAAAAAACAGCTGTCGGAATCCGTTCCCCCACTCCCATTATGAGAGGTGTCGATGTAATGGCTTAAAAAATGCTGATTTTATTTTTGTGTGTGGATGGAGCATCAGTTTTTATATTTTGTTTTGCCTTTTATTATGATATGACAGTATAGCATCAAAAAAGTTTGACGAACCGGGACTTGAACTCGGGTCGCCCAAAGCTAAAAAAAAAAGACATTGTCAGGGAACTGACCACTAGGCTATTGGGGAGAGTAATTTTCCATAATTTGATAAATCTTAGAACCTTATTGTGTAATAAACACAGGGGGAACAGAATCCGACGGCAAATAGTTCAGCTGTCGAAATCCGTTCCCCCACCCCAATGATGAGAGATGTTGATGTATCGGCTTAAAATACGCTTATTCTATTCTGTGTGTGGATGGAGCTTAAACAGCGTCAATTTGATAAATATTAGAACCTCAGTGTGTCAGAAAAATAGGGGGAACAGAATCCGACGGCAAAAAAAAAGCTAAAAAACAGACATTGCCAGGGAACTGCCCACTAGGCTATTGGGGAGAGTAATTTTCCATAATTTGATAAATCTTAGAACCTTATTGTGTAATAAACACAGGGGGAACAGAATCCGACGGCAAATAGTTCAGCTGTCGAAATCCGTTCCCCCACCCCAATGATGAGAGATGTTGATGTATCGGCTTAAAATACGCTTATTCTATTCTGTGTGTGGATGGAGCTTAAACAACGTCAATTTGATAAATATTAGAACCTCAGTGTGTCAGAAAAATGGGGGGAACAGAATCCGACGGCAAAAAAAAAAAAACAGCTGTCGGAATCCGTTCCCCCACTCTGAGCAAGGATTTCGCAGAAACGTGTGATTTGCAACATTTGAAGAGGCTGACAGGCTCTGTAAGAACATACCTCACAATGGGGTAAAAGTTACACCCCTGGGGGGCAGGAGCGTCCCAAAGATGCCCCATTGACTTACTATGGGGAAGGAATGTCCCGTGAAACACGCATGCTTTTCCTACTATGGTCAATTGCATAGGGATATTGTATTGAACGTAGCTCTGGATCACAGTGTCATAGAGACAAGGGGGCGGGCTCATTTTACTCAGACGACCAATCAGTCTCTCAGGATCATTGTGAAGCTATCAAGCCACGCCCTAGCAACCATTTAGAGCACCTTAGCAACAAGTCCCATAGACTTCCATTGAAAGAGATCAAAGGGATATCTCTGGACCGAATTGTCATAGAAACATGGGGGTGGTCTCAGTTGACTCGGGGAAGCAAACAGCCAATCATGAATCACCTCAACACTTCCTAGCCCCTCCCTAGCAACCATTGTCGAGCACCTTAGCAACCAAAATCCAAAGAGGGATATCTTCCATTCTGAATGTCACAGAGGCATGGGAGTTGGTTTATATCATTCATAGTGACAAGAAGCCTTTGCAGTTTCATCATTGGCAGCTGCCAAGCAACTCCATAGCAACCAAACAGAGTACCCTAGCAACCATTTTACAAGACCTATTTCTCTGCATCAGAACATCATAAAGAGATGGGGTTAAGACAAGTTTGACTCAGGGCAGCAAACAGCCATTCATGAGACACCACAACACTTGCTAGCCCTGCCCTAGCAACCATTGTCAAGCACCTTAGCAACCAAAATCCATAGAGGGATATCTTTCATTCTGAATGTCACAGAGGAATGGGAGTTGGTTTATATCATTCATACTGACAAGCAGCCTTTAGAGTTTCATGATTGGCAGCTGCCAAGCCACTCCCTAGCAACCAAACAAAGTACCTTAGCAACCATTTTCCAAGACCTATTTCTCTGCATCAGAACATCGTATAGAGATGGGGGTTGGCTCTTTTGACTCATGCTAGCAAAGAGGAATTCCAACATGCTACACATGCTAGCTGTGTATAGCTACATGCTAATAGCGATTAGGTAAGTGCTAATCATGGCAAGAAAATGCTAAGGTCTCCAATAGTAATCATCTGTGACAACTACCAACCACTTAATAACACCATAGTAACCACCCATAATACCTTAGCAACCACCCTGAACACCCTAGCAACTGCCTAGCAACTCCCTAGCAACCACCCAGAACACCCTAGCAACTGCCTAGCAACGCCCTAGCAACCACCAAGAATACCCTAGCAACACCCTAGCAACCACCAAGAATACCCTAGCAACCGCCTAGCAACGCCCTAGCAACCACCCAGAATACCCTAGCGTTGTTCTGGTTGGTTGCTATGCTTTTGCTGTTGCTATGCTGTTGCTAGGTGGTTGCTAGCGTGTTCTGGTTGGTTGCTATGCTGTTGCTGTTGCTATGCTGTTGCTAGGTAGTTGCTAGGGTGTTCTGGTTGGTTGCTATGCTGTTGCTGTTGCTATGCTGTTGCTAGGTGGTTGCTAGGGTGTTCTGGTTGGTTGCTATGCTGTTGCTGTTGCTATGCTGTTGCTAGGTGGTTGCTAGGGTGTTCTGGTTGGTTGCTATGCTGTTGCTGTTGCTATGCTGTTGCTAGGTGGTTGCTAGGGTGTTCTGGTTGGTTGCTATGCTTTTGCTGTTGCTATGCTGTTGCTAGGTGGTTGCTAGCGTGTTCTGGTTGGTTACTATGCTGTTGCTGTTGCTATGCTGTTGCTAGGTAGTGTCACGGGGTGAAGAATCACCCGACAAGGCAGGTTTAGTGCAAAGGCCCCGGAGGGTGGATTTTATTTACAGTGAAATAAAAGGTGCAGGAAGACGGTGATCCGGTGCGTGATGGCTGGTGCTCCAAGTGCTCTTCAGTGTTTAATCCAAACGAAAGTGGGTGTCCAAACGTGCTCCAAAAGTGATGGGCTGTCGGTCACTCGCTGCTTTCTGGAGGAAAACGAGAGAAAGGTTAGACCAGCAATTCATTCAGCTCGAGACCAGAGTCTGTCTGTCTGCTCAGCGCGTGCTGCTTTTGTAGCAGTTAATTAATGAGCTGCAGCTGTGACCGATCAGCCCGCTGTGAGGATGTGCAGGTGTTCGGTGTTTGTTACCAGGGCGACGCTGATTTCCTTGAGGACGCTCGTCACATACCCCCCCCCCAAGCGTCGTTCTGGTCCTGTGAACGTATGGAGATAGTAGGGGTGAAATAAGGGGAGGGTGGGGAATGACCCCTGACAGACCTGCATAAGCTGTCCATATCCGTGAGAGGCCATCAGCGTTCGCGTTGGCGGCCCCGGCCCGATGTCGTACCTCGAAGTGGAAGTCCTGGAGCGCTAGGAACAAGCGAGTCACCCTGGCGTTGGTGTCCTTGGCGCGGGCCATCCACTGGAGAGGCGCATGGTCGGTGACCAGGGTGAACTTGCGGCCTAGGAGGTAGTACCGGAGCTCCAGGACTGCCCAATTGATGGCCAGGGCCTCCCTCTCGACGGCGGCGTACTTCCTCTCGGCCGGGGACAGCTTCCTGCTGATGTAGATGATCGGATGCTCCTCACCTTCCTGGACCTGGGACAGGACGGCTCCCAGTCCCGTGTCGGAGGCATCCGTCTGCAGCAGGAAGGGGCAGCTAAAGTCTGGAGCGCGGAGTACCGGTGACGACGTCAGTGCTTCTTTGACCCGGGCGAAGGCCTCCTCCACCTCTGGGGTCCAGCATACTTTCTCCGGCTGCCCCTTCCTGGTCAGGTCTGTCAGAGGGGCGGCTAAAGAGGAGAAGTTGGGGATAAAACACCGGTAATACCCTGCCAACCCCAAGAAAGCTCGTACCTGGGTCTTTGTCTGGGGTCTCGGGGCGGAGTGGATGGCCTCTACTTTCTTTTCCTGGGGTTGTATCAGGCCCCGTCCGACACGGAAACCCAGGTACTTGGCTTCAGAGAGAGCTAGATGACATTTTCGGGGGTTGGCGGTGAGTCCAGCCCGCCGGAGCTCCGAAAGCACCCTCCGCAGGCGCTCCAGATGTTCTCCCCATGCCTCGGAGTGGATCACGACGTCATCGATGTAGGCGGCTGCGTAGGCTTGGTGGGGCCGCAGGATGATGTCCATCATTCTTTGGAAGGTTGCGGGGGCCCCGTGCAGGCCGAAGGGAAGGGTCCGGTATTGCCAGTGGCCACTGGGGGTTGAGAAAGCAGTTTTGGGTTTAGCATTTTCAGAGAGTGGTACCTGCCAATAGCCTTTGGTGAGGTCCAAGGTGCTGATGTACCGGGCCCTTCCCAAACGGTCCAGCAGCTCATCGACCCGAGGCATGGGGTACCCGTCGAATTCGGAGACTTCGTTCAGGCGGCGGAAGTCGTTGCAGAAGCGGAGGGTGCCATCCGGCTTTGGAACCATTACGATGGGGCTGGACCACGGGCTCCGGGATGGTTCTATTACCCCCAACTTTAGCATTTGTTGGATTTCCTCCTCAATAGCCTGCCGACGAGCTTCCGGGACACGGTAGGGCCGTTGCCGGACGACGACTCCTGGGGGTGTCCTGACGTCGTGCTGGACTACATTGGTCTGCCCGGGCTGGGTAGAGAACACATCCTGGAACTGACTGACCAGGTGCTGCAGCTCCGCCTTCTGGGCAGCCGAAAGATGGGGGTTGACGTCTACAACCACGGGATCGGTGAGACTGAGGGCCGCCACTTGGTCCCGGGTCCCCACCCACTTCTTTAGGAGGTTAATATGGTAGAGTTGCTCTGTCTGGCGTCGACCAGGTTGCCTTAGACGGTAGGTGACTGGCCCGATTCTTTCTACCACCGTGTATGGACCCTTCCACGAAGCCAGGAACTTGCAGGCAGAGCTGGGGACCAGGACCATGACGCGGTCTCCCGGCTGGAACTCCCGTGGTTGGGCTGCCCGGTCGTAATGGCGTTGCTGGGCTTGTTGGGCTTTGCTGAGGTGTTCCCGGACTAATGGCATCACTCGATCGATTCTCTCTCTCATTTGTCGTACATGCTCGATGACGGTGCGATGAGGGGCAGGCTGCTGCTCCCAAGCTTCCCTGGCGATGTCGAGGAGCCCACGTGGTTGGCGGCCGAACAGGAGCTCAAAGGGGGTGAAGCCAGTTGAGGCCTGGGGTACTTCGCGGATCCCGAAGAGTACGTAGGGAATCATAAGGTCCCAATCCCGCTTATCCTCCGCCGCCACGCGTCTCAGCATCTGCTTCAGGGTCTGGTTGAACCTCTCCACGAGCCCGTCCGTCTGGGGATGATAGACCGTGGTCCTCAACTGCTTCACCCGCAGCAGCCTGCAGAGATCTGCCATTAGCCGGGACATGAACTGTGTTCCCTGGTCAGTCAGTATCTCCGCGGGGATGCCGACTCGGCTGGCCAACAGAAACAGCTCCTGGGCGATGGACTTCGCGGTGGCTTTGCGTAAGGGAACTGCTTCTGGGTACCGGGTGGCATAGTCGACGATCACCAGGATGTGCTCGTGTCCCCGGGCAGACTTTGGCAACGGCCCCACTATGTCCATTCCGATCCGCTCGAAGGGCACCTCGATGATGGGCAGCGGGATGAGCGGGCTGGGGGGAGGAGTCCTGGGCGACGTGACCTGGCAGGTCGGGCAGGCTTGACAAAATCGTTTCACTTCGGCCTCCAGGCCAGGCCAGAGGAAACGGTCACGGATGCGCTGGGTGGTGTTGGCTGCCCCGAGGTGTCCTGCCATGGGGTGGGAATGGGCCAGCTCCAGGATGGTTTCGGTCTTGGCTCGGGGAACCACCAGTAGTTTTTTCTCCTCCCCCCTCCGCTGTGCGACACAGTACAGCAGGCCATTCTCGACGACAAAATGCGGGAGAGGATGGGGCCGTGGGAGGACGTCGTTTCCATCGACCATCCGGACCTGGGACCAACAGTGCTTCAAACGTTCGTCCTCCCGTTGTTCCTTGGCGAATGAGCCCCCTCCCGCAGCCTGTTGGTACACATCAAAGAAAGGATTAGAAGATTGGGAGGGGGACTCACCATCTCTCCCGCTGTCGGAGGCAAGAAGGGCTGGTCTGCGGCGAGGTCCACGCGGCCGCTTCCGTCTTCGACGGTTTCCCTCTGGGCTGGCAGGCTGAGTAGCGGCGGTGAGCAGTCGTTCGAAGCCCGGCCAGTCTCTCCCAAGCAGTACGGCCACCGGCAGGTCCTTCATCAAGCCAGTCTCCACCGGCCAGGTGCCTTGTCGTGACGCTATGGTGATTCTGCGGGCCGGTACTTGGCGAGTGTCTCCGTGTACACAGGTAATCGGCAGAAAACTCTTCTCACCGCCTCGAAGGGGACACACCCGGGACTGGATAAGGGTGACCGCACTGCCTGAGTCCAGTAAGGCCCGAAAACGTCTCCCTTCCACGACCACGTCCGCTTCAGGGGCTCCCGATGGTACACGCTGATGGACGATGCAGCCTGCCAGCCACGCACGCGGTGGTGTTACGGGTTCGGCGCTGGGCATGGGCTCGTCTCGCGGCGGGGAAACCGTCGGCCTGCTGACTGGACGTGAGGTGCCTTCGAGCGGGCGCCGCTCCTGGACCACCCTCCGGGGAAACGGCAACGCTCGATCCCCAGCCTCGCGGTGATGGATGGCATCCGCCAGCTCGATCGCCTCCACTAGTTCCAGAGTGTTGCAGGGATTTCTCATTCCAACCGCTTGACGAATCGGACGGGGAAGAGCGCGGAGGAGGCGATCGACCACCACCCGTTCCGCTACCTGAGCAGCCGAGGGATTTCCTTCTAATAGCCAGTGATGCGCGATGCGGCTGAGTTCAGCGGCTTGGGCACGGGCTGGCACGCGGGACTTGAATTCCCACTCGTGAAACTGTTGGGCGGCACAGATGGATGAGAGGCCGAGTCTCGCCAGGATTTCACGCTTGACTTCATTATAATCTTCGGCGATCTCATGCGGAAGTGAAAAATAAGCCCGTTGGGCTTCTCCAGTTAGAAGAGGTGCCAGCGCGCGTGCCCAATCGTCCTCTGGCCATGCTTCACATCGGGCTGTAGTTTCAAAGACTTGCAGAAAAGCTTCTACATCATCATCAGCCGTCATCTTCGGCAGCAGGCGGGTGGCTTGAGCTCGAGGGTCAGGTAGCGGAACGCGCTGGGCGGCGGAGGCACGGATGGCGGTTAGTTCTTCCTCCGTCCTACCCTGGCGGGTGGCGAGATGTTCTACAATTTGTTGCTGGCGGATGCTCACCTCCGCGAGGCGTTGTAGAACCTCCTCCATGACGGGGATCAAGCGTGCCGCTTTCCGTGTCCTGCAGTGCACAAAGGGGAAAAAAAGAAAAAATTAGGATATTGGGGCGGTGAACTTGCCGGTGATTCCTCACACTCTTGCCCGCATTCTCCACCACTGTCACGGGGTGAAGAATCACCCGACAAGGCAGGTTTAGTGCAAAGGCCCCGGAGGGTGGATTTTATTTACAGTGAAATAAAAGGTGCAGGAAGACGGTGATCCGGTGCGTGATGGCTGGTGCTCCAAGTGCTCTTCAGTGTTTAATCCAAACGAAAGTGGGTGTCCAAACGTGCTCCAAAAGTGATGGGCTGTCGGTCACTCGCTGCTTTCTGGAGGAAAACGAGAGAAAGGTTAGACCAGCAATTCATTCAGCTCGAGACCAGAGTCTGTCTGTCTGCTCAGCGCGTGCTGCTTTTGTAGCAGTTAATTAATGAGCTGCAGCTGTGACCGATCAGCCCGCTGTGAGGATGTGCAGGTGTTCGGTGTTTGTTACCAGGGCGACGCTGATTTCCTTGAGGACGCTCGTCACAGTAGTTGCTAGGGTGTTCTGGTTGGTTGCTATGATGTTGCTGTTGCTATGCTGTTGCTAGGTGGTTGCTAGGTGGTTGCTATGGTGTTCTGGTTGGTTGCTATACTGTTGCTGTTGCTATGCTGTTGCTATGTGGTTGCAAGGGTGTTCTGGTTGGTTGCTATGCTGTTGCTGTTGCTAGGTGGTTGCTAGGGTGTTCTGGTTGGTTGCTATGCTTTTGCTGTTGCTATGCTGTTGCTAGGTGGTTGCTAGGGTGTTCTGGTTGGTTGCTAGCTGTTGCCATTCTGTTGCTATGGTGTTCTGGTTGGTTGCTATGCTGTTGCTATAATGTTGCTAGGTGGTTGCTAGGGTGTTCTGGTTGGTTGCTATGCTTTTGCTGTTGCTATGCTGTTGCTAGGTGGTTGCTAGCGTGTTCTGGTTGGTTGCTATGCTGTTGCTGTTGCTATGCTGTTGCTAGGTGGTTGCTATGGTGTTATGGTTGGTTGCTATGCTGTTGCGGTTGCTATGCTGTTGCAGTTGCTATGCTGTTGCTATGGTGTTCTGGTTGGTTGCTATGCTGTTGCTATGCTGTTGCTTGGTGGTTGCTATGGTGTTCTGGTTGGTTGCTATGCTGTTGCAATTGCTATGCTGTTGCTATGGTGTTCTGGTTGGTTGCTATGCTGTTGCTATGCTGTTGCTATGTGGTTGCAAGGGTGTTCTGGTTGGTTGCTATGCTGTTGCTGTTGCTAGGTGGTTGCTAGGGTGTTCTGGTTGGTTGCTATGCTTTTGCTGTTGCTATGCTGTTGCTAGGTGGTTGCTAGGGTGTTCTGGTTGGTTTGCTAGCTGTTGCCATTCTGTTGCTATGGTGTTCTGGTTGGTTGCTATGCTGTTGCTATAATGTTGCTAGGTGGTTGCTAGGGTGTTCTGGTTGGTTGCTATGCTTTTGCTGTTGCTATGCTGTTGCTAGGTGGTTGCTAGCGTGTTCTGGTTGGTTGCTATGCTGTTGCTGTTGCTATGCTGTTGCTATGGTGTTCTGGTTGGTTGCTATGCTGTTGCTATGCTGTTGCTTGGTGGTTGCTATGGTGTTCTGGTTGGTTGCTATGCTGTTGCAGTTGCTATGCTGTTGCTATGGTGTTCTGGTTGGTTGCTATGCTGTTGCTTGGTGGTTGCTATGGTGTTCTGGTTGGTTGCTATGCTGTTGCTGTTGCTATGCTGTTGCTATGGTGTTCTGGTTGGTTGCTATGCTGTTGCTATGCTGTTGCTTGGTGGTTGCTATGGTGTTCTGGTTGGTTGCTATGCTGTTGCTTTTGCTAGGTGGTTGCTAGGGTGTTCTGGTTGGTTGCTATGCTGTTGCAGTTGCTATGCTGTTGCTATGGTGTTCTGGTTGGTTGCTATGCTGTTGCTATGCTGTTGCTTGGTGGTTGCTATGGTGTTCTGGTTGGTTGCTATGCTGTTGCTTTTGCTAGGTGGTTGCTAGGGTGTTCTGGTTGGTTGCTATGCTGTTGCAGTTGCTATGCTGTTGCTATGGTGTTCTGGTTGGTTGCTATGCTGTTGCTATGCTGTTGCTTGGTGGTTGCTATGGTGTTCTGGTTGGTTGCTATGCTGTTGCAGTTGCTATGCTGTTGCTATGGTGTTCTGGTTGGTTGCTATGCTGTTGCTATGCTGTTGCTTGGTGGTTGCTATGGTGTTCTGGTTGGTTGCTATGCTGTTGCTTTTGCTAGGTGGTTGCTAGGGTGTTCTGGTTGGTTGCTATGCTGTTGCAGTTGCTATGCTGTTGCTATGGTGTTCTGGTTGGTTGCTATGCTGTTGCTGTTGCTATGCTGTTGCTTGGTGGTTGCTATGGTGTTCTGGTTGGTTGCTATGCTGTTGCTTTTGCTAGGTGGTTGCTAGGGTGTTCTGGTTGGTTGCCATGCTGTTGCTGTTGCTATGCTGTTGCTTGGTGGTTGCTATGGTGTTCTGGTTGGTTGCTATGCTGTTGCTGTTGCTAGGTGGTTGCTAGGGTGTTCTGGTTGGTTGCTATGAGGTTGCTGTTGCTAGGCTGTTGCTAGGTGGTTGTTCTGGTTGGTTGCTATGCTGTTGCTTGGTGGTTGCTATGGTGTTCTGGTTGGTTGCTATGCTGTTGCTGTTGCTAGGTGGTTGCTAGGGTGTTCTGGTTGGTTGCTATGCTTTTGCTGTTGCTATGCTGTTGCTAGGTGGTTGCTAGGGTGTTCTGGTTGGTTGCTATGCTGTTGCTAGGTGGTGTTCTGGTTGGTTGCTATGCTGTTGCTGTTGCTATGCTATTGCTAGGTGGTTTCTAGGGTGTTCTGGTTGGTTGCTATGCTGTTGCTGTTGCTATGCTATTGCTAGGTGGTTTCTAGGGTGTTCTGGTTGGTTGCTATGCTGTTGCTATTGCTATGCTGTTGCTAGGTGGTTGCTAGGGTGTTCTGGTTGGTTGCTATGCTGTTGCTGTTGCTATGCTGTTGCTATGCTGTTGCTAGGTGGTTGTTCTGGTTGGTTGCTATGCTGTTGCTGTTGCTAGGTGGTTGCTAGGGTATTCTGGTTGGTTGCTATGCTGTTGCTGTTGCTAGGTGGTTGCTAGGGTATTCTGGTTGGTTGCTATGCTGTTGCTGTTGCTATGCTGTTGCTAGGTGGTTGCTAGGGTGTTCTGGTTGGTTGCTATGCTGTTGCTGTTGCTATGATGTTGCTATGTGTTTGCTAGGGTGTTCTGGTTGGTTGCTATGGTGTTGCTATGCTGTTGCTAGGTGGTTGTTCTGGTTGGTTGCTATGCTGTTGCTGTTGCTAGGTGGTTGCTAGGATGTTCTGGTTGGTTGCTATGCTGTTGCTGTTGCTAGGTGGTTGCTAGGGTTTTCTGGTTGGTTGCTATGTTTTTGCTGTTGCTATGCTGTTGCTAGGTGGTTGCTATGACATTGAGATCGCTGATCGATTGCTCCTGTCTGCCTCGCTGCCTGCTGTGAGTGTGTTTGTTAGCTTCGGTGCTGTAAGCTCCGTCTTAGCCTTGTATTTCTTTGTTTTGAACCATCATTTACTACCATTTCTAGTTGTTTATACTACTACATTTTACACAACATCTCAGATTAAACTGACATCGCTAGCTTCTGTTATTAGTACTACTAGCACAAAACGCTAGTAATTCGCTAGCCTGTTAACGCGCCACCCGTGCGCTCAGCTATTTTTATTTATTTATTTTTCTCTCGCGCGTCCGCGCCTTTGAGTTCATAAAAGCTCAGGTGAGTAAGAATCAGTCAACAAACACGGTGAGTAATGTCTTGTCCTGTTATTGTCACCTGCACTTCATGTCACATGTTTAGCATAGCTTTCTCTGTCGACAATATAGGATTTATATGTGAAAAATGTAAGGAGACAGTTAAACTTTAATTGAGGATAGTAAGAGTGCTAGAGCTTCAGATACTATTTTGGATGCGCCTAGCGTGAACACTTTACATGAGTCGGTTCTGGCTGAAGTGGTGCCTGAGCAGCCGGGCAAATGGGTGACAGTGAGGGATCGCTCTAGTCGCGGATCTAAAAACCACTCTTCCGTTCCGATTACCATAACAAATCGATTTGCCCCGCTCAGTGAAACACCCACTGAGAATGATTGTGCCCTAGTTATTGGCAATTCTATTACACGGAACGTGAAAATAGAGACACCAACCACCATAGTCACATGTTTGCCGGGAGCCAGAGCGCCTGACATCAAAGAAAATTTAAAAGTGCTGGCTAATGCTAATCGTAAATTCTCTAAGATCATTATTCATGTCGGCACTAATGATGTTCGACTCCGCCAGTCGGAGATCACCAAAATTAATATTAAAGAGGTGTGTGAACTTGCAAGTACGATGTCAAGGACTGTAATTTGCTCTGGCCCCCTTCCTGTTCGCAGGAGTGATGAGATAGTTAGTAGATTGTGTTCGCTTAACGGTTGGCTGTCTCGGTGGTGTCCGCAACATAATATAGAATTCATAGACAATTGGAAAAGTTTTTGGGGCAAACCTGACCTGTTGAAAAGAGATGGTATTCATCCCTCCTGGGATGGTGCTGCTCTTCTCTCTAGTAATATGGCTCATAGTCTTAGAGCTCAAACATGACAATCTGGGGCTCAGGTCAGGAAGCAGACAGACTGGCTTAACCGACCGTCTGCTAGCGGCCTCGCGTCACCAAGGTCAGATAAATCCCATCACATAGAGCCTCTTTCACCTAGCTATCATCATATAGAGACTGTGTCTGTTCCCCGAATTTGGAAATCCAAAAAACGTTTTAACCCATCTAAGGTTAAAAATTTAATTGATGTTCAACAAATAAAAAACAGCTATAATACAGATGAGCAAATGCTAAAGCTTGGGTTGCTGAATATTCGATCGCTTACTTCAAAAGCACTCATTGTTAATGATATGATTTCAGATAATAACCTAGATGTGCTGTGTTTGACAGAAACCTGGCTAAAACCAAACGATTACATTACTTTAAATGAATCAACCCCGCAAGATTACTGTTATAAACATGAACCTCGTCTGAAACGCAAAGGGGGTGGTGTTGCTGTAATTTATAGTAATAGTTTCAAAACCACTAAGAAATCAAGTTTCAAATATAATTCTTTTGAAGCATTGGTGCTTAATGTAAAAATATATAGTGTAAACGATAAATCAAGTTTGAGATTTGTGCTGGGTACTGTATACAGGCCACCAGGGCACCATACAGACTTTATCAAAGAATTTGCGGACTTTCTATCAGAATTAATATTGACTGCAGATAAAGTACTAATTGTTGGTGATTTTAATATACACATCGATAATGAAAAAGATGCATTGGGATTGGCATTTAAAGACATTGTAAATTCAATTGGAGTTAGACAACACGTGTCAGGACCTACTCATCGTCGTAATGATACTCTAGATCTAATATTATCACATGGAATAGATGTTGATGCCGTTGAAATTCTGCAGCAGAGCGATGACATCTCAGATCATTATCTAGTCTCGTGTAATTTGCACTTAGCCAAGGCTGCAAAGCCGACTCCGTGTTTCAAATATGTTAGATCTATCACTTCTGCTACTAAAGATTGCTTTATTAATAATCTTCCTGATCAGTTTCATCATCTCAGCATCCCAGATAGCTTAGAAGAACTCGATATTGCAACAGAAACTTTTAACTCTCTCTTTTCCAGCACTTTAGACACAGTTGCTCCGTTGCGCTTAAAGAAGATTAAAGAAAATAGTCCAACGCCGTGGTACAACGAGCACACTCAGGCCCTTAAGAGAGCAGCCAGAAAAATGGAGCGCAACTGGAAGAAAACAAAACTAGAGGTATTTCGCATTTCATGGAAGGAGAGCTCAATTACTTACAGAGAGGCTTTAAAAGCGGCTAGATCTGCTTATTTTTCAACCCTATTAGAAGAAAATAAACATAATCCTAGGTATTTATTTGAAACGGTGGCTAAACTAACGAAAAATAAAGCTTCAAGCCCAGAAGTTTCCAAGCAACACAGCAGTAATGATTTTATGAACTTCTTCACTTATAAGATTGATAATATCAGGGACAAAATTATATCTATGCAACCGTCTACTACAGTATCGCATCAGGCAGTGCATTGTAGCCTCCCTGAGGAAAAATTTGATTCATTCGTTGCTACAGGAGAGGAAGAATTTACTAAACTCATTAAATCATCTAAATCGACAACATGTATGTTAGACCCTATACCAACTAAGCTACTGAAAGAGATGCTTCCAGAGGTCCTAGATCCTCTTCTTAATATCATTAATTCATCTTTGTCTCTAGGATACGTACCAAAAAACTTTAAGCTGGCTATGATTAAACTGCTTGTTAAAAAAACTCAACTTGATCCTACAGAATTAGTCAATTACAGGCCGATCTCGAATCTACCTTTTCTGTCAAAGATATTAGAAAAGGCAGTATCCTCACAACTGTGTTCCTTTCTTGAAAGAAATGATATCTGCGAGGATTTCCAGTCAGGATTTAGACCGTACCATAGTACCGAGACAGCTCTCGTTAGAGTCACAAATGATTTGCTCTTATCATCCGATCGTGGTTGTATCTCGCTATTAGTGTTACTCGATCTTAGTGCTGCGTTTGACACCATTGACCACAACGTTCTTTTAAATAGATTAGAACATTATGTTGGCATTACGGGAAATGCACTAGCATGGTTTAAATCATACTTATCTGACCGTTATCAGTTTGTAGCAGTAAATGATGAGATGTCTCATCGATCACAAGTTCAGTATGGCGTACCACAAGGCTCAGTACTAGGACCGCTGCTGTTCACTCTGTACATGCTACCATTAGGAGATATCATTAGGAAACATGGAATTAGCTTTCACTGTTATGCTGACGATACTCTGTATATTTCTGTATATTTAGTATATAGCTGTATATTTCTTCAAAACCTAACGAAACTTATCAATTCATAAAATTAACGGAATGCATAGCAGATATAAAAAATTGGATGACTCGTAATTTCCTACTTCTAAATTCTGAAAAAACAGAGTTTCTAATTATTGGACAAAAAACTTCCTCCCGTAATAACCTAGAATACTGTCTAACACTTGATGGCTGCTCTGTTAAGTCTTCGTCGTCGGTTAGGAACCTGGGTGTGCTCTTTGATACCAATCTTTCATTTGAAAGTCACGTGTCTAGTATCTGTAAAACTGCATTTTTCCATCTTAAAAATATATCTAAATTACGCCATATGCTCTCATTGACAAATGCGGAACAATTAGTTCATGCGTTCATGACCTCAAGGCTAGATTATTGCAATGCTCTACTGGGTGGTTGCCCTGCACTTTTAATAAACAAACTACAGCTGGTTCAAAACGCAGCAGCTCGAGTTCTTACCAGAACCAGGAAGTATGACCATATTAGCCCGGTTCTGTCAAAAATGCATTGGCTCCCTATTAAACAT
Organism: Squalius cephalus; assembly: GCF_949319135.1. Taxonomy (NCBI): domain Eukaryota; kingdom Metazoa; phylum Chordata; class Actinopteri; order Cypriniformes; family Leuciscidae; genus Squalius; species Squalius cephalus. The sequence continues at coordinate 622,115 of NC_137125.1, read as the reverse complement.
CGCATAAATTTTAAAATATTGCTGATTACTTACAAAGCACTAAATGGTTTAGCTCCGCAGTACTTGAGCGAGCTCTTAACGCATTATAGTCCTTCACGTCTATTGCGATCTCAAAATTCCGGCCAGTTGATAATACCTAGAATATCAAAATCGACTGCTGGCGGTAGATCCTTCTCCTATTTAGCACCAAAACTCTGGAACAGTCTTCCTACCATTGTCCGGGAAGCAGACACACTCTGTCAGTTCAAAGCCAGATTAAAGACACATCTCTTTGACCTAGCATTCACATAATACATTATAGACTTCTATAATTTAATGTTAGGCTGCATAGATTAGGTCAGCCGGAACCGGGAACACTTCCCATAAATCCTGATGTACTCGTTACATCATGAGAAGAATGGCATCTACGCTAATTTTAGTGTCTGTGTTTATCCCGAGGTTTTCCTGCAGCCTGCCGGATCCGGGCCGTATCCAGATCTGACGAAGGACCTTCGCCTGGACCTGATGACAACGCAGTGCTGAAGTGCCAACTAGTCTCTCCCTATGGAGGATCCCTCTACCACTCTACAGATAAGGCGTTGTCGGGAAATTCGTTTCGCGTTCCTACCCCAAAGCAACAAAATAAAATAAAATTCTTTATCAAAATTTATAAGGAAAGACAAGTACTTTGTTTAGGCTTGGCTTGTAGGGAATTCCAAACCTGCGTATTTTCAAACGCACATAACTATAGAACCCACTCTAAATGCGCATGTGAACGCCATCAGCGTTTCTCACAGGTTCGCGTTTAAAGTCTGTGTAGAGGGAATGGTGTCGTCTTAGCGGCCCCTAATTTAATAACAAATGATCGTTGCGACGGAAGCAAATCAATCAAAACTAACTTTAGATGGAAAATAACTTAACTCTGCTATAAAGCCAAAACAATCTCTGTTACCTTAAATTATACGCTTATCTCTGTGAAGCTGCTTTGAAGCAATCTACGTTGTTAAAAGCGCTATATAAATGAAGATGACTTGACTTGACTTGACTTGACTATGGTGTTCTGGTTGGTTGCTATGCTGTTGCAGTTGCTATGCTGTTGCTATGGTGTTCTGGTTGGTTGCTATGCTGTTGCTTGGTGGTTGCTATGGTGTTCTGGTTGGTTGCTATGCTGTTGCTATGCTTTTGCTAGGTGGTTGCTAGGGTGTTCTGGTTGGTTGCTATGCTGTTGCAGTTGCTATGCTGTTGCTATGGTGTTCTGGTTGGTTGCTATGCTGTTGCTGTTGCTATGCTGTTGCTTGGTGGTTGCTATGGTGTTCTGGTTGGTTGCTATGCTGTTGCAGTTGCTATGCTGTTGCTATGGTGTTCTGGTTGGTTGCTATGCTGTTGCTGTTGCTATGCTGTTGCTTGGTGGTTGCTATGGTGTTCTGGTTGGTTGCTATGCTGTTGCTGTTGCTAGGTGGTTGCTAGGGTGTTCTTGTTGGTTGCTATGCTGTTGCTGTTGCTATGCTGTTGCTAGGTGGTTGTTTTGGTTGGTTGCTATGCTGTTGCTGTTGCTAGGTGGTTGCTAGGGTATTCTGGTTGGTTGCTATGCTGTTGCTGTTGCTAGGTGGTTGCTAGGGTATTCTGGTTGGTTGCTATGCTGTTGCTGTTGCTAGGTGGTTGCTAGGGTGTTCTGGTTGGTTGCTATTCTGTTGCTGTTGCTATGCTGTTGCTAGGTGGTTGCTAGGGTGTTCTGGTTGGTTGCTATTCTGTTGCTGTTGCTATGCTGTTGCTAGGTGGTTGCTAGGGTGTTCTGGTTGGTTGCTATGCTGTTGCTGTTGCTATGTGTTTGCTAGGGTGTTCCGGTTTGTTGCTAGGTGATTGCTAGGGTTTTCTGGTTGGTTGCTAGGTGGTTGCTAGGGTGTTCTGGTTGGTTGCTATTCTGTTGCTGTTGCTATGCTGTTGCTGTTGCTATGCTGTTGCTAGGTGGTTGCTAGGGTGTTCTGGTTGGTTGCTATGCTATGCTGTTGCTATTCTGTTGCTAGGTGTTTGCTAGGGTGTTCTGGTTGGTTGCTATGCTGTTGCTGTTGCTATGCTGTTGCTAGGTGGTTGCTAGGGTGTTCTGGTTGGTTGCTATTCTGTTGCTGTTGCTATGCTATGTGGTTGCTAGGGTTTTCTGGTTGGTTGCTATGCTGTTGCTGTTGCAATGCTGTTGTTAGGTGTTTGCTAGGGTGTTCTGGTTGGTTGCTATGCTGTTGCTGTTGCTATGCTGTTGCTAGGTGGTTGCTAGGGTGTTCTGGTTGGTTGCTATGCTGTTGCTGTTGCTATGCTGTTGCTAGGTGTTTGCTAGGGTGTTCCGGTTTGTTGCTAGGTGGTTGCTAGGGTGTTCTGGTTGGTTGCTATGCTGTTGCTGTTGCAATGCTGTTGCTAGGTGTTTGCTAGGGTGTTCTGGTTGGTTGCTATGCTGTTGCTGTTGCTATGCTGTTGCTAGGTGGTTGCTAGGGTGTTCTGGTTGGTTGCTATGCTGTTGCTGTTGCTATGCTGTTGCTAGGTGTTTGCTAGGGTGTTCCGGTTTGTTGCTAGGTGGTTGCTTGGGTGTTCTGGTTGGTTGCTATTCTGTTGCTGTTGCTATGCTGTTGCTAGGTGGTTGCTAGGTTGTTCTGGTTGGTTGCTATGCTGTTGCTGTTGCTATGCTGTTGCTAGGTGGTTGCTAGGGTGTTCCGGTTTGTTGCTAGGTGGTTGCTAGGGTGTTCTGGTTGGTTGCTATTCTGTTGCTGTTGCTATGCTGTTGCTAGGTGGTTGCTAGGGTGTTCTGGTTGGTTGCTATTCTGTTGCTGTTGCTATGCTATGTGGTTGCTAGGGTTTTCTGGTTGGTTGCTATGCTGTTGCTGTTGCAATGCTGTTGTTAGGTGTTTGCTAGGGTGTTCTGGTTGGTTGCTATGCTGTTGCTAGGTGTTTGCTAGGGTGTTCCGGTTGGTTGCTATGCTGTTGCTGTTGCTATGCTGTTGCTAGGTGGTTGCTAGGGTGTTCTGGTTGGTTGCTATGCTGTTGCTGTTGCTATGCTGTTGCTAGGTGGTTGCTAGGGTGTTCCGGTTTGTTGCTAGGTGGTTGCTAGGGTGTTCTGGTTGGTTGCTATTCTGTTGCTGTTGCTATGCTGTTGCTAGGTGGTTGCTAGGGTGTTCTGGTTGGTTGCTATGCTGTTTCTGTTGCTAGGTGGTTGCTAGGGTTTTCTGGTTGGTTGCTATTCTGTTGCTGTTGCTATGCTGTTGCTAGGTGGTTGCTAGGGTGTTCTGGTTGGTTGCTATGCTGTTGCTGTTTCTATGCTGTTGCTAGGTGTTTGCTAGGGTGTTCCGGTTTGTTGCTAAGTGGTTGCTAGGGTTTTCTGGTTGGTTGCTATGCTGTTGCTATGCAATTGCTATGGTGTTCTGGTTGGTTGCTATGCTGTTGCTATGCTGTTGCTAGGTGTTTGCTAGGGTGTTCCGGTTTGTTGCTAGGTGGTTGCTAGGGTTTTCTGGTTGGTTGCTATGCTGTTGCTGTTGCTATGCTGTTGCTAGGTGGTTGCTAGGGTGTTCTGGTTGGTTGCTATGCTGTTGCTGTTGCTATGCTGTTGCTAGGTGTTTGCTAGGGTGTTCCGGTTTGTTGCTAGGTGGTTGCTAGGGTGTTCTGGTTGGTTGCTATGCTGTTGCTGTTGCAATGCTGTTGCTAGGTGTTTGCTAGGGTGTTCTGGTTGGTTGCTATGCTGTTGCTGTTGCTATGCTGTTGCTAGGTGTTTGCTAGGGTGTTCTGGTTGGTTGCTATGCTGTTGCTGTTGCTATGCTGTTGCTAGGTGTTTGCTAGGGTGTTCCGGTTTGTTGCTAGGTGGTTGCTTGGGTGTTCTGGTTGGTTGCTATTCTGTTGCTGTTGCTATGCTGTTGCTAGGTGGTTGCTAGGTTGTTCTGGTTGGTTGCTATGCTGTTGCTGTTGCTATGCTGTTGCTAGGTGGTTGCTAGGGTGTTCCGGTTTGTTGCTAGGTGGTTGCTAGGGTGTTCTGGTTGGTTGCTATTCTGTTGCTGTTGCTATGCTGTTGCTAGGTGGTTGCTAGGGTGTTCTGGTTGGTTGCTATTCTGTTGCTGTTGCTATGCTATGTGGTTGCTAGGGTTTTCTGGTTGGTTGCTATGCTGTTGCTGTTGCAATGCTGTTGTTAGGTGTTTGCTAGGGTGTTCTGGTTGGTTGCTATGCTGTTGCTAGGTGTTTGCTAGGGTGTTCCGGTTGGTTGCTATGCTGTTGCTGTTGCTATGCTGTTGCTAGGTGGTTGCTAGGGTGTTCTGGTTGGTTGCTATGCTGTTGCTGTTGCTATGCTGTTGCTAGGTGGTTGCTAGGGTGTTCCGGTTTGTTGCTAGGTGGTTGCTAGGGTGTTCTGGTTGGTTGCTATTCTGTTGCTGTTGCTATGCTGTTGCTAGGTGGTTGCTAGGGTGTTCTGGTTGGTTGCTATGCTGTTTCTGTTGCTATGCTGTTGCTAGGTGGTTGCTAGGGTGTTCCGGTTTGTTGCTAGGTGGTTGCTAGGGTGTTCTGGTTGGTTGCTATTCTGTTGCTGTTGCTATGCTGTTGCTAGGTGGTTGCTATGGTGTTCTGGTTGGTTGCTATGCTGTTGCTATGCTGTTGCTAGGTGTTTGCTAGGGTGTTCCGGTTTGTTGCTAAGTGGTTGCTAGGGTTTTCTGGTTGGTTGCTATGCTGTTGCTATGCAATTGCTATGGTGTTCTGGTTGGTTGCTATGCTGTTGCTATGCTGTTGCTAGGTGTTTGCTAGGGTGTTCCGGTTTGTTGCTAGGTGGTTGCTAGGGTGTTCTGGTTGGTTGCTATTCTGTTGCTGTTGCTATGCTGTTGCTAGGTGGTTGCTAGGGTGTTCTGGTTGGTTGCTATGCTGTTGCTGTTTCTATGCTGTTGCTAGGTGTTTGCTAGGGTGTTCCGGTTTGTTGCTAAGTGGTTGCTAGGGTTTTCTGGTTGGTTGCTATGCTGTTGCTATGCAATTGCTATGGTGTTCTGGTTGGTTGCTATGCTGTTGCTATGCTGTTGCTAGGTGTTTGCTAGGGTGTTCCGGTTTGTTGCTAGGTGGTTGCTAGGGTTTTCTGGTTGGTTGCTATGCTGTTGCTATGCAATTGCTATGGTGTTTCTGGTTGGTTGCTATTCTGTTGCTGTTGCTATGCTGTTGCTAGGTGGTTGCTAGGTGGGTGCTAGGGTGTTCTGGTTGGTTGCTATTCTGTTGCTGTTGCTATGCTGTTGCTAGGTGGTTGCTAGGTAATTGCTAGGGTGTTCTGGTTGGTTGCTATGCTGTTGCTAGGTGGTTGCTAGTTGGTTGCTAGGGTGTTCTGATTGGTTGCTATGCTGTTGCTGTTGCTATGCTGTTGCTAGGTGGTTGCTAGGGTGTTCTGGTTGGTTGCTATGCTGTTTCTGTTGCTATGCTGTTGCTAGGTGGTTGCTAGGGTGTTCCGGTTTGTTGCTAGGTGGTTGCTAGGGTGTTCTGGTTGGTTGCTATTCTGTTGCTGTTGCTATGCTGTTGCTCGGTGGTTGCTAGGGTGTTCTGGTTGGTTGCTATGCTGTTGCTGTTGCTAGGTGGTTGCTAGGGTGTTCTGGTTTGTTGTTATGCTGTTGCTAGGTGGATGCTAGGGTGTTCCGGTTTGTTGCTAGGTGGTTGCTAGGTTTTTCTGGTTGGTTGCTAGGTGGTTGCTAGGGTGTTCTGGTTGGTTGCTATTCTGTTGCTGTTGCTATGCTGTTGCTAGGTGGTTGCTAGGGTGTTCTGGTTGGTTGCTATTCTGTTGCTGTTGCTATGCTGTTGCTATGTGTTTGCTAGGGTGTTCCGGTTTGTTGCTAGGTGGTTGCTAGGGTTTTCTGGTTGGTTGCTAGGTGGTTGCTAGGGTGTTCTGGTTGGTTGCTATTCTGTTGCTGTTGCTATGCTGTTGCTAGGTGGTTGCTAGGGTGTTCTGGTTGGTTGCTATGCTGTTGCTGTTGCTATGCTGTTACTAGGTGTTTGCTAGGGTGTTCTGGTTGGTTGCTATGCTGTTGCTGTTGCTATGCTGTTGCTAGGTGGTTGCTAGGGTGTTCTGGTTGGTTGCTATGCTTTTGCTGTTGCTATGCTGTTGCTAGGGTGTTCTGGTTGGTTGCTATGCTGTTGCTAGGTGGTGTTCTGGTTGGTTGCTATGCTGTAGCTGTTGCTATGCTATTGCTAGGTTGTTTCTAGGGTGTTCTGGTTGGTTGCTATGCTGTTGCTATGCTGTTGCTTGGTGGTTGCTATGGTGTTCTGGTTGGTTGCTATGCTGTTGCTGTTGCTATGCTGTTGCTATGGTGTTGTGGTTGGTTGCTATGCTATTGCTATGCTGTTGCTTGGTGGTTGCTATGGTGTTCTGGTTGGTTGCTATGCTGTTGCTGTTGCTATGCTGTTGCTAGGTGTTTGCTAGGGTGTTCCGGTTTGTTGCTAGGTGGTTGCTAGGGTGTTCTGGTTGGTTGCTATGCTGTTGCTGTTGCAATGCTGTTGCTAGGTGTTTGCTAGGGTGTTCTGGTTGGTTGCTATGCTGTTGCTAGGTGGTGTTCTGGTTGGTTGCTATGCTTTTGCTGTTGCTATGCTATTGCTAGGTGGTTTCTAGGGTGTTCTGGTTGGTTGCTATGCTTTTGCTGTTGCTATGCTGTTGCTAGGTGGTTGCTAGGGTGTTCTGGTTGGTTGCTATGCTGTTGCTATTGCTATGCTGTTGCTATTGCTATGCTGTTGCTAGGTGGTTGCTAGGGTGTTCTTGTTGGTTGCTATGCTGTTGCTGTTGCTATGCTGTTGCTAGGTGGTTGTTCTGGTTGGTTGCTATGCTGTTGCTGTTGCTAGGTGGTTGCTAGGGTATTCTGGTTGGTTGCTATGCTGTTGCTGTTGCTAGGTGGTTGCTAGCGTGTTCTGGTTTGTTGCTATGCTGTTGCTGTTGCTAGGTGGTTGCTAGCGTGTTCTGGTTGGTTGCTATGCTGTTGCTGTTGCTAGGTGGTTGCTAGGGTGTTCTGGTTGGTTGCTATGCTGTTGCTGTTGCTAGGTGGTTGCTAGGGTTTTCTGGTTGGTTGCTATGCTTTTGCTGTTGCTATGCTGTTGCTAGGTGGTTGTTCTGGTTGGTTGCTATGCTGTTGCTGTTGCTAGGTGGTTGCTAGGGTATTCTGGTTGGTTGCTATGCTGTTGCTGTTGCTAGGTGGTTGCTAGGGTATTCTGGTTGGTTGCTATGCTGTTGCTGTTGCTAGGTGGTTGCTAGCGTGTTCTGGTTTGTTGCTATGCTGTTGCTGTTGCTAGGTGGTTGCTAGGGTATTCTTGTTGGTTGCTATGCTGTTGCTGTTGCTATGCTGTTGCTAGGTGGTTGTTTTGGTTGGTTGCTATGCTGTTGCTGTTGCTAGGTGGTTGCTAGGGTATTCTGGTTGGTTGCTATGCTGTTGCTGTTGCTAGGTGGTTGCTAGGGTATTCTGGTTGGTTGCTATGCTGTTGCTGTTGCTAGGTGGTTGTTAGGGTATTCTGGTTGGTTGCTATGCTGTTGCTGTTGCTAGGTGGTTGCTAGGGTGTTCTGGTTGGTTGCTATGCTTTTGCTGTTGCTATGCTGTTGCTAGGTGGTTGTTCTGGTTGGTTGCTATGCTGTTGCTGTTGCTAGGTGGTTGCTAGGGTATTCTGGTTGGTTGCTATGCTGTTGCTGTTGCTAGGTGGTTGCTAGGGTATTCTGGTTGGTTGCTATGCTGTTGCTGTTGCTAGGTGGTTGCTAAGGTATTCTGGTTGGTTGCTATGCTGTTGCTGTTGCTAGGTGGTTGCTAGGGTATTCTGGTTGGTTGCTATGCTGTTGCTGTTGCTAGGTGGTTGCTAGCGTGTTCTGGTTTGTTGCTATGCTGTTGCTGTTGCTAGGTGGTTGCTAGCGTGTTCTGGTTTGTTGCTATGCTGTTGCTGTTGCTAGGTGGTTGCTAGGGTGTTCTGGTTGGTTGCTATGCTGTTGCTGTTGCTAGGTGGTTGCTAGGGTGTTCTGGTTGGTTGCTATGCTGTTGCTGTTGCTAGGTGGTTGCTAGGGTTTTCTGGTTGGTTGCTATGCTTTTGCTGTTGCTATGCTGTTGCTAGGTGGTTGTTCTGGTTGGTTGCTATGCTGTTGCTGTTGCTAGGTGGTTGCTAGGGTATTCTGGTTGGTTGCTATGCTGTTGCTGTTGCTAGGTGGTTGCTAGGGTATTCTGGTTGGTTGCTATGCTGTTGCTGTTGCTAGGTGGTTGCTAAGGTATTCTGGTTGGTTGCTATGCTGTTGCTGTTGCTAGGTGGTTGCTAGGGTATTCTGGTTGGTTGCTATGCTGTTGCTGTTGCTAGGTGGTTGCTAGCGTGTTCTGGTTTGTTGCTATGCTGTTGCTGTTGCTAGGTGGTTGCTAGCGTGTTCTGGTTTGTTGCTATGCTGTTGCTGTTGCTAGGTGGTTGCTAGGGTGTTCTGGTTGGTTGCTATGCTGTTGCTGTTGCTAGGTGGTTGCTAGCGTGTTCTGGTTTGTTGCTATGCTGTTGCTGTTGCTAGGTGGTTGCTAGGGTGTTCTGGTTGGTTGCTATGCTGTTGCTGTTGCTAGGTGGTTGCTAGGGTGTTCTGGTTGGTTGCTATGCTGTTGCTGTTGCTAGGTGGTTGCTAGGGTTTTCTGGTTGGTTGCTATGCTTTTGCTATTGCTATGCTGTTGCTAGGTGGTTGTTCTGGTTGGTTGCTATGCTGTTGCTGTTGCTAGGTGGTTGCTAGGGTATTCTGGTTGGTTGCTATGCTGTTGCTGTTGCTAGCGTGTTCTGGTTTGTTGCTATGCTGTTGCTGTTGCTAGGTGGTTGCTAGGGTATTCTTGTTGGTTGCTATGCTGTTGCTGTTGCTATGCTGTTGCTAGGTGGTTGTTTTGGTTGGTTGCTATGCTGTTGCTAGGTGGTTGCTAGGGTATTCTGGTTGGTTGCTATGCTGTTGCTGTTGCTAGGTGGTTGCTAGGGTATTCTGGTTGGTTGCTATGCTGTTGCTGTTGCTAGGTGGTTGTTAGGGTATTCTGGTTGGTTGCTATGCTGTTGCTGTTGCTAGGTGGTTGCTAGGGTGTTCTGGTTGGTTGCTATGCTGTTGCTGTTGCTAGGTGGTTGCTAGGGTGTTCTTGTTGGTTGCTATGCTTTTGCTGTTGCTATGCTGTTGCTAAAGTGTTCTGGTTGGTTGCTATGCTGTTGCTGTTGCTATTCTGTTGCTATTTGGTTGCTAGCGTGTTCTGGTTGGTTGCTAAGCTGTTGCTGTTGCTATGCTGCTGTGTTGCTATGCTTTTGCTGTTGCTATGCTGTTGCTATTTGGTTGCTAGCGTGTTCTGGTTGGTTGCTATGCTGTCGCTGTTGCTATGCTGTTGCTAGGTGCTTGCTAGGGTGTTCTGGTTGGTTGCTATGCTGTTGCTAGGTGGTTGCTAGTTGGTTGCTAGGGTGTTCTGATTGGTTGCTATGCTGTTGCTGTTGCTATGCTGTTGCTCGGTGGTTGCTAGGGTGTTCTGGTTGGTTGCTATGCTGTTGCTGTTGCTAGGTGGTTGCTAGGGTGTTCTTGTTGGTTGCTATGCTTTTGCTGTTGCTATGCTGTTGCTAAAGTGTTCTGGTTGGTTGCTATGCTGTTGCTGTTGCTATTCTGTTGCTATTTGGTTGCTAGCGTGTTCTGGTTGGTTGCTAAGCTGTTGCTGTTGCTATGCTGCTGTGTTGCTATGCTTTTGCTGTTGCTATGCTGTTGCTATTTGGTTGCTAGCGTGTTCTGGTTGGTTGCTATGCTGTCGCTGTTGCTATGCTGTTGCTAGGTGCTTGCTAGGGTGTTCTGGTTGGTTGCTATGCTGTTGCTAGGTGGTTGCTAGTTGGTTGCTAGGGTGTTCTGATTGGTTGCTATGCTGTTGCTGTTGCTATGCTGTTGCTCGGTGGTTGCTAGGGTGTTCTGGTTGGTTGCTATGCTGTTGCTGTTGCTAGGTGGTTGCTAGGGTGTTCTGGTTGGTTGCTATTCTGTTGCTGTTGCTATGCTGTTGCTAGGTGGTTGCTAGGGTGTTCTGGTTGGTTGCTATGCTGTTGCTGTTGCTAGGTGGTTGCTAGGGTGTTCTGGTTGGTTGCTATGCTGTTGCTGTTGCTATGCTTTTGCTCGGTGGTTGCTAGGGTGTTCTGGTTGGTTGCTATGCTGTTGCTGTTGCTAGGTGGTTGCTAGGGTGTTCTGGTTGTTTGCTATTCTGTTGCTGTTGCTATGCTGTTGCTAGGTGGTTGCTAGGGTATTCTGGTTGGTTGCTATGCTGTTGCTGTTGCTAGGTGGTTGCTAGGGTGTTCTGGTTGGTTGCTATGCTGTTGCTGTTGCTAGGTGGTTGCTAGGGTTTTCTGGTTGGTTGCTATGCTTTTGCTGTTGCTATGCTGTTGCTAAAGTGTTCTGGTTGGTTGCTATGCTGTTGCTGTTGCTATTCTGTTGCTATTTGGTTGCTAGCGTGTTCTGGTTGGTTGCTATGCTGTTGCTGTTGCTATGTTGCTGTGTTGCTATGCTTTTGCTGTTGCTATGCTGTTGCTATTTGGTTGCTAGCGTGTTCTGGTTGGTTGCTATGCTGTCGCTGTTGCTATGCTGTTGCTAGGTGCTTGCTAGGGTGTTCTGGTTGGTTGCTATGCTGTTGCTAGGTGGTTGCTAGTTGGTTGCTAGGGTGTTCTGATTGGTTGCTATGCTGTTGCTGTTGCTCTGCTGTTGCTCGGTGGTTGCTAGGGTGTTCTGGTTGGTTGCTATGCTGTTGCTGTTGCTATGCTGTTGCTAGGTGGTTGCTAGGGTGTTCTGCTTGGTTGCTATGCTGTTGCTGTTGCTAGGTGGTTGCTAGGGTGTTCTGTTTGGTTGCTATGCTGTTGCAGTTGCTATGCTGTTGCTATGGTGTTCTGGTTGGTTGCTATGCTGTTGCTGTTGATATGCTGTAGCTATGGTGTTCTGGTTGATTGCTATGCTGTTGCTATGCTGTTGCTAGGTGGGTACTAGGGTGTTCTGGTTTGTTGCTATGCTGTTGCTGTTGCTATGCTGTTGCTAGGTGCTTGCTAGGGTGTTCTGGTTGGTTGCTATGCTGTTGCTATGCTGTTGCTAGGTGGTTGCTAGAGTGTTCTGGTTGGTTGCTTTTCTGTTGCTGTTGCTTTGCTGTTGCTAGGTGGTTGCTAGGGTGTTCTGGTTGGTTGCTATGCTGTTGCTATGCTGTTGCTAGATGCTTGCTAGGGTGTTCTGGTTGGTTGCTATGCTGTTGCTAGGTGGTTGCTAGGGTGTTCTGTTTGGTTGCTATGCTGTTGCAGTTGCTATGCTGTTGCTATGGTGTTCTGGTTGGTTGCTATGCTGTTGCTGTTGATATGCTGTAGCTATGGTGTTCTGGTTGATTGCTATGCTGTTGCTATGCTGTTGCTATGGTGTTCTGGTTGGTTGCTATGCTGTTGCAGTTGCTATGCTGTTGCTATGGTGTTCTGGTTGGTTGCTATGCTGTTGCTGTTGCTAGGTGGTTGCTATGGTGTTCTGGTTGGTTGCTATTCTGTTGCTGTTGCTTTGCTGTTGCTAGTTGGTTGCTAGGGTGTTCTGGTTGGTTGCTATGCTGTTGCTAGGTGGTTGCTAGGTGCTTGCTAGGGTGTTCTGGTTGGTTGCTATGCTGTTGCTAGGTGGTTGCTAGAGTGTTCTGGTTGGTTGCTATTCTGTTGCTGTTGCTTTGCTGTTGCTAGGTGGTTGCTAGGGTGTTCTGGTTGGTTGCAGGGCTCTACACTTACTTTTTGAACAAGGAGCACTGGTGCGCCTAAATAAAAAAATTTAGGAGCACAGACAAATATTTGGGGGCACAGTCATTTTTGTTGTATAAGTTTATCATTATAGTTTTATTATTAGAATTATTCAACAATTAAATTTACAATGCTCATTGTAAGGTTAAGAACATCAATTTTCATTTAATTCTAATTTATCGTCATGTAGATTTCATTTATCATTGTATGTAGGCCCTATGTATGTTTCACATTTTATCTGAAATGAAGATCATGTCTGAGTCACTTGGCCAAGCTTTGTAGCCTGGTCGCCTTGACCTCTTTCCAGCAGACAGCCAATTTTCAGCACATTTTGTAGGATCAAACAGTTCCAGGGAGGGCCCCTCTGTGCTGATCCGAATTAGTAGGGCCCTATAAAATCCGTTTTATTTTTTCCCAAATTCCGTTTTATTTTTTCCCAAATTCCGTTTTTTCCGTTTTAATTTTTGGGAATTCAGTTTTTTCCGTTTTAATTTTTGCAAATTCCGTTTTTTCCGTTTTAATTTTTGCAAATTCCGTTTTTTCCGTTTTAATTTTTGGGAATTCAGTTTTTTTTTTTTTTACCCTTTACTGTAATTTTAGTCGTAAAAAGAGTGTTTTTAATGTTAATGATTAAAATGTACACAAATAAAATAGGAATGACCCTAAATGTGAATGACCCTAATAAATGGTTTGTTTACATTAGTGAATGTATTAGGCTAACTAACATGAACCACGAGCAATACATTTGTTACTGTATTTATTAATCTTTGTTAATCTTAGTTAACCCTAACCCTGTATTTTTAATGTTACTTCACACAGTGCATTAAGCTAACTAATGTTAACAAATACAACTTTTCATTTAAATAATGTAGGCTACTAAATGGTGAAATTAACATTAATAAAGATTAATAAAGATTAATAAATGCTGTAGAAGTGCAGTTTATTAATAGTTAATGTTAACTGATCTAGTTAACTAGAGTTTAATAAATGGAACCTTATTGTAAAGTGTTACCGATTTTGTTATACACCGAACCGATTCAGTGTTGGACAGATCAGTTGTTTTAACCATTCATTAAAGTGAATCGGTTCAAAGGAGTCATTAGTTCGCGAACCAGACGTATCATTAGCAGACTTGTACGCGTTGTGTGATTATTCCGGCAGTTTTAGGACATCGCACAAGATTTGTCAACACAGAAAACATTTCATCATTGGATAGGTTTTGTTTAGTTTATTGAAAGTGTTTTTATGTCAGCTGAATGGGCGGAACGCTTTTTCAGAGAAGAAAAAGTTTTTTTTTTTTTTTTTTTTTTCACAATTCACACACAGCGGTAGCCAAATATCCGAATGCTCCACGTGAAACCTCGTTCTTCCGATCTTTTACCATTGTGTCAATTCTCAATTGATTTAGATTAGTAAGCGCGAGGGAGTGAGAGAGAGCAAGACAGTTTGAAGACGCGCGCGCTACCGGGCCTCTCTCTCTGCTCGTTCTTTCAGTAATATGCGATTTTCCTCAGACATACGTTTTTCTCCCACACAAAAACAGAATTTTATTCCAAATATGTAAAATTCTGCGTTGGCACTAGATTCCGCGTTAATTTGCCAATTCCACGATTCCGTCCGTGATCGCGGAAATTATAGGGCCCTAAAATAGTTCGTGTGTGGGCAGTGCACTGTAGTTTTTTTTATGAGGCTACAGACTAGCTACTGAAGATTTAAGCCTAAATAACTGATCTCCCGGTAATATAGTGTCCTACTCTGCCCCTCCTCATGATGATGTATTTGCAGCTGTTTCTATAGAAAAATGCTGTGTCACTCGCACGAGTGCGCCCAAATATTTTTTCACGTTCGCACGCCGAAATATTTACTCGCATGTGCGAGTGAAATGGGCCCTGGGTTGCTATGCTGTTGCTATGCTGTTGCTAGATGCTTGCTAGGGTGTTCTGGTTGGTTGCTATGCTGTTGCTATGCTGTTGCTAGGTGGTTGCTAGAGTGTTCTGGTTGGTTGCTATTCTGTTGCTGTTGCTTTGCTGTTGCTAGGTGGTTGCTAGGGTGTTCTGGTTGGTTGCTATGCTGTTGCTGTTGATATGCTGTAGCTATGGTGGTTAGGTGCTAGGTGGTTGCTAGGTGGTTGCTAGGGTGTTCTGGTTGGTTGCTATTCTGTTGCTGTTGCTATGCTGTTGCTAGGTGGTTGCTAGGTGGGTGCTATGGTAAAATGCTGTGTCACTCGCACGAGTGCGCCCAAATATTTTTTCATGTTCGCACGCCGAAATATTTACTCGCATGTGCGAGTGAAATGGGCGCACTGTAGAGCCCTGGGTTGCTATGCTGTTACTATGCTGTTGCTAGATGCTTGCTAGGGTGTTCTGGTTGGTTGCTATGCTGTTGCTATGCTGTTGCTAGGTGGTTGCTAGAGTGTTCTGGTTGGTTGCTATTCTGTTGCTGTTGCTTTGCTGTTGCTAGGTGGTTGCTAGGGTGTTCTGGTTGGTTGCTATGCTGTTGCTGTTGATATGCTGTAGCTATGGTGGTTAGGTGCTAGGTGGTTGCTAGGTGGTTGCTAGGGTGTTCTGGTTGGTTGCTATTCTGTTGCTGTTGCTATGCTGTTGCTAGGTGGTTGCTAGGTGGGTGCTATGGTATTCTGGTTGGTTGCTATTCTGTAGCTGTTGCTATGCTGTTGCTAGGTGGTTGCTAGGTGCTTGCTAGGGTGTTCTGGTTGGTTGCTATGCTGTTGCTGTTGCTAGGTGGGTGCTAGGGTGTTCTGGTTTGTTGCTATGCTGTTGCTGTTGCTAGGTGGGTGCTAGGGTGTTCTGGTTTGTTGCTATGCTGTTGCTTTTGCTAGGTGGTTGCTAGGGTGTTCTGGTTTGTTGCTATGCTGTTGCTGTTGCTATGCTGTTGCTAGGTGCTTGCTAGGGTGTTCTGGTTTGTTGCTATGCTGTTGCTGTTGCTATGCTGTTGCTAGGTGGTTGCTAGGGTGTTCTGGTTGGTTGCTATGCTGTTGCTGTTGCTATGCAATTGCTATGGTGTTCTGGTTGGTTGCTATGCTGTTGCTGTTGCTAGGTGGTTTCTAGGGTGTTCTGGTTGGTTGCTATGCTGTTGCTATGCTGTTGCTAGGTGGTTGCTAGGGTGTTCTGGTTGGTTGCTATGCTGTTGCTATGCTGTTGCTAGGTGGTTGCTAGGGTGTTTTCTGGTTGGTTGCTATTCTGTTGCTGTTGCTTTGCTGTTGCTAGGTGGTTGCTAGGGTGTTCTGGTTGGTTGCTATGCTGTTGCTATGCTGTTGCTAGGTGGTTGCTAGGGTGTTCTGGTTGGTTGCTATTCTGTTGCTGTTGCTTTGCTGTTGCTAGGTGGTTGCTAGGGTGTTCTGGTTGGTTGCTATGCTGTTGCTATGCTGTTGCTAGGTGGTTGCTAGGGTGTTCTGGTTGGTTGCTATTCTGTTGCTGTTGCTTTGCTGTTGCTAGGTGGTTGCTAGGGTGTTCTGGTTGGTTGCTATGCTGTTGCTATGCTGTTGCTAGGTGGGTGCTAGGGTGTTCTGGTTTGTTGCTATGCTGTTGCTATTGCTATGCTGTTGCTAGGTGGTTGCTAGGGTGTTCTGGTTGGTTGCTATGCTGTTGCTATGCTGTTGCTAGGTGGGTGCTAGGGTGTTCTGGTTTGTTGCTATGCTGTTGCTGTTGCTAGGTGGTTGCTAGGGTGTTCTGGTTGGTTGCTATGCTGTTGCTATGCTGTTGCTAGGTGGTTGCTAGGGTGTTCTGGTTGGTTGCTATGCTGTTGCTATGCTGTTGCTGTTGCTAAGTGGTTGCTAGGGTGTTCTGGTTGGTTGCTATTCTGTTGCTGTTGATTTGCTGTTGCTAGGTGGTTGCTAGGGTGTTCTGGTTGGTTGCTATGCTGTTGCTATGCTGTTGCTAGGTGGGTACTAAGGTGTTCTGGTTTGTTGCTATGCTGTTGCTATTGCTATGCTGTTGCTAGGTGGTTGCTAGGGTGTTCTGGTTTGTTGCTATGCTGTTGCTGTTGCTAGGTGGTTGCTAGGGTGTTCTGGTTTGTTGCTATGCTGTTGCTGTTGCTAGGTGGTTGCTAGGGTGTTCTGGTTGGTTGCTATGCTGTTGCTATTGCTATGCTGTTGCTAGGTGGTTGCTAGCGTGTTCTGGTTTGTTGCTATGCTGTTGCTGTTGCTAGGTGGTTGCTAGGGTGTTCTGGTTGGTTGCTATGCTGTTGCTGTTGCTAGGTGGTTGCTAGCGTGTTCTGGTTTGTTGCTATGCTGTTGCTGTTGCTAGGTGGTTGCTAGGGTGTTCTGGTTGGTTGCTATGCTGTTGCTGTTGCTAGGTGGTTGCTAGGGTGTTCTGGTTGGTTGCTATGCTGTTGCTGTTGCTAGGTGGTTGCTAGGGTTTTCTGGTTGGTTGCTATGCTTTTGCTATTGCTATGCTGTTGCTAGGTGGTTGTTCTGGTTGGTTGCTATGCTGTTGCTGTTGCTAGGTGGTTGCTAGGGTATTCTGGTTGGTTGCTATGCTGTTGCTGTTGCTAGGTGGTTGCTAGCGTGTTCTGGTTTGTTGCTATGCTGTTGCTGTTGCTAGGTGGTTGCTAGGGTATTCTTGTTGGTTGCTATGCTGTTGCTGTTGCTATGCTGTTGCTAGGTGGTTGTTTTGGTTGGTTGCTATGCTGTTGCTGTTGCTAGGTGGTTGCTAGGGTATTCTGGTTGGTTGCTATGCTGTTGCTGTTGCTAGGTGGTTGCTAGGGTATTCTGGTTGGTTGCTATGCTGTTGCTGTTGCTAGGTGGTTGTTAGGGTATTCTGGTTGGTTGCTATGCTGTTGCTGTTGCTAGGTGGTTGCTAGGGTGTTCTGGTTGGTTGCTATGCTGTTGCTGTTGCTAGGTGGTTGCTAGGGTGTTCTTGTTGGTTGCTATGCTTTTGCTGTTGCTATGCTGTTGCTAAAGTGTTCTGGTTGGTTGCTATGCTGTTGCTGTTGCTATTCTGTTGCTATTTGGTTGCTAGCGTGTTCTGGTTGGTTGCTAAGCTGTTGCTGTTGCTATGCTGCTGTGTTGCTATGCTTTTGCTGTTGCTATGCTGTTGCTATTTGGTTGCTAGCGTGTTCTGGTTGGTTGCTATGCTGTCGCTGTTGCTATGCTGTTGCTAGGTGCTTGCTAGGGTGTTCTGGTTGGTTGCTATGCTGTTGCTAGGTGGTTGCTAGTTGGTTGCTAGGGTGTTCTGATTGGTTGCTATGCTGTTGCTGTTGCTATGCTGTTGCTCGGTGGTTGCTAGGGTGTTCTGGTTGGTTGCTATGCTGTTGCTGTTGCTAGGTGGTTGCTAGGGTGTTCTTGTTGGTTGCTATGCTTTTGCTGTTGCTATGCTGTTGCTAAAGTGTTCTGGTTGGTTGCTATGCTGTTGCTGTTGCTATTCTGTTGCTATTTGGTTGCTAGCGTGTTCTGGTTGGTTGCTAAGCTGTTGCTGTTGCTATGCTGCTGTGTTGCTATGCTTTTGCTGTTGCTATGCTGTTGCTATTTGGTTGCTAGCGTGTTCTGGTTGGTTGCTATGCTGTCGCTGTTGCTATGCTGTTGCTAGGTGCTTGCTAGGGTGTTCTGGTTGGTTGCTATGCTGTTGCTAGGTGGTTGCTAGTTGGTTGCTAGGGTGTTCTGATTGGTTGCTATGCTGTTGCTGTTGCTATGCTGTTGCTCGGTGGTTGCTAGGGTGTTCTGGTTGGTTGCTATGCTGTTGCTGTTGCTAGGTGGTTGCTAGGGTGTTCTGGTTGGTTGCTATTCTGTTGCTGTTGCTATGCTGTTGCTAGGTGGTTGCTAGGGTGTTCTGGTTGGTTGCTATGCTGTTGCTGTTGCTAGGTGGTTGCTAGGGTGTTCTGGTTGGTTGCTATGCTGTTGCTGTTGCTATGCTTTTGCTCGGTGGTTGCTAGGGTGTTCTGGTTGGTTGCTATGCTGTTGCTGTTGCTAGGTGGTTGCTAGGGTGTTCTGGTTGTTTGCTATTCTGTTGCTGTTGCTATGCTGTTGCTAGGTGGTTGCTAGGGTATTCTGGTTGGTTGCTATGCTGTTGCTGTTGCTAGGTGGTTGCTAGGGTGTTCTGGTTGGTTGCTATGCTGTTGCTGTTGCTAGGTGGTTGCTAGGGTTTTCTGGTTGGTTGCTATGCTTTTGCTGTTGCTATGCTGTTGCTAAAGTGTTCTGGTTGGTTGCTATGCTGTTGCTGTTGCTATTCTGTTGCTATTTGGTTGCTAGCGTGTTCTGGTTGGTTGCTATGCTGTTGCTGTTGCTATGTTGCTGTGTTGCTATGCTTTTGCTGTTGCTATGCTGTTGCTATTTGGTTGCTAGCGTGTTCTGGTTGGTTGCTATGCTGTCGCTGTTGCTATGCTGTTGCTAGGTGCTTGCTAGGGTGTTCTGGTTGGTTGCTATGCTGTTGCTAGGTGGTTGCTAGTTGGTTGCTAGGGTGTTCTGATTGGTTGCTATGCTGTTGCTGTTGCTCTGCTGTTGCTCGGTGGTTGCTAGGGTGTTCTGGTTGGTTGCTATGCTGTTGCTGTTGCTATGCTGTTGCTAGGTGGTTGCTAGGGTGTTCTGCTTGGTTGCTATGCTGTTGCTGTTGCTAGGTGGTTGCTAGGGTGTTCTGTTTGGTTGCTATGCTGTTGCAGTTGCTATGCTGTTGCTATGGTGTTCTGGTTGGTTGCTATGCTGTTGCTGTTGATATGCTGTAGCTATGGTGTTCTGGTTGATTGCTATGCTGTTGCTATGCTGTTGCTAGGTGGGTACTAGGGTGTTCTGGTTTGTTGCTATGCTGTTGCTGTTGCTATGCTGTTGCTAGGTGCTTGCTAGGGTGTTCTGGTTGGTTGCTATGCTGTTGCTATGCTGTTGCTAGGTGGTTGCTAGAGTGTTCTGGTTGGTTGCTTTTCTGTTGCTGTTGCTTTGCTGTTGCTAGGTGGTTGCTAGGGTGTTCTGGTTGGTTGCTATGCTGTTGCTATGCTGTTGCTAGATGCTTGCTAGGGTGTTCTGGTTGGTTGCTATGCTGTTGCTAGGTGGTTGCTAGGGTGTTCTGTTTGGTTGCTATGCTGTTGCAGTTGCTATGCTGTTGCTATGGTGTTCTGGTTGGTTGCTATGCTGTTGCTGTTGATATGCTGTAGCTATGGTGTTCTGGTTGATTGCTATGCTGTTGCTATGCTGTTGCTATGGTGTTCTGGTTGGTTGCTATGCTGTTGCAGTTGCTATGCTGTTGCTATGGTGTTCTGGTTGGTTGCTATGCTGTTGCTGTTGCTAGGTGGTTGCTATGGTGTTCTGGTTGGTTGCTATTCTGTTGCTGTTGCTTTGCTGTTGCTAGTTGGTTGCTAGGGTGTTCTGGTTGGTTGCTATGCTGTTGCTAGGTGGTTGCTAGAGTGTTCTGGTTGGTTGCTATTCTGTTGCTGTTGCTTTGCTGTTGCTAGGTGGTTGCTAGGGTGTTCTGGTTGGTTGCAGGGCTCTACACTTACTTTTTGAACAAGGAGCACTGGTGCGCCTAAATAAAAAAATTTAGGAGCACAGACAAATATTTGGGGGCACAGTCATTTTTGTTGTATAAGTTTATCATTATAGTTTTATTATTAGAATTATTCAACAATTAAATTTACAATGCTCATTGTAAGGTTAAGAACATCAATTTTCATTTAATTCTAATTTATCGTCATGTAGATTTCATTTATCATTGTATGTAGGCCCTATGTATGTTTCACATTTTATCTGAAATGAAGATCATGTCTGAGTCACTTGGCCAAGCTTTGTAGCCTGGTCGCCTTGACCTCTTTCCAGCAGACAGCCAATTTTCAGCATATTTTGTAGGATCAAACAGTTCCAGGGAGGGCCCCTCTGTGCTGATCCGAATTAGTAGGGCCCTATAAAATCCGTTTTATTTTTTCCCAAATTCCGTTTTATTTTTTCCCAAATTCCGTTTTTTCCGTTTTAATTTTTGGGAATTCAGTTTTTTCCGTTTTAATTTTTGCAAATTCCGTTTTTTCCGTTTTAATTTTTGCAAATTCCGTTTTTTCCGTTTTAATTTTTGGGAATTCAGTTTTTTTTTTTTTTACCCTTTACTGTAATTTTAGTCGTAAAAAGAGTGTTTTTAATGTTAATGATTAAAATGTACACAAATAAAATAGGAATGACCCTAAATGTGAATGACCCTAATAAATGGTTTGTTTACATTAGTGAATGTATTAGGCTAACTAACATGAACCACGAGCAATACATTTGTTACTGTATTTATTAATCTTTGTTAATCTTAGTTAACCCTAACCCTGTATTTTTAATGTTACTTCACACAGTGCATTAAGCTAACTAATGTTAACAAATACAACTTTTCATTTAAATAATGTAGGCTACTAAATGGTGAAATTAACATTAATAAAGATTAATAAAGATTAATAAATGCTGTAGAAGTGCAGTTTATTAATAGTTAATGTTAACTGATCTAGTTAACTAGAGTTTAATAAATGGAACCTTATTGTAAAGTGTTACCGATTTTGTTATACACCGAACCGATTCAGTGTTGGACAGATCAGTTGTTTTAACCATTCATTAAAGTGAATCGGTTCAAAGGAGTCATTAGTTCGCGAACCAGACGTATCATTAGCAGACTTGTACGCGTTGTGTGATTATTCCGGCAGTTTTAGGACATCGCACAAGATTTGTCAACACAGAAAACATTTCATCATTGGATAGGTTTTGTTTAGTTTATTGAAAGTGTTTTTATGTCAGCTGAATGGGCGGAACGCTTTTTCAGAGAAGAAAAAGTTTTTTTTTTTTTTTTTTTTTTCACAATTCACACACAGCGGTAGCCAAATATCCGAATGCTCCACGTGAAACCTCGTTCTTCCGATCTTTTACCATTGTGTCAATTCTCAATTGATTTAGATTAGTAAGCGCGAGGGAGTGAGAGAGAGCAAGACAGTTTGAAGACGCGCGCGCTACCGGGCCTCTCTCTCTGCTCGTTCTTTCAGTAATATGCGATTTTCCTCAGACATACGTTTTTCTCCCACACAAAAACAGAATTTTATTCCAAATATGTAAAATTCTGCGTTGGCACTAGATTCCGCGTTAATTTGCCAATTCCACGATTCCGTCCGTGATCGCGGAAATTATAGGGCCCTAAAATAGTTCGTGTGTGGGCAGTGCACTGTAGTTTTTTTTATGAGGCTACAGACTAGCTACTGAAGATTTAAGCCTAAATAACTGATCTCCCGGTAATATAGTGTCCTACTCTGCCCCTCCTCATGATGATGTATTTGCAGCTGTTTCTATAGAAAAATGCTGTGTCACTCGCACGAGTGCGCCCAAATATTTTTTCACGTTCGCACGCCGAAATATTTACTCGCATGTGCGAGTGAAATGGGCCCTGGGTTGCTATGCTGTTGCTATGCTGTTGCTAGATGCTTGCTAGGGTGTTCTGGTTGGTTGCTATGCTGTTGCTATGCTGTTGCTAGGTGGTTGCTAGAGTGTTCTGGTTGGTTGCTATTCTGTTGCTGTTGCTTTGCTGTTGCTAGGTGGTTGCTAGGGTGTTCTGGTTGGTTGCTATGCTGTTGCTGTTGATATGCTGTAGCTATGGTGGTTAGGTGCTAGGTGGTTGCTAGGTGGTTGCTAGGGTGTTCTGGTTGGTTGCTATTCTGTTGCTGTTGCTATGCTGTTGCTAGGTGGTTGCTAGGTGGGTGCTATGGTAAAATGCTGTGTCACTCGCACGAGTGCGCCCAAATATTTTTTCATGTTCGCACGCCGAAATATTTACTCGCATGTGCGAGTGAAATGGGCGCACTGTAGAGCCCTGGGTTGCTATGCTGTTACTATGCTGTTGCTAGATGCTTGCTAGGGTGTTCTGGTTGGTTGCTATGCTGTTGCTATGCTGTTGCTAGGTGGTTGCTAGAGTGTTCTGGTTGGTTGCTATTCTGTTGCTGTTGCTTTGCTGTTGCTAGGTGGTTGCTAGGGTGTTCTGGTTGGTTGCTATGCTGTTGCTGTTGATATGCTGTAGCTATGGTGGTTAGGTGCTAGGTGGTTGCTAGGTGGTTGCTAGGGTGTTCTGGTTGGTTGCTATTCTGTTGCTGTTGCTATGCTGTTGCTAGGTGGTTGCTAGGTGGGTGCTATGGTATTCTGGTTGGTTGCTATTCTGTAGCTGTTGCTATGCTGTTGCTAGGTGGTTGCTAGGTGCTTGCTAGGGTGTTCTGGTTGGTTGCTATGCTGTTGCTGTTGCTAGGTGGGTGCTAGGGTGTTCTGGTTTGTTGCTATGCTGTTGCTGTTGCTAGGTGGGTGCTAGGGTGTTCTGGTTTGTTGCTATGCTGTTGCTTTTGCTAGGTGGTTGCTAGGGTGTTCTGGTTTGTTGCTATGCTGTTGCTGTTGCTATGCTGTTGCTAGGTGCTTGCTAGGGTGTTCTGGTTTGTTGCTATGCTGTTGCTGTTGCTATGCTGTTGCTAGGTGGTTGCTAGGGTGTTCTGGTTGGTTGCTATGCTGTTGCTGTTGCTATGCAATTGCTATGGTGTTCTGGTTGGTTGCTATGCTGTTGCTGTTGCTAGGTGGTTTCTAGGGTGTTCTGGTTGGTTGCTATGCTGTTGCTATGCTGTTGCTAGGTGGTTGCTAGGGTGTTCTGGTTGGTTGCTATGCTGTTGCTATGCTGTTGCTAGGTGGTTGCTAGGGTGTTTTCTGGTTGGTTGCTATTCTGTTGCTGTTGCTTTGCTGTTGCTAGGTGGTTGCTAGGGTGTTCTGGTTGGTTGCTATGCTGTTGCTATGCTGTTGCTAGGTGGTTGCTAGGGTGTTCTGGTTGGTTGCTATTCTGTTGCTGTTGCTTTGCTGTTGCTAGGTGGTTGCTAGGGTGTTCTGGTTGGTTGCTATGCTGTTGCTATGCTGTTGCTAGGTGGTTGCTAGGGTGTTCTGGTTGGTTGCTATTCTGTTGCTGTTGCTTTGCTGTTGCTAGGTGGTTGCTAGGGTGTTCTGGTTGGTTGCTATGCTGTTGCTATGCTGTTGCTAGGTGGGTGCTAGGGTGTTCTGGTTTGTTGCTATGCTGTTGCTATTGCTATGCTGTTGCTAGGTGGTTGCTAGGGTGTTCTGGTTGGTTGCTATGCTGTTGCTATGCTGTTGCTAGGTGGGTGCTAGGGTGTTCTGGTTTGTTGCTATGCTGTTGCTGTTGCTAGGTGGTTGCTAGGGTGTTCTGGTTGGTTGCTATGCTGTTGCTATGCTGTTGCTAGGTGGTTGCTAGGGTGTTCTGGTTGGTTGCTATGCTGTTGCTATGCTGTTGCTATGCTGTTGCTAAGTGGTTGCTAGGGTGTTCTGGTTGGTTGCTATTCTGTTGCTGTTGATTTGCTGTTGCTAGGTGGTTGCTAGGGTGTTCTGGTTGGTTGCTATGCTGTTGCTATGCTGTTGCTAGGTGGGTGCTAAGGTGTTCTGGTTTGTTGCTATGCTGTTGCTATTGCTATGCTGTTGCTAGGTGGTTGCTAGGGTGTTCTGGTTGGTTGCTATGCTTTTGCTGTTGCTATGCTGTTGCTAGGTGGTTGCTATGTGCTTGCTAGGGTGTTCTGGTTGGTTGCTATGCTGTTGCTATGCTGTTGCTAGGTGGGTGCTAGGGTTCCGGTTTGTTGCTAGGTGGTTGCTAGGGTGTTCTGGTTGGTTGCTATGCTGTTGCTGTTGCTATGCTGTTGCTAGGTGGTTGTTCTGGTTGGTTGCTATTCTGTTGCTGTTGCTTTGCTGTTGCTAGGTGGTTGCTAGGGTGTTCTGGTTGGTTGCTATGCTGTTGCTATGCTGTTGCTAGGTGGGTGCTAGGGTTCCGGTTTGTTGCTAGGTGGTTGCTAGGGTGTTCTGGTTGGTTGCTATGCTGTTGCTGTTGCTATGCTGTTGCTAAGTGGTTGTTCTGGTTGGTTGCTATGCTGTTGCTATGCTGTTGCTAGGTGGTTGCTAGGGTGTTCTGGTTGGTTGCTATGCTGTTGCTATGCTGTTGCTGTTGCTATGCTGTTGCTAGGTGCTTGCTAGGTGGTTGCTAGGGTGTTCTGGTTGGTTGCTATGCTGTTGCTGTTGCTATGCTGTTGCTAGGTGGTTGTTCTGGTTGGTTGCTATGCTGTTGCTGTTGCTATGCTGTTGCTAGGTGGTTGTTCTGGTTGGTTGCTATGCTGTTGCTGTTGCTTTGCAGTTGCTAGGTGGTTGCTAGGGTGTTCTGGTTGGTTGCTATGCTGTTGCTGTTGCTATGCTGTTGTTAGGTGGTTGTTCTGGTTGGTTGCTATTCTGTTATTGTTGCTTTGCTGTTGCTAGGTGGTTGCTAGGGTGTTCTGGTTGGTTGCTATGCTGTTGCTATGCTGTTGCTAGGTGGGTGCTAGGGTGTTCTGGTTTGTTGCTATGCTGTTGCTATGCTGTTGCTAGGTGGGTGCTAGGGTTCCGGTTTGTTGCTAGGTGGTTGCTAGGGTGTTCTGGTTGGTTGCTATGCTGTTGCTGTTGCTATGCTGTTGCTATGTTGTTGCTAGGTGGGTGCTAGGGTTCCGGTTTGTTGCTAGGTGGTTGCTAGGGTGTTCTGGTTGGTTGCTATGCTGTTGCTATGCTGTTGCTGTTGCTATGCTGTTGCTATGCTGTTGCTATGCTGTTGCTAGGTGCTTGCTAGGTGCTTGCTAGGGTGTTCTGGTTGGTTGCTATGCTGTTGCTATGCTGTTGCTAGGTGGTTGCTAGGGTGTTCTGGTTGGTTACTATGCTGTTGCTGTTGCTATGCTGTTGCTATGTGTTTGCTAGGGTGTTCTGGTTGGTTGCTATGCTGTTGCTAGGTGGGTGCTAGGGTGTTCTGGTTTGTTGCTATGCTGTTGCTGTTGCTGTTGCTATGCTGTTGCTATGCTGTTGCTAGGTGCTTGCTAGGTGCTTGCTAGGGTGTTCTGGTTGGTTACTATGCTTTTGCTGTTGCTATGCTGTTGCTATGTGTTTGCTAGGGTGTTCTGGTTGGTTGCTATGCTGTTGCTAGGTGGTTGCTAGGGGGTTCTGGTTTGTTGCTATGCTGTTGCTGTTGCTGTTGCTATGCTGTTGCTAGGTGGTTGCTAGGGTGTTCTGGTTTGTTGCTATGCTGTTGCTGTTGCTGTTGCTGTTGCTATGCTGTTGCTATGCTGTTGCTAGGTGCTTGCTAGGTGCTTGCTAGGGTGTTCTGGTTGGTTGCTATGCTGTTGCTATGCTGTTGCTAGGTGGTTGCTAGGGTGTTCTGGTTGGTTACTATGCTGTTGCTGTTGCTATGCTGTTGCTATGTGTTTGCTAGGGTGTTCTGGTTGGTTGCTATGCTGTTGCTAGGTGGTTGCTAGGGTGTTCTGGTTTGTTGCTATGCTGTTGCTGTTGCTGTTGCTATGCTGTTGCTATGCTGTTGCTAGGTGCTTGCAGGTGCTTGCTAGGGTGTTCTGGTTGGTTACTATGCTGTTGCTGTTGCTATGCTGTTGCTATGTGTTTGCTAGGGTGTTCTGGTTGGTTGCTATGCTGTTGCTAGGTGGTTGCTAGGGTGTTCTGGTTTGTTGCTATGCTGTTGCTGTTGCTATGCTGTTGCTAGGTGGTTGCTAGGGTGTTCTGGTTTGTTGCTATGCTGTTGCTGTTGCTGTTGCTATGCTGTTGCTAGGTGCTTGCTAGGTGCTTGCTAGGGTGTTCTGGTTGGTTACTATGCTGTTGCTGTTGCTATGCTGTTGCTATGTGTTTGCTAGGGTGTTCTGGTTGGTTGCTATGCTGTTGCTAGGTGGTTGCTAGGGTGTTCTGGTTTGTTGCTATGCTGTTGCTGTTGCTGTTGCTATGCTGTTGCTAGGTGCTTGCTAGGTGCTTGCTAGGGTGTTCTGGTTGGTTACTATGCTGTTGCTGTTGCTATGCTGTTGCTATGTGTTTGCTAGGGTGTTCTGGTTGGTTGCTATGCTGTTGCTAGGTGGTTGCTAGGGTGTTCTGGTTTGTTGCTATGCTGTTGCTGTTGCTGTTGCTATGCTGTTGCTGTTGATATGCTGTAGCTATGGTGTTCTGGTTGGTTGCTATGCTGTTGCTGTTGCTAGGTGGTTGCTAGGGTGTTCTGGTTGGTTGCTATGCTGTTGCTAGGTGGTTGCTAGGGTCTTCTGGTTGATTGCTATGCTGTTGCTGTTGCTATGCTGTTGCTGTTGCTATGCTGTTGTGAGGTGGTTGCTAAGGTTTTCTGGTTGGTTGCTATGCTGTTGCTATTTGGTTGCTAGGGTGTTCTGCTTGGTTGCTATTTGGTTGCTAGGGTGTTCTGCTTGGTTGCTATGCTGTTGCTGTTTATATGCTGCAGCTATGGTGTTCTGGTTGATTGCTATGCTGTTGCTGTTGCTATGCTGTTGCTAGGTTGTTGCTAGGGTGTTCTGTTTGGTTGCTATGGTGTTGCTGTTGCTATGCTGTTGCTATGGTTTTCTGGTTGGTTGCTATGCTGTTGCTGTTGCTATGCTGTTGCTATGGTGTTCTGGTTGGTTGCTATGCTGTTGCTATGCTGTTGCTAGGTGCTTGCTAGGTGCTTGCTAGGGTGTTCTGGTTGGTTGCTATGCTGTTGCTTTTGCTGTTGCTAGGTGGTTGCTAGGGTGTTCTGGTTGGTTACTATGCTGTTGCTGTTGCTATGTGTTTGCTAGGGTGTTCTGGTTGGTTGCTATGCTGTTGCTAGGTGGTTGCTAGGGTGTTCTGGTTTGTTGCTATGCTGTTGCTGTTGCTGTTGCTATGCTGTTGCTATGCTGTTGCTAGGTGCTTGCAGGTGCTTGCTAGGGTGTTCTGGTTGGTTACTATGCTGTTGCTGTTGCTATGCTGTTGCTATGTGTTTGCTAGGGTGTTCTGGTTGGTTGCTATGCTGTTGCTAGGTGGTTGCTAGGGTGTTCTGGTTTGTTGCTATGCTGTTGCTGTTGCTATGCTGTTGCTAGGTGGTTGCTAGGGTGTTCTGGTTTGTTGCTATGCTGTTGCTGTTGCTGTTGCTATGCTGTTGCTAGGTGCTTGCTAGGTGCTTGCTAGGGTGTTCTGGTTGGTTACTATGCTGTTGCTGTTGCTATGCTGTTGCTATGTGTTTGCTAGGGTGTTCTGGTTGGTTGCTATGCTGTTGCTAGGTGGTTGCTAGGGTGTTCTGGTTTGTTGCTATGCTGTTGCTGTTGCTGTTGCTATGCTGTTGCTAGGTGCTTGCTAGGTGCTTGCTAGGGTGTTCTGGTTGGTTACTATGCTGTTGCTGTTGCTATGCTGTTGCTATGTGTTTGCTAGGGTGTTCTGGTTGGTTGCTATGCTGTTGCTAGGTGGTTGCTAGGGTGTTCTGGTTTGTTGCTATGCTGTTGCTGTTGCTGTTGCTATGCTGTTGCTGTTGATATGCTGTAGCTATGGTGTTCTGGTTGGTTGCTATGCTGTTGCTGTTGCTGTTGCTAGGTGGTTGCTAGGGTGTTCTGGTTGGTTGCTATGCTGTTGCTAGGTGGTTGCTAGGGTCTTCTGGTTGATTGCTATGCTGTTGCTGTTGCTATGCTGTTGCTGTTGCTATGCTGTTGTGAGGTGGTTGCTAAGGTTTTCTGGTTGGTTGCTATGCTGTTGCTATTTGGTTGCTAGGGTGTTCTGCTTGGTTGCTATTTGGTTGCTAGGGTGTTCTGCTTGGTTGCTATGCTGTTGCTGTTTATATGCTGCAGCTATGGTGTTCTGGTTGATTGCTATGCTGTTGCTGTTGCTATGCTGTTGCTAGGTTGTTGCTAGGGTGTTCTGTTTGGTTGCTATGGTGTTGCTGTTGCTATGCTGTTGCTATGGTTTTCTGGTTGGTTGCTATGCTGTTGCTGTTGCTATGCTGTTGCTATGGTGTTCTGGTTGGTTGCTATGCTGTTGCTATGCTGTTGCTAGGTGCTTGCTAGGTGCTTGCTAGGGTGTTCTGGTTGGTTGCTATGCTGTTGCTATGCTGTTGCTAGGTGGTTGCTAGGGTGTTCTGGTTGGTTACTATGCTGTTGCTGTTGCTATGCTGTTGCTATGTGTTTGCTAGGGTGTTCTGGTTGGTTGCTATGCTGTTGCTAGGTGGTTGCTAGGGTGTTCTGGTTGGTTGCTATGCTGTTGCTTTTGCTGTTGCTAGGTGGTTGCTAGGGTGTTCTGGTTGGTTACTATGCTGTTGCTGTTGCTATGCTGTTGCTATGTGTTTGCTAGGGTGTTCTGGTTGGTTGCTATGCTGTTGCTGTTGCTGTTGCTATGCTGTTGCTAGGTGCTTGCTAGGTGCTTGCTAGGGTGTTCTGGTTGGTTACTATGCTGTTGCTGTTGCTATGCTGTTGCTATGTGTTTGCTAGGGTGTTCTGGTTGGTTGCTATGCTGTTGCTAGGTGGTTGCTAGGGTGTTCTGGTTTGTTGCTATGCTGTTGCTGTTGCTATGCTGTTGCTAGGTGCTTGCTAGCAACTAACCAGAACACCATAGCAATTGCATAGCAACAGCAACAGCATAGCATCCAACCAGAACACCCTAGCAACCACCTAGCAACAGCATAGCAACAGCAAAAGCATAGCAACCAACCAGAACATCCTAGCAACCACCTAGCAACAGCATAGCAACTAACCAGAACACCATAGCAATTGCATAGCAACAGCAACAGCATAGCAACAGCAAAAGCATAGCAACCAACCAGAACACCCTAGAAACCACCTAGCAGCAGCAACAGCATAGCATCCAACCAGAACACCCTAGCAACCACCTAGCAACAGCATAGCAACAGCAACAGCATAGCAACCAACCAGAACACCATAGCAACAGCATAGCAACAGCAACAGCATAGCAACCAACCAGAAAACCATAGCAACAGCATAGCAACAGCAACACCATAGCAACCAAACAGAACACCCTAGCAACAACCTAGCAACAGCATAGCAACAGCAACAGCATAGCAATCAACCAGAACACCATAGCTGCAGCATATAAACAGCAACAGCATAGCAACCAAGCAGAACACCCTAGCAACCAAATAGCAACCAAGCAGAACACCCTAGCAACCAAATAGCAACAGCATAGCAACCAACCAGAAAACCTTAGCAACCACCTCACAACAGCATAGCAACAGCAACAGCATAGCAACAGCAACAGCATAGCAATCAACCAGAAGACCCTAGCAACCACCTAGCAACAGCATAGCAACCAACCAGAACACCCTAGCAACCACCTAGCAACAGCAACAGCATAGCAACCAACCAGAACACCATAGCTACAGCATATCAACAGCAACAGCATAGCAACCAACCAGAACACCATAGCAACCACCTAGCAACAGCAACAGCATATATAACCAACCAGAAAAAAAACATAGCAACAGCAAAAGCATAGCAACCAAACAGAACACCCTAGCAACCACCTAGCAACAGCAACAGCATAGCAACCAACCAGAACACCATAGCAACAGCATAGCAACCACCTAGCAAAAGCAACAGCATAGCAACCAACCAGAACACCCTAGCAACCACCTAGCAACAGCAAAGCAACAGCAACAGAATAGCAACCAACCAGAACACCCTAGCAACCACCTAGCAACAGCAAAAGAAACAGCATAGCAACCAACCAGAACACCATAGCAACCACCTAGCAACAGCATAGCAACAGCAACAGCATAGCAACCAACCAGAACATCATAGCAACAGCATAGCAACAGCAACAGCATAGCAACCAACCACAACACCCTAGCAACCACCTAGCAACAGCAACAGCATAGCAACCAACCAGAACACCATAGCAACAGCATAGCAACAGCAACAGAATAGCAACCAAACAGACCACCCTAGCAACCACCTAGCAACAGCATAGCAACAGCATAGCAACCAACCAGAACACCATAGCAACAGCATAGCAACAGCAACAGCATAGCAATCAACCAGAACACCATAGCTACAGCATAGCAACAGCAACACCATAGCAACCAAACAGAACACCCTAGCAACAACCTAGCAACAGCATAGCAACAGCAACAGCATAGCAATCAACCAGAACACCATAGCTACAGCATATCAAAAGCAACAGCATAGCAACCAACCAGAACACAATAGCAACAGCATAGCAACTGCAACAGCATAGCAACCAAACAGAACACCCTAGCAACCACCTAGCAACAGCATAGCAACAGCAAAAGCATAGCAACCAACCAGAACACCCTAGCAACAGCAAAGCAACAGCAACAGAATAGCAACCAACCAGAACACCCTAGCAACCACCTAGCAACAGCAAAAGCAACAGCATAGCAACCAACCAGAACACCATAGCAACCACCTAGCAACAGCATAGCAACAGCATAGCAACCAACCAGAACACCACAGCAACAGCATAGCAACTGCAACAGCATAGCAACCAAACAGAAAACCCTAGCAACCACCTCACAACAGCATAGCAACAGCAACAGCATGGCAACAGCAACAGCATAGCAATCAGCCAGAAGACCCTAGCAACCACCTAGCAACAGCATAGCAACCAACCAGAACACCCTAGCAACCACCTAGCAACAGCATAGCAACAGCAAAAGCATAGCAACCAAACAGAACACCCTAGCAACCACCTAGCAACAGCAACAGCATAGCAACCAACCAGAAAAAAAACATAGCAACAGCAACAGCATAGCAACCAACCAGAACACCATAGCAACAGCATAGCAACAGCAACAGAATAGCAACCAACCACAACACCCTAGCAACCACCTAGCAACAGCATAGCATAGCAACAGCATAGCAACCAACCAGAACACCATAGCAACAGCATAGCAACAGCAACATCATAGCAACCAACCAGAACACCCTAGCAACAACTTAGCAACAGCATAGCAACAGCAACATCATAGCAACCAACCAGAACACCCTAGAAACCACCTAGCAATAGCATAGCAACATCAACAGCATAGCAACCAACCAGAACACCACCTAGCAACAGCATAGCAACCAACCAGAACACCCTAGCACCCACCTTGCAAAAGCAACAGCATAGCAATCAACCAGAACACCATAGCTACAGCATATCAACAGCAACAGCATAGCAACAAACCAGAACACCATAGCAACAGCATAGCAACTGCAACAGCATAGCAACCAAACAGAACACCCTAGCAACCACCTCACAACAGCATAGCAACAGCAACAGCATAGCAACAGCAACAGCATAGCAATCAACCAGAACACCCTAGCAACCACTTAGCAACAGCATAGCAACAGCAACATCATAGCAACCAACCAGAACACCCTAGCAACAGCATAGCAACCAACCAGAACACCCTAGCAACCACCTAGCAACAGCATAGCAACAGAAAAAGCATAGCAACCAAACAGAACACCCTAGCAACCACCTAGCAACAGCAACAGCATAGCAACCAACCAGAAAAAAAACATAGCAACAGAAAAAGCATAGCAACCAAACAGAACACCCCAGCAACCACCTAGCAACAGCAACAGCATAGCAACCAACCAGAACACCATAGCAACAGCATGGCAACAGCATAGCAACCAAACAGAACACCCTAGCAACCACCTAGAAACAGCATAGCAACAGCAACAGCATAGCAACCAACCAGAACACCCTAGAAACCACCTAGCAATAGCATAGCAACAGCATAGCAACCAACCAGAACACCCTAGCAACCACCTAGCAACAGCAACAGCATAGCAACCAACCAGAAAAAAAACATAGCAACAGAAAAAGCATAGCAACCAAACAGAACACCCCAGCAACCACCTAGCAACAGCAACAGCATAGCAACCAACCAGAACACCATAGCAACAGCATGGCAACAGCATAGCAACCAAACAGAACACCCTAGCAACCACCTAGAAACAGCATAGCAACAGCAACAGCATAGCAACCAACCAGAACACCATAGCAACAGCATAGCAACAGCAACATCATAGCAACCAACCAGAACACCCTAGCAACCACTTAGCAACAGCATAGCAACAGCAACATCATAGCAACCAACCAGAACACCCTAGAAACCACCTAGCAACAGCAACAGCATAGCAACCAACCAGAACACCATAGCAACAGCATAGCAACTGCAACAGCATAGCAACCAACCAACCAGAACACCATAGCAACAGCATAGCAACAGCAACAGTATAGTAACCAAACAGAACACCATAGCAACAGCATAGCAACAGCAACAGCATAGCAATCAACCAGAACACCATAGCTACAGCATAGCAACAGCAACACCATAGCAACCAAACAGAACACCCTAGCAACAACCTAGCAACAGCATAGCAACAGCAACAGCATAGCAATCAACCAGAACACCATAGCTACAGCATATCAACAGCAACAGCATAGCAACCAACCAGAACACCATAGCAACAGCATAGCAACTGCAACAGCATAGCAACCAAACAGAACACCCTAGCAACCACCTAGCAACAGCAACAGCATAGCAACCAAGCAGAACACCCTAGCAACCAAATAGCAACAGCATAGCAACGAACCAGAAAACCCTAACAACCACCTCACAACAGCATAGCAACAGCAACAGCATAGCAACAGCAACAGAATAGCAATCAACCAGAAGACCCTAGCAACCACCTAGCAACAGCATAGCAACCAAACAGAACACCCTAGCAACCACCTAGCAACAGCAACAGCATAGCAACCAACCAGAACACCATAGCTACAGCATATCAACAGCAACAGCATAGCAACCAACCAGAACACCATAGCAACAGCATAGCAACTGCAACAGCATAGCAACCAACCAACCAGAACACCATAGCAACAGCATAGCAACAGCAAAAGCATAGCAACCAACCACAACACCCTAGCAACCACCTAGCAACAGCATAGCAACAGCAAAAGCATAGCAACCAACCAGAACAGCACCTAGCAACAGCATAGCAACAGCAAAAGCATAGCAACCAACCACAACACCCTAGCAACCACCTAGCAACAGCATAGCAACAGCAAAAGCATAGCAACCAACCAGAACAGCACCTAGCAACAGCATAACAACAGCAAAAGCATAGCAACCAACCAGAACACCCTAGCAACAGCAAAGCAACAGCAACAGAATAGCAACCAACCAGAACACCCTAGCAACCACCTAGCAACAGCAAAAGCAACAGCATAGCAACCAACCAGAACACCATAGCAACCACCTAGCAACAGCATAGCAACAGCAACAGCATAGCAACAGCAACAGCATAGCAATCAACCAGAAGACCCTAGCAACCACCTAGCAACAGCATAGCAACCAACCAGAACACCCTAGCAACCACCTAGCAACAGCATAGCAACAGCAAAAGCATAGCAACCAAACAGAACACCCTAGCAACTACCTAGCAACAGCAACAGCATAGCAACCAACCAGAAAAAAAACATAGCAACAGCAAAAGCATAGCAACCAAACAGAACACCCTAGCAACCACCTAGCAACAGCAACAGCATAGCAACCAACCAGAAAAAAAACATAGCAACAGCAACAGCATAGCAACCAACCAGAACACCATAGCAACAGCATAGCAACAGCAACAGAATAGCAACCAACCACAACACCCTAGCAACCACCTAGCAACAGCATAGCATAGCAACAGCATAGCAACCAACCAGAACACCATAGCAACAGCATAGCAACAGCAACATCATAGCAACCAACCAGAACACCCTAGCAACAACTTAGCAACAGCATAGCAACAGCAACATCATAGCAACCAACCAGAACACCCTAGAAACCACCTAGCAATAGCATAGCAACATCAACATCAACCCTAACCCTAACCTAGCAAGCACCTAGCAACACCCTAGTATCCACCCAGAATACCATAGCAATTGCCTAGCAACACCATAGCAACCACCCAGAACACCCTAGCAACCACCCAGAACACCCTAGCAACCACCAAGAATACCCTAGCAACCGCCTAGCAACCACCCAGAACACCTTAGCAACTGCCTAGCAACCGCCTAGCAACCACCCAGAACCCCTTAGCAACTGCCTAGCAACCGCCTAGCAACCACCCAGAATACCATAGCAACTGCCTAGCAACACCTTAGCAACCACTCAGAACATCCTAGCAACTGCCTAGCAACGCCCTAGCAACCACCCAAAATACCCTAGCAACCGCCTAGCAACACCTTAGCATCCACCCAGAATACCATAGCAACTGCCTAGCAACACCATAGCAACCACCCAGAACACCCTAGCAACCACCTAGCAACGCCCTAGCAACCACCAAGAATACCCTAGAAACCGCCTAGCAACCACCCAGGACACCTTAGCAACTGCCTAGCAACCACCCAGAACCCCTTAACAACTACCTAGCAACCGCCTAGCAACCACCCAGAACACCATAGCAACCACCCAGAACACCCTAGCAACCACCTAGCAAAGCCCTAGCAACCACACAGAACACCCTAGCATCACCCTAGCAACCACCTGAACAACATGAATAAGCCATATCTCAGCACCAGAACATCGTACAAACATGTTTGTTGGCTCGTATGCAATCATGTACCACACTCTAGCAACCGAGTGGCGAGTTTTTCCACTGCAAGCACCACTTCACATTTTCTTCAGGAAATGTACATTCTAGTTAGTGGTGCTTGCTGAAAGCAAGGCATCACTATTGTTATCCTCCATACTTATTAATGGTGCTTGCTGAAAGCAAGGCATCATTAGTGTTCTCTTGCATACTTATTATTAGTGGTGCTTGCTGAAAGCAAGGCATCACTATTGTTATTGCTCATACTTATTATTCTTCTTCTTCTTCTTATTGTTCTGGACAAAAGTTTGGCGCGTAACTCGCCCCGCACCGTTTGTCTCAGACCCATGAATGAGGTGTCAAATTGACCGGCTCATTGAGGAGAGGTGTGCTATGACTTTTATAAGCGATCGGGGGTGCGGTGTTCACCCCAGGGGCGAAAAAGCGCCCAAAAAAGTCCCATTGACTTAACATTGCGACGAACTTTGACCACACGTAGCTCTGAGCGAGGATTTCGCAGAAACGTGTGATTTGCCACATTTGAAGAGGCTGACAGGCTCTGTAAGAACATACCTCATAACGGGGTAAAAGTTGCACCCCTGGGGGGCAGGAGATGCCCAAAGTTGCCCCATTGACTTACTATGGGGAAGGAACGTCCCGTGAAACACACATGCTTTTCCTACTATGGTAAATTGCATAGGGACTTTGTATTGAACGTAGCTCTGGATCACAGTGTCATAGAGACAAGGAGGAGGGCTCATTTTACTCAGACGACCAATCAGTCTCTCAGGATCATTGTGAAGCTATCAAGCCACGCCCTAGCAACCATTTAGAGCCCCTTAGCAACAAGTTCCATAGACTTCCATTGAAAGAGTTCAAAGAGATATCTCCAGACTGAATTGTCATAGAAACATGGGGGTGGTCTCATTTGACTCGGGGCAGCAAACAGCCAATCATGAATCACCTCAATACTTCCAAGCCCCTCCCTAGCAACCATTGTCGAGCACCTTAGCAACCAAAATCCAAAGAGGGATATCTTCCATTCTGAATGTCACAGAGGCATGGGAGTTGGTTTATATCATTCATACTGACAAGAAGTCTTTGGAGTTTCATGATTGGCAGCTGACAAGCCACTCCCTAGCAACCAAACAGAGTACCCTAGCAACCAAAATCCAAAGAGGGATATCTTCCATTCTGAATGTCGCAGAGGCATGGGAGTTGGTTTATATCATTCATACTGACAAGCAGCCTTTGGAGTTTCATGATTGGCAGCTGACAAGCCACTCCCTAGCAACCAAACAGAGTACCCTAGCAACCAAAATCCAAAGAGGGATATCTTCCATTCTGAATGTCACAGAGGCATGGGAGTTGGTTTATATCATTCATACTGACAAGAAGCCTTTGGAATTTCATCATTGGCAGCTGCCAAGTAACTCCATAGCAACCAAACAGAGTACCCTAGCAACCAAAATCCAAAGAGGGATATCTTCCATTCTGAATGTCGCAGAGGCATGGGAGTTGGTTTATATCATTCATAGTGACAAGAAGCCTTTGGAGTTTCATGATTGGCAGCTGACAAGCTACTCCCTAGCAACCAAACAGAGTACCCTAGCAACCGTTTAGCAAAACGTATATCTCTGCATCAGAACATCGTATAGAGATGGGAGTTGGTTTATATCATTCATACTGACAAGAAGCCTTTGCAGTTTCATCATTAGCAGCTGCCAAGCAACTCCATAGCAACCAAACAGAGTACCCTAGCAACCATTTTACAAGACCTACATCTCTGCATCAGAATATTGTATAGAGATGGGGGTTGGCTCATTAGTTTCAGTTGTAAAACAGTGTGTAAATATCACCATGGTAACTGTGTATTCACATCCTAGCAACCATTTAGAGCCACCTAGCAACCATATTGCAACATATAGAAGCCATATTTCAGCTCCACAACATCGTACAGACATGGTTGTTGGCTCGAATGCAAACATGTACAACACCCTAGCAACCGAGTGGCGAGTTTTGCCACTGCAAGCACCACTTCACATTTTCTTCAGGAAATGTACATTCTAGTTCTTCTTCTTCTTCTTCTTCTTATTCTGGACAAAGTTTGGCGCGTAACTCGCCCCGCACCGTTTGTGTCAGACCCCTGACAGAGGTGTCAAATCGACCGGCTCATTGAGGAGAGGTGTGCTATGACTTTTATAAGCGATCGGGGGTATGATGTTTGCCCCAGGGGCAAAAAAGCAGCCAAAAAAGTCCCATAGACTTAACATTGCAACGAACTTTGACCACTCGTAGCTCTGAGAGAGGATTTCGTACAGACATGTGGGTCACCACATTTGAAGAGGCTGGCAGGCTCTGTAAGAACATACCTCACAATGGGGTAAAAGTTGCACCCCTGGGGGGCAGGAGCGTCCCAAAGTTTCCCATTGACTTACAATTTGTCCTACACATTGCATGGGGATTTTGTATTGAACGTAGCTCTGGATCACAGTGTCATAGAGACAAGGGGGCGGGCTCATTTTACTCAGACGACCAATCAGTCTCTCAGGCTCATTGTGAAGCTATCAAGCCACGCCCTAGCAACCATTTAGAGCACCTTAGCAACAAGTCCCATAGACTTCCATTGAAAGAGATCAAAGGGATATCTCTGGACTGAATTGTCATAGAAACATTGTGGTCTCATTTGACTCGGGGAAGCAAACAGCCAATCATGAATCACCTCAACACTTCCTAGCCCCTCCCTAGCAACCATTGTCGAGCACCTTAGCAACCAAAATCCAAAGAGGGATATCTTCCATTCTGAATGTCACAGAGGCATGGGAGTTGGTTTATATCATTCATAGTGACAAGAAGCCTTTGCAGTTTCATCATTGACAACTGCCAAGCAACTCCATAGCAACCAAACAGAGTACCCTAGCAACCATTTTACAAGACCTATATCTCTGCATCAGAACATCATAAAGAGATGGGGTTAAGACAAGTTTGACTCAGGGCAGCAAACAGCCATTCATGAGACACCACAACACTTGCTAGCCCCGCCCTAGCAACCATTGTCAAGCACCTTAGCAACCAAAATTCATAGAGGGATGTCTTTCATTCTGAATGTCACAGAGGAATGGGAGTTGGTTTATATCATTCATACTGACAAGCAGCCTTCGGAGTTTCATGATTGGCAGCTGCCAAGCCACTCCCTAGCAACCAAACAAAGTACCTTAGCAACCATTTTGCAAGACCTATTTCTCTGCATCAGAACATCGTATAGAGATGGGAGTTGGCTCTTTTGACTCATGCTAGCAAAGAGGAATTCCAACATGCTACAAATGCTAGCTGTGAATAGCTACATGCTATTAGCGATTAGTTAAGTGCTAAATCATGCCAAGCGAATGCTAAGAACTCCAATAGTAATCATCTGTGACAACTACAAACCACTTAGTAACACCATAGTAACCACCCATAATACCTTAGCAACCGCCCTGAACACCCTAGCAACTGCCTAGCAACTCCCTAGGAACCACCCAAAATACCCTAGCAACCACCTAGGAACACCATAGCAACCACCCAGAATACCATAGCAACTGCCTAGCAACGCCCTAGCAACCACCAAGAATACCCTAGCAACCGCCTAGCAACACCACAGCAACCACCCAGAACACCCTAGCAACTGCCTAGCAACGCCCTAACAACCACCCAGAATACCCTTGCAACCACCTAGGAACACCATAGCAACCACCCAGAATACCCTAGCAACTGCCTAGCAACACCATAGCAACCACCCAGAATACCCTAGCAACCGCCTAGCAACGCCCTAGCAACCGCCTAGCAACACCATAGCAACCACCCAGAATACCCTAGCAACTGCCTAGCAATGCCCTAGCAACCACCCAGAATACCCTAGCAACCACCCAGAATACCCTAGCAACCGCCTAGCAATGCCCTAGCAACCACCCAGAATACCCTAGCAACTGCCTAGCAACGCCCTAGCAACCACACAGAATACCCTAGCAACTGCCTAACAACGCCCTAGCAACCACCCAGAATACCCTAGCAACTCCATAGCAACCACCCAGAACACCCTAGCAATGCCCTAGCAACCACCCAGAATACCCTAGCAACCGCCTAGCAACACCATAGCAACCATCCAGAATAGCCTAGCAACTCCATAGCAACCACCCAGAACACCCTAGCAACACCCTAGCAACCGCCCTGAACACCCTAGCAACTGCCTAGCAACTCCCTAGGAACCACCCAAAATACCCTAGCAACCACCTAGGAACACCATAGCAACCACCCAGAATACCATAGCAACTGCCTAGCAACGCCCTAGCAACCACCCAGAATACCCTAGCAACTGCCTAGCAACGCCCTAGCAACCACCCAGAATACCCTAGCAACTCCATAGCAACCACCCAGAACACCCTAGCAATGCCCTAGCAACCACCCAGAATACCCTAGCAACCGCCTAGCAACTCCATAGCAACCACCCAGAACACCCTAGCAACACCCTAGCAACCGCCCTGAACACCCTAGCAACTGCCTAGCAACTCCCTAGGAACCACCCAAAATACCCTAGCAACCACCTAGGAACACCATAGCAACCACCCAGAAAAGCCTAGCAACCACCTAGCAACGCCCTAGCAACCACCAAGAATACCCTAGCAACCACCTAGCAACCACCCAGAATACCCTAGCAACCGCCTAGCAATGCCCTAGCAACCGTTTAGAGCCACATATAAACCATATTGCAACATATAGAAGCTATATTTCAGCTCCACAACATCGTACAGACATGGTTGTTGGCTCGTATGCAATCATGTACCACATTCTAGCAACCGAGTGGCGAGTTTTGCCACTGCAAGCACCATTTCACATTTTCTTCAGGAAATGTACATTCTAGTTAGTGGTGCTTGCTGAAAGCAAGGCATCACTATTGTTATTGCTCATACTTATTAGTGGTGCTTTTCAAAGCAACACTATTGTTATTGCTCATACTTATTCTGGACAAAAGTTTGGCGCGTAACTCGCCCCACACCGTTTGTCTTAGACCCCTGAGTGAGGTGTCAAATCGACCGGCTCATTTAGGAGAGGTGTGCTATATCTTTTCTAAGCGATCGGGTGTACGATGTTCGCACAGCGGACGAAAAAGCGGCCAAAAAAGTCCCATTGACTTAACATTGGGCATTCCAAAAAATTCAAATCCAAACCGACGTTTTCACACACACAGACTCCAAAGGGCCTGACACCCCTGCGTCTCTCTCTCTCCCTCAGAGGATTTATATTATCAAGCAACCAATAAGTAATGGCCTAAAATCTTCATAGCCACACCCTAGCAACCAGTTTCAGCACCCTAGCAACCACTAAGAGCTCCCTAGCAACCACCCTAAACCAAAAAAAAAAATGTTTTACATTTTTTTGTATTTTTTAACGCAATATTACACTCGTGGCCTTGCGATATTGCTCCATGCTTGTGCCTATTCGGCCATAGGCACGAGGCCGCGGGCCGAGTGCCGTACTGAAGGCACTCGTTATTAAAGAACTCTATAAACACTCCATAGTAACCATATTTGACAACTACCAACCACCTAGTAACACAATAGCAACTAAAAAAGATACCTTAGCAACCATCCTGAACACCCTAGCAACGTCTAGAAACGCTCTAGTAACCACCAAAAATACCGTAGCAACCACCCAGAACACCCTAGCAACTGTCTAGCAACCCCCCAGAACACCTAGCAACTGCCTAGCAACCACAAAGAACACCCTAGCAACTGCCTAGCAATGCCCTAGCATCCACCCAAAATACCATAGCAACTGCCTAGCAACACCATAGCAACCACCCAGAACACCCTAGCAACCACCTAGCAACGCCCTAGCAACCACCAAGAATACCCTAGCAACCGCCTAGCAACCACCCAGAATACCCTAGCAACACCATAGCAACCACCCAGAACACCCTAGCAACTGCCTAGCAATGCCATAGCAACCACCCAGAATACCCTAGCAACCGCCTAGCAACACCATAGCAACCACCCAGAACAGCCTAGCAACCACCTAGCAACGCCCTAGCAACCGCCTAGCAACGAACTAGCAACCACCCAGAATACCCTAGCAACACCATAGCAACCACCCAGAATACCCTAGCAACACCATAGCAACCACCCAGAATACCCTAGCAACTGCCTAGCAACACCCTAGCAACCACCCAGAATACCCTAGCAACTGCCTAGCAACGCCCTAGCAACCACCAAGAATACCCTAGCAACCGCCTAGCAACTACCCAGAATACCCTAGCAACCGCCTAGCAACACCATAGCAACCACCCAGAATACCCTAGCAACCACCTAGCAACACCATAGCAACCACCCAGAAAACCCTAGCAAAGTCCTAGCAACCACCCAGAATACCCTAGCAACCGCCTAGCAACATCATAGCAACCACCCAGAATACCCTAGCAACCACCTAGCAACTCCATAGCAACCACCCAGAACACCCTAGCAACTGCCTAGCAACGCCCTAGCAACCGCCTAGCAACACCATAGCAACCACACATAACACCCTAGCAACACCCTAGCAACCACCCGAACAACATGAATAAGCCATATCTCAGCACCAGAACATCATACAGACATGTTTGTTGACTTGTATGCAATCATGTACCACACTCTAGCAACCGAGTGGCGAGTTTTGCCACTGCAAGCACCACTTCACATTTTCTTCAGGAAATGTACATTCTAGTTCTTCTTCTTCTTCTTCTTATTGTTCTGGACAAAAGTTTGGCGCGTAACTCGCCCCGCACCGTTTGTCTCAGACCCATGAATGAGGTGTCAAATCGACCGGCTCATTGAGGAGAGGTGTGCTATGACTTTTATAAGCGATCGGGGGTGCGGTGTTCACCCCAGGGGCGAAAAAGCGCCCAAAAAAGTCCCATTGACTTAACATTGCGACGAACTTTGACCACACGTAGCTCTGAGCGAGGATTTCGCAGAAACGTGTGATTTGCCACATTTGAAGAGGCTGACAGGCTCTGTAAGAACATACCTCACAACGGGGTAAAAGTTGCACCCCTGGGGGGCAGGAGATGCCCAAAGTTGCCCCATTGACTTACTATGGGGAAGGAACGTCCCGTGAAACACACATGCTTTTCCTACTATGGTAAATTGCATTGGGACTTTGTATTGAACGTAGCTCTGGATCACAGTGTCATAGAGACAAGGAGGAGGGCTCATTTTACTCAGACGACCAATCAGTCTCTCAGGATCATTGTGAAGCTATCAAGCCACGCCCTAGCAACCATTTAGAGCCCCTTAGCAACAAGTTCCATAGACTTCCATTGAAAGAGTTCAAAGAGATATCTCCAGACTGAATTGTCATAGAAACATGGGGGTGGTCTCATTTGACTCGGGGCAGCAAACAGCCAATCATGAATCACCTCAATACTTCCAAGCCCCTCCCTAGCAACCATTGTCGAGCACCTTAGCAACCAAAATCCAAAGAGGGATATCTTCCATTCTGAATGTCACAGAGGCATGGGAGTTGGTTTATATAATTCATACTGACAAGAAGCCTTTGGAGTTTCATCATTGGTAGCTGCCAAGTAACTCCATAGCAACCAAACAGAGTACCCTAGCAACCAAAATCCAAAGAGGCATATCTTCCATTCTGAATGTTACAGAGACATGGGAGTTGGTTTATATCATTCATACTGACAAGAAGTCTTTGGAGTTTCATGATTGGCAGCTGACAAGCCACTCCCTAGCAACCAAACAGAGTACCCTAGCAACCAAAATCCAAAGAGGGATATCTTCCATTCTGAATGTCGCAGAGGCATGGGAGTTGGTTTATATCATTCATACTGACAAGCAGCCTTTGGAGTTTCATGATTGGCAGCTGACAAGCCACTCCCTAGCAACCAAACAGAGTACCCTAGCAACCAAAATCCAAAGAGGGATATCTTCCATTCTGAATGTCACAGAGGCATGGGAGTTGGTTTATATCATTCATACTGACAAGAAGCCTTTGGAATTTCATCATTGGCAGCTGCCAAGTAACTCCATAGCAACCAAACAGAGTACCCTAGCAACCAAAATCCAAAGAGGGATATCTTCCATTCTGAATGTCGCAGAGGCATGGGAGTTGGTTTATATCATTCATAGTGACAAGAAGCCTTTGGAGTTTCATGATTGGCAGCTGACAAGCTACTCCCTAGCAACCAAACAGAGTACCCTAGCAACCGTTTAGCAAAACGTATATCTCTGCATCAGAACATCGTATAGAGATGGGAGTTGGTTTATATCATTCATACTGACAAGAAGCCTTTGCAGTTTCATCATTAGCAGCTGCCAAGCAACTCCATAGCAACCAAACAGAGTACCCTAGCAACCATTTTACAAGACCTACATCTCTGCATCAGAATATTGTATAGAGATGGGGGTTGGCTCATTAGTTTCAGTTGTAAAACAGTGTGTAAATATCACCATGGTAACTGTGTATTCACATCCTAGCAACCATTTAGAGCCACCTAGCAACCATATTGCAACATATAGAAGCCATATTTCAGCTCCACAACATCGTACAGATATGGTTGTTGGCTCGTATGCAATCATGTACAACACCCTAGCACCTTACCGAGTGGCGAGTTTTGCCACTGCAAGCACCACTTCACATTTTCTTCAGGAAATGTACATTCTAGTTAGTGGTGCTTTTTTGAAAGCATCACTATTGTTATTGCTCATACTTATTATTAATGGTGCTTGCTGAAAGCAAGGCATCATTAGTGTTCTCTTGCATACTTATTATTATTCTTCTACTTCTTATTATTCCGGACAAAAGTTTGGCGCGTAACTCGCCCCGCACCGTTTGTCACAGACCCCTGAGTGAGGTGTCAAATCGACCGGCTCATTGAGGAGAGGTGTGCTATGACTTTTATAAGCGATCGGGGGGGGCGGTGTTCGCCCCAGGGGTGAAAAAGCGTCCCAAAAAGTCCCAATGACTTAACATTGGGACGAACTTTGAGCACTCGTAGCTCGGAGCGAGGATTTCGGAGAAAAGTGTGATTTGCCACATTTGAAGAGGCTGACAGGCTCTGTAAGAACATACCTCACAATGGGGTAAAAGTTGCACCCCTGGGGGGCAGGAGCGTCCCAAAGTTTCCCATTGACTTACAATGGTGTAGGACGGCCCATG
The DNA here is from genome assembly GCF_949319135.1 of Squalius cephalus. NCBI lineage: Eukaryota > Metazoa > Chordata > Actinopteri > Cypriniformes > Leuciscidae > Squalius > Squalius cephalus. Next base: position 578,906 of record NC_137125.1, on the reverse strand, counting down.
AAATGGGCCGTCCTACACATTGCATTGGGATTTTGTATTGAACGTAGCTCTGGATCACAGTGTCAGAAAGACAAGGGGGCGGGCTCATTTTACTCAGACGACCAGTCAGTCTCTAAGGATCATTGTGAAGCTATCAAGCCACGCCCTAGCAACCATTTAGAGCACCTTAGCAACAAGTCCCATAGACTTCCATTGAAAGAGATCACAGGGATATCTCTGGACTGAATTGTCATAGAAACATGGGGGTGGTCTCATTTGACTCGGGGCAGCAAACAGCCAATCATGAATCACCTCAACACTTCCTATCCCCTCCCTAGCAACCATTGTCGAGCAGCTTAGCAACCAAAACCATAGAGGGATATCTTCCATTCTAAATGCCACAGAGGCATGGGAGTTGGTTTAAATCATTCATACTGACAAGCAGCCTTTGGAGTTTTATGATTGGCAGCTGCCAAGCCACTCCCTAGCAACCAAACAGAGCACCCTAGCAACCATTTTGCAAGACCTATATCTCTGCATCAGAACATCATAAAGAGATGGGGTTAAGACAAGTTTGACTCAGGGCAGCACACAGCCATTCATGAGACACCACAACACTTGCTAGCCCCGCCATAGCAACCATTGTCGAGCACCTTAGCAACCAAAATCCATAGAGGATATCTTTCATTCTGAATGTCACAGAGGAATGGGAGTTGGTTTATATCATTCACACTGACAAGCAGCCTATGGAGTTTCATGATTGGCAGCTGCCAAGCCACTCCCTAGCAACCAAAAAGAGTACCCTAGCAACCATTTTGCAAGACCTATTTCTCTGCATCAGAACATCGTATAGAGATGGGGGTTGGCTCTTTTGACTCATGCTAGCAAAGAGGAATTCCAACATGTTACACATGCTAGCTGTGAATAGCTACATGCTAATAGCGATTAGGTGAGTGCTAAATCATGCCAAGAAAATGCTAAGAACTCCAATAGTAATCATCTGTGACAACTACCAACAACTTAGTAACACCTTAGCAACCGCCCTGAACACCCTAGCAACTGCCTAGCAACCACCCAAAATACCCTACCAACCACCTAGCAACACCATAGCAACCACACTGAACACCCTAGCAACTGCCTAGCAACGCCATAGCAACCACCCAGAATACCCTAGCAACCGCCTAGCAACACCATAGCAACCACCCAGAACACCCTAGCAACCACCTAGCAACGGCCTAGCAACTGCCTAGCAACCACCCAGAACACCCTAGCAACCGCCTAGCAACCACCCAGAACACCCTAGAAACTGCCTAGCAACGCCCTAGCAACCACCCAGAATACCCTAGCAACCGCCTAGCAACCACCCAGAACACCCTAGCAACTGCCTAGCAACGCCCTAGCAACCACCCAGAATACCCTAGCAACCGCCTAGCAACACCATAGCAACCGCCTAGCAACACCATAGCAACCACCCAGAACACCCTAGCAACTGCCTAGTAACGCCCTAGCAACCACCAAGAATACCCTAGCAACCACCCAGCACACCCTAGCAACTGCCTAGCAACGCCCTAGCAACCACCCAGAATACCCTAGCAACTGCCTAGCAACGCCCTAGCAACCACCCAGAACACCCTAGCAACTGCCTAGCAACACCCTAGCAACCACCCAGAATACCCTAGCAACCGCCTAGCAACCACCAGAACACCCTAGCAACTGCCTAGCAACGCCCTAGCAACCACCTAGAATACCCTAGCAACCGCCTAGCAACACCATAGCAACCACCCAGAACACCCTAGCAACGCCCTAGCAACCACCCAGAACACCCTAGCAACCGCCTAGCAACCACCCAGAATACCCTAGCAACTGCCTAGCAACACCCTAGCAACCACCCAGAATACCCTAGCAACTGCCTAGCAACCACCCAGAACACCCTAGCAACCACCTGAACAACACAAATAAGCCATATCTCAGCAGCAGAACATCGTACAGACATGTTTGTTGGCTCGTATGCAATCATGTACCACACTCTAGCAACCGAGTGGCGAGTTTTGCCACTGCAAGCACCATTTCACATTTTCTTCAGGAAATGTACATTCTAGTTCTTTTTATAATTTTTATTATTCTTCCACACAAAAGTTTGGCGCGTAATGCGCCCCGCACCGTTTGTCACAGACCCCTGAGTGAAGTGTCAAATCGACCGGCTCATTGAGGAGAGGTGTGCTATGACTTTTCTAAGCGATCGGGTGTACGATGTTCGCACAGCGGACGAAAAAGCGGCCAAAAAAGTCCCCATTGACTTTACATTGGGCATTCTAAAAATATTTTAATCCCAACCGACGTTTTCACACACACAGACTCCAAAGGGCCTGACACCCCTGCGTCTCTCCCTCTCTCTCTCCCTCAGAGGATTATATTATCAAGCAGCCAATAAGTAATGGCCTAAAATCTTCATAGCCACACCCTAGCAACCAGTTTTAGCACCCTAGCAACCACTAAGAGCTCCCTAGCAACCACCCTAAACCAAAAAAAAAAATTTTTTACATTTTTTTGTATTTTTTAACGCAATATTACACTCGTGGCCTTGCGATATTGCTCCATGCTTGTGCCTATTCAGCCATAGGCACGAGGCCGCAGGCCGAGTGCCGTACTGAAGGCACTCGTTATTAAAGATTTTAATAACTCTATAAAAACTCCATAGTAACCATCTTTGACAACTACCAACCACCTAGTAACAAAATAGCAACTACCAAAAATACCTTAGCAACCATCCTGAACACCCTAGCAACGTCTAGAAACGCTCTAGTAGATCATAGAAACACCAAGGTGGTCTCGTTTCACTCAGGGCATCAAATGGCCAATCATGAATCACCTCAACACTTCCTAGCCCCTCCCTAGCAACCATTGTCGAGCACCTTAGCAACCAAAATCCTAGAGGGATATCTTCTATTCTGAATGTCACAGAGGCATGGAAGTTGGTTTATATCATTCATAGTAACAAAAAGCCTTTGCAGTTTCATCAATGGCAGCTGTCAAGCAACTCCATAGCAACCAAACAGATTACCCTAGCAACCAAAATTCAAAGAGGGATATCTTCCATTCTGAATGTCACAGAGGCATGGGAGTTTGTTTATGTCATTCATACTGAAAAGCAGCCTTTGGAGTTCATCATTAGCAGCTGCCAAGCCACTCCATAGCAACCAAACAGAGTACCCTAGCAACTATTTAGCAAGACCTATATCTCTGTATCAGAGCATCGTATAGAGATGGGGGAAGGTTTATATAATTCAATATTGACAAGAAGCCTTTGGAGTTTCATGATTGGCAGCTGCCAAGCCACTCCCTAGCAACCAATCATAGTACCCTAGCAACCAAAATCCAAAGAGGGATATCTTCCAGTCTGAATGTCACAGAGGCATGGGAGTTGGTTTATATCATTCATAGTAACAAAAAGCCGTTGCAGTTTCATCAATGGCAGCTGTCAAGCAACTCCATAGCAACCAAACAGATTACCCTAGCAACCAAAATTCAAAGAGGGATATCTTCCATTCTGAATGTCACAGAGGCATGGGAGTTGGTTTATGTCATTCATACTGACAAGAAGCCTTTGGTGTTTCATGATTGGCAGCTGCCAAGCAACTCCATAACAACCAAACAGAGTACCCTAGCAACCAAAATCCAAAGAGGGATCTCTTCCATTCTGAATGTCACAGAGGCATGGGAGTTGGTTTATATCATTCATACTGACAAGAAACCTTTGGAATTTCATCATTGGCAGCTGCCAAGTAACTCCATAGCAACCAAACAGAGTACCCTAGTAACCAAAATCCAAAGAGGGATATCTTCCATTCTGAAAGTCACACAGGCATGGGAGTTGGTTTATATCATTCATAATGACAAGCAGCCTTTGGAGTTTTATGATTGGCACCTGCCAAGTCACTCCCTTGCAACCAAACAGAGGACCCTAGCAACCAAATTCCAAAGAGGGATATCTTCCATTCTGAATGTCACAGAGGCATGGGAGTTGGTTTAAATCATTTATACTGACAATCAGCCTTTGGAGTTTCATCATTGGCACCTGCCAAGTCACTCCCTGGCAACCAAACAGAGGACCCTAGCAACCGTTTATCATGACCCATGTCTCTGCATCAGAACATCACATAGAGATGGGGGTTGGCTCTTTTGTTTTGGTTGGGAAACTGTCTGTAACTATCACCATGGTAACTGATTTCACACCCTAGCAACCGTTTAGAGCCACCTAGCAACCATATTGCAACATATAGAAGCCATATTTCAGCTCCACAACATTGTACAGACATGGTTGTTGGCTCGAATGCAATCATGTACAACACCCTAGCAACCAAGTGGCGAGTTTTGCCACTGCAAGCACCACTTCACATTTTCTTCAGGAAATGTACATTCTAGTTATTATTATTATTCTGGACAAAGTTTGGCGCGTAACTCGCCCCGCACCGTTTGTCACAGACCCATGAATGAGGTGTCAAATCGACCGGCTTATTGAGGAGAGGTGTGCTATGACTTTTATAAGCGATCGGGGGTGCGATGTTCACCCCAGGGGCGAAAAAGCGGCCCAAAAAGTTCCATTGACTTAACATTGCGACGAAATTTGAGCACTCATAGCTCTGAGCGAGGATTTCGCAGAAACGTGTGATTTGCCACATTTGAAGAGGCTGACAGGCTCTGTAAGAACATACCTCACAATGGGGTAAAAGTTGCACCCCTGGGGGGCAGGAGCGTCCCAAAGTTGCCCCATTGACTTGCTATGGGGAAGGAATGTCCCGTGAAACACACATGCTTTTCCTACTATGGTAAATTGCATAGGGATTTTGTAATGAACGTAGCTCTGGATCACAGTGTCATAGAGACAAGGGGGCGGGCTCATTTTACTCAGACAACCAATCAGTCTCTCAGGCTCATTGTGAAGCTATCAAGCCACGCCCTAGCAACCATTTAGAGCACCTTAGCAACAAGTCCCATAGACTTCCATTGAAAGAGATCAAAGGGATATCTCCGGACTGAATTGTCATACAAACACAAGGGTGGTCTCGTTTCACTCAGGGCAGCAAACGGCCAATCATGAATCACCTCAACACTTCCTAGCCCCTCCCTAGCAACCATTGTCGAGCACCTTAGCAACCAAAATCCAAAGAGGGATATCTTCCATTCTGAATGTCACAGAGGCATGGGAGTTGGTTTATATCATTCATAGTGACAAGAAGCCTTTGCAGTTTCATCATTGGCAGCTGCAAAGCAACTCCATAGCAACCAAACAGAGTACCCTAGCAACCATTTTACAAGACCTATATCTCTGCATCAGAACATCATAAAGAGATGGGGTTAAGACAAGTTTGACTCAGGGCAGCAAACAGCCATTCATGAGACACCACAACACTTGCTAGCCCCGCCATAGTAACCATTGTCGAGCACCTTAGCAACCAAAATCCATAGAGGATATCTTTCATTCTGAATGTCACAGAGGAATGGGAGTTGGTTTATATCATTCACACTGACAAGCAGCCTATGGAGTTAATAATAATAATAATAATACATTTTATTTATAGGCGCCTTACATGACACTCAAGGACACCTTACAAACACAATAAAACAATCAACAATAATCAAATACTCATTATTACAACCATGGATACCAGTATTACGATATAAAAATAATAAAAATAATCACATAAAAGCCTGCCGGAAAAGATAGGTCTTAAGGCGAGATTTAAAAACATGAAGATTTTTACTGTTTCGCACATCCTGTGGCAGCTGGTTCCATAAATAAGGAGCTGCATGACTGAAAGCTCGGGACCCCATAGAAGTAGTGCGAGTTCTAGGGAGAACAAGTGTAAGTGAAGAAGACGATCTTAAAGTTCGAGAGGGAGTATAAATATGAAGAAGGTCTAATAAGTATGACGGAGCAAGGATGTTTTTTATAGGGACAACAGTATTGACAATATTGCAGAAACAATAACGGGATACATCCACTTCTGTGTTGACTCTGTTGTGCCGAAAAAGACAATCACCATATATCCGAACAATAAAGACTATATAACACCTGAAATTAAACATCTGATCAGGAGGAAAAAGCAAGCATTCCGGAATAATGATTTGATGGAACTGAGATCAATACAAAAAGAACTGAGGGGGAAACTGAAGATGGCGCGAGAGGAACATAGTAAACAAGTTAGGGAAGCCTTTTTAACGAACAACCCCAAAAAAATGTGGGACAAGGTGAAAGATATGACTAATATGAACTCTAGTAAGAAGCAACTAAATGTGGAGAATGATTTAGATAAGGCTAATGATCTTAACATCTTTTATAAACGTTTTGATTTGAATTGTGAAACAAATGTGATAAGCTGTAAAGAGCTGTCTATGTCAATATCATGTGACCCAGTACGGGATAGAATATTAATTAACCCCAGAGATGTTACTGCAGTTTTTAAAAAGTTGAATAACAATAAGGCAAGTGGACCTGATGGTATTTCATCTTTTATTTTGAAAACATTCTCGGATGAGTTAACTCCGGCTTGGTGCCCCTTATTTCAATTGTCTGTGGATACATGTGTTATTCCTACTATCTGGAAGACATCAGTTGTCATTCCGTTGCCCAAGAAACCATGTCCACAGCAAAATGATGACTATAGACCAGTAGCGCTAACTTCTACAGTGATGAAGTCATTCGAACGTATTATGGTCGGTAAATTAAGAGGTGAGGTACAGCTTCGCTTGGACCCGTACCAATTCGCATATAATAATGGCAGGGGTACTGATGATGCTTTAATTACAACTGTCCACTCTATCTTAAAACACTTAGACAATCCATTATGTTATGTTCGTTTATTATTTATGGATTTTAGTTCTGCATTTAATTGTATTCTTCCGCAGATAATGCTAGACAAATTATATCAGATGGAAGTTAACCCCTACATTATTAAATGGTATGGCTCATTCCTGACAGAAAGGAAGCAGCAGGTGAGAGTTAACTCCACTCTTTCCGAGATGATTAATATAAGCACAGGTGCCCCTCAAGGCTGTGTAAGCTCGCCCTTACTTTTTATATTATATACAAATGAATGTAGAAACATCAATGGGAATAATTTTATTATTAAATTTTCTGATGATACGGCCATATTGAGTTTACTCCACAAAGAATCCGACATTGGTACTTATATACAGGAGATAGAGGTGATGGAGAAGTGGTGCAAGAAGCATAACTTGCTCCTTAATGTTAACAAAACTAAAGAAATGATTTTTGACCCTAGGTCTATAGGTGACCAAAGCCCTATTATAATTGAAGGAGTACCGATTGAACAAGTAACAACATATAAATATTTAGGAATTCATTTAGACAAACAGTTACAGTGGTCACATCATGTAGATTATGTTTCATCAAAAATGTGTCAGCGTTTATATTTTTTAAGAAGACTAAGAGTTCATGGTGTTGATAAAGATATTATGCTCCTTTTTCACAAGACAGTTATTGAGTCTATATTGAGATATGGTATTATAGCTTGGTTTGGTAACCTGTCAGTTAAACTAAAAACACAGCTCCAAACATTGATTAAAAGGGCAGGGAAGATAATTGGAACAGTGCCACCGACTACTCTTAATGAGCTTTTTGAGGAGGCGGTGCGAAAACAGAGTTTTAAAATTATTAATGATCCGAATCATGTTCTTTACAGTGAGTATGAGTTGATGCCCTCAGGCAGAAGGTACAGGGTACCGACCTGTAAACTGAATAGGTTTAAATTTTCCTTTGTGCCACTCTCTATTAAAATATTGAATAAAAATAACTAGGGTGTGGGCAAGCTGTAATTTGGTATAGAGGCTAGTGATCAAGTATGCGTTAGCAGAAGGTGCTAGGAAGGTGGGATGTGTTCACGTTTTTTTTTTTTTTTTTTTTAGGTGATAATTATGTGTAGTAATTCATGTTATGTGTAGTAAATCATGTTATGTATGTTGTGTTGCATCTGTTGTCCCGAATGCCCAAGATGAATTTCTCCGTCAGGAGACAATAAAGGCTAATCAAATCAATAAGTAAGAAGAAGAACTTTAAAATTAGTACAATATTTTACCGGGAGCCAGTGCAAGTGTTGTAATACGGGAGTAATGTGCTCAGCTAGGGGAGTTCTGCTGATGATTCGTGCAGCCGAGTTCTGTACCAGTTGGAGTTTGTTGAGTACCTTTGAAGGCAATCCATAAAAAAGACTGTTACAAAAATCGATACGGGACGTAACTAGAGCATGGACTAGAATTGCTGTGCTCTTCACTGAGAGTGCCGGACGAAGCCGATTGATATTGCGTATATGAAAATAAGCAGAGCGAATGACACTGTTTATATGTGCTTCAAATGAGAGAGTACTGTCCAAAATGACCCCCAGACTTTTAACTTGTTTAGATAAAGAGACTGGTAAATTGTCAATTTTCACAGATGAACATGTAGATTTCGACAAATTGTTTTTTAAGCCAACTAGAAGAATTTCTGTTTTACTGGTGTTAAGTTTAAGAAAATTTGAAGTAAACCATTCTTTAATCTCTGCCAAGCAATCTGAGAGGACAGATGGAGGAAAATTAGCAGAAGGTTTAGAGGACAGATAAAGTTGGGTGTCGTCAGCATATAGGTGGAATTGAATGCCAAACTTCCTAAAAATATTACCAAGGGGTAAGAGATAAATGATAAATAAGAGAGGACCCAGTACTGAGCCCTGCGGGACACCTGTATTAACATATGAGGTCTTTGAACAGAACTGCTTCAACTGTACAAATTGAGTACGGCCCGTAAAGTATGATTGAAACCAAGTCAAAGGGGTACCGATAATTCCAATAGACTCCAATCTGTGCAACATAATGCTGTGTGATATAGTATCAAATGCTGCACTTAGATCAAGCAGAATTAGTATAGATAAAAGTCCAGAGTCAGCAGCTAACAATAAGTCATTGGAGATCTAGTGCAGTCTCAACACTATGGTAAGGACGAAACCCAGATTGAAATTGCTCGTAGAGACCATTATGAGACAGATGATTCTGGACTTGAGCTGCAACACACCTTTCCAAAATTTTAGAAAGGAAAGGAAGAGTTGAGATGGGACGAAAATTATCAAAGTTACTTGAATCAGCCCCCGGTTTTTTAAGTAAAGGAATTATAACAGCAATTTTCAATTGAGATGGAACAGTTCCAGAAGTAAGTGAAGAGTGTATGATTTCCGTAATTAAAGAAGATAGAGAAGACAAGCAGGCTTTAACCAAGTACGTTGGAATAGGGTCCAACTGACATGTGGTAGATTTACTCTTATTAATAGTAGTGATTACCTCCTCGATAGTTGGAAGATCAAAAGAGGAAAGCACAGAATTAAGAGGTTGATCAGAGCAAGGGTTAAATTGACAGCTATCAAGCTTTGTCACTAATATTTGTTGATGAATGTTTTCAATTTTCGTTATGAAAAAAGACAAAAAACTTTCACAAAGATCAGCAGAGTAAAGATGTGAAGGAAAAGAATCAGGTGGTTTTAAAATATTATTTACCACAGAAAAAAGTGTTCTTGTGTTCCCTTCACCAGAACTAATCACACTGGCAAAGTAATCAGTTTTAGCTGAAGTTAGGGCAACCTTATAATTTTTCATATGCTCAGAATACAGTTCTTTATGCACCACAAGTCCAGTCTTGACATATAATCTTGACATATAATCGCTCCAGGCGTCGACCTTTAACTTTTAACATGCGTAGTTCAGGAGTAAACCAAGGAGCAGAGTTGACAAATGAAACCGACCTGGTTTTTAATGGAGCACAGACATCTAAAATCTTTTGCAATCCAGTATTGTAATGCTGAACCAGGTCGTCCGGGGTGGAATAGTGAACATTGCTACAAAGGTTGGAAAATCCTTCAGCAAAAACCGCAACATCAATGTTTTTTATGTTCCGGAATGAGATAGAACGACGTAGATTATGCTTAAAAACAGGTAACTGAACATTAAATGACACCAACATATGATCTGATAAGGACAGATCAGAAGTAGTACAATTATGGGGAGTTAAACCTGAACAACACACAAGATCCAGGGTATGACCTTTTACATGTGTAGGTGAATTAATAAATTGTTGTAAGCCAAAGCCATCAAGACATGATAAAAAATCCCTTGTAGATACACTACCAGTATTATCAATATGAATATTAAAATCCCCGAGCAGAATCACATTAGGAGACAATGAAGAAAGAAAGGTTAAAAGTTTCATGATTGGCAGCTGCCAAGCCACTCCCTAGCAACCAAAAAGAGTACCCTAGCAACCATTTTGCAAGACCTATTTCTCTGCATCAGAACATCGTATAGAGATGGGGGTTGGCTCTTTTGACTCATGCTAGCAAAGAGGAATTCCAACATGTTACACATGCTAGCTGTGAATAGCTACATGCTAATAGCGATTAGGTGAGTGCTAAATCATGCCAAGAAAATGCTAAGAACTCCAATAGTAATCATCTGTGACAACTACCAACAACTTAGTAACACCTTAGCAACCGCCCTGAACACCCTAGCAACTGCCTAGCAACCACCCAAAATACCCTACCAACCACCTAGCAACACCATAGCAACCACCCAGAACACCCTAGCAACTGTCTAGCAACGCCCTAGCAACCACCCAGAACACCCTAGCAACCACCTAGCAATGCCCTAGCAACTGCCTAGCAACCACCCAGAACACCCTAGCAACCGCCTAGCAACCACCCAGAACACCCTAGCAACTGCCTAGCAACGCCCTAGCAACCACCCAGAATACCATAGCAACGCCCTAGCAACCACCCAGAACACCCTAGCAACTGCCTAGCAATGCCCTAGCAACCACCCAGAATACCCTAGCAACCGCCTAGCAACACCATAGCAACTACCCAGAACACCCTAGCAACTGCCTAGAAACACCCTAGCAACCACCCAGAACACCCTAGCAACCGCCTAGCAACACCCTAGCAACTGCCTAGCAACCACCCAGAACACCCTAGCAACCGCCTAGCAACCACCCAGAACACTATAGCAACTGCCTAGCAACGCCCTAGCAACCACCCAGAATAGCCTAGCAACACCATAGCAACCACCCAGAACACCCTAGCAACCGCCTAGCAACCACCCAGAACACCCTAGCAACTGCCTAGCAACGCCCTAGCAACCACCCAGAACACCCTAGCAACTGCCTAGCAACGCCCTAGCAACCACCCAGAATACCCTAGCAACCGCCTAGCAACACCATAGCAACCACCCAGAACACCCTAGCAACTGCCTAGCAACGCCCTAGCAACCACCCAGAACACCCTAGCAACCGCCTAGCAACCGCCTAGCAACACCCTAGCAACCACCCAGAATACCATAGCAACTGCCTAGCAACACCCTAGCAACCACCCAGAACACCCTAGCAGCCGCCTAGCAACACCCTAGCAACCACCCAGAACGCCCTAGCAACTGCCTAGCAACGCCCTAGCAACCACCCAAAATACCCTAGCAACTGCCTAGCAACCATACAGAACACCCTAGCAACACCCTAGCAACCACCTGAACAACATGAATAAGCCATATCTCAGCACCAGAACATCGTACAGACTGAAAGCTTTCATCACTATTGTTATTGCTCATACTTATTAGTGGTGCTTTTTTGAAAGCATCACTATTGTTATTGCTCATACTTATTATTATTATTTTTCTTATTATTCCGGACAAAAGTTTGGCGCGAAACTCGCCCCGCACCGTTTGTCACAGACCCCTGAGTGAGGTGTCAAATCGACCGGCTCATTGAGGAGAGGTGTGCTATGACTTTTCTAAGCGATCGGGTGTACGATGTTCGCACAGCGGACGAAATAGCGGCCAAAAAAGTCCCATTGACTTTACATTGGGAGTTCTAAAAATATTTGAATCCCAACTGACGTTTTTACACACACAGACTCCAAAGGGCCTGACACCCCTGCGTCTCTCCCTCTCTCTCTCCCTCAGAGGATTTATATTATCAAGCAGCCAATAAGTAATGGCCTAAAATCTTCATAGCCACACCATAGCAACCAGTTTCAGCACCCTAGCAACCACTAAGAGCTCCCTAGCAACCACCCTAAACCAAAAAAAAAATGTTTTTACATTTTTTTGTATTTTTTAACGCAATATTACACTCGTGGCCTTGCGATATTGCTCCATGCTTGTGCCTATTCGGCCATAGGCACGAGGCCGCAGGCCGAGTGCCGTACTGAAGGCACTCGTTATTAAAGATTTTAATAACTCTATAAAAACTCCATAGTAACCATCTTTGACAACTACCAACCACCTAGTAACACCATAGCAACAAAAAAAAATACCTTAGCAACCATCCTGAACACCCTAGCAATGTCTAGAAACGCTCTAGTAACCACCAAAAATACCGTAGCAACCACCCAGAACACCCTAGCAACTGCCTAGCAACCACCCAGAACACCCTAGCAACTGCCTAGCAACGCCCTAGCATCCACCCAAAACACCCTAGCAACCACCTAGCAATGCCCTAGCAACCACCAAGAATACCCTAGCAACCGCCTAGCAACACCATAGCAACCACCCAGAATACCCTAGCAAACCCCTAGCAACACCATAGCAACCACCCAGAATACCCTAGCAACTGCTTAGCAACACCCTAGCAACCACTCAGAATACCCTAGCAACCACCTAGCAACTGCCTAGCAACCACCCAGAATACTCTAGCAACTGCCTAGCAACACAATAACAACCACCCAGAACACCCTAGCAACGCCCTAGCAACCACCCAGAATACCCTAGCAACTGCCTAGCAACCACCCAGAATACCCTAGCAACCGCCTAGCAACGCCATAGCATCCACTCAGAACACCCTAGCAACTGCCTAGCGACGCCCTAGCAACCACCCAGAATACCCTAGCAACTGCCTAGCAACGCCCTAGCAACCACCCAGAATACCCTAGCAACCGCCTAGCAACACCATAGCAACCACCAAGAACACCCTAGCAACTGCCTAGCAACGCCCTAGCAACCACCCAGAATACCCTAGCAACTGCCTAGCAATCACCCAGAATACCCTAGCAACCGCCTAGCAATGCCATAGCAACCACTCAGAACCTAGCACCCACCTAGCAACAGCAACAGAATAGCAACCAACCAGAACACCCTAGCAACCACCTAGCAACAGCATAGCAACAGCAACAGCATAGTAACCAACCAGAACACCATAGCAACAGAATAGCAACAGCATAGCAAACAACCAGAACACCCTAGCAACTGCCTAGCAACGCCCTAGCAACCACCCAGAATACCCTAGCAACTGCCTAGCAACCACCCAGAATACCCTAGCAACCGCCTAGCAATGCCATAGCAACCACTCAGAACACCCTAGCAACTGCCTAGCGACGCCCTAGCAACCCCCCAGAATACCCTAGCAATGCCCTAGCAACCACCTAACAACACCATAGCAACCACCCAGAACACCCTAGCAACTGCCTAGCAACGCCCTAGCAACCACCAAGAATACCCTAGCAACACCGTAGCAACCACCTGAACAGCATGAATAATCCATATCTCAGCACCAGAACATCGTACAGACATGTTTGTTGGCTTGTATGCAATCATGTACCACACTCTAGCAACCGAGTGGCGAGTTTTGCCACTGCAAGCACCACTTCACATTTTCTTCAGGAAATGTACATTCTAGTTATTATTCTTATTTTTATTCTATTCTTTTTATTTTTATTAACAGCATAGCAACAAACCAGAACACCCTAGCACCCACCTAGCAAGCATCTAGCAACAGCATAGCAACAGCAACAGCATAGCAACCAACCAGAACACCATAGCAACAGCATAGCAACAGCAACATCATAGCAACCAACCAGAACACCCTAGCAACCACCTAGGAACAAACCAGAACATGCTAGCAACCACCTAGCAACAGCAACAGAATAGCAACCAACCAGAACACCCTAGCAACCACCTAGCAACAGCATAGCAACAGCAACAGCATAGTAACCAACCAGAACACCATAGCAACAGAATAGCAACAGCATAGCAAACAACCAGAACACCCTAGCAACCACCTAGCAACAGTATAGCAACAGCAACAGCATAGCAACCAACCAGAACACCATATCAACAGCATAGCAACAGCAACAGCATCGCAACCAACCCGAACACCCTAGCAACCACCTAGCAAACACCTAGCAACAGCATAGCAACCAACCAGAACACCCTTGCATGCACCTAGCAACAGCATAGCAACAGCAACAGCATAGCAACAGCAACAACATAGCAACAAACCAGAACACCCTAGCACCCACCTAACAACAGCAACAGCATAGCAACCAACCAGAACACCCTAGCAAGCACATAGCAACCACCTAGCAACAGCATAGCAACAGCAACAGAATAGCAACCTACCAGAACACCCTAGCAAGCACCTAGCAAGCACCTAGCAACAGCAACAGAATAGCAACCAACCAGAACACCCGAGCAACCACATAGCAACAGCATAGCAACAGCAAAAGCATAGCAACCAACCAGAACACCCTAGCAACCACCTAGCAACAGCAACAGAATAGCAACCAACCAGAACACCCGAGCAACCACATAGCAACAGCATAGCAACAGTAACAGCATAGCAACCAACCAGAACACCAAAGCAACAACCTAGTAACCACCTAGCAACAGCATAGCAACAGCAACATCATAGCAACAAACCAGAACACCCTAGCAACCACCTAGCAACAGCATAGCAACAGCAACAGCATAGCAACCAACCAGAACACCATAGCAACAGCATAGCAACAGCATAGCAAACAACCAAAACACCATAGCAACAGCATAGCAACAGCAACAGCATAGCAACCACCAAGCAACAGCATAGCAACAGCATAGCAACAGCAACATCATAGCAACTAACCAGAACACCCTAGCAACCACCTAGCAACAGTATAGCAACAGCAAAAAAATAGCAACCAACCAGAACACCCTAGCAACCACCTAGCAACAGCATAGCAACAGCAACCGCATAGCAACCAACCAGAACACCATAGCAATTGCATAGCAACAGCATAGCATCCAACCAGAACACCCTAGCAACCACCTAGCAACAGCATAGCAACAGCAACAGCATAGCAACCAACCAGAACACGCTAGCAACCAAATAGCAACAGCATAGCAACAGCAAAAGCATAGCAACACAGCAGCATAGCAACAGCAACAGAATAGCAACCAACCAGAACACCCTAGCAAGCATCTAGCAACAGCATAGCAACAGCATAGCAACCAACCAGAACACCCTAGCAACCACCTAGCAACAGCATAGCAACAGCAACAGCATAGCAACCAACCAGAACACCATACCAACCACCAAGCAACAGCATAGCAACAGCATAGCAACCAACCAGAACACCCTAGCAACCACCTAGCAACAGCAACAGCATAGCAACCAACCAGAACAACCACCTAGCAACAGCATAGCAACAGCATAGCAACCAACCAGAACACCCTAGCAACCACCTAGCAACCACCTAGCAACAGCATAGCAACAGCAACAGCATAGCAACAAACCAGAACACCCTAGCAAGCACCTAGCAACCACCTAGCAACAGAATAGCAACAGCAACAGCATAGCAACAAACCAGAACAGCCACCTAGCAACAGCATAGCAACAGCAACAGCATAGCAACCAACCAGAACACCCTAGCAACCACCTAGCAACAGCATAGCAACAGCAACAGCATAGCAACAGCATAGCAACCAACCAGAACACCCTAGCAACCACCTAGCAACAGCAACAGCATAGCAACCAACCCGAACAACCACCTAGCAACAGCATAGCAACAGCAACAGCATAGCAACCAACCAGAACACCCTAGCAAGCACCTAGCAACCACCTAGCAACAGCATAGCAACAGCAACAGCATAGCAACAAACCAGAACAACCACCTAGCAACAGCATAGCAACAGCATAGCAACCAACCAGAACAACCTAGCAACCAACTAGCAACCACCTAGCAACAGCATAGCAACAGCAACAGCATAGCAACAAACCAGAACACCCTAGCAAGCACCTAGCAACAACCTAGCAACAGCATAGCAACAGCAACAGCATAGCAACAAACCAGAACAGCCACCTAGCAACAGCATAGCAACAGCAACAGCATAGCAACCAACCAGAACACCCTAGCAACCACCTAGCAACAGCAACAGCATAGCAACAGCATAGCAACCAACCAGAACACCCTAGCAACCACCTAGCAACAGCAACAGCATAGCAACCAACCAGAACAACCACCTAGCAACAGCATAGCAACAGCATAGCAACCAACCAGAACACCCTAGCAACCACCTAGCAACCACCTAGCAACAGCATAGCAACAGCAACAGCATAGCAACCAACCAGAACACCCTAGCAAGCACCTAGCAACCACCTAGCAACAGCATAGCAACAGCAACAGCATAGCAACAAACCAGAACAGCCACCTAGCAACAGCATAGCAACAGCAACAGCATAGCAACCAACCAGAACACCCTAGCAACCACCTAGCAACAGCAACAGCATAGCAACCAACCAGAACACCCTAGCAACCACCTAGCAACAGCAAAGCAACCAACCAGAACACCCTAGCAAGCACCTAGCAACCACCTAGCAACAGCATAGCAACAGCAACAGCATAGCAACAAACCAGAACAACCACCTAGCAACAGCATAGCAACAGCAACAGCATAGCAACAGCAACAGCATAGCAACAAACCAGAACACCCTAGCACCCACCTAGCAACAGCATAGCAACAGCATAGCAACCAACCAGAACACCCTAGCAAGCACATAGCAAACAACCAAAACACCATAGCAACAGCATAGCAACAGCAACAGCATAGCAACCACCAAGCAACAGCATAGCAACAGCATAGCAACAGCAACATAATAGCAACTAACCAGAACACCCTAGAAACCACCTAGCAACAGCATAGCAACCAACCAGAACACCCTAGCACCTAGCAACAGCATAGCAACAGCAACAGCATAGCAACAGCAACAGCATAGCAACCAACCAGAACACCCTAGCAACCACCTAGCAACAGCAACAGCATAGCAACAGCATAGCAACCAACCAGAACACCCTAGCAACCACCTAGCAACAGCAACAGCATAGCAACCAACCAGAACAACCACCTAGCAACAGCATAGCAACAGCATAGCAACCAACCAGAACACCCTAGCAACCACCTAGCAACCACCTAGCAACAGCATAGCAACAGCAACAGCATAGCAACCAACCAGAACACCCTAGCAAGCACCTAGCAACCACCTAGCAACAGCATAGCAACAGCAACAGCATAGCAACAAACCAGAACAGCCACCTAGCAACAGCATAGCAACAGCAACAGCATAGCAACCAACCAGAACACCCTAGCAACCACCTAGCAACAGCAACAGCATAGCAACCAACCAGAACACCCTAGCAACCACCTAGCAACAGCATAGCAACCAACCAGAACACCCTAGCAAGCACCTAGCAACCACCTAGCAACAGCATAGCAACAGCAACAGCATAGCAACAAACCAGAACAACCACCTAGCAACAGCATAGCAACAGCAACAGCATAGCAACCAACCAGAACACCCTAGCAACCACCTAGCAACAGCATAGCAACCAACCAGAACACCCTAGCAAGCACCTAGCAACAGCATAGCAACAGCAACAGCATAGCAACAAACCAGAACACCCTAGCACCCACCTAGCAACAGCATAGCAACAGCATAGCAACCAACCAGAACACCCTAGCAAGCACATAGCAAACAACCAAAACACCATAGCAACAGCATAGCAACAGCAACAGCATAGCAACCACCAAGCAACAGCATAGCAACAGCATAGCAACAGCAACATAATAGCAACTAACCAGAACACCCTAGAAACCACCTAGCAACAGCATAGCAACCAACCAGAACACCCTAGCACCTAGCAACAGCATAGCAACAGCAACAGCATAGTAACAAACCAGAACACCCTAGCACCCACCTAGCAACAGCATAGCAACAGCATAGCAACCAACCAGAACACCCTAGCAAGCACATAGCAAACAACCAAAACACCATAGCAACAGCATAGCAACAGCAACAGCATAGCAACCACCAAGCAACAGCATAGCAACAGCATAGCAACAGCAACATAATAGCAACCAACCAGAACACCCTAGCAACCACCTAGCAACAGCATAGCAACAGCAACCGCATAGCAACCAACCAGAACACCATAGCAATTGCATAGCAACAGCATAGCATCCAACCAGAACACCCTAGCAACCACCTAGCAACAGCATAGCAACAGCAAAAGCATATCAACCAACCAGAACACACTAGCAACCAAATAGCAACAGCATAGCAACAGCAAAAGCATAGCAACACAGCAGCATAGCAACAGCAACAGAATAGCAACCAACAGAACACCCTAGCAAGCATCTAGCAACAGCATAGCAACAGCATAGCAACCAACCAGAACACCCTAGCAACCACCTAGCAACAGCATAGCAACAGCAACAGCATAGCAACCAACCAGAACACCACACCAACCACCAAGCAACAGCATAGCAACAGCATAGCAACCAACCAGAACACCCTAGCAACCACCTAGCAACCACCTAGCAACAGCATAGCAACAGCAACAGCATAGCAAAAAACCAGAACAACCACCTAGCAACAGCATAGCAACAGCAACAGCATAGCAACCAACCAGAACACCCTAGCAACCACCTAGCAACAGCATAGCAACAGCAACAGCATAGCAACCAACCAGAACACCCTAGCAACCACCTAGCAACCACCTAGCAACAGCATGGCAACAGCAACAGCATAGCAACAAACCAGAACACCCTAGCAAGCATCTAGCAACAGCATAGCAACAGCATAGCAACCAACCAGAACACCCTAGCAACCACCTAGCAACAGCATAGCAACAGCATAGCAACCAACCAGAACACCCTAGCAACCACCTAGCAACCACCTAGCAACAGCATAGCAACAGCAACAGCATAGCAACAAACCAGAACACCCTAGCACCCACCTAGCAACAGCATAGCAACAGCATAGCAACCAACCAGAACACCCTAGCAAGCACGTAGCAAACAACCAAAACACCATAGCAACAGCATAGCAACAGCAACAGCATAGCAACCACCAAGCAACAGCATAGCAACAGCATAGCAACAGCAACATAATAGCAACTAACCAGAACACCCTAGAAACCACCTAGCAACAGTATAGCAACAGCAAAAGCATAGCAACCAACCAGAACACCCTAGCAACCACCTAGCAACAGCATAGCAACAGCAACCGCATAGCAACCAACCAGAACACCATAGCAATTGCATAGCAACAGCATAGCATCCAACCAGAACACCCTAGCAACCACCTAGCAACAGCATAGCAACAGCAAAAGCATATCAACCAACCAGAACACACTAGCAACCAAATAGCAACAGCATAGCAACAGCAAAAGCATAGCAACACAGCAGCATAGCAACAGCAACAGAATAGCAACCAACAGAACACCCTAGCAAGCATCTAGCAACAGCATAGCAACAGCATAGCAACCAACCAGAACACCCTAGCAACCACCTAGCAACAGCATAGCAACAGCAACAGCATAGCAACCAACCAGAACACCACACCAACCACCAAGCAACAGCATAGCAACAGCATAGCAACCAACCAGAACACCCTAGCAACCACCTAGCAACCACCTAGCAACCACCTAGGAACAGCATAGCAACAGCAACAGCATAGCAAAAAACCAGAACAACCACCTAGCAACAGCATAGCAACAGCAACAGCATAGCAACCAACCAGAACACCCTAGCAACCACCTAGCAACAGCATAGCAACCAACCAGAACACCCTAGCAAGCACCTAGCAACAGCATAGCAACAGCAACAGCATAGCAAAAAACCAGAACAACCACCTAGCAACAGCATAGCAACAGCAACAGCATAGCAACCAACCAGAACACCCTAGCAACCACCTAGCAACAGCATAGCAACAGCAACAGCATAGCAACCAACCAGAACACCCTAGCAACCACCTAGCAACAGCATAGCAACAGCAACAGCATAGCAACAAACCAGAACACCCTAGCAAGCATCTAGCAACAGCATAGCAACAGCATAGCAACCAACCAGAACACCCTAGCAACCACCTAGCAACAGCATAGCAACAGCATAGCAACCAACCAGAACACCCTAGCAACCACCTAGCAACCACCTAGCAACAGCATAGCAACAGCAACAGCATAGCAACAAACCAGAACACCCTAGCAAGCATCTAGCAACAGCATAGCAACAGCATAGCAACCAACCAGAACATCCTAGCAACCACCTAGCAACAGCATAGCAACAGCAACAGCATAGCAACCAACCAGAACACCATACCAACCACCAAGCAACAGCATAGCAACAGCATAGCAACCAACCAGAACACCCTAGCAACCACCTAGCAACAGCATAGCAACAGCACAGCAACCAACCAGAACACCCTAGCAACCACCTAGCAACCACCTAGCAACAGCATAGCAACAGCAACAGCATAGCAACAAACCAGAACAACCACCTAGCAACAGCATAGCAACAGCAACAGCATAGCAACCAACCAGAACACCCTAGCAACCACCTAGCAACAGCATAGCAACCAACCAGAACACCCTAGCAAGCACCTAGCAACAGCATAGCAACAGCAACAGCATAGCAACAAACCAGAACACCCTAGCACCCACCTAGCAACAGCATAGCAACAGCATAGCAACCAACCAGAACACCCTAGCAAGCACATAGCAACCAACCAGAACACCCTAGCAACCACCTAGCAACAGCATAGCAACAGCAACAGCATAGCAACCAACCAGAACACCCTAGCAACCACCTAGCAACAGCATAGCAACAGCAACAGCATAGCAACAAACCAGAACACCCTAGCAAGCATCTAGCAACAGCATAGCAACAGCATAGCAACCAACCAGAACACCCTAGCAACCACCTAGCAACAGCATAGCAACAGCATAGCAACCAACCAGAACACCCTAGCAACCACCTAGCAACCACCTAGCAACAGCATAGCAACAGCAACAGCATAGCAACAAACCAGAACACCCTAGCAAGCATCTAGCAACAGCATAGCAACAGCATAGCAACCAACCAGAACATCCTAGCAACCACCTAGCAACAGCATAGCAACAGCAACAGCATAGCAACCAACCAGAACACCATACCAACCACCAAGCAACAGCATAGCAACAGCATAGCAACCAACCAGAACACCCTAGCAACCACCTAGCAACAGCATAGCAACAGCACAGCAACCAACCAGAACACCCTAGCAACCACCTAGCAACCACCTAGCAACAGCATAGCAACAGCAACAGCATAGCAACAAACCAGAACAACCACCTAGCAACAGCATAGCAACAGCAACAGCATAGCAACCAACCAGAACACCACACCAACCACCAAGCAACAGCATAGCAACAGCAACAGCATAGCAACCAACCAGAACACCCTAGCAACCACCTAGCAACCACCTAGCAACAGCATAGCAACAGCAACAGCATAGCAAAAAACCAGAACAACCACCTAGCAACAGCATAGCAACAGCAACAGCATAGCAACCAACCAGAACACCCTAGCAACCACCTAGCAACAGCATAGCAACAGCAACAGCATAGCAACCAACCAGAACACCCTAGCAACCACCTAGCAACCACCTAGCAACAGCATGGCAACAGCAACAGCATAGCAACAAACCAGAACACCCTAGCAAGCATCTAGCAACAGCATAGCAACAGCATAGCAACCAACCAGAACACCCTAGCAACCACCTAGCAACAGCATAGCAACAGCATAGCAACCAACCAGAACACCCTAGCAACCACCTAGCAACCACCTAGCAACAGCATAGCAACAGCAACAGCATAGCAACAAACCAGAACACCCTAGCACCCACCTAGCAACAGCATAGCAACAGCATAGCAACCAACCAGAACACCCTAGCAAGCACATAGCAAACAACCAAAACACCATAGCAACAGCATAGCAACAGCAACAGCATAGCAACCACCAAGCAACAGCATAGCAACAGCATAGCAACAGCAACATAATAGCAACTAACCAGAACACCCTAGAAACCACCTAGCAACAGTATAGCAACAGCAAAAGCATAGCAACCAACCAGAACACCCTAGCAACCACCTAGCAACAGCATAGCAACAGCAACCGCATAGCAACCAACCAGAACACCATAGCAATTGCATAGCAACAGCATAGCATCCAACCAGAACACCCTAGCAACCACCTAGCAACAGCATAGCAACAGCAAAAGCATATCAACCAACCAGAACACACTAGCAACCAAATAGCAACAGCATAGCAACAGCAAAAGCATAGCAACACAGCAGCATAGCAACAGCAACAGAATAGCAACCAACAGAACACCCTAGCAAGCATCTAGCAACAGCATAGCAACAGCATAGCAACCAACCAGAACACCCTAGCAACCACCTAGCAACAGCATAGCAACAGCAACAGCATAGCAACCAACCAGAACACCACACCAACCACCAAGCAACAGCATAGCAACAGCATAGCAACCAACCAGAACAACCTAGCAACCACCTAGCAACCACCTAGCAACCACCTAGCAACAGCATAGCAACAGCAACAGCATAGCAAAAAACCAGAACAACCACCTAGCAACAGCATAGCAACAGCAACAGCATAGCAACCAACCAGAACACCCTAGCAACCACCTAGCAACAGCATAGCAACAGCAACAGCATAGCAACCAACCAGAACACCCTAGCAACCACCTAGCAACCACCTAGCAACAGCATAGCAACAGCAACAGCATAGCAACAAACCAGAACACCCTAGCAAGCATCTAGCAACAGCATAGCAACAGCATAGCAACCAACCAGAACACCCTAGCAACCACCTAGCAACAGCATAGCAACAGCAACAGCATAGCAACAAACCAGAACACCCTAGCAAGCATCTAGCAACAGCATAGCAACAGCATAGCAACCAACCAGAACACCCTAGCAACCACCTAGCAACAGCATAGCAACAGCATAGCAACCAACCAGAACACCCTAGCAACCACCTAGCAACCACCTAGCAACCACCTAGCAACAGCATAGCAACAGCAACAGCATAGCAACAAACCAGAACACCCTAGCAAGCATCTAGCAACAGCATAGCAACAGCATAGCAACCAACCAGAACATCCTAGCAACCACCTAGCAACAGCATAGCAACAGCAACAGCATAGCAACCAACCAGAACACCATACCAACCACCAAGCAACAGCATAGCAACAGCATAGCAACCAACCAGAACACCCTAGCAACCACCTAGCAACAGCAACAGCATAGCAACCAACCAGAACAACCACCTAGCAACAGCATAGCAACAGCATAGCAACCAACCAGAACACCCTAGCAACCACCTAGCAACCACCTAGCAACAGCATAGCAACAGCAACAGCATAGCAACCAACCAGAACAACCACCTAGCAACAGCATAGCAACAGCAACAGCATATCAACCAACCAGAACACCCTAGCAACCACCTAGCAACAGCATAGCAACCAACCAGAACACCCTAGCAAGCACCTAGCAACAGCATAGCAACAGCAACAGCATAGCAACAAACCAGAACACCCTAGCACCCACCTAGCAACAGCATAGCAACAGCATAGCAACCAACCAGAACACCCTAGCAAGCACATAGCAAACAACCAAAACACCATAGCAACAGCATAGCAACAGCAACAGCATAGCAACCACCAAGCAACAGCATAGCAACAGCATAGCAACAGCAACAGCATAGCAACCAACCAGAACACCCTAGCAAGCACCTAGCAACAGCATAGCAACAGCAACAGCATAGCAACAAACCAGAACACCCTAGCACCCACCTAGCAACAGCATAGCAACAGCAACCGCATAGCAACCAACCAGAACACCATAGCAATTGCATAGCAACAGCATAGCATCCAACCAGAACACCCTAGCAACCACCTAGCAACAGCATAGCAACAGCAAAAGCATATCAACCAACCAGAACACACTAGCAACCAAATAGCAACAGCATAGCAACAGCAAAAGCATAGCAACACAGCAGCATAGCAACAGCAACAGAATAGCAACCAACAGAACACCCTAGCAAGCATCTAGCAACAGCATAGCAACAGCATAGCAACCAACCAGAACACCCTAGCAACCACCTAGCAACAGCATAGCAACAGCAACAGCATAGCAACCAACCAGAACACCACACCAACCACCAAGCAACAGCATAGCAACAGCATAGCAACCAACCAGAACACCCTAGCAACCACCTAGCAACCACCTAGCAACCACCTAGGAACAGCATAGCAACAGCAACAGCATAGCAAAAAACCAGAACAACCACCTAGCAACAGCATAGCAACAGCAACAGCATAGCAACCAACCAGAACACCCTAGCAACCACCTAGCAACAGCATAGCAACCAACCAGAACACCCTAGCAAGCACCTAGCAACAGCATAGCAACAGCAACAGCATAGCAAAAAACCAGAACAACCACCTAGCAACAGCATAGCAACAGCAACAGCATAGCAACCAACCAGAACACCCTAGCAACCACCTAGCAACAGCATAGCAACAGCAACAGCATAGCAACCAACCAGAACACCCTAGCAACCACCTAGCAACAGCATAGCAACAGCAACAGCATAGCAACAAACCAGAACACCCTAGCAAGCATCTAGCAACAGCATAGCAACAGCATAGCAACCAACCAGAACACCCTAGCAACCACCTAGCAACAGCATAGCAACAGCATAGCAACCAACCAGAACACCCTAGCAACCACCTAGCAACCACCTAGCAACAGCATAGCAACAGCAACAGCATAGCAACAAACCAGAACACCCTAGCAAGCATCTAGCAACAGCATAGCAACAGCATAGCAACCAACCAGAACATCCTAGCAACCACCTAGCAACAGCATAGCAACAGCAACAGCATAGCAACCAACCAGAACACCATACCAACCACCAAGCAACAGCATAGCAACAGCATAGCAACCAACCAGAACACCCTAGCAACCACCTAGCAACAGCATAGCAACAGCAAAGCAACCAACCAGAACACCCTAGCAACCACCTAGCAACCACCTAGCAACAGCATAGCAACAGCAACAGCATAGCAACAAACCAGAACAACCACCTAGCAACAGCATAGCAACAGCAACAGCATAGCAACCAACCAGAACACCCTAGCAACCACCTAGCAACAGCATAGCAACCAACCAGAACACCCTAGCAAGCACCTAGCAACAGCATAGCAACAGCAACAGCATAGCAACAAACCAGAACACCCTAGCACCCACCTAGCAACAGCATAGCAACAGCATAGCAACCAACCAGAACACCCTAGCAAGCACATAGCAACCAACCAGAACACCCTAGCAACCACCTAGCAACAGCATAGCAACAGCAACAGCATAGCAACCAACCAGAACACCCTAGCAACCACCTAGCAACAGCATAGCAACAGCAACAGCATAGCAACAAACCAGAACACCCTAGCAAGCATCTAGCAACAGCATAGCAACAGCATAGCAACCAACCAGAACACCCTAGCAACCACCTAGCAACAGCATAGCAACAGCATAGCAACCAACCAGAACACCCTAGCAACCACCTAGCAACCACCTAGCAACAGCATAGCAACAGCAACAGCATAGCAACAAACCAGAACACCCTAGCAAGCATCTAGCAACAGCATAGCAACAGCATAGCAACCAACCAGAACATCCTAGCAACCACCTAGCAACAGCATAGCAACAGCAACAGCATAGCAACCAACCAGAACACCATACCAACCACCAAGCAACAGCATAGCAACAGCATAGCAACCAACAAGAACACCCTAGCAACCACCTAGCAACAGCATAGCAACAGCACAGCAACCAACCAGAACACCCTAGCAACCACCTAGCAACCACCTAGCAACAGCATAGCAACAGCAACAGCATAGCAACCAACCACAACACCCTAGCAACCACCTAGCAACAGCAACAGCATAGCAACCAACCAGAACACCCTAGCAAGCACATAGCAACCACCTAGCAACAGCATAGCAACAGCAACAGAATAGCAACCTACCAGAACACCCTAGCAAGCACCTAGCAAGCACCTAGCAACAGCAACAGAATAGCAACCAACCAGAACACCCGAGCAACCACATAGCAACAGCATAGCAACAGCAAAAGCATAGCAACCAACCAGAACACCCTAGCAACCACCTAGCAACAGCAACAGAATAGCAACCAACCAGAACACCCGAGCAACCACATAGCAACAGCATAGCAACAGTAACAGCATAGCAACCAACCAGAACACCAAAGCAACAACCTAGTAACCACCTAGCAACAGCATAGCAACAGCAACATCATAGCAACAAACCAGAACACCCTAGCAACCACCTAGCAACAGCATAGCAACAGCAACAGCATAGCAACCAACCAGAACACCATAGCAACAGCATAGCAACTGCAACAGCATAGCAACCAAACAGAACACCCTAGCAACCACCTAGCAACAGCAACAGCATAGCAACCAAGCAGAACACCCTAGCAACCAAATAGCAACAGCATAGCAACAGCATAGCAACCAACCAGAACACCCTAGCAAGCATCTAGCAACAGCATAGCAACAGCATAGCAACAAACCAGAACACCCTAGCACCCACCTAGCAACAGCAACAGCATAGCAACAAACCAGAACACCCTAGCACCCACCTAGCAACAGCAACAGCATAGCAACCAACCAGAACACCCTAGCAAGCACCTAGCAACCACCTAGCAAAAGCAACAGCATAGCAACAAACCAGAACACCCTAGCACCCACCTAGCAACAGCAACAGCATAGCAACAAACCAGAACACCCTAGCACCCACCTAGCAACAGCAACAGAATAGCAACCAACCAGAACACCATAGCAACAGCATAGCAACTGCAACAGCATAGCAACCAACCAGAACACCCTAGCAAGCATCTAGCAACAGCATAGCAACAGCATAGCAACCAACCAGAACACCCTAGCAAGCACCTAGCAACAGCATAGCAACAGCAACAGCATAGCAACAAACCAGAACACCCTAGCACCCACCTAGCAACAGCATAGCAACAGCATAGCAACCAACCAGAACACCCTAGCAAGCACATAGCAAACAACCAAAACACCATAGCAACAGCATAGCAACAGCAACAGCATAGCAACCACCAAGCAACAGCATAGCAACAGCATAGCAACAGCAACATAATAGCAACTAACCAGAACACCCTAGCAACCACCTAGCAACAGTATAGCAACAGCAAAAGCATAGCAACCAACCAGAACACCCTAGCAATCACCTAGCAACAGCATAGCAACAGCAACCGCATAGCAACCAACCAGAACACCCTAGCAACCACCTAGCAACAGCAGAGCAACAGCAACAGCATAGCAACCAACCAGAACACGCTAGCAACCAAATAGCAACAGCATAGCAACAGCAAGATCATAGCAACACAGCAGCATAGCAACAGCAACAGAATAGCAACCAACCAGAACACCCTAGCAACAACCTAGCAACAGCATAGCAACAGCAACAGCATAGCAACCAACCAGAACACCATAGCAACCACCAAGCAACAGCATAGCAACAGCATAGCAAACAACCAAAACACCATAGCAACAGCATAGCAACAGCAACAGCATAGCAACCACCAAGCAACAGCATAGCAACAGCATAGCAAACAACCAAAACACCATAGCAACAGCATAGCAACAGCAACAGCATAGCAACCACCAAGCAACAGCATAGCAACAGCATAGCAACAGCAACATCATAGCAACTAACCAGAACACCCTAGCAACCACCTAGCAACAGTATAGCAACAGCAAAAAAATAGCAACCAACCAGAACACCCTAGCAACCACCTAGCAACAGCATAGCAACAGCAACCGCATAGCAACCAACCAGAACACCATAGCAATTGCATAGCAACAGCATAGCATCCAACCAGAACACCCTAGCAACCACCTAGCAACAGCATAGCAACAGCAACAGCATAGCAACCAACCAGAACACGCTAGCAACCAAATAGCAACAGCATAGCAACAGCAAAAGCATAGCAACACAGCAGCATAGCAACAGCAACAGAATAGCAACCAACCAGAACACCCTAGCAAGCATCTAGCAACAGCATAGCAACAGCATAGCAACCAACCAGAACACCCTAGCAACCACCTAGCAACAGCATAGCAACAGCAACAGCATAGCAACCAACCAGAACACCATACCAACCACCAAGCAACAGCATAGCAACAGCATAGCAACCAACCAGAACACCCTAGCAACCACCTAGCAACAGCAACAGCATAGCAACCAACCAGAACAACCACCTAGCAACAGCATAGCAACAGCATAGCAACCAACCAGAACACCCTAGCAACCACCTAGCAACCACCTAGCAACAGCATAGCAACAGCAACAGCATAGCAACAAACCAGAACACCCTAGCAAGCACCTAGCAACCACCTAGCAACAGAATAGCAACAGCAACAGCATAGCAACAAACCAGAACAGCCACCTAGCAACAGCATAGCAACAGCAACAGCATAGCAACCAACCAGAACACCCTAGCAACCACCTAGCAACAGCATAGCAACAGCAACAGCATAGCAACAGCATAGCAACCAACCAGAACACCCTAGCAACCACCTAGCAACAGCAACAGCATAGCAACCAACCCGAACAACCACCTAGCAACAGCATAGCAACAGCAACAGCATAGCAACCAACCAGAACACCCTAGCAAGCACCTAGCAACCACCTAGCAACAGCATAGCAACAGCAACAGCATAGCAACAAACCAGAACAACCACCTAGCAACAGCATAGCAACAGCATAGCAACCAACCAGAACAACCTAGCAACCAACTAGCAACCACCTAGCAACAGCATAGCAACAGCAACAGCATAGCAACAAACCAGAACACCCTAGCAAGCACCTAGCAACAACCTAGCAACAGCATAGCAACAGCAACAGCATAGCAACAAACCAGAACAGCCACCTAGCAACAGCATAGCAACAGCAACAGCATAGCAACCAACCAGAACACCCTAGCAACCACCTAGCAACAGCAACAGCATAGCAACAGCATAGCAACCAACCAGAACACCCTAGCAACCACCTAGCAACAGCAACAGCATAGCAACCAACCAGAACAACCACCTAGCAACAGCATAGCAACAGCATAGCAACCAACCAGAACACCCTAGCAACCACCTAGCAACCACCTAGCAACAGCATAGCAACAGCAACAGCATAGCAACCAACCAGAACACCCTAGCAAGCACCTAGCAACCACCTAGCAACAGCATAGCAACAGCAACAGCATAGCAACAAACCAGAACAGCCACCTAGCAACAGCATAGCAACAGCAACAGCATAGCAACCAACCAGAACACCCTAGCAACCACCTAGCAACAGCAACAGCATAGCAACCAACCAGAACACCCTAGCAACCACCTAGCAACAGCAAAGCAACCAACCAGAACACCCTAGCAAGCACCTAGCAACCACCTAGCAACAGCATAGCAACAGCAACAGCATAGCAACAAACCAGAACAACCACCTAGCAACAGCATAGCAACAGCAACAGCATAGCAACAGCAACAGCATAGCAACAAACCAGAACACCCTAGCACCCACCTAGCAACAGCATAGCAACAGCATAGCAACCAACCAGAACACCCTAGCAAGCACATAGCAAACAACCAAAACACCATAGCAACAGCATAGCAACAGCAACAGCATAGCAACCACCAAGCAACAGCATAGCAACAGCATAGCAACAGCAACATAATAGCAACTAACCAGAACACCCTAGAAACCACCTAGCAACAGCATAGCAACCAACCAGAACACCCTAGCACCTAGCAACAGCATAGCAACAGCAACAGCATAGCAACAGCAACAGCATAGCAACCAACCAGAACACCCTAGCAACCACCTAGCAACAGCAACAGCATAGCAACAGCATAGCAACCAACCAGAACACCCTAGCAACCACCTAGCAACAGCAACAGCATAGCAACCAACCAGAACAACCACCTAGCAACAGCATAGCAACAGCATAGCAACCAACCAGAACACCCTAGCAACCACCTAGCAACCACCTAGCAACAGCATAGCAACAGCAACAGCATAGCAACCAACCAGAACACCCTAGCAAGCACCTAGCAACCACCTAGCAACAGCATAGCAACAGCAACAGCATAGCAACAAACCAGAACAGCCACCTAGCAACAGCATAGCAACAGCAACAGCATAGCAACCAACCAGAACACCCTAGCAACCACCTAGCAACAGCAACAGCATAGCAACCAACCAGAACACCCTAGCAACCACCTAGCAACAGCATAGCAACCAACCAGAACACCCTAGCAAGCACCTAGCAACCACCTAGCAACAGCATAGCAACAGCAACAGCATAGCAACAAACCAGAACAACCACCTAGCAACAGCATAGCAACAGCAACAGCATAGCAACCAACCAGAACACCCTAGCAACCACCTAGCAACAGCATAGCAACCAACCAGAACACCCTAGCACCTAGCAACAGCATAGCAACAGCAACAGCATAGTAACAAACCAGAACACCCTAGCACCCACCTAGCAACAGCATAGCAACAGCATAGCAACCAACCAGAACACCCTAGCAAGCACATAGCAAACAACCAAAACACCATAGCAACAGCATAGCAACAGCAACAGCATAGCA
Source organism: Squalius cephalus (assembly GCF_949319135.1). Classification (NCBI taxonomy): domain Eukaryota; kingdom Metazoa; phylum Chordata; class Actinopteri; order Cypriniformes; family Leuciscidae; genus Squalius; species Squalius cephalus. The sequence continues at coordinate 548,048 of NC_137125.1, read as the reverse complement.
ACCACCAAGCAACAGCATAGCAACAGCATAGCAACAGCAACATAATAGCAACCAACCAGAACACCCTAGCAACCACCTAGCAACAGCATAGCAACAGCAACCGCATAGCAACCAACCAGAACACCATAGCAATTGCATAGCAACAGCATAGCATCCAACCAGAACACCCTAGCAACCACCTAGCAACAGCATAGCAACAGCAAAAGCATATCAACCAACCAGAACACACTAGCAACCAAATAGCAACAGCATAGCAACAGCAAAAGCATAGCAACACAGCAGCATAGCAACAGCAACAGAATAGCAACCAACAGAACACCCTAGCAAGCATCTAGCAACAGCATAGCAACAGCATAGCAACCAACCAGAACACCCTAGCAACCACCTAGCAACAGCATAGCAACAGCAACAGCATAGCAACCAACCAGAACACCACACCAACCACCAAGCAACAGCATAGCAACAGCATAGCAACCAACCAGAACACCCTAGCAACCACCTAGCAACCACCTAGCAACAGCATAGCAACAGCAACAGCATAGCAAAAAACCAGAACAACCACCTAGCAACAGCATAGCAACAGCAACAGCATAGCAACCAACCAGAACACCCTAGCAACCACCTAGCAACAGCATAGCAACAGCAACAGCATAGCAACCAACCAGAACACCCTAGCAACCACCTAGCAACCACCTAGCAACAGCATGGCAACAGCAACAGCATAGCAACAAACCAGAACACCCTAGCAAGCATCTAGCAACAGCATAGCAACAGCATAGCAACCAACCAGAACACCCTAGCAACCACCTAGCAACAGCATAGCAACAGCATAGCAACCAACCAGAACACCCTAGCAACCACCTAGCAACCACCTAGCAACAGCATAGCAACAGCAACAGCATAGCAACAAACCAGAACACCCTAGCACCCACCTAGCAACAGCATAGCAACAGCATAGCAACCAACCAGAACACCCTAGCAAGCACGTAGCAAACAACCAAAACACCATAGCAACAGCATAGCAACAGCAACAGCATAGCAACCACCAAGCAACAGCATAGCAACAGCATAGCAACAGCAACATAATAGCAACTAACCAGAACACCCTAGAAACCACCTAGCAACAGTATAGCAACAGCAAAAGCATAGCAACCAACCAGAACACCCTAGCAACCACCTAGCAACAGCATAGCAACAGCAACCGCATAGCAACCAACCAGAACACCATAGCAATTGCATAGCAACAGCATAGCATCCAACCAGAACACCCTAGCAACCACCTAGCAACAGCATAGCAACAGCAAAAGCATATCAACCAACCAGAACACACTAGCAACCAAATAGCAACAGCATAGCAACAGCAAAAGCATAGCAACACAGCAGCATAGCAACAGCAACAGAATAGCAACCAACAGAACACCCTAGCAAGCATCTAGCAACAGCATAGCAACAGCATAGCAACCAACCAGAACACCCTAGCAACCACCTAGCAACAGCATAGCAACAGCAACAGCATAGCAACCAACCAGAACACCACACCAACCACCAAGCAACAGCATAGCAACAGCATAGCAACCAACCAGAACACCCTAGCAACCACCTAGCAACCACCTAGCAACCACCTAGGAACAGCATAGCAACAGCAACAGCATAGCAAAAAACCAGAACAACCACCTAGCAACAGCATAGCAACAGCAACAGCATAGCAACCAACCAGAACACCCTAGCAACCACCTAGCAACAGCATAGCAACCAACCAGAACACCCTAGCAAGCACCTAGCAACAGCATAGCAACAGCAACAGCATAGCAAAAAACCAGAACAACCACCTAGCAACAGCATAGCAACAGCAACAGCATAGCAACCAACCAGAACACCCTAGCAACCACCTAGCAACAGCATAGCAACAGCAACAGCATAGCAACCAACCAGAACACCCTAGCAACCACCTAGCAACAGCATAGCAACAGCAACAGCATAGCAACAAACCAGAACACCCTAGCAAGCATCTAGCAACAGCATAGCAACAGCATAGCAACCAACCAGAACACCCTAGCAACCACCTAGCAACAGCATAGCAACAGCATAGCAACCAACCAGAACACCCTAGCAACCACCTAGCAACCACCTAGCAACAGCATAGCAACAGCAACAGCATAGCAACAAACCAGAACACCCTAGCAAGCATCTAGCAACAGCATAGCAACAGCATAGCAACCAACCAGAACATCCTAGCAACCACCTAGCAACAGCATAGCAACAGCAACAGCATAGCAACCAACCAGAACACCATACCAACCACCAAGCAACAGCATAGCAACAGCATAGCAACCAACCAGAACACCCTAGCAACCACCTAGCAACAGCATAGCAACAGCACAGCAACCAACCAGAACACCCTAGCAACCACCTAGCAACCACCTAGCAACAGCATAGCAACAGCAACAGCATAGCAACAAACCAGAACAACCACCTAGCAACAGCATAGCAACAGCAACAGCATAGCAACCAACCAGAACACCCTAGCAACCACCTAGCAACAGCATAGCAACCAACCAGAACACCCTAGCAAGCACCTAGCAACAGCATAGCAACAGCAACAGCATAGCAACAAACCAGAACACCCTAGCACCCACCTAGCAACAGCATAGCAACAGCATAGCAACCAACCAGAACACCCTAGCAAGCACATAGCAACCAACCAGAACACCCTAGCAACCACCTAGCAACAGCATAGCAACAGCAACAGCATAGCAACCAACCAGAACACCCTAGCAACCACCTAGCAACAGCATAGCAACAGCAACAGCATAGCAACAAACCAGAACACCCTAGCAAGCATCTAGCAACAGCATAGCAACAGCATAGCAACCAACCAGAACACCCTAGCAACCACCTAGCAACAGCATAGCAACAGCATAGCAACCAACCAGAACACCCTAGCAACCACCTAGCAACCACCTAGCAACAGCATAGCAACAGCAACAGCATAGCAACAAACCAGAACACCCTAGCAAGCATCTAGCAACAGCATAGCAACAGCATAGCAACCAACCAGAACATCCTAGCAACCACCTAGCAACAGCATAGCAACAGCAACAGCATAGCAACCAACCAGAACACCATACCAACCACCAAGCAACAGCATAGCAACAGCATAGCAACCAACCAGAACACCCTAGCAACCACCTAGCAACAGCATAGCAACAGCACAGCAACCAACCAGAACACCCTAGCAACCACCTAGCAACCACCTAGCAACAGCATAGCAACAGCAACAGCATAGCAACAAACCAGAACAACCACCTAGCAACAGCATAGCAACAGCAACAGCATAGCAACCAACCAGAACACCACACCAACCACCAAGCAACAGCATAGCAACAGCAACAGCATAGCAACCAACCAGAACACCCTAGCAACCACCTAGCAACCACCTAGCAACAGCATAGCAACAGCAACAGCATAGCAAAAAACCAGAACAACCACCTAGCAACAGCATAGCAACAGCAACAGCATAGCAACCAACCAGAACACCCTAGCAACCACCTAGCAACAGCATAGCAACAGCAACAGCATAGCAACCAACCAGAACACCCTAGCAACCACCTAGCAACCACCTAGCAACAGCATGGCAACAGCAACAGCATAGCAACAAACCAGAACACCCTAGCAAGCATCTAGCAACAGCATAGCAACAGCATAGCAACCAACCAGAACACCCTAGCAACCACCTAGCAACAGCATAGCAACAGCATAGCAACCAACCAGAACACCCTAGCAACCACCTAGCAACCACCTAGCAACAGCATAGCAACAGCAACAGCATAGCAACAAACCAGAACACCCTAGCACCCACCTAGCAACAGCATAGCAACAGCATAGCAACCAACCAGAACACCCTAGCAAGCACATAGCAAACAACCAAAACACCATAGCAACAGCATAGCAACAGCAACAGCATAGCAACCACCAAGCAACAGCATAGCAACAGCATAGCAACAGCAACATAATAGCAACTAACCAGAACACCCTAGAAACCACCTAGCAACAGTATAGCAACAGCAAAAGCATAGCAACCAACCAGAACACCCTAGCAACCACCTAGCAACAGCATAGCAACAGCAACCGCATAGCAACCAACCAGAACACCATAGCAATTGCATAGCAACAGCATAGCATCCAACCAGAACACCCTAGCAACCACCTAGCAACAGCATAGCAACAGCAAAAGCATATCAACCAACCAGAACACACTAGCAACCAAATAGCAACAGCATAGCAACAGCAAAAGCATAGCAACACAGCAGCATAGCAACAGCAACAGAATAGCAACCAACAGAACACCCTAGCAAGCATCTAGCAACAGCATAGCAACAGCATAGCAACCAACCAGAACACCCTAGCAACCACCTAGCAACAGCATAGCAACAGCAACAGCATAGCAACCAACCAGAACACCACACCAACCACCAAGCAACAGCATAGCAACAGCATAGCAACCAACCAGAACAACCTAGCAACCACCTAGCAACCACCTAGCAACCACCTAGCAACAGCATAGCAACAGCAACAGCATAGCAAAAAACCAGAACAACCACCTAGCAACAGCATAGCAACAGCAACAGCATAGCAACCAACCAGAACACCCTAGCAACCACCTAGCAACAGCATAGCAACAGCAACAGCATAGCAACCAACCAGAACACCCTAGCAACCACCTAGCAACCACCTAGCAACAGCATAGCAACAGCAACAGCATAGCAACAAACCAGAACACCCTAGCAAGCATCTAGCAACAGCATAGCAACAGCATAGCAACCAACCAGAACACCCTAGCAACCACCTAGCAACAGCATAGCAACAGCAACAGCATAGCAACAAACCAGAACACCCTAGCAAGCATCTAGCAACAGCATAGCAACAGCATAGCAACCAACCAGAACACCCTAGCAACCACCTAGCAACAGCATAGCAACAGCATAGCAACCAACCAGAACACCCTAGCAACCACCTAGCAACCACCTAGCAACAGCATAGCAACAGCATAGCAACAAACCAGAACACCCTAGCAAGCATCTAGCAACAGCATAGCAACAGCATAGCAACCAACCAGAACATCCTAGCAACCACCTAGCAACAGCATAGCAACAGCAACAGCATAGCAACCAACCAGAACACCATACCAACCACCAAGCAACAGCATAGCAACAGCATAGCAACCAACCAGAACACCCTAGCAACCACCTAGCAACAGCAACAGCATAGCAACCAACCAGAACAACCACCTAGCAACAGCATAGCAACAGCATAGCAACCAACCAGAACACCCTAGCAACCACCTAGCAACCACCTAGCAACAGCATAGCAACAGCAACAGCATAGCAACCAACCAGAACAACCACCTAGCAACAGCATAGCAACAGCAACAGCATATCAACCAACCAGAACACCCTAGCAACCACCTAGCAACAGCATAGCAACCAACCAGAACACCCTAGCAAGCACCTAGCAACAGCATAGCAACAGCAACAGCATAGCAACAAACCAGAACACCCTAGCACCCACCTAGCAACAGCATAGCAACAGCATAGCAACCAACCAGAACACCCTAGCAAGCACATAGCAAACAACCAAAACACCATAGCAACAGCATAGCAACAGCAACAGCATAGCAACCACCAAGCAACAGCATAGCAACAGCATAGCAACAGCAACAGCATAGCAACCAACCAGAACACCCTAGCAAGCACCTAGCAACAGCATAGCAACAGCAACAGCATAGCAACAAACCAGAACACCCTAGCACCCACCTAGCAACAGCATAGCAACAGCAACCGCATAGCAACCAACCAGAACACCATAGCAATTGCATAGCAACAGCATAGCATCCAACCAGAACACCCTAGCAACCACCTAGCAACAGCATAGCAACAGCAAAAGCATATCAACCAACCAGAACACACTAGCAACCAAATAGCAACAGCATAGCAACAGCAAAAGCATAGCAACACAGCAGCATAGCAACAGCAACAGAATAGCAACCAACAGAACACCCTAGCAAGCATCTAGCAACAGCATAGCAACAGCATAGCAACCAACCAGAACACCCTAGCAACCACCTAGCAACAGCATAGCAACAGCAACAGCATAGCAACCAACCAGAACACCACACCAACCACCAAGCAACAGCATAGCAACAGCATAGCAACCAACCAGAACACCCTAGCAACCACCTAGCAACCACCTAGCAACCACCTAGGAACAGCATAGCAACAGCAACAGCATAGCAAAAAACCAGAACAACCACCTAGCAACAGCATAGCAACAGCAACAGCATAGCAACCAACCAGAACACCCTAGCAACCACCTAGCAACAGCATAGCAACCAACCAGAACACCCTAGCAAGCACCTAGCAACAGCATAGCAACAGCAACAGCATAGCAAAAAACCAGAACAACCACCTAGCAACAGCATAGCAACAGCAACAGCATAGCAACCAACCAGAACACCCTAGCAACCACCTAGCAACAGCATAGCAACAGCAACAGCATAGCAACCAACCAGAACACCCTAGCAACCACCTAGCAACAGCATAGCAACAGCAACAGCATAGCAACAAACCAGAACACCCTAGCAAGCATCTAGCAACAGCATAGCAACAGCATAGCAACCAACCAGAACACCCTAGCAACCACCTAGCAACAGCATAGCAACAGCATAGCAACCAACCAGAACACCCTAGCAACCACCTAGCAACCACCTAGCAACAGCATAGCAACAGCAACAGCATAGCAACAAACCAGAACACCCTAGCAAGCATCTAGCAACAGCATAGCAACAGCATAGCAACCAACCAGAACATCCTAGCAACCACCTAGCAACAGCATAGCAACAGCAACAGCATAGCAACCAACCAGAACACCATACCAACCACCAAGCAACAGCATAGCAACAGCATAGCAACCAACCAGAACACCCTAGCAACCACCTAGCAACAGCATAGCAACAGCAAAGCAACCAACCAGAACACCCTAGCAACCACCTAGCAACCACCTAGCAACAGCATAGCAACAGCAACAGCATAGCAACAAACCAGAACAACCACCTAGCAACAGCATAGCAACAGCAACAGCATAGCAACCAACCAGAACACCCTAGCAACCACCTAGCAACAGCATAGCAACCAACCAGAACACCCTAGCAAGCACCTAGCAACAGCATAGCAACAGCAACAGCATAGCAACAAACCAGAACACCCTAGCACCCACCTAGCAACAGCATAGCAACAGCATAGCAACCAACCAGAACACCCTAGCAAGCACATAGCAACCAACCAGAACACCCTAGCAACCACCTAGCAACAGCATAGCAACAGCAACAGCATAGCAACCAACCAGAACACCCTAGCAACCACCTAGCAACAGCATAGCAACAGCAACAGCATAGCAACAAACCAGAACACCCTAGCAAGCATCTAGCAACAGCATAGCAACAGCATAGCAACCAACCAGAACACCCTAGCAACCACCTAGCAACAGCATAGCAACAGCATAGCAACCAACCAGAACACCCTAGCAACCACCTAGCAACCACCTAGCAACAGCATAGCAACAGCAACAGCATAGCAACAAACCAGAACACCCTAGCAAGCATCTAGCAACAGCATAGCAACAGCATAGCAACCAACCAGAACATCCTAGCAACCACCTAGCAACAGCATAGCAACAGCAACAGCATAGCAACCAACCAGAACACCATACCAACCACCAAGCAACAGCATAGCAACAGCATAGCAACCAACAAGAACACCCTAGCAACCACCTAGCAACAGCATAGCAACAGCACAGCAACCAACCAGAACACCCTAGCAACCACCTAGCAACCACCTAGCAACAGCATAGCAACAGCAACAGCATAGCAACAAACCAGAACAACCACCTAGCAACAGCATAGCAACAGCAACAGCATAGCAACCAACCAGAACACCACACCAACCACCAAGCAACAGCATAGCAACAGCATAGCAACCAACCAGAACACCCTAGCAACCACCTAGCAACCACCTAGCAACAGCATAGCAACAGCAACAGCATAGCAAAAAACCAGAACAACCACCTAGCAACAGCATAGCAACAGCAACAGCATAGCAACCAACCAGAACACCCTAGCAACCACCTAGCAACAGCATAGCAACAGCAACAGCATAGCAACCAACCAGAACACCCTAGCAACAGCATTGCAACAGCAACAGCATAGCAACAAACCAGAACACCCTAGCAAGCATCTAGCAACAGCATAGCAACAGCATAGCAACCAACCAGAACACCCTAGCAACCACCTAGCAACAGCATAGCAACAGCATAGCAACCAACCAGAACACCCTAGCAACCACCTAGCAACCACCTAGCAACAGCATAGCAACAGCAACAGCATAGCAACAAACCAGAACACCCTAGCACCCACCTAGCAACAGCATAGCAACAGCATAGCAACCAACCAGAACACCCTAGCAAGCACATAGCAAACAACCAAAACACCATAGCAACAGCATAGCAACAGCAACAGCATAGCAACCACCAAGCAACAGCATAGCAACAGCATAGCAACAGCAACATAATAGCAACTAACCAGAACACCCTAGAAACCACCTAGCAACAGTATAGCAACAGCAAAAGCATAGCAACCAACCAGAACACCCTAGCAACCACCTAGCAACAGCATAGCAACAGCAACCGCATAGCAACCAACCAGAACACCATATCAATTGCATAGCAACAGCATAGCATCCAACCAGAACACCCTAGCAACCACCTAGCAACAGCATAGCAACAGCAAAAGCATATCAACCAACCAGAACACACTAGCAACCAAATAGCAACAGCATAGCAACAGCAAAAGCATAGCAACACAGCAGCATAGCAACAGCAACAGAATAGCAACCAACAGAACACCCTAGCAAGCATCTAGCAACAGCATAGCAACAGCATAGCAACCAACCAGAACACCCTAGCAACCACCTAGCAACAGCATAGCAACAGCAACAGCATAGCAACCAACCAGAACACCACACCAACCACCAAGCAACAGCATAGCAACAGCATAGCAACCAACCAGAACAACCTAGCAACCACCTAGCAACCACCTAGCAACCACCTAGCAACAGCATAGCAACAGCAACAGCATAGCAAAAAACCAGAACAACCACCTAGCAACAGCATAGCAACAGCAACAGCATAGCAACCAACCAGAACACCCTAGCAACCACCTAGCAACAGCATAGCAACAGCAACAGCATAGCAACCAACCAGAACACCCTAGCAACCACCTAGCAACCACCTAGCAACAGCATAGCAACAGCAACAGCATAGCAACAAACCAGAACACCCTAGCAAGCATCTAGCAACAGCATAGCAACAGCATAGCAACCAACCAGAACACCCTAGCAACCACCTAGCAACAGCATAGCAACAGCAACAGCATAGCAACAAACCAGAACACCCTAGCAAGCATCTAGCAACAGCATAGCAACAGCATAGCAACCAACCAGAACACCCTAGCAACCACCTAGCAACAGCATAGCAACAGCATAGCAACCAACCAGAACACCCTAGCAACCACCTAGCAACCACCTAGCAACAGCATAGCAACAGCAACAGCATAGCAACAAACCAGAACACCCTAGCAAGCATCTAGCAACAGCATAGCAACAGCATAGCAACCAACCAGAACATCCTAGCAACCACCTAGCAACAGCATAGCAACAGCAACAGCATAGCAACCAACCAGAACACCATACCAACCACCAAGCAACAGCATAGCAACAGCATAGCAACCAACCAGAACACCCTAGCAACCACCTAGCAACAGCAACAGCATAGCAACCAACCAGAACAACCACCTAGCAACAGCATAGCAACAGCATAGCAACCAACCAGAACACCCTAGCAACCACCTAGCAACCACCTAGCAACAGCATAGCAACAGCAACAGCATAGCAACCAACCAGAACAACCACCTAGCAACAGCATAGCAACAGCAACAGCATATCAACCAACCAGAACACCCTAGCAACCACCTAGCAACAGCATAGCAACCAACCAGAACACCCTAGCAAGCACCTAGCAACAGCATAGCAACAGCAACAGCATAGCAACAAACCAGAACACCCTAGCACCCACCTAGCAACAGCATAGCAACAGCATAGCAACCAACCAGAACACCCTAGCAAGCACATAGCAAACAACCAAAACACCATAGCAACAGCATAGCAACAGCAACAGCATAGCAACCACCAAGCAACAGCATAGCAACAGCATAGCAACAGCAACAGCATAGCAACCAACCAGAACACCCTAGCAAGCACCTAGCAACAGCATAGCAACAGCAACAGCATAGCAACAAACCAGAACACCCTAGCACCCACCTAGCAACAGCATAGCAACAGCAACCGCATAGCAACCAACCAGAACACCATAGCAATTGCATAGCAACAGCATAGCATCCAACCAGAACACCCTAGCAACCACCTAGCAACAGCATAGCAACAGCAACAGCATAGCAACCAACCAGAACACGCTAGCAACCAAATAGCAACAGCATAGCAACAGCAAAAGCATAGCAACACAGCAGCATAGCAACAGCAACAGAATAGCAACCAACCAGAACACCCTAGCAAGCATCTAGCAACAGCATAGCAACAGCATAGCAACCAACCAGAACACCCTAGCAACCACATAGCAACAGCATAGCAACAGCAACAGCATAGCAACCAACCAGAACACCCTAGCAACCACCTAGCAACAGCATAGCAAAAGCATAGCAACCAACCAGAACACCCTAGCAACCACCTAGCAACCACCTAGCAACAGCATAGCAACCAACCAGAACAACCACCTAGCAACAGCATAGCAACAGCATAGCAACCAACCAGAACACCCTAGCAACCACCTAGCAACCACCTAGCAACAGCATAGCAACAGCAACAGCATAGCAAAAAAACAGAACAACCACCTAGCAAAAGCATAGCAACAGCAACAGCATAGCAACCAACCAGAACACCCTAGCAACCACCTAGCAACAGCATAGCAACAGCAACCGCATAGCAACTAACCAGAACACCATAGCAATTGCATAGCAACAGCATAGCATCCAACCAGAACACCCTAGCAACCACCTAGCAACAGCATAGCAACAGCAACAGCATAGCAACCAACCAGAACACGCTAGCAACCAAATAGCAACAGCATAGCAACAGCAAAAGCATAGCAACACAGCAGCATAGCAACAGCAACAGAATAGCAACCAACCAGAACACCCTAGCAAGCATCTAGCAACAGCATAGCAACCAACCAGAACACCCTAGCAACCACCTAGAAACAGCATAGCAACAGCAACAGCATAGCAACCAACCAGAACACCACACCAACCACCAAGCAACAGCATAGCAACAGCATAGCAACCAACCAGAACACGCTAGCAACCAAATAGCAACAGCATAGCAACAGCAAAAGCATAGCAACCAACCAGAACACCCTAGCAACCACCTAGCAACAGCATAGCAACAGCAACCGCATAGCAACCAACCAGAACACCATAGCAATTGCATAGCAACAGCATAGCATCCAACCAGAACACCCTAGCAACCACCTAGCAACAGCATAGCAACAGCAACAGCATAGCAACCAACCAGAACACGCTAGCAACCAAATAGCAACAGCATAGCAACAGCAAAAGCATAGCAACACAGCAGCATAGCAACAGCAACAGAATAGCAACCAACCAGAACACCCTAGCAACCACCTAGCAACAGCATAGCAACAGCAACAGCATAGCAACCAACCAGAACACCACACCAACCACCAAGCAACAGCATAGCAACAGCATAGCAACCAACCAGAACACCCTAGCAACCACCTAGCAACCACCTAGCAACAGCATAGCAACCAACCAGAACAACCACCTAGCAACAGCATAGCAACAGCATAGCAACCAACCAGAACACCCTAGCAACCACCTAGCAACCACCTAGCAACAGCATAGCAACAGCAACAGCATAGCAAAAAAACAGAACAACCACCTAGCAACAGCATAGCAACAGCAACAGCATAGCAACCAACCAGAACACCCTAGCAACCACCTAGCAACAGCATAGCAACAGCAACAGCATAGCAACCAACCAGAACACCCTAGCAACCACCTAGCAACAGCATAGCAATCAACCAGAACACCCTAGCAAGCACCTAGCAACAGCAACCGCATAGCAACCAACCAGAACACCATAGCAATTGCATAGCAACTGCATAGCATCCAACCAGAACACCCTAGCAACCACCTAGCAACAGCATAGCAACAGCAACAGCATAGCAACCAACCAGAACACGCTAGCAACCAAATAGCAACAGCATAGCAACAGCAAAAGCATAGCAACACAGCAGCATAGCAACAGCAACAGAATAGCAACCAACCAGAACACCCTAGCAAGCATCTAGCAACAGCATAGCAACAGCATAGCAACCAACCAGAACACCCTAGCAACCACCTAGCAACAGCATAGCAACAGCAACAGCATAGCAACCAACCAGAACACCACACCAACCACCAAGCAACAGCATAGCAACAGCATAGCAACCAACCAGAACACGCTAGCAACCAAATAGCAACAGCATAGCAACAGCAAAAGCATAGCAACACAGCAGCATAGCAACAGCAACAGAATAGCAACCAACCAGAACACCCTAGCAACCACCTAGCAACCACCTAGCAACAGCATAGCAACCAACCAGAACAACCACCTAGCAACAGCATAGCAACAGCATAGCAACCAACCAGAACACCTTAGCAACCACCTAGCAACCACCTAGCAACAGCATAGCAACAGCAACAGCATAGCAAAAAACCAGAACAACCACCTAGCAACAGCATAGCAACAGCAACAGCATAGCAACCAACCAGAACACCCTAGCAACCACCTAGCAACAGCATAGCAACAGCAACAGCATAGCAACCAACCAGAACACCCTAGCAACCACCTTGCAAAAGCATAGCAACCAACCAGAACACCCTAGCAAGCACCTAGCAACAGCATAGCAACAGCAACAGCATAGCAACAAACCAGAACACCCTAGCACCCACCTAGCAACAGCATAGCAACAGCATAGCAACCAACCAGAACACCCTAGCAAGCACATAGCAACCACCTAGCAACAGCATAGCAACAGCAACCGCATAGCAACCAACCAGAACACCATAGCAATTGCATAGCAACAGCATAGCATCCAACCAGAACACCCTAGCAACCACCTAGCAACCACCTAGCAACAGCATAGCAACCAACCAGAACAACCACCTAGCAACAGCATAGCAACAGCATAGCAACCAACCAGAACACCCTAGCAACCACCTAGCAACCACCTAGCAACAGCATAGCAACAGCAACAGCATAGCAAAAAAACAGAACAACCACCTAGCAACAGCATAGCAACAGCAACAGCATAGCAACCAACCAGAACACCCTAGCAACCACCTAGCAACAGCATAGCAACAGCAACAGCATAGCAACCAACCAGAACACCCTAGCAACCACCTAGCAACAGCATAGCAACCAACCAGAACACCCTAGCAAGCACCTAGCAACAGCATAGCAACAGCAACAGCATAGCAACAAACCAGAACACCCTAGCACCCACCTAGCAACAGCATAGCAACAGCATAGCAACCAACCAGAACACCCTAGCAAGCACATAGCAACCAACTAGCAACAGCATAGCAACCAACCAGAACACCCTAGCAAGCACCTAGCAACAGCATAGCAACAGCAACAGCATAGCAACAAACCAGAACACCCTAGCACCCACCTAGCAACAGCATAGCAACAGCATAGCATCCAACCAGAACACCCTAGCAACCACCTAGCAACAGCATAGCAACAGCAACAGCATAGCAACCAACCAGAACACGCTAGCAACCAAATAGCAACAGCATAGCAACAGCAAAAGCATAGCAACACAGCAGCATAGCAACAGCAACAGAATAGCAACCAACCAGAACACCCTAGCAAGCATCTAGCAACAGCATAGCAACAGCATAGCAACCAACCAGAACACCCTAGCAACCACCTAGCAACCACCTAGCAACAGCATAGCAACAGCATAGCAACCAACCAGAACACCCTAGCAACCACCTAGCAACCACCTAGCAACAGCATAGCAACAGCAACAGCATAGCAAAAAACCAGAACAACCACCTAGCAACAGCATAGCAACAGCAACAGCATAGCAACCAACCAGAACACCCTAGCAACCACCTAGCAACAGCATAGCAACAGTAACAGCATAGCAACCAACCAGAACACCCTAGCAACAGCATAGCAACCAACCAGAACACCCTAGCAAGCACCTAGCAACAGCATAGCAACAGCAACAGCATAGCAACAAACCAGAACACCCTAGCACCCACCTAGCAACAGCATAGCAACAGCATAGCAACCAACCAGAACACCCTAGCAAGCACATAGCAACCACCTAGCAACAGCATAGCAACAGAAACAGCATAGCAACCAACCAGAACACCCTAGCAAGCACCTAGCAACAGCATAGCAACAGCAACAGCATAGCAACAAACCAGAACACCCTAGCAAGCACATAGCAACCACCTAGCAACAGCATAGCAACAGCAACAGAATAGCAACCAACCAGAACACCCTAGCAAGCACCTAGCAACAGCATAGCAACAGCAACAGCATAGCAACAAACCAGAACACCCTAGCAAGCACCTAGCAACAGCATAGCAACAGCAACAGCATAGCAACAAACCAGAACACCCTAGCACCCACCTAGCAACACCATAGCAACTGTTGCTTGCTAGGGTGTTCTGGTTGGTTGCTATTCTGTTGCTGTTGCTATGCTGTTGCTAGGTGGTTGCTAGGTGCTTGCTAGGGTGTTCTGGTTGGTTGCTATTCTGTTGCTGTTGCTATGCTGTTGCTAGGTGGTTGCTATGTGCTTGCTAGGGTGTTCTGGTTGGTTGCTATGCTGTTGCTATGCTGTTGCTAGGTGGGTGCTAGGGTGTTCTGGTTTGTTGCTCGGCTGTTGCTGTTGCTATGCTGTTGCTAGGTGCTTGCTAGGGTGTTCTGGTTGGTTGCTATGCTGTTGCTAGGTGCTTGCTAGGGTGTTCTGGTTGGTTGCTATTCTGTTGCTGTTGCTATGCTGTTGCTAGGTGCTTGCTAGGGTGTTCTGGTTGGTTGCTATTCTGTTGCTGTTGCTATGCTGTTGCTAGGTGGTTGCTATGTGCTTGCTAGGGTGTTCTGGTTGGTTGCTATGCTGTTGCTATGCTGTTGCTAGGTGGGTGCTAGGGTGTTCTGGTTTGTTGCTATGCTGTTGCTGTTGCTATGCTATGCAACCACCTAGCAACAGCATAGCAACAGCAACAACATAGCAACAAACCAGAACACGCTAGCAACCCCCTAGCAACAGCAACAGCATAGCAACCAACCAGAACACGGCTTAAAATACACTTATTCTATTCTGTGTGTGGATGGAGCTTAAACAGCGTCAATTTGATAAATATTAGAACCTCAGTGTGTCATAAAAATGGGGGGAACAGAATCCGACGGCAAAAAAAAAAAACAGCTGTCGGAATCCGTTCCCCCACTCCCATTATGAGAGGTGTCGATGTAATGGCTTAAAAAATGCTGATTTTATTTTTGTGTGTGGATGGAGCTTAACTTGCATCAGTTTTTATATTTTGTTTTGCCTTTTATTATGATAGGACAGTATAGCATCAAAAAAGTTTGACGAACCGGGACTTGAACTCGGGTCGCCCAAAGCTAAAAAAAAAGACATTGTCAGGGAACTGACCACTAGGCTATTGGGGAGAGTAATTTTCCATAATTTGATAAATCTTAGAACCTTATTGTGTAATAAACACAGGGGGAACAGAATCCGACGGCAAATAGTTCAGCTGTCGAAATCCGTTCCCCCACCCCAATGATGAGAGATGTTGATGTATCGGCTTAAAATACGCAGCCTTGACACAGATGCATTCCTGATGTCTCTCCGCAGATTCATAGCTCGAAGAGGGAAACCATTCGAGCTCCTTTCCGACAACGGTACCAATTTCGTTGGAGGAAACAAAGAAATGAGATCAGCCTACGAAGCTATGGTGCCTCAAATACGGGAACAACTTGCAGAACAACAGATTTCATTCAGATTTAATCCCCCGAGTGCCCCTCATTTTGGGGGAGCTTGGGAACGGGAAGTTAAGTCAGTAAAGCAAGCCCTCAAAGTAGTACTGAATGATCAAACAGTGACTGAAACTGTACTGCGCACCGTGCTTATTGAGGTAGAGGGTATCCTAAATGCCAAGCCTTTGGGATATGTGTCTTCAGATGTGTCGGATCCAGACCCAGTTACGCCTAGCATCCTCCTAATGGGCCGTCACGATTCTTCACTCCCACAAGTGTTCTATGATTCAAGCAATCTTTTGGGAACCAGAAGATGGAAACATAGTCAAGTACTTGCCGACCATTTCTGGTCTAGATTCATCCATTACTATCTACCAAATCTGCAAGAAAGACAAAAGTGGCGTAAAGATGGAGGCGCAATTGGTCTAGACCAGGTGGTACTAATAGTGGACCCACAACTTCCACGAGCATGTTGGCCAGTAGGGAAAGTGACTAATACTTTTCCTGGACTTGATGGCCGTATCAGAACAGTTGAAGTTAAGGTACACAATCGCACATACGTGAGACCTGTATCCCGTATAGTCCCACTCCCTAAACTCTCTGATGAAGACTCTATTGAGCCTACCAATTAGTTAGGGTTCCTCACTGTTTCAAATGTCCTTACACACATTTGGGGGCGGCTATGTGAGAAAGCCATAACCACGCCCCCTGAGTCGTTGGTGTTGTGCAGGGCTCGGCCAGGTGTGGACACGCAAAATCGTCAGCTGAGCTGCAAATCAGGCCGGCTGGTCTGTTGTCCAACAATGTATATGTTATTCTCAGTGCGTAGATGATTACGGGTGAGTTTTCGTTTATATTTTGCCCTTGTTATTGGTATAGTTGTTCTGGGTGTCGAGATTTGCACGTGGGTGAGCGCATTTTTAAACTGCGTCACAAAGTGAAACAAACCGTCGTCATAGACTTTGAGCATGAAAAAGATTGTAGTTATATTTGATTACAAGATATTATATTCACATCTTATTCACAGATCACCCGGATTGTTTGAATATGTTGAATTTGATGACATTGTATATTGCTGTTGTAATATTAAGCATACGCATTGATCGTGCAATCTGCGTGTCATTGTTTACGTTATTATTTTATTAATATAATCAGCACGCAGTTAACCCATGTATGTTAATTTATATATTACTTTACTGAATCTTTGTATCCTTTACTTATAACTGTTTTCTTTGTGTTTATTCTGTTTATTATAGACCACACATACGTGAATCAACGTATACATTCCCTTTAAATAAATAAGTTGAACCGGATTCCCTCTAGTGTTTCTCTTACCGGAAACACACACACCACCATCTTGACTGCATTAATTCTGAACCCCTGAGTGTCCCATACGCTCGTATATACACTTTACATGTTTAAAATACAGTTTTGAATATCATGTAGCTGTATAAATAATTCTAAAGCTGTTTCAAATATTTCTTTCTTTTTCAGAGAGGCAATTTGTGTTTGCCTCAGAAGATGACCTATATAGTCTTAGTGAAGACACTAACTGTCCTTACTGCAGGACTGCAGTCAGACTGACAGAGACACATCTGTCACAGCGGCATTTTAGAAATGCAATATTTTACAGAGAAGCAAAAACTGGTAATTTACTCTAATAATTGATCATTGGATCTTCCTATTAGATGTTTCTCACTGTTTTTATGTACTTTATTATAGTGAAGTTGACTATACCCTGCTACTGCACTGATGGAGTGCAAGGCCGGAGTCACTGGCATTGTCCAAAGTGTACAAATACTTTAGGGAGAGCAGAGGATTTCAAAGCTCATCTGAAAAAACATGGTTTGTGTTATTTTTTACTTTGACCTAGCACAGTTTACTGTATAATTTTGTATGTGCAGCTGTATTCATTATACAAAAATATTAATAAATCATAATCGCATAGAACTGGCACTAACAAAAAACATTTTCCCTGGATTCATAGGTTTTGAAGTGACAGAAAAATCTTCAGGTTTGACTATTTCTCTGTAACATCAGTTCAGTTGCTTGTTTTAGCAATCCATTTTAGAATGCTACATCTTTTTTTGTTCTTTATTCCTTAGTGGCCCAACAACCCACCCATGAGCAAAAAGATTCTTTTTCCGAGGACAGACTTTCAGAGAAGCAAACAAATACTCAAATGCAACAAGAACCCCATGTAGTTTTGCAGACAGAATCAAAAAAGATTCGTTTCAAATGTCTTAAATGCGGAGCTGACTTTTCCAACACATCTAATCTGAAAAGGCATGAGAAAATGCAACATGGCTTGGAGCAACCTATGCTTTGCATAGATAAAAAAAAACGCGTTATACGTCACACCAAAGGAACTACATGGGCCAAGAGTGCCAGTCCATGTCAAAAAATCGCTTCTCCTCGGACACATTTATTGTGAGTCTGACATTTGCAGAGACATGGCAAAGATAGCAGCCCAGAGTGGAGACCCAGGAACTGAATGCCACCACCTTCGAAGAACTATCTCTGCACAACGCTACATTCCTCCACGACCATTAAACTCTGTATCTTTGGAGCAAATGTTAGACAAAGGACTAATTTCAAAGTCAAGAGCCCAGGAATGTAAGGACTTACATTTGAAGGCCAGTGAAGAGGAGGTTGATTGTGTCTTCCCTATTTTTTGGGGGGAATATGGCCTATCACAGACTTACATTTACTTTTCAGTATTTACCAACCTCAAGGACAACTGGTGTCAGCTTGGGCGAACCATTGTGACATTTGACACAGTGTCTGGAAGATGGCACTGTCAATGTGGGGGCAGTAAACACAGACTGAGTTGTGTCCACAGATACATATGCATGTGGTGGTTATTCCAGGAGCGTCCTTTATTACTGAGAGATCTTTCAAATGCAAATCCTGAAGAAATTGAAGATCTTGAGGAGAAAGAACTAGAGGGAGATGATGAATCACAACCATCAACTGAGACAGCATCAGCAGTGATTAAAATGACAGACTACTTTTTTAGGTGCAAGCGAATTCCGGAAAATCTCCCACAAGACTTAATTTGAAAGGAAATGACAATACCTGAAAGCTTTGTGCCTAAAGAGACACAATGCCCTTACTGCCCCGGACCATGCTACCCTGACCTCAGTGAAGCAATCCTGAAGACAAAGCACGCTACCATTTATGCTTTATTTTCTGTGCACAGAGGTATTTGTCACACTTTGTGAGTTGCAGTGGAAACATATTTTTGTTGTATATAATTATATATATATATTTATTTATATATATTTTTTGCTCAGGTATTGCTGTGTACATAAAGGAATGCCCTGTTTGTGGAACCCCAGTCAGATTCCAAGAATATGATTCTGGATTTCACAATTTCAGTAACAAAGTGTTCCTCACAATCCTTTTGTGCTCACTTTTGACAACAGGTCTTTCTGTAAGTCTAAAAAAATTAGTGAATTTTAGGATACAGGATTTAATATTTACCTGAACATTATCTTACATATTGGCTTAACTACAATGTAAATTTGTCTTTACCTGCAACAGAACCACATTGCTATTGGACGTTTTTTTGCGTACATTGGGGGAACACAGTAAAGTGTACATTCCACACAACACAATAAGAAAAGCGTTTTACCACTTCTCTGCTTTGAGGAGTTACACCTACAATTACCTCTGTTACCGCTGTGGCCACCATCCTCCTATTTTGATTGCTGACACCAACTGGAAAGTGGCCTTTGACTTACCAGGTACCTGTTCATGAAAAAGCTGCTTTACCCTCAAAATTTGGTAACAACAATTTCCACTGTCTTCTCTTAAAATACTTTCTCTTTCTGTGTAGTGCATCTCATGAGACGACCAGACCTGACAAACACCACTTCACAGGACACACAGGTGAATGTCTCAGCTAGATGGGAAAACCTTGAGAAGGAGATAATTGCAACAGGACTTTGTGATGGTAAGCTGTGTAATATACTTCTACTTCTTAAACATTATGCCAACTTACTTTAAATTTGATTTACAATTCCATCCTTCCTTCCCTCCATCCCATTCGTCCTTCCTTCCTCCCTACTCACTCACTCAATCAGTCACCCACTTACCCACTCACTCCCTCCCTTTCTCCCTCCCTCAGGGTCATCTCAAAACCCATTTTCTAGCTCCCTGACATATTCTGCCTTTACACCATGGATTGGACAATACTCCAGAATATCTGATGTCATACCAAAGACGGAGATTTTGAAAGGCCTCTCCCAGAAAGACAGATTGTGGACAAAGAGGACAGATGAGGAATTTGATGAGGACAGGATTTTGCAAGTATTAGAGCTCAAAGGGGTAATACAATTCGATTATTGCTGATGCTGATTCTATTATAAAACTATGAAATATTTTATTTATAGGTTTAATGTATCACTTTCAGCAGAAATAACACTTTGGAATCAATTTGTCTTTTTTTACCATATGCATGTTTTTCCCCATCATTATTAGCCTCGAAGAGAAGATCTTACAATGGCATGCAGTGCTCTAGGCATTTTAGCAAGTGGCTCACAGTCTGACCTCATTAATAGGCTTGAGGAACTTCTTTTGTACAAGGATATATATCCAAAAATGTTTGTGAAGCTTCACAAAACAGGAGGTAAGATAAAATATAGCCAATTAAAAGCATGGTACAGAATGAACAAGAATTTTATTTAATACATCTGGACATTTTTTTCACCACAGGAGGGGTACTGCATCTTGGGTGCACCCATGGTGTTGTCTACTATCATTCACCCCTGTGGTGGCAGGAATCTGCTCGAGACCATGGAGATGGTCTCCTGAGTTTCAAATGTCCACCCACGGTCTTCATCTCTGATGTAGCAGGACGTGTTGCCAGACATGTCAATGATAGGACTCAACAACGCTTTTTCCAACCACATGATGGCAGGCTATGTGCTCCAACAGCAGAAAACATTTCTGCTGCGTTGGAAAAAAAACTTACAGTGCAGAAGGAATGGGTGAAAACCCTTCAAAGCTCTTTGGGGCCAAAAATCCATGAAGATCAAACAACTGACAGATTCACCTGCCCTCACCCTCTGACTGGAACTAGTGAACGGTAGGCTACTCCCTCTATGACCGTTTTCATGAGAAAAACCAAAAAAGGCCTGAGGAGAAACTGAGGAGCATAAAACTGTTGCCAGATCTTGCCTGCATTGTTAATTCATCTTCAGCAGAGCAAATAAACAAAGAGCTGTCAACCAGCAAGTATTTCCTCTGCCAATTGAAGGACATTCATTACATGTTCGCCTTGCGGCTGTCTTTCCATTTGCACAACCAGAGGATCAACAATAACTTCTTGCAGGACATTCAAAAAATGTCCCAAAAAGATGTGCACTTAGGGCGACATGGACACCTATTAATAGGTGTGGATGAGGAAACAGACAAAGGTAATATAGTTCATGAAATTAAAGTTCATGTAGTACTACAAATGTTATTAACATACAGTTTTCATTTTATCTCAATACTATGCCATATCATTGTAGAGATGTACCAAAGAACATCTGCAAAGTCATTAACTGACCCACAAGCTGAAGCAGACAAAGTTGAGGAAGATATGGGGAGTTTCACTGTGTCATTGTTTCCTATAAGTGAACAAAATAAGGTACAGACTGTATTTTTTTCTGTTTAACTAAAAAAAAAAAAAAAAAAAAAAAAAAATATATATATATATATATATATATATATATATATATATATATATATATATATATAGTAGCCTAACAAAAACTACACCTGTAGTATTTTCTGTTTAATTTACATGCAATTAATAGGTTCTGTTTTTGAACTACAGGACAAGCTGAAACAACTTTACATTGCCTGGAGGAGAGAGAGACAAATAATTCACAAATTTTCAGCATATGCAACACTGTATATTGCGGACTTGAGAAGTGTTTGCCCCTCTTCTCTATTAGAGGAAGACCCAAACAAGAACATGCCTTGGTTACATGATAATGTAAGTGTGCTTACAATGTTCTTATGTTTGCTTTACAATGATTTATTAGGAACTCAGTACATGAATCTGCACACAGTTCATATAATATAACTAAATTCACAATGCACTTATCACATTTTGTTATATTAAAGTCTGTGTCATTTATTTAAAGGCAGTGAACTGTCGTCTTGCTCAAATTGCAGCAGAAACTCAGAATGTAAGTAACTGACTATTCAATGGTCTTTGCAGATATGCAATTCTCTCATTTGATTTGTCATATTGCTCTGTGAATGTTAAAAACATAGTATAATTAATTTCAAATTCATTTTATGCACAGGTTGTTGCCTTATACACAGATGTGTACATTTTGTGGTACAGAGAGTGGACAAAAAACAAAGCAATTTCAAGGTCACATGTGCAAGATCTTCAGGTATACTTGAGTAATTGTATAACAATAGATGGTTTTTTCACATAATATACATATACAGTATATGTATATGTTTATGTGTGTGTGTGTGTTTGATTTCCACTGTAGAATGCTCTAAAAATCCTGCTCCAAAGAATCGTTGGTGGTGACAGTCCAGAACTGGGAAACCACTTTATACTCTGGGTAAGGTTGGCAAGAAACTGAATTATGCTGTAACATTGAATTGATATGCTGACTGTATCTTTTCATATGATTTTTTCACAGGTTTTCGATGTCTCTGGAAAACAAGTGCGTATTTATGATTCAATGATGATCTACAATTCCATTGAAAGAAATGACATGGAGACATGGAGAGGTAATTCATTTCTCATCTTTACAAGTGTAGTATAAAAACATGACAGAGTTTAAAACATTATATTAATAATATATAGAAGATGTGAAAGATGCATGACATGACAGCTATGTTTTGATTTAAAATCTTTTTAGAGAGGCTTTCCAAAAACATGGGTCACTGGATGGCTGGACTGTTTGCAGACCCGAACAATGGATGCAGAGAGATGGTGTGAACTGTGGGGTATTTGTTTGCACTGTAAGGTTTCTCACTTCACTATTAAAATGTTTTAAAATGTGTTATTTTGGGCTGTGAACCGCTTCAGTGTTTTTTTGTTTTAAAGGCAGCTGAAATGGAAGCTAAAAACCTGAAAATGTGTTCTGAAGTGCTTCAAACTTGTCAGCTAGGACATCTGCGTGTTCACCATGCCACATGCATGTTGAAAGATGTGACAACTGAAGTAAGACAAACAGGAATTAAGAATTTCAATAGAATTGGACCAAGAAAAAAGACAATATTAAAACTCATGTACTACTGTACAGGACTTTCCGACTGCAATTGGAGAAAGAGAGGAAGGTGAAATAGAGACCAACAGCTGCATGGCCCAGGACATAAAAGCATGTGTTTATCAAAACACAGGAAATAAGTAAGTGCACCACATAAATTGCGAGTTTAAGTGTAAAATAATATTGCTGCTTTGAATTTACAATTATGTATATGTTTTTAGAACCCTGCATCCACACATCAAACGGATTGATGTGAAACAGCTTTGAAACAGGGACTTTTGGTTGACACAGTTGTGGAGGATGAAGAAATTGTGGTAATTGTTATGGAAACCTTTAAATAAAATAGCACATAAACATATTTGTATAAAACCTGTAATAATTATATCAGTATTAACATATGTAGCATTGATAATTAGTAACATTGTGCTGTAAAAAAAAATTTTTTTTTTTTAGAAACTGCATCATGACCTCACATCTGGTGCTGTTATATCACACAGAATGTTTTTACATAAACATCCCAATTATGCACCCAAACTGAAAAACCAATGCAACCTACGGATCTCCGTTTTTGATCAAGAACAGGTACAATAATATTTCTTTCGAATAAAAACGTTGTACATTAACTTGGTTGCAACATTGAGTCTTGAGGTGACATCTTAACAAACCACAATTATTTATTCGTATAGATTCATAGTACTGTTACAGATGATCAATATCTTGACATTCACTATAATCTGAAACTATTGGAATGTAATGAAATGATTCTTAGATGCTGACTTTTTTTTACACTAATATGTGAAATATCTCCATTGTTGTTTGTCATAGACTGAGGGAATCATTGACAAGGTGTACAGTGTTTTGGCATTGGAAAAAACTGATTTATCTAGCCCTTCGTATGCTATGGAAGTCATGACACCTGAGGTACAGTGACGGACTGGCCATTGGGCAATGTGGGCAAATGCCACTGCGGCCGCCTCATCTCATCACTTGTTGTGGCCGCATCACAAACAAATAAATAGGCTAAATAAAGCGAGGAAGCGGCCGCCTATATTGGCGCAATGGCTGCAAGCGGCAGCACCACCAGCGGCTCGCTCGCCGCTCATCACAACTTGTGGCGCACAACCATATAAAAAGGCTAAATAAATAAATAAAGCGGAGATGCGGCCGCCTTTTGGCGGATTGGCCGCCCGCAACCGGCAGCACAGCCAGCGGCTCGCTCGGCGCTCATCACAACCATATAAAAAGGCTAAATAAATAAATAAAGCGGAGTGTCTGCAACAATAGGCCGTCGCAAATCAACAGACTAAGTATATGAACTGACAGACAAAATGTAAAAATGTGTAGGCTACCTTGAATGCAATGATAAGCCCCTTTCACACAGAGATTCCGGAAAATACACGGATAAAGTGACCCGGGATTTGACCCGGGTTCGTTTGATTTTGGTTCATTCACACTGCGAGTGATTTTCCGGAATCAGAGAGCGCGTTCACACACAACCCGTGTATGTCCCGGAAAGACACGTGACATCGATGTGACTTGTAATGTCTCAGCAGCGTCTTCAGTTTGCTTATGAGCTGCGATTTCTCTCTCGAGAAACCACGCTTGTGCATTTATTTCTCTGATTCGATCATAAACTTGCGCATTACGTACCGCTTCACAGCTGGCGAACGATCCCGCGCTTCAGCGTCATCACTGCGACACGGCATTATTACGGTTTTTGTTCACACAGCGCGCGTTCCGGGACTGAACACGGCAATGTTACTAGGTCCCCAACCCGGCATCGATGCCGGCATCAATCCCGGGTCGTGTTTGCGTTCACACAGAAGGCGTTCCGGCAATTTGCCGGCAATTTCCCGGGTTCAATGCGCTGTGTGAAAGGGGCTTAAGTCGCTTTGGATAAAAGCGTCTGCCAAATGCATAAATGTAAATGTAAATGTAAATATGAATAAAATAATAATAAATTAAGCGGAGCTGCAGGCGGCCACAAAAAAAAACAAGGAAAAAAGCAAACAAACAAACACCACGGCCTATCTCTGAAAAATAATAGCCCTATGAACTAAATAATAATAATGACTTTTTATTTCTATTTTTCCTGTGAAGGACAAATAGCCTAAATGTATGTAATCTCTCTATTTATAAGGTATTTTGAATGTTTTTAGTCTGTGGAATTTCTCGCGATCATTGACCTGATGAGAATGTAATGTTATGTTTCTTTGTTGGTTGCAGATGACTTGAGAAGACAAATGTGGCCTCTCTGCTAAAATTGCCAGGGCCTCTTTTTGGTGCCAGTCCGCCACTGCTGAGGTATATCATGTTTTGTGAAAAACACAATAATAATTCAAGAGCTAATGATATATTTGAATTATAGTGTGTGAAATTCGACATTCTGCAAATTCTACATTTAATGCATCAATTATAATGTGTGATAAGATTTTAATGAGTGTTTTTTGCCCTTGGTTATAGATAACCATTCTGATTCTCAGAAAGACAGAGAGGTTCCACAGATTCCAAGCGGAAATGGCCTTTGCAGCTGCACCCTGTGTGTGTGTGTGTGTGTGTGTGTGTGTGTGTGTGTGTGTGTGTGGAATAATACTTAATGTGCTACAAGCAATGGCCTAGTTTCTTGTATTTGTATTTCTAAATAGATTTTGTGTCTTTGTTTTTTATTTGTAAATATTTTTTGCTTCTTGGGTTAAATTTGTAAATAGTCTTTGTAAATTTGAAAATATTGATACAGTCTGTGCTGCGTGATTTTACAGTTTAAATTGGCTTTCTTTTATTTAATTATTAAAAAGCTTTATTTTATTGAATTAATAAAAAGCATTGCAGTATGTTCTCCTGTTGTCACAGAAAATGCTCAAAGCAATGACAAAGATGCATGTTATTGGGATTAATTCACGTTTTAATAGGCTACTCTGCATCTACATTATTGCACAACTTTTTACACCGCGGCTGACTGGATTGAGCATCCGGTAAAGCGTCAGTAAACTGCCAGTCTGAATTCTCTAAAATGCCAATCATGCAAAAGAACATAATCACATCAACAGATGCATAATAAACGAGCTAGAGAGGGAGGAACACAAAACAGATAAACTGGCAAAAATCAATGGTTTCTGAAACTTGCAAAAGGCAGACTGCCAGACAATAGCCAGCCACTGGCAGGTCACGTGATACACCAGATCAGACTGGCAGCTGCCAGTCTGCCACTGACGGTCACGTGACCTGCCAGTGGCGGCTCCTGCCAGCCAGCTGAAGATTGAACCCCCAACATCTATCGGCGAGTGGCGTTATTTTAACGCGTGGCGGCGTGTGACGTTATTTTAACGCGTGGCGGCGACGCGGCGTGTGACATTAACTATGGCAAGCCAAAGTATT
Source organism: Squalius cephalus (assembly GCF_949319135.1). Lineage (NCBI taxonomy): Eukaryota > Metazoa > Chordata > Actinopteri > Cypriniformes > Leuciscidae > Squalius > Squalius cephalus. Next base: position 521,260 of record NC_137125.1, on the reverse strand, counting down.
CATAAACGCCTGGTCGTATGAGGTGTCATATTATGGCGGGTACTCCGTGCCAAAATCGAACGACCGACCGACCGATCGAACGTCTATCCGAACGTCTATCCGAACGTCTTGAACTTTCAAACGGCTGACCCACGTGACGACCTGACGTGACGTCAGCGTCTTCGAATTTGCAGCTTTTTAACCATACAAGTATACAAGCTGATGTTGTAAAGGCTATAAATGGACATGATAGGCCATACATATAAATATTGTACCCCAAAAACAACTTTCCTGAATCCTGTGCTTGTGGGGCTATGTGTTTTACTTTCAAAGAGCAGAAATACTGCCTATAAGCTACAGACATTCAATAGTCTTGACCATATAATCATTTTAACTAGTTTTTATTGTTAATTTTATTGCCCAATGTACAAAGTTCCCACTGTCCATAAAAACACTCAAAAGTCGATTATTTTATTTTTTACTTTTTGATCCAGAAGGTTTTCATATTAGATGTATATATTTGGACTGAATGATCTAATGAATGCTCTGCAGTGTTTATGATATTGAGCTGTGTATGATCTGAAAGCATTGTTTGATTTTGAGCACAGATAAAATGGTTTTGAGTATTTCTTTATTTTGAAAAGCATCAGATGGTCTCTGAATGTAGTTTGAAGATTTGGTTTTGTATTTAAATTTTTGAGAAAGTGGGTGATGGTTCCAAGAAATGTATTTTAGCAATTCAGGAAAACTGTCCTATAGATTAAAAACATGCATTATTTTTTATACATAATATCAAACAAATAAAGTAGGCCCAATAAAAAGTAAATCTAATCAAGCATGATTTTTTGTTTCAAGAACTTATCTCAACACTTACTAAATTATCATAATCTTTTACAAATAATCATCATAAATGTTAAAGTGGAAAGGTTTATTAAAAACATATGTATAATAGTTCTAATATTACATTTAGACAAGATCAGCTGAATATATCTTATTTTGTAATTAAGGTTCTTTGATTTTCATGTCTGCAACTTATAAACAATGAGCCCCAAAAAATGTAGGCCTAATGATCATTTAAATAAAATCATATGTAACACGTTCCTACATGTGCTTACGTGTTGTTAACGCGTTCCCATGGCGACCGGTCGGAAGCGCGAGTAACTGATCGTCTTCCCAACGTGTTGTTTACGTGTGAAGACACGTTGTAACACGTTTTTTTATATATACCTTAGTTTAACTTCTTATCCTTCGATTGTATCCTCTAACTAGTCTACATTTGATTACTGCAATCAATGACTGATTTAGAAAGTGATTTAGAAAGTTATGTATGGTGTAGTATTATTAAAGTTAAATAAAGTTAAATTAAGGCTAAATATTATTGACAAACCTGACATGCTTAAACGGTTATTTTGGAAAAACACGATATTCCACATCATTTTTCTCCATCTCCCATTAAATCGGGAATAGATCTTATTGAATAGAAATACGCTGTAGCGTATTCAAATGCAGCAAAAACTGCAATCAGTATCCCATCTGCTTTACCTAAATATAAAAATAATAGGAAATGAATTATATAGGCTACATAAAATATGCTTACCTTTTATCAGACATATTGGCATTTCAAATACAAAGCCGGCCTATATGTCTACTTTATGATACCCTTAAGAGTGTAATGTAACCCAGACTTAATTTCAGGAGTCTCTCGTCTCAGGGGGACATGAGGGAGGTCTACAGGTTTTCTAATAATACAAAGCTTAATGCTAAATCCTGAAGTATCAACAAAAAAGGTTCTTAATATGACAGTTTTTTCAACTTGTCACATTTGTTAGAAAAGTATTTTTTATTGTTTATGTTATAACATTTTCAGTAACAATAATTAATATTGTAGATCTTTCCCCCTGAAATATCCTGTAATTGGACCACTAGGAGGTGCTCTACAATTCATTCACAGGTGACCCCCAAAACAGAAACCCTTATTTTCAGCATAACATAACACTTATTAACAAATGACAAATATTATTCACCTCACAAAACAATACAAAAACTCTTGTAGCCCAAGAGTCAGCAGAGGCAGCAAAGTAAATTTCAGAATGAAGATGAAATCATGGTAAAAATGAACAAAGTAGCCTAGGCAATAGATTATATTGGATAATCTTAACTGTGTCTTTCTCAATGTGTTATTACCATGAAAAGTCAATGGCCAACTAATGACAACATGGTCCATGGCATTGAAGACTTTGAAATTAAAAACCCTTTATCTTATAACTTTTAACTCTTACTTGTAAAACAATCAGTTTGACAAATAAAAAAATAAAAAAGGAAAAATACAACAACATTAATTAAAAGCATACCACTGTAGCCTATACAGTTACAATAGGTGAGTCTGGTGTTTGAAACATTAGAGTCATGAAATACACCGAAAGTCATGATATAGCCTACAGGTGGCAACTTGGTCAGTTCATCACTTAGCCTACAATAGGCTTATTCAGGGAAGTGCAGGAAATGGTTGAGTATTATTTTAGGTATAACATCTGTAGGCATATTTAGTGCCTATCATGTCCATTTATAGCCTTTACACATCAGCTTGTATACTTGTATGGTTAAAAAGCTGCAAATTCGAAGACGCTGACGTCACGTCAGGTCGTCACGTGGGTCACCCGTTTGAAAGTTCAAGACGTTCGGATAGACGTTCGGATAGACGTTCGATCGGTCGGTCGGTCGTTCGGATGTTTGATTTTGGCACGGAGTACCCGCCATATGATTTGTGCATTTACTTTGCAAACTAAGCAATCATCGTGTCAATCGTCGCGTACCTTGCCGTGACCAATGACGTATGATATCGTGCGTGAGAATGAACGTCTGGATAACGTACGTGTGGATAAACGTGTGGATAAACGTCTGGATTAATTCTTAGGCTATATTCTATTATCTTTACTATTGTACCTTTTTAATTTTGGATATGATCATAACACACACGTTTTCATGTTTTTGTGGGTTGGGCAACAGTGTAGACACTATTAGTAATCAGTATAATAATAATTAGGCTATAATTATATTTACCCAAGATTTAATATAGTAGGACTGCAACAAGTGTTAGCTATATTACTTAAGGCGGCCAGTTAGAAAAAGGTAAATCAATGAATTAAATCTTGCAGTTGGTATTTGACAGATTTTACTGCCTACAGCAATTTTATAAAACTAAACATTTAGTAAACATGTCTAAATGAAATGCCTAGGTTAAAAAAGGTGTTAAAAATGACCCAGAAACTAACCCAGTGATGTGTTAATATCACTGAACTATTGCTATGTTGTTGTGTTAGTACCCAGCAAGCAATTTCGCGTCTAATAGACGTCTAATAGCCGTCTAAACACAGCCCAGACGTCTAGGCTAAATCGAGGCTAATTTTGGGCTGTCAGTGAAAATCTAATAGACGTCTAAACATAGCCCAAGAATAGACAGCTATTGAATGACTACATATATACGTCTAATAGACGTCTAACCATAGCCCAAGAATAGACAATCAGACAGCTATTGAACGACTATATTTATACGTCCAATAGACGTCTAACCATAGCCCAAGAATAGACAGCTATTGAACGACTATATTTATACGTCCAATAGACGTCTAACCATAGCCCAAGAATAGACTAGTCATCAATTAGACCACTATTAAACGACTACATATATACGTCTAATAGACAGGCAATATGGGTCTAGGCTAAAACAAGGCTGATTTTGGGCTGTCAGTGAAAATCTAATAGACGTCTAACCATAGCCCAAGAATAGACTAGTCATCAATTAGACCACTATTAAACGACTACATATATACGTCTAAAAGACAGGCAATATGGGTCTAGGCTAAAACAAGGCTGATTTTGGGCTGTCAGTGAAAATCTAATAGACGTCTAACCATAGCCCAAGAATAGACTAGTCATCAATTACACTACATATACATGTAATAGACAACAAAATGAGGCATAAGGATTCTTTTCACTCAAATATAACAGGTTCTCATAAATGAAAATCCATCCAAACTAATTGAATATAAAGGGATTTATTTTGAACAATTATATAGACAACAATCAAACATAAAAATGAACAAATAAAACATTTGAAAAATATGTAAAACAAATTAAGATATTAAAATTTTTAATTAACAACTGTTTATTTAGATCCATAACCCCCATCCCCTGCCCTCCCTGGAGCTTGTTTGAAATGATTTGAAATAACGTTTTTTATTTCACATTCCGTAGCTGATGGACAGCTGGTCATCACTGCGTCTGCCAAATGAGAAAAAGGAAAGAATTATTGCTCAAGAAAAGCATTGTTGACAGTCATTTAACTAATTACAGTCAATCACTTTTGCTAGGATGCACACTAGAGCTGGCCAATATAGAGTTAACAGAATATAGATTGAGACTATATAATTTATATCAATATAGACAATAATTTATATTAATATTATAAATAAATGAATATCAATAATTTAACATTTTTGCTCGCGTAATGGTGATGCAATACGGGGTGTAACGATACGCGTATTGAACAATTCTGTACAAGGCATATATATATATATATATATATATATATATATATATATATATATACATACATATATATCTGAAATTTTCTTCTCGAATGTTCATTTTTATCAAGCTCATATATGCAAGTTCAGTAATTTCACTTAAATGGCAATGAAAATTACCTATTAATTGTCATTTAAGTGAAATTACTGAACTTACATATATGAGCTTGATAAAAATGAACATTCAAGAAGAAAATTTCAGATGGCACTTAGAGGCTTTTGCATCTGAACTCTTCATATACATATACAGTGATGGGAATAACGGCGTTATAAATAAACGGCGTTATTTTTTTCAATAATGAGTAATCAAACTAATTATTGCTTCCTCCATTAAAAACGGCGTTCTCGTTACTGTCATTAAAAATGTGGCGTTACTATAATTGAGCTCACTGAAGCGTTTTTCAGAGCAGTCTGTGTGAGAAAATGAACAGTATTTATATCGTTTTTACCTCTTGTACACAGCCACGTCCAAGTGATATGAGGGCTCGCGTGCTTCCAGGTGTGTGATGCGTCCGCGTTCTGGCTTAATTCGCGCAAGCGCCGCACTTAGACTAAGCCAGAACGCGCACACACCGAAGCACGCGCGCCCTCAGATCACTTAGACGTGGCTGTGTATAAGAGGTAAAAACAATACAAATACTGTTCGTTTTCTGACACAAACCGCTCGTTTCGTGTCTTAGGCCATCAGTGTGTACTTATGGTGGGGAATTGTTTAATTTGGACTTCTCTGTGCATGCTCTTTCAGGTGGTGACCATATAGACCTGCATTATATGACTGACAGACAAGAACAGTTTGACCTAAAAATATAAAAATTGAAACTACTGAAACAAAGACACCTACATCTTGGATGCCCATAAGGTGAGCTAAAACATATCAAAATTTAATTTCAAAGTGAACTATCACTATAAATCATTCTTTATCACTTACTCATATAACTCTAATAAACATAAAAAGATACTTATAGGCGTAGTTCACTTAAAAAAAAAAAAAAAAAAAAAACATGTAATCATTTACTCACTTTCACTTGGTTCCAAACCTGTATATGTCTTTCTTCTGTTGAACACACACAAAAAAATATATTTTGATGAATGTTGGTAACAAGACATTTAATGGTAGTCATTGACAAGTACTTTGTTGACTGATTGCAGGATAATTTGCAATAAACAGTGTCTAAATCAAATAAAGTGGATTACATCACTCCAGTTCTGAGGTTTTTACACTGGCTATCTGTCTGTCAAAAAATTAATATAAAAAAAAACTACAGTTGGTTATTAAAGTAACATTTTAAGACCAAAGTAAATTTCTAATCTTCTGATGCACTGAACCATCCAGAGCAGACCTCTCAGGACATCTGGGACAGTAGCCAGCTACTTTTATATCTCCAAAGTCAAAACAAAACATGGAGAAGCAGCATTCAGATTTATATCTGAAACAAATTCACTGAAAACTGAATGTATGCTGCATATTTTAATTATTTACAAACAAGACTTTATGTTTTTTTTCTTTTCGTGTTGCACTATGCTGCTGTTAAATTGTATATAAAGTACTTACAAAATTTGCTTTAAATCAACTGTAATTTAAAAACCAAAATATACTGGTATCTTATTAATAATAAAAAAATTGTAATGATAAGTTTCATAGTTTCATGCTTACCACATTCATTTAATTTAGATACATTTGCAATAACACGTGCAGGTAACGTTAACTTTTTGGAGAAAAATAGTACTCTGCAATGTTAATGTTAAAATGTCACGGTTCCTACACATTATAACAACTAACTAATTTAAACAATGAACATATCAAAAATAACACGCATACTTACAAGATCGAAGTATAAATGTTCAGATTTTCACTCAGACCGTTGCTCTCCGACAGCTGCCTCGTGTAAAATAAAATGGCGGAAATGTTTTCGCGAAATTTGGCTAAAGTGATCTAGTCGCGCAATGCCAGTAGTCCCAGTAGACATGTCTCAGTAGTGTTTCGATTGTGCCATCTAGCGGTTGGGAAATGCAATTGCATTTGATTTGATTTTTTATCGTAGATTGTGTATGAATGTTTGACATAAAACATATTAAGCTGTGTGAGCGAAAACATTTAAAAGACTAATATTCTTATACTAGATCGCTGGTCTGAATCTGGGCTATAGCCAAGCCGTACGTAGACCAGATTGCTTTGATTTCGCCAGGTGGGCTAAAGCAGACCGCATATAGCCGTCCAATTCGGAGCTAAATCGTGACTACAGATCGACCATGTCGTGAAATGACATATTGAACCTTGTAGATATCATACCAATGCGAACATGATGGAATATCAACCATTTCATGCACTGCCTGGCAAAAAACTACAATCAGTTTTGACTAAAAGTGGGCTACAATAGCCGGGTCTGAATAGGCCTACGAGCTAAATCGTGGCTACGCACAGCCTATAACATGTAGCCTAAAATAAAGTAAGCCAAACAACTTGTAATCACGGTAGACTTTGCTTACATGATGGAATATCATACATCTCACAAGTTATTTTGGAAAAAAATACATTTATCCAGATTAAATGTTATTTGGGCTAAAAGTGGGTTACGCATAGCCGGGTCTGAATACGAGCTAAATCGTGGCTACGCACAGCCTACACATATAACATGTAAAATAAAGTAAACCAAACAACTTGTAATCACGGTAGACTTTGCTTACATGATGGAATATCATACATCTCACAAGTTATTTTTGAAAAAAATACATTTATCCAGATTAAATGTTATTTGGGCTAAAAGTGGGTTACGCATAGCCGGGTCTGGCTGCTGAATACGAGCTAAATCGTGGCTACGCACAGCCTATAACATGTAGCCTAAAATAAAGTAAGCCAAACAACTTGTAATCACGGTAGACTTTGCTTACATGATGGAATATCATACATCTCACAAGTTATTTTGGAAAAAAATACATTTATCCAGATTAAATGTTATTTGGGCTAAAAGTGGGTTACACATAGCCGGACTATATCGGGTCTATATTTAACCCAGACGTTGAAAAGACGGCTATTGCTTGCTGGGTATAGTTTTGACCAATAAATTTAACACAAATATAAATCGTTGGATTATTTGGCTAAAATTTTGCATTAACCAGTATGTTATTGTTGTTGTTGTTGTTGTTGTTGTTATTATTATTATTATTATTATAGTCGTGTAAATACTTTTCAAGTTCAGTGCACTGACAATATTTACATTCAGTAAGAAGTAGCAAACCATTTTTTTTTTTAAATGTATTGGTTGCAATTGTTTTAATTTACAAACCAAGCAATGAAGACACAAAAAGAAACACGCTGAAGTCAAGTAAATGTAATTACAAACTCTGACAGTACAAAAGCTGACAGTGTTGAGGGAACACCTCTAGGAACAAGCACACACAGGATGAACGCCCAAAATGTAACAAGGCAAAAGAACAGGTCTTTAACTGGGCTTGTTAGTACGGTGACGCATTGCTGCCACATATATATATTTTTTCCACTCAATTATGTCGTAATAACGAGATCTTATGTCGTTTTATCTTTTCTCGTAATAACGAGATCTTATGTCGTTAAAACAACATCTTTTTCTCGTAATAACGAGATGCTATGTCGTTAAAACGACATGTTTTCTTGGCCTTATAAGGACATGTGTAGTCATGTACAAAATATGCCTTTATGCACATAAAATGTATAGCCAATCATTTTTTATCACTTCAACGTTCAAAAATCTGAAGCAATAGCAGCCCCCAATGGACATTCATGTTAAAATATCAAATTCTGCACACACCTTATTAATAAACCATACTATCCTACAGAAAAGCAGATGAGCCCGAATATGAACGCAACGCATTTAATTACACGTTAAGCGTTTTCCTCCCATAGAAACCCTTCATTATAAAGAAAATAAAGGTGTCTCTTAACGTGTCTTTCGAAGCCGGTGCACAGCAAATCCTTTAAATGGTATTCAATGTAAAGGAAAAATGAAAAACATAAGTAGGCAATAAAATAAACAAATTATTGTGGCATTTATTAGCCCTCAAACAATATTTATTTTAAAGCCTAAACGAATTTGTTTAAAGAAAAACACCAGCGTTGGGCGTTTATGTATAGGCTAAGTGTTTCAGCCACCCTTTTCAAACTGGCGCAAGAAAATGCAACAGAATTTGATTTGTTAAACATGAAGAGGATTATCCGTCTGGCATGGCCGCTCGCTCTAACGTTAACCTATAAATGTTCGCTATTATTAAGCACATATCCAGTGTTTGTGCGGAGTGTGGAGCGCGCGCTGCATGACAGAGGCGCCGGTGCCATCACTCGCATTTTCCTATCAACAGTGGAAACAACTTAAAATACTCCATCATTTCTGGTCATACAGAAAAGAATAATACATCAGTCGCCACTACTTTTATTTGTGTAAACTCACAACAAGAAGAAAACGTTGTGCTTTTGTAAAATAAAAGACGAACAGGGCGCGCTTTCATGATCTCCGTGAATTGGAGCGCGTCTCAAAAATAAACTGAAAAACAGTGTAAAGACAAGCCTCACAGACATGAGAAATATAGCTATCTATATAAAGCTTATAAAAAATGTCCACCAACGAAAAAAATACGGTACCATCTGATTATGTAATCCTGATTATGTAATCCTATGTAAGGCGCATCTAGGCTATACATTACAGCGGAGATGTATGGAGATATGTTTGCTGGCAGCCTACATTGATTTAGAAAAGACTAGTTTATTAATAAACAGTTAAAATGCTTCGTTATTTTTTTCAGACACATTTATTATCATTAGCCTATTTTGCCGGTGCTTTGCGGCAAGGTTTATGCATGCGCTTGAGCGCGGAATATAGGCTATAGCCTATGCAGCCAGGATTGAATATAAACGTGCGATTAGTCCTAATTGCTTAAATGAATGACTAGTCTAGACAAGTCTATGGCAACTCTAATCAATAGCCTACTATTTGACATTATTTAATTAGTAATTAGTATCCAGCTCTTTACATTAAATTAGTTGAGTTAGCATAATTAGTTAATGAACTAATAAAATAATAAAATAAAGTTTAAATTAAGAAACTAACAATATATTTATATAGCATTGCTTATTCCACCACACAAAGGACTGTTTAGAAGGTGACAATCCGGCGTGAAGACTGTAGGCTGTATCTTGAAGATTTTTGTATTGTATTTTCTGTTATAAAGACGAATATTGACATTTCGTTAATTAAACAAAATAAGAACATAATGTTGTAAAAAATAAACAACTTAGGCTATGTTCTGTTAGATGACTACTTTTTGTTTAATTATCTCTAGGTAATAAAGGTATAGCCTATTAACAAAAATAAATCTTATATATAATATATTATATAAAAAAACTTATAGGCCTATATAAAATTTTTTTTTTTTAAATAAAAATCTCTCTATAAATTACAGAAACGTCTGTCTGTCTGTGTGTGTGTGTGTCTGTCTGTCTGTGTGTCTGTTAACCACATATCTCTCGAACCGTTAGTCCGATGGATTTCAAACTTGACAGGTGTCTCGCTACGGTCACGAGTAAGTGCAGTGCCAAGTTTGACCTTGTTTGGATGAGAAATGCTAAAGATATCGTTAAATATATCATTTTTATAAGTAGTCCAGTTGGGTAGTGCACATATTAAATAATACCGTTACCGAGGTGATAAAAGCACCAAATTTTACATGAAGCTTCTTTAGGACCTCCTAAATGATTTCAGCCTAGGAGCCCAGCTGAAATATTGAAATTTAGTGTCAAATCACTTAAAAAACAATATTCATGAAAAACGTTTTTTGTTTTTTTTCCTCTCAAGTAAAACTTTCAGGGTAATGGCCTTTTAAGATCACTGAATAAGCTTCCTTTCGTTAATTTGTGCACAGGCCAGTAGATCTTCCAAATTATAAGTGTAAAACAGAGTGCCAAGACACCTTATACATAAAAAAACCCTCAAAAAGCCCTGTATAATATAGGCGGAATTATTAAAAAAGGCAGCAAAAATGCTTAAATGTTAAAGGTCCCGTTCTTCGTGATCCCATGTTTCAAACTTTAGTTAGTGTGTGATGTTGTTATTAGAGTATAAATAATATCTGTAAAATTATAAAGCTCAAAGTTCAATGCCAAGCGAGATATTTTATTTAACAGAAGTCGCCTACATCGAACGGCCGGTTTGGACTACATCCCTCTACTTCCTTCTTTAATGACGTCACTAGAACAGTTTTTTGACTATCCTCCGCCCACAGGAATACACAAAAAAAGGGGCCGTGGTCTTGCGCTCCCACGGAGAAGAGGAAGATGTTCTTCTCCGAGAAGAGGAAGATGTTCTCCGGGTCTGATTCCGGCTCAAATTGATAGGGTAATATTTAAAGGGGGGGTGAAATGCTATTTCATGCATACTGAGTTTTTTACACTGTTAAAGAGTTGGATTCCCATGCTAAACATGGACAAAGTTTCAAAAATTAAATTGTACATTTGAAGGAGTATTTCTGTGCCAAAAATTGTCCTTCCGGTTTGTCACAAGTTTCGGAAAGTTTTTTTCGAGTATGGGTCTGTGTGACGTCAGATGTAGCGGAATTTCCTTATACGGGTCCTAAGGGCACTTCTTCGGTAAGATCGCGGGCGCGCGCGCACTCGTCGACCAGAGCAAGAGAGCGAAAGCAGTTCGCCATCAAAGCGCCCTGCCCGGCTTTTGGGAAGTCAATGTCACCAAAGAAGTGTGTTTTTGGTTGCCAGGGCAAGACAACCCTGCACAGATTCCCAAAGAACCCAGCGCTAAGGGACCAGTGGATGGAGTTTGTTTTTCCTGAGCATAAACAGAGTTGTGTAAGACTGTTTGTTCCCTGCATTTCGACGATGATTGTTTTATAAACAAAGCCCAGATCGACGGATTTGCAGATCGTCTAATGCTTAAGGATCGAGCAGTCGCAATGATAAAGGTTCGCGGCCATGGTTGGAACCGGGCGGTGAGTAAAACTGCTTCAAATGTCTCTGTGTTGTTAGCTCGGCGCGTTAGCACAGCTTTAGCTTCGCCCACACGGCCCACCTCCAGCCACTCGTTTTTTTCCAGAAAGACTCGGTACAGCCTATCTTTCTTTTATAAATATAATAAAACTAAAGACTTTTTGGAGATATGAAGGATGCAATACTACTCTATAGGTACTCAAGATTAACAGGAGATTGAGTGAAAATGAGCATTTCACCCCCCCCTTTAAGACATGTTTACAATAACACTGAGCGCATGCATCTCCACGTTATGGTAAGAGGCGTGACCTTTCCGGGCAACGTGCGCTAAGCTGCTGTCGAATCACAACACAGGAACCGCTGGCACTATACGAGCGTATGGGACGCTCAAAGGGTTCGTTAAGCACTAGTAGAAATGGTGGTGGGAGTTTCCGGTTAGAGAAACTGGAGCAAGAGAGAGAGTGTCCCAGCAGAAGGGGTTTATTTTGATTATTTCAGCATGTATGAAGTATTACAGGCATTTGCCCATAGGTATATGTGTGGTCTACAATGAACAGAGAAAACAAAATACAATATAAGTTTGCTAGTATAAACAGTATTACCGATAGCATAAAGAATAGTCACTATACAAAACAGAAGTAATAGTAAATCAGGTTATCATTACTCTGGTAAAGTGTATTCAGTTATTTAGAATCTAAATATATAGCATAAATGATTTGCTTACATATCTGAATTATACTGCAGAACATAAACCACTGAATAGTATCAAACTAGTTTCAATATGACTTTACATGAATTTAGATAGTATGCAATTCACACAGAAATATAATTATAGTTGAACTAGTACATTGTGCAGATGACAGTAACTGAATATACAGAATATTAAAGTTCGAACAGCATAGAATGTAAATCAGATAACTTACTTCTTAATCAATCACTCACGGGAACAACAAACATGCGAAAGTCCGCTTTGTGTAAGAAAGCAAGTCAATCTCTCCACCTCTGTATATAGACTGCCCTCTGACTAGTTCAGACATGCCCAGATTTGTCCATGCCGTGCAAGCACCAACAAAGTAACTTACATAAAGATACCTCCAGGGGGCATTGTTGGGCTTTCGTACACAGCCGCCCCCAAATGTTGCTTGCGACATTTGAACCTGGTAGAAAGCCCTTCCTACGTGGCAGGATTGGTGTTGTCGTCATCAATGAGTTTGGGAAGTGGAATTAACCGAGCTACAGGTCTAACATAAGTCCGATCTTGAACCTGCACTGCAACTGTCCTTATACGTCCATCAGGTCCAGGGAAGGTACGGGTCACCTTGCCCACTGGCCAGAGGGCTCGTGGAAGTTGTGGGTCAATGATGAGTACTACTTGGTCAACCCTGAGCTTGTCAGTATCCCTTTTCCATTTTTGTCTTTCCTGGAGACTTGGCAGGTAGTGATTAATAAATCTAGCCCAGAATTGGTCCGCAAGTATTTGGCTATGCCTCCATCTCCTGGTTCCCAAAAGATTGCTGGAGTCATACATTACTTGTGGGAGACAGGAGTCATGGCGACCCATGAGCAGGATGCTGGGTGTGATTGGGTCTGGGTCTGCGATATCCGATGATACGTAGCCTAATGGCTTGGCATTCATGATTCCCTCCACCTCAATCAGAACAGTGCGGAGGACTGTTTCAGGGACTGTCTGTTCCTTTAGAATGACTTTCAAGGCTTGTTTCACTGATTTTACTTCTCTCTCCCAAATACCACCAAAATGTGGAGCACTGGGAGGATTAAATCTGCAAGAGATTTTCTGTTCAGCTAATTGCTCCTTTAATCGAGGTGCCATAGCTTCATAGGCCTCTTTAATCTCTCTGTTCCCTCCAACAAAGTTGGTGCCATTATCAGAGAAGAGCTCGAAAGGCTTGCCTCTTCTAGCTATAAATCTCCGTAGAGACATCAAGAAGGCATCAGTGTCAAGACTCTCAAGTAGATCCAGATGGAGGCATCGGGTGGTCATACATTTGAAGGTCATACATTATTCCCCATCTCTTTTCAGTTCGTCGTCCTATTTTTACTGTGAATGGACCAAAACAGTCCATTCCAGTGGAATAGAAGGGGGGCTTATAAAACCTAAGACGAGCTGGTGGGAGATCTGCCATCATAGGGATGCTAGGTTGGGCACGCCACTTTTGACATTCCATACAGCCTAGTTGATGTTTCTTGATGGCTGCTCTGCCTCTCAAAATCCAATAGTGACGTCTCAGCTCTGCAAGGACTCTTTCTGGCCCAGGATGAAGGAGATTGACATCATATTCCTTAATAAGGAGTTTAGTTATTTGATGACTAGGATCAAGAACTATGGGATGCAGGGCATTCATGTCTATATGTTCAGCATGACGCAGTCTTCCTCCAACCCTAATCAGCAAAGCATCTTTATCATACTCAGGAGACAGAGACACTAGCCGGCTATTGAATGGTAAGGATCGGTTTGATGATAGAGCCTTAACCTCCTCTGGAAATGAGTCTCTTTGGGCTTGTTGGAAAAGGAGCCTTTCTGCAGTAACATAATGTTCAGCTACGTCTGCTGGCAATGTGGAAGATTGAGCCGCCCCGTGTAGGCACGCCACTGTGGCCTTTACCAAGTCTTTCCAGGTGTTATACTGCTTTGCGTCTGGGAGTTGTACATCAGGACTAGTGCATAGGTGCAGACAGAGTGCTGACTTCTTTAATTCAGTATCTGGTTCAGGGTCAGCAACTAGCATGGTTGGCCAGGATGTTTCTGGTTGATACAAGAAGTCAGGTCCCTTAGCCCAACGGTATGATTGTGTCAACTCTTTTAAGGACTTTCCACGGGTAATGTCGTCTGCTGGGTTATTGCCAGAATCCACATACCTCCAGGAATTAACATCTGTGAGGGACTGAATTGCAGCAACTCGAGTTCCTACAAAGACTTTATATCTGCAGGAGTCAGCCAGCAGCCAGCGAAGGACAGTGGTGGAATCTGACCAGAGAATGACTTGCCTGATGTTTACTGTGAGTTCTGTTTGGAGGACTTTAGCTACTTGTGCTCCAGTAAGTGCTGCACTTAGTTCAAGTCGTGGCATTGACATTTGTTTCCGGGGGGCAACACGTGATCGGGCCAGTACGAATGAAATATGTACATGACCATCTTTGTCTTCTGTGCGCATATATGATACTGAGCCGTATGCTCTCTCCGAGGCATCACAGAAGATGTGTAGGTCTCTGGTGAATGTTTCATCATGCACTTGAAATGGAGTGTAGCATCTGGGAATCTCTTGTTCCTCCAAATCAGGTAGTTCCTGTACCCAGGTTTGCCATCTGTTTCGTAGACTGTCAGACTCAATGAGGTCATCCCATCCCACATGAATTTTCCACAGATCCTGAATGAGTATCTTGGCTTGGGTGGTGAATGGAATCAGGTACCCGAGAGGGTCATACTGCGATGCCAATACCTTGTAAATATTTCTCAAGGTTGGTTTGAGACTTTCCACTTGGCGGGGCTTGTATCCTAAGGAATCACTGAGACAATTCCATCGCAATCCAAGTGTGCCCTCTAAGAGATCTGGACTCTTTTGGGATAACCATAGCTCACTGCTTTGTGACCTTGCTTCTGATGGAAGGTGTTCAATGACTTCTGGTTTGTTGCTGGCCCATTGGCGGAGATCAAACCCTCCAGTAAGCAGCAATTGCCGTAGGCCATCTACAAGAGCTCTAGCCTTTTCCGTTGATTCCATACTTTGAAGACAATTGTCTACATAGAATGACTGGGTAACTGATTCTATGAGAATGGGATCAGTTTCGCTGTTGTCATGGGCTATTTGTTGCAGTGCATATATGGCACAACAAGGACTGCACGTTGTGCCAAAAGGCAGGACTTGCCACTCATATATCTTTGGCTGCTCACTCCTTTGCATGTTTCTCCAGAGGAAGCGCAGGATTGCCTTGTCATCTGGCAATAGGCGAACTTGGTGAAACATTCCTTTCACATCTCCGCTCACAGCCACGGTGTGTTGTCTGAACCGAAGCAGAACTCCAAGTAAAGATGGACCAAGTATGGGACCAGGAATGAGGAGCTCATTCAATGATTGACCCTGATACGAGAAAGAACAGTTAAACACAATCCTGTTTTTGCCATTGTGATTCACCATATGGTGTGGAATGTACCAGGATTCAGTGGTCTTCTCAGCTTCCTGAGTGGAGATTTCTGCCACGTAACCAGCTTGCTCTAATTTGTTCATCTCAGTGCAGTATGCTTCAGAGAGGTTTGAGTCTTTGGCGAGTCTCCTTTCAGTGTTGCGAAGACTTGCCAGCACTGCTTCCTTTGGAGCTTTAAGGGCGACAGTATTTGGTCGTCTGAGCAAAGGAGTGGCATATCGTAGAATACCGTCCACCTCTATCCTAGAAGTGCATGTTTGGAGTACTGTTAGAGCATGCTGGTCCTGTTTAGAACGAGTAGCTGCTGTTTCATTAATGTAGGGCAGGGTGTCAATCTGCCAGAGACGCTCAACGTTCTTGAGTAACTCAGCATTCTGAGAATCTATAGAGATGTTCAGACATTGTTGATCACAGGGAGCAGTTTGGCTGTACCCCACAGGGCCTTGAAGAGTCCAGCCAAGTCTGGTGTGAACAGCTATTGGGGCATTAGGAGGTCCCATTCGTATGGGTTGAACTGGTACAAGTAAGTGAGGCATGTCCGACCCAATGAGTAGCAAGGGTTGTGCTCGCTCAATCTGTGGCAATGGTAAGGACCGGATATGGGCATATTTGCGTTGAAGAGCAGCTACTGGATAAGAATGTTCCGACAGTCTCAGATTCGCTGCAGTGAAGACATGATTAATCTGGAACTTCTTAGTGGGTCTGTTTAGAGGTGACACAGAGAGGGAAACAGATGCTCCATTTAATTGAAGTACATCCTGACGTATTGTACGTAACGTGAGAGTCTCAGGCACTTTGGTGAGGTTTAACTGCTCCACGGCTTGTGGCAGTACAATGCTACGCTCAGAGCCATCGTCTAACACCGCATATGTCTCCATGGCTTTATCTCCGTTATGAAGTAGGAGCTTAACTACCTTAAGCATCACCTTTGGAGATCGGTTTGGACGATCTAAGTATACCTGTGAAGGGGGAACATTGACCATAAGAACACTCTTTTGTGTTTGCAGTACTGCTTCATGAAGAATGGTAAGGTGCAGCTCTTTACAGGTCTTGCACCCTCGCTTCAGAGTGCAGTTGTCCGAAGCATGTGTCCTTCCACATTTCCAACAACGCTTTCCATCCGTTATCCACTTCAGTATTTGCTCTGTGGTTAGTAGCTTAAATTTAGAGCAAGAGTTCAGGAAATGGTCCTTATTGTTGCAATATGGACAGTACGGTTGAAACTTGGGTGTCTTAATTCCTGCTTGTCCTTGAACAGATGAGGTACTGTTAGTGGAGTAAAGGATTGAGGTAGATCTGTCCTTAGAACGATAAGGTGTGCGTGGATCCTTCTTAGGTGTCCTGGTTACCTCACTTTGATAAAGCGCTGCTGCTCTGTTTGAAATGCGCTTAGCCTGAGACTTTAGCTGCAGCCATGCAGAGAAATCAGATAGGGTGTAGGTGCGGTCGGTGCCAGTCTGGAGAATGCCATGGCTAAAACAGTACTCAACAAAACTGTCACGGTATGACGGTGGCATTTTGCTCAGAAGGCGATCAACATGAGATCCACATCTTAACTCATAGCCATTCGGGCCTTCTAAAGTCCTGAGCATCCCTACAAATGAATGGATAGATAAGGCGAAGTCGTCAAAAGCTTCAGCATCTCCAAACTTTAGAGCAGGAGCATTTAGTATGGCACCTAGCTCACACTGGACTAGTTGGCGTGGTTGACCATATTTATCTTGCAGTGCTTGTAATGCAGCTGTGTATGGCCGGGGATCGTGCATGTATGCCTTTGCAAGCTGGAGAGCACTGGGAAGCTTTAAGTGACCTAAAAGCACTTGATACTTGTACTGTTCACTTAAGTGTTGTTGGTTGTCCATTAGGTTGTCCAGTGCCATTTTGAGCAGTGCAAAGTCACTTTCACGTCCAGATTCAAAGGTCGGTATGACAGGTTTTGGGACACCATAGGCAGAAGCAGCTAACATCTCTATTCCTGGTGGCTGGGATTGAGGGATATACATTGTTGTCTGAGCTGGAAGGGCATGAGATGGAACTGGGTGAGTGGCTGGGAATGCCATTTGAGAGTGAAGATACAGTACTTGGTATGGCTGAGGATGTACTGAAGCCCCTAAGGTTACAGGGTTCAGAGGTGAAGCTATTGAGGGAGGCACACTGACAGCCGGTATCTGATGGTAGGTTACAGTGGTGACAGGAGGGGTTGGCTGCACTGTAACTGCAGCTGGGTAAATAGGTGCAGGAAAAGTGAGAGCAGTTCTAGACTCTGAAGTGGGCTGAGCTGCTGCAAGAGGGGGTAATGACCATGTAACTACGTTACGATGGCGCACATCAGGAGTAAAGTCTGGGGCACGGAAGGATGCTTCAGTGGCTAAGGCTGTGGTTGGTAACACATGTGGTGCTGGAGGAGGCAATACTGATGCCTCAGAAGTAATAAAGACAGGTTGTGGCGTGGAATGTCCCTGCATTTGCTGGTCAGATGTTATGAAAATATCACTAGTAGCAGCTCTCTGTTGAAGTGGGCTTGCTTCAGGTAGTGCTTCATGCGAGTTACTAGTGATGCTAGATTGTGATCCAGATTTGCTACCATCATGGGTGTCCTGTTTAAGGAGTGAGGTGACTAGCTTAGCAACCTCAAGCTCATTTTGCACTTTCTTGAGACGCCGTCGTGTCGCAATTTGTTTAGCCAAGGCTTCTCTGGCTTTGAGTGCTTCTCTAGCTTGGTCATCAAGTTTCTGACATTCTTTATCTGCTGTAGTGTCCTCTTCGATCTGGCGTTGTAGTTCCTCTAGTTCAAGAGCCTTTAATCTCTCTTCTAGCAATGCAGCTTGGACGTCAGAGAGAGCGTGTCTTGGTGATCTACTTGATGTACTGTGGCGTGATCTGGATGTAGTGTTGGAGGCTGTACCAGAGGAAATGGACTTAGATGAATGTCTAGAGTGTCTCTGTGAAGAGGCGTCAGCTGGGGTTGGAGCTGAGTGCAGGTGTGCAGGAAGCTGGACTTCATAATCTTCAAGATGGGCTGGGAGATGTCGCTCTCTTTGTGTGCGGGGTCTGACCGCGGGATCTGCTGTGCTGGCAGTATCAGGATCCATTTCTACTGAAGTACATCCGGCTCGAAGGACCATATACGAGCGTATGGGACGCTCAAAGGGTTCGTTAAGCACTAGTAGAAATGGTGGTGGGAGTTTCCGGTTAGAGAAACTGGAGCAAGAGAGAGAGTGTCCCAGCAGAAGGGGTTTATTTTGATTATTTCAGCATGTATGAAGTATTACAGGCATTTGCCCATAGGTATATGTGTGGTCTACAATGAACAGAGAAAACAAAATACAAGTTTGCTAGTATAAACAGTATTACCGATAGCATAAAGAATAGTCACTATACAAAACAGAAGTAATAGTAAATCAGGTTATCATTACTCTGGTAAAGTGTATTCAGTTATTTAGAATCTAAATATATAGCATAAATGATTTGCTTACATATCTGAATTATACTGCAGAACATAAACCACTGAATAGTATCAAACTAGTTTCAATATGACTTTACATGAATTTAGATAGTATGCAATTCACACAGAAATATAATTATAGTTGAACTAGTACATTGTGCAGATGACAGTAACTGAATATACAGAATATTAAAGTTCGAACAGCATAGAATGTAAATCAGATAACTTACTTCTTAATCAATCACTCACGGGAACAACAAACATGCGAAAGTCCGCTTTGTGTAAGAAAGCAAGTCAATCTCTCCACCTCTGTATATAGACTGCCCTCTGACTAGTTCAGACATGCCCAGATTTGTCCATGCCGTGCAAGCACCAACAAAGTAACTTACATAAAGATACCTCCAGGGGGCATTGTTGGGCTTTCGTACAGGCACAATCAGAACTCGTTACGTATTTCTGAAGGAGGGACTTCATAGAACAAGGAAGTCATCAGCCCGTTCTTAGGACAGTGAAAACAGCGGTATACAGATAAGTAAATTGTGTGAAAAATACTGTTTTTTTACACGCGAAAAATGAACACATGTTATATTGCACACTGTAAACACAATCAAAGCTTCAAAAACACACGAAAAATGGGACCTTTAAGAGATCTTGGTTTCTCTTTTATTTTTCAGTTCAACTAGGTCATTCATAGCCTGGTTAAAATCAGACCATTCTCAGTAGTAACTGAGTAATGGTCTGGCAAACTCCTTTAATAACTCATTTCCAAAGGGGCGTCACCAACGGACGTCGCTCAATGCCTCTGGGGCAATTGGATAGACCTAAAACTCCTAAAACCAATCAGAGCGATCGGCATCGTGCAAAGCCATATGCGGTGTCCCAAAGTTACACTACGCCATAAAAGTATGTACTCTTTTTGTGAAGAAAATGTATTTACTTTTGAATGTGTAGCAAAAAAGTAGGCAAGCTTTGGGACATACTACTTCGTCATCTTTATCGGACGGATCTGTCGCGTGCACCCTGTCACTTAAACTGCCCTGTCAATCATCTTGTCACAGTTAAAATCCTCTATTAAATTAAATTTAATTTCCTACCGTTTCAGAGAGAAATGTAGTAGCACGTTCATCTGCCAGTGGGTCTTTCATGGAGACTGTCCTCATGTGTTTGCAATTTGAATATAATAATGCATTTAAAAGTTGGTGCGCTTCACCAACGGAACGGACGTAGCTCAAATGCCTCTGGGCGCAATTGGATAGGCTAGTGTAACGGTCACCAGCTGGAGTGCCCTTGAGAGCCACCAGAGGGCACTCCACACCAGACTCTCACGTTCACTCACAAACTACATTTCTCAGAACTCACTGCCCAGACCCATCAACACTCATTATCACATTCATCTGTATCTCATTATCTTGTTTAGTTCACCCCATATAAGCCTGGTTCACCCCTTCACTCACTGCAAAGTTTTGTTTGTGTCACACTGCATCTCTGAGCGTTTTCCCTGGTTTCCTGTTTCTTGGTTTTTGGATTTCTTGCCTGTTCTGTGGACTATTCTCTTGCCTCTGACCCCTGCCTGTCTTGTTTTGTTTTGTTTTGTTTGTTTGGACTGCCTACCTGTGTTTTGACCCATTGTCTGTTTATTGTATTACGTGTCTGGATTGCCTCTTAATAAAGCTGCATTTGGATCTCCCCTTTGAGTCTCAGAGCAGATCGTAACAGCTAGACTTAAAATCAATCAGAGCGATCGTCATCTTGTAAAGCCCGCCTCAACGTTTCTGATTGGTGCCACGATTTCGAGGCCATGGAAATGGGCTTGAATGAGCTCTTTGCCAGACTACTGGCAGAGCAAATCTAAATTTGCCGGAAGTTGTCTGGGTTTTCCCAGGCTAGGTCATTCATATAGCTATCTACTGAGTTCATAGTTTGGTCATTAGTTTTGTGTTAGGCTTCATCACATCACATTAAATCCTATTTGTGTGTGACAGTACATTGCTAGATGTACTTTCAGTTATTTTGGTTGCCTATTGTAGATGTGTTGCAGGTCAGAATTCGTTCGTTCTTTTATGCTTAATGTCCAACTAAGGAATACACTTGGAATACACTTGGCGACCTCTTAGAGTGCTCTGGTTGGACGACAGCACTCACTGAAGCAGAAGTATCATCTTCTGGAAAGGCTGACTCATTTATGAAAGCAGCACACCTAACTCGCACCAGGCATGGTGCGAGTCATGGAGACCAAGTCACTCTACTCTCACTTCACAATCTACAGCAGAAAGCTTTTAGGCTTATTGCTGGACCCAAAGATGAAGATACATTTATCATTAGGAGAAATGATATGCTGAAGAAGAGTCCAACTTTCATGTACTGGGATCTAATACTAAGATATGAAACCCTCATTCTCATTTTTGTCAGAGCTCACAGAGAGAAGAACTTCCTTCTATATGTAGAAATTTTAGAAGAACTCATCCCTCTATTTTTTGCCTTGGACCATACACACTATGCAAGATGGGTGTCTGTCCACATCAGGGACATGAAGTCTTTGCCCAGCACCATCAAGGATGAGTTTGAAGAGCATTCACACTGGGTTCTCTCAAAGACATACAACAAGTTCTCTGCAATACCTTTCGACCAAGCTCATGTTGAAACAAGAGAATACGACTGTGAAAGGTTGCGGTGGTGCAGTTGGTCTCACAGAAAACCCAAATGCTTTCAGACGATGGATGATCTCTGGACCAGAGTTGGGAAGATTGCTGAAAGAATTTGAAGAGGATTTTTTTCCTGAAAATGACATAGATAATCCTAAGAACTTCCAGCATCATGAACAGTGTCTTTCCACACAGAAGACATTTCAAAGACATGTGGCCAACCTGTCTGAAACTATTAAAAGAATGAGCAACCCTTTCTTGGATGATTTTAAAGATCTAGTCACTCTTGACAGCCATAACTGTGCAGATGAATCTGTAGCTAAAATAGAGTTCATCTTAGAAGACACAGGCTATATCTCACATCAGGGCAAGCTGTATCTTCCTTTGGTTCCAGCAGCACCATGAGCAGTTGCAATCATGAAGAGGCAGACACCTGGACTGTGGTTCATATACAGCATGCCCTGGAGCAAGGAGCAAAAACTGTCCATGTGCGTACTGTGGACACTGATGTCATTGTGATTCTTGAAGGTCTATTCCATGATTTACTTGTGATTCAATCTTTGACTGACATCTGGGTGGCTTTTGGCATGGGCAAAAAGTAGAGATTTTACCATATCAATAGCATATGTAAAAGTCTTGGTAAGGACAAGTTTCAAGCACTGTTGATGTTCCATGCCTATCCAGGGTGTGATATAACATCTACTTTCACTGGGAAGGGTAAGAAGTCAGTTTGGCAGGCCTGGCAAGCCTATGATAAAGTATTTGCTTCCCTTGCCAGAAATCCATTCCAAAAATTAGATGCTGCTTCATGGCAGTTCCAAAAGCTTGAGAGGCTGACTGTCATCTTGTATGACAAGTCCAGTCCTTCAAGCTCCATTGTCCAGAAGAGGAAAGAACTCTTCTGCCATGGGAGTAGGACAATGGAGAAACTGCCACCCACCCAAGATACTCTACTGCAGCACATCAGACGGGCAGTTTACCAGACTGGAATCTGGGCGACCAGCAGACTCTCACAGCAAGGTATTCCTTCTCCAAGGGACTATGGATGGACCAAGGAATCAGGGTCTTGGGAACCAGTTTGGATGATACTTCCAGAAGTTCCCACAGCCTCCAGAGAACTTATCAAATGTTGCTGTAAGGGGGATTGTTCCACCTGCAAATGTGGTAAAGCAAGTCTAGACTGCTCACCTCTTTGCAAATGCAACTGTAACGACTCATAATTATCAATTACAGGGCCAATAAAGACCATATTGCTAATACTTTAACATGTATTGAAGCTTTAGTAATGTAAAAGTTCATAAACATAAATAAACATATCAAAATGTTAACTTTGGGATTCATTTGAATACTTTATCTTGTGCAGGAATTTGAAAATCTCTGTGTTTTTAAGCATATTTCATTGATAATGATATACTTCTAATATGACATGTTACAACATTTATTTCCGAGGGCTCCTAGGCCAAAATTATATCGGCCTAGGAGTTGTATCGGTCAAAGAAGCCCCAAGAAGGTTGTGGTTTAAAAATAAACATTCTGACAATCTGTCAGCTACACTGTTTACTTCTGAATATTATAGTTTGGATCCAAAACGTGATAAATCCATTTTGATTAATTTGAGTAAAAATGTGTTTTCTTTACCAAGAAACCAACAATTACTAAAAACACACACAAAAACTGATTTTGCACGGGCACTTTGCACTGCTCCCTGAATCGACACGCTTATTCATTTGTGGATGTTAACTGAATCTGTAAGTCAGCTATGCTGTTTACTTCTGAATATTATATTTCATTCTGGTGCGCTTAACGTTATCGCTACTGTGTAATAGTAGCCTATGCTATTCACCAACTAAACATATCCTATTCAATGCGTTCACAGTCTCTTTCACGGGCATCATTTGTAGTGGCCTATTCACAAACTGTTTACTCAAGCGCAGCGTTTTCTCGGAGTTCACTGTGTGCTTTCTACCATGCACAAAAAAAAATGTCACTGAACTTTTGCTGTGTAATTGTAACAATGAGCACTCAAACACACCAAACCAACAATTACTAAAAACACACACAAAAACTGATTTTGCACGGGCATTTTTTGCACTACAAAAAAATAAGAAAAACTAAGCAATTTTATTTTTATCTAAATTTTGATAAAACTGCAATTTAAATATATTATTTCTATAAGTTCTACAAAAAAGGACAAAATAGATAGGCTGAATAACCTGATCTATGACATGTTAAATGGTGGTAGCCTAGTCTATGAACAGTAGCTAAACCCCCCTAAGCCCACAGAAATGGTTAGACCCAAGCCTTCAGCAGCCAATGACACTGACCCGTTCAAACTGATTTTAACTCGTATTTCACGCATCCTTTTTGCCTGGTTGGAAACTTCACACACGTTTGTACTGCCTGTTTGGGTTATCTGTTTACACGTCAAAAGCGTGCGTTTTGTCCTAGTCAAAACACACGTTTTCAACGCCCATTTTTGTTATTATAAACGCGCGTCAAAAACGCGCGTTTTCGGTGACCCCAAAGCGCACGTTGCAAACGCGCGTTTTAAATGGCAGATCACACGGCGAGGACGCGCGTTTTGATGCGAAAACCGCGCGTTTGTGACGCGCGTTTTCCGTGACCACAAAACGCGCGTTAAGAACGTGCGCTTTTATGGCAAATCGCGCGTCAGGGACGCGCGTTTGACGGTCGAAACGCACGCTTTTGACGTGTCAGTGTGCAATCAGACGCCCGACCAGGCGTTTATGAATACTTTGGCTTGCCATAATTAACTTATCGCCTAACGGCGCTTATTTAATGCCTGGCGGCGTTATGAAGACGCCGTTTTAATATTGATACGGCTGTCAAAAGCACGCAAATTATGAACCATTTGGCTTTCGATAAGTTGGCACCACGTGGAGGACGGAATAAAACCTTGTCGCAGCCGTAATGCGCCGCAGGCGTTTGCAGTGTAAATGAGGGACAATGCATTGATCATGGCCAAAATACACCGCAGTTTTACCCAAAAAGCGCATTGATCACATATATTGTGTTTTAAACAGTCAATCAAATGACCAACAGCAATTAAATAAGAAAACAAATGTCCAAAAACAAACTTGTTGCCCGAAAAATAAAAACAAAGATGAACCAAAAGTTATAAATGAAATTATTAATAAAATAAGTTTCTTGTCTTTTCTCTTAAATGAATTAGAAAACGAAATAAAGCAATGCCAACTTATCCATTATAGAGTAGCCTACTCTGTCTGTACACACACTGCGGTTCAGCCGCGCGTGTCAAACGCTGCCTGTGTGAAAGCAAAACGCGCGTGTCCTGCTCCTGCGCCGCTTAAAACCGGCGTCAGGGTACGCGCGCTACACACAGCCTACGGCGTGAGTTCGACGCATTAGTATAAATTGGGCTTAATTGACTTCACCTGTCTCCGTTTAACGTTAATCCAATGGGGTCGCTGTGTCCAGTTTATAACACTAGCTTCAATAGCACTGATGGATGGAGCAAAATGGCGGTTAGACTGTGCGTGAGGCTCAGGGCCCTGATTAAAAGGTAAGAAGATATCAATATTTACAGTATGGAGGTGAATTTGACTTCAAAATCAGTCTAGAGGTATTGCTGAGGGATTCACTGCGGATGATGAGTGAACAGTCATGACACAATCACAAATCAGCACCAAAGGCTGTTTTTGTTGTATAATTTTTCTGAGGTAAACCTTTTCTAAAAACTGATTATGCACAATTCATTAATAATATATCTACATATGTCGCTGGTTTACCAGAGGCCAGACTGTGTCTTAGGAACTAACGTTAATAACCCATGAACGCTTGTGTTCGCCCCTGAATGAAACATTTTAAAAGATTTTGCTACTTTTTATCTTTCAATTGTGAGTTTGTATCTCGCAATTTTGACCTATTTCAAAATTGTAAGATTATAAAGTACAATTCTGAGTTTATATATATATATATATATATATATATATATATATATATATATATATATATATATATATATATATATATATATATATATATATATATAAAAAGACAATTGTGCATTTATATCACGCAATTGTGAGGGGGAAAAAAGTCCCAGTTAGGCCTACTCTTTTAATTTTTATTTTTTATTTTTTATTGGCGGAAACAAGCTTCAATATTAATCTGACCAACTAGCTGGTAATCATATGTTCAAATTATGCCATACTAAGTTATGACCAGTCTTAAAGGAATAGTTCACATCAAAATGAAAATAATGTCATTTACTCGTCCTCAAGTTGTTCCAAACCTGTATGAATGTCTGTCTTCTGCTGAACACAAATACGATATTTTGAAGAATGTATATAACCAAATAGTACCCCGTTGACTTCCATAGTATTTTAAATTTCTATGGAAGTCAATGGGGTCCATCAACTGTTTGGTTACAAGGTTTTACAACGCGCGACAGTCTGTCAGTTTCCATACGGCTCGTTTATTCCATGTTTAAAGTTGATTTGCAGTGTTTCGACATCAATGTACTGATAATCCTGATGTTTTCAGAGAGCAGTCTGACACTTCAGACCCAGTGAAAGTCTGTTGGAGTGCGGATAAGCAAGCTATCCATCAGCTCGATGAGGATGGGGCTCCATCCAAGAGCTTCAGCTTCGGTGAGTTGAGCTTCAGTGGATCTTCCCCAGTGTGTGTGTGTGTGTTTTCTGACCCTGGTGTGTTTCAGAACGAGTGTTCAGCGCCCAGGAGACCACCGCACAGCTCTACCAGGACATCGCCAAGCCGCTGGTCGTGTCCGCAGTCGAAGGCTATAACGGTGAGGCCGGAACATCTGTAGTTCATCACATCAGATTGGCTGATCCCCCTGAACTTACAGTAGTTCACTTCAGAATTAAATTGTCCTGATAATTTCCTCTCCCCCACGTCATCCAAGCTTTTTTTGAGGAAAACACTCCAGGATGTTTCTCCATATAGTGTCTTCAATGGGGTCCAACGGGTCGAAGGTCCAGATGTGAGTTTCAGTGCAGCTTCAAAGTCTCGACACGATCCAGCCGAGGAATAAGAGTCTCATCTAGACAAACCAGTGGACATTTTATTTAAAAAATAAACACTAATATACTTTAATAACCACAAATGCTGGTCTTGCACTCGCTGTGATGCGCCACACATTACGTCATCAGGTTGAAAGGTCAAGCGTGACGTAGGTGAAAGTACCATCCAATATTTACAAAGCGAACATGCAAAGACTAAATCAAACGCCATTTACTAAATAAATAAAAGGTAAAACAACGATGTCTGACGATTGTGAAGTTGGAGAAGAAATTGAGATGGAGTTTTTCGCTCTAGCCTACATTTCTGAACTGAAACACGCGTGACCTTTCAACCTGATGACGTAATGCGTGACGCATCGCAGAGCTAGTGCAAGACGTGCATTTGTGGTTATAAACTTATTCTGGCTTGCCCTACTGTAGTCCACTATATGGAGAAACATCCTGGAATGACCTAATCCTTTAAGACATGGTGCAATCTCAACTACAGGAAATAGAAATGCATGCTATATGAACATAATGGGTGTAGTATATTGTGCACTAGAGGAATGTTGTGCACTTACTCAGAGTTTGAATGCATCATCTCCTGTTTCAGGCACGATATTCGCCTATGGACAGACGTCATCCGGAAAGACCTACTCCATGTTGGGAAGCGAGCATAACCCTGGAGTGATTCCTCTCGCCATGGCCGACGTCTTCAAAACTATTGAAAATGTAAGTGTCGGCGAATCTTCCTTTTGCCAGGGTTCGTACGAAGTGCTTGGCGTACTTGAATTGGACTTTTTGAAAGTCCTGGAAAACCCATGAAAACAGCCATATATATTTAAGAAAAGTTAATTGAAAAGTGCTTGAATTATTGAAAGACAATAGATGTGAAATTGTTTAATTTTAGCGATGAAACAATCTTTTCACTCAAAATGAACTCTGCAGCCCGTCTGATATAGATATAGAGACACTTCGCACGACTACGAGCGTGATATTGCTCATATAAATATCCAAGTATATGATACAGCTTTCATTCTTCATGCCAATCATATATTCATGAGAAAAATAATCAGTTTGAATGAGGATCTTTGTCATGGTATCCTTTCAAAGGTTAAAGTTTCCACAGTCATTGCATGTGCTGCCCTTTATTTGTACAATTTTGTTTTATTTGTTCATTTTCATTTGTCGATTTACCTTTTTTTATATATATAATTTGAAAGATAATAAAGATATGGTTTGATAAGTGAGATCTCTGATTGTAGTTCTTGAATCCCAAAGGTAGAGCTTTAAAAGTCCAGTTTTACCATGAGTTTTGAGATCTGAGCCGGTGTACAGTGCTCACGCTTCAGGCTTTTCCTCATAAATGCCGGCATTGTCTTTTTGGGGCGAATCGTAGTTGAAGAGTAGTTAATTTCAGTACGTCTGTCTTGTACACGTGTTAATGGTTCATTGACCAAGGCCTTTTCTGGCAGTGAGTTTTTAACAGCTTTATTTCTTTGCGTCTTTTTCCAGTTTCCGGAGAAGGAGTTTCTCCTGCGCGTGAGTTACATGGAGATCTACAACGAGATGGTCACGGATCTGCTCTGCGACAGCTGGAAGAGACGGCCTCTGGAGATCCGGGAAGGGGACCATGTGAGTGTTTGGTTGGACTCGTACAGCAGATGCGAGTGTAGTTTCAGATCTTAAAGGGGTAATTCAACCACAAATGAAAATTAGCCCATGATTTACTCGCCCTCAGGTCATCCTAGGTGTATATGACATTCTTCTTTCAGACGAACACAGTCAGAGTTATATTAAAAAATGTCCTGGTTTATAATGGCAGTGAATGGCTGTTTCTGTTTTGAAGTCCATAAAAGTGCATCTGTCCATCATAAAAGTGCATCTGTCCATGATAAAACTGCATCTGTCCATCATAAAAGTGCATCTGTCCATCATAAAAGTGCATCTATCCATATGCATATCATGGATGGATGCATTTGTATGGGCTTCTAAAGCTCCAACCAGGACATTTTTAATAACTCCGATTGTATTCAATGTCATATACACCTAGGACGGCTTCAGGGTGAGTGAATCATGGGCTAATTAATTTGAGTGAACGATCCCTCTGACTGTCCACAGAAAAGCGTGTACGTGGCTGATCTGACCGAAGAGCTGGTGACGTCTCCGGAACAAGCCCTGTCCTGGATCACCAAAGGAGAAAGTAAAGCTGCTCTCATTGACTCGCTCGTTCTTTATTCTGCTGTACTGCGCTGCTTATCTGATCCTCACTTGATTCACACAGAAAACCGGCATTATAGGAAAACTAGAATGAACCAGCGCGGCAGCCGCTCTCACACCATTTTCCGCATGGTAAGAGGCGATGTGATCTGCAGTGTGTTTGAGGTCTGGTTTATTTGGACTGTGTAAGTTCCTCTGGTTTGTTCTCTGTCAGATCCTGGAGAGCTGTGACCGAAGCGATCCGGCGTCTGGGGAGAACGCTGATGGACCCTTCATTGTGTCACATCTGGTGAGTTCAACACAAACACCACCCTTCTGTGTGACTTCATTCACTGACGGCATTCGGACGAGCAACATTTATTACGGTTAGTCAGTGTGTTGTTGTTTCCCGTTTCTGTAGAACTTGGTGGATCTTGCCGGCGCTGAACGGGCGAGTCAGACGGGAGCTGAGGGTAATGACTGTGTTTTACGGTTTCTTCCTTTAGTCTGTTGCTGGTAGGGCTGGGTATTGTTCAAAATCTTTCGATCCGGTGCCAATTTCGATACCTCAGTTTTGATACCGGTTCCTAACGATACTTTTTTCGATACCAATTTTATGAAATCTATTTTAACAAGATTACATAACACATTACCACAGAAAAACTTTGGTTTTATTTTTTCAGTTTGACTCATGCTCCTTAGCCAGTGCACAAAGGAACAAAAAATGTTTTATAAAGAGCTCATGCTCACCAAAGCTGAATTATTTTTTTATTTTATTTTTTATAAAAAAAATACAGTAAAACATGTAATATTGTGAAATAGTATTACAATTTAAAATCGTATTTGAATATATTTAAAAATGTAATTTATTCCTGTGTCAAAGCTTAATTTTCAAAGTCATTACTTCAGTGTCACATGATCATTCAGAAATATGAAAAGTTTGCTGCTTAATATTTTGGAAACTATGATACATTTTTTCATGATTCTTTGATGAATAAATTCAGAAGAACAGCATTTATTTAAATATGAAATATTTTGTAACATTACACATGTTTTAATGTCACTTTTGATAACTTCCAAATGCATCCTTACTGAAAGAGAATTCTGACTAACCAACAGATTTTTGAACGGCAGTGTACATTCAGTAGGTCATTATTGCAATTTATTACATGGCTGGGCTGAATTCCAATGTAGAATGCGGTCTGTTATTTCTTGATAACAGACCGCTGCGGAGTATAACAGACCGTTGCCATGAAAAACAGCGCGTTGCTATGGACGCGGAACGGACTATTTTCTTTGGCGGAAGCAATACAATCGTTTTTAAATCAATAAACTCCTTTTTAAATAAATAATTTGTGTCAAATGATTTATTTATTTTGTAGGTAGCCATGTAATAAGCGGGATAATGTATAGAGAGGCGGTCGTTATAGCGAATAACAAGCCCTTCAGGCTGTCAAGACCCCTCCGCTTCGCGTCGGGGTCTCGTTCAGCCTGTCGGGCTTGTTGTTCGCTATAACGACCGCCTCTCTATACATTATCCCTTACATAAACACTGTCAGAGTGATCAACAAGGTATCTCTTCATTTACCAGTCGAAGACGGAGCACACTTTCTGCTCTTATGTTTACTCCGTGCACTGTCAAGGGCTTCATCATATCTGTCGCGGTACCGGTCTTTGCAGCAATTATTTTACCGCAAATACTGCATCGCGCGCTGTTGGCATCGAGCCTGGAGAAATGTAGCCACACTTTTGATCGACTTGTGCGTGTGTGTGTGCATTTCATATGTATTTGTTTGAGCACTGACGTTGACGAGTTAAGCCCTTAGGTATTGAAATCTGGTACCGAACAAGTCATTTTTTGATACCCGATAGTATTGTAAGGCCCGTTATATTGGCCCAATCTGCCGGTCCGCCAATACACGGGGAAGGTTATCACGTGTTCTTGTCCTCACTCATGCAAAGTATTGGTTGGTTAAATTTGTAATACATTAATCATGTATTCTCTCGTAATTTCATCTGACTCCATAAATGAAAGGTTTTAATAATATCTGTGCCTCACTAAAAGTCAGCGAATGTTTGACTATTCCATTTAACTCTTCAATGAAAATAATGTCAAAGTCAGTTAGAATAATCAAATGTAACAATTTATGATGTCAGGTAAATGTATCATGCCAATTTCATAATCAATTCAAAGATAATCGATACAAAACATCAAATGCTCTGGAATAGAGAGAAGATGCAAACCCAACTTTAAGAAATGCGTGAGGCTGAGAGATTTCTTTCTCTCAGCCTCACGGGCCGATCTGAAGTACAGAAAAGGGCCCCGAACTCTCTGCTGCATCTCATTAAATGGTCAGACCTCTTTCACATGGAAACATGTGCTAACAAAAGAAATTTGCATGCAGTGGTCGCACCTTCATGGGGGTGGGTGACCATTTGCTTGAGACCACCTTCCTTTGTAAGTCAGTTATCCATAAACTCTTAAAACCTTATTACCTTTTATTTTATCTATCTGGATATGAGAGATCTGTACCACTCACTTTGAGACATTTCAAATGACACCAAAAACATAAGTCAATGATAAACATTCACATTAAACCATA
The DNA here is from genome assembly GCF_949319135.1 of Squalius cephalus. Taxonomy (NCBI): domain Eukaryota; kingdom Metazoa; phylum Chordata; class Actinopteri; order Cypriniformes; family Leuciscidae; genus Squalius; species Squalius cephalus. The sequence continues at coordinate 489,672 of NC_137125.1, read as the reverse complement.
TTCTTGTGTGAGTTCTTAGTAGTTTGCGGAAGTGAGGTCGTATGGGGGAGGTCAAATGGTAATTAGCCTTTTGTCTCAGATCAGGGCCTCAACCAGTATTTTCAGTCTTACAGTATCGAGACAATTCGGTCGGTACCTAAAAAGTATCGCACTCGGTACCCAGCCCTAGTTGCTGGTTTTGGAATTAAATGGGTAAACTACACGATTTCACACTCGTAGAGTCGTAATGATTCACAAACGACAATGACTGTCGAGATGCAAGAACCGATAATTTTGTCTCGTATAGTGTGTCACAGTGGATGACAACTGACGCGGCGCTTCAATGTCCCGACATAAAGACTAGCATGTTTAATTTTTCCCGGTCCTCCATGACCGGCTCCGTCACATCTGTGACCAATAGGAGCACAGGAGCTCTTCCCTACACAGCTTTCAAACATGACGAAATGATGGAGATTTCGAATCTGGCACTTTTGGTTATGTATACGCCTCTGTGATTGTCTATCCAAGTTTTCTCTGTAGCGAAGGAGAATACGATTTGCTAGTTAAAGCCGTTTCCAGCTCTCACTGGGTTTCTGAAGCGTCTCTGTCATGGCAGTGCCTCGAGGAAACCTCATCAACGCTGGCGTATAGTTGCCAAATCTCCACAAAACTTATTTCTTTTAAGTTTGAGCCATTTAGGAGAAGCTTAAAATATAACTATGATTTAATGAACTTGTGTGTTAAAAGCTCTCTCTGGTTTCAGGAGCCCGGCTGAAAGAAGGGTGCAACATAAACCGCAGTGTGTTCATCCTGCGTCAAGTCATTAAGAAGTTATCCGACAAGAGTCAGAAGTGAGTTATTTCGTGACTTTCACCCTGTTTTTGGTGGCAAACCGTAGCAAACAATAATGTCTGGTTTCCGTTCCATCTGGAAGGGGCTTTGTGAATTACAGAGACAGCAAGCTGACCCGAATCCTGCAGAACTCTCTGGGTGGAAATGCCAAAACTGTGATTATTTGCACCATCACGCCAGCCAATGTGGACGAGACCATCCGCACTTTACAGGTACGAGGACCGTGCGCTTCTTCACTGCTGTCCGCTCTGATACGGGGAGATGTGCTTAACTCATCTGTGCTCTTACTGCGGTTTAAAGTTTGCCAGTGCAGCGAAGCGCATGAAGAACGACCCTCGCGTCACGGAGGTCTCTGAAGGCGCGCTCTTGAAGAGATATCGCAACGAGATTGTTGATCTTAGACGCCGTCTGCAAGAGGTAAGTCAGGTCTCCTTCATTTATACAGCGCTTTAACAATATAGTGTTTCACAGCAGCTTTACAGTGATAACAGGAGATTACAGCAACAGAGATTGTTCAGGCTTTACAGCAGATCTAGAATAACTTCTTCTGGACAATAACTTTAGTGTTGATTGATGCACTCCCATTGCTAAAATTAGTTATTAACTTGGGGGCCGCTAACACGACACCGTTCTCACAGGAAACTTTTACTGTGTTCTGGCCGCTCATCTGCACAACAACAGTGTTTAGGGCTCGAGAACGCAAACTTTGAAACTGGTTCCAAGGTGCAAAACAACGTTATCTCCATGTAAACTACAAAACCATGAATCTGTGAGAACAGTGGCGGTGCACATGCGTATTATGTGAGCATGTACATCACAGGTTTGACAGTTGTCCGGTAATAACACAATCTCTTTCCCATCTCCTCTCACAGGTGTCCTCCGTCACTCAAACGACTGAAACCGAGCGAGAGTCGCTGTGTCAGCTTCTGCAGGAGAAAGACCAGCTCCAGAGAGATCAGCAGAACCGGATCAACAACTTGACCAAGCTGCTCGTTACTGCCTCAAACGTCGCCCCGATCTCGAAGGTGACCCATTTCACCAGTCGTATCGAGCGTTGGGTATCGTTTGAATTAACCATTCCTGTTTCAATTCTGTCTTATTGCAAAACAATTAATTGTAGCTTAATATCATGAACAAAAATCAACAGGCTGAAGAACACTTACACAAGGAATGTTTGCATGGCTTAAAAATGCCATAGAAAAACAATATATAGCCAACACTGCACTTTTTAAATAAAATATACATATGAAAATAGTTATTATATATAACTATATATAGTTATTAGAAAAAATGTTATTCAGTCTAGAACCGGGATTTTTTTTTTTTTTTTTTTTTTTTTCTGTCTTCTGTTGTTTGATTAGTGTTATTATAGAGACGGCAGCAGGAATATTAGGCTGCTGTCACTTTAAGAGTTGCTCTATATAGTTACTCACGCCTGCACTGAAAACAGCGAGTCGTCTCACGCTTGAATAGTTTAACATCGCTTTGGATGTGTGCGCGGCACAGAAAACAGCGAATCGTCCCGCGTTTAAAGTCATATTGAAATGCTCACTAAGGAATCGATAAGAGGAATCTAAGTTTTATAACAAGTATCCGATTCCTGACCTCAAGTATTTTTTTAATTCCCAGCCCTAATCGTAACTGCTCCGTGTTCGTGAAGGCCGTGGATCTGATTGTTGCATTTGATCGCACAGGTTCCCAAGCGGAGAGGGACGTGGGGTGGGAATCTGCTGAGATCTGCGCATCTGCTGGAGGAAGATCCCAGCTCCACTGACATGAGCTTCGCTGAGCCGTGCATCAAGAAGAGAAGAGTCGACTGCTCTCTGCCTGAAGAGGGAGAGGGTACGAGTCTCAACACTTGAGAAATCACTTGTGTTTGAAGGTTTTTCTGCAGTCGCTGTGAAGCACGTAAATGTCATGTTCAGAATGAAGGCTTGGCCGAAAAACCTTAATATGGCCAGTGCCACACCAGGGACTGAAGGCTTATTTATTACTTGATTTTTAAGAACATTCTTTTAAATAATTATCATAAATGTTTGATTTCTTTTAGTCTGTTTCTTGTTTTTGACAGTTTTCCTCAGTCTGAGTAATTCAAAACTTGTGTCCTTTAAATATACAAGTTGAACAAATGACTTCCTAAAGTTAGGATAACCTTCAACTTCTTAAATCCCTCTTGTCTTAAAATATTTATTATTATTATTATTATTATATATATATATATATATATATATATATATATATATATATATATATAAATATATAAATTTTTTTTTTTTTTTTTTTTTTTTTTTTTTTGTTGCTTTTATATCAAATTAATTGTTGTAATTAAGCATATGCCGGCAATGCAAACCAACTGGTCCATCTTAAGACAGGCTCATTTAACACAATTATTTTTGACTCATTAAAAACGCGACACTGCTGAATTCCGGTCAAGCCGAGAAGATTTGTGTGTCCATCACTAGATAAAGGTTCATGAGGCGTTTGCTCAGTTGTGGTGTTTTGCGTCCAGATGTGGATGAGCTCGACAGCCGCTTTGATGAACCCAACATGGAGACGAGCAGCATCACGGCCCGCAGCTCCTCGGACGGGTGAGGACGCATCACCAATATAACACTGCTTTTACTCTCTAATGGGGCGTTTAAATCGGTTGTTAGCCTAGTTTTGTTTACTGTTAAACGTTTTCATCATCGCGATAAGCCAACTCGATGTAAGTGTGATTTCATGTAAACTGTGATTAATCGGTCAGCTCTAGCAGCAGTGCTCGCATGCTCTTCTGCAGCATAAATGCATGTTTCTATCATTTCTCCTCTGTGTTCAGGAGTCATTTCCTCGACTCTCCCCGGGTGAATGAGCTGGCGCTGAAGGTGGCGTCTCTGGAGCGTCAGCTGGACGCCGAGACTCAGAGCAAACGCAGAGCAGAGGAGATGAGCGCTGCGCTCCAGCTGGAGGTGTCTGAGCTGAAGAACAAGCTGGAGGCTCGATCCACGCTGTCAGGACAGGACCAGGCCCTTTCTGACCTGAAGAACAAGCTGGAGACTCGACCCACGCCGTCAGAACAGGACCAGGTCCTCCCTGAGCTCGAGACTCGACCCACGCCGTCAGAACAGGACCAGGTCCTCCCTGAGCTTGAGACTCGACCCACACCATCAGAACAGGAGCAGGTCCTCCCTGAGCTCGAGACTCGACCCACGCCATCAGAACAGGACCAGGTCCTCCCTGAGCTTGAGACTCGACCCACACCATCAGAACAGGAGCAGGCCCTCCCTGAGCTCGAGACTCGACCCACGCCATCAGAACAGGACCAGGTCCTCCCTGAGCTCGAGACTCGACCCACGCCGTCAGAACAGGACCAGGTCCTCCCTGAGCTCGAGACTCGACCCACGCCGTCAGAACAGGACCAGGTCCTCCCTGAGCTCGAGACTCGACCCACGCCGTCAGAACAGGACCAGGTCCTCCCTGAGCTTGAGACTCGACCCACACCATCAGAACAGGAGCAGGCCCTCCCTGAGCTTGAGACTCGACCCACGCCATCAGAACAGGACCAGGTCCTCCCTGAGCTCGAGACTCGACCCACGCCGTCAGAACAGGACCAGGTCCTCCCTGAGCTCGAGACTCGACCCACGCCGTCAGAACAGGACCAGGTCCTCCCTGAGCTCGAGACTCGACCTACGCCGTCAGAACAGGACCAGGTCCTCCCTGAGCTCGAGACTCGACCCACGCCATCAGAACAGGAGCAGGCCCTCTCTGAGCTGAAGAACAAGCTGGAGATTCGACCCACGCCATCAGGACAGGAGCAGGCCCTCTCTGAGCTGGAGACTCGACCCACGCCATCAGAACAGGACCAGGTCCTCCCTGAGCTCGAGACTCGACCCACGCCGTCAGAACAGGAGCAGGCCCTCTCTGAGCTGAAGAACAAGCTGGAGACTCGACCCCCGCCGTCAGGACAGGAGCAGGCCCTCTCTGAGCTGGAGGAGCTGCGGAGTCGACTGGAGACGCAGGTTCAGGAGACCCGGAGAGCCGAGGAGAAGAGCGTCGCACTGGAGCTGAAGCTGGCAGAGCTGGAGAAGTCTTCAGAAGCCCTCCTGCGCTCACAGGTACAACCCAAGCTCTCGTCCCCACAATGCACTTCTGTTTTATGCGTATTGGGGATGTGGTGGTGAGGATATTTTCCCACCGGTTAATCGGCGTGTGACGACACCGGTATCTAAGACGGGGCTTTTAAATCGCTAAATTGAAGACAAAAGTAAAATGCACATGGGCGCTCGTAATGGTGTGGTCCAGAGCGAGAGTTTTTCCATAGGAATGAACTGAAAACGTTTGCTCTGCTCGCTCCACGCCTGTGTGCATTTTAGTTTCACTTTCAAATTAGTGACAATTCAAGGGTGGATTGCTTCATTAGCCTATTATCCTTGATGAAAAACACAACAACAAAACGGTACAATGACAAATTCGCTTTGCTTTGACACCAAATATTCCATCATCTTGTCAGTCAACTCCTCAATCTCGTGATTAAAGGGTACATAACATGCACAGTTTCACCTAATCTCATGTTAATCTTGAGTACCTATAGAGTAGTAGTGCATCCTTAATATCTCAAAAAAGTGTTTAGTTTTATTATATTTATAAATGAAAAATTCAGCTTTCCGATTCTCTCCGGAAAAAGCCGAAGTCCTGGAGGCGGAGCTATAGAGTCAAGCGGTAGTTCTTGATTTCCAGCAAAAGACAGAAATCTGATCCAGTTGTACTTGCATGAATGGGGTCTTTTATCACTGGGACTACTCCACGTTTTAATAGCAAACGATTTGCAAATCCAGCGTCGACCTGAGCCTTGTTAATAAAACATTCGTCACTGAAATGGCCAGAACACACAACCGCACTTCCTACACTCCGTTGCTGCCCCGGAAAAACAAACGGCATCCACTGTTCCTGTAACACTGGGTTCTTTGGAAAGCTGGTGGACACGGTAAGCTTTCCCTCACATCCAAAAACACACTTTTTTGGAGACATTCTTGAACAAATCCTATGCAGTGCTGGCTGCCGATGATTTCCTGTTGAATCGCGTTGATGTGCGCGGTCTCGCTCTCCTCTGGTCGAAGTGCGCGCGGGCGAGCTTTTCCGAGAGAAATGCTCATATAAGGAGTTCCACTCTGATCTACGTCATTAGATCCACGTTCGAAAAGAACCCAGCCGAAACTTGTACCAACCCGGAAGTAAGATTTTAGGCACAGAAATTCTCCGTTATTAGTCCAAAATATTTTTTTAAAACTTTGCCCATGTTTAACATGAGAATCCATCTCTTTAACAGTGTAAACAACTCTGAATACATGAAACACCATGGTACCCCCCCTTAAATGAGATCTGACTCCTGCTGATCTGTGCTGCGACTCGTTCAGCTCACGATTTATAGTTTTTAATTGTAGTGTCTGTTCTCTAACTGAACTAAATTTTATTAAAATAACACTAACCGCCACCCACTGTCGATTTGATTTGTCCAAAATATTGATATTTCGATAAATATCGATACTGAAATATCTGAACGGTAGTACGGTACCAATACTAATTTCCCGAAGTATCTATACACCGATACCAGCCGAGCTGTCACTTTCACTTCTCTCCAAAGGCGTGTTGACAAACACCACACGCGCGCTCATCTCATTCGCTCTGGTTAAATAGCAAAAGTGAAGTGAATGGGGCCGATCACACCCGATGTGTTTTTTGCAGTGAGAGGCGTCTATTTTCAATTGGTTTCCTATGGGAGCGAGCGTTCTGCGCGCTGTTTATGCGCCCCAGGCGCCTCGCGTTTTTGAAGTTGAAAAAAAAGCAACTCCGAGCGGAAAAAGCGCCCGAGTCATCGCGTTTTTTTTCCACTGTCCAATCGAGTGAATGGAGAGGTGGGGCTTCCGCTGTAGTGATGAAAGCTACAGTTGCTTGAATGCCGGAGAGTGCGATGATGGAGGATAAACTTGTGGTGCGCTCACGGGTTACCAGGAGCTTGACGACTTCACGAACCATAACTACCACAATGTTAACAGAGTAAATAAGTTAATAAAAGGCTGATTTGACTGACAGGACAGCTGTTTCAGTGGTTGCCTAGCAACATAAATGCAGCGCACTGCTCGTTCTGTGTGATTGGGGCAGTGCTGTGTGCCTCGCGTTTTCGAACCTGAGAAACGCGTTAGGTGTGATCGGGGCCTAATACAGCAAAGCACCTGAAAGGCCAACACCCGGATCTAACGTTATATAAATAATTTCGAGAGGTTGGTTAATGTTTCAGAAATGTTAAAATGAGAAGAGTTACCAAGATGGCCTAGTATTGCTGTTGATATGAGTGTGTTGTCTTGTTTTTTCACCGTTATTCTTAAAGTTAATATAATCTGACTGAGGAATCTTAGACAAGTAAATGTTTTAACTGTGGTCAAATGTAAATTAACTTGTGCTTATTTAACTTTATTCAAAAAGTTATTTAATTCTGCAATTTGCCTTCATTAGCGATTATCATCAATTTGATTACACGGATACTAATTAAACTAAACTGAGCTAGACAATGACATCTCTGAATTCAATAATGAAATGCCTTTAACTGAAAAGTGAATGTTAAATCTTATTATTACATGGCTTGGCTGAATTCCAATGTAGAATGCGGTCTGTTATTTCTTGATAACAGACCGCTGCGAAGTATAACAGACCGTTGCCATGAAAAACAGCGCGTTGCTATGGACGCGGAACGGACTATTTTCTTTGACGGAAGCAATACAATCGTTTTTAAATCAATAAACTCCTTTTTAAATAAATAATTTGTGTCAAATTATTTATTTTGTAGGTAGCCATGTAATAAGCGGGATAATGTATAGTGAGCCGGTTGTTATAGTGAATAACAACCCCTTCAGGCTGATTCAAGATCCCTCCGCTTCGCGTCGGGATCCCGTTCAGCCTGTCGGGGTTGTTATTCACTATAACAACCGGCTCACTATACATTATCCCTTACTTATACGTTACTGACACTCTATCCTCCAATTTGATACTGTTAAGTGCTTTGACACGATCTGTATTGTTAAAAGCACTATATAAATAAAGGTGACTTGACTTGATGTCGATCCAGTGAGCATTGTTTTCGCGTGTGATGTACATTTGCATTTAAATCTGTTCATCAAATAACGTTAACGTATTAACCAGCATTTATGCTTTTGAACCAGTGCACTACCTCAGGACATTTTTGTTCATGTAAAATATACGTCATTGTCATGTTCTAGACTTGTTATATTTAGCTTTAACCGGGTCTGAGCTGTTTTCTGGACCTGGAGGTGTTCTGACATGCTCTGACATTTGTGCTTATTTCTGTTACTTGTGACATTTTCATGGCTAAAGTCTAATTACACTGTATTCAGCACAAACTCTTGCTACAATAATATATCAGCATGTATGTAAAAGTTTGTAGTTTTGAGATAATGACATTTATGCGTGGTTTGTGAAAATACAAAAAAAATTGTCACTGAAATAAGGTCATGAAACCCATACTGATTATTTCTTCACAAGACTTTTGAAAATTGTATCATGTAGCCTAGAATATTTGCTCAAACTATGTGAAAATCACCCTGACTGCTCAGACAATATATTGATTTAAAATCTGTAAGACGTGTTTTGTGTAAGAAAGCTTTATGCGGGAGGCGTGATCACATCATTAATATGTAAGCTTTTCACACCTGAGAAAGAGAAAGGCCCGGCCCTATTAGGAGCTATCAGGCCCTGTCATTCTGAGCAACCTTGCACAAAGAATGAGGAGATTTAAAAAAGAATGGCTTTTTGATTGTTTGATTGTTTGACTGTTGACTATAAGCAAGGACTTTAGATACTCACAGACTGCGCACTCTTACAGACGATTAAAGGGGACATATCATGCAAATCTGACTTATGCCGTGTTTAAGTGCTGTAATCGGCGCTTCTACCGACTAACTTTGTTCTGGTGAGCCTTTCTCTGCAAGCATCTCTAAAAATAAGCCGATCAGATTTCTCTCTCCTTCTGACGTATGAAATCTCTCCTGCGTTTAAAAAAAAAAAATCCCGTCCCGTATTACCAAAGTGGGAAAAACCATATCTAATTTTAAAGGGTCAGTTCACCTGAAAATAAATTCATTTACTTGCCCTCATGTCGTTCCAAACCAATAAGACTTTTGTTCATCTTCATGACCGCTACAGAACTGCCACTTTGATGCTTCAAAAAGTTCATAGAGCTCATAAAACTAATCATATGAATCGAGTGGTTTAGTCCAAATCTTCTGAAGAGACTCGATTGCTTTATATGATGAACAGATCGTGTGCGTCGATTCAATCTGTTCATCATTAAAGCGGTCGAGTCACTTCAGAATATTCAGTTAATATGGATTAGTTTTCTTCTCTCTATTAGATCGCGTTATGAACCTTTTGAAGCGACAAAGTGGAAGTTGCGTATCTGTCAGTGGAGGGACCGAAATCGCTCAGATTTCATTAAAATATCTTTATTTGTGTTTTAAAGATGGAGAAAAGTCTTACGGGTTTGGAACCACAAGTTTTCAATTTTTGGGTAATCTGTCCCTTCAAGAGTGTGTGTGTGACCGTAGATCAGACTTCAGTGCAGGGAAGTGATCACTGGTTAGTGAGCGTCTGTTTGTTAACCCTGTTATTCTCCACCACAGCTGACACACATCGAGTCTAAAGCAGAGCAACTGGAGAAGCAGAAGATCCTGCTGGAATCTGAAGTCCATTCGCTCAGTCTGGTGAGAGTCTGAGTTGTGTTTCCAACCCTGAAGAACCAGATCTCAGCTTAAATGAGACGCATTCTGTCATTTACTCTCCCTCATTGTTCCAAACCCATAAGCCTTTGGTTAATATGAAAAACGCAAATAAGATATTTCTTATGAAACCTGAGATGTTTTTGTCCCTCTAACCAGAGTTTGGTTTTAGCCTGGTTTGGAACAACTTGGGAGTAAATGATGAGTTTTCATTTTTGGCTGAGCTATCCCTTTTAATCTTAACTTGTTGTTTTTAAAGCCGAGTGTCATTGTGTTTCAGTCTCTCACTGAGGTGAACGCTAGCATGTCTTCTGACCAGAGTAACACGCAGTCCAAACACCGATCTGCACATCTGATTTCTGAGATTGATGCGTCTCAGGAGAAGCTGCAGGTAAATGCTGATGCATCTGAAACATTTGGTTTACATGTGAACTTCAAGACTCTTTGACCAGAAATCTGACATGAGGTTTTACTTCCATGTGAAGGCGGCCTTTGCGAGGCTCCAGCTGATCATCGATCGTCCCACTGATGCATTAGAGGCAGTGAATCGTGAAGAGGGGGCCATGATCTCTTCGCTGGCTCAACTCATTCCAGTGGCGCAGAGAAACGTCCACGCGATGCACACGGATATAACCACTGAACTGAACACCGTGCTGATCAAGATTGCGGTAGGAGTCGGCAGAGACGCGAAATCATCTCATTTGAACATGTTCCGTGTAACAATATATCGCAATACAAAAATGCAACTATGTATTGTGGATAGTGACTATATGTATTGTGTATAGTTTACAGAGTTTTAGTGTCAATACTACATTAAACTACTACCGTATATATAATGTATAATAATGCAATGGGGGAATATCTGTGGTCCCGATAATGCCAAATGTCTGATGTTACTAGTAAAAGTGGCCTACGTTATATTAAATATCTAGTCAGTGACAGTGCAAGCAGATTAGTCTAAAATAATTCTGTATTTTCAGCTTCAGAATCATGAATTATTGTATTCATATGTCTTGGAGTATCGCAATAATACCGAATCGTGACGTGAGGGTATCGTTACACCCCTACTGAAGTGTTAACGTAAGCGAAACACGATGTTGCAGGAGGCGTACAGGAGACTAGCGCAACGCTGCAAGACTCACTTTGAGACGGAGGTCCAGCGTGACGTGACCTCGTTCGAGGAGTCTCGACTGCAGGACCTGCTCGTCCTCACGGCTCGGGCTCCGGCTCTGGCTTCACTGTCACTTCAGGACGACTTGCAACAGGTCTGGGATCAGAGACTCTCAGATCTGGTGGAAAGACGACAACAGTACCTGCAGGTGTGATCATGTTCATTGTTTGGCAACAGGCCACCAGCAAACACCCTTCATGTTTACTCAATTCACAAATTGTTCTACGTTGAATAATTCTACGGTTGTTGTACGGTCCTAGTACTGAGCCTTGTGGCACTCCATACTGATGAGTGAAGAAATTACTTGACTGTAGTTTTCCATGTTACTCTCTGGTACTGAAGTATCTTATTTTGTGTGTTCATCAGAAACTGGAGTGTGTTCTTAGGGTTCTGGAGGGCGGTGTAGCCAAACACTCGCTGCTCGTGTCTGAGGAGCGTCAGCACAGGACTTGTGGGCTCATGGGTCTCGAGCTTCTGCTACCGTGTCCACCGTCCGCCGCTATTGTACAACTCCTCGAGGAACAGATCACTCGTCGCACTAAAACCCTCGAGCATCTGAAAGCACATTATTTTGTGAGTAATGCTTGTTTTGAAATGGTTTTAATCTGTTTTTGTCTTGCTCCTCTTTCCTGACCTATCTGTGCTCGTCAACAGGCTCTTTGGAATCACTGTGGGTCAGAGATCTCACCGCTCCAATCCTCAGCATCTGAGTCCGAGCGGCGGCTGAAGGATCTGAGGAGAAAGACTGTGACTCTGCTGAAAGCGCTGAACGGCACGCTTCCCCAAACTGAGGCTGAACTCCTGCAGGACAATCTCAGTCTGTCGCTGCAACTGCAGAGAACGCAGAAGCAGATGAAGGTACGGAGCAGAGGAATTTATGTAATGTGCATCTTATTGTGAACAATTCCTCCATGCATATGTTTTTTTAAAGTGCTGTATGTAAATATATATTTATTTTTTTGACTCTACTAAAGCATAAAAATACCATATGGTTGCAGAAATTCAGGAAACATGCTAAGTTCACATCCTCGTTTCTCTGAAAAACACAGCCAGTTTTTTCTTTTTTTCAGTTGTTTTTGCTATTATTTTACACATTCCGTGTTGTCAGTCGGTTTTTGTTTTGGTCTGTGACTCCGCCCACTGCCAGTTCAGCCAATAGTATCTCAACTGCCCGGGATTCCAGTTGGCGGGAAACACAGCGTATTGCAGCCATGGAAACGAGTAAACAAACTGGGTTAGAGATTGCTGATTCCACACTGCCTAAAAAGCCTATATCCATCTAAAAATCTCTATGAACGAGAGCATATTAAAACGCAGATAAATCAACTCATTAAAATACGCAAGTACAATACGTCTCCTCGGCTTTTGTCAATTGCGCTCGTTCCTGTTGCATGGCTTCAGATTAGCGTCGAGTACACGTCTGTAGCAGTATTACTGTTGTTGTGTGTGTGTGTGTGTGAGTGTGTGTGTGTCATGACTAGGGATGGGAATTGAAAACCGGTTCCACTCGAGAACGGGTTCTAAGTTTTATGAACAATCAATATTGTATGCCCTCGACGTTAACGCCCGTTTAAGTGACTTTTTTTTTTTTCTTTTTTTCGCCAGTCTTATTTGATCGGTGAGTAATGTAGATGAACTGCTGCGCTTGTGACAGGGCGCATGTTTAACTGAAAGAACGAGCAGAGAGAGAGACCCGGTCGCGCGCACACTCTCTCTCTCTTCGGAGCCAGGCGAAAGTGTAAACAAGACTTCACCGTCTCCAAACTAGGCGCTCTCTCCCTCGCACATATTAATCGAAATAAATCAACACGGTGGTAAAAGGTCGGAAGACCAAAGTTTCATGTGGAGCATTCGGAGATTTTTTTATTTTATTTTTTTTTCCTGAATTACTGTGTGAACTGTGCTAAAGTTGCCTTATCTTCTCTGAGAAGCGTTCCGCACATTCAGCTGACATAAAACAACACTTTAATAAAACGAAAAACTATCCAGTGATGAAATGTGTTCTGTGTTGAGACAAATCTTGGATGTCCATGTCCTAACTGCTGGGATAATCACACAACGCGCATGACACGTCCAATTCACGAACCAATGACTCCTTTGAACCGATTCACTTTAATGAATGGTTAAAACAACTGATCTTTCCAACAGTGAACTCAGGAGACATCTGAATCGGTGTATAACTAATCAGTAACACTTTACAATAAGGTTCTATTGATTACATAAAAACTACAGTTTGCTTACTCATGCTTTTCAAAAAAACAAGTGGTTTTATTTATTTTAAAGCTTAAGCTTATGTCTACATTTTTCCACACAGTGCTATCAAGAATCGATAAGAGAATCGTTAAAGAATCGGATCGATAAGCAGAATCGTCAGTGGCATTATATTGATAAAATCTTATCAATTCCCATCCCTATGTGAAGACCGTACAATTATAATCAAACTTTATAGAACATGTTTTTTTAATAGTTTTTTGAGAGTTAAAAGATTAAAATGAGGTCTTGTCACTTTCAGTCTTTTTACATCAGTGCAAAACTAGGGTATGCAGATTAAGACGAGATCATATGCTGGTGCACCCAACTGAGAAAGCTGGTAGCACCAGTGCAACCAGTGGAAAAGTTAGTCTGGAGCCCTGACCTTTTAACCTTGTAATTTAATACAAAATTGTCAAGATTGGATCTTCTGGTGAAATTACAGATTCTTTATACTACTAAGTTCAACAAAGATTAATGAATATAGTTGCAAATTCATTGCTTATTGGTAGTTTAAGTAGCTGATCGTAAAGCGTTACCCATTGTTTGTCTGGCAGGAGATTCAGGAGCAGAGGAGGAAACGGAAGCTTCAGGCCGCCAAAAAAAAAAAGTGTGTCTCTTTCTTTCTTTCTTACGGTTATTTCAGTAACAGCAGAGAGAGAACGCGCTTTCAGAGCGCTTGAGTTACCCAGATCTATCTATCTCTCTCTATCTCTGTCTATCTCTGTCTATCTCTCTCTATCTCTGTCTATCTCTGTCTATCTCTCTCTATCTCTCTCTATCTCTGTCTATCTCTCTCTATCTCTGTCTATCTCTGTCTATCTCTGTCTATCTCTGTCTATCTCTCTCTATCTCTGTCTATCTCTGTCTATCTCTCTCTATCTCTGTCTATCTCTGTCTATCTCTGTCTATCTCTCTCTATCTCTGTCTATCTCTGTCTATCTCTGTCTATCTCTCTCTATCTCTGTCTATCTCTGTCTATCTCTCTCTATCTCTGTCTATCTCTGTCTATCTCTGTCTATCTCTCTCTATCTCTGTCTATCTCTCTCTATCTCTGTCTATCTCTGTCTATCTCTGTCTATCTCTATCTATCTCTGTCTATCTCTGTCTATCTCTCTCTATCTCTCTCTATCTCTGTCTATCTCTGTCTATCTCTGTCTATCAAATTCAAATTCAAATTCAAATGAGCTTTATTGGCATGACTTGTACAGTATTGCCAAAGCATTGGCCATTACATAAATGGACATTACATACACAAATAATCAATAAATTCAATAAATCAATCAGTAAATAAATGCATGAATACATTTATATAAAAAAAATAAAAAAAAAATAAAAAAAAAACACCTATGTACATATTTTGCTGCTGTTGTGATTGAGCTGGAGTTCTCTCCCAGAATATGCTTTAATTTTTCTGAATTTGGTAGTGCCATAAAATTTGGTTCTAGTTGTTGGAATCTAGTGAAATAGTCTGATCTAATGCTGTAATAGTGATCACAGTGTATCAGGAAGTGTTCTTCTGTCTCCACCTCTCTCTGAGAGCACAGTGAACACAGTCTCTGCTCTCTCGGCTGCCATCTCTGCCTGTGCCGGCCTCTCTCTACAGCCAGACTGTGGTCACACACACACACACACACACACACACACACACACACACACACACACACACACACACACACACACACACACACACCTCTCTCTACAGCCAGACTGTGGTCACTCAGCCTGTACTTGGTCAGGGTCTTTCTCACTTTATGCTCTTTCACACAGCTCAGGTATTCTGCTGGTGTATAGTCTCTTTTCAGGTGTAAATAGAGTTCCATCTTGTTTTGTGCTTTAGTAGCATCTTTCCAATAGTTAATGTAATTTTGTTTTTGTAATTTAATAATTTGGTTGGGCCAGATAGTGCTGTGCTGGTCTGGCTGTAGTTTCAGCATCAGCTGTGAGAGTGCGCTCCGGTGCCGGTTCTGCTCCTGACACCGCAGGGCCTCAGCTGGTATGAGCTCGGGTCACTGCGCTCCGGTGCCGGTTCTGCTCCTGACACCGCAGGGCCTCAGCCTGGTATGAGCTCGGGTCACTGCGCTCCGGTGCCGGTTCTGCTCCTGACACCGCAGGGCCTCAGCTGGTATGAGCTCGGGTCACTGCGCTCCGGTGCCGGTTCTGCTCCTGACACCGCAGGGCCTCAGCTGGTATGAGCTCGGGTCACTGCGCTCTGGTGCCGGTTCTGCTCCTGACACCGCAGGGCCTCAGCTGGTATGAGCTCGGGTCACTGCGCTCCGGTGCCGGTTCTGCTCCTGACACCGCAGGGCCTCAGCCTGGTATGAGCTCGGGTCACTGCGCTCCGGTGCCGGTTCTGCTCCTGACACCGCAGGGCCTCAGCTGGTATGAGCTCGGGTCACTGCGCTCCGGTGCCGGTTCTGCTCCTGACACCGCAGGGCCTCAGCTGGTATGAGCTCGGGTCACTGCGCTCCGGTGCCGGTTCTGCTCCTGACACCGCAGGGCTTCAGCTGGTATGAGCTCGGGTCACTGCGCTCCGGTGCCGGTTCTGCTCCTGACACCGCAGGGCCTCAGCCTGGTATGAGCTCGGGTCACTGCGCTCCGGTGCCGGTTCTGCTCCTGACACCGCAGGGCCTCAGCTGGTATGAGCTCGGGTCACTGCGCTCCGGTGCCGGTTCTGCTCCTGACACCGCAGGGCCTCAGCTGGTATGAGCTCGGGTCACTGCGCTCCGGTGCCGGTTCTGCTCCTGACACCGCAGGGCTTCAGCTGGTATGAGCTCGGGTCACTGCGCTCCGGTGCCGGTTCTGCTCCTGACACCGCAGGGCCTCAGCTGGTATGAGCTCGGGTCACTGCGCTCCGGTGCCGGTTCTGCTCCTGACACCGCAGGGCTTCAGCTGGTATGAGCTCGGGTCACTGCGCTCCGGTGCCGGTTCTGCTCCTGACACTGCAGGGCCTCAGCTGGTATGAGCTCGGGTCACTGCGCTCCGGTGCCGGTTCTGCTCCTGACACCGCAGGGCCTCAGCCTGGTATGAGCTCGGGTCACTGCGCTCCGGTGCCGGTTCTGCTCCTGACACCGCAGGGCCTCAGCTGGTATGAGCTCGGGTCACTGCGCTCCGGTGCCGGTTCTGCTCCTGACACCGCAGGGCCTCAGCTGGTATGAGCTCGGGTCACTGCGCTCCGGTGCCGGTTCTGCTCCTGACACCGCAGGGCTTCAGCTGGTATGAGCTCGGGTCACTGCGCTCCGGTGCCGGTTCTGCTCCTGACACCGCAGGGCCTCAGCCTGGTATGAGCTCGGGTCACTGCGCTTCAGGTGCTGGTAGAACTTCACAGCTCTTTTCTGGATAGTGATCAGCAGGGGGTATTGTCCTAATTCAGCTCTGCACGAGTTGTTTGGTGTCGCTCTGTTTACTTTTAGGATGCTTTTACAAATTTGGGTATGCAGAGTTTTCCTCTTTTTCCCATTTTGAGAAATCTTGGGTTTTCAGAGGTCCCCATATCTCGCTGCCATACAGAGCAATGGGTTCAATTATTGCTTTTAGGATTTTTAGCCAGGTTTGAATTGGAATTTCATGTCGAATAGTGTTTTTAATCATGTAGAAGACTCTCATTGCTTTCGCTTTCAGTTCATTCACAGCCAGATTAAAGTTCCCTGTTGAACTCAGCTTTAGCCCCAGATATGTGTATTCGTGGGTGTGTTGGAGGACTTGGTTTCCTGCTCTGAAGACATATTTATTTTCCCTACACCTGGATCTATTTTGAAAAATCATTATTTTTGTTTTAGCTAAGTTAATTTTGAGAGCCCACGTTAGACTGAATGTCTCTACGACGTCGAGGAGCTGTTGTAGTCCCTCTTTTGTTTCTGACAGAATGACTAAATCATCAGCAAAGAGCAGACATCTGACCTCTGAGTCCGTCAGGGTTGGGCCGGGGGCAGTGGAGTTATTTAAGGCTTTGGCTAATTCATTTATATAGATGTTAAATAGAGTGGGGCTCAATGGGCAACCTTGTCTGACTCCTTGATGTTGGGGGAAAAATTCTGTTCGACTGTTCCCTATTTTTACAGCACATGTGTTGTTTTTATACATGGTGTTTATCAGATCAAATGTTTTCCCTCCAATCCCATTTTCCAGTAGTTTTAGGAAGAGTCCTTCGTGCCAGATCGAGTCGAAAGCCTTCTTAAAGTCAATAAAGCAAGCGAAGACTTTAGATTTATTCTGGTAAACATGTTTATCAATGATGGTGTGGAGGGTGTAGATGTGGTCAGATGTTCTGTGTTTGGGCAGAAAACCAATCTGACTTTTGTCCAGAATTTTGTGGGTTTTGAGAAAGTTCTGTAATCTTACATTAATAATTGAACAGAATATTTTCCCCAGGTTGCTATTGACACATATGCCTCTGTAATTGTTTGGCTCATATTTGTCTCCTTGTTTAAAGATCGGTGTAATCAGGCCTTGGTTCCAGGAGTCGGGGAAATATCCTACACTCAAAACAATGTTGAATAATTTGATTATTGCGGTTTTGAATTTGTCGTTGGTGTATTTGATCATTTCATTTAATATTCCATCAATGCCACATGCCTTGTTGGGTTTTAAAGCATGTAGTCTCTCTGTAAGCTCATCTACTGTGATTGGGAAATCTAGGGGGTTCTGGTTGTCTTTAATTTTTTCTTTCAGGATTTCTAATTTGGTTTTTAATTCATTTCGAGCAGGATTTGTTTCAGTTGTTTTGTACAGATTTTCAAAGTGTCTCCTCCATATGTCCCCGTTCTGAATGGCCAGTTCTTCCTGCTGTGGTCTATAGAGAGTGTTCCAGTTGTTCCAGAAGTTACTGGTATTAATTGACTCCTCCATTTCTTGAAATAATTGATCTGTGTGTTTTTCCTTTTTTACTCTTAGAGTTTGTTTGTATAGTTTAAGAGCTTCATGATACTGATGGCGGAGTTCTTCATTGTCAGGATCTCTGTGTTTTTGATTTGACAGATTTCTCTATCTCTGTCTATCTCTGTCTATCTCTGTCTATCTCTGTCTATCTCTCTCTATCTCTGTCTATCTCTGTCTATCTCTCTCTATCTCTCTCTATCTCTGTCTATCTCTGTCTATCTCTCTCTATCTCTGTCTATCTCTGTCTATCTCTGTCTATCTCTCTCTATCTCTGTCTATCTCTGTCTATCTCTCTCTATCTCTCTCTATCTCTGTCTATCTCTGTCTATCTCTCTCTATCTCTGTCTATCTCTGTCTATCTCTCTCTATCTCTGTCTATCTCTGTCTATCTCTCTCTATCTCTGTCTATCTCTGTCTATCTCTGTCTATCTCTGTCTATCTCTCTCTATCTCTCTCTATCTCTGTCTATCTCTGTCTATCTCTGTCTATCTCTCTCTATCTCTGTCTATCTCTGTCTATCTCTGTCTATCTCTCTCTATCTCTGTCTATCTCTGTCTATCTCTCTCTATCTCTGTCTATCTCTCTCTATCTCTGTCTATCTCTGTCTATCTCTGTCTATCTCTGTCTATCTCTCTCTATCTCTGTCTATCTCTGTCTATCTCTGTCTATCTCTCTCTATCTCTGTCTATCTCTGTCTATCTCTCTCTATCTCTGTCTATCTCTCTCTATCTCTGTCTATCTCTGTCTATCTCTCTCTATCAATTCAATTCAATTCAATTAAGCTTTATTGGCATGACAAAAATACATTCGTATTGCCAAAGCATGAAAACAACATATAAAATGATTTACAACATTTTGTACAGAAAATAATAATAATTCAATTAAATAAAAACAGTAAAACAGTTTATGAACATTTCAAAATTCTGTGAACAACTTAGAATTCAGTGTGTAAGTGTTTGTGTGTTTGTTTTGTGTACGAGCGTGTGTGTGTGTGTGTGTGTGAGCGCATCACTGAATAGTCGTCAACTCTCTCTTTTTGTGGCAGGCATCGATGTATCTTGCCGCTAGTGTCATACAATCTCTTTTTTCACCTAATAGGTGTTGGAATTGTGTTTTATTGTTCAATTTTAGGAAGTTAGGGCAAAGTTTTTCAAATTGTGTGTAGAAAGTCCCTCTAATGTCCTCATAGTTGGGACAGCTGGTGAGAAAGTGTTGCTCTGTCTCCACCTCTCCCTGGGCACAGTACGGGCAGAGGCGTCTCTCTCTGGGCAGCCAGCTCTGCCTGTATCTGCCCGTCTCCACAGTCAGTCTGTGGTTGCTCAGTCTGTACCTCGTCATTCTTCTTCTGAGTGTGCAGTCCTTCACTGCACTCAGGTATTCTGCGGTTGTGTAGTCTCTGTTTAGGGCCAAATAGCATTCTAGTTTACTCTGTTTTTGTGTTGTTTGAGTCCAGTAGGTCAGATAATGCTCTCGTTGAGCTTTTATAATGTGGTTGGGCCGGATTGTGTGGATGAGGGTGTCAGTGTCCTGAGGCTGGTTAGTGTTAGTGGTGTTAGTCTGTGTGTGGAGCCTCAGGACCAGCTGAATGAGCGGGCTCTTCTCAGGGTTCATCTCATGGTTCTTAAGGGCTTTATAATGATAAGAGTTGGGGTCACTCATTTTTAGATGTTTCCAAAATTTGATGGCTCGTTTCTCAACATGTATTAGGAGAGGGTACTGGCCTAATTCTGCCCTGCATGCGTTGTTGGGTGTGTTCCTCTGTACTCTCAGGATACTCTTACAGAACTCGGCATGCAGGGTTTCTATCGGATTTTTGTCCCATTTGTCGAATTGGTGATTTAGGAGAGGACCCCAAACTTCACTGCCATATAATGCAACTGGTTCTATGACTGATTGGAATATTTTGAGCCAGATTCTGATTGGTATTTCAATTTGGATAGATTTTTTGATGGCATAGAAGGCCCTTCTTGCTTTCTCTTTCAGTTCATTCACGGCCAAATTAAGGTTTCCGTTTGCACTTATCTTCAGCCCGAGGTATGTGTAGCTTGTGACATGATCAAGTTTGGTCATACCAAGGGTGAACTTGTGTCCCTTTCCCTGACATCTGGGTCTTTTCTGAAACGTTATTACTTTAGTTTTGGTTGGGTTGACGGTCAGGGCCCAGGTCTGCCAGAACTGATGCAGGGTGTCCAGGTTCTGCTGTAGACCCTCTTCTGTTGGAGACAGCAGAACCAGATCATCCGCATACAGCAGGAGCTTTACAGAGGAGTCGTGAAGTGTGAGGCCAGGAGCTGCCGATTCTTCTAGGAGTTTTGCCAATTCATTAATGTAGATGTTGAAGAGGGTCGGTGATAGTGGGCAGCCCTGTCTCACACCCCGCCCTTGAGTGAAGAACTCGGTTTGTTTATTGCCAATTTTAATTGCACATTGATTGTTTGAGTACATTGTTTTTATAATGTTGTATGTTTTGCCCCCAATACCTGATTCTAGAAGTTTAGAAAGAAGGCCTTCATGCCAAATCGAATCAAAGGCCTTCTGGAAGTCTACAAAGCAGGCGAATATTTTGGTTTTGTTTTGGTTGATGTATTTATCAATTAGGGTATGCAGGGTGAAGATATGGTCTGATGTTCTAAAATTTGGTAGGAATCCGATCTGGCTTTTGCTCAGGACACTGTGCTCTGTGAGGAAGTGGACGAGTCTCGTGTTGATGATGCTGCAGAACAGCTTCCCCAGATTGCTGCTCACACAGATGCCTCTGTAATTGTTGGGGTCTGATGTGTCTCCACTCTTGAATATGGGCGTTATGAGTCCTCTATTCCAGGTGTCAGGGAAATGGCCAACACTCAGAACCAAGTTGAACAGTTTCATGATAGCCAATTTGAATTTGGGGTTTATATTTTTAAGCATCTCGTTAAGGATGCCGTCTGGTCCTCTTGCCTTTTTTGTTGGCAGAGCCTGTATTTTATCCATCAGCTCTTCCTCTGTGATTGGGTAGTCTAGTGGATTTTGGTGTTTGCCAATTATGTTTTCAATATGGTTTAATTTTTCGTATATTTGTGTTTGTTTTATATTCATGTCTAATTTGCTATAAAGTTGTTCAAAGTGATTTTTCCAGGTGTCTCCGTCTTGTATTGTAATTTGTTCATGTTTCTTATTGTTTAGGAGATTCCAGTTGTCCCCGAGAAACTGTTTGATTGGACAGAATCTTCAATAGTTTTGAGCTGATTTTGGATGTACTGTTCTTTCTTCTTTCTGAGTGTGTTTTTATATGTTTTAAGCTCCTCACAATAATGAAGACGTAAATCTGAATCGTCTGGTTGTCTGTGTTTTTGGTTTGCAAGCTGTCTTAAATTTTTCTTTATTCTTTTACAATCCGAATCAAACCATTTTTCATTCTTTTGTTTTTGCTTATGGTTTTTCTTAGTGGTTTTAAGATTAGATACTGTTGCCAGATAATCGAATATGTAATTTATGTTTTCTACAGCCAGATTTACGCCATCTTCATTATGAGGATAATCATAATCTATGAAGTTATCCATGAGTAAGCACACTTGGGGATGGTCGAGTGCGGTCAGGTATTGTTCAGTGCTGTTTTGAACCCATCTGTAGATGTTTTGGATGTTGTACAGCTTACTGGGTTGTGGGTGTATGTTAGTATTTTCTTCCCTTTTTAGATACAGAGTAATTTGGCTGTGATCCGATAGGGGTGTTAGTGGTTTGACCGTGAATGCTCTGAAAGAGAATATATCTAAGTCTGTGATCATGTAGTCAACTTTTGAGCAACCATGAGATGAGCTGTAGGTGTATCTCCCTAGAGAGTCCCCTCTCACCCTGCCGTTGACGAGGTACAGACCGAGGCTTCGACAGAGCTCAAGTAGAAGCCTGCCGGTTTTATTCACCTGAGCATCAGAGTTAGTCCTTGAAAAGTTGACACTGTTTTGTTGAAAGCTCTGTCCAAATATATAATTATTCCCGTTGTCTGTGGTGTAGTCGGGTAGGGATCCTGTTCTGGCGTTGAGATCCCCACACATCAGCACACTTCCCTGGGCCTGGAAGTGGTTGATTTGGCTGTGGAGGGTCTCAAAGATGTTCTCGTTATAGTAAGGAGATTCAGAGGGAGGAATATAAAGAGCACATAAGAATATATCTTTTGTAGTTTGACTGAGCTGTTTATTGATTTTGAGCCAGATATGAGATTCTTCTTTTTTGATTAATTGGATGTACTTATCACTTTCAAGTTTGTGCCAGATTATGATGCCCCCTGAATCTCTCCCGCGTGTGACTTTTTTGTGTTTTTGGGACGATATGCGTATTTCCCGATATCCTGGGGGACAGAGAGTGACCTCATCAGTTCTGCGCCATGTTTCCTGTAAGATTATTATGTCTATATCTAAAACACTTTTCTTAAAATCCAAGGTTTTGATTTTACATCCAAAAGTTGATGAGTTAATGCCTTGGATGTTCCAAACTGTGATTGTCAGTGGTTTCATGCGGTCAATAAACAATTTTAACATTCCTCTAGAATAGAACCAACTCAACTTGAACCCGTTTAAAATGTAAACATACATACATATACATATTTGTATTGTTAGTGTTAGAGTTTTTTTTTTTTTTTTTTTTTTTTTATATACATGCGTATATACACATATACACATGCATATATATATATATATATATATATATATATATATATTAATCAGTGCACCTGTTGAATTTAGTGTTTTTTACTCACGACTAGTCCATCAGCCGTGTGCAGATGAGGTTGAGCATGTCCTTGATCTCCCTCAGACTGGTGCTGTGCGTGTCGTTTGGGCCTCTCAGTGCTGCGGCGTAGCTCAGCGGCTCCTGCCTCTATCTATCTCTCTCTGTCTCTGTCTATCTCTCTCTATCTCTCTCTATCTCTGTCTATCTCTGTCTATCTCTCTCTATCTCTGTCTATCTCTGTCTATCTCTCTCTATCTCTGTCTATCTCTGTCTATCTATCTCTGTCTATCTCTGTCTATCTCTCTCTATCTCTGTCTATCTCTCTCTATCTCTGTCTATCTCTCTCTATCTCTGTCTATCTCTGTCTATCTCTGTCTATCTCTCTCTATCTCTGTCTATCTCTGTCTATCTCTCTCTATCTCTCTCTATCTCTCTCTATCTCTGTCTATCTCTGTCTATCTATCTCTCTCTATCTCTCTCTATCTCTGTCTATCTCTCTCTATCTATCTCTGTCTATCTCTGTCTATCTATCTCTGTCTATCTCTGTCTATCTCTGTCTATCTATCTCTGTCTATCTCTGTCTATCTCTCTCTATCTCTGTCTATCTCTGTCTATCTCTCTCTATCTCTGTCTATCTCTGTCTATCTCTCTCTATCTCTGTCTATCTCTGTCTATCTCTGTCTATCTCTCTCTATCTCTGTCTATCTCTGTCTATTAGGGCTGGACGATTTTGGAAAATAATCTAATTGCGATTTTTTTTTTACCAATATTGCGATTGCGATTTAATATGCGATTATTTTTTAAGCTCTTTATCTTTTCTATTTTTCAACAAAAACAAGCAATAAATCATTGTAAAATAGGGAAGGGAATCTTTAGGCACCTCATGAGCCGATACATTTTTTTTCTTTAATTGATCTTATTAATAAAACTTAAAATATTGAATTACATAATTATAAGTAGGCCTACTTATAATAATTACACATTAAAAAACTAAATTAATGCAATTACATGTTAATAATTTTAACAAATATAGCTTCAAAACAAATAACAAAGAGGGAAAAAAATATTACAAGCAATAAACAAAGAGTGCTTTCAGTATTTAGGAGTAGGCTGTCTGAACGTGTTCATCTCTTTTGAAATTATAAGATGTGGTTTGTCCTGTTTGTTTAATAACTGACTGTGTCACATTACCGGTAAATTCGCGTCATAAAAGCATTTTGAGATGCAAACGTATATTTAACCACGTAGACTCGCTCACAGCCGCATGCTCAAATGCTCTTCGCAAAACGCACGTGAGTATTTGAAATTGAAAGCAGCTTCTGTCGGTGATTTTCATATTTTTAATATATAAGCCAACTGCATTCCATGACATATATGATGCCTTCGTAGAACATTTGTAAGTAAAATACCGGCGGGCGAGACCGCGCACTACTGAAGTAACATCACGTAGACCGCGCGAATCTCATATCTTGCGCAATGAAGCCCGCGAATGTCCCTGTAACTCGCTTCAACTTTTCCGAACTTTATTAAAGATTATTTCTCGTAAGGTTCGAGTGGTGTCGTGTGTGTGTGTGTGTGTGTGTGTGTGTGTGTGTGTGTGTGTGTGTGAGAGAGAGACAGAGGAATTAGAAGCAAGCAGAATACGGTTAAAGCACGCGCGTCGTACACGTCTGTGTTTAAAACTAAGCTCAGTCAGACATATACAATACAGAATCGTTGGAGAGAATCTATAACACAATATAACATAAATGAAACATAAACTGTTATTTCCTGTAGCCAGGTCTATATGTGTCGCGTGCCAAGTTGATGCTTCATCTGCAATACAGACTGGTTTACTCTCGCGTGTCACGTGACCAGACTATAATCGCAGCTTTGCGGTTTAAAAAATCGCATTTCATCATATCGCGATATTATCGCAAATGCAATTAATCGTTCAGCCCTACTGTCTATCTCTGTCTATCTCTCTCTATCTCTGTCTATCTCTGTCTATCTCTGTCTATCTATCTCTGTCTATCTCTGTCTATCTCTCTCTATCTCTGTCTATCTCTGTCTATCTCTGTCTGTCTATCTCTGTCTATCTATCTCTCTCTATCTCTCTCTATCTCTGTCTATCTCTCTCTATCTCTCTCTATCTATCTCTGTCTATCTCTGTCTATCTCTGTCTATCTCTCTCTATCTCTATCTCTCTC
This sequence comes from Squalius cephalus, assembly GCF_949319135.1. Lineage (NCBI taxonomy): Eukaryota > Metazoa > Chordata > Actinopteri > Cypriniformes > Leuciscidae > Squalius > Squalius cephalus. The sequence goes on along the minus strand of NC_137125.1, from coordinate 464,884 downwards.
TATCTCTGTCTGTCTCTATCTCTGTCTATCTATCTCTCTCTATCTCTCTCTATCTCTGTCTATCTCTCTCTATCTCTCTCTATCTATCTCTATCTATCTCTGTCTATCTCTATCTATCTATATCTCTGTCTTTTATCTATCTGTCTATCTCTATCTATCTATCTATCTCTAACTATCTCTATCTATCTCTGTCTATCTCTATCTATCTCTGTCTTTTATCTATCTCTATCTATCTATATCTCTGTCTTTTATCTATCTCTGTCTATCTCTAACTATCTCTATCTATCTCTGTCTATCTCTATCTATCTCTGTCTTTTATCTATCTCTATCTATCTATCTATCTATCTATCTATCTATCTATCTATCTATATCTCTGTCTTTTATCTATCTCTATCTATCTCTATCTATCTGTCTCTATCTATCTCTATCTATCTCTGTCTATCTCTATCTATCTATATCTCTGTCTTTTATCTATCTCTGTCTATCTCTATCTATCTATCTATCTATCTATCTATCTATCTATCTATCTATCTATCTATCTATCTATCTCTGTCTATATCAGATCTATATAGATTTTATCTATCTATCTATCTATCTATCTATATCTCTGTCTATCTCTATCTATCTCTATCTCTGTCTTTTATCTATCTCTGTCTATCTCTATCTATCTATCTATCTATCTATCTATCTATCTATCTATCTATCTATCTATCTATCTATCTATCTATATATGAAGGAGTGAAGGAAGTGAAGGAGGAAGTGCGTCTCTGTCTCGATCTCTCCTGTCCTGCAGTGAACACACACCCTCTGCTCTCGGGGTAACCAGCTCTTCCTGTGTCTCGATGGCGAGACTGTGTTCACTCAGCCTGTACCGGCTCAGGATCCGTCTCTGCTTTGTGTCTCTCACACTCTGGACACTCTATCTCTATCTCTGTCTTTTATCTATCTCTGTCTATCTCTATCTATCTCTATCTATCTATCTATCTATCTATCTATCTATATCTATCTATCTATCTATCTGTCTATCTGTCTATCTGTCTCTCTGTCTCTCTGTCTATCTCTCTGTCTATCTCTATCTATCAAATTCAAAATTGCTTTATTGGCATGACTGTAGGCTACATATTACAATATTGCCAAAGCTTGGAATACATATAATAGTATAAAATTATAAAGTACAAAATAATAAAATATTATAATATAACTTAAATCTAAATGTACAACTTAAATTAATTGTACAAATTAACAGTGTAACAAATTATACAAATTATAATATCATTTGAACATTTTACACCACAGAACATTTTACACCACAGTGTTCATCCTATCTATCTCTGTCTATCTCTATCTATCTCTATCTATCAATTCAATTCAATTCAATTCAGAAAGCTTTATTGGCATGACAAAAAGTACATTTTGTATTGCCAAAGCATCACAACAACATAATAAATGATTTAGAACATTTAGTACACAAAATTATAATAATAGTTAAATTAAATAAAAAAGATAGTATTATATATATTATCTTGGCTAATATTGCAAAAATAATAATACAGATAACATAAAGCAATAATAATAGTGTAAACAAAGATTAATAAATAAAATAAAAAGGATTATATTGCAGAAATCATGTATATAAAAAACAAAAATAAACAAACACTGAACTTGAACATTATATATGTGTGTAGGTGTGATGGGATGGGTTAGGGTGAGTGAGTGAGTGAGTGAGTGAGTGTGTGTGTGTGTGATGGGGTGTGTTAGGCTGTGAGTGAGTGTGTGTGTATTGGGTGTCTGCTGCTCTGCTCGTCCCTCAGGATGTGGAGAGATGCTACAAATCTTGCTGCTATATTGGAGCATTTGGCTTCTTCGCCAAGGATGAATCTGAGTTTTTGAGTTGGATTACAGGTGTTAAATTGGGGAAATATCTTATTAATTTTGGGGTAATATTGGTCTCTGATGTGTTCATATTTTGGGCATTCTGTGAGGAAGTGCAGCTCGGTCTCCGGCACTCCCAGAATGCAGTGCGTGCAGAGTCTGTCCTCCCGGGAGAGCCAGGTCTGTCTGCGCCGGCCCGTCTCGATGGCCAGGCTGTGCTCGCTGAGTCTCACACATACACACACACACACACACACACACACACACACACACACTCTCGATGGCCAGGCTGTGCTCGCTGAGTCTGTACATCGTCAGGGTTTTCCTGAGCTTCACATCACTCACTGTGCTCAGGTAGCTCGCAACAGTGTACTCTCGATTTAGTGCCGAATAACATTCCAGTTTGTGTTGGTTTTGAATGGTGTTCGTCCAATGGGTGATGTACTTGTCTTGTTCTGTGTTGATAATCTGTGCAGGCCGAATGTGTGTGAGTGTGTGTGTGTGCTGAGGCGAGCTGATCTCTGCAGGAGAGAGCTCAGTCAGTCTCAGCACCAGCTGGCACAGGGGACTCCTCGCTACGCTCAGCTCTTGGTGTTTGAGGGCTCTGTAATGGTATGTGTTGGGGTCGCTTGTTTTCAGGTGTTTCCAGAATTTGATGGCTCTTTTTTGGATGTTTAGGAGGAGAGGGTATTGGCCTAATTCTGCCCTGCATCCGTTGTTTGGTGTTTTTCTTTGGACTTTGAGTATTCTTTTACAGAAATCTAATTGTAGAGTTTCAATCGGATGTTTTTCCCAATTTAAAAAGTCAAATTTTATAGAAGGACCCCACACTTCACTGCCATATAGAACAATCGGTTCAATTATTGATTTGAAAAGTTTGAGCCAAATTTGGATTGGGATGTCAATTTTGATTGATCGTTTTATGGCATAGAAAGCCCTTTGAGCTTTCTCTTTGAGTTCATTCACAGCCAAAGTAAAGTTACCAGTTGGAGTTATTTTCAGGCCGAGGTAGGTGTATGCTTTTGTGCTCTCAATGGTTCTGTGTGAGAGTGTGAATGTTGGTCCCTGAGATCTGGAGCGTTTCTGGAACATCATGACTCTAGTCTTCTGGAGGTTGACGGTCAGGGCCCAGGACTGACAGTAATCCTCCAGCAGATCCAGGCTGTCCTGAAGCCCCTCTTTAGTGGGCGACAGGAGGACCAGGTCGTCTGCGTAGAGTAGACACTTGATCTCTGTGTCGTGGAGAGTGAGACCTTGAAAGGGAGCATGTTCTAACGTATTGGCCAATTGGTTGATGTAGATGTTGAAGAGGGTGGGGCTTAAACTGCATCCCTGTCTCACTCCGCGCCCCTGGGGGAAGAATTCGGTTCTTTGGTTTCCAATTTTGACAGCGCATTGGCTGGCTGTGTACATCGATTTGATCAAATCATAGAATTTCCCCCCTACTCCACTGTCGATGAGTTTTAGGTATAATCCTTCATGCCAGATTGAATCAAATGCTTTTTTGAAATCAATGAAACAAGCAAAAATGTGTTCTTTGTTTTGATGTACATATTTGTCAATTAGTGTTTGTAATGTAAAAATGTGATCGGATGTGCGACATTTTGGAAGAAAGCCAATTTGGGATTTACTCAAGGCATTGTGCTTCATAAGGAAGTGTAGAAGTCTGGCATTTAAGATGCTGCAGAGAACCTTCCCCAGGTTACTGTTCACACAGATGCCTCGGTAGTTGTTGGGGTCTAGTTTGTCTCCGCTCTTGTGGATGGGGCTGATGAGGCCCTTGTTCCAGATCTCAGGGAAGAACCCGACACACAGAACATCATTGAACAGTTTGAGCATGGCCAGTCTGAAGCTTTGGTCTGTGTGTTTCAGCATCTCGTTCGGGATGCTGTCTACACCACAGGCTTTCTTGGACTCAAGGACTCCTAATTTTTCTTCCAATTCGGTCATTGTTATGGGGAAATCTAAAGGGTTTTGATTTGCTTTAATTGATCTTTCCAAATTGTCTAGTTTATTAATTATTTCATTTTGATTATAATTTTGAATTTCAGTTGGGCTGTATAATTCTTGGAAGTGGTTCTTCCACTTCTCCCCGTCTTGGATTGCCAGAACTTCTTGATTTGGTTTGTATAACAATTTCCATTTATCCCAAAATTTGTGTGAGTTTATAGATTTTTCAATTTCTTCAAACTGGTTTTGCAAAAATTGTGCTTTTTTCCGCCGGAGTGTGGCTTTATATTGTTTTAGTGCCGCACAGTAAAGAAGGCGGAGGTCCGGATTATCTGGTTGTCTGTGTTTTTGATTTGATAAATTTCTGAGGTTTTTTCTCAGAGCCTTACAGTCCAAATCAAACCATTTGTCAGTCTCTAAATATTTTTTCTTTGGTTTAACAATTGCCAAATTACTTTTTTGTGCTGTTTTGTAGAATATGTTGTTTAGATCTTGTACTTCCTGATTGATGCCGAATTGGTTTTTAGGGTATTCCTGTATTTGGAATGAGTGTATGAGGGATTGTATTTCTGCGGATTCGACAGCAGTGCTGTAATTACTGGCACTGTTTTCAGTCCATTTGAAAGACATTATTTTGCTCATTTGATATGGGGTCCTAATTGGTTTGGGTGATGTTTCAGATTGCTTTATATAGAGGATGATTTGGCTGTGGTCTGAGAAAGGTTTCAGGGGTTTGACTGTGAATGCTCTCAGAGAGGAAAGGTCGAGATCTGTGATGGTATAATCTACAGTGCTGTTACCAAGAGCTGAGCTGTAGGTGTATCGGCCGAGCGAGTCTCCTCGCAGTCTTCCGTTGACGATGTACAGAGCCAGTCCTCGGCAGAGCTGCAGCAGCTGCCGTCCGTGAGCGTTCACGGTTTCATCACAGTTTAGTCTGCTGGGGTAAGAAGGGTACAAGTCGTTATTGCCTGTGATGAATCTGCTACCGTGCGATTCGATGTAATCTAGTTCTGCTCCTGTTCTAGCGTTTAAGTCACCCATAAGCAGCACATTTCCCTGGGCCTGGAAATGGCTGATTTCTCTCTCTATGTTTTGGAAAGTTTCCTCTTGGAAATACGGAGACTCGAGGGGAGGAATGTAAACTGCACAGAGGAAAACAGGCTTAGATGCTGATATCATTCCTTTTTGTATTTTTAGCCACAAGTGGTATTGCTCTCTTTTAATTAGTTCTATGGACAGTTCAGATTTAATCCATATTATCATCCCTCCCGAGTCTCTCCCTTGTGTGACTGATGTGAGTTTGACTGATGGTAATATGATCTCTCTGTATCCTGAGGGGCAGCCAGTGAACACATCTCCTCTACACCAGGTTTCCTGTAAGACGATGACATCTATGTCTTGTAATTCTTTCATAAAATCAGAATTTCTACTTTTTAGGCCAAAGACTGAGGAGTTTAGACCTTGAATATTCCACGTAGAAAAACTAAGTGATTTCATCGTAAACTTTTAAAATGATGTGTATGGTTTGTTTGCTATTCTGAGAAAAGAGAAATGATGCAAAATTACTATAGATTAAATTAAAACAATGAATTATGGAATTAAAGTTATGGTAGGAACTCAAAACATCAACAATTCCATAATAAATGTACATGAATACCACAGAATAAGGTAGGATTTTTTTTTTTTTTTTTTTTTTTTTTTTTTTTTTAACCACTGTCCACCGTGTGTTAGTAGGTGAGAGCAGATGATACTCAGCATGTGTTGGATGTCGTGGAGTTCAGCGTTAGGGTGGTCTGCTCCTCCACTGACAGCTTGGGCGTAGCTCGGTCTGCCTGGATGGGCCGGGCTCTGCTGTAGATGGGCTTCAGCTGCTGGAGCTGTGGGGCTGTTGTAGGACAGTCTCTCGCTGTAGGGGTCCTGTCTGGGTGCTGGAGCTCCGGGCGGTGCTCTGGATGGTGCTCTGGGTGGAGCTCTGGGTGCTGGAGCTCCGGGCGGTGCTCTGGATGGTGCTCTGGGTGGAGCTCTGGGTGCTGGAGCTCCGGGCGGTGCTCTGGGTGCTGGTGCTCTGGGTGGTGCTCTGGGTGCTGGTGCTCTGGGTGGAGCTCTGGGTGCTGGTGCTCTGGGTGGTGCTCCGGGTGCTCGGTGTGGTGCTCTGGGTGCTGGTGCTCTGGGCGGTGCTCCGGTCGGGGCTCTAGATGAGCTGTGGACTGGGATGTAGTTTGCTGGAGTGTGTCTCGGTGGATTGGCTGGGTTAGGGCTGGTTCTGCTCCACCTGGGGCTGGTCTGGTTGGTCCTGTTTAGAGTGACATCTTTGAGTCTCTTTGCGAGGATATGTACCAGGTTCTTATAAAGGTGGACGTGGTCGTATAGACATTCAGTGTCCAGGTCTGGATGGTGGGCCAAGTGGACGTTGGGCAGGAGGGCACAATGTCTAGAGATGCTGGAGTTTATTTTATTAATTGTTTTGGGGTGGAAATCTGTTCTCTGAAGTAAAGTGGACAGGATGATTTTGGAGTTGGGGAAGGTTTCTCTAGCTTTATCCACGACGGCTCTGAGGGAGTCCGACACTCGGTCCTGCTGGCTCCGCAGGTCGTTGGTGCCTGTGTGGATGATGATGTGGCTGGGCCGGCCTAGCTGGGACTCTGTCAGGAGCTCCAGGGCTTTGTCAGTGGTGGGACACCAGAGTTTTACAGCTCTGTGCTGGGGGAAAAGTTTCTTTACATCGATGAATTTGCCGTTTGAATCGATGAGTAGAGCTATTTCGGGTTCCTCTGTGCTGGCTGATGCTGGGCTGCTGTGAGGCGAGGGCTGCTGTGCTGAGGAGTCTGGCAGGGGGCGCTGTGACGGCTGCCAATAAAGCTCTGAAGTTTCTGCTTATAGAGAGCCTAAGTCCCTCCCCTTCCGGTCGACCACCATGGGACCTTATTTCGGAAAAATATTGTATGGGAGTCAATGGCGAGAGACAACAAATATTTTGATCTCGTTTGAATTGTGCCCTGATTTACACATATGATGTTTGTCAATTTAAAAGATACATTTTAAAGTCAAGAAAGTCGCAGCTTGATGTAAAACTGCTGAGGTATAAGACTGTGAAAATACGTAATTACAAAGACTACAAACCCAGAAGGCGCACATGCGACGTCATACCTTTTCTCTCAATGAATGAAGCTAACTTTACTGAAGCTAACGTCTGTCATTTTTTCTATAGTCTTACATTATAATCGTAACGTTACGCCGTCATGCCTGAGTGTTTTGAGCCAGAATACACACATACGAGCAACGGATCTTGTGACGTACATAGTGCGAGACGAGAGATGTAGTTCATTGAGCGATTTTCACATAAAACTAAACGTTACTCTTCTGTTTTATGACAAACTGCGACTTTCTTGACTTTCATAATTACCTTTTAAATTGACAAACATCATATGTGTAGTTCAGGGCACAGTTCAGACGGAATAAAAAGATAAGTTATCTCTCGCCATTGACTTCCATACATATTTTTTCCGAAATAAGGTCCCATGAGCCGGAAGCGGAGGGGCGGGACTTAGGCTCTCTATAGGTCTTTCTTGCGGTGTCGGATTTCACCTCAGAGGGATACTGTATGGTGGTGAGGGGGGAGCTCATTTGCATATGGCAGTGGGCTGATTGCAGCTGCTGCTCTGATTGGCTGATTCTCTCTGCCTCAGTTAAATTGATACATTGAGGAATGTCAGAGTGTGGGCTAGGCATAGCTTTAGCTTTTTAGCATTTTTAGCTTATAAAAATATAAAAAGATCAATTTTATACCCTTATATTTGGAAAAAATAAGCAAACAAGCCCAAAAAAAGGTTTCCAGTGCAGTTTTAGTTGTACTCACTGCTTCTCCCTCTGTGGATCGGTGTTTCTTTTCCTGTTTTAAACTTTCCCTCCAATTTTCCAGCAGGCCTGTTGCTAGAAGTCTGATCTTCTGAACCTCTGCGTTGATTATTTGTGTTTAAAAATAAAGATACTATATTTTCTGAGTTCTTTTCATCAAATTTCACGTCTGTATGTGGTATTCTTCTAGATTTTGTAGATTTTCGGTCTATTTCTTTTCTCAAAATAGCAAACAAAGAAGAAAATCTAAGAGCTCATGCAGATCATGGCTTCTCCTCTCTCTCTCATTTAGCACACCTCACACCTCTATCTCTGTCTATCTCTGTCTATCTCTCTCTATCTCTGTCTATCTATCTCTGTCTATCTCTGTCTATCTATCTCTGTCTATCTCTGTCTATCTATCTCTGTCTATCTCTGTCTATCTCTCTCTATCTCTATCTCTGTCTATCTCTGTCTATCTCTGTCTATCTCTGTCTGTCTATCTCTGTCTATCTCTCTCTATCTCTGTCTATCTCTGTCTATCTCTGTCTATCTCTCTCTATCTCTGTCTCTCTCTATCTCTCTCTATCTCTGTCTATCTCTGTCTATCTATCTCTGTCTCTCTCTATCTCTCTCTATCTCTGTCTATCTATCTCTGTCTCTCTCTATCTCTCTCTATCTCTGTCTATCTCTGTCTATCTCTCTCTATCTCTGTCTATCTCTCTCTATCTCTCTCTATCTCTGTCTATCTCTGTCTATCTCTGTCTATCTCTGTCTATCTCTCTCTATCTCTCTCTATCTCTCTCTATCTCTGTCTATCTCTGTCTATCTCTGTCTATCTCTGTCTGTCTATCTCTGTCTATCTATCTCTCTCTATTTCAATTCAATTCAATTCAAATGAGCTTTATTGGCATGACTGTGTAAAATAGCACAATATTGCCAAAGCAATAGACATATACAAACATACGTACATGTTGATACATAAAAGTGAACAATAATAATAAAAAAAAAAAAAAAAAAAAAAAAAAAAAATACATTTCAATATTATGCATAAATATATCACAATGAGAAAAAAAAAAATAAGTCCAGAGAGCAGTTTAATGTAAAAGAGGGTTCAGCCCTTGTCCCTCGTATGATGGCAGGAAGACACATACTGCGCTGCCAGGAGAACACACTCTTCTTTCTCTCCCAGAATATAAGACAGTTTGTCTATGAGGCTCGCTTGTTGGAACTGGGGTAAAATCTGAGCTATTCGTGTGAAATAAGAGTCTCTGATGAGTTTATACTTGCTGCACTGGGTGAGGAAGTGCAGCTCATCCTCTACGACTCTCTATCTCTGTCTATCTCTGTCTATCTCTGTCTATCTCTGTCTGTCTATCTCTGTCTATCTATCTCTCTCTATCTCTGTCTATCTCTGTCTATCTCTGTCTATCTCTGTCTATCTCTGTCTATCTCTCTCTATCTCTCTCTATCTCTGTCTATCTCTGTCTATCTCTGTCTATCTCTGTCTATCTCTGTCTATCTCTCTCTCTATCTCTCTCTATCTCTCTCTATCTCTGTCTATCTCTGTCTATCTCTCTCTATCTCTGTCTATCTCTGTCTATCTCTGTCTATCTCTCTCTATCTCTCTCTATCTCTGTCTATCTCTGTCTATCTCTGTCTGTCTATCTCTGTCTATCTATCTCTCTCTATCTCTGTCTATCTCTGTCTATCTCTGTCTATCTCTGTCTATCTCTGTCTGTCTATCTCTGTCTATCTATCTCTCTCTATCTCTCTCTATCTCTGTCTATCTCTCTCTATCTCTGTCTATCTCTCTCTATCTCTCTCTATCTATCTCTGTCTATCTCTGTCTATCTCTCTCTATCTCTGTCTGTCTATCTCTGTCTATCTCTGTCTATCTCTGTCTATCTCTGTCTATCTCTGTCTATCTCTCTCTATCTCTGTCTATCTATCTCTGTCTATCTCTGTCTATCTATCTCTGTCTATCTCTGTCTATCTATCTCTGTCTATCTCTGTCTATCTATCTCTGTCTATCTCTGTCTATCTATCTCTGTCTATCTCTGTCTATCTATCTCTGTCTATCTCTGTCTATCTCTGTCTATCTCTCTCTATTCAATTCAATTCAAATGAGCTTTATTGGCATGACTGTGTAAAATAGCACAATATTGCCAAAGCAATAGACATATACAAACATATACGTACATGTTGATACATAAAAGTGAACAATAATAATAATAATAATAAAAAAAAAAATACATTTCAATATTATGCATAAATATATCACAATGAAAAAAAAAAAAAAAAAAAGTCCAGAGAGCAGTTTAAGGGAAGAGGGTTCAGCCCTTGTCCCTCATATGATGGCAGGAAGACACATACTGTGCTGCCAGGAGAACACACTCTTCTTTCTCTCCCAGAATATAAGACAGTTTGTCTGTGAGGCTCGCTTGTTGGAACTGGGGTAAAATCTGTGCTATTAGTGTGAAATAAGAGTCTCTGATGAGTTTATACTTGCTGCACTGGGTGAGGAAGTGCAGCTCGTCCTCTACGACTCCATCAGTGCAGTGTGAACACAGTCTGAGCTCTCTGGCTCTCCAGCTCGGCTTGTGCCGGCCCGTCTCCACACACAGACTGTGGTCACTAATGCGATACCTCGTCAGGAGCTTTCTCTGACCATAGTTACTGATATCGGTCAGGTATGGGGCCAATTTATAATCAGACTTTATTTTGTGGAAGTATTTTAATTTATTTACTTGTGTGACCTTTATCTGCCAGTCTTGTATGTATTCTTCTTTGGTTATGTTCCCTATTTCTTTTACTTTTGCGTGTCTGAACTGAATTGTTGGATTAAGTTGGTGTTTTTCCACTAAATGTGTCATGGGGTCGCTCTCAGGGTGTCCTGCCCTGTGTCTGAGAGCGCAGTGATGGTAACTCTCTGACTGCGCGTCTGATAGATGGAACCAGAACTTTGCGGCTCTCTTCTGGATCTCAGATAGGAGAGGGAATCTGCCTAATTCTGCCCGGCAACCCAGACTCGGAGCGTTTCTGTGAGTTCCCAGGATGTTCTTGCAGAACTCGAGGTGGAAAGTTTCCACAGGGGTTTTGTCCCAGGAATCGTAATTTAGTTTAAATTTGGGGCCCCAGATTTCACAGCCGTATAGGAGGATGGGTTTGATGATGCTGTCGAAGATTTTCAGCCACAGTTTAATGGGTGGGTTAAATTTGAACAGGGGTTTTCTTATACTATAATAAGCTCTACGTGCTTTATCAGTCAGATCTTTCATTGCCGTGTCAAACTTTCCAGAAGCTGAGATTGTCAGACCCAAATAATTATAACAGGTGACATGATTAAGAATGGTTCCCCCAAGAGTAAATGTGTATTTGTTGTCAGTAAGGCGAGGTTTCTTCTGGAAGATCATGATTTTGGACTTCTCCATGTTTATGGGTAAGGCCCAGTCGCTGCTGAACTCCTCCAGAAGCGAGAGGCTGTGGTGCAGACCCTCTTCATGAGGAGACAGCAGCAGGAGATCGTCCGCGTACAGGAGGCTTTTGATCTCTCTGTCCTCGAGGGTCAGGCCAGGACAAGAGGACTTCTCAAGTGTTGATGCCAGTTCATTAATATAGAGATTAAATAGGGTCGGGCTGAGGCTGCAGCCTTGACGAACTCCTTTAGTTTGACTGAAATAATCAGTGCGTTTGTCGTTAATCTTGACGCCGCATTTGTTCCCATTGTAAATGTCCTTTATAATATCATATGTCCTTCCGCCTATTCCACTTTGAATTAGTTTTAGGAAAAGTCCATTATGCCAAACCGAATCGAAGGCTTTTTTAAAGTCAATGAAGCAGCCGAATATTTTCCCTTGTTTTGTTTGTTGGACGTGTTTTTGTATGAGTGTGTGGAGTGTGTAGATGTGATTTGATGTTCTCTGTTTAGGCATAAAGCCAATCTGAGAGCTGTTGAGGATCTTGTGCTCTTGAATGAACTGGACTAGTCTGTCGTTGATGATGGAGCAGAAGAGTTTGCCCAGGTTGCTGCTCACTGTGATGCCCCTATAGTTATTTGGGTCGTACTTCTCACCTTGTTTATAAATTGGTGTAATCAAGTTTTCTTTCCAGATCTCAGGAAAGTGTCCTGATTTTAATAAAAGATTGAATAATTTTAGAATTGCCTCTTTCAGTTTGGGGCTGCTGTGTTTCAGCATCTCATTAGATATTAAATCCACACCACAGGATTTTTTATTTTTTAGGGATTTGATCTTGTCTGTCAGTTCGTGTAATAATATGGGCTGGTCTAACTGGTTGAGCTGGTCTTTTACAGTGTGTTCCAGGGTGTAGAGTTGGGAGGTCAGATGTTTTTGGGTGAGGGTTGGTTCGTTTTGTGAGTAGAGTTTTTTTTTATCTCTCTCTATCTATCTCTCTCTATCTATCTCTCTCTATCTCTGTCTATCTCTCTCTATCTCTCTCTATCTCTGTCTATCTCTGTCTATCTATCTCTGTCTATCTATCTCTATCTATCTCTGTCTATCTCTCTCTATCTCTGTCTATCTCTCTCTATCTATCTCTCTCTATCTCTGTCTATCTCTCTCTATCTCTCTCTATCTCTGTCTATCTCTGTCTATATCTGTCTATCTCTGTCTATCTATCTCTGTCTATCTCTGTCTATCTATCTCTATCTATCTCTGTCTATCTCTGTCTATCTATCTCTGTCTATCTATCTCTGTCTATCTATCTCTGTCTATCTCTCTCTATCTATCTCTCTCTATCTCTGTCTATCTCTGTCTATCTCTATCTATCTCTGTCTATCTCTCTCTATCTCTGTCTATCTCTCTCTATCTATCTCTGTCTATCTCTGTCTATCTATCTCTATCTATCTCTGTCTATCTCTGTCTATCTATCTCTGTCTATCTATCTCTGTCTATCTCTGTCTATCTCTGTCTATCTCTGTCTATCTCTCTCTATCTATCTCTGTCTATCTCTGTCTATCTATCTCTATCTATCTCTGTCTATCTCTGTCTATCTATCTCTGTCTATCTATCTCTGTCTATCTATCTCTGTCTATCTCTGTCTATCTCTGTCTATCTCTCTCTATCTCTGTCTATCTCTGTCTATCTATCTCTGTCTATCTCTGTCTATCTCTCTCTATCTCTGTCTATCTCTGTCTATCTATCTCTGTCTATCTCTGTCTATCTCTGTCTATCTCTCTCTATCTCTGTCTATCTCTGTCTATCTATCTCTGTCTATCTCTGTCAATTCAATTCAATTCAGAATCGCTTTATTGGCATGACTGTACATGTTACAATATTGCCAAAGCTTGGAACACATAGAATAATTATAAAGTATAAAATTATAAAGTACAAAAAAAATAAAATATTATAACATAACTTAAATCTAAATGTACAACTTAAATTAATTGCACAAATTAATAGTGTAACAAATTATAATATCTGTGAACATTTTATACCACAGTGTTTGAACATATACACACACACACGTCACTGAAGGTCACTGTGGTGGACAGTAGGGAAACACACTGAGGTCAGACACACACATCACACACACATTCACCTGCTGTCTCTCAGGCTGTGGCACACACACACGTATCTGGCAGCCAGTGCTGCTGTCTGTCCCTCTCCTAGCAGGATCTTTATCTGGTCTACTTCAGGCATGGCTGTGAAGTTCTGTATTAGGTTAGTGAGTTTGGTAAAGTAGAGTTCTCTGACTGAACTGTATTTGTGACAGTGAAGGAGGAAGTGCGTCTCTGTCTCGATCTCTCCTGTCCTGCAGTGAACACACACCCTCTGCTCTCGGGGTAACCAGCTCTTCCTGTGTCTCGATGGCGAGACTGTGTTCACTCAGCCTGTACCGGCTCAGGATCCGTCTCTGCTTTGTGTCTCTCACACTCTGGAGATATTCTTCCAGTTCATAATTTGATTTCAGATTTCGATAGAATTGTAATTTACTTTGTGTTTTAGTTTCCTGATCCCAATGTTCCAGATATGTATTTTTAGAGTGTTTGGTAATTTGGTTTATTCTGATGTGAGTGTGAGAAGCAGTGCTGGTCTGAGACTGGTTAGTGTTAGTAGGGTTAGTCGGGTTAGTGAGTCTCAGAACCAGCTGACTGAGGAGACTCTTTTCAGGGTTCAGTTCTTGGGTTTGTAGTGCTTTAAAATGTAGCGAATCTGTGGGACTTGATTTTAGATGCATCCAGAATTTGAGGGATCTTTTTTGCATATTGATAATCAATGGGAATCGGCCTAATTCTGCCCTACATGCATTATTGGGTGTTTTCCTTTGTAGTTTTAGAATCATTTTGCAGAATTCAGTGTGTAGGGCTTCTGTTGGATGCCTGTCCCATCTAGTGTAGCTCTGATCACTGAGTGGACCCCAAACCTCACTTCCATACAGCGCAATGGGCTGAATCACACTATCAAAGATTTTACACCAGATTGGAATCGGTAATTCAATGTTTTGGAATTTTTTCTTAATTGCGTAGAGAGCTCTTCGAGCTTTATCTTTGAGAGCATTCACTGCCACACTGAAACTCCCCGATGCAGTGATGACCAGGCCGAGGTAAGTGTGTGTGTGTGTGTGTGTGTGTGTGTGTGTGTGCAGTGATGACCAGGCCGAGGTAAGTGTGTGTGTGTGTGTGTGTGTGTGTGTGTGTGTGTGTGTGTGTGTGTGTGTGTGTGTGTGTGTGTGTGTGTGTGTGTGTGTGTGTGTGTGTGCAGTGATGACCAGGCCGAGGTAAGTGTGTGTGTGTGTGTGTGTGTGTGTGTGTGTGTGCAGTGATGACCAGGCCGAGGTAAGTGTGTGTGTGTGTGTGTGTGTGTGTGTGCAGTGATGACCAGGCCGAGGTAAGTGTACTGCATCGTGTGCTCTAGGGCGGTGCTGCCTAGGCTGAACTGGTGTCTGTGTTCCTGACATCTGGGCTTCTTCTGAAAGACCATAATGTTGGTCTTGGTGAGGTTGACTGCCAGGGCCCAGTTCTGGCAGTAGTTCTCCAGCAGGTCCAGGTGCTGCTGTAGTCCCTGTGCAGTGGGTGACAGCAGCACCAGGTCGTCTGCGTACAGCAAGAGCTTGATGCTCCTGTCCTGTAGAGTGAGTCCAGGGCCCGTAGACTGCTCCAACTGCACCGCTAGTTCATTAATGTAGATGTTGAACAGCGTTGGACTCAGCCCACAGCCCTGCCGCACTCCTCTTTTCTGGGTGAAGAATTCTGTGTTTGTTGCCAATTCGTATTGCACATTTGTTGTTCGAATACATTGATTTTATAGTGTCATAAACTTTACCCCCTACACCACTTAGTAAAAGTTTGTAATATAATCCGTTGTGCCAAATAGAATCAAATGCTTTTTTGAAATCGACAAAGCATGCAAATATTTTTCCATTTTTGGTCTGTTTTACGTGTTTATTGATTAGGGTGTGTAGGGTGTAAATGTGGTCAGTAGTTCTGTGATTTGGAACGAAGCCAATCTGACTCGAGCTCAGGACATTGTGTTCGTTAAGGAAGCTTACAATTCTATTGTTTAAAATACTGCTAAATAACTTCCCCAGATTACTGCTCACACAAATGCCTCTGAAATTATTAGGGTCCAATTTATCTCCACTCTTATGAATTGGGGTAATAAGTCCTTGGCTCCAGATGTCAGGAAAACAGCCTGAACTGAGTATAATGTTGAACAGTTTGAGCACGGCCGCCTGCAGCTCAGGTGTACTGTGTTTCAGCATCTCTCCTAGAATGCTGTCTATCTCTGTCTATCTCTCTCTATCTCTGTCTATCTCTGTCTATCTCTGTCTATCTATCTCTGTCTCTCTCTATCTCTCTCTATCTCTGTCTATCTCTGTCTATCTCTGTCTATCTCTCTCTATCTCTGTCTATCTCTGTCTATCTCTGTCTATCTATCTCTGTCTCTCTCTATCTCTCTCTATCTCTGTCTATCTCTCTCTATCTCTGTCTATCTATCTCTGTCTATCTCTGTCTATCTCTGTCTATCTATCTCTGTCTATCTCTGTCTATCTCTCTCTATCTCTCTCTATCTCTGTCTATCTCTGTCTATCTCTCTCTATCTCTGTCTATCTCTGTCTATCTCTGTCTATCTATCTCTGTCTATCTCTGTCTATCTATCTCTGTCTATCTCTGTCTATCTATCTCTCTCTATCTCTGTCTATCTCTGTCTATCTATCTCTGTCTATCTCTGTCTATCTCTGTCTATCTCTGTCTATCTCTGTCTATCTCTGTCTATCTCTCTCTATCTCTGTCTATCTCTGTCTATCTCTCTCTATCTCTGTCTATCTCTCTCTATCTCTGTCTATCTCTCTCTATCTCTGTCTATCTCTGTCTATCTCTGTCTATCTCTCTCTATCTCTGTCTATCTCTGTCTATCTCTCTCTATCTCTGTCTATCTCTGTCTATCTCTGTCTATCTCTCTCTATCTCTCTCTATCTCTGTCTATCTCTCTCTATCTCTGTCTATCTCTGTCTATCTCTGTCTATCTCTGTCTATCTCTCTCTATCTCTGTCTATCTCTGTCTATCTCTCTCTATCTCTGTCTATCTCTGTCTATCTCTGTCTATCTCTCTCTATCTCTGTCTATCTCTGTCTATCTCTGTCTATCTCTCTCTATCTCTGTCTATCTCTGTCTATCTCTGTCTATCTCTCTCTATCTCTGTCTATCTCTGTCTATCTCTCTCTATCTCTGTCTATCTCTGTCTATCTCTGTCTATCTCTCTCTATCTCTCTCTATCTCTGTCTATCTCTCTCTATCTCTGTCTATCTCTGTCTATCTCTGTCTATCTCTGTCTATCTCTGTCTATCTCTCTCTATCTCTGTCTATCTCTGTCTATCTCTCTCTATCTCTGTCTATCTCTGTCTATCTCTGTCTATCTCTCTCTATCTCTGTCTATCTCTGTCTATCTCTGTCTATCTCTGTCTATCTCTCTCTATCTCTGTCTATCTCTGTCTATCTCTGTCTATCTCTGTCTATCTCTCTCTATCTCTGTCTATCTCTGTCTATCTCTGTCTATCTCTCTCTATCTCTGTCTATCTCTGTCTATCTCTCTCTATCTCTGTCTATCTCTCTCTATCTCTGTCTATCTCTGTCTATCTCTCTCTATCTCTGTCTATCTCTCTCTATCTCTGTCTATCTCTCTCTATCTCTGTCTATCTCTGTCTATCTCTCTCTATCTCTATCTCTGTCTATCTCTATCTCTGTCTATCTCTGTCTATCTCTCTCTATCTCTGTCTATCTCTGTCTATCTCTGTCTATCTCTGTCTATCTCTGTCTATCTCTCTCTATCTCTGTCTATCTCTGTCTATCTCTCTCTATCTCTGTCTATCTCTGTCTATCTCTGTCTATCTCTCTCTATCTCTGTCTATCTCTGTCTATCTCTCTCTATCTCTGTCTATCTCTGTCTATCTCTGTCTATCTCTCTCTATCTCTGTCTATCTCTCTCTATCTCTGTCTATCTCTCTCTCTCTCTGAGCGGATGTTGGGAGTGAGTGTGGGCGGAGGCTGCGTGAAAGTGTGGTGCGAAATGAGTGAGTTTTTTCTGTCTCTTTTCTATCTCTTTTTCTCTCGTTGTGTTGATTACAAAGCTTTTTCTTGGAAGGATTTTAAAGTTCGAGTTATTGTGTAGGGTGTTGCGAGGTCATAAGCTGATAACGCCGCCTGCCAGCGTTTGCTGGCTAAGTGTATTGAACACCGGCAATGGCGGCACCGGCGGTTTTAGATCGAGTGGCGTTTGAGAGTATCTCACGCAGGCACGGAATTAAAATCGTGCCGGTGATGAATTGCTCGGTTGAAGAGTGTAGTCTCGCGGTTGGAAAGGCCGTCGGGTATGAGAGTATCATGTCAGCGTCACGAATGAGTAGTGCTGTAGTTATTTTTCTCGACAGTATAGAGAAAGTGACTAGTGTGGTTCAAAGTGGGGTGGTAATAAAAGATACTTTTACCCCGGTAATACCTTTGGTTCAGCCTGCAAGAAAAGTCACACTGTCAAACGTTCCCCCTTTCGTAAAGGATGATATATTATTGGCAGAATTATCAAGGCACGGAAAAGTAGTTTCTCAAATGAAAAAGATTCCTTTAGGCTGTAAATCGCCGTTATTAAAACATGTTGTATGTTTTAGACGCCAGGTTCACATGATTTTGAAAAGTGAAACAGATGAACTTAGTGTGGCTTTTAAGTTTAAGATTGATGGATTTGATTACATCATTTTTGTTTCATCTGAGACAATGAAATGTTTTGGATGTGGACGAGAGGGGCACATAAGACGTGCATGTCCAGAGAAGACTGATGCTGCTAATGTTGTTACTGCTGAGGATGGTGGTGGAGGTGTAGTAGAAGAGCAGGTACAGGATAATGAGACAGATGGGGGAAAAACAAAAGAGAATGTGAGTGAACAGGTGAATGACATGGAGACAGAAGGGATAGCTGGGGTAGCGGACTGTAGTGATGTGGTTGAGGCTGCAGAGGCTGTTCTAGAGGGAGGAGGAGTGGACAGTGAATCAGTCAATGAAGAAGACATTTTCAAAACTCCTTCTATCAAGAGGAAAAGGGTTAAGACAAAGATGGAAAGAGCCAGGAATTATAGTGACAGTGATGTTAAACATGATGATAGTGAACACAGCACAGTGGATGATTCAGATGAGGCAAGTGACTGTAAAAATAGAGGAAAACAGAGTGAATATTCGTTTGTGAAAATCAGGGCTTTTTTGTACAAAACTAAGAATATGAAAAATGTACATGTTGTGGATTCTTTTCCTGATCGGAGATTGTTTATTGAGTCAGTTGGAACACTAATGAGGGGTGAAGGAACTAAACAATTCACTGTGCAAGAAGTGTACAGGCTAAAAAAGTTTGTTGCTAAATTGAGACAAGAGCTACAAACAGAAAATGGGTTTGAAACAACATAATTCTATGTGTCCTTTTCCTTTAAGGAATATTTTGTGCCAGTTTTTTACACTTTTATTAATGAGTGCAATAAGGGTGGGCTCACTTAATATAAATGGTGCAAGAGATGTTCAAAAAAGGATGTTGCTGTATGAGTTAATAAAACAAAAGAATATAGATGTAATGTATGTACAGGAAACTCATAGTGACTGCATGAATACAATTGATTGGAAAAGGGAATGGGAGGGAGAAGTGCTGTTAACACATATGAGTTCTAACAGAGGAGGAGGGGCTGTTTTATTTGCAAAAAGGTTTTTGCCTGTATCATGTCAGGTGGAAGAGGTAATAGATGGCAGACTCATGATAATACGGGCTACTTTTGAAAAGTGTAAGATGGTGTTTATAAATGTGTATGCCCCTACAAATGGTATAGAACGAATTGGTTTTCTTAATATTTTAAGTACAACTTTACAGAGTTGTAAAACTGATGAATATGTGTTTTTGGGTGGAGACTTCAATTGCACAGAAAATGATATGTTGGACAGGAACCATGTAGAGCCTCATGCGGCTTCAAGCCGAGTTCTTCGTGAATTGATAGAGACACATAGTTTATGTGATTTATGGAGAGAATTTAATGGTGATGTGAAACAGTATACGTGGTTCCATACAAGAGAGAATTTTCTTTCCATGGCAAGACTTGATCGATTTTATTGTTTTAAACACCATGTAAATGTTGTGAAAAAATGTGAAATTGTGCCAGTTGGTTTTACTGATCATTTTTTGGTTTCATGTCAGGTGTTTATTGCAAATGTTAAGGTTAAAAGTGCGTATTGGCATTTTAATACTTCTTTGATGAGCGATCTGAATTTTAAAGAAGTTTTTTGTTTCTTTTGGAGTCAATTTAAATTAAGAAAGCAAGGTTTTAATGATTTGAGACAATGGTGGGACTATGGAAAAATTGAAATAAAAATGCTTTGTCAACAGTATGCTTTCAATGTTTCTCGAGACATTACTCGAGACATGAGACAATTGGAATCTGAAATTGTTAACTTGCACGCATTGGCTGATGTTAATAGAGAACCAAGGCAAGCTGAGACATTAAAGTTCAAAAGGTCTCTTTTGGAGAATATGCTTGGTATAAAGGCACAAGGAGCTCTGATAAGGTCAAGGCATCAGAATGTAACTGAAATGGACGCCCCAACAAAATTCTTCTTCAGCTTGGAGAAAAAGAATGGACAATGCAGATATATTCATTCTTTACGGTCAGAAAGTGGCCAGGAGTTAATTGAAGCAGTTGATATAAGACGGAGAGCTGTAAGGTTCTATAATGAACTGTTCAAGAGTGAATATAAAGAGAATGTTCAGTTGTCTGTCGGTTTCCTTGAAGGATTGCCCAGTGTTGCTGAAGACTCAAAGGCACATCTGGAAAGACCCTTGTCCAATCAGGAACTTTTGAATGCCCTTAAAGATATGGAGGGTGGGAAGTCTCCTGGTATTGACGGACTCCCTGTGGAGTTCTATAAAGAATTCTGGTCTGTGCTTGGTGAGGACCTATTAAGTGTTCTTAATGAGAGTCTGACAGAAGGCTCATTGCCTTTGAGTTGCAGAAGAGCTGTTATAACACTGCTTCCTAAGAAGGGCAATTTACAGGAGATCAAGAACTGGCGTCCTATAAGTTTGTTATGTTCTGATATGAAGATTTTATCTAAGGCCTTGGCTAACAGACTGAGAGAAGTAATGGACCAAGTTGTTCATTTGGATCAGACGTATTGTGTGCCAGGTAGATCAATTTTAGACAATGTTCATCTAATAAGAGATGTTTTGGATGTTTCTGGTTTTTTGGGGGTGGATTTAGGACTTATCTCAATTGACCAGGAAAAAGCTTTTGATAGAATTGAACATCAATATCTGTGGAAGACTTTAGAGTCTTTTGGTTTTGGATTAAATTTTGTTAAAATGATTCGAGTGTTGTACCAGAACATTGAAAGCATGCTGAAAGTCAATGGTGGTTTGAGCGCCCCGTTTAATATCAGTAGGGGTATAAGACAAGGGTGTGCGCTATCAGGAATGTTATACTCCCTAGCTATTGAACCTTTGTTAATTAAGTTAAGAAACAAAATTGTGGGTTTATCATTGCATTGCACAGAGTTACAGCATCAGGTGTCAGCATATGCTGACGATGTTATAATAATAGTTAATGGCCAAAAGGATATTGAAAATTTGGTGTCTGTGGTAAAGGACTTTGGTTTAATTTCATCTGCTAGAGTAAATTGGGAGAAGAGTGATGCTCTGGCAATTGGAAAATGGGAGGCGGGTTTACCAAAGTTACCTGGTGAGATGATATGGAGGAGGGGAGGGTTCAAATATTTGGGAGTATACCTTGGTGATGAAGTTGCACAACAGAAAAATTGGGAGGGAATTGTGGAAAAGATAGAGGGCAGACTTAAAAAATGGAAATGGATCCACCCACAAATGTCTTTTCGAGGAAGAGTGCTAGTAATTAATAATTTAGTAGCCTCAACATTGTGGCATAAGTTGTCCTGTGTAGATCCACCTGTTGGCCTTCTGCCAAAATTACAGACGATTTTGGTAAATTTTTTCTGGGACAAACTACACTGGGTTCCTCAAAGTGTGCTTTATTTGCCCAGAGAGGAGGGTGGGCAGGGCCTGGTACACTTGCAAAGTAGGCTGGCGACCTTCCGTTTACAATTTGTACAAACGTTTTTGAAGGGGTCTGCGGATCTGGTGTGGAGAAGGATGGCCAAAACGATCTTACAGAGAGTAGAAGGTCTTGGCCTGGATGATGCACTTTTTTTAATGGACCACAAGAACATTTGCCTTTATGGATTACCACCTTTCTATCGTGGACTTTTTAAAGTTTGGAGACTTTTTGTTATTCATAGACTGGAGAAAACAGACTCTTTGTTCTGGTTGTTTGAAGAACCTCTGGTTAAAGGAGCTAGGTTTGATGTAACAGGCGAGAGCATGATGGGTCTCACCCAGATACTGTGCACCTCCAGAAATGTCCAATTGAAGCATATCGTTGCTGTGGCTGGGCCTGGACTGAAGGATATTAATGCAGTGGCTACTTTGCTGGGCCAGAGATCGACTCGCCAAACTGCAAAAATAATTGAGCTTTGGAAGGAAAAATTGACAAATGATGATTTAAAGTTGTTAAAAGGATTTGAAGATGGGTCTATAGTTTTGGATGAGACTGATTCCTTTCCAAAACTTGGTCTTACACCAGATTTTAAAGATGCAACAGGTCCTTTATTGGATTTGAAAGGTTTAATGGATTTGGACTTGACTATGTTGGGAGGTAAATTGATGTACAAATGTTTTGTGAAAGTGTATAACAAAACGATGTTAGATAAAAGAACTGACACAGTGTGGAGAAGTAAACTTGCAATAGATGAGGGAGTAAAACCAGTGTGGAGGGTGCTGTATAAACCACCATTGATGAAACGTGTTGGTGACTTACAATGGAGAATTTTACATGGTGTTGTGGCAGTAAATGCTTTTATATCTGTTATCAATTCTAATGTTGATGATAAGTGTGTTTTTTGTGGATGTAGAGAGACTGTATTTCATTGCTATTCAGAATGTGAAAGATTGATGCCATTGTTTGATATATTAAGCCAGGTTTTTCTTAAATGTGGAGAAGTATATACTCAAAGTACTTTTATTTTGGGAGCTGGCTATAGGCAGAATCAAAAGATAAAATGGCAATTGATTAATTTTTTGGTAGGTCAAGCAAAACTTGCCATACTTACTACAAGGAGAAATACAATTGAGAAGACACATGGTCAGGAGCTTTTGCCTGTTTTCAAAGCTTTTGTAAAGTCTAGAATCACAATAGATTTTAGGTATTATAGAGCAATGAACGATGTGGGAACCTTTGTACAGCAGTGGTGTTATAATGATGTTCTCTGTACAGTGGAGGAGGGAGAGTTGTGTTTTGATATTTTGTGGTGTTAAGTTTTTGATGAATTAAAGTGATGTAATAAAGTTTTTTTTATAAAAATCAAAAATCTCTATCTCTGTCTATCTCTGTCTATCTCTCTCTATCTCTGTCTATCTCTCTCTATCTCTGTCTATCTCTGTCTATCTCTGTCTGTCTATCTCTGTCTATCTCTGTCTATCTCTGTCTATCTCTGTCTGTCTATCTCTGTCTATCTCTCTCTATCTCTCTCTATCTCTGTCTATCTCTGTCTATCTCTGTCTGTCTATCTCTGTCTATCTCTCTCTATCTCTGTCTATCTCTGTCTATCTCTGTCTATCTCTGTCTATCTCTCTCTATCTCTGTCTATCTCTCTCTATCTCTGTCTATCTCTGTCTATCTCTGTCTATCTCTCTCTATCTCTGTCTATCTCTCTCTATCTCTGTCTATCTCTATCTCTCTCTATCTCTCTCTATCTCTCTCTATCTCTGTCTATCTCTGTCTATCTCTCTCTATCTCTCTCTATCTCTGTCTATCTCTGTCTATCTATCTCTGTGTAACCCTGTAGAAATCATTATCATTAGTAAAGTTATATAAGTTGGAATAAATAATTTCATAATTTAATAAATAGAATTTGAGGTTAAAAAAGTTAAGAATCATTGACCAGCAATGAAGTTGTGATTTTGCTCAATAAGGAAAATGCATATTGTGTTATGTTCATGTTTTACATTTAAAAGGTTAAATATTTTTTGGTTAATAATATTTGTGAAGATGCTTTAATGATGTCGGTAAGAATAGAAAGAAACAGTTACAGAAATGTTTTGTGAATTTATTTTATTTCTGAAAGTTTTGTAATGAGCCAATCAGAGTTGAGGTCAAAGTACAAGGAGGGAAGAGGATCGCGAGATGCGTGAGATGGGAGTGTGTTTACTGATAAGAGAAACGTGGTTAATGTTAATATAGCTAATGCACCCGTTTTAGTGAAAGTGTTCAGCAAGGACTCTTATATTCACTTTAATGGTGATAATTCTGTCAGTGTGAGTGGCATACTCCGCACACGAAGACTGAAATTAGTGCTTAGTGTTTTGCATGAACTTTGCTAACAAGCTAGCGGCCAGCAATCTCGAGTAGTTAAAGCCTGTGTGGAACTGTGAGAGTGACGATGATCAAAGACCCTGACGGAGCCGGATAGTGTTACCGAGTGGTGGACTTTGCCCGTATCGTCCACCATGTGACTTTCCTCGTTAACCATCTTCTCTTCAAATCTCTTCATCATGTTTCCTGTTACTGACGCCTTTGATCCTGTCCGTGTGAGCTTACATCTACATTGAGTATATAATGGCGCGTTTCCACCGAGCGGTACGGTACGGTACGGTACGGGTCGGTACCCTTTTATTTGCGTTTCCACTGCCAAAAGTTGAGAATGGTACCAAAAAGCCGAACCGTACCGTACCACTTTTTGGGTACCCTTCCGTTGGGGTACCTAGCACAGTGGTACGGTACTAAAAGGTGGAGCTAGACTCACTGCAGGACGTTGATTGGTTGACAGAGAATCGTCACTTGCGCGTGCTACGAGGGGAATGACAACATAAGAAGCGCCATTTTTTATATACAGTTTAATATAATACTACTGTTACTGTGTCACGAAATGTAATTTTAAGAGTTTTTCAGGCGAGAATGTAGTTGTTTAAAGCTCAAATCTGTGGTTTATTTATAAAGATGATTTGTTTTTCCCCGGTTGTGAGATCCATGCGATCAGCGGGCGCTCGGCGCTCATGTTTCCCGGCTGGGTGAGCCTTTCCTCGGCTAAGTTAGTTCTTCTGACGTTCGCCGATGACTCCGACGGTAGTGGTTAAACATGAGATATAATTCGTCTTGTGTAGACCTAACGGGCGATCTTTGGTCTCGTGAATATATAATTCGTTCCCTGTCAATCGTTTTGGCTGAGGGCTAAGTTTAGTTTCATAGGCTATTTGTATTTAACGTTAACTTTACTGTTGAAATGTTAGACTATAGCGCAGCATTTGGACATTTGACTGAATTGTTTGCTTTATTTCTTATTGTATAGCTTCTTGTACCTTTTACTTAAACTTTTATATTGGCTATTATTGATAAAACTGAAATTTTACTAAAAGAAATATGGTTTCTTGTCATTTTCTTATTACAAGATTATCACTGATGTTTATTGCAACATTTGTACAAATGCATATATTGCCTGTAATATGTGTAATTTTTTTTATTATTTAAACGAAAAGAGGTAACGTTAGGGTTGTGTTTTAAATTTCGTTTTGTTATAGAATAACGTATAACGTGCAGTGAATAATCAATATGCGTTGCGCATGAACCACATTTGTGTCCCTATAATGTTTAATTTATTTAAATGAAAACGAAAAGAGGCAGAGTAGTGTTTTATAACATATTTCGTTTTATTGTTGCTTAAAATGAACATACAGAGTAACAGAGATAAGTAGTAGCAGATCGCGAGCTGAGTGACGCTTTTAAGAACGCGCTGTACCATTTGCATGTAGGAGTCGCACATGGCAAGTACAAACTTTGCGTACTTAATAATGAGAAAAGCCAAATGTCGGCGCTTGTCTTCTTGTGACAAACATGTCGAGGAGCAAGAACAAGATCTGCTGTCATCCATTGTAGTTTACTATGTTCTTCTTCGCGCGAAAATGACGTCGATCGTAACACCACGCCTATCAAGTAAGGGTACTGTTGGCAGTGGAAACGCTAGCCAGATCATGGTTAACAGACCCGAACCGTACCGTACTGTACCGTACCGTACTGTACTGCTCAGTGGAAACGAGCCATAAGGTACCATTTTTTTGTTTGGCCTGTGTGGTGAAGCAGCCATTTCATTTAAGGCTACAACGTACCCAAGCTACATTCAGGCCTGCATCATTTGAACATTTGAAGGGTATTTCAAATTTAAAATAGAGTTTTGCCGGCTATTTTATTTTCTTGGGCCCTATTGTTTGAATGTGAATTTAAATATCTTTATCTTTGTGATCTGAAAAGTGAGTTTATCAATATCTTTTTACTTTCTGACACACTTTTTCTAACTAAATCTGTCTTTTTTTATAAAACAGTTGTGGTTACTGACTGATACTATAAGTTGAAGAAGGAAAAAGAGTAATTTTTGAGTTAAATGTGAAAGTGTTTATAAGATAAAAGTACTTGAAAGACATTTCATTTCCGTTCAAAGTGTAAATAGTACTGCTCAAATAGTGATTTAAAGGGAAAGAGTATTTCATACAATGAGTTAATAATTACACACACACAAGTTGAATACTGATACATTTATTAGTGAAACTCACATATTTGACTGAAAAGAAATGAAAAGAACTCAGGATAGCCACCTCTCATTATACAGGGCTGTACGCTTAGCTTTTTCACTAGGAGCACAAGTGCTCCTAGTGAAAAAATTTAGGAGCACAGAAAAAAATTTAGGAGCACTACTAAATTTCATAAATAACACAATTTTATTATTTTACACTCAAATCACGTACACAGTAACACATGTGCACTAATACATATAAACACAGGGCCATCATAAGGCCTACTGTAACCCTCAATTAAACACAGAGAACACCCCTGTCCCACATCTCTTTGTAGTCAAGTCGCCTGGCACGCTTGGCTGAGTTCATCCAGCGGTCCACTGCAGGACTTGGATCATAGTCCTCAAGACTGGGCCCCTCCAGGGTGATCCTCATGAGGTCTTCGGTGGTGGAGACTGCAAGGCTGCTTCTTTTGGAGCTCTTTATGCGGTTCTGTGCAGAGAAGCCCCTTTCGCACTGGGCAGCCGAAATGGGCAACACTAGCATCAGCTGCACCAACTCCAGTATGTTCTAGGGGGATTAAGATAGGCCTTACTTATCTCATCTTTAACCACCAATAATAGGAGAAGGGCACTGCAGCATGCAAATACTCAGCAGTGTTTGCTTACCTTGTAATCCTCCCTGTATGGCTCCTTGGTCAGCATGGTCTCCCACAGGCCACTGTAGGACTTGTCCTTGAAAGTTTGACTGACCAAGATCTTCAGTCCCTGCCACTCATCCTCAACAGCTGCCAGGTCACACCCTGATCTGTAGAGATTTAACAGAGGAAGTTAACAAATACCCAGGCATCATTGTTCACATCACATCACAGCAGTGCAAAATACATTCTTACCTCTCAAGAGGCTCTCTGAAATGCCTCACCAGGTCTGCCACATCACCATCACCGAAGGTCAGAAGGCTGCCCTGATCATCTGGCCATGTGTCATGATTGAAGACTCTGAAGGCCTGCACCGGGGTCTTGACTTCAGCGTCATCATTCAGGAGCCCACCAAACCTGGCTTTTAGCTCAGTCACACCAATAGTGATAGCTGCCTCCATGTGTTTCTTCAGCTGTGGATGGGTGAGGTCTGTGAGACCTGTCAGATTCCCCTTCAGTGGTATTCCCTTTGAGAGAGAGAGAGAGAGAGAGAGAGAGACAATCACACAAAATTGTTTTAAAGACTGCATTTCTCCAAATCTTTACATTGAATAGACCTACACTAATTCTCATATAGTGACAGATTCTCACACTTCTGCTCTAAACATTTGTTTCCATTAGATCCTAACAAACTCATCCTAACACACCTGGAATCTGCACTCATCATCTCCACGCTGAGCAAGCATGGTCTGGATCTTCTCCAGCATGCCTCCTGACTTTGCCCTAGACTTAAGTCCTTCTAGTCTTGTCACTGTCTTCCTCAGCTCTGACGTAGCTTGGGGGAGGATCAGGTCATTTCTCTGCAGGGTGAGGCTAAGTGAAGACAGCTCCTCGAACATGTCAGAGAGAAAATGGCAGAATACACAAAAAGGTGCACTCTCCATTTCTCTCTTTACCTGTGTAGCAGTAGATGATCTACATGATCTGATCAATACAAAATAAGTGTTGTATTCCTAGCCACCTCATCATCTGCCAACCATTCAAGTCTGAAATGTCATTTAACTTAAAACCTATTTTGTTTAACTTAATGTTGTAAAACTGACCTTCTTTGCCCGTCCTTGAACCTCCACTGTACCTGCAACAGCCAGGTGCTCCATGTGCTGCAGGACAGTGGAGTACTGGCCATTGTCTGTGGCAAGGTTCTTGTCTGCTCCATGTCGCAGGAACACTTTGAGGGCCCTGTGGACATGGGGGATCCAGCGTGTCCCTTTGACAGTAGACGGTGTGCAGACATCCACACCCAGCTCTTTCCCTAGTTGATGGAGCTCTCTCTTGGACTTTCCACTGAAGTGGTAGGTCTTCCACACAAGATGCAGAAGATCGTAGACCTGGGACACCATTGGTTCTTTCTTCTGGAGGGTTAGGATCGCCAGCTCTAGTCTGTGAAAGCCAAAATATAGTTAAAAAAAAAATAACTATCCACCTTCCTCTTCTTTTTTTCCCTACTCTGTTACAGTGGTGTGTCTGTGTGCCTATTTGTGTGTGACTGACAAATAATTTAGGTTGTGTGTGCACACACGCATGTGACAAATGTGCATGTATGTCTGCTACCACATAACCATTTTTTCCAGTTACAAACCTGTGTGGCATGCAGTGGATAGGGATAATATACTCCCCTGCCTCTCTTTGCAGGAGAGCAATCACTCCTCCACGGTGGCCCATATTCACTGAGGCACCATCTGCCCCAAAGCTGATCATCTTCTTCATCCATGACCCTCCATTGTCGTCTGGGCAAACTGCATTGAATGCAGCCTTGGTTGCATCCAGAACACCTTGAAGGATAGCATAAAAACAATAAGAACTTTTGTGGCCTTAAAACAAACAAGATAGTGACTCAATTATGCATTTATGAAACTATACAAAAATAAAGGTTACTCTTGCTGCTAGACCGTGACCACCTACCATTGGCATGGGAGTGTTCAAGGGTCTGTTGTCCAACAAGGAGAGTGACTGGCTTCCCACCCTCTACCAGACGCACATAGACAATCTCACACTCTGTGTTTGATATGTCAGTGTCACCATCAATGAGAACTGCAAGGTGCTTTGCTGTTCTCAGCTTAGCAGCTAGGTTCTCTTTCAAGAGATCGGCAACTTGTCCAATCATTTCTGCACACCTGTATGAATGAGAACACTGTTGTAAAACACTTATGGTTTGTAATTTTAAGTTTTATTGGATACAAACAGTGTTGCAGAACAACTGCTTATCTCCCTGCAACTGAGGCCAAGAAATAAATACATAGCCTGGCATATGTAGTATACACATACTAAGCTACATACTGTTACATAACATGACTGACATCACATGCAGTTACATTACTTATCATAATGGTACTATACACATGCCAGAATGACAACATTGCTTTGTTTTAGTAAAAAGCTATGATTTTAAATATTATTATTATTACTACTATATTAATATTATTGGAAAATATTACCTGACATGGTTGTCATAGGTTGGGTTGATATCAACGCCGTTCTTCTTGTGCAGCGTGATAAGTGGCCCAAACTTGACAAACGGCTCTTCCTCCTTGGCGATGAAGTAGGCGATGTTCATTTTGATTTTAAGCTGCCTCCTCATCTCCACCTCGGACAACATCACCTGCCTGTCCAGAGCTGCGGTCACTGTCAAGGCTGGTTTGTTTTGTCTCAGCATGTAACTGTCTCTGCAGGCGATGTGCCGCTTGGAGTAGTTATGTTTGGTTACACTATCTTTTTTAAAATGGGGGTTTCCAGAAACAAATGCCGAATTTCCTGCCTGCTTTTGGCCTTTACAGTATTTACAAAACATGAGGTTGTCCTCAAATTCCAACCAGGAGAAGAGCTTGATCCAGTCGGCTTTAAATTTGTAAACCTTGCTAGCACTACCGGTGCTAGCTAGGCTAACTGTTGGCATCTCCTCCGGCTCGACGGAGTCAACATCGTCAGTCCCAGATTCCACTTCTCCCACATTTCTCTCACCGATGTCCGCTCTGTCAGCGGTTTCGCTTTGCTTTTTTAGGAAATACGAGTCAATTCTCTTCATTGTACACGGTCAGTTAATTTTCCTTCAACGTTCGAGTTGAGCGGGCTACGACTGTCACACCGATATCGCTCCGCTCAACTCCACCGCATCGTCGGACTCCGCAGTGGCGTGGAGAAACTAGTCCTCCTCTCGTACACACGTACACACGTACACACACACACACACACACACACACACACACACACACAGAGAGATCAATCTGTCCTAATTTTAACTTCCGCGGGCGGTGAATCGCCCGTGCTGGCCGGGCGGCGCGGATGTTTTCATTCATAAACTCGCCGCAGGGCGACGTCACCGCATCTCATCACATGAGTTCTGTGTTTTGCAGGTGTGAAAAAGAAGTTGTAGGACAGTGCTTGTCCATTTTTTATACAGAGATGCGCGAGAATTGTGGGCTACTCTACTTTGATACACATAGTATGGATTTAGTTTAGGAGCAAAATGCGAATGAAAGGGTTGAAATCCGTAGTCGCACCGGTGCTCCCTTTTTATTTTTTCTACTCGCACAAACTATTTTTAGGCGCATATGCGAGTGAAATGCTCGCACTGTACAGCCCTGTTATAGTGAAACAAGCTAGAGAGGCGCTACATCTGTCTATCTCTGTCTATCTCTCTCTATCTCTCTCTATCTCTGTCTATCTCTGTCTATCTCTCTCTATCTCTCTCTATCTCTGTCTATCTCTGTCTATCTCTGTCTATCTCTCTCTATCTCTGTCTATCTCTGTCTATCTCTGTCTATCTCTATCTCTCTCTATCTCTGTCTATCTCTCTCTATCTCTGTCTATCTCTGTCTATCTCTGTCTATCTCTGTCTATCTCTGTCTATCTCTGTCTATCTCTCTCTATCTCTGTCTATCTCTGTCTATCTCTGTCTATCTCTGTCTATCTCTCTCTATCTCTGTCTATCTCTGTCTATCTCTATCTCTCTCTATCTCTGTCTATCTCTCTCTATCTCTCTCTATCTCTGTCTATCTCTGTCTATCTCTGTCTATCTCTCTCTATCTCTGTCTATCTCTGTCTATCTCTATCTCTCTCTATCTCTGTCTATCTCTCTCTATCTCTCTCTATCTCTGTCTATCTCTGTCTATCTCTGTCTATCTCTGTCTATCTCTGTCTATCTCTCTCTATCTCTCTCTATCTCTGTCTATCTCTGTCTATCTCTCTCTATCTCTGTCTATCTCTGTCTATCTCTGTCTATCTCTGTCTATCTCTGTCTATCTCTGTCTATCTATCTCTATCTCTGTCTATCTCTGTCTATCTCTGTCTATCTCTGTCTATCTCTCTCTATCTCTGTCTATCTCTGTCTATCTCTGTCTATCTCTCTCTATCTCTGTCTATCTCTGTCTATCTCTCTCTATCTCTGTCTATCTCTCTCTATCTCTGTCTATCTCTGTCTATCTCTGTCTATCTATCTCTCTCTATCTCTGTCTATCTCTGTCTATCTCTCTCTATCTCTGTCTATCTCTGTCTATCTCTCTCTATCTCTCTCTATCTCTGTCTATCTCTGTCTATCTCTCTCTATCTCTGTCTATCTCTCTCTATCTCTGTCTATCTCTATCTCTCTCTATCTCTCTCTATCTCTGTCTATCTCTGTCTATCTCTGTCTATCTCTCTCTATCTCTCTATCTCTGTCTATCTCTGTCTATCTCTGTCTATCTCTCTCTATCTCTGTCTATCTCTCTCTATCTCTCTCTATCTCTCTCTATCTCTCTCTATCTCTGTCTATCTCTCTCTATCTCTGTCTATCTCTGTCTATCTCTATCTCTGTCTATCTCTGTCTATCTCTGTCTATCTCTCTCTATCTCTGTCTATCTCTGTCTATCTCTGTCTATCTATCTCTGTCTATCTATCTCTGTCTATCTATCTCTGTCTATCTATCTCTGTCTATCTCTCTCTATCTCTGTCTATCTCTCTCTATCTCTCTGCGTGTGCGCATGTGCGGGCGTCTGAGGAGTGTGTGAGCGTTGGAGCGAGTTGCTGCGTGTGTGAGTGAGTTTGAATTTATTATTTTTTTCTCTCTCTTTCCTTTTTCCTTTTTTTGTTTTGTTTAGCGTATATTTTTTGTCGCCGCTTTCTTCACCTAAGGGTGGAAAATGGGGACAAATTCAGATGGTTGTGCTCTTTTAACCGCTCAACACGGGTGCAAGTGTTTACCTGATGAGTCCATTACAGTTGAGGATTGTCTAGTTGCGATCAGCAGTGAAGTTGGGGCTTGTAATATTGTGTCTGCATCAAGGATGAACAAGGCGTTTGTTGTTTTTTTGAAAGAAGTTTCTTTGGTTCAGCATTTAGTTGAATTTGGTTTATCCGTTAGAGATACTTTTTTATCAGTTTTGCCTTTGTCGAATCCTTCAAAGAAGGTTATCCTTTCGAATGTGCCCCCGTTCATTACCAAAGATTCACTCGAGCGTTTGTTAGGACGCTATGGTAAACTAGTGGGGCCAATAAAAATGATCCCTTTAGGATTAAAAAATCCAGAACTCAAACATGTGATGTCATTTAGACGTCAGACTTTCATGATCCTGAATGCCGAATTTCAATCTTTGAACACGTCAGCGAAAACCACTGTGCTGGGTAAAGATTATACCATTTACATCAGTACTGAATCAATGAGGTGTTTTACTTGTGGGAAGTATGTTCATACAAAACTGGTTTGTTCAAGGAATGAGGAGGCTAACATTAATGTGAATGAGCTTAATCCTTCTGCGGAACAATTACCTTCTGTTCCAGTAAATGATGAAGGTGGAATAAATAACAGTGACAGAATTGATCAGGTAATTGATGCGGTTTCTTTCTCTAAAGATGGAGTAAGTGCGAACGAGCCTATAATGAATGAGCACGTTGATGATGTGGAACATTCTTCCGTGAATACCGTTGTAAGTGTAGATGACAGCACAGTGAGTGCTGAAGTTGAGCGCGCTGACGCAGATTCCGCCGGCGCGATCGGTGAACCGGAGCGACCAGTAGAGCGGGCTGAGCTCGTGATGCCTGATGGCGAGTTGGTTGATTCGCAGGCATCAGGATTTAGCCTGTCTCAGGGCGATGCTGGTATGTTGATGCAAGGAAGTGAAGTTCAGTCAATGGATTCTGATAGTGACACTTCTGATATAGCAGAACATCTTGCTATGGTAAATTCTCAGGGTAGTTCTGAAGGTAATGGTCAGAATCTTAAATTAAAACATCCCTATTATACAGTTCGCCAAATTAACGATTTTTTAGACCATACCTTTAACCAGAGAGGACCAAAAATTGAAAAATACTTCCCAGACTTACAACTCTTTGTTGATTCATGTGCAATGGCGTTAAGAAAGGCAACAATGGAGGAGCTTGCTCAGCCTAAACGCTATAGGCTCAAAAAATACCTGAGCACTGTTAAAAAAAAGATTAAAAATTCGTTATAAATATTATATATGGTCATGATTGTCAGTTTATTTTTTGGGGTTTTTGGATACCTTAGCATTATCTTTTCCATGGCATTCATAAATATTGGATCCTTTAACATCAATGGATGTCGGGATACAACAAAGAGATTTGCTCTTTTTAATTATTTACAATTAAAAAAGGCAGATATTATTATGCTCCAAGAGACTCATTCTGATTTGAGGAATCAGACACAGTGGAATTGTGATTGGAAGGGAAATATTTTGATGAGCCACGGTACTAATTTTAGTGCTGGCGTTGCTATACTTTTTTCTCCATGTGTCTGTAATCAACCAGTTATGTTTGAGATAATACCTGGTCGACTTTTAAGAGCAGATATTATGGTTGGACAAGCAAGTTTTTCTTTTTTTAATGTATATGCTCCTAATGTTGGACGAGAGCGTAAGATATTTTTTAAAAAATTGTCAGATGCTTTGTCACAGTGCCCACAGGATAATGTTGTAGTAGTAGGAGGTGACTTTAACTGCACAATAAATCCTGATTTAGACAGAAATCACGATGAACCTCACTCAGGTTCTGCAGAAGTTTTAAAAAATGTTATTGGATATCATGATTTTGTTGATTTATGGAGAGATAGTTTTCCTGGGGTCAAACAGTATACCTGGTTAAAAGCTAACTTAAATTCTTTGTCTGGAGCGAGACTTGACCGATTTTATGTCGCTAAGAGTAATAGTGGTAGGTTTTACAATAGCATAATAGTACCATCTTTTTTATCTGACCATCATTATATCTCTGTAGCTGTTTCTGTCCTGTCTTCTAAAACTCAAAAATCACACTGGCACTTCAACAACAGATTATTGCAGGATCACTCTTTTATTCACTCTTTTGGCTTTTTTTGGCAATCTTGGAGAGAGGAGAGAGGTAGTTTTCCTTTATTGAGTCAGTGGTGGGACATAGGCAAAGTGCATATCAAGTTGTTTTGCCAACAATATACTGCCCATAACACCAGAACTCTCAAAGAAAAAATGAGATCACTTGAAGAAGACATTCTGAGACAAAGTAGCCATGGTGACTCTGCTGATTCCATTGAGAGGAATAAATTCCTTCTTAAGACTTTGTTGGAGGAGCAAGGAAAAGCAGCCCTCTTAAGGACTAGATATTCTCAATTAAATGAAATGGACGCTCCCTCTGCATTCTTCTTCGGCCTTGAAAAAAAAACAAGAGAACATAAATATTTCCATAAACTGAATTTACCACAGGGCGGTGTGACAACTGACCAGCAGGAAATCCGTACTCATGCACTTTCCTTTTATGAGGACCTCTACTGTGCTGAACCATGTGACCGATCAGCAGCAGAACAAATTTTATGTGATCTACCACAGTTATCAGAGGAAGATCAACTTATCCTTGAGAACCCTATATCCTTTGCTGAACTTTCTATTGCCGTCCAGGAGCTGAGCCCTGGAAAGTCGCCTGGTCTTGACGGTCTTTCAGCGGAATTTTATCGTGCCTGCTGGAATGTGATTGGAGAGGACTTGTATGCAGTCTTTCTGGAAAGTTTTAACCGAGGGAAACTTCCAACGAGTTGTCGGAGGGCAATCATAACGTTGATTCCAAAAAAAGGGGATCTTGGGTTCCTTAAAAACTGGCGACCTGTGTCACTGATCTGTGTTGATTTTAAGATTTTATCTAAAACATTAACTAATAGACTTAAAAAATATATGACAAATGTAATCCATGAAGATCAGTCATTTTGTGTCCCTAAACGTACAATTTTTGATAATCTGTTTCTCGTAAGAGACATTATTACAGTTGCACAAAGGCACAAATTGGACATTGGATTCCTCTCCTTGGATCAGGAAAAAGCTTTCGACAGGGTGGACCATCATTATTTGTTTAAGACCCTTGAAGCTTTTGGTTTTGGTTCACAGTTTATTTCTCTTGTCAGGCTACTGTACAGTGACATTTACAGTATGATACGAATTAATGGGTCTTTAACTAGGCCTTTCTCTGTGACCAGGGGAATAAGACAAGGGTGTCCTCTGTCTGGTCTTCTGTACTCTATTTCCATTGAACCTCTGTTAGTTATGCTGAGGAAACAGCTGTGTGGTATTGGTGTCCCAGGTTTTCCAGAAATCGTCCCGGTGAAATTAACAGCTTACGCAGATGATGTGACAGTAATAATTAAGAGCACTGATGATGTCACTAAACTTATTTACTGTTTGAACAAGTATCGGAAAGCTACATCTGCTCGTATTAACTGGGATAAATGTGCATCCTTGTTGTTGGGAGACTGGTTGGATATAGGACCTCCTCGATTACCACAACAGTGTAAATGGGTTCAAGATGGATTTAAAGTACTTGGTGTGTTTTTTGGGACAGCTCAATACACTGAAAAGAACTGGGAGGGATTAGCAAATCGGGTGATCGGCAGATTACAAAAATGGCGATGGCTTCTCCCACAGCTCTCCTTCAGAGGGAGGTGCTTGATTATCAATAATCTGGCTGCCTCAATGCTATGGCATAGAGTAACTGTTTTAAATCCTCCTAAGGAATTGCTTACTATCATCCAAAAAGCTTTTGTGGATTTTTTTTGGAACGGTCACCATTGGCTTATTCCTGGTATACTTTACCTTCCTGTGGCTGAGGGAGGTCAAGGACTAATACATATAGAGTCAAAAATATTAGGAATGAGATTACAAACATTACAGAGGATTATGTATTGTTCTGCTCCTTTACGATGGGTTTCATTTGGGTTGTCTATATTGACAGATTTAGGTGGGATAGGCCTTGATAAACAGTTGTTTTTAATGGAAAAGCCCTTTGAGGAAAAGGCACGTTGTTTTTTTCCTAACTTTTACATGTCAGTAATTAAATCATGGAAATATTTAAACTTTACAAGAACAGAAGATGTGCACTATGGGGTTTCAGAACCCTTGTTTTTTAATCCCCTTATAAAACTACCATCTAATTTGTCTTGTTTTGTTCCACAGTTTTTAAATGCTGGGGTCAGTAAAGTTATGGATTTAATTGATTTGACACAATGTCAGTGGCGAACTGTGTTATCACTTGCTGCACAGGTTAAAATTAAATCTCTGAGAACTATGGATAGGATAATTAAGTGTATTAGGGATGCTTTTCCCCCTGCATTTATGTCCTTTATAAACTCAGGCCTGGTAGATGGTTTTACACCTCAGAACTTCCCTGAGCTGAAGGTGACCCCTAAAGATGGGAGAGTTGGGGGTAATATAAACCAGAATACATTGTTGAAGGGATATGGGGATTTGTTTTTTCATGATGTGGCAAAGAAAAGTCTTTATTATATTTGTGTCAAATCTGTGCATGTTGGGCATTTGCAAGGAAAAACAGATACTAAATGGAGGGATAAGATCTCTATTTGTGAAGAAGTACATCCAGCATGGAGAGTATTGTATAAACCTCCTATTTCGAAGCGATGTGGAGATCTCCAGTGGAGAGTACTTCATTGTGCTATAGCCTCAAATAGCTTGGTTTCGAAATTTAATAAGATTGTTTTATTATGTCCCTTCTGTAATGCTCATGATACTGTTTTTCATATGTTTTTTGAATGTCCAAGACTTGGTCCTGTATTTGTAATACTAGAAAAGTTGATTACAAAATTAGGTTTTTCATACAGCAATATCTTGTTTATACTGGGATATAAATATAGAAGGGTATGGCAACAACAATGTGTTCTTGCCAATTTTTTAATACTCTTGGTCTGGCTATGTTAGCCATTCTGAAATCCCATCAGTGTAAAAATGCAGGAACAGAGGTTGATATGGTTGCTATGTTCAGGTCTTTAATAGAATCTCGAGTGACCATTGAGTATACATATTACAAATATACTGATAATGTTGCTTTGTTTGAATGGAGATGGGGTGTGAGAGAGGCACTGGTGACAGTGAGTGAGAACGGAAGTTTAGTTTTTAATTGGTAAAATTATGGTGTTTTTGTAAAATTGTTTTGGAAATGTATCCATTTTTGTAAGTTGTTTTAAAACCCTTAATTGTTATAAATAAAAAAAGGGGTTAAAAGTCAAAAGTCTCTATCTCTCTCTATCTCTGTCTATCTCTGTCTA
This sequence comes from Squalius cephalus, assembly GCF_949319135.1. NCBI lineage: Eukaryota > Metazoa > Chordata > Actinopteri > Cypriniformes > Leuciscidae > Squalius > Squalius cephalus. The sequence continues at coordinate 427,917 of NC_137125.1, read as the reverse complement.
TCTCTCTCTATCTCTGTCTATCTCTGTCTATCTCTGTCTATCTCTCTCTATCTCTCTCTATCTCTGTCTATATCTGTCTATCTCTGTCTATCTCTGTCTATCTCTGTCTATCTCTCTCTATCTCTCTCTATCTCTCTCTATCTCTGTCTATCTCTGTCTATCTCTGTCTATCTCTCTCTATCTCTGTCTATCTCTATCTCTATCTATCTATCTATCTCTATCTATCTATCTATCTCTATCTATCTATCTCTATCTATCTCTGTCTTTTATCTATCTCTATGTCTTTTATCTATCTCTGTCTTTTATCTATCTCTGTCTTTTATCTATCTCTGTCTTTTATCTATCTCTGTCTTTTATCTATCTCTATGTCTTTTATCTATCTCTGTCTTTTATCTATCTCTGTCTTTTATCTATCTCTGTCTTTTATCTATCTATATGTCTTTTATCTATCTCTGTCTTTTATCTATCTCTATGTCTTTTATCTATCTCTGTCTTTTATCTATCTCTATCTTTTATCTATCTCTGTCTTTTATCTATCTCTATGTCTTTTATCTATCTCTGTCTTTTATCTATCTCTGTCTTTTATCTATCTCTGTCTATCTCTATCTCTATGTCTTTTATCTATCTCTGTCTTTTATCTATCTCTGTCTTTTATCTATCTATATGCAGAGGAGGAAACGGAAGCTTCAGGCCGCCCCAAAATAAGTGTGTGCGCCTATTACTATGAATACGGTAATTTCAGTAACAGCAGAGAGAGAACACGCTTTCAGAGCGCTTGAGTCGCCCAGATCTATCTATCTCTATTTATCTCTATCTATCTATCTCTGTCTTTTATCTATCTCTGTCTATCTCTATCTATCTATCTCTATCTCTGTCTTTTATCTATCTCTGTCTATCTCTATCCAAGATTCAAGATTCAAATAGCTTTATTGGCATGGTGAAAGAAATCTTTACATTGCCAAAGCATTCATAACAATAAATAATACAATAAAAGTAAATAAATAAATAATAATAAAAAGAAAATAGAAATGACATGGAAATAAACATAGCACTAAAATGTCTAATCTTCTAATATTTATACAGTTGTTAGCTCTGTCCTGCTGGAGGCTCTTTGGTCGTGACAGGACCTCACGTACCGGGCAGCCAGGGCTGAGCTCGCTGGGCTTTCTCCAAGCAGGAGTGGGAGTTTGTCCATGTCTGATTTCTGATGGAAGTCTTTCTGGTGGGTTGTGAAAAGGGGATAGAAAGTGTCTCTAATGTTTGTATAATTGGGGCAGGAAGTCAAGAAGTGTAGCTCTGTTTCCACTTGATTCTCTGAGCAGTGAGGACACAGTCGCTCTTCCCTCGGCAGCCAGCTCTGCCTGTGTCTGCCCGTCTCTATGCTCAGACTGTGTTCACTGAGTCTGTACATGCTCAGGACTCTCCTCAGTTTAGGGTCGCTCACTTCACTCAGGTATCCTGCCAATTCTTATCTTCTGTTTAGGGCCAAATAGCATTCCAGTTTACTCTGTTTGCCTGTTGCGTCTGTCCAATGTTTGAGGTATTTTTCTTTTTGTGTTTTAATGATTTGGTTTGGTCTGGCTATGTTTTTATTGTCAGTTTGTGACATCAGCTCTAAGACCAGTCGGCCGAGGGCGTTTCTCTCTGGCTTCAGCTCTTGGTGGGTCAGGGCTTTGTGATGGAGGGTCTGTTCATCGCTATTTTTTAAGTGGGCATGGAATTTAATGGCTCTTTTTTGAATGGTTATCACAAGGGGGTATAATCCTAATTCTGCTCTACAGGCATTGTTTGGGGTTTTGCGCTGAACTCGAAGCAAGATTTTGCACAGCTCGGTCTGCAGAGTCTCTATTGGGTGTTTGTCCCATTTGGTGAACTCTTGGTCTGTGAGTGGACCCCAGACTTCACACCCGTACAGCGCGATGGGCTCGATTACTGTCTTGATTATTTTTAGCCAGATTCTGATTGGGATGTCAATTTGGATATTTCTCTTAATAGCGTAAAAGGCTCTCCGTGCCTTGTCTCGTTAACAGCTTTTTTAAAATTTCCTGTGTTGCTAATATTTATGCCAAGGTAAGTGTAGTCCTGCGTGTGTTCGAGGAGCATGTTGTCCAACGTAAAACTATGATGTTGGTCTTGGCGGCTGGGTCTTTTTCGGAAAATCATTATTTTTGTCTTTTTGGGGTTAACTGCCAGGGCCCATGACTGACAGAAGCTGTGCAGGAGGTCTAGATGCTGCTGTAGACCCTCTCTAGTGGGAGACAGCAGCACCAGATCATCAGCAAACAGAAGGCACTTGACCTCAGTGTCCAGTAGAGTAAGGCCAGGTGCCGCAGACTGACCCAGAGCTCTCGCTAGCTCGTTTATGTAGATATTGAACAGCGTGGGACTTAAGCTGCAGCCCTGTCTCACTCCACGACTCTGAGGGAGGAATTCTGTGTGTTTATTACCAATTTTAACTGCAAATTTGTTGTTTGTGTACATTGATTTGATGATGTCATATGTTTTTCCTCCGATGCCGCACTGGATTAATTGAAGGAAAAGACCTTCATGCCAAATGGAGTCAAAAGCTTTTTTGAAGTCAACAAAGCATGAGAAAATTTTACTTTTGTTTTGGTTGATTTGCTTGTCGATTAAGGTATGGAGAGTGTATGTATGGTCTGATGTGCGATATTTAGGTTGGAAGCCAATTTGACATTTGCTCAGGACATTTCTGTCTCTGAGGAAATGTGCTAGTCTGCCGTTTAGGATGTTGCCGAAGAGTTTGCCTAGGTTGCTGTTTACACATATACCACGGTAGTTATTAGGGTCAAATCTGTCTCCGTTTTTATGGATTGGGGTAATAAGACCTTTGTTCCAGATGTTGGGGAATATACCTAAACTCAGGATGATGTTGAAGAGCTTGAGAATGGCTGATTTGAATTTGTGGTCTGTGTATTTAATCATTTCATTTAGGATGCCATCGACACCACAGGCTTTTTGGAATTTCAGGGTTTGTATCTTGTCTAATAGTTCAGCTAGTGTTATTGGAGAGTCTAAGGGGTTCTGGTAGTCTTTGATGGTTGATTCTAAAACCCTTAGTTTGTCATACAGGGCATTTTGTTCCTGATTTTTGTTTATATCACTAAAGAGGTTGGAGAAGTGGTTTATCCAAACATCTCCATTCTGGATGGCTAGTTCTTGATGGTAAGTTTTGTTTAGTGTCTTCCAATGTTTCCAGAAGTGGTTGGATTCTAAGGATTCTTCAATTTCCCTGAGCTGACTTTTTGTGTTTTGTTCTTTTTTCTTTCTTAAAGTATTCCTATATTGCTTAAGTTTTTCGTAATAGAGATGACGAATGTTCTCATTGTCAGCATCTCTGTGTTTCTGGTTTGATAGGACTCTTAATTCTTTCCTAAGTTTTTTACAGTCGTTGTCAAACCATTTCTCAGTGGCATGTGGTCTTTTTGGTTTTCTTTTTGTGGTTTTCAAGTTGGATAATGTTGCTGATACCTCAAATATTCTGTTCAGCTTGTCTACTGCTAGGTTTGTACCTTCACTATTGTGCGGGAAAGGAGTGGCAAGGAATTGATCTAATAGGGCTTGAATTTTCGGTTGTTTAATTGTACTTAGATATGTATCTTTACTGTTTTGTTTCCATTTATACATGTTTCTAAGTGAGCGGAGCTGGGTTTGTTTAGATGCTTCTTGGTTGGGCATTGCTCTGTTTAAGTAGAGGGTTATTTTACTGTGGTCTGATAGAGGGTTTAGTGGGCTGTCTATCTCTGTCTATCTCTCTCTATCTCTGTCTATCTCTCTCTATCTCTGTCTATCTCTGTCTATCTCTCTCTATCTCTGTCTATCTCTCTCTATCTCTGTCTATCTCTGTCTATCTCTCTCTATCTCTGTCTATCTCTGTCTATCTCTCTCTATCTCTCTCTATCTCTGTCTATCTCTCTCTATCTCTCTCTATCTCTGTCTATCTCTCTCTATCTCTGTCTATCTATCTCTGTCTATCTCTGTCTATCTCTGTCTATCTCTGTCTATCTCTCTCTATCTCTGTCTATCTCTGTCTATCTCTCTCTATCTCTGTCTATCTCTCTCTATCTCTGTCTATCTCTGTCTATCTCTCTCTATCTCTGTCTATCTCTGTCTATCTCTCTCTATCTCTCTCTATCTCTGTCTATCTCTCTCTATCTCTCTCTATCTCTGTCTATCTCTCTCTATCTCTGTCTATCTATCTCTGTCTATCTCTGTCTATCTCTGTCTATCTCTCTCTATCTCTGTCTATCTCTGTCTATCTCTCTCTATCTCTGTCTATCTCTGTCTATCTCTCTCTATCTCTGTCTATCTCTCTCTCTCTATCTCTGTCTATCTCTGTCTATCTCTGTCTATCTCTCTCTATCTCTGTCTATCTCTGTCTATCTCTCTCTATCTCTGTCTATCTCTCTCTATCTCTGTCTATCTCTCAATTCAATTCAAATTCAAAAATTGCTTTATTGGCATGACTGTACATGTTACAATATTGCCAAAGCTTGGAACACATAGAATAATTATAAAGTATAAAATTATAAAGTACAAAAAAATAAAATATTATAACATAACTTAAATCTAAATGTACAACTTAAATTAATTGCACAAATTAATAGTGTAACAAATTATAATATCTGTGAACATTTTATACCACAGTGTTTTAACATATACACACACACGTCACTGAAGGTCACTGTGGTGGACAGTGGGGAAACACACTGAGGTCAGACACACACATCACACACACATTCACCTGCTGTCTCTCAGGCTGTGGCACACACACACGTATCTGGCAGCCAGTGCTGCTGTCTAGCCCTCTCCTAGCAGGATCTTCATCTGATCTAATTCAGGCATGGCTGTGAAGTTCTGTATTAGGTTAGTGAGTTTGGTAAAGTAGAGTTCTCTGACTGAACTGTATTTGTGACAGTGAAGGAGGAAGTGCGTCTCTGTCTCGATCTCTCCTGTCCTGCAGTGAACACACACCCTCTGCTCTCGGGGTAACCAGCTCTTCCTGTGTCTCGATGGCGAGACTGTGTTCACTCAGCCTGTACCGGCTCAGGATCCGTCTCTGCTTTGTGTCTCTCACACTCTGGAGATATTCTTCCAGTTCATAATTTGATTTCAGATTTCGATAGAATTGTAATTTACTTTGTGTTTTAGTTTCCTGATACCAATGTTCCAGATATGTATTTTTAGAGTGTTTGGTAATTTGGTTTATTCTGATGTGAGTGTGAGAAGCAGTGCTGGTCTGAGACTGGTTAGAGTTAGTAGGGTTAGTCGGGTTAGTGAGTCTCAGAACCAGCTGACTGAGGAGACTCTTTTCAGGGTTCAGTTCTTGGGTTTGTAGTGCTTTAAAATGTAGCGAATCTGTGGGACTTGATTTTAGATGCATCCAGAATTTGAGGGATCTTTTTTGCATATTGATAATCAATGGGAATCGGCCTAATTCTGCCCTACATGCATTATTGGGTGTTTTCCTTTGTAGTTTTAGAATCATTTTGCAGAATTCAGTGTGTAGGGCTTCTGTTGGATGCCTGTCCCATCTAGTGTAGCTCTGATCACTGAGTGGACCCCAAACCTCACTTCCATACAGCGCAATGGGCTGAATCACACTATCAAAGATTTTACACCAGATTGGAATCGGTAATTCAATGTTTTGGAATTTTTTCTTGATTGCGTACAGAGCTCTTCGAGCTTTATCTTTGAGAGCATTCACTGCCACACTGAAACTCCCCGATGCAGTGATGACCAGGCCGAGGTAAGTGTGTGTGTGTGTGTGTGTGTGTGTGTGTGTGTGTGCAGTGATGACCAGGCCGAGGTAAGTGTGTGTGTGTGTGTGTGTGTGTGTGTGTGCAGTGATGACCAGGCCGAGGTAAGTGTGTGTGTGTGTGTGTGTGTGTGTGCAGTGATGACCAGGCCGAGGTAAGTGTGTGTGTGTGTGTGTGTGTGCAGTGATGACCAGGCCGAGGTAAGTGTACTGCATCGTGTGCTCTAGGGCGGTGCTGCCTAGGCTGAACTGGTGTCTGTGTTCCTGACATCTGGGCTTCTTCTGAAAGACCATAACGTTGGTCTTGGTGAGGTTGACTGCCAGGGCCCAGTTCTGGCAGTAGTAGCACCAGGTCGTCTGCGTACAGCAAGAGCTTGATGCTCCTGTCCTGTAGAGTGAGTCCAGGGCCCGTAGACTGCTCCAACTGCACCGCTAGTTCATTAATGTAGATGTTGAACAGCGTTGGACTCAGCCCACAGCCCTGCCGCACTCCTCTTTTCTGGGTGAAGAATTCTGTGTGTTTGTTGCCAATTCGTATTGCACATTTGTTGTTCGAATACATTGATTTTATAGTGTCATAAACTTTACCCCCTACACCACTTAGTAAAAGTTTGTAAAATAATCCGTTGTGCCAAATAGAATCAAATGCTTTTTTGAAATCGACAAAGCATGCAAATATTTTTCCGTTTTTGGTCTGTTTTACGTGTTTATTGATTAGGGTGTGTAGGGTGTAAATGTGGTCAGTAGTTCTGTGATTTGGAACGAAGCCAATCTGACTCGAGCTCAGGACATTGTGTTCGTTAAGGAAGCTTACAATTCTATTGTTTAAAATACTGCTAAATAACTTCCCCAGATTACTGCTCACACAAATGCCTCTGAAATTATTAGGGTCCAATTTATCTCCACTCTTATGAATTGGGGTAATAAGTCCTTGGCTCCAGATGTCAGGAAAACAGCCTGAACTAAGTACAATGTTGAACAGTTTGAGCACGGCCGCCTGTGTTTCAGCATATCTCTCTCTCTCTCTCTCTCTCTCTCTCTCTCTCACACACACACACACACACACACACACACACACACACACACACACACACACACACACACACACACACACACACACACACACACACACACAAACACACACATGTTGAACAGTTTGAGCACGGCCGCCTGCAGCTCAGGTGTGCTGTGTTTCAGCATCTCTCCTAGAATGCTGTCAGGACCACAAGATTTCTTTCCTTTCTGGCTTTTGAGTTTGTTTGTCAATTCTTCATGTGTAATTGGGAAGTCAAGTGGATTTTGATTATTTTTAATTGTCTCTTCAAGAGTTTGTAGATTTTGTTTGATCAGATTATAATTATCATTAAGTTGGTTTGATGGGATTTCTTTATACAAGTTTTCAAAATGATTTGTCCAGATTTCTCCATCTTGTATTGGCAGGTCTTGTGGTTTCGTTGTGCTCAGATTGTTCCACATATCCCAGAAATGATTGTGATGTATTGAATGTTCTAATTCTTCTATACTTTTGGTCAGATGGTGTTGCTTTTTCACTCTAATTGTGTCTTTTATATATTTTTAGTTTAGAAAAGTATTCAGTTCTTATCTCAGTGTTGTTTGGTTCTTTATGTTTCAGATTTGATAATTTTCTAAGTTGTTTTCTTAATGTTTTGCATTCTGAGTCAAACCATTTTTCATCTTTTGGAGTATTTTTAGTGTATTTTTTGCCTTTCTTTTTCAATTCACTTTTATGTGCTGCTTTTTTAAATATGTAATTTATTTCGTTTGTAGCCGAATTAACACCATCTTTAGTTGTTTTGAATTTCTTATTAATAAATGTATTTTATTAGATTTTTTAGTTCTTCAGAACTGAGGGCTTGCACAAATTTGTCTGCGCTGTCTGAAGCCCATCTGTATCTCTGCTGGACCGGATACATTTGGCAGGTTTCCGGCCTGTTTTGTTCTGGTGTGTGATGTGTTTTGATGTAGATGTTAGTTTGGTTATGGTCAGAAAGCGGAGTTTGCTGTTTGACAGTGAATGCATTGAAGGAGGAAGGGTCCATGTCAGTGATGGCATAGTCAACTACACTAGCTCCAAGACCTGAACAACACGTGAACCTCCCTAAAGAGTCCCCTCTGATCCGGCCGTTCAGGATGTACAGGCCTGAGGCTCGGCAGAGCTGCACCAACTCTCTACCGCTTCTATTCACTGTTTGGTCAAGGTTGTTTCTCGGTGGAAGTTTCCTTGTGAGACTCGGGGGGTTTTGGCCAAACACATGTTCATTGCCCTTTGGATCTATAACATCAGGTTCAGATCCAGTTCTGGCATTAAAGTCTCCACACAGCAGCACGTTTCCCTGGGCCTGGAAACGGCTGATTTCTGTGTGGATGTTGTTGAGGTACTCCTCATCATGGTAAGGGGACTCCGCTGGGGGAATGTAGATGGCACAGAGATATGTGTCTGTAGCTGAACTGCCAATTTGGTTTAATTTTAACCAGCAATGAAATTTCCCAACTGTAATGGTAGAAATGTGTTTGGCCAGATCCTCCTTGTACCACACCAGGATTCCTCCCGAGTCTCGTCCACGATGGACTGTACTTATCTTGACTGAGGGCACAATTACTTCATAATAGCCTGAGGGACAGTAGGTGAGCGCATCATTTCGACACCAGGTTTCAGTGAGGATTATGATATCAACATCTTCTATATTTTTTAGAAATTCAGGGTCTGTGCTTTTAGAACCAAATGTTGAAGAGTGAAGACCCTGAATATTCCAGCAACTTATTTGAAATGAACGCATTTGTATTCTAAAAGAAAAACCTATTTGGTGAGACAGAGAGAAGATAAGGTGAAGCTACATGTGAAAACGTACATGTGAAACATTTTACATTAGTGCACTTTTTTTTTTTTTTTCTCCAATAGAGCACTGTGTGTGTTCTTATCTGTTCAGGAGCTGGTTGCACAGTGTGTGCAGCATCTCTCGGATCTGGCTCAGCTCGCTGGCAGGCGTGGAGCTGGAGCTGGAGCTGGAGGGTGGAGCGGGGGGCCGGGCTAAAGCTTCAGCGTAGCTCTGTGCTCTCGGATGGAGGGGCTCATATGGGTGTGGGGGGGTTTTTGGTTTCTTCTTGCTAATGGGGACTTGATGGCCAGCAGGTGGACGTGGGGTTGGTGATTGCAGGCTTACAGGTGTGTAATGGGCCATAGGTGGGTGTGGAAGTGGTGGATGATGTGAGAAACTCGTCCGGCCGACGTCTCTCCTCGCTGGGGTCGGGGGGTTGTGTCTGGGCATGAAGCGGTGATTCCTCGCCGGGGTCGGGGGGTTGTGTCTGGGCATGAAGCGGTGATTCCTCGCTGGGGTCGGGGGGTTGTGTCTGGGCATGAAGCGGTGATTCCTCGCCGGGGTCGGGGGGTTGTGTCTGGGCATGAAGCGGTGATTCCTCGCTGGGGTCGGGGGGTTGTGTCTGGGCATGAAGCGGTGATTCCTCGCCGGGGTCGGGGGGTTGTGTCTGGGCATGAAGCGGTGATTCCTCGCCGGGGTCGGGGGGTTGTGTCTGGGCATGAAGCGGTGATTCCTCGCCGGGGTCGGGGGGTTGTGTCTGGGCATGAAGCGGTGATTCCTCGCTGGGGTCGGGGGGTTGTGTCTGGGCATGAAGCGGTGATTCCTCGCTGGGGTCGGGGGGTTGTGTCTGGGCATGAAGCGGTGATTCCTCGCCGGGGTCGGGGGGTTGTGTCTGGGCATGAAGCGGTGATTCCTCGCTGGGGTCGGGGGGTTGTGTCTGGGCATGAAGCGGTGATTCCTCGCTGGGGTCGGGGGGTTGTGTCTGGGCATGAAGCGGTGATTCCTCGCCGGGGTCGGGGGGTTGTGTCTGGGCATGAAGCGGTGATTCCTCGCCGGGGTCGGGGGGTTGTGTCTGGGCATGAAGCGGTGATTCCTCGCCGGGGTCGGGGGGTTGTGTCTGGGCATGAAGCGGTGATTCCTCGCTGGGGTCGGGGGGTTGTGTCTGGGCATGAAGCGGTGATTCCTCGCTGGGGTCGGGGGGTTGTGTCTGGGCATGAAGCGGTGATTCCTCGCTGGGGTCGGGGGGTTGTGTCTGGGCATGAAGCGGTGATTCCTCGCTGGGGTCGGGGGGTTGTGTCTGGGCATGAAGCGGTGATTCCTCGCCGGGGTCGGGGGGTTGTGTCTGGGCATGAAGCGGTGATTCCTCGCTGGGGTCGGGGGGTTGTGTCTGGGCATGAAGCGGTGATTCCTCGCCGGGGTCGGGGGGTTGTGTCTGGGCATGAAGCGGTGATTCCTCGCCGGGGTCGGGGGGTTGTGTCTGGGCATGAAGCGGTGATTCCTCGCTGGGGTCGGGGGGTTGTGTCTGGGCATGAAGCGGTGATTCCTCGCTGGGGTCGGGGGGTTGTGTCTGGGCATGAAGCGGTGATTCCTCGCTGGGGTCGGGGGGTTGTGTCTGGGCATGAAGCGGTGATTCCTCGCTGGGGTCGGGGGGTTGTGTCTGGGCATGAAGCGGTGATTCCTCGCCGGGGTCGGGGGGTTGTGTCTGGGCATGAAGCGGTGATTCCTCGCCGGGGTCGGGGGGTTGTGTCTGGGCATGAAGCGGTGATTCCTCGCTGGGGTCGGGGGGTTGTGTCTGGGCATGAAGCGGTGATTCCTCGCTGGGGTCGGGGGGTTGTGTCTGGGCATGAAGGGGTGATTCCTCACTGGGGTCGGGGGGTTGTGTCTGGGCATGAAGCGGTGATTCCTCGCTGGGGTCGGGGGGTTGTGTCTGGGCATGAAGCGGTGATTCCTCGCCGGGGTCGGGGGGTTGTGTCTGGGCATGAAGCGGTGATTCCTCGCTGGGGTCGGGGGGTTGTGTCTGGGCATGAAGGGGTGATTCCTCGCTGGCACCACAGGCACCTTTTTCTTTGATTCGGATCCCACCACAGCCTAGCGTAGGAATAGGCTGTTAAACTTAAACTTCCTGCTTCCTGCTTTGCTACTGTTCGGACGCTTTTGCCTACGCTTTTGCCTACTGCTCCGCACTTTGCTCTATCGCTTTCGTTATTATTACATTTTATCACCTAATTTTAGCTTCAGTGAATCAGCACAGTGCTCAGGACGCTTGGATTACTATAAAAAAGCAGAATTAGTTTCATTCCTTCAGAATTCACTGAAGCTTACATTCCGAGGAAGAGAAAACTGAACTGCTTACATTCTGGCGGAAGAGAAAACATTCACAAGGATAAGAGAAAATGCGTCCTTTTGATTCTACTTGCTGTACTAACTGCCAAAAACTTTTACAAAGGATTACAGTTCTTGAAACAAAGCTAATGGTAGGATCAAACCAGACGGAACCCACAACAGAGTTTCATCATGGACAAATACAGCGCACAGCCACAGCCGGTGAGTGTCATGAATTTAATGCTCCTCAACAGAACATACCTAGTGCAGAGAAACAAGCCGATCGACCTACAAACCGTTGGTACAAAGAGGGGGCAAAACCCAAAAATAGAGGCATTAGACTCTCTCAGGCAAAAATAGTTTCATCTACACCATACACAGCTACAAGGATTACAAACACTGGTCGTCTTCCACAACCTATTCATCTTAAGAACAGATTTGAAGTATTATTGAATGAGGAATGCTCAAATTTGTTAAATGTGGATGAACACAGACAGCCAGGAGCTCACTCTGATACTAACAGGCGCTCAAGGTCAAGCAGACAGCGGCACTCAGCTCAGAGCGCAGCCGAGGTCAAAACATTGATAGTTGGGGACTCTACGATCAGAGATATCAGCTCGAAAGATACAACTACATGCTGCCTTCCACAAGCAACAACCTCTGACGTAAACAGAGAAATTCAAAACATTTTGATGAAACATAAGACTGCAAATCGACTCATCATTCATGTGGGGAAGAATGATATCCATAAAGAGCAGTCAGAACAGCTTAAGAAGGATTTCAATGAACTTTTTGAAACACTCAAAAGACTGAAAGTACAAACATTCATCAGTGGACCACTTCCAGCTAGAGGAAGTAACAGGTTCTCACGGTTGCTTGGGCTTAATTCATGGCTGCAAAAAACCTGTAATATAAAAGGAGTGAACTTCATAGACAACTTTAATCTTTTCTGGAATCAGAGGCCACTGTTTCAACAAAATGGCCATCTTCCAAACAAACTGGGTTCAAGAGTGCTAAAGGACAATATCCTTTTCTCCCTTCACCATCCTTCTGCCAATCCAATCAACCAGAATGGCACACACTCACCTGGACACAGTTTGAATGACCACAGGACTTCACTTCAGGACTTGAATGGACATGCGGCTGACACATCTCACAAAGACAATGATAACACCATGCAGCCAAAACAACTTCTGCTCACGGACACAACTTCAGCTGAGCCCTGCCCACTGAGCTCACCAGAGTCAGACTGTGACATATTAGAAATGTCACAAGATTCAGCTCCCAAGGACAGCATATTACAGCCTCGAATAACAACAGATTCAGCACCCAAGAATGACCAGGGAAGCCAGGACAGCATACTACAGCCTCCAATAACAACAGATTCAGCACCCAAGAATGACCAGGGAAACCAGGACAGCATATTACAGCCTCCAATAACAACAGATTCAGCACCCAAGAATGACCAGGGAAGCCAGGACAGTACATTACAGCCACCAGTAACAACAGATTCAGCACCCAAACACGACCAGGAAAGCCAAGACAGCATATTACAGCCTCCATTAACACCACAGCCACTCTCACCGCTATCACTATCTCCTACATCCCCATTGATGTGTTTCTCAGAGAAAATGGAAAAACTAGTGTATGCTGGAACCCAATTCGCTGGAAGCCCCCAGATATCAACCAGAAAAACATCACTACCACCAAAGTCTATGAGCGCAGCTCGCCCTCTCCCCCCTCCCCCTCTTCCTCGAGCATTAAGGCCCCTTCCACAACGCCAGGGCCCACAACTTCCACCGTCTGCTCGAGGTGTTACAAAATCAACCGATACCAGCTCCAAGTGATTTGTGCCGGGTCCCCGCTGTGATAACAGTAACTTTCTCAAATGTTTACAGAACAAGCGGGAACCCAGTGTTCCTGTATCATCTGTTCATTCACATGTTAGAAAGTCTAAGGCCTTTAAAAGCCGTACAGCAAACCCATCTAATCTGGTGCCTATCACACGACAAACTAAGATTGTGGACACAAAAAGCAAGACTGTTAAGTTAGCACTTTTAAACATCCGCTCACTTAAAAATAAATCACTTCTAGTCAATGACTTTATAAGCACACACAACCTGGACTTTATATTTCTAAATGAAACTTGGCTAGAAGCCAGCTGCAGTGCAACAATTCTCAATGAAACATCTCCTCCGAACTTTACCTTTATGAGTGTCTCCAGAGCTGGAAGGAGAGGTGGGGGTCTAGCTGCTCTTTTTAAAGATGTCTATCAATGTAAGCAAATATCATTTGGTAATTACCCGTCTTTCGAATATCTGGGTATTGTGTTAAAAGGTGCTCCACGGATTTTACTTATCACTATTTACAGGCCTCCAAAATACTCTCCAGCCTTTGCTGAAGACTTTACAGAACTGTTATCAATAATTTCCTCAGAGTTTGACAGTTTCACTATTGCTGGAGATTTTAACATTCACATAGATAATGCAGAAAATAATATGGCAAAAGAAATCAATACTGTTTTAAAAACTTTTGATCTGATTCAACATGTACATGGACCCACACACAATCGTGGACACACTCTAGATTTACTTATCAGTAAGGGTCTAAACATTTCATTGAATGATATTAAGGATGTCGCACTCTCTGATCATTACTGTATTTTCTTTGATATATTGATCTCTCCTGCCATTGAAGTTAGATCTGTGTCTGTCAAGAAGAGATGCCTAAATGAGAACACTAGTGTACTATTTATGAAGGCCATATCCCTAAGACCGAGCATATCTGCTGACTCGGTTGATTCTCTCCTTGATTCTTTTAACTCGAAGGTTAAAAATGTAATTGATGATATTGCTCCTGTGAAAGTCAGGAAGAATGGTAAACAAAAAGCACCTTGGAGAAACTCAACAGCAGTGCAAATTATGAAAAGACAATGCAGAAAATCAGAGCGCATGTGGCGAAAGACAAAACTTGTAATCCACTATAACATCTATAGAGACACCATTCGTGCTTTCAATATGGAACTAGGCAAAGCTAGACAGACTTTCTTCTCCAATATCATAAACAGAAACCTAAATAATACTCGAAATCTCTTCGCTACTGTCGACAGACTAACAAATCCCCCAAGCCAGATTCCCAGTGAAATGCTCTCCGACAGCAAGTGTAGTGAGTTTGCTACCTTTTTCTCTGAGAAAATCAATAATATTAGAAAGGTGATCAGCACATCCTTGAGTTGCGCTGGGGTCAGTCAGATCAGACTACAACCTGAGAAAGTAGTTACTATGTCTGATTTTGAAGAAATTGATGGCACAATTCTGAAAGAAACCGTTCAGCACCTTAAAACATCAACCTGCGCTCTTGACACACTTCCCACGTCTTTTTTTAAAAGTGTGTTAGACTGTTTAGAAGCAGATCTCCTAGAAGTGGTAAATGCCTCACTTTTCTATGGAAGTTTTCCAAACTCCCTTAAAACTGCTGTTGTCAAGCCCCTCCTGAAAAAGAGCAATCTGGATAAGACTATATTAAGCAACTATAGACCGATCTCAAATCTTCCTTTCACAGGCAAAATCATTGAAAAAGTTGTCTTCAACCAGCTGAACAAATTCTTAAACTCAAATGGATACTTTGATAATTTTCAATCTGGCTTCCGATCGCATCACAGCACAGAGACGGCGCTCATTAAGATAATAAACGATATTCGCTTAAATACGGATTCAGGCAAATTATCAGTGCTGGTACTACTCGACCTCAGTGCTGCATTTGACACTGTCGATCACAAAATACTTCTTGACAGGCTGGAAAACTGGGTGGGGCTTACTGGGATAGTCCTAAAATGGTTCAGGTCATACTTAGATGGGAGAGGTTATTATGTGAGTATAGGAGATCATAAGTCTGAGTGGACATCCATGACATGCGGAGTCCCTCAAGGCTCAATTCTTGCGCCACTCCTGTTCAACCTGTACATGCTCCCAATGAGCAAAATAATGAGAAAGAACCAAATCTCTTACCACAGCTATGCAGACGACACACAGCTCTACTTAGCCCTATCGCCTAACGATTACAGCCCCATTGACTCCCTGTGCCAATGCATTGATGAAGTCAACAGCTGGATGTGCCAAAACTTTCTACAGTTAAACAAAGACAAAACTGAAGTCATTGTGTTTGGAAACAAAGATGAAGTTCTCAAGGTGAACGCATACCTTCACTCTAAAGGTCAAACAACTAAAAACCAGGTCAAGAATCTTGGTGTGTCTTTAGAGTCAGACCTTAGTTTCAATAGTCATGTCAAAGCAATAACTAAATCAGCATACTATCATCTGAAAAATATTGCAAGAATTAGATGCTTTGTTTCCAGTCAAGACTTAGAAAAACTAGTGCATGCTTTCATCACCAGCAGGGTGGATTATTGTAATGGACTCCTCACTGGCCTTCCCAAAAAGACCATAAGACATTTGCAGCTCATACAGAACGCTGCCGCCAGGATTCTGAGCAGAACCAGAAAATATGATCATATCACACCAGTACTCAGGTCATTACACTGGCTGCCAGTTACTTATAGGATTGATTTTAAAGTATTATTACTAGTATATAAATCATTTAATGGCCTAGGACCTCAATACATTGCAGATATGCTCACGGAATACAAACCCAACAGATTACTCAGATCATTAGGATCACATCAGCTAGAAGTTCCAAGAGTTCACTCTAAGCATGGTGAGTCTGCTTTTAGCTATTATGCCAGCCGCAGCTGGAACCAGCTTCCAGAGGAGATCAGACATGCTCCTACAGTAGTCACATTCAAATCCAGACTCAAAACACTTCTGTTTAACTTTGCATTTAATGAATGAGCACTGTGTCACTGTTTGTCCGACTGTTTATACTGTGTCTTATTTTAGTCTTTATTCTAAACTGTTTTAATTATTTTTAGTTCTTTCTCGTTTCTTTATTTTAAACTGTTCTTTATTCTAAACTGTTTTAATTATTTTTAGTTCTTTCTTGTTTCTTTATTTTAAACTGTTTTGTATATTCTTATTTCTTCTGATCATTTTTAATAGTATGTAAAGCACTTTGAATTACCATTGTGTATGAAATGTGCTATATAAATAAACTTGCCTTGCCTTGCCTTGCTGGGGTCGGGGGGTTGTGTCTGGGCATGAAGCGGTGATTCCTCGCTGGGGTCGGGGGGTTGTGTCTGGGCATGAAGCGGTGATTCCTCGCCGGGGTCGGGGGGTTGTGTCTGGGCATGAAGCGGTGATTCCTCGCTGGGGTCGGGGGGTTGTGTCTGGGCATGAAGCGGTGATTCCTCGCCGGGGTCGGGGGGTTGTGTCTGGGCATGAAGCGGTGATTCCTCGCTGGGGTCGGGGGGTTGTGTCTGGGCATGAAGCGGTGATTCCTCGCTGGGGTCGGGGGGTTGTGTCTGGGCATGAAGCGGTGATTCCTCGCCGGGGTCGGGGGGTTGTGTCTGGGCATGAAGCGGTGATTCCTCGCTGGGGTCGGGGGGTTGTGTCTGGGCATGAAGCGGTGATTCCTCGCCGGGGTCGGGGGGTTGTGTCTGGGCATGAAGCGGTGATTTCTCGCTGGGGTCGGGGGGTTGTGTCTGGGCATGAAGCGGTGATTCCTCGCCGGGGTCGGGGGGTTGTGTCTGGGCATGAAGCGGTGATTCCTCGCCGGGGTCGGGGGGTTGTGTCTGGGCATGAAGCGGTGATTCCTCGCTGGGGTCGGGGGGTTGTGTCTGGGCATGAAGCGGTGATTCCTCGCTGGGGTCGGGGGGTTGTGTCTGGGCATGAAGCGGTGATTCCTCGCCGGGGTCGGGGGGTTGTGTCTGGGCATGAAGCGGTGATTCCTCGCTGGGGTCGGGGGGTTGTGTCTGGGCATGAAGCGGTGATTCCTCGCCGGGGTCGGGGGGTTGTGTCTGGGCATGAAGCGGTGATTCCTCGCCGGGGTCGGGGGGTTGTGTCTGGGCATGAAGCGGTGATTCCTCGCTGGGGTCGGGGGGTTGTGTCTGGGCATGAAGCGGTGATTCCTCGCTGGGGTCGGGGGGTTGTGTCTGGGCATGAAGCGTTGATTCCTCGCTGGGGTCGGGGGGTTGTGTCTGGGCATGAAGCGGTGATTCCTCGCTGGGGTCGGGGGGTTGTGTCTGGGCATGAAGGGGTGATTCCTCGCTGGGGTCGGGGGGTTGTGTCTGGGCATGAAGCGGTGATTCCTCGCTGGGGTCGGGGGGTTGTGTCTGGGCATGAAGCGGTGATTCCTCGCCGGGGTCGGGGGGTTGTGTCTGGGCATGAAGCGGTGATTCCTCGCTGGGGTCGGGGGGTTGTGTCTGGGCATGAAGCGGTGATTCCTCGCCGGGGTCGGGGGGTTGTGTCTGGGCATGAAGCGGTGATTCCTCGCCGGGGTCGGGGGGTTGTGTCTGGGCATGAAGCGGTGATTCCTCGCCGGGGTCGGGGGGTTGTGTCTGGGCATGAAGCGGTGATTCCTCGCCGGGGTCGGGGGGTTGTGTCTGGGCATGAAGCGGTGATTCCTCGCCGGGGTCGGGGGGTTGTGTCTGGGCATGAAGGGGTGAACGGGCCGGTAGTGTTCTGGAGTCGGTAGCAGATGTCTCAGTGACGATGGGGTGCGGCCCAGGGCTGCATCTTTAAGGGCCCTTGCAAAAATGCGCACTGCATCTCTGTGGAGGTGGAGTCCGTCGTACAGGTGCTGGAGGCCGATGTGGTGGTGGTGGACCAGGTGCACGTTTGGCAGTGCAGAACATCTACGGGAGATTTCAGTGTTGATGTTGTGGATGATGTGTGGTGGTGTGTCATGTCGTGGGAGAAGTGTGCAGATAATGATCCGGGATTCTGGGAACTTTTTGCTGGTGATTTCCGCCATTTTTCTGACCGCATCAGCAGTGTTGTTGCGCAGCGAGTGGAGGTCATTGGTCCCGGTGTGGATTATGACGCATGAGGGGTGTCCTGTAAAGTCTCTGAGGATCTGCTGGGTGTGGCCAGTTGTGCTGCATCGTTTTGCAGAGACGTTCTGATGTGGGAAGAGTTTCTGTGGGTCCAAGAACTTCCCATTAGAGTCCATGAGGAGGAGAACATCTGGGTCAGGTTCTGGAGGGTGGGCGGGGGAGGGTTGTGTTTCTGCAGGGGTCTGTGTGTGTGTGGCAGGCTCGCTGTCTGTGTTTGTGTAGTCTGTAGTAGGAGCTGTACTGTGGTGAAGTGTGTTGTCTTCTGTGTTTTTCTGGAACTGCTCTCTCATCTCTTGCAGCTGTCTGGAGAAGTTCTCTTCTTTTCTCTCGTTGTCTTCCTCTAGCTTGCACATCTGTGCGCGGAGAGCTTGGTTTTCTCCTTGCAGTTCTCTGAGAGCTCTGTGGAGTTCAGTGATGGAGGAGTTGGTGTCTGTCTTCAGCTGCCTGAGCTCATCTTTGAGCTCTTGGATGGAGATGTTTGTGTTGCGTGTGTCTGAGAGTTTGACTTGAGTGTGTTCTCTGAATTCAGTGAAGTCCAGTTCCAGTAAAGCTAAACTGTCTCTCAGTCGACGGTCTGATGATGAAGGTGAAAGAATGGCTGGGCCTTCCTCCTCAGAGTCTGTGCTGTTTGCGTGAGGCTCGTCTCTCTCCTCCTCTACTCTGGCCTTCAGCAGGGGGAAGATCTCCTCGAATGAGTTCAGGCTTGCCTCATTGCCTTGCAGAAGGAAGGTGCCTTTGGTATAGTAGGTTATGGTGAGGATTGGGTTATCTGTGTCCAGCATTTCATCTTTGCATATAGTTAATCTTCCACCTCGACCGATTCCTTCTTTAAAAATGTTCTTGAATTCCTCACAGATGGCTGATTTCCATGCATTTATCAAGGTGGTGAAGAAGATAAGGTTGTTCTTGATTCTTCTCCCATTGAGTTGAATGTAGTCAGCATACAGAAGATCAGGGTTGTCTCTGAGAGTTTTCTCTTTGTGTTTTTTTCGGGCCTGTACACTTCTGCACTTCTCTGGGTAAAGCACCTCCCTGCACTCTGCCTGCGCCGGGGTTGCCATGGTGATCGGGCTGGGCCGGGGGCTGGGCACTGAGCCAAAGCTGCAGCTAACTTAGCTTTTAGCTTGTAATAATGAGTGATTTTACCAGAATAAAGCCAAGATATACAGTTTTTGTGCAATATTTTTGCCAGATAAAGCTCATCTCTCTGTTTAGTAACTGAAGATCAAAAATTTTGTGAAGTTTTTCAGCTGTAGTTCCTTTAAAAAAGTGTTTCGCGTTTTGGAGGGAAAACTCCAGTTAGCTGTTAGAGTGGAGATCCAGTAGCCAGATGCTAATCCACAGGTTCAAGTCTTCTTTCTTTTATGAAAATGTATTTTCTAGTAAAAAAATCTGTATTTACCCGAATCCAAGTTGTTCCTCTGTTGTTTGTTCTTGTTTGTTGTCGTTATCTCACTCTCTGTCTCACTTTTTGGCTCAATCTTTTATAATTTTTCAGGAGCTCATTTTTAGAGTGGCTGATCAGGCTGACACACTCTGATCTATCTAGACTTTGTCTATCTCTGTCTATCTCTGTCTATCTCTGTCTATCTCTCTCTATCTCTGTCTATCTCTGTCTATCTATCTCTGTCTATCTCTGTCTATCTCTCTCTATCTCTGTCTATCTCTGTCTGTCTATCTCTGTCTATCTCTGTCTATCTCTCTCTGTCTATCTCTCTCTATCTCTGTCTATCTCTGTCTATCTATCTCTGTCTATCTCTGTCTATCTCTGTCTATCTCTGTCTATCTCTATCTCTCTCTATCTCTGTCTATCTCTGTCTATCTCTGTCTATCTCTCTCTGTCTATCTCTGTCTATCTCTCTCTATCTCTGTCTATCTATCTCTGTCTCTGTCTATCTCTGTCTATCTCTCTCTATCTCTCTCTATCTCTGTCTATCTCTGTCTATCTATCTCTGTCTATCTCTGTCTATCTCTCTCTATCAATTCAATTCAATTCAATTCAAAATTGCTTTATTGGCATGACTGTACATGTTACAATATTGCCAAAGCTTGGAACACATAGAATAATTATACAGTATAAAATTATAAAGTACAAAAAAATAGAATATTATAACATAACTTAAATCTAAATGAACAACTTAAATTAATTGTACAAATTAACAGTGAAACAAATTATAATATCTGTGAACGTTTTACACCACAGTGTTTGAACATATACACACACACGTCACTGAAGGTCACTGTGGTGGACAGTGGGGAAACACACTGAGGTCAGACACACACATCACACACACATTCACCTGCTGTCTCTCAGGCTGTGGCACACACACACGTATCTGGCAGCCAGTGCTGCTGTCTGTCCCTCTCCTAGCAGGATCTTTAACTGATCTACTTCAGTCATGGCTGTGAAGTTCTGTATTAGGTTAGTGAGTTTGCTAAAGTAGAGTTCTCTGACTGAACTGTATTTGTGACAGTGAAGGAGGAAGTGCGTCTCTGTCTCGATCTCTCCTGTCGTACAGTGAACACACACCCTCTGCTCTCGGGGTAACCAGCTCTTCCTGTGTCTGCCCGTCTCGATGGCGAGACTGTGTTCACTCAGCCTGTACCGGCTCAGGATCCGTCTCTGCTTTGTGTCTCTCACACTCTGGAGATATTCTTCCAGTTCATAATTTGATTTCAGATTTCGATAGAATTGTAATTTACTTTGTGTTTTAGTTTCCTGATCCCAATGTTCCAGATATGTACTTTTAGACTGTTTGGTAATTTGGTTTATTCTGATGTTAGTGTGAGAAGCAGTGCTGGTCTGAGACTGGTTAGTGTTAGTAGGGTTAGTCGGGTTAGTGAGTCTCAGGACCAGCTGACTGAGGAGACTCTTTTCGGGGTTCAGTTCTTGGGTTTGTAGTGCTTTAAAATGTAGCGATTCTGTGGGACTTGATTTTAGATGCATCCAGAATTTGAGGGATCTTTTTTGCATATTGATAATCAATGGGAATCGGCCTAATTCTGCCCTACATGCATTATTGGGTGTTTTCCTTTGTAGTTTCAGAATCATTTTGCAGAATTCAGTGTGTAGGGCTTCTGTTGGATGCCTGTCCCATCTAGTGTAGCTCTGATCACTGAGTGGACCCCAAACCTCACTTCCGTACAGCGCAATGGGCTGAATCACACTATCGAAGATTTTACACCAGATTGGAATCGGTAATTCAATGTTTTGGAATTTTTTCTTGATTGCGTAGAGAGCTCTTCGAGCTTTATCTTTGAGAGCATTCACTGCCACACTGAAACTCCCCGATGCAGTGATGACCAGGCCGAGGTAAGTGTGTGTGTGTGTGTGTGTGTGTGTGTGTGTGTGTGTGTGTGCAGTGATGACCAGGCCGAGGTAAGTGTGTGTGTGTGTGTGTGTGTGTGTGTGTGTGTGTGTGTGTGTGTGTGTGTGTGTGTGTGTGTGTGTGTGTGTGTGTGCAGTGATGACCAGGCCGAGGTAAGTGTGTGTGTGTGTGTGTGTGTGCAGTGATGACCAGGCCGAGGTAAGTGTACTGCATCGTGTGCTCTAGGGCGGTGCTGCCTAGGCTGAACTGGTATCTGTGTTCCTGACATCTGGGCTTCTTCTGAAAGACCATAACGTTGGTCTTGGTGAGGTTGACTGCCAGGGCATCTGGCAGATATCTCTCTCTATCTCTCTCTATCTCTGTCTATCTCTCTCTATCTCTGTCTATCTCTCTCTATCTCTCTCTATCTCTCTCTATCTCTCTCTATCTCTGTCTATCTCTGTCTATCTCTCTCTATCTCTCTCTATCTCTGTCTATCTCTCTCTATCTCTGTCTATCTCTGTCTATCTCTCTCTATCTCTGTCTATCTCTCTCTATCTCTCTCTATCTCTCTCTATCTCTCTCTATCTCTCTCTATCTCTCTCTATCTCTGTCTATCTCTGTCTATCTCTCTCTATCTCTCTCTATCTCTGTCTATCTCTCTCTATCTCTGTCTATCTCTGTCTATCTCTCTCTATCTCTGTCTATCTCTCTCTATCTCTGTCTATCTCTGTCTATCTCTCTCTATCTCTCTCTATCTCTCTCTATCTCTGTCTATCTCTGTCTATCTCTCTCTATCTCTGTCTATCTCTGTCTATCTCTCTCTATCTCTGTCTATCTCTGTCTATCTATCTCTCTCTATCTCTGTCTATCTCTGTCTATCTCTCTCTATCTCTGTCTATCTCTGTCTATCTCTGTCTATCTCTCTTTCTTTCTTTCTTTCTTTCTCTCTTTCTCTGTCTTTTATTTATTTATCTTTCTTTCTTTCTTTCTTTCTTTCTCTCTTTCTCTCTCTATGTCTTTTATTTATTTATCTTTCTTTCTTTCTTTCTCTGTCTTTTATTTATTTTTCTTTCTTTCTTTCTTTCTTTCTTTCTTTCTTTCTTTCTCTCTTTCTCTCTTTTATTTATTTATCTTTCTTTCTTTCTTTCTTTCTTTCTTTCTCTCTTTCTCTGTCTTTTATTTATTTATCTTTCTTTCTTTCTTTCTTTCTTTCTCTCTTTCTCTCTCTCTGTCTTTTATTTATTTATCTTTCTTTCTCTCTTTCTCTATGTCTTTTATTTATTTTTCTTTCTTTCTTTCTTTCTTTCTTTCTTTCTCTCTCTCTGTCTTTTATTTATTTATCTTTCTTTCTCTCTTTCTCTGTCTTTTATTTATTTTTCTTTCTTTCTTTCTTTCTTTCTTTCTTTCTCTCTGTCTTTTATTTATTTATCTTTCTTTCTTTCTTTCTCTCTCTCTCTCTGTCTTTTATTTATTTATCTTTCTTTCTTTCTTTCTTTCTTTCTTTCTTTCTCTCTTTCTCTGTCTTTTATTTATTTATCTTTCTTTCTTTCTTTCTTTCTCTCTTTCTCTCTCTCTGTCTTTTATTTATTTATCTTTCTTTCTCTCTTTCTCTATGTCTTTTATTTATTTTTCTTTCTTTCTTTCTTTCTTTCTTTCTTTCTTTCTTTCTTTCTTTCTTTCTTTCTTTCTCTCTCTCTATGTCTTTTATTTATTTATCTTTCTTTCTCTCTTTCTCTGTCTTTTATTTATTTTTCTTTCTTTCTTTCTTTCTTTCTTTCTTTCTCTCTGTCTTTTATTTATTTATCTTTCTTTCTTTCTTTCTTTCTTTCTCTCTCTCTCTCTGTCTTTTATTTATTTATCTTTCTTTCTTTCTTTCTTTCTTTCTCTCTTTCTCTGTCTTTTATTTATTTATCTTTCTTTCTTTCTTTCTTTCTTTCTTTCTTTCTTTCTTTCTTTCTTTCTTTCTCTCTTTCTCTGTCTTTTATTTATTTATCTTTCTTTCTCTCTTTCTCTATGTCTTTTATTTATTTTTCTTTCTTTCTTTCTTTCTTTCTTTCTTTCTCTCTGTCTTTTATTTATTTATCTTTCTTTCTTTCTTTCTTTCTTTCTTTCTTTCTCTCTCTCTCTCTGTCTTTTATTTATTTATCTTTCTTTCTTTCTTTCTTTCTCTCTTTCTCTTATTTATTTATCTTTCTTTCATTCAATTCAATTCAATTCAACTTGCTTTATTGGCATGAACAAAGAAACATGTTGTTGCCAAAGCAGTTTACAGAAAATACATTACAATACATATCACATATTAAAAATACAAATACAAATAGAAATGCATATAGTAGGTGTCACATGTATTGTATACAGTGTCATAAACATACAAAATACTACATTACAAAAAAAAAAAAAAATTATACAACACAATGTAATAAACCGTTTTTCTTCTTTTTCCCTCTTTTTTTTCTTTTCCCCTTTCTCTGTTGTTCCTTTTACAATATAATGACTGTACAATCCTAAACCAGTGTAATGTTGTGATCTTATAGTGGGGAGTCCCTCAGGCTGTGGCAGGCAGAAACATATTTAGCTGCCAGTGGGGCTGCTGCCCCTTCTCCTTGGAGGACTACCAGCTTTCTCTTCTGAAGTTAACATTGGGAAATGTACTACTTTGTTGGCTATTTCTCCAAAGTGTAAGGCTAATAGTGAAGAGAATTTTTCACAGTTGAGGAGGAAGTGTATCTGTTTCTATCTCTCCTGTTGAGCAGTGAGCACATATACGCTCCTCTCTGGGCAGCCATGTCTGCCTGAGTCTTCCTGTCTCTACGGCCAGCTGGTGGTCACTGAGCCTGTATTTAGTCTGGATCCGTCTCTGCTTTACATCTCTGACAGTGTGCAGATACTCAGCCAATTTATATTCTCTGTTAAGAGTTAAATAACAATTTAGTCTACTTTGTGTTTTTGTTTGACTTTTCCAATGTTCTAAATATTGATCCTTTGAATGATTCATAATCTGTTTTGTTCTGTTGAGTTAGTTTAAACCAGTGCTAATGGGAGCCTCATTAGTTAGCTTCACCATCAGCTGACTCAGGGCACTGTTTTCAGGATTCAGCTCTTGGGTTTTAAGTGCTTCAGAATGAAGTGTGTCTTTTTGGCTTAATTTAAGATGTGTCCAAAATGTAATAGCTCGTTTCTGTATATTTATCAGTAATGGGTAACGTCCCAGTTCTGCTCGACAGGCATTATTTGGGATTTTCCTTTGAACGTTTAGAGTTCTTCTACAGAATTCTGTGTGTAGGGTCTCTATCGGGTGTTTGTCCCAGGAGTCATGCTCCAATCTACTGAGTGGGCCCCAAACTTCACTTCCATAAAGTGCTATCGGTACAATTACCCTATCAAATATCTTAGTCCAGATTCTAATTGGGATGTTAATGTTGAACAGCTTGGTTTTGAATGCATACATTGCCCTGTATGCGTTTTCTTTAAGTGAATGTATGGCTTTATTGAAATTCCCTGATGCAGATATGGTCAGACTGAGGTAAGTATAATTTTGTGTGTGTTTAATTTGGGTGTTATTCATAGTAAAAGGGTATTTGGTTTCAAGACGTCTGGCTTTTTTTTGAAAGATCATAATTTGAGTTTTCTTTAAATTGACCTCCAATGCCCAGTTATGGCAGTATTGTTCCAGGATGGACAGGTTATGTTGGAGACCATCTCTGGTTGGAGACAACAAAATAAGGTCATCTGCATAAAGCAGGTATTTAATCTCTGTGTCTAGTAGTCCTTGGGTAAAATATTCTGTTCTTTGATTATTAATTTTCACAGCACATTGATTGTGCTTGTACATACATTTGATAAGGTCATATACCTTGCCACCTATTCCACTTTGAAGTATTTTGAAGAAAAGTCCTTCATGCCAAATGGAGTCAAAGGCTTTTTTAAAGTCGATGAAACAAGCAAATATTTTCCCTCCCTTTTTTTGGTGGACATGTTTGTTAATTAAAGTATGTAAGGTGTATATATGATCAGATGTTCTGTAACCTGGAAGAAAACCAATTTGGCATTTACTAAGTATGTTTTTTTCTTTAATAAAGGTTAGTATCCTTGAATTTAGGATACTACAGAATATTTTCCCAAGGTTGCTGTTGACACAGATCCCTCTGTAGTTATTAGGGTCGGATTTATTTCCATTTTTGTGGATTGGGGTGATCAGCCCCTGGTTCCAGACATCAGGAAAGCAGCCAGATGTAAGCACCATGTTGAACAGTTTAACTATTGCAATTTGTAACTCTGGGGTACTGTTTTTCAGCATTTCATTTTTTATGCCATCTGTGCCACAAGCTTTTCTTGATTTCAGAGATTTCAGTTTGTCTGTTAACTCTTTTTGTGTAATTTGATAATCTAATGGATTTTGGTTAGTTTTGATGGCTGATTCGAGATTGTCTAATTTTGATTTAATATCAATTTGGTTTATGTTCAGGTCTTCAGGTGGGATACTTTTGTAAAGGTCCCTGAAGTATTTTTCCCAGATGCCGCCATCTTGTATTGCCAATTGTTGTGGTTTTGTGGTTTCTAAACTGTTCAACATGTCCCAGAACTGACCCTGGTCTATTGCGTTTTCAATCTCCTGAAGTGTTTGGTTGGTATAATGGAATTTCTTTAGTCGTATAGTCTGTTTATATTGTTTCAGAGTTTCAAAGTATTCATGTTGTAGTGTTGGGTCATGTTGGTTTCTGTGTTTTTGGTTTGATAGCTGTCTTAAATGTTTCCTCATTTCTTTACATTCACTGTCAAACCATTTTTTATCAGTGGTTTTTTGTTCACTGTTATGGTGTTTTCTTTTTGTCTTCCCAAGTTTGGCATTTAATGCAGCGTTTTGGAAGATATGGGTAATGTCTTTTGTTGCTTTGTTAACGCCTTCAGATGAATTTTGATAGTGTTTATTACATGTTTTATTTAATTTGATTTGAGCCAGATGAAAATTCCCCCAGAGTCTCTGCCACGGTGTACTGAAGGAACTGTAATTTCACTGTAACCTGAGGGACATTGGGTGATTGTATCAGATCGACACCACGTTTCTAACAGAATTAAAATATCAACATCATTTACGTTATTAAACAAATCAGGTTCTGTGGTCTTAAGACCAAATGTACTAGAGTACAGACCCTGAATATTCCAAAAGCTTATTTTTAAAGATTTCATTTTGAGAGAAATACAGAAATTCAACTAAAAACATGAATAAAACGAAACCAAAGTAAATAAATAAAAACAAAAAGGGCTAACCTGCTGTAACCAATTACTGTGTGTGTGTGCGTGTGTGTGTGTGTGTGTGTGTGTGTGTGTGTGTGTGTGTGTGTGTGTGTGTGCGCCATCTATGGTATCCCTGTACCTCTTTCTTTCTTTTTCTGTCTTTCTTTCTTTCTTTCTTTCTTTCTCTCTTTCTTTCTCTATGTCTTTTATTTATCAATCTTTCTTTCTTTCTTTCTTTCTCTCTTTCTTTCTTTGTCTTTTATTTATTTATCTTTCTCTTCTTTCTTTCTTTCTTTCTCTTTCTTTCTTTTTCTATGTCTTTTATTTATCAATCTTTCTCTTTCTTTTTCTCTATCTATGTCTTTTTTTCTTTCTTTCTTTTCTTTCTTTCTCTATATGTCTTATTTATTTATCTTTCTCTCTTTTTCTTTCTTTCTTTCTTTCTTTCTTTCTTTCTTTCTTTCTTTTCTTTCTCTCTCTTTCTTTCTTTCTTTTTCTCTATCTATGTCTTTTTTTCTTTCTTTCTTTCTTTCTTTCTTTCTTTCTTTCTTTCTTTCTTTCTTTCTCTGTCTTTTATTTATCAATCTTTCTCTCTCTTTCTTTTTCTCTATCTATGTCTTTTTTTCTTTCTTTCTTTTCTTTCTTTCTCTATATGTCTTATTTATTTATCTTTCTCTCTTTTTCTTTCTTTCTTTCTTTCTTTCTTTCTTTCTTTTCTTTCTCTCTCTTTCTTTCTTTCTTTTTCTCTATCTATGTCTTTTTTTTCTTTCTTTCTTTCTTTCTTTCTTTCTTTCTTTCTTTCTTTCTCTGTCTTTTATTTATCAATCTTTCTTTCTCTTTCTTTCTTTTATTTATTTTTTATTTATTTTTTTATTATTTTTTCTTTCTTTCTTTCTTTCTTTCTTTCTTTCTCTGTCTTTTCTTTCTTTCTTTCTTTCTCTCTTTCTTTCTTTCTCTTTCTTTCTTTCTTTCTTTCTTTCTTTCTTTCTTTCTTTCTTTCTTTCTCTCTTTCTTTCTTTCTCTTTCTTTCTTTCTTTCTTTCTTTCTCTCTGTCTTTTCTTTCTTTCTTTCTTTCTCTTTCTTTCTTTCTTTCTTTCTTTCTTTCTTTCTTTCTTTCTTTCTCTCTGTCTTTTCTTTCTTTCTCTCTGTCTTTTCTTTCTTTCTTTCTTTTTCTCTTTCTTTCTTTCTTTCTTTCTCTTTCTTTCTCTTTCTTTCTTTCTTTCTTTCTGTCTTTTCTTTCTTTCTTTCTCTTTCTTTCTTTTTCTATGTCTTTTATTTATCTTTCTTTCTCTCTCTTTCTTTTTCTCTATCTATGTCTTTCTTTCTTTCTTTTCTTTCTTTCTCTATATGTCTTATTTATTTATCTTTCTTTCTTTCTTTCTTTCTTTCTTTTTCTGTCTTTTTTTCTTTCTTTCTTTCTTTTTCTCTTTCTTTCTTTCTTTCTCTCTGTCTTTTCTTTCTTTCTTTCTTTCTTTCTTTCTCTGTCTTTTCTTTCTTTCTTTCTTTCTCTCTTTCTTTCTCTTTCTTTCTCTTTCTTTCTTTCTTTCTTTCTTTCTTTTTCTTTCTGTCTTTTCTTTCTTTCTTTCTTTCTTTCTTTCTTTCTTTCTTTCTTTCTTTCTCTGTCTTTTCTTTCTTTCTTTCTTTCTTTCTCTCTGTCTTTCTCTTTCTTTCTTTCTTTCTTTCTTTTTCTCTTTCTCTCTTTCTTTCTCTCTTTCTTTCTCTCTTTCTTTCTTTCTCTCTTTCTTTCTTTCTCTCTTTCTTTCTTTCTTTCTTTCTTTCTCTCTTTCTTTCTTTCTTTCTTTCTTTCTTTCTTTCTCTCTGTCTTTTCTTTCTTTCTTTCTTTCTTTCTTTCTCTGTCCTTTCTTTCTTTCTGTCTGTCTGTCTTTTATTTCTTTCTCTTTCTTTCTCTATATGTCTTTTATTTCTTTCTTTCTTTCTTTCTTTCTGTCTTTTATTTATTTATTTCTCTCTTTCTTTCTCTGTCTTTTATTTTATTTGTTTTATTTATTTCTCTCTCTTTCTTTCTTTCTTTCTTTCTTTCTCTCTTTCTTTCTTTTTCTCTTTCTTTCTTTCTCTCTGTCTTTTCTTTCTTTCTCTCTGTCTTTTCTTTCTTTCTTTCTTTCTTTTTCTCTTTCTTTCTTTCTTTCTTTTTCTCTTTCTTTCTTTCTCTTTCTTTCTCTTTCTTTCTCTTTCTTTCTCTCTGTCTGTTCTTTCTTTCTTTCTTTCTTTCTTTCTTTCTTTCTTTCTCTGTCCTTTCTTTCTTTCTTTCTTTCTTTCTGTCTGTCTGTCTTTTATTTCTTTCTCTTTCTTTCTCTATATGTCTTTTATTTCTTTCTTTCTTTCTTTCTTTCTGTCTTTTATTTATTTATTTCTCTCTTTCTTTCTCTCTTTTATTTTATTTGTTATTTATTTCTCTCTCTTTCTTTCTTTCTTTCTTTCTTTCTTTCTTTCTCTGTCCTTTCTTTCTTTCTTTCTTTCTCTTTCTTTCTCTTTCTTTCTTTCTTTCTGTCTGTCTGTCTTTTATTTCTTTCTCTTTCTTTCTCTATATGTCTTTTATTTATTTTATTTCTTTCTTTCTTTCTTTCTTTCTTTCTTTCTGTCTTTTATTTATTTATTTCTCTCTTTCTTTCTGTCTTTTATTTTATTTGTTTTATTTATTTCTCTCTCTTTCTTTCTTTTCTTTTTTCTTTCTTTCTTTCTTTCTCTTTCTTTCTCTTTCTTTCTTTCTTTCTTTCTTTCTTTGTCTTTTATTTATTTATTTATTTATTTATTTATTTCTCTCTTTCTTTCTTTCTGTCTTTTATTTATTTCTTTCTCTCTCTCTTTCTCTATATGTCTTTATTTATTTCTTTATTTATTTATTTCTTTATTTATTTATTTATTTATTTATTTCATTTATTTGTTTTATTTGTCTTGTGTATTTATCTTTCTCTCTCTTTCTTTCTTTTTCTGTTTCTTTCTTTCTTTTATTTATTTGTTTTATTTGTCTTGTGTATTTATCTTTCTCTCTCTTTCTTTCTTTTTCTCTATCTATGTCTTTTTATTTCTCTCTCTCTCTCTTTCTTTCTTTCTTTCTTTCTCTATATGTCTTTTATTTATTTATTTATCTTTCTCTTCTTTCTTTTTTTCTTTCTTTCTTTCTTTCTTTCTTTCTCTCTTTCTTTCTCTTTATGTCTTTTATTTTTCTTTCTTTCTCTTTCTCTCGCTCTCTTTCTCGCTCTCTTTCTCGCTCTCTCTCGCTCTCTTTCTCGCTCTCTCTCGCTCTCTTTCTCGCTCTCTCTCGCTCTCTTTCTCGCTCTCTCTCGCTCTCTCTCTCTCGCTCGCTCTTTCTCTCGCTCGCTCTCTTTCTCGCTCTCGCTCGCTCTCTCTTGCCATGTTTTGAGATTTTTGTTGTATGTTACTCTGTTATCCTTTTTATTTACACTCGTGTCTTCTCTGACAGTTGTCTTTCTTTGACTTATGTTTTGTTTTTTCTTTGCAGGTAACACCTGAAGACATTTATGTAGATACAAAAAGTAGATAAATAAATAATAATAAATAAAGTATAAATGCCGTTTAAATGCTCTTTCTAAATGCCTCTTTTTTTTTTTTCTTTTTTTTTTACAGTAAATGAGAGTTTCTCTTGAATTCAATGTCCCATACAGTGTGCATACCTCATTTGAAACAATTTCACTGCAGCATTTTGTGGATATATAACATTTTACTACTTCAGATGTCTATAAAGTTTCCATTTCTTAGAAAAAAGTAAATGCCAGTTCTTATAGGGGACGTCCCATACAGTATACACACCTCATATCAAACCATTTTACTGCAGCATTTTGGAGATGTCACTTTATTCAACTTTAGATGCCCATAAAAACCTCATTTCTAATACGTAGAGGAAAACAATGGCCAGTTCCTATAGGGGACGTCCCATACAGTATACACACCCCATATCAAACCATTTTACTGGAGCATTTTGGAGATATATGCCGTTATTCTACATTAAACACCTATAAAAACCTAATTTCTAATAAGTAGAGGAAAACAATGGCCAGTTCCTATAGGGGACGTCCCATACAGTATACTCACCTCATATCAAACCATTTTACTGCAGCATTTTGGAGATATGTCACTTTATGCAACTTTAGATGCCCATAAAAACCTAATTTCTAATAAGTAGAGGAAAAGAATGGCCAGTTCTTGTAGGGGACGTCCCATACAGTATACACTGTTCATATCAAACCATTTTACTGCAGCATTTTGGAGATATATGCCGTTATTCTACATTAAACGCCTATAAAAACCTCATTTCTAATAAGTAGAGGAAAAGAATGGCCAGTTCCTATAGGGGACGTCCCATACAGTATACACTGTTCATATCAAAACATTTTACTGCAGCATTTTGGAGATATATGCCGTTATTCTACTTTAAACGCCCATAAAAACCTAATTTCTAATAAGTAGAGGAAAAGAATGGCCAGTTCTTATAGGGGACGTCCCATACAGTATACACTGTTCATATCAAAACATTTTACTGCAGCATTTTGGAGATATATGCCGTTATTCTACTTTAAACGCCTATAAAAACCTAATTTCTAATAAGTAGAGGAAAACAATGGCCAGTTCTTATAGGGGGTGTCCCATACAGTATACTCACCTCATATCAAACCATTTTACTGCAGCATTTTGGAGATATGTCACTTTATGCAACTTTAGATGCCCATAAAAACCTAATTTCTAATAAGTAGAGGAAAAGAATGGCCAGTTCTTATAGGGGACGTCCCATACAGTATACACTGTTCATATCAAACCATTTTACTGCAGCATTTTGGAGATATATGCCATTATTCTACATTAAACGCCTATAAAAACCTCATTTCTAATAAGTAGAGGAAAAGAATGGCCAGTTCCTATAGGGGACGTCCCATACAGTATACACACCTCATATCAAACCATTTTACTGCAGCATTTTTGAGATATGTCACATTATTCGACTTCAGAGGCCTATAAAGACCTAATTTCTAATAAGTAGAAAAAAACGAATTTTCAGTTTTTATAGGGGACGTTCCATACAGTAGGCATACCTCATATCAAACCATTTTACTGCAGCGTTTTGGAGATACATCACATTAATTGACTTCAGAGGTGTATGAAGACCTCATTTCAAATAAGTAGAAATTCAGAATTCGTAGAGTGGGTGCTGGCGTCTTGTGAATCGCCACTCATCCGTTGGAACTGTGGACAACACCGCCAGTCCCAGCCCACAACCCAGTTCCCAGCCCACAACCCAGTTCCCAGCCCACAAAGCAGTTCCCAGCCAAGACCACCCAGTTCCCAGCCAAGACCACCCAGACTGTGAGGATCAGGAGCATGAGCCCACCGCAAGCAGCGAGAGTGAATCCGCTGGTCCCGCCCAACCTCCTCCTCCCACCACCTCTCCAAACCACTTGTAATAAACTTGTATGTTTCCTCAGTATCTGTCTGTCTCTGCAGTCCCAAGACACTCCTGCCACCCAGTCATCTCTTCCTCCCATCAGTCCCGCAGTGCATCTCAGCCTCCTCTCAGTGGCATGGCTACATCTTGGGTCTGCTGGGAGCCATCTCCTCCGGGGAGTGTGGAGACTATGGCTCCGCCTCCAGCCTCTGAGTGCTCCACCTCCGCTCCACCTCTACCCGTCGCCCTGGCTCCTGTGCTCTTACCACCCTCGACTCCAGCGTGGACCATTGGCCATTCGGCCTCGCCGGGCTCCCTCGGCACGTCGGCTTCACTTGGGTTGGTCATCGCACCACTTTTGCCATGGACTTGCGGCCCATTCGTTGCCCTGCGTCCCTCCACCTCTTCAGCTTTGGCTAGCCCCGCCCTCTCAGGCTCCACCTCCACATATGGTCGCTCCAGCTCAGCCTCTAACCTCAGGATCCCTGCTTCCATCTCAGGGGGTCGTGGCTGCGGCCCAGTCACGGTCGCCTAGGTCTTTGTGTCTCACTGCCTCATCGCTTCTCTGGCTACACGGTGTGCTCCACCTCCATCACTGTCGTCACCTCCAGGTTGTCCCCATGGTGGCGTCGGTCCTGGCTGTGGCCTGGGTCTCCTTCTGCTCTTACCTGCTCCAAGGTTATAATCGTTAACGAAAACGAACGAAAAAATGAAAACTAGGTGCGAAAAAACATTGTCGTTAACTGAAATAAAAATAAAAACGAGGCATTACAAAAAAACGATAACTAACTAAAACTGTAATGTGTGTTTGGCAAAACTAACTAAAATAAAATAAAATTATAGAGTAAATGTCCTTAGTTTTCGTCTTTGTCAAGGTCTTTCATTTTTTAACGCTGTTTAAAACACGCAGCATATTCCCTGCTCACCCTCCGTCTCTCTGTCACTCATGCGTCTCTCACATGCGCACACACACACACACACACACACACACACACACACACACACACACACACACACACACAGCCCCTCCCCTCCGTGCACACCGTCTCCATGAGAACGAGTGTTCGTTCGACGTTGAAAGCAAGTTCGATAAAGGTTGGTATCTCCATCTCGTGAACACCTTTACACAATCACACATTAAAAAGTGGTATAAAAATATTTTAAATTCTGAATATAATTGTGTCAGTGTGTTAATGTCGACCCGAGAAGCGATTGCGCCTTCTTTAGAAAGTTAACTAGTCGCAAGTTTGAGGTAAAATGCACTTTTTGGTTGTGATTGTCGATGTCAAAACACTATAGGCTATAAGCTGTGATTCAAATATTAAATAATGTTATGTCATTTTTTTACTTTTACACTGAATGTTTGCTGCTTCAATCCAGATGAGTAGGCTATTGACTATATAGGATAAATTAAGTAGGGTGTGACAATTGTACAGCTGTGGTATTTGTATAGGGTGTGATTTCTGTATAGAAGATGTGTAGATTTCTGGTACGGCGTGTTGATTTTGTAAGAGGTGAAGGAATTTCAATGGGGTGTGACTGTGAATTTTTTCCTAAAATTGTATGACATTTTTGTTGAGTTAATAATAATAATAATAATAAATTGAATTTTTATAGCGCTTTTCTCTAACTCAAAGTCGCTTTACAGGGCAGAGAAAAAAAAAAAAAAAAAATATATATATATATATATATATATAAATTGGGGGGGCTATGGATAGGCAGAGGTGAAGAGATGGGTCTTGAGGCGGGACTGAAAGATGGTAAGGGACTCAGAGGTGCGGATCTCAAGGGGAAGGGAGTTCCAGAGCCTTGGAGCTGCCCTCGAGAAAGCTCTGTCCCCAAAACTACAGAGTTTTGACTTGGGGATGGATAGGAGACCGGCTGAGGTGGATCTGAGGGACCGTGAGGGTTGGTAGGGGGAGAGGAGGTCAGTGAGGTATGATGGGGCCAGGTGGTGGATGGCTTTGTAGGTAAGAACCAGAATTTTGTATTTGATCCGTTGGGAAATGGGAAGCCAGTGCAGTTGTTTTAAAACTGGCGTGATGTGGTGCCAGGATTTGGAGCGGGTGATGAGTCGGGCGGCTGCGTTTTGGACCAGTTGTAGTCTTTTTATGTAAGTTGAGCTAATACCAAGGAGTAGTGAGTTGCAGTAGTCCAGTCGTGAGGAGATGAAGGCGTGAATGAGTCTTTCAGCAGCAGGGGGTGTGAGTGAGGGTCTGATTTTAGCAACATTGCGGAGGTGAAAGAAGGATGTTTTAATTACCTGACGGATGTGGGGCTCAAGGGAGAGGGTTGAATCAAAAATCACGCCAAGGTTGCGTGCCTGGGGAGATGGGGAGACAATGGTGCCGTCGATGGTGAGAGTGGGGTTATTGGTTTTGCCGAGTGTGGATTTGGAGCCAATGATGAGGAATTCTGTTTTATTGCTGTTGAGTTTGAGGAAGTTCTGTTGCATCCAGATTTTAGTAGCTGACAGACAGGAGTTGATGTGGGAGAGGGGAGGATTGTGGGGGGACTTTGTGCTGAGGTAGATCTGGGTGTCATCGGCATAACAGTGGTAATTCAGGTTGAAATGGCGAAATATCTGACCAAGGGGAAGGATGTAGATGATGAAGAGGAGGGGGCCGAGTACGGAGCCTTGGGGAACGCCTTGGGTGACTGTGGCTGTGGCAGAGGTGTGGTTATGGAGAGAGATGAAGTGGGATCTGTTGCAGAGGTAGGAATGTAGCCAGCTGAGTGCAGTGCCTTCGATACCAAGGTTTTTAAGTCTGGTAAGCAGAGTGTTATGGCACACGGTATCGAAGGCTGCACTCAGGTCGAGAAGGATAAGAATGTTGAGGGAACCGGTGTCAGCAGAGGTGAGGAGGTCATTGAGGACTTTGAGGAGAGCAGTTTCTGTACTGTGGAGGGGGCGAAAACCAGATTGGAGGGGTTCATATTGATTATTGGCATGAAGATGGGTTTGTAGTTGTGAGGCGACTATGCGTTCCAGGGTTTTTGACAGAAAGGGGAGGTTGGATATTGGGCGGTAGTTGTTGAGTGAAGAGGGATCCAGACCAGGTTTCTTGAGGATTGGGGTGACAGCGGCAGTTTTGAAAGCAGAGGGGACAGATCCAAGGGACAGTGAGGAGTTGAAGAGGTTAGTGAGGTAAGGGCAAAGGACAGGGAGGCAGGACTTTAGGAGTGGAGTAGGGAGGTAGTCAAGTGAGCATGTAGTAGGTTTGGAGGAGCTGATGAGTTTGTAGATTTCAGGAGTGGTGACCAAGTTAAACTGGGAGAGAAGGCAGTGTGGAGGAGGGTGAGTAAAGTCAGGAGGGAGGTGGGGGAAAGTCGGCCATGTCCGATGCTGAAGTAGTTACTGGGAGGTCGTTTGCAGAGGATAGAGACTGATAAATTATGTTGATTTTTTCTGCGAAAAAGTGAAGGAATGAGTTGCACAGATCAGGAGTAGAGGTAGGGAGGGTGATGGTCCGAGGCTTGATGAGGTTATTCAATATGGAGAAGAGGGTTCTAGGGTTTTGACAGGGGTTGGTGAGGATGCTGGAGAAGTAGGCAGATTTGGCAAGAATGAGGGCGTCTTTGTAGGAAGTGAGGTGGAGTTTATAGGCTTCATGGTGTACTGTAAGAGCTGATTTTTTTGTCAAACGTTCGAGTTGGCGACCAGTTTGTTTCATTTTTCGGAGTGCAGGTGTGTACCAGGGTGACGAAGTGTTAAAAGTGACGGTTTTTGTTTTAAGGGGGGCCAGAGTGTTAAGGGAGGTACTCAAAGCAGAGTTGAGGTGGTTTGTGAGATCATCAGGTGAGGTGAGGGTTGGGTCCAGGTGGAGAGTGGTGGAGATCAAGTCAGAGAGATGATGGGAATCAATAGATTTAAGGTTACGGAAGGTGATTTCTCTGAGGAGGCGGGGGCGTGGAGTTGGAGAAGGAATGGTGAACCGTATCAGTTTATGATCAGAGAGGGGAAAGAGGCAAGGATGGAGGTCGAGCACTGGTTGGTTAGTGGAGCAGACCAGATCGAGGATGTGTCCTTTTTCATGGGTGGGGAATGTGACATGTTGAGTGAGAGTGAAGTTGTCCAGTAAAATGTTGAATTCTGATGACAGCTTGCAGATGGGAGAGTCTATGTGGATGTTTAAGTCACCGAGTAGCAGCAGACGTGGAGAGAGAGATGAGGCTAGTGTGAGGAGTTCAGTAAAATCAGAGAGGAAGGAGGGATTTGGTTTCGGTGGCCGGTAAATGAGGATAACTGTCATGGATGAAAGAGCTTTGAAGGCGAGATATTCAAATGATGATACTGAGGGGAGAGTGAGTTCAGTGATCCGGAAGTTCTGATTGAAAATAACAGCAAGACCACCTCCACGGCGGGAGGGGCGGGGTTTGCAAATGTAATTGTAGCCAGTGGGGGATGCTTGGTTGAGGGATAAGTAGTCATTGGGTTGTTGCCAGGTTTCAGTGAGCAGAAGGAAATCCAAAGTGTTGTCAAGGATTAATTCATGTAGAGCAGGGGCTTTATTGTTAAGCGATCGAGTGTTGAGTAGGGCAAAGTTGGCATGGTGAGAGGGTGGAGAGATGGGTGCAGGCTGAAAAGATCTGAGGTTGTCCCAGTTAACAGTGCGTGTGTGATGGTAATGCAGTTGTGGAGGGACAGTGAGTTTATTTGCGTATGATTGGATAATATCTGTGCGAAAAGCACTGTGGTCCAGTCCGGGTTTTCTGTGCAGCCTGTCGGTGCGCTCAGCTCTATGTGATCCAGCGGGGGAAGCGTTCCGATGACGAAGATCTGTGCGAGAAGCACTGTATTCCAGTCCGGGTTTTCTATGCAGCCTGTCGGTGCGCTCAGCACTATGTAGTCCAGCGGGGGAAGCGTTCCGATGACGTGGGAAAGGTGCGACGGAGCGTGCAGGTGACCAGATGGATGGAATGGATAGTCCGTGGTGGAAGTAAACAAACTTGCGGCGAAAGCTTCTGTGAATGTAACGGGATCGACGTAGAAGTCCGAGCTGTTTTATGACTGTGATGCAGGATGGAATGGAATAGTTGGTTAGTTCGACCAGTTGCAGAGTTGAGTATTTGAACATGATGCCGAGCGGTGGGACTGAGAGCTCCGTGGTTGCAGTTAGCAATGAACTAGGGACACAGAGATGGATGACTGATGTGAGTGCTAAGATGATCCACGGCATGACAGAGAAGATGAAAGTCGCGGTCACGGCTCGCATCTGTTGGAGGTTGCAGCAGCAGGAGTCACAGCGAAGCAGACAGAAGTTAGGTGAACGGGGGCAGCCAGCTAGCGGCTAATCGATGAGGATACAGTCCGGAGAAGGTGCCCAAGCGGCTTCAGGAATCAGCTTGAAGGCTGTCCGGAGGGAGAAATGCTGTCCAGAGGTAGGGGTACAGCGAACACAAACAAATAGGAACACAATGAAGAATAGCAGACAGAGAAGCGGCGAATAAACAGCGCCAGCGTCCTCTCACGTCCGTCGAATGACGTGATGTGAAGATTATTGATGTGAAGAGTTAGTATTACACAATACTTTTTCTGACCTTTTTGAATCTTGCCCCTGACAAATAACCCAAATTACAAAAAAAGACTAAAACTAACACTAAAACTAATAAAAACTAAACTAAAACTAAGCATTTTCAAAAAATAAAAACTAAACTAAACTAGCAAACCCACTTTAAAAACTAATACTAAACTGAATTTGAAAACAAAAAGTCAAAACGAAATAAAAATAAAAACTAATGAAAAATGCAAAACTATAATAACCCTGCCCTGCTCAAGGCCATCTCCTGGCTGTCACCACCATCTGCACCACCCTGGGTGTTTTTTTATGGCTCTCTCCAGCTTCCAGGGGGTGGCGCCTTTGCCTATATCATCGTGTTCATCTGCATTCTACAACACAATCTGTGACATGCATACTGTATGGGACGTTCCCTATAAGAACCTAAAATTCCCTATAATATTTTTCTACTTATTAGAAATATGGTCTTTATAGGCCTCTGAAGTAGTAAAATATAACATATCTTTAAAACGCTGCAGTAAAATGGTCTGCAGTTTACAGGCCTCTGAATTTGAATAATGTGATGTATCTCCAAAATGCTGCAGTAAAGGTATAAAATGCTGCAGTGAAATGGTTTGATATGAGGTGTGCATACTGTATGGGACGTCCCCTGTAAAATCTGACCATTACTTTTTTCTACTTATTAGAAATGAGGTCTTTATAGGCCTCTGAAGTAGTGAAATGTGACAACTCCAAAATGCTGCAGTAAAATGGTTTGATATGAGGTGTGTATACTGTATGGGACGTCCCCTATAGGAACTGGCCATTAGTTTTTTCTACTTATTAGAAATGAGGTCTTTATAGGACTCTGTAGTATGGAGCTTATAATATGACAAAATGATTTGAATTTGAATTGTGTAAATTTGAATTATTTGCAAGTGTAAAAATAGTCCTAAATTGTTTTTTTTTTTTTAAACGAATATTGAACATTTGAAATTTAACAAATTGAAATGTTTTTATGGCTGAATTTTATAGACATGTATTTTCAAACAGCTAGTTTTTTTTGTTCTGAATTCTTATACTGCAAATATTCAGTTTAAAAAAATACAGATTCAAGTTTTCAAGATGAAGAAATTCGGATCTTCAAATTCAGTTTTCTAAAATTCAATCTCAAAAATTCAATCTCAAAAATTCAGGTCTTACAGAAAGTAGGTCACAGGTCATCCACAGGGAAGAGTAAAGGATCTCAGATAAGTCGAACAGAGCATTTTGGCTGCACTGCAGTAGTTTTCTGCCGCAAACGCAGTGGTGGTTCAAGATAATCCGTGTATCTTTCGCTCAGTCGTTTTTTATTTAATATTAAGAGTAGAAAAATGAGAAAACAGCTTGAGTATTAGATTTCTAATATTCTAATAATAGTCCGCTGCAGCAGTTGCACGGATAAAGCGGTTGCTAATAAAATGCTAAATCAGATATATGTACAATAACATTACGATGACCTTCAACCGATTTAAATAGTAGGCTACATGGGGTTTAATTTGTCTTTAATGAGATGTAACCTGATATATGTTATCAGGCATAAATGCATAGATCCGCCGCTGACTAATGTGTAACTTAATGGTCCAGTGGTAGAATTTTCGCCAACCGTGTCAGAGGTTCTGGGATCTAATCCGCTCTCGCATAGTTATTTTTTATTTTTTTTCTCTATAATTATTTTTTTCCCTCATCAAAACCGATTATGTTCATCAGTGGTTGTATATCAAGCAGGGGCACGTTTGTGTGCATTATGTTTTGTGATTTCACCAGAACGAATAGAGAGTATCCGCAACGGATTGAAGCGCGCGTCCAAGTGAAGACAGTGCGGCGTGTGCGCGAGCCTATATGTTAAATAGTGTTTATCATGTAAATGTTGTATTTTATTTACAGGTCTTTTACATTATTGCTGAATAGGCTAATATTAAAATGCGTTTCTCTCTCAACATGATCCGGTGTGACTTGCACTCAGGTGCATGCGACTTATTTTCTGGCAAATACGGTCAGTTAAAATATGTTGCTGTATTATTACAAAATGCATAGAGTGGAGACCATTTGGGCAAAAAACAAACAAACATATTGTGTTCATTACCCCCACCCACATTTGGGCTTAATCACTGTTAGGGGGTCCTTGGAAATGTATTTAGGTGTAGACAAAATCAGTTATGTTTATTTCATAAATATGAACGTACCTCGCATCTCCCGGACACTAGCCATTAGTCTACTTATTTGGCCTATTTTTTTTTAGCTGGCCAATTCTCAAAATCTGTGTGGAAAAGCTGCGGCGCGTGGAGAGAACGCACAATGGCTTTGCTTTGGAAGTTTTCATTTTGGAAGTTTAGTTGCCAGAGAAAATAACACACAGTTTTGTTTAACATCAAATGATACTCAATATTAATGAAATAAATAAATGTAATGTCAGAGAATGCACAAAGCGCATCCTTTTGAGATGTAAATTATAATACATTTTAATTAAAATAAAAACACAAGGCCTACATCATAAAACTCAGAAGATTATGTATTTGAATATATTATATTATAATACAAATAAAAAGGCGTCTTCAGTCGAGTCCCAAAATACTAGGCTAAATCAGCATCTTCACAGCCAGGGA
This sequence comes from Squalius cephalus, assembly GCF_949319135.1. NCBI lineage: Eukaryota > Metazoa > Chordata > Actinopteri > Cypriniformes > Leuciscidae > Squalius > Squalius cephalus. The sequence goes on along the minus strand of NC_137125.1, from coordinate 387,928 downwards.
AATGTTTGGAATAACAAGTAGGACTGTGTGCGGCACAGCTTGCCCTTTATATTGTACAACAGCCCAATTAAATTAGGCAGAATAATTGTAATATGTTTGGTTGACTGTGTTTTATTTTGATAATGAGCAGTCTGCGATATGAAGCAACGCCAGAACTGTTGTGTGAGAGCGCGATGCGCCAGCGCCATCACTTGGATTTGTTCCACTGCTGGGAAATAACTTAATACTCATACAGATAATATGACATCATTCGAAACAGAAAAATGTATATTTTTATTTGTGTACATTCAAAATGACTACAAAATAGCATGCCATTGAAAAATAAATAAAACAACATGATGCGCTGCTTTAGCGCGTCTCGGTCTCTTTAGATCTTTCTGGCGCTCACCAAAAATGAACCAGAATACAGTGAATAGCCTTTTCGGCGCGCCTACTTTTGAAAGTCAACATTTAGATTATTTAACGTTAAATGCATTTTATATGCCTGAGTCACTTTGGAATAAACCACAGCGTGTTTCATGATAAAACGTGACTTAGCCTATACAGTCCGGAAAATAGGCAATATTCATTCAGCAATATAATATCCAGTTAACTGGCAGAGCATTCATTTCGTTCGTTTTTTTAAATAAGAGACGATCTAGCGCTCAAATGTGTTTTTTAAATCAAGTGATCAAAGTGCTCGTTGCCGTAGCGATCAGTGGACAGTGTTTTCTCGTGTGGCTCGCGCAGCACACGCCGCACTGTCTTCACTCGGACGCGCGCTTCAATCCGTTGCGGATACTCTCTATTCGTTCTGGTGAAATCACAAAACATAATGCACACAAACGTGCCCCTGCTTGATACACAACCACTGATGAACATAATCGGTTTTGATGAGGGAAAAAAATAATTATAGAGAAAAAAAAAGAAAAAATAACTATGCGAGAGCGGATTAGAACCCAGAACCTCTGACACGGTTGGCGAAAAGTCTACCACTGGACTACCTGGATCAGGTTCGTCTGTTTCTGCCGCTCTATCCTCGTCCAATCGCGTCGCTCGCTGTCCAATGTGAGAATGGACGAGAGCCAATCGCATCGCCCGCTCTCCATTGTGAGAATGGACGAGAGCCAATCGCGTCGCGGCATGAGAATGGACACAGCCACTCACCGCGCTTACATCCATTGTGAGATTGGATGACGACACGGCGCTCTTCAGAAACCTCTATAACCGAGTTATAACTGAGCAAAGTAAGAAATAAAAATTAGTTTTCTTCTTCTGTTTGCTATATTCTTAATTGGCCATACATTAGTTACATTTTCATCCCTCACACAAAGCCGTTTTGTCGAGTGTTTCCTTTTAGCGATCAAAGTTACTAACCTAACGTTCTGAGGAGAATTATGAATGAAATCATCATTAAATTCATGTGAAAAGACTTTATTTTTGTGAGATGTAATTGGGAGTCTTAGTTCTGTATGCTAGATCTGTCTGTCGCGATGTTTACCTGGTTTTACTATAGTAAAAGTGATTGTCGCTATAAACTGTGATCACATGATCGGGAGTTGCGTCTAATCTTACATATTAAACACCATCTAGTCAGCTAGAAGTTCGGTTTGAATGAAAAAAACATCTCATAGGTAAGGGATAATGTATAGAGAGGCGGTTGTTATAGCGAATAACAAGCCCGACAGGCTGAACGAGACCCCGACGCGAAGCGGAGGGGTCTTGACAGCCTGAAGGGCTTGTTATTCGCTATAACGACCGCCTCTCTATACATTATCCCGCTTATTACATGGCTACCTACAAAATAAATAAATAATTTGACACGAATTATTGATTTAAAAAGGAGTTTATTGATTTAAAAACGATTGTATTGCTTCCGCCAAAGAAAATAGTCCGTTCCGCGTCCATAGCAACGCGCTGTTTTTCATGGCAACGGTCTGTTATACTCCGCAGCGGTCTGTTATAAAGAAATAACAGACCGCATTCTACATTGGAATTCAGCCAAGCCATGTAATAATTGTAGATAATGTCATCCCTTATATTAACCATGGTTTTACCATAGTATAAGTGTTTCTGTTTATAAACGGTGGGCCACGTCATCACGAGTTGCCTCTAATCTTACATATTAGACACCATTTAGTCAGTTTGAATAAATAAAACCTCATATAGTTTTGGATAAAGTCATCACATTTGTAATAACCATGGTTTTACTATAGTATAAGTGTTTCTGTTTATAAACTGTGGTCACACTATCACCAGTTGCCTCTAATCTAATATATTAGACACCATTTAGTCGGTTTGAATGAATAAAACATCTTATAGTTTTGGATAAAGTCATCACATTTATTAAAACCATGGTTTTACTATAGTATAACTGTTTCTGTTTATAAACTGTGGTCACACTATCACCAGTTGCATATAATCTTACATATTAAACACCATTTAGTCAGCTTGAATAAATAAAACCTCATATAGTTGTGGATAAAGTCATCACATTTATTAAAACCATGGTTTTACTATAGTATAACTGTTTCTGTTTATAAACTGTGGTCACACTATCACCAGTTGCATATAATCTTACATATTAAACACATGTAACACATTACAATTTAAATTGTTGAGTTCTTTTTGTATATAGTTGTATCATTATAATTGAATGAAAACAAAAATCAGTGTAGCTGTCCAGTACTTGCAAAAATGTATTTGTTTACTATTATTTCCCTATTATGTTTAGATGAGTACAAAGCCAAAGAGCCACAAGGCCATGGGAGATGGCGAGTGGATGGCGAGGTTAAGGGCTTTTGCCAGCTCTGGGGTTTGGCCTTCCAGTGGAGGAAATAGACCAGCCCCAAGGCAGCGGAAGTGCTATGACCTCTATCAGAAGGTAAAGCAAAGTTACCTGTATAGTTACCTGTATCTCATTACATGGTGTGTAGTATGCAGGTCACCTGACAATGAATGGTGCAAAAATTTCAGTAAATATTGTTTTTTGTCTTTTCAGATTGAGAAATGCCCCATGCAGGTCCACGGACAGACCACCCTCTTTGGAGGGTCCATGGCATGCAACTGTGGATTCCACACCACTAAGGTGATGTATTTGAAAGTGACAGTCTGAGGCTTCAGACACGGCTCCTGGCACAGCTGCGCCACAGTCTGAGGCTTCAGACACGGCTCCTGGCACAGCTGCGCCACAGTCTGAGGCTTCAGACACGGCTCCTGGCACAGCTGCGCCACAGTCTGAGGCTTCAGACACGGCTCCTGGCACAGCTGCGCCACAGTCTGAGGCTTCAGACACGGCTCCTGGCACAGCTGCGCCACAGTCTGAGGCTTCAGACACGGCTCCTGGCACAGCTGCGCCACAGTCTGAGGCTTCAGACACGGCTCCTGGCACAGCTGCGCCACAGTCTGAGGCTTCAGACACGGCTCCTGGCACAGCTGCGCCACAGTCTGAGGCTTCAGACACGGCTCCTACCCCACGGACATTCCTGAGGCCCCCTCCAAGTTTGTCAATGGTTAGTATTTAATCTGTAATTAATGTTTACTTAGATTCATTTTGTATTTGTTTGATATGATCTACGGCCCACCAACATCAAAATAATTATAGCATACTCCTGCAGACTGATCAGCCATTTACATTTTTACACGCACACACACATTTTTGTTTGACTATATTAGTGAGGACATTGCATACACTTCCATTACATTTATGTCAGGTTAAATATATTTTCTATCACCAAACCGACCCTCACCCCTAAACCTACCCATCACACATGTGTAAACACTAGATTTAAATTAAAATGTTTGTGTTGAAAATGTATAGTGCGGTTGTCATACAATTAACTTTGTTTCTCTTTTTAGTTCACTAAGTCACGGTTTGGTGGGTCCCAGGCGTCTTCAAGAAAGCCTAATTTAGTGGGTCGGAGGACCCCCAGCCCCTCTCCTCCACCCTCTTCAAGGACCCCCAGCCCTTCTCCTCCCAGCCCCTCTCCTCCTCCATCCTCTGTGAGGACCACCACCCCTTCCCCATCCTTTGAGAGGGCCCCATCTATGGCCTCTGTGAGGACCACCACCCCTTCTCCATTCTCTGTGAAGAGCCGAAGTCCTGCTCCATCCTCTTCAAGGACCCCCAGCCCTTCTCTTCCCAGCCCGTCTCCTCCTCCATCCTCCGTGAGGACCACTACCCCTTCTCCATCCTCTATGGCCTCTGTGAGGACCACCACCCCTTCACCATCCTGTGTAAGGACCCCCAGTCCTGCTCCATCCACTGTGAGTATAACAGCACCAATTTCCTTGTTTTTTTTTAATTCACTTTTGTACTGCTTCACAAGTGTACATTTTCAAAACTCTTACCAAAACTCCAAACTGATCACACTTGTAACACAGCTAGTCATTCTTTCAAAACCTGATCTCATGCTTTCATTCTAGTTAAACTAAATGAGAAGAGATGCAAATCAAAAGTTTTATAGTAATTCAAATCAATACACATTTATTTGTATATTTTTGAAAATTATCATTTATTATAAGTTTTACTTATAATGTATTATGTTTTTACAAAGCATATAGCTTCAAAGCAGCTTTACATAAATTGTATGCGTCTAGATTACAATTGAGAGTGATCTGTTATCAGAGATGTACGCAATACAAATCACACAGTTATTAAGCTATAGTAAGCTAATAATGTAGTAATTTAAACAATGTCTTAATTTCCACAAATGGAAATACGCTGAAATGCTTCGGAAAAAAAAGTGCACTTTTGATTATCTGTTGTATTATTAGTACTAAGAGTTTTGTACCAGTTGCTTGTGGGAATTGCACCAAAGCAATTAAAAAAACACTATTCAATAAACAAATTGTCTTCCAAACAGGAGGAGCCTGGAGAAGTCATGCCAGCCCCTGCTGGGGCCTCAGCTTCATTCTGGTTGCCAGGTGAAATGAGCAAGACCATCCCTGTGCAGGACCAGAGGTGGATTGCCAACACCTTATTTCACTCTGGCAAGCTGCGGCCAGATTTGAAGCTGTGGTATGAGCCCCCTGTTCCAGCCCTCATTTACCACCAGACACCAACTCCTGACCGGTTCTTCACCCATCGGTTGATGGTGTGGATGCCCTACCACCTGTGGAAGGTGAGGGTGTCCTGCCCAGATTGTGGCAAGAACCTGACGGGCTATGGTGTTCACAAGAGGGCTCGGAAGGTCCTGGACATCGACAGGTACTACCTGATGGTGACAGAGACACTCAGGTGCACTGTGTGTTCTCTGAACTACCTGTCAACGAGTCAGACTGTCCGGGACCAGCTTGACCTGCCTCACCAGAAAATGTTCCGGCTGATCCTGACCCGCAAGTGAGTAAATCAGTGTAGAAAAGATGTTGATTGTGAAGACTTAAACGACTGAATTGACCCTTCAATTAACATGTAACTAATCACTGCAACAATGTGTTTTCAGGTATGCCTGTGACATCCGTGTCATTAGGCTGCTTCGGGACCGGACACTGGGCAACAGTCCAGCCAGACTGGTGAGGCAGTTAAAAGAGAACCACGGGGAGGAATGGCTGAATCGGTTGGCACACTATCTTGGGGAGTGTGCTGACTTTGTGGATCGACCCAGCCTCTTTCCTGTGGTCTGCCAGGAGCCTCCAGAGCCCATCGACATCCCCACCAGTCGTTGGCTGCTGTCCGTATACGGCAGGGACATCCTCTGCCGTATAGACCACATCAAGGCCAGCATCACATCGACCTTTGGCACCATCTTAAAGATGGATTCCACCAAAAAGGTAATCAATAATCTGACTCTGTAATAGGCTTATTTGTTCTTAAATACTGCCAGATAGATATTTTTTCTCAATTGTGTTGGCTCAATTCTCAAATGAGATTTTTCTCTTTTAAAACAATAAGTTCAGATCTCTGAATGTGCCGTTACATTTGTAAATTCCAGATCACAAAGAAGCTGGCTGGCCATGGACGGGGGACAGCACTCTGGGTGAGCTCCATTGGCAACGAGGTCGGCCAGATACTGACCAGTGTCCTGTCGGTGCAGGAGGGGCCAGGACTGGACAGGATGGTGGCTGGTGTGATGGAGCGATACCGCCAGGCAGCCGTTCCACCCCCAGTGCTGCTGTATGTGGACTGTGGCTGCTGCGTGAGTGAGGGGGCAACCAGCAAGCTGCAGTCCAGGTTTGGGCAATGGCCAGACCTCCACATACGGCTGGACATCTGGCACTTCATGCGAAGGCTGGCCGTGGGCTGCACCACTGATGCCCATCCCCTCTACCCAACCTTCATGGGATGCCTGTCCGCCTGCATTTTTGAGTGGGATGCGGGGGACCTCAACCTGTTGCGGCTGGCCAAGAAACAGCAGCTGATGCAGGAGGGTATGCCAGCAATTACTGATCTCCTGGTGGACAGGAGCATCAGTAAGAGGGACCTCAGCCTTTACTGCCGCAGGAGGACGCGCGGTGAGGAGGACACCATACGTCTCATTGACAGGCTGCTGCAGGAGCTGGGCGGGGCAAATGGGAGGGACCTTATGGGTGTGCCACTCCTGGACCAAGTGCGCATGGAGCACATTTGGCGTGTGCAGAAACGCCATGTCAAGTGCATCCAGGACTTGCCAGAAGTGCCACTCTATACTGAGGTGGGCACCACCAAAAAGGCGGGAGTCGTCCTGACCCGGTATCGGTGTGCCAGAGGGTCCACATCCCTGGAATCTTTTCACTGCCACCTGAACAGGTTCATTCCAGGTTGGTGTCTCACATATATGATATCTTACATAACTGCTATGCATTATTCAAATTGAAAGGCAAGTCCTTTTACAGTGGTATAAATGTGGTGTTCTTCAAGGAACCAGTGCCAATGCGCTGAATTTCCAGCTCTACCTCCTGGAAGGCCTGAACAGGTGGAATCAGGATCGGGGGACTGCGGCAGTGACCAGCAAGCCAGCGTCCCTTCTCACCTATTCCGGGGATATGGCTCACTGCGTCAACACCAACAGCCTGAAGGTGTTTGGCCGGGCTTTTGTGCCAACGTTCAGGGCACCTGCCAAATACACTGGTATGTCTTACCCTTATCTGGCTACATTATACACTTAATTTGTGGGTTTTCAATGTTCCAACTAGAGACTGAGTCTATAATTTTATTATTCCCATTAACAAAGCCAACCATACAGTCTGATTACAGTTGCATTCTATCTTGACAGAATGCTTCGAATATAATTAGTCATGTGTGCGTGTGCTTTTTTTTCTTTTTCATAGGAGAGCTGCTTGGTGTTGACTATCTCCTGAGTCAGACTGGACAGCCCCTGGTGGTGAACCGCGACTCAGAGGAGACGGAGAACATGCTGGAGGATGTGGACGAAGGTGTGGACGAAGAAGACGAGGGCTTCGGGGAAGACGAGACACATGACATTACTGTGTCAAGTCTCACGGATGACCCAAGCTTCTCTGTCTCCTCCTGCTTTATGCCTTTATCTGAGTCTCTCTCCTCCACGCCTGCTACCTTCTCTCAGCCTGATGCCTCATCCACCATGGCTGCTGCCCTGGCTGTTCCCTCTTGCCAGCCTGTTGCCTCCACCCAGTCTGCTGCTTCCTCCACCCAGCCTGCTGCCTCATTCATGCAGCCTGCTGCCTCCTCCACCCAGTCTGCTGCCTCCTCCACCCAGTCTGCTGCCTCCTCCACCCAGTCTGCTGCCTCCTCCACCCAGTCTGCTGCCTCCTCCACCCAGTCTGCTGCCTCCTCCACCCAGTCTGCTGCATCCTCCACCCAGTCTGCTGCCTCCTCCACCCAGTCTGCTGCATCCTCCACCCAGTCTGCTGCCTCCTCCACCCAGTCTGCTACCTCCTCCACCCAGTCTGCTGCCTCCTCCACCCAGCCTGCTGCCTCCTCCACCCAGTCTGCTGCCTCCTCCACCCAGTCTGCTGCCTCATTCACCCAGTCTGCTGCCTCCACCACCCAGTCTGCTGCCTCCTCCACCCAGCCTGCTGCCTCCTCCACCCAGTCTGCTGCCTCCTCCACCCAGTCTGCTGCCTCATTCACCCAGTCTGCTGCCTCCTCCACCCAGTCTGCTGCCTCCTCCACCCAGTCTGCTGCCTCCTCCACCCAGTCTGCTGCCTCCTCCACCCAGTCTGCTGCCTCCTCCACCCAGTCTGCTGCCTCCTCCACCCAGTCTGCTGCCTCCTCCACCCAGTCTGCTGCATCCTCCACCCAGTCTGCTGCCTCCTCCACCCAGTCTGCTGCATCCTCCACCCAGTCTGCTGCCTCCTCCACCCAGTCTGCTACCTCCTCCACACAGCCTGCTGCCTCCTCCACCCAGTCTGCTGCCTCCTCCACCCAGTCTGCTGCCTCCTCCACCCAGTCTGCTGCCTCCTCCACCCAGTCTGCTGCCTCCTCCACCCAGTCTGCTGCCTCCTCCACCCAGTCTGCTGCCTCATTCACCCAGTCTGCTGCCTCCACCACCCAGTCTGCTGCCTCCTCCACCCAGCCTGCTGCCTCCTCCACCCAGTCTGCTGCCTCATTCACCCAGTCTGCTGCCTCCTCCACCCAGTCTGCTGCCTCCTCCACCCAGTCTGCTGCCTCCTCCACCCAGTCTGCTGCCTCCTCCACCCAGTCTGCTGCCTCCTCCACCCAGTCTGCTGCCTCCTCCACCCAGTCTGCTACCTCCTCCACCCAGTCTGCTGCCTCCTCCACCCAGTCTGCTGCCTCCTCCACCCAGTCTGCTGCCTCCTCCACCCAGCCTGCTGCCTCCTGCCTCCTCCACCCAGTCTGCTGCCTCCTCCACCCAGTCTGCTGCCTCCTCCACCCAGTCTGCTGCCTCCTCCACCCAGTCTGCTGCCTCCTCCACCCAGTCTGCTGCCTCCTCCACCCAGTCTGCTGCCTCCTCCACACAGCCTGCTGCCTCCTCCACCCAGCCTGCTGCCTCCTGCCTCCTCCACCCAGTCTGCTGCCTCCTCCACCCAGTCTGCTGCCTCCTCCACCCAGTCTGCTGCCTCCTCCACCCAGTCTGCTGCCTCCTCCACCCAGTCTGCTGCCTCCTCCATGCCACAGCAAGGTGCCTCAGCATCTCATGATGCATCTGTGGTATGTAAATACTTTCTTAAATGTGCACTGATCTATAAAATGACTGGATTGCTCATGACGTAATAAAAATTGAAGCCACTATGGTATTCCCTAGAATTCCTTCACAATCAATTGAATTAATAGGAAAGCATCTGTTTTAATGTGAAAACATTACCAGTCGTTTAATGTGAAAACATTACCCTTGCTGATGGTAAATTATTGTCACCGTCTTCTGACATTTTTGAATGCAATCATCAATCCTGGCATTTACATAGACCAGTGTATATGTCTCTGTCTTTTGTCCCACTTCACTGTCCTCATATTGTTGCTCATAACTTTATTTTTTCAGGCTGTGGATGACTTTGGTGTACCTGGCCTGGATAGAGTCGACAGCCTGGCGGAGTGTCTTGTGGAGCTCAGGAACCATCCCTCTCTGGCACTCACCAACCAGCAGGTTAGGATCATTCAACTTTTTCTACTTTCCCTCTTTGACTTGTCATACATGTTTACACTGTTTCGTTTTTCTTTTCTTTTCTCATTTGCTCTGTATGATATGCTCTTCTCTGCTTAGGTGAGCAATATTGTTGCTCTTTGGCAGAACCTGCTGGACCACGACAAGCGGAGAGTCGTGTTTTCTTCCAGACACAAGAGCAGGCTGGATACTGGGAGGTTCAGGTCCCCAAAGAAGAGGCAAGAGTTCACTCCAGGGGTGGAGAGTGTGAAGAGGCACGCACTCACCACCACTGCCCCACTTGCCCAGTGGCCAGACTGTTGTCGCCTGATGGAAACTATTTTTGTCAGGCTCTGTGCCATCCACCGGAGTCCCAAGAAGAAGGGGACTGGCACAGTGTCCAGATGGGACCTCATCCTGGAGGACTACAGGAAAATCAGGCGGTGCATTCTGGGCAATGCAACGGTAATGCAGCAGACCACCATCCAGCTGGTGGATGTGAGCCATACCACCTTGGTTCAGTGGCACAACAGCAGGGTGAAAAGACAGGACAATGCGGTAGTGATGCAGGGGCTGGAACTGCCTAGCCGCTTGTCTGTGGCTGCTGAGCCTCTGCTCCCTGCCAATGTGCGCCCCCCCAGCCAGGCCCGGCTCACCAGTACCACCTGCCCAGTAGCACCGTCGGCCAGGCACAGGTGAAGAGGAAGAGGAAGATCCCTTCAGCCCCAGTGGTTTTGGCACCAGCAGCTGAGACACCACCAACCCAGCGGCAACTCTTTCCTGCTCCACCCCCAGGCACTCAACTCCTGATGTTGATGCCAGTGGCTTCACAGGGGCCCACCCTGGTTGCTGCTCCACAGGCTCTCAGGGTCAGCCTCTCCTCTGCTCCTCCTGCCCCTCCTGCCCCAGGTCCAGCTCGAAAACTGACCCGCAAAGTGCAGCACAACACGTGCAAGAAATGTGGGAAGTTCAGAACAGCGGAGACTGGGCACAGCCAGTACAAGGGCATTGTATACTGCCCCTCAGTAGAGACAGTGCCAAAAGAGCAGTGGTTGGAGGATATAAAAAAAAGAACATAATTCATTTATTTTTATACTTCTCCTTGTATAAAGTTCTACTTGTATATATTTCTCATTGTATATAGTTCTTAATTTCCTGTTCTATTGCGCTTTTTACAATAACATTTGTACAGTAAAATAAAAGTTTGGTCTTTTGAACATAAATGCTTCTTTCCTTGTTTTTTGTGTTTCCATTTACTATTGTATCATTCAACTACAAGTTATAGTCACTTGTGAAAAAAATAAAATTATTTATTAGTTTTTACAATAGTTTTTAGAAAATAACTGGAGCAGAAATATAATTAAAACTATGGTATAATTTGCAATACATAATATATCTAGAATAATTTATATATCATTAGTACAATATAAAATTATATTGTAAAATGACTCATTTTTGAGAACTCATTTTTGTAATGTGTAAACCAGTTATGTGATTTTTAATGATGAAACATAATTCACAGCATAACACAGCAATCTTAATTTCTGGCAGCAGTGGGATTCGAACCGCCAACCTTGTGATCTGCTTTACTCCCATATAAATGTATAGGAAGATACAAAAAAACAGGTTTTGCAATAATTTATGACAAATGTAGACTTTCACAAATATTGCTGTTGGGGGGACAAAGTCATAAAAAATCTCTTTCTTCTCTTTTCCTCTCCTTTTCCCTTCTTTTCTCTCTTTTTTCCTCTTTTTTCCCTCTTCCCCCTTCTTCCCTTTCTTCCCCCCCTCTAACAGACTATTGTTCCCCAGCTTCTGGACCATTAAGTTACACATTAGTCAGCGGCGGATCTATGTATTTATGCCTGATAACATATATCAGGTTTCATCTCATTAAAGACAAATTAAACCCCATGCAGCCTACTATTTAAATCGGTTGAAGGTCATCGTAATGTTATTGTACATATATCTGATTTTGCATTTTATTAGCAACCGCTTTATCCGTGCAACTGCTGCAGCGGACTATTATTAGAATATTAGAAATCTAATACTCAAGCTGTTTTCTCATTTTTCTACTCTTAATATTAAATAAAAAACGACTGAGCGAAAGATACACGGATTATCTTGAACCACCACTGCGTTTGCGGCAGAAAACTACTGCAGTGCAGCCAAAATGCTCTGTTCGACTTATCTGAGATCCTTTACTCTTCCCTGTGGATGACCTGTGACCTACTTTCTGTAAGACCTGAATTTTTGAGATTGAATTTTTGAGATTGAATTTTAGAAAACTGAATTTGAAGATCCGAATTTCTTCATCTTGAAAACTTGAATCTGTATTTTTTTTAAACTGAATATTTGCAGTATAAGAATTCAGAACAAAAAAAACTAGCTGTTTGAAAATACATGTCTATAAAATTCAGCCATAAAAACATTTAAATTTGTTAAATTTCAAATAAAAAATCTAATTCAGAACTATTTTTACACTTGCAAATAATTCAAATTTACACAATTCAAATTCAAATCATTTTGTCATATTCAAATTTACACAATTCAAATTCAAATTATTTTGTCATATTATAAGCTCCATACTAAAGTAGTAAAATGTGACATAACTCCAAAATGCTGCAGTAAAATGGTTTGATATGAGGTGTGTATACTGTATGGGACGTCCCCTATAGGAACTGACCATTAGTTTTTTCTACTTATTAGAAATGAGTTATAGGCCTCTGAAGTAGTAAAATGTGACATGACTAAACGACTAAAGTTGACAGACCTAGTTGACTAATCGGTCGATGCCGTCTTGGTCGACTGACATTCTCATTGGTCGACCAGTCGCATAATTATTTTAATTTTTTTTCACCAATAAAGAAATTTTCATTGATTTACTCCTTGATATTTATTCCTTTATAATAGGGATGTCCCGATCCGATCACATGATCGGAAATCGGGCCCGATCACGTGTTTTCAGACTCGATCGGAATCGGACGTTACCTCCCGATCAGGACTCGGATATATATATTCTCATTATTTTTTAACACATCAATATTTATGCGGTGGCACAGAGTTACGCCGGTTTCACATTGCACGCGTTAGTAAGCAGCGCAGGAGCAGTGCGTATGGTGAGCAGGAGCAGGACACGTGCGTTTTGCTTTCACACTGGCAGCGTTTGTCACGCGCGGCTGAACCGCGGGTTGTGTAGGGCAGGCTACAGACAGAGTAGGCTACTCTATAATGGATAAGTTGGCATTGCTTTTTTTCGTTTTCAAATACATTTAAGAGAAAAGACTTGTCAAGAAGCTTATTTTATTAATAATTTCATTTATATAACTTTTGTTTCATCTTTGATTTTATTGTTATGGCAACAAGTTTGTTTTTGGACATTTGTTTTCTTTTTAAATTGCTGTTGGTCATTTGATTGACTGTTTAAAACACAATAGATATCATCAATGCACTTTTTGGATAAAACTGCGGTGTATTTTGGCCATGATCAATGTATTGTCACTTTAATTCAGCAAAAGCGGCGCAGCAAAAATAGACTCGGCGCCGAAACGATCGCGGCACTGCCGCGCCGCCTCTGCGCGCGGTGTGAATGCTCTAAAGCCTGGTTTAATCTGGTAACATGGGCGGCGAAAAAAAATACGCGCTGCACGCTCTGCTAACAGTGCAGTGTGAAACCGGCGTAAGAGTTAGGAGTGCAGTTCCTAAAAGCACATTACTGGCTTTGCAAACACTGTAGCACTTTTTATTTTTTATTTGTTTACATGCCTGCCGGGTATTTTAAGTTGAGGTGCTATTTGTTTATATATTAGACTTTTTTTATATTTACTGTTGCACTAAAGTCCAAAAGTGAAGAATTTATGTATTACTTGATTGTTCAAGCTACCTCACAGAAGTGCTCTGTTTGTTAACAGAGTTGTTGAATGTTAAAATAAGGTGAATTAAATAAAAAATAAGGAACATCCTGGATCTGTTTTTTCGCTCTTCTTTATTCTTTTTTTATGTATTAAGTATCGGATCGGGACTCGGTATCGGCAGATACTCAAAATCAAATGACTCGGACTCGGACTCGAGGGCAAAAAAACCTGATCGGGACATCCCTACTTTATAAGCAGTTATATATTACTGTATTCTAAATATAATTGGCCTATGTTTTATCCCCAACTTTAAATGCTTTAATTTAGGCTTTTTTGTAACAGCGCCACAGTTTAGCGCACCACGTAGAACACTCGGGAACCGCACCTGTGGCCGGCTGCACTGCTGCTTCGCGCTCAGTAAGGAATATAGGTAGTAATCTCTATGTGTCTGTCTGTCCGTTTGCATTTTGATTATTTCGAGAACCGTTCATCCAATCGACTTCACAAGGGAGTGCAGTGTCGCATTTGGTGCAATATAGACAGACACGCGAGACGCGACACGTTCAGAATTTATAGTAAACTACAGAACAGCGCGAGCGGGAAGCGGCGCACCTCACGCGAGCAGGGCTTATATTCTCTGAGAACGGACACTGCACTAGTGATATAAAACGCACACAGTCTGTTAACTTAAGCAATACTTTTAAGGTAATCTAATATTTTTCTGATTAACAAATTACTGACACGGTAAAGGGTAGATTTAAATAAAGAAAAACGAAATTTAAATAAAGAAAAAAAACGAAATTTAAATAAAGAAAAACGAAATTTAAATAAAGAAAAAAAACGAAATTTAAATACAGAAAAAACGAAATTTAAATAAAGAAAAACGAAATTTAAATAAAGAAAAAAACGAAATTTAAATACAGAAAAAATGAAATTTAAATAAAGAAAAACGAAATTTAAATAAAGAAAAAACGAAATTTAAATAGGCCTAAAGAAAAAGCTCTAGCCAGAGAACACTCCCCTTGCTGGAACACTCAGGGTTGGTTCTATTTCTAGCATGCACGCGTTTTCCGCGTGGCTCGAGCCGCGCCTGAGAGACGCGTGTCTCACGCAGGCAGTGTGCAAACTCCAACCTGTTAACATGGGAGCCGAAATAAAAACAGACACCCAACGCAGCTGAGACTCCCACGCCAGCAGCCAGTGTGTCGCCGGCCTTATTCAAGCGCGAATGAGAACCGTTTCGCGGGGGATCCCAGGTGTCAATAAAAAAACACACACAAAAAAAGCTTTTTCGTTGTTGTTTTATAAATGCCCTATGACAATTGTTTAATAAATGTTCAATCAAAATGCAAAACATCGCGTTTTTTTTTTTTTTTTTTTTTTAGTCGACTAATCATTGTGCAGGACAGGACTTTGGTCGACTAAGCATTTCTTTGGTTGACTACAGCCCTAGACATAACTCCAAAATGCTGCAGTAAAATGTTTTGATATGAACAGTGTATACTGTATGGGACGTCCCCTATAGAAACTGGCCATTTTATTCCTCTACTTATTAGAAATTAGGTTTTCATAGGTGTTTAATGTAGAATAACGGCATATATCTCCAAAATGCTGCAGTAAAATGGTTTGATATGGGGTGTGTATACTGTATGGGACGTCCCCTATAAGCAGGGGTGCACATAACTGGTGCTCACGTGTGGTAAAAATAAACGACGCAGCAGAAAACATGGAAGGAAGCGCTTTTGAGTACCAACATTTTGGGCCAAAATTTAACACCAGTTATGTGCACCCCTGCCTATAAGAACTGGCCATTGTTTTCCTCTACTTATTAGAAATGAGGTTTTTATGGGCATCTAAAGTTGAATAAAGTGACATATCTCCAAAATGCTGCAGTAAAATGGTTTGATATGAGGTGTGTATACTGTATGGGACGTCCCCTATGAGAACTGGCATTTACTTTTTTCTAAGAAATGGAAACTTTATAGACATCTGAAGTAGTAAAATGTTATATATCCACAAAATGCTGCAGTGAAATTGTTTCAAATGAGGTATGCACACTGTATGGGACATTGAATTCAAGAGAAACTCATTTACTGTACAAAAAAGAAAAAAAGAGGCATTTAGAAAGAGCATTTAAAAGGCATTTATACTTTATTTTATATACATAATTTTTTGTATCTACATAAATGTATTGAGGTGTTACCTGTAAAAAAAAAAAAAAACATAAGTCAAAGAAATAGACAACTGTCAAAGAAGACACGAGTGTAAATAAAAAGGATAACAGAGTAACATACAACAAAAATCTCAAAACATGGCATCATGCTGTATCATCTTAGACTTACCCCCAATTTCCAGCAGATGCGGAACGGCTGCGGATCGGCTCCGCTGCGTGACAGCTCCGTGTTCCTATGGCAAGCCAAAGTATTCATAAACGCCTGGTCGGCGTCTGATTGCACACTGACACGTCAAAAGCGTGCGTTTCGACCGCCAAACGCGCGTCCCTGACGCGCGATTTGCCATAAAAGCGCACGTTGCGTCCTCGCCGTGTGATCTACCATTTAAAACGCGCGTTTGCAACGTGCGCTTTGGGGTCACCGAAAACGCGCGTTTTTGACGCGCGTTTATAATAACAAAAATGGGCGTTGAAAACGTGTGTTTTGACTAGGACAAAACGCACGCTTTTGACGTGTAAACCGATAACCCAAACAGGCAGTACAAACGTGTGTGAAGTTTCCAACCAGGCAAAAAGAATGCGTGAAATACGAGTTAAAATTAGTTTGAACGGGTCAGTGTCATTGGCTGCTGAAGGCTTGGGTCTAACCATTTCTGTTGGCTTAGGGGGGTTTAGCTACTGTTCATAGACTAGGCTACCACCATTTAACATGTCATAGATCAGGTTATTCAGCCTATCTATTTTGTCCTTTTTTGTAGAACTTATAGAAATAATATATTTAAATTGCAGTTTTATCAAAATTTAGATAAAAATAAAATTGCCTTGTTTTTCTTATTTTTTTGTAGTGCAAAAAATGCCCGTGCAAAATCAGTTTTTGTGTGTGTTTTTAGTAATTGTTGGTTTGGTGTGATTGAATGCTCATTGTTACAATTACACAGCAAAAGTTCAGTGACATTTTTATTTGTGCATGGTAAAAAGCACACAGTGAACTCCGAGAAAACGCTGCGCTTGAGTAAACAGTTTGTGTATAGGCCACTACAAATGATGCCCGTGAAAGAGACTGTGAATGCATTGAATAGGATATGTTTAGTTGGTGAATAGCATAGGCTACTATTACACAGTAGCGATAGCGTTAAGCGCACCAGAATGAAATATAATATTCAGAAGTAAACAGCATAGCTGACTTACAGATTCAGTTAACATCCACAAATGAATAAGCGTGTCGATTCAGGGAGCAGTGCGAAGTGCCCGTGCAAAATCAGTTTTTGTGTGTGTTTTTAGTAATTGTTGGTTTCTTGGTAAAGAAAACACATTTTTACTCAAATTAATCAAAATGGATTTATCACGTTTTGGATCCAAACTATAATATTCAGAAGTAAACAGTGTAGCTGACAGATTGTCAGAATGTTTATTTTTAAACCACAACCTTCTTGGGGCTTCTTTGACCGATACAACTCCTAGGCCGATATAATTTTGGCCTAGGAGCCCTCGGAAATAAATGTTGTAACATGTCATATTAGAAGTATATCATTATCAATGAAATATGCTTAAAAACACAGAGATTTTCAAATTCCTGCACAAGATAAAGTATTCAAATGAATCCCAAAGTTAACATTTTGATATGTTTATTTATGTTTATGAACTTTTACATTACTAAAGCTTCAATACATGTTAAAGTATTAGCAATATGGTCTTTATTGGCCCTGTAATTGATAATTATGAGTCGTTACAGTTGCATTTGCAAAGAGGTGAGCAGTCTAGACTTGCTTTACCACATTTGCAGGTGGAACAATCCCCCTTACAGCAACATTTGATAAGTTCTCTGGAGGCTGTGGGAACTTCTGGAAGTATCATCCAAACTGGTTCCCAAGACCCTGATTCCTTGGTCCATCCATAGTCCCTTGGAGAAGGAATACCTTGCTGTGAGAGTCTGCTGGTCGCCCAGATTCCAGTCTGGTAAACTGCCCGTCTGATGTGCTGCAGTAGAGTATCTTGGGTGGGTGGCAGTTTCTCCATTGTCCTACTCCCATGGCAGAAGAGTTCTTTCCTCTTCTGGACAATGGAGCTTGAAGGACTGGACTTGTCATACAAGATGACAGTCAGCCTCTCAAGCTTTTGGAACTGCCATGAAGCAGCATCTAATTTTTGGAATGGATTTCTGGCAAGGGAAGCAAATACTTTATCATAGGCTTGCCAGGCCTGCCAAACTGACTTCTTACCCTTCCCAGTGAAAGTAGATGTTATATCACACCCTGGATAGGCATGGAACATCAACAGTGCTTGAAACTTGTCCTTACCAAGACTTTTACATATGCTATTGATATGGTAAAATCTCTACTTTTTGCCCATGCCAAAAGCCACCCAGATGTCAGTCAAAGATTGAATCACAAGTAAATCATGGAATAGACCTTCAAGAATCACAATGACATCAGTGTCCACAGTACGCACATGGACAGTTTTTGCTCCTTGCTCCAGGGCATGCTGTATATGAACCACAGTCCAGGTGTCTGCCTCTTCATGATTGCAACTGCTCATGGTGCTGCTGGAACCAAAGGAAGATACAGCTTGCCCTGATGTGAGATATAGCCTGTGTCTTCTAAGATGAACTCTATTTTAGCTACAGATTCATCTGCACAGTTATGGCTGTCAAGAGTGACTAGATCTTTAAAATCATCCAAGAAAGGGTTGCTCATTCTTTTAATAGTTTCAGACAGGTTGGCCACATGTCTTTGAAATGTCTTCTGTGTGGAAAGACACTGTTCATGATGCTGGAAGTTCTTAGGATTATCTATGTCATTTTCAGGAAAAAAATCCTCTTCAAATTCTTTCAGCAATCTTCCCAACTCTGGTCCAGAGATCATCCATCGTCTGAAAGCATTTGGGTTTTCTGTGAGACCAACTGCACCACCGCAACCTTTCACAGTCGTATTCTCTTGTTTCAACATGAGCTTGGTCGAAAGGTATTGCAGAGAACTTGTTGTATGTCTTTGAGAGAACCCAGTGTGAATGCTCTTCAAACTCATCCTTGATGGTGCTGGGCAAAGACTTCATGTCCCTGATGTGGACAGACACCCATCTTGCATAGTGTGTATGGTCCAAGGCAAAAAATAGAGGGATGAGTTCTTCTAAAATTTCTACATATAGAAGGAAGTTCTTCTCTCTGTGAGCTCTGACAAAAATGAGAATGAGGGTTTCATATCTTAGTATTAGATCCCAGTACATGAAAGTTGGACTCTTCTTCAGCATATCATTTCTCCTAATGATAAATGTATCTTCATCTTTGGGTCCAGCAATAAGCCTAAAAGCTTTCTGCTGTAGATTGTGAAGTGAGAGTAGAGTGACTTGGTCTCCATGACTCGCACCATGCCTGGTGCGAGTTAGGTGTGCTGCTTTCATAAATGAGTCAGCCTTTCCAGAAGATGATACTTCTGCTTCAGTGAGTGCTGTCGTCCAACCAGAGCACTCTAAGAGGTCGCCAAGTGTATTCCAAGTGTATTCCTTAGTTGGACATTAAGCATAAAAGAACGAACGAATTCTGACCTGCAACACATCTACAATAGGCAACCAAAATAACTGAAAGTACATCTAGCAATGTACTGTCACACACAAATAGGATTTAATGTGATGTGATGAAGCCTAACACAAAACTAATGACCAAACTATGAACTCAGTAGATAGCTATATGAATGACCTAGCCTGGGAAAACCCAGACAACTTCCGGCAAATTTAGATTTGCTCTGCCAGTAGTCTGGCAAAGAGCTCATTCAAGCCCATTTCCATGGCCTCGAAATCGTGGCACCAATCAGAAACGTTGAGGCGGGCTTTACAAGATGACGATCGCTCTGATTGATTTTAAGTCTAGCTGTTACGATCTGCTCTGAGACTCAAAGGGGAGATCCAAATGCAGCTTTATTAAGAGGCAATCCAGACACGTAATACAATAAACAGACAATGGGTCAAAACACAGGTAGGCAGTCCAAACAAACAAAACAAAACAAAACAAGACAGGCAGGGGTCAGAGGCAAGAGAATAGTCCACAGAACAGGCAAGAAATCCAAAAACCAAGAAACAGGAAACCAGGGAAAACGCTCAGAGATGCAGTGTGACACAAACAAAACTTTGCAGTGAGTGAAGGGGTGAACCAGGCTTATATGGGGTGAACTAAACAAGATAATGAGATACAGATGAATGTGATAATGAGTGTTGATGGGTCTGGGCAGTGAGTTCTGAGAAATGTAGTTTGTGAGTGAACGTGAGAGTCTGGTGTGGAGTGCCCTCTGGTGGCTCTCAAGGGCACTCCAGCTGGTGACCGTTACACTAGCCTATCCAATTGCGCCCAGAGGCATTTGAGCTACGTCCGTTCCGTTGGTGAAGCGCACCAACTTTTAAATGCATTATTATATTCAAATTGCAAACACATGAGGACAGTCTCCATGAAAGACCCACTGGCAGATGAACGTGCTACTACATTTCTCTCTGAAACGGTAGGAAATTAAATTTAATTTAATAGAGGATTTTAACTGTGACAAGATGATTGACAGGGCAGTTTAAGTGACAGGGTGCACGCGACAGATCCGTCCGATAAAGATGACGAAGTAGTATGTCCCAAAGCTTGCCTACTTTTTTGCTACACATTCAAAAGTAAATACATTTTCTTCACAAAAAGAGTACATACTTTTATGGCGTAGTGTAACTTTGGGACACCGCATATGGCTTTGCACGATGCCGATCGCTCTGATTGGTTTTAGGAGTTTTAGGTCTATCCAATTGCCCCAGAGGCATTGAGCGACGTCCGTTGGTGACGCCCCTTTGGAAATGAGTTATTAAAGGAGTTTGCCAGACCATTACTCAGTTACTACTGAGAATGGTCTGATTTTAATCAGGCTATGAATGACCTAGTTGAACTGAAAAATAAAAGAGAAACCAAGATCTCTTAAAGGTCCCATTTTTCGTGTGTTTTTGAAGCTTTGATTGTGTTTACAGTGTGCAATATAACATGTGTTCATTTTTCGCGTGTAAAAAAACAGTATTTTTCACACAATTTACTTATCTGTATACCGCTGTTTTCACTGTCCTAAGAACGGGCTGATGACTTCCTTGTTCTATGAAGTCCCTCCTTCAGAAATACGTAACGAGTTCTGATTGTGCCTGTACGAAAGCCCAACAATGCCCCCTGGAGGTATCTTTATGTAAGTTACTTTGTTGGTGCTTGCACGGCATGGACAAATCTGGGCATGTCTGAACTAGTCAGAGGGCAGTCTATATACAGAGGTGGAGAGATTGACTTGCTTTCTTACACAAAGCGGACTTTCGCATGTTTGTTGTTCCCGTGAGTGATTGATTAAGAAGTAAGTTATCTGATTTACATTCTATGCTGTTCGAACTTTAATATTCTGTATATTCAGTTACTGTCATCTGCACAATGTACTAGTTCAACTATAATTATATTTCTGTGTGAATTGCATACTATCTAAATTCATGTAAAGTCATATTGAAACTAGTTTGATACTATTCAGTGGTTTATGTTCTGCAGTATAATTCAGATATGTAAGCAAATCATTTATGCTATATATTTAGATTCTAAATAACTGAATACACTTTACCAGAGTAATGATAACCTGATTTACTATTACTTCTGTTTTGTATAGTGACTATTCTTTATGCTATCGGTAATACTGTTTATACTAGCAAACTTGTATTTTGTTTTCTCTGTTCATTGTAGACCACACATATACCTATGGGCAAATGCCTGTAATACTTCATACATGCTGAAATAATCAAAATAAACCCCTTCTGCTGGGACACTCTCTCTCTTGCTCCAGTTTCTCTAACCGGAAACTCCCACCACCATTTCTACTAGTGCTTAACGAACCCTTTGAGCGTCCCATACGCTCGTATATGGTCCTTCGAGCCGGATGTACTTCAGTAGAAATGGATCCTGATACTGCCAGCACAGCAGATCCCGCGGTCAGACCCCGCACACAAAGAGAGCGACATCTCCCAGCCCATCTTGAAGATTATGAAGTCCAGCTTCCTGCACACCTGCACTCAGCTCCAACCCCAGCTGACGCCTCTTCACAGAGACACTCTAGACATTCATCTAAGTCCATTTCCTCTGGTACAGCCTCCAACACTACATCCAGATCACGCCACAGTACATCAAGTAGATCACCAAGACACGCTCTCTCTGACGTCCAAGCTGCATTGCTAGAAGAGAGATTAAAGGCTCTTGAACTAGAGGAACTACAACGCCAGATCGAAGAGGACACTACAGCAGATAAAGAATGTCAGAAACTTGATGACCAAGCTAGAGAAGCACTCAAAGCCAGAGAAGCCTTGGCTAAACAAATTGCGACACGACGGCGTCTCAAGAAAGTGCAAAATGAGCTTGAGGTTGCTAAGCTAGTCACCTCACTCCTTAAACAGGACACCCATGATGGTAGCAAATCTGGATCACAATCTAGCATCACTAGTAACTCGCATGAAGCACTACCTGAAGCAAGCCCACTTCAACAGAGAGCTGCTACTAGTGATATTTTCATAACATCTGACCAGCAAATGCAGGGACATTCCACGCCACAACCTGTCTTTATTACTTCTGAGGCATCAGTATTGCCTCCTCCAGCACCACATGTGTTACCAACCACAGCCTTAGCCACTGAAGCATCCTTCCGTGCCCCAGACTTTACTCCTGATGTGCGCCATCCTAACGTAGTTACATGGTCATTACCCCCTCTTGCAGCAGCTCAGCCCACTTCAGAGTCTAGAACTGCTCTCACTTTTCCTGCACCTATTTACCCAGCTGCAGTTACAGTGCAGCCAACCCCTCCTGTCACCACTGTAACCTACCATCAGATACCGGCTGTCAGTGTGCCTCCCTCAATAGCTTCACCTCTGAACCCTGTAACCTTAGGGGCTTCAGTACATCCTCAGCCATACCAAGTACTGTATCCTCACTCTCAAATGGCATTCCCAGCCACTCACCCAGTTCCATCTCATGCCCTTCCAGCTCAGACAACAATGTATATCCCTCAATCCCAGCCACCAGGAATAGAGATGTTAGCTGCTTCTGCCTATGGTGTCCCAAAACCTGTCATACCGACCTTTGAATCTGGACGTGAAAGTGACTTTGCACTGCTCAAAATGGCACTGGACAACCTAATGGACAACCAACAACACTTAAGTGAACAGTACAAGTATCAAGTGCTTTTAGGTCACTTAAAGCTTCCCAGTGCTCTCCAGCTTGCAAAGGCATACATGCACGATCCCCGGCCATACACAGCTGCATTACAAGCACTGCAAGATAAATATGGTCAACCACGCCAACTAGTCCAGTGTGAGCTAGGTGCCATACTAAATGCTCCTGCTCTAAAGTTTGGAGATGCTGAAGCTTTTGACGACTTCGCCTTATCTATCCATTCATTTGTAGGGATGCTCAGGACTTTAGAAGGCCCGAATGGCTATGAGTTAAGATGTGGATCTCATGTTGATCGCCTTCTGAGCAAAATGCCACCGTCATACCGTGACAGTTTTGTTGAGTACTGTTTTAGCCATGGCATTCTCCAGACTGGCACCGACCGCACCTACACCCTATCTGATTTCTCTGCATGGCTGCAGCTAAAGTCTCAGGCTAAGCGCATTTCAAACAGAGCAGCAGCGCTTTATCAAAGTGAGGTAACCAGGACACCTAAGAAGGATCCACGCACACCTTATCGTTCTAAGGACAGATCTACCTCAATCCTTTACTCCACTAACAGTACCTCATCTGTTCAAGGACAAGCAGGAATTAAGACACCCAAGTTTCAACCGTACTGTCCATATTGCAACAATAAGGACCATTTCCTGAACTCTTGCTCTAAATTTAAGCTACTAACCACAGAGCAAATACTGAAGTGGATAACGGATGGAAAGCGTTGTTGGAAATGTGGAAGGACACATGCTTCGGACAACTGCACTCTGAAGCGAGGGTGCAAGACCTGTAAAGAGCTGCACCTTACCATTCTTCATGAAGCAGTACTGCAAACACAAAAGAGTGTTCTTATGGTCAATGTTCCCCCTTCACAGGTATACTTAGATCGTCCAAACCGATCTCCAAAGGTGATGCTTAAGGTAGTTAAGCTCCTACTTCATAACGGAGATAAAGCCATGGAGACATATGCGGTGTTAGACGATGGCTCTGAGCGTAGCATTGTACTGCCACAAGCCGTGGAGCAGTTAAACCTCACCAAAGTGCCTGAGACTCTCACGTTACGTACAATACGTCAGGATGTACTTCAATTAAATGGAGCATCTGTTTCCCTCTCTGTGTCACCTCTAAACAGACCCACTAAGAAGTTCCAGATTAATCATGTCTTCACTGCAGCGAATCTGAGACTGTCGGAACATTCTTATCCAGTAGCTGCTCTTCAACGCAAATATGCCCATATCCGGTCCTTACCATTGCCACAGATTGAGCGAGCACAACCCTTGCTACTCATTGGGTCGGACATGCCTCACTTACTTGTACCAGTTCAACCCATACGAATGGGACCTCCTAATGCCCCAATAGCTGTTCAC
This sequence comes from Squalius cephalus, assembly GCF_949319135.1. NCBI lineage: Eukaryota > Metazoa > Chordata > Actinopteri > Cypriniformes > Leuciscidae > Squalius > Squalius cephalus. Next base: position 363,866 of record NC_137125.1, on the reverse strand, counting down.
ACCAGACTTGGCTGGACTCTTCAAGGCCCTGTGGGGTACAGCCAAACTGCTCCCTGTGATCAACAATGTCTGAACATCTCTATAGATTCTCAGAATGCTGAGTTACTCAAGAACGTTGAGCGTCTCTGGCAGATTGACACCCTGCCCTACATTAATGAAACAGCAGCTACTCGTTCTAAACAGGACCAGCATGCTCTAACAGTACTCCAAACATGCACTTCTAGGATAGAGGTGGACGGTATTCTACGATATGCCACTCCTTTGCTCAGACGACCAAATACTGTCGCCCTTAAAGCTCCAAAGGAAGCAGTGCTGGCAAGTCTTCGCAACACTGAAAGGAGACTCGCCAAAGACTCAAACCTCTCTGAAGCATACTGCACTGAGATGAACAAATTAGAGCAAGCTGGTTACGTGGCAGAAATCTCCACTCAGGAAGCTGAGAAGACCACTGAATCCTGGTACATTCCACACCATATGGTGAATCACAATGGCAAAAACAGGATTGTGTTTAACTGTTCTTTCTCGTATCAGGGTCAATCATTGAATGAGCTCCTCATTCCTGGTCCCATACTTGGTCCATCTTTACTTGGAGTTCTGCTTCGGTTCAGACAACACACCGTGGCTGTGAGCGGAGATGTGAAAGGAATGTTTCACCAAGTTCGCCTATTGCCAGATGACAAGGCAATCCTGCGCTTCCTCTGGAGAAACATGCAAAGGAGTGAGCAGCCAAAGATATATGAGTGGCAAGTCCTGCCTTTTGGCACAACGTGCAGTCCTTGTTGTGCCATATATGCACTGCAACAAATAGCCCATGACAACAGCGAAACTGATCCCATTCTCATAGAATCAGTTACCCAGTCATTCTATGTAGACAATTGTCTTCAAAGTATGGAATCAACGGAAAAGGCTAGAGCTCTTGTAGATGGCCTACGGCAATTGCTGCTTACTGGAGGGTTTGATCTCCGCCAATGGGCCAGCAACAAACCAGAAGTCATTGAACACCTTCCATCAGAAGCAAGGTCACAAAGCAGTGAGCTATGGTTATCCCAAAAGAGTCCAGATCTCTTAGAGGGCACACTTGGATTGCGATGGAATTGTCTCAGTGATTCCTTAGGATACAAGCCCCGCCAAGTGGAAAGTCTCAAACCAACCTTGAGAAATATTTACAAGGTATTGGCATCGCAGTATGACCCTCTCGGGTACCTGATTCCATTCACCACCCAAGCCAAGATACTCATTCAGGATCTGTGGAAAATTCATGTGGGATGGGATGACCTCATTGAGTCTGACAGTCTACGAAACAGATGGCAAACCTGGGTACAGGAACTACCTGATTTGGAGGAACAAGAGATTCCCAGATGCTACACTCCATTTCAAGTGCATGATGAAACATTCACCAGAGACCTACACATCTTCTGTGATGCCTCGGAGAGAGCATACGGCTCAGTATCATATATGCGCACAGAAGACAAAGATGGTCATGTACATATTTCATTCGTACTGGCCCGATCACGTGTTGCCCCCCGGAAACAAATGTCAATGCCACGACTTGAACTAAGTGCAGCACTTACTGGAGCACAAGTAGCTAAAGTCCTCCAAACAGAACTCACAGTAAACATCAGGCAAGTCATTCTCTGGTCAGATTCCACCACTGTCCTTCGCTGGCTGCTGGCTGACTCCTGCAGATATAAAGTCTTTGTAGGAACTCGAGTTGCTGCAATTCAGTCCCTCACAGATGTTAATTCCTGGAGGTATGTGGATTCTGGCAATAACCCAGCAGACGACATTACCCGTGGAAAGTCCTTAAAAGAGTTGACACAATCATACCGTTGGGCTAAGGGACCTGACTTCTTGTATCAACCAGAAACATCCTGGCCAACCATGCTAGTTGCTGACCCTGAACCAGATACTGAATTAAAGAAGTCAGCACTCTGTCTGCACCTATGCACTAGTCCTGATGTACAACTCCCAGACGCAAAGCAGTATAACACCTGGAAAGACTTGGTAAAGGCCACAGTGGCGTGCCTACACGGGGCGGCTCAATCTTCCACATTGCCAGCAGACGTAGCTGAACATTATGTTACTGCAGAAAGGCTCCTTTTCCAACAAGCCCAAAGAGACTCATTTCCAGAGGAGGTTAAGGCTCTATCATCAAACCGATCCTTACCATTCAATAGCCGGCTAGTGTCTCTGTCTCCTGAGTATGATAAAGATGCTTTGCTGATTAGGGTTGGAGGAAGACTGCGTCATGCTGAACATATAGACATGAATGCCCTGCATCCCATAGTTCTTGATCCTAGTCATCAAATAACTAAACTCCTTATTAAGGAATATGATGTCAATCTCCTTCATCCTGGGCCAGAAAGAGTCCTTGCAGAGCTGAGACGTCACTATTGGATTTTGAGAGGCAGAGCAGCCATCAAGAAACATCAACTAGGCTGTATGGAATGTCAAAAGTGGCGTGCCCAACCTAGCATCCCTATGATGGCAGATCTCCCACCAGCTCGTCTTAGGTTTTATAAGCCCCCCTTCTATTCCACTGGAATGGACTGTTTTGGTCCATTCACAGTAAAAATAGGACGACGAACTGAAAAGAGATGGGGAATAATGTATGACCTTCAAATGTATGACCACCCGATGCCTCCATCTGGATCTACTTGAGAGTCTTGACACTGATGCCTTCTTGATGTCTCTACGGAGATTTATAGCTAGAAGAGGCAAGCCTTTCGAGCTCTTCTCTGATAATGGCACCAACTTTGTTGGAGGGAACAGAGAGATTAAAGAGGCCTATGAAGCTATGGCACCTCGATTAAAGGAGCAATTAGCTGAACAGAAAATCTCTTGCAGATTTAATCCTCCCAGTGCTCCACATTTTGGTGGTATTTGGGAGAGAGAAGTAAAATCAGTGAAACAAGCCTTGAAAGTCATTCTAAAGGAACAGACAGTCCCTGAAACAGTCCTCCGCACTGTTCTGATTGAGGTGGAGGGAATCATGAATGCCAAGCCATTAGGCTACGTATCATCGGATATCGCAGACCCAGACCCAATCACACCCAGCATCCTGCTCATGGGTCGCCATGACTCCTGTCTCCCACAAGTAATGTATGACTCCAGCAATCTTTTGGGAACCAGGAGATGGAGGCATAGCCAAATACTTGCGGACCAATTCTGGGCTAGATTTATTAATCACTACCTGCCAAGTCTCCAGGAAAGACAAAAATGGAAAAGGGATACTGACAAGCTCAGGGTTGACCAAGTAGTACTCATCATTGACCCACAACTTCCACGAGCCCTCTGGCCAGTGGGCAAGGTGACCCGTACCTTCCCTGGACCTGATGGACGTATAAGGACAGTTGCAGTGCAGGTTCAAGATCGGACTTATGTTAGACCTGTAGCTCGGTTAATTCCACTTCCCAAACTCATTGATGACGACAACACCAATCCTGCCACGTAGGAAGGGCTTTCTACCAGGTTCAAATGTCGCAAGCAACATTTGGGGGCGGCTGTGTACGAAAGCCCAACAATGCCCCCTGGAGGTATCTTTATGTAAGTTACTTTGTTGGTGCTTGCACGGCATGGACAAATCTGGGCATGTCTGAACTAGTCAGAGGGCAGTCTATATACAGAGGTGGAGAGATTGACTTGCTTTCTTACACAAAGCGGACTTTCGCATGTTTGTTGTTCCCGTGAGTGATTGATTAAGAAGTAAGTTATCTGATTTACATTCTATGCTGTTCGAACTTTAATATTCTGTATATTCAGTTACTGTCATCTGCACAATGTACTAGTTCAACTATAATTATATTTCTGTGTGAATTGCATACTATCTAAATTCATGTAAAGTCATATTGAAACTAGTTTGATACTATTCAGTGGTTTATGTTCTGCAGTATAATTCAGATATGTAAGCAAATCATTTATGCTATATATTTAGATTCTAAATAACTGAATACACTTTACCAGAGTAATGATAACCTGATTTACTATTACTTCTGTTTTGTATAGTGACTATTCTTTATGCTATCGGTAATACTGTTTATACTAGCAAACTTATATTGTATTTTGTTTTCTCTGTTCATTGTAGACCACACATATACCTATGGGCAAATGCCTGTAATACTTCATACATGCTGAAATAATCAAAATAAACCCCTTCTGCTGGGACACTCTCTCTCTTGCTCCAGTTTCTCTAACCGGAAACTCCCACCACCATTTCTACTAGTGCTTAACGAACCCTTTGAGCGTCCCATACGCTCGTATAGTGCCAGCGGTTCCTGTGTTGTGATTCGACAGCAGCTTAGCGCACGTTGCCCGGAAAGGTCACGCCTCTTACCATAACGTGGAGATGCATGCGCTCAGTGTTATTGTAAACATGTCTTAAAGGGGGGGGTGAAATGCTCATTTTCACTCAATCTCCTGTTAATCTTGAGTACCTATAGAGTAGTATTGCATCCTTCATATCTCCAAAAAGTCTTTAGTTTTATTATATTTATAAAAGAAAGATAGGCTGTACCGAGTCTTTCTGGAAAAAAACGAGTGGCTGGAGGTGGGCCGTGTGGGCGAAGCTAAAGCTGTGCTAACGCGCCGAGCTAACAACACAGAGACATTTGAAGCAGTTTTACTCACCGCCCGGTTCCAACCATGGCCGCGAACCTTTATCATTGCGACTGCTCGATCCTTAAGCATTAGACGATCTGCAAATCCGTCGATCTGGGCTTTGTTTATAAAACAATCATCGTCGAAATGCAGGGAACAAACAGTCTTACACAACTCTGTTTATGCTCAGGAAAAACAAACTCCATCCACTGGTCCCTTAGCGCTGGGTTCTTTGGGAATCTGTGCAGGGTTGTCTTGCCCTGGCAACCAAAAACACACTTCTTTGGTGACATTGACTTCCCAAAAGCCGGGCAGGGCGCTTTGATGGCGAACTGCTTTCGCTCTCTTGCTCTGGTCGACGAGTGCGCGCGCGCCCGCGATCTTACCGAAGAAGTGCCCTTAGGACCCGTATAAGGAAATTCCGCTACATCTGACGTCACACAGACCCATACTCGAAAAAAACTTTCCGAAACTTGTGACAAACCGGAAGGACAATTTTTGGCACAGAAATACTCCTTCAAATGTACAATTTAATTTTTGAAACTTTGTCCATGTTTAGCATGGGAATCCAACTCTTTAACAGTGTAAAAAACTCAGTATGCATGAAATAGCATTTCACCCCCCCTTTAAATATTACCCTATCAATTTGAGCCGGAATCAGACCCGGAGAACATCTTCCTCTTCTCGGAGAAGAACATCTTCCTCTTCTCCGTGGGAGCGCAAGACCACGGCCCCTTTTTTTGTGTATTCCTGTGGGCGGAGGATAGTCAAAAAACTGTTCTAGTGACGTCATTAAAGAAGGAAGTAGAGGGATGTAGTCCAAACCGGCCGTTCGATGTAGGCGACTTCTGTTAAATAAAATATCTCGCTTGGCATTGAACTTTGAGCTTTATAATTTTACAGATATTATTTATACTCTAATAACAACATCACACACTAACTAAAGTTTGAAACATGGGATCACGAAGAACGGGACCTTTAACATTTAAGCATTTTTGCTGCCTTTTTTAATAATTCCGCCTATATTATACAGGGCTTTTTGAGGGTTTTTTTATGTATAAGGTGTCTTGGCACTCTGTTTTACACTTATAATTTGGAAGATCTACTGGCCTGTGCACAAATTAACGAAAGGAAGCTTATTCAGTGATCTTAAAAGGCCATTACCCTGAAAGTTTTACTTGAGAGGAAAAAAACCAAAAAACGTTTTTCATGAATATTGTTTTTTAAGTGATTTGACACTAAATTTCAATATTTCAGCTGGGCTCCTAGGCTGAAATCATTTAGGAGGTCCTAAAGAAGCTTCATGTAAAATTTGGTGCTTTTATCACCTCGGTAACGGTATTATTTAATATGTGCACTACCCAACTGGACTACTTATAAAAATGATATATTTAACGATATCTTTAGCATTTCTCATCCAAACAACGTCAAACTTGGCACTGCACTTACTCGTGACCGTAGCGAGACACCTGTCAAGTTTGAAATCCATCGGACTAACGGTTCGAGAGATATGTGGTTAACAGACACACAGACAGACAGACACACACACACACAGACAGACAGACGTTTCTGTAATTTATAGAGAGATTTTTATTTAAAAAAAAAAATTTTTATATAGGCCTATAAGTTTTTTTATATAATATATTATATATAAGATTTATTTTTGTTAATAGGCTATACCTTTATTACCTAGAGATAATTAAACAAAAAGTAGTCATCTAACAGAACATAGCCTAAGTTGTTTATTTTTTACAACATTATGTTCTTATTTTGTTTAATTAACGAAATGTCAATATTCGTCTTTATAACAGAAAATACAATACAAAAATCTTCAAGATACAGCCTACAGTCTTCACGCCGGATTGTCACCTTCTAAACAGTCCTTTGTGTGGTGGAATAAGCAATGCTATATAAATATATTGTTAGTTTCTTAATTTAAACTTTATTTTATTATTTTATTAGTTCATTAACTAATTATGCTAACTCAACTAATTTAATGTAAAGAGCTGGATACTAATTACTAATTAAATAATGTCAAATAGTAGGCTATTGATTAGAGTTGCCATAGACTTGTCTAGACTAGTCATTCATTTAAGCAATTAGGACTAATCGCACGTTTATATTCAATCCTGGCTGCATAGGCTATAGCCTATATTCCGCGCTCAAGCGCATGCATAAACCTTGCCGCAAAGCACCGGCAAAATAGGCTAATGATAATAAATGTGTCTGAAAAAAATAACGAAGCATTTTAACTGTTTATTAATAAACTAGTCTTTTCTAAATCAATGTAGGCTGCCAGCAAACATATCTCCATACATCTCCGCTGTAATGTATAGCCTAGATGCGCCTTACATAGGATTACATAATCAGGATTACATAATCAGATGGTACCGTATTTTTTTCGTTGGTGGACATTTTTTATAAGCTTTATATAGATAGCTATATTTCTCATGTCTGTGAGGCTTGTCTTTACACTGTTTTTCAGTTTATTTTTGAGACGCGCTCCAATTCACGGAGATCATGAAAGCGCGCCCTGTTCGTCTTTTATTTTACAAAAGCACAACGTTTTCTTCTTGTTGTGAGTTTACACAAATAAAAGTAGTGGCGACTGATGTATTATTCTTTTCTGTATGACCAGAAATGATGGAGTATTTTAAGTTGTTTCCACTGTTGATAGGAAAATGCGAGTGATGGCACCGGCGCCTCTGTCATGCAGCGCGCGCTCCACACTCCGCACAAACACTGGATATGTGCTTAATAATAGCGAACATTTATAGGTTAACGTTAGAGCGAGCGGCCATGCCAGACGGATAATCCTCTTCATGTTTAACAAATCAAATTCTGTTGCATTTTCTTGCGCCAGTTTGAAAAGGGTGGCTGAAACACTTAGCCTATACATAAACGCCCAACGCTGGTGTTTTTCTTTAAACAAATTCGTTTAGGCTTTAAAATAAATATTGTTTGAGGGCTAATAAATGCCACAATAATTTGTTTATTTTATTGCCTACTTATGTTTTTCATTTTTCCTTTACATTGAATACCATTTAAAGGATTTGCTGTGCACCGGCTTCGAAAGACACGTTAAGAGACACCTTTATTTTCTTTATAATGAAGGGTTTCTATGGGAGGAAAACGCTTAACGTGTAATTAAATGCGTTGCGTTCATATTCGGGCTCATCTGCTTTTCTGTAGGATAGTATGGTTTATTAATAAGGTGTGTGCAGAATTTGATATTTTAACATGAATGTCCATTGGGGGCTGCTATTGCTTCAGATTTTTGAACGTTGAAGTGATAAAAAATGATTGGCTATACATTTTATGTGCATAAAGGCATATTTTGTACATGACTACACATGTCCTTATAAGGCCAAGAAAACATGTCGTTTTAACGACATAGCATCTCGTTATTACGAGAAAAAGATGTTGTTTTAACGACATAAGATCTCGTTATTACGAGAAAAGATAAAACGACATAAGATCTCGTTATTACGACATAATTGAGTGGAAAAAATATATATATGTGGCAGCAATGCGTCACCGTACTAACAAGCCCAGTTAAAGACCTGTTCTTTTGCCTTGTTACATTTTGGGCGTTCATCCTGTGTGTGCTTGTTCCTAGAGGTGTTCCCTCAACACTGTCAGCTTTTGTACTGTCAGAGTTTGTAATTACATTTACTTGACTTCAGCGTGTTTCTTTTTGTGTCTTCATTGCTTGGTTTGTAAATTAAAACAATTGCAACCAATACATTTAAAAAAAAAAATGGTTTGCTACTTCTTACTGAATGTAAATATTGTCAGTGCACTGAACTTGAAAAGTATTTACACGACTATAATAATAATAATAATAATAACAACAACAACAACAACAACAACAATAACATACTGGTTAATGCAAAATTTTAGCCAAATAATCCAACGATTTATATTTGTGTTAAATTTATTGGTCAAAACTATACCCAGCAAGCAATAGCCGTCTTTTCAACGTCTGGGTTAAATATAGACCCGATATAGTCCGGCTATGTGTAACCCACTTTTAGCCCAAATAACATTTAATCTGGATAAATGTATTTTTTTCCAAAATAACTTGTGAGATGTATGATATTCCATCATGTAAGCAAAGTCTACCGTGATTACAAGTTGTTTGGCTTACTTTATTTTAGGCTACATGTTATAGGCTGTGCGTAGCCACGATTTAGCTCGTATTCAGCAGCCAGACCCGGCTATGCGTAACCCACTTTTAGCCCAAATAACATTTAATCTGGATAAATGTATTTTTTTCAAAAATAACTTGTGAGATGTATGATATTCCATCATGTAAGCAAAGTCTACCGTGATTACAAGTTGTTTGGTTTACTTTATTTTACATGTTATATGTGTAGGCTGTGCGTAGCCACGATTTAGCTCGTATTCAGACCCGGCTATGCGTAACCCACTTTTAGCCCAAATAACATTTAATCTGGATAAATGTATTTTTTTCCAAAATAACTTGTGAGATGTATGATATTCCATCATGTAAGCAAAGTCTACCGTGATTACAAGTTGTTTGGCTTACTTTATTTTAGGCTACATGTTATAGGCTGTGCGTAGCCACGATTTAGCTCGTAGGCCTATTCAGACCCGGCTATTGTAGCCCACTTTTAGTCAAAACTGATTGTAGTTTTTTGCCAGGCAGTGCATGAAATGGTTGATATTCCATCATGTTCGCATTGGTATGATATCTACAAGGTTCAATATGTCATTTCACGACATGGTCGATCTGTAGTCACGATTTAGCTCCGAATTGGACGGCTATATGCGGTCTGCTTTAGCCCACCTGGCGAAATCAAAGCAATCTGGTCTACGTACGGCTTGGCTATAGCCCAGATTCAGACCAGCGATCTAGTATAAGAATATTAGTCTTTTAAATGTTTTCGCTCACACAGCTTAATATGTTTTATGTCAAACATTCATACACAATCTACGATAAAAAATCAAATCAAATGCAATTGCATTTCCCAACCGCTAGATGGCACAATCGAAACACTACTGAGACATGTCTACTGGGACTACTGGCATTGCGCGACTAGATCACTTTAGCCAAATTTCGCGAAAACATTTCCGCCATTTTATTTTACACGAGGCAGCTGTCGGAGAGCAACGGTCTGAGTGAAAATCTGAACATTTATACTTCGATCTTGTAAGTATGCGTGTTATTTTTGATATGTTCATTGTTTAAATTAGTTAGTTGTTATAATGTGTAGGAACCGTGACATTTTAACATTAACATTGCAGAGTACTATTTTTCTCCAAAAAGTTAACGTTACCTGCACGTGTTATTGCAAATGTATCTAAATTAAATGAATGTGGTAAGCATGAAACTATGAAACTTATCATTACAATTTTTTTATTATTAATAAGATACCAGTATATTTTGGTTTTTAAATTACAGTTGATTTAAAGCAAATTTTGTAAGTACTTTATATACAATTTAACAGCAGCATAGTGCAACACGAAAAGAAAAAAAACATAAAGTCTTGTTTGTAAATAATTAAAATATGCAGCATACATTCAGTTTTCAGTGAATTTGTTTCAGATATAAATCTGAATGCTGCTTCTCCATGTTTTGTTTTGACTTTGGAGATATAAAAGTAGCTGGCTACTGTCCCAGATGTCCTGAGAGGTCTGCTCTGGATGGTTCAGTGCATCAGAAGATTAGAAATTTACTTTGGTCTTAAAATGTTACTTTAATAACCAACTGTAGTTTTTTTTTATATTAATTTTTTGACAGACAGATAGCCAGTGTAAAAACCTCAGAACTGGAGTGATGTAATCCACTTTATTTGATTTAGACACTGTTTATTGCAAATTATCCTGCAATCAGTCAACAAAGTACTTGTCAATGACTACCATTAAATGTCTTGTTACCAACATTCATCAAAATATATTTTTTTGTGTGTGTTCAACAGAAGAAAGACATATACAGGTTTGGAACCAAGTGAAAGTGAGTAAATGATTACATGTTTTTTTTTTTTTTTTTTTTTTAAGTGAACTACGCCTATAAGTATCTTTTTATGTTTATTAGAGTTATATGAGTAAGTGATAAAGAATGATTTATAGTGATAGTTCACTTTGAAATTAAATTTTGATATGTTTTAGCTCACCTTATGGGCATCCAAGATGTAGGTGTCTTTGTTTCAGTAGTTTCAATTTTTATATTTTTAGGTCAAACTGTTCTTGTCTGTCAGTCATATAATGCAGGTCTATATGGTCACCACCTGAAAGAGCATGCACAGAGAAGTCCAAATTAAACAATTCCCCACCATAAGTACACACTGATGGCCTAAGACACGAAACGAGCGGTTTGTGTCAGAAAACGAACAGTATTTGTATTGTTTTTACCTCTTATACACAGCCACGTCTAAGTGATCTGAGGGCGCGCGTGCTTCGGTGTGTGCGCGTTCTGGCTTAGTCTAAGTGCGGCGCTTGCGCGAATTAAGCCAGAACGCGGACGCATCACACACCTGGAAGCACGCGAGCCCTCATATCACTTGGACGTGGCTGTGTACAAGAGGTAAAAACGATATAAATACTGTTCATTTTCTCACACAGACTGCTCTGAAAAACGCTTCAGTGAGCTCAATTATAGTAACGCCACATTTTTAATGACAGTAACGAGAACGCCGTTTTTAATGGAGGAAGCAATAATTAGTTTGATTACTCATTATTGAAAAAAATAACGCCGTTTATTTATAACGCCGTTATTCCCATCACTGTATATGTATATGAAGAGTTCAGATGCAAAAGCCTCTAAGTGCCATCTGAAATTTTCTTCTTGAATGTTCATTTTTATCAAGCTCATATATGTAAGTTCAGTAATTTCACTTAAATGACAATTAATAGGTAATTTTCATTGCCATTTAAGTGAAATTACTGAACTTGCATATATGAGCTTGATAAAAATGAACATTCGAGAAGAAAATTTCAGATATATATGTATGTATATATATATATATATATATATATATATATATATATATATATATGCCTTGTACAGAATTGTTCAATACGCGTATCGTTACACCCCGTATTGCATCACCATTACGCGAGCAAAAATGTTAAATTATTGATATTCATTTATTTATAATATTAATATAAATTATTGTCTATATTGATATAAATTATATAGTCTCAATCTATATTCTGTTAACTCTATATTGGCCAGCTCTAGTGTGCATCCTAGCAAAAGTGATTGACTGTAATTAGTTAAATGACTGTCAACAATGCTTTTCTTGAGCAATAATTCTTTCCTTTTTCTCATTTGGCAGACGCAGTGATGACCAGCTGTCCATCAGCTACGGAATGTGAAATAAAAAACGTTATTTCAAATCATTTCAAACAAGCTCCAGGGAGGGCAGGGGATGGGGGTTATGGATCTAAATAAACAGTTGTTAATTAAAAATTTTAATATCTTAATTTGTTTTACATATTTTTCAAATGTTTTATTTGTTCATTTTTATGTTTGATTGTTGTCTATATAATTGTTCAAAATAAATCCCTTTATATTCAATTAGTTTGGATGGATTTTCATTTATGAGAACCTGTTATATTTGAGTGAAAAGAATCCTTATGCCTCATTTTGTTGTCTATTACATGTATATGTAGTGTAATTGATGACTAGTCTATTCTTGGGCTATGGTTAGACGTCTATTAGATTTTCACTGACAGCCCAAAATCAGCCTTGTTTTAGCCTAGACCCATATTGCCTGTCTTTTAGACGTATATATGTAGTCGTTTAATAGTGGTCTAATTGATGACTAGTCTATTCTTGGGCTATGGTTAGACGTCTATTAGATTTTCACTGACAGCCCAAAATCAGCCTTGTTTTAGCCTAGACCCATATTGCCTGTCTATTAGACGTATATATGTAGTCGTTTAATAGTGGTCTAATTGATGACTAGTCTATTCTTGGGCTATGGTTAGACGTCTATTGGACGTATAAATATAGTCGTTCAATAGCTGTCTATTCTTGGGCTATGGTTAGACGTCTATTGGACGTATAAATATAGTCGTTCAATAGCTGTCTGATTGTCTATTCTTGGGCTATGGTTAGACGTCTATTAGACGTATATATGTAGTCATTCAATAGCTGTCTATTCTTGGGCTATGTTTAGACGTCTATTAGATTTTCACTGACAGCCCAAAATTAGCCTCGATTTAGCCTAGACGTCTGGGCTGTGTTTAGACGGCTATTAGACGTCTATTAGACGCGAAATTGCTTGCTGGGTACTAACACAACAACATAGCAATAGTTCAGTGATATTAACACATCACTGGGTTAGTTTCTGGGTCATTTTTAACACCTTTTTTAACCTAGGCATTTCATTTAGACATGTTTACTAAATGTTTAGTTTTATAAAATTGCTGTAGGCAGTAAAATCTGTCAAATACCAACTGCAAGATTTAATTCATTGATTTACCTTTTTCTAACTGGCCGCCTTAAGTAATATAGCTAACACTTGTTGCAGTCCTACTATATTAAATCTTGGGTAAATATAATTATAGCCTAATTATTATTATACTGATTACTAATAGTGTCTACACTGTTGCCCAACCCACAAAAACATGAAAACGTGTGTGTTATGATCATATCCAAAATTAAAAAGGTACAATAGTAAAGATAATAGAATATAGCCTAAGAATTAATCCAGACGTTTATCCACACGTACGTTATCCAGGCGTTCATCCACACGTTTATCCACACGTACGTTATCCAGACGTTCATTCTCACGCACGATATCATACGTCATTGGTCACGGCAAGGTACGCGACGATTGACACGATGATTGCTTAGTTTGCAAAGTAAATGCACAAATCATATGGCGGGTACTCCGTGCCAAAATCAAACATCCGAACGACCGACCGACCGATCGAACGTCTATCCGAACGTCTATCCGAACGTCTTGAACTTTCAAACGGGTGACCCACGTGACGACCTGACGTGACGTCAGCGTCTTCGAATTTGCAGCTTTTTAACCATACAAGTATACAAGCTGATGTGTAAAGGCTATAAATGGACATGATAGGCACTAAATATGCCTACAGATGTTATACCTAAAATAATACTCAACCATTTCCTGCACTTCCCTGAATAAGCCTATTGTAGGCTAAGTGATGAACTGACCAAGTTGCCACCTGTAGGCTATATCATGACTTTCGGTGTATTTCATGACTCTAATGTTTCAAACACCAGACTCACCTATTGTAACTGTATAGGCTACAGTGGTATGCTTTTAATTAATGTTGTTGTATTTTTCCTTTTTTATTTTTTTATTTGTCAAACTGATTGTTTTACAAGTAAGAGTTAAAAGTTATAAGATAAAGGGTTTTTAATTTCAAAGTCTTCAATGCCATGGACCATGTTGTCATTAGTTGGCCATTGACTTTTCATGGTAATAACACATTGAGAAAGACACAGTTAAGATTATCCAATATAATCTATTGCCTAGGCTACTTTGTTCATTTTTACCATGATTTCATCTTCATTCTGAAATTTACTTTGCTGCCTCTGCTGACTCTTGGGCTACAAGAGTTTTTGTATTGTTTTGTGAGGTGAATAATATTTGTCATTTGTTAATAAGTGTTATGTTATGCTGAAAATAAGGGTTTCTGTTTTGGGGGTCACCTGTGAATGAATTGTAGAGCACCTCCTAGTGGTCCAATTACAGGATATTTCAGGGGGAAAGATCTACAATATTAATTATTGTTACTGAAAATGTTATAACATAAACAATAAAAAATACTTTTCTAACAAATGTGACAAGTTGAAAAAACTGTCATATTAAGAACCTTTTTTGTTGATACTTCAGGATTTAGCATTAAGCTTTGTATTATTAGAAAACCTGTAGACCTCCCTCATGTCCCCCTGAGACGAGAGACTTCATGAAATTAAGTCTGGGTTACATTACACTCTTAAGGGTATCATAAAGTAGACATATAGGCCGGCTTTGTATTTGAAATGCCAATATGTCTGATAAAAGGTAAGCATATTTTATGTAGCCTATATAATTCATTTCCTATTATTTTTATATTTAGGTAAAGCAGATGGGATACTGATTGCAGTTTTTGCTGCATTTGAATACGCTACAGCGTATTTCTATTCAATAAGATCTATTCCCGATTTAATGGGAGATGGAGAAAAATGATGTGGAATATCGTGTTTTTCCAAAATAACCGTTTAAGCATGTCAGGTTTGTCAATAATATTTAGCCTTAATTTAACTTTATTTAACTTTAATAATACTACACCATACATAACTTTCTAAATCACTTTCTAAATCAGTCATTGATTGCAGTAATCAAATGTAGACTAGTTAGAGGATACAATCGAAGAATAAGAAGTTAAACTAAGGTATATAAAAACGTGTTACAACGTGTCTTCACACGTAAACAACACGTTGGGAAGACGATCAGTTACTCGCGCTTCCGACCGGTCGCCATGGGAACGCGTTAACAACACGTAAGCACATGTAGGAACGTGTTACATATGATTTTATTTAAATGATCATTAGGCCTACATTTTTTGGGGCTCATTGTTTATAAGTTGCAGACATGAAAATCAAAGAACCTTAATTACAAAATAAGATATATTCAGCTGATCTTGTCTAAATGTAATATTAGAACTATTATACATATGTTTTTAATAAACCTTTCCACTTTAACATTTATGATGATTATTTGTAAAAGATTATGATAATTTAGTAAGTGTTGAGATAAGTTCTTGAAACAAAAAATCATGCTTGATTAGATTTACTTTTTATTGGGCCTACTTTATTTGTTTGATATTATGTATAAAAAATAATGCATGTTTTTAATCTATAGGACAGTTTTCCTGAATTGCTAAAATACATTTCTTGGAACCATCACCCACTTTCTCAAAAATTTAAATACAAAACCAAATCTTCAAACTACATTCAGAGACCATCTGATGCTTTTCAAAATAAAGAAATTTACTCAAAACCATTTTATCTGTGCTCAAAATCAAACAATGCTTTCAGATCATACACAGCTCAATATCATAAACACTGCAGAGCATTCATTAGATCATTCAGTCCAAATATATACATCTAATATGAAAACCTTCTGGATCAAAAAGTAAAAAATAAAATAATCGACTTTTGAGTGTTTTTATGGACAGTGGGAACTTTGTACATTGGGCAATAAAATTAACAATAAAAACTAGTTAAAATGATTATATGGTCAAGACTATTGAATGTCTGTAGCTTATATTTCTGCTCTTTGAAAGTAAAACACATAGCCCCACAAGCACAGGATTCAGGAAAGTTGTTTTTGGGGTACAATATTTATATGTATGGCCTATCATGTCCATTTATAGCCTTTACAACATCAGCTTGTATACTTGTATGGTTAAAAAGCTGCAAATTCGAAGACGCTGACGTCACGTCAGGTCGTCACGTGGGTCAGCCGTTTGAAAGTTCAAGACGTTCGGATAGACGTTCGGATAGACGTTCGATCGGTCGGTCGGTCGTTCGGATGTTTGATTTTGGCACGGAGTACCCGCCATAATATGACACCTCATACGACCAGGCGTTTATGAATACTTTGGCTTGCCATAGTTAATGTCACACGCCGCGTCGCCGCCATGCGTTAAAATAACGTCACACGCCGCCACGCGTTAAAATAACGCCACTCGCCGATAGATGTTGGGGGTTCAATCTTCAGCTGGCTGGCAGGAGCCGCCACTGGCAGGTCACGTGACCGTCAGTGGCAGACTGGCAGCTGCCAGTCTGATCTGGTGTATCACGTGACCTGCCAGTGGCTGGCTATTGTCTGGCAGTCTGCCTTTTGCAAGTTTCAGAAACCATTGATTTTTGCCAGTTTATCTGTTTTGTGTTCCTCCCTCTCTAGCTCGTTTATTATGCATCTGTTGATGTGATTATGTTCTTTTGCATGATTGGCATTTTAGAGAATTCAGACTGGCAGTTTACTGACGCTTTACCGGATGCTCAATCCAGTCAGCCGCGGCTGTGTAAAAAGTTGTGCAATAATGTAGATGCAGAGTAGCCTATTAAAACGTGAATTAATCCCAATAACATGCATCTTTGTCATTGCTTTGAGCATTTTCTGTGACAACAGGAGAACATACTGCAATGCTTTTTATTAATTCAATAAAATAAAGCTTTTTAATAATTAAATAAAAGAAAGCCAATTTAAACTGTAAAATCACGCAGCACAGACTGTATCAATATTTTCAAATTTACAAAGACTATTTACAAATTTAACCCAAGAAGCAAAAAATATTTACAAATAAAAAACAAAGACACAAAATCTATTTAGAAATACAAATACAAGAAACTAGGCCATTGCTTGTAGCACATTAAGTATTATTCCACACACACACACACACACACACACACACACACACACACAGGGTGCAGCTGCAAAGGCCATTTCCGCTTGGAATCTGTGGAACCTCTCTGTCTTTCTGAGAATCAGAATGGTTATCTATAACCAAGGGCAAAAAACACTCATTAAAATCTTATCACACATTATAATTGATGCATTAAATGTAGAATTTGCAGAATGTCGAATTTCACACACTATAATTCAAATATATCATTAGCTCTTGAATTATTATTGTGTTTTTCACAAAACATGATATACCTCAGCAGTGGCGGACTGGCACCAAAAAGAGGCCCTGGCAATTTTAGCAGAGAGGCCACATTTGTCTTCTCAAGTCATCTGCAACCAACAAAGAAACATAACATTACATTCTCATCAGGTCAATGATCGCGAGAAATTCCACAGACTAAAAACATTCAAAATACCTTATAAATAGAGAGATTACATACATTTAGGCTATTTGTCCTTCACAGGAAAAATAGAAATAAAAAGTCATTATTATTATTTAGTTCATAGGGCTATTATTTTTCAGAGATAGGCCGTGGTGTTTGTTTGTTTGCTTTTTTCCTTGTTTTTTTTTTGTGGCCGCCTGCAGCTCCGCTTAATTTATTATTATTTTATTCATATTTACATTTACATTTACATTTATGCATTTGGCAGACGCTTTTATCCAAAGCGACTTAAGCCCCTTTCACACAGCGCATTGAACCCGGGAAATTGCCGGCAAATTGCCGGAACGCCTTCTGTGTGAACGCAAACACGACCCGGGATTGATGCCGGCATCGATGCCGGGTTGGGAACCTAGTAACATTGCCGTGTTCAGTCCCGGAACGCGCGCTGTGTGAACAAAAACCGTAATAATGCCGTGTCGCAGTGATGACGCTGAAGCGCGGGATCGTTCGCCAGCTGTGAAACGGTACGTAATGCGCAAGTTTATGATCGAATCAGAGAAATAAATGCACAAGCGTGGTTTCTCGAGAGAGAAATCGCAGCTCATAAGCAAACTGAAGACGCTGCTGAGACATTACAAGTCACATCGATGTCACGTGTCTTTCCGGGACATACACGGGTTGTGTGTGAACGCGCTCTCTGATTCCGGAAAATCACTCGCAGTGTGAATGAACCAAAATCAAACGAACCCGGGTCAAATCCCGGGTCACTTTATCCGTGTATTTTCCGGAATCTCTGTGTGAAAGGGGCTTATCATTGCATTCAAGGTAGCCTACACATTTTTACATTTTGTCTGTCAGTTCATATACTTAGTCTGTTGATTTGCGACGGCCTATTGTTGCAGACACTCCGCTTTATTTATTTATTTAGCCTTTTTATATGGTTGTGATGAGCGCCGAGCGAGCCGCTGGCTGTGCTGCCGGTTGCGGGCGGCCAATCCGCCAAAAGGCGGCCGCATCTCTGCTTTATTTATTTATTTAGCCTTTTTATATGGTTGTGATGAGCGCCGAGCGAGCCGCTGGCTGTGCTGCCGGTTGCGGGCGGCCAATCCGCCAAAAGGCGGCCGCATCTCCGCTTTATTTATTTATTTAGCCTTTTTAGATGGTTGTGCGCCACAAGTTGTGATGAGCGGCGAGCGAGCCGCTGGTGGTGCTGCCGCTTGCAGCCATTGCGCCAATATAGGCGGCCGCTTCCTCGCTTTATTTAGCCTATTTATTTGTTTGTGATGCGGCCACAACAAGTGATGAGATGAGGCGGCCGCAGTGGCATTTGCCCACATTGCCCAATGGCCAGTCCGTCACTGTACCTCAGGTGTCATGACTTCCATAGCATACGAAGGGCTAGATAAATCAGTTTTTTCCAATGCCAAAACACTGTACACCTTGTCAATGATTCCCTCAGTCTATGACAAACAACAATGGAGATATTTCACATATTAGTGTAAAAAAAAGTCAGCATCTAAGAATCATTTCATTACATTCCAATAGTTTCAGATTATAGTGAATGTCAAGATATTGATCATCTGTAACAGTACTATGAATCTATACGAATAAATAATTGTGGTTTGTTAAGATGTCACCTCAAGACTCAATGTTGCAACCAAGTTAATGTACAACGTTTTTATTCGAAAGAAATATTATTGTACCTGTTCTTGATCAAAAACGGAGATCCGTAGGTTGCATTGGTTTTTCAGTTTGGGTGCATAATTGGGATGTTTATGTAAAAACATTCTGTGTGATATAACAGCACCAGATGTGAGGTCATGATGCAGTTTCTAAAAAAAAAAAATTTTTTTTTACAGCACAATGTTACTAATTATCAATGCTACATATGTTAATACTGATATAATTATTACAGGTTTTATACAAATATGTTTATGTGCTATTTTATTTAAAGGTTTCCATAACAATTACCACAATTTCTTCATCCTCCACAACTGTGTCAACCAAAAGTCCCTGTTTCAAAGCTGTTTCACATCAATCCGTTTGATGTGTGGATGCAGGGTTCTAAAAACATATACATAATTGTAAATTCAAAGCAGCAATATTATTTTACACTTAAACTCGCAATTTATGTGGTGCACTTACTTATTTCCTGTGTTTTGATAAACACATGCTTTTATGTCCTGGGCCATGCAGCTGTTGGTCTCTATTTCACCTTCCTCTCTTTCTCCAATTGCAGTCGGAAAGTCCTGTACAGTAGTACATGAGTTTTAATATTGTCTTTTTTCTTGGTCCAATTCTATTGAAATTCTTAATTCCTGTTTGTCTTACTTCAGTTGTCACATCTTTCAACATGCATGTGGCATGGTGAACACGCAGATGTCCTAGCTGACAAGTTTGAAGCACTTCAGAACACATTTTCAGGTTTTTAGCTTCCATTTCAGCTGCCTTTAAAACAAAAAAACACTGAAGCGGTTCACAGCCCAAAATAACACATTTTAAAACATTTTAATAGTGAAGTGAGAAACCTTACAGTGCAAACAAATACCCCACAGTTCACACCATCTCTCTGCATCCATTGTTCGGGTCTGCAAACAGTCCAGCCATCCAGTGACCCATGTTTTTGGAAAGCCTCTCTAAAAAGATTTTAAATCAAAACATAGCTGTCATGTCATGCATCTTTCACATCTTCTATATATTATTAATATAATGTTTTAAACTCTGTCATGTTTTTATACTACACTTGTAAAGATGAGAAATGAATTACCTCTCCATGTCTCCATGTCATTTCTTTCAATGGAATTGTAGATCATCATTGAATCATAAATACGCACTTGTTTTCCAGAGACATCGAAAACCTGTGAAAAAATCATATGAAAAGATACAGTCAGCATATCAATTCAATGTTACAGCATAATTCAGTTTCTTGCCAACCTTACCCAGAGTATAAAGTGGTTTCCCAGTTCTGGACTGTCACCACCAACGATTCTTTGGAGCAGGATTTTTAGAGCATTCTACAGTGGAAATCAAACACACACACACACACACACATATACATATACTGTATATGTATATTATGTGAAAAAACCATCTATTGTTATACAATTACTCAAGTATACCTGAAGATCTTGCACATGTGACCTTGAAATTGCTTTGTTTTTTGTCCACTCTCTGTACCACAAAATGTACACATCTGTGTATAAGGCAACAACCTGTGCATAAAATTAATTTGAAATTAATTATACTATGTTTTTAACATTCACAGAGCAATATGACAAATCAAATGAGGGAATTGCATATCTGCAAAGACCATTGAATAGTCAGTTACTTACATTCTGAGTTTCTGCTGCAATTTGAGCAAGACGACAGTTCACTGCCTTTAAATAAATGACACAGACTTTAATATAACAAAATGTGATAAGTGCATTGTGAATTTAGTTATATTATATGAACTGTGTGCAGATTCATGTACTGAGTTCCTAATAAATCATTGTAAAGCAAACATAAGAACATTGTAAGCACACTTACATTATCATGTAACCAAGGCATGTTCTTGTTTGGGTCTTCCTCTAATAGAGAAGAGGGGCAAACACTTCTCAAGTCCGCAATATACAGTGTTGCATATGCTGAAAATTTGTGAATTATTTGTCTCTCTCTCCTCCAGGCAATGTAAAGTTGTTTCAGCTTGTCCTGTAGTTCAAAAACAGAACCTATTAATTGCATGTAAATTAAACAGAAAATACTACAGGTGTAGTTTTTGTTAGGCTACTATATATATATATATATATATATATATATATATATATATATATATATATATATATATATATATATATATATATATATATATATATATATATATATATATTTTTTTTTTTTTTTTTTTTTTTTTTTTTTAGTTAAACAGAAAAAAATACAGTCTGTACCTTATTTTGTTCACTTATAGGAAACAATGACACAGTGAAACTCCCCATATCTTCCTCAACTTTGTCTGCTTCAGCTTGTGGGTCAGTTAATGACTTTGCAGATGTTCTTTGGTACATCTCTACAATGATATGGCATAGTATTGAGATAAAATGAAAACTGTATGTTAATAACATTTGTAGTACTACATGAACTTTAATTTCATGAACTATATTACCTTTGTCTGTTTCCTCATCCACACCTATTAATAGGTGTCCATGTCGCCCTAAGTGCACATCTTTTTGGGACATTTTTTGAATGTCCTGCAAGAAGTTATTGTTGATCCTCTGGTTGTGCAAATGGAAAGACAGCCGCAAGGCGAACATGTAATGAATGTCCTTCAATTGGCAGAGGAAATACTTGCTGGTTGACAGCTCTTTGTTTATTTGCTCTGCTGAAGATGAATTAACAATGCAGGCAAGATCTGGCAACAGTTTTATGCTCCTCAGTTTCTCCTCAGGCCTTTTTTGGTTTTTCTCATGAAAACGGTCATAGAGGGAGTAGCCTACCGTTCACTAGTTCCAGTCAGAGGGTGAGGGCAGGTGAATCTGTCAGTTGTTTGATCTTCATGGATTTTTGGCCCCAAAGAGCTTTGAAGGGTTTTCACCCATTCCTTCTGCACTGTAAGTTTTTTTTCCAACGCAGCAGAAATGTTTTCTGCTGTTGGAGCACATAGCCTGCCATCATGTGGTTGGAAAAAGCGTTGTTGAGTCCTATCATTGACATGTCTGGCAACACGTCCTGCTACATCAGAGATGAAGACCGTGGGTGGACATTTGAAACTCAGGAGACCATCTCCATGGTCTCGAGCAGATTCCTGCCACCACAGGGGTGAATGATAGTAGACAACACCATGGGTGCACCCAAGATGCAGTACCCCTCCTGTGGTGAAAAAAATGTCCAGATGTATTAAATAAAATTCTTGTTCATTCTGTACCATGCTTTTAATTGGCTATATTTTATCTTACCTCCTGTTTTGTGAAGCTTCACAAACATTTTTGGATATATATCCTTGTACAAAAGAAGTTCCTCAAGCCTATTAATGAGGTCAGACTGTGAGCCACTTGCTAAAATGCCTAGAGCACTGCATGCCATTGTAAGATCTTCTCTTCGAGGCTAATAATGATGGGGAAAAACATGCATATGGTAAAAAAAGACAAATTGATTCCAAAGTGTTATTTCTGCTGAAAGTGATACATTAAACCTATAAATAAAATATTTCATAGTTTTATAATAGAATCAGCATCAGCAATAATCAAATTGTATTACCCCTTTGAGCTCTAATACTTGCAAAATCCTGTCCTCATCAAATTCCTCATCTGTCCTCTTTGTCCACAATCTGTCTTTCTGGGAGAGGCCTTTCAAAATCTCCGTCTTTGGTATGACATCAGATATTCTGGAGTATTGTCCAATCCATGGTGTAAAGGCAGAATATGTCAGGGAGCTAGAAAATGGGTTTTGAGATGACCCTGAGGGAGGGAGAAAGGGAGGGAGTGAGTGGGTAAGTGGGTGACTGATTGAGTGAGTGAGTAGGGAGGAAGGAAGGACGAATGGGATGGAGGGAAGGAAGGATGGAATTGTAAATCAAATTTAAAGTAAGTTGGCATAATGTTTAAGAAGTAGAAGTATATTACACAGCTTACCATCACAAAGTCCTGTTGCAATTATCTCCTTCTCAAGGTTTTCCCATCTAGCTGAGACATTCACCTGTGTGTCCTGTGAAGTGGTGTTTGTCAGGTCTGGTCGTCTCATGAGATGCACTACACAGAAAGAGAAAGTATTTTAAGAGAAGACAGTGGAAATTGTTGTTACCAAATTTTGAGGGTAAAGCAGCTTTTTCATGAACAGGTACCTGGTAAGTCAAAGGCCACTTTCCAGTTGGTGTCAGCAATCAAAATAGGAGGATGGTGGCCACAGCGGTAACAGAGGTAATTGTAGGTGTAACTCCTCAAAGCAGAGAAGTGGTAAAACGCTTTTCTTATTGTGTTGTGTGGAATGTACACTTTACTGTGTTCCCCCAATGTACGCAAAAAAACGTCCAATAGCAATGTGGTTCTGTTGCAGGTAAAGACAAATTTACATTGTAGTTAAGCCAATATGTAAGATAATGTTCAGGTAAATATTAAATCCTGTATCCTAAAATTCACTAATTTTTTTAGACTTACAGAAAGACCTGTTGTCAAAAGTGAGCACAAAAGGATTGTGAGGAACACTTTGTTACTGAAATTGTGAAATCCAGAATCATATTCTTGGAATCTGACTGGGGTTCCACAAACAGGGCATTCCTTTATGTACACAGCAATACCTGAGCAAAAAATATATATAAATAAATATATATATATAATTATATACAACAAAAATATGTTTCCACTGCAACTCACAAAGTGTGACAAATACCTCTGTGCACAGAAAATAAAGCATAAATGGTAGCGTGCTTTGTCTTCAGGATTGCTTCACTGAGGTCAGGGTAGCATGGTCCGGGGCAGTAAGGGCATTGTGTCTCTTTAGGCACAAAGCTTTCAGGTATTGTCATTTCCTTTCAAATTAAGTCTTGTGGGAGATTTTCCGGAATTCGCTTGCACCTAAAAAAGTAGTCTGTCATTTTAATCACTGCTGATGCTGTCTCAGTTGATGGTTGTGATTCATCATCTCCCTCTAGTTCTTTCTCCTCAAGATCTTCAATTTCTTCAGGATTTGCATTTGAAAGATCTCTCAGTAATAAAGGACGCTCCTGGAATAACCACCACATGCATATGTATCTGTGGACACAACTCAGTCTGTGTTTACTGCCCCCACATTGACAGTGCCATCTTCCAGACACTGTGTCAAATGTCACAATGGTTCGCCCAAGCTGACACCAGTTGTCCTTGAGGTTGGTAAATACTGAAAAGTAAATGTAAGTCTGTGATAGGCCATATTCCCCCCAAAAAATAGGGAAGACACAATCAACCTCCTCTTCACTGGCCTTCAAATGTAAGTCCTTACATTCCTGGGCTCTTGACTTTGAAATTAGTCCTTTGTCTAACATTTGCTCCAAAGATACAGAGTTTAATGGTCGTGGAGGAATGTAGCGTTGTGCAGAGATAGTTCTTCGAAGGTGGTGGCATTCAGTTCCTGGGTCTCCACTCTGGGCTGCTATCTTTGCCATGTCTCTGCAAATGTCAGACTCACAATAAATGTGTCCGAGGAGAAGCGATTTTTTGACATGGACTGGCACTCTTGGCCCATGTAGTTCCTTTGGTGTGACGTATAACGCGTTTTTTTTTATCTATGCAAAGCATAGGTTGCTCCAAGCCATGTTGCATTTTCTCATGCCTTTTCAGATTAGATGTGTTGGAAAAGTCAGCTCCGCATTTAAGACATTTGAAACGAATCTTTTTTGATTCTGTCTGCAAAACTACATGGGGTTCTTGTTGCATTTGAGTATTTGTTTGCTTCTCTGAAAGTCTGTCCTCGGAAAAAGAATCTTTTTGCTCATGGGTGGGTTGTTGGGCCACTAAGGAATAAAGAACAAAAAAAGATGTAGCATTCTAAAATGGATTGCTAAAACAAGCAACTGAACTGATGTTACAGAGAAATAGTCAAACCTGAAGATTTTTCTGTCACTTCAAAACCTATGAATCCAGGGAAAATGTTTTTTGTTAGTGCCAGTTCTATGCGATTATGATTTATTAATATTTTTGTATAATGAATACAGCTGCACATACAAAATTATAGAGTAAACTGTGCTAGGTCAAAGTAAAAAATAACACAAACCATGTTTTTTCAGATGAGCTTTGAAATCCTCTGCTCTCCCTAAAGTATTTGTACACTTTGGACAATGCCAGTGACTCCGGCCTTGCACTCCATCAGTGCAGTAGCAGGGTATAGTCAACTTCACTATAATAAAGTACATAAAAACAGTGAGAAACATCTAATAGGAAGATCCAATGATCAATTATTAGAGTAAATTACCAGTTTTTGCTTCTCTGTAAAATATTGCATTTCTAAAATGCCGCTGTGACAGATGTGTCTCTGTCAGTCTGACTGCAGTCCTGCAGTAAGGACAGTTAGTGTCTTCACTAAGACTATATAGGTCATCTTCTGAGGCAAACACAAATTGCCTCTCTGAAAAAGAAAGAAATATTTGAAACAGCTTTAGAATTATTTATACAGCTACATGATATTTAAAACTGTATTTTAAACATGTAAAGTGTATATACGAGCGTATGGGACACTCAGGGGTTCAGAATTAATGCAGTCAAGATGGTGGTGTGTGTGTTTCCGGTAAGAGAAACACTAGAGGGAATCCGGTTCAACTTATTTATTTAAAGGGAATGTATACGTTGATTCACGTATGTGTGGTCTATAATAAACAGAATAAACACAAAGAAAACAGTTATAAGTAAAGGATACAAAGATTCAGTAAAGTAATATATAAATTAACATACATGGGTTAACTGCGTGCTGATTATATTAATAAAATAATAACGTAAACAATGACACGCAGATTGCACGATCAATGCGTATGCTTAATATTACAACAGCAATATACAATGTCATCAAATTCAACATATTCAAACAATCCGGGTGATCTGTGAATAAGATGTGAATATAATATCTTGTAATCAAATATAACTACAATCTTTTTCATGCTCAAAGTCTATGACGACGGTTTGTTTCACTTTGTGACGCAGTTTAAAAATGCGCTCACCCACGTGCAAATCTCGACACCCAGAACAACTATACCAATAACAAGGGCAAAATATAAACGAAAACTCACCCGTAATCATCTACGCACTGAGAATAACATATACATTGTTGGACAACAGACCAGCCGGCCTGATTTGCAGCTCAGCTGACGATTTTGCGTGTCCACACCTGGCCGAGCCCTGCACAACACCAACGACTCAGGGGGCGTGGTTATGGCTTTCTCACATAGCCGCCCCCAAATGTGTGTAAGGACATTTGAAACAGTGAGGAACCCTAACTAATTGGTAGGCTCAATAGAGTCTTCATCAGAGAGTTTAGGGAGTGGGACTATACGGGATACAGGTCTCACGTATGTGCGATTGTGTACCTTAACTTCAACTGTTCTGATACGGCCATCAAGTCCAGGAAAAGTATTAGTCACTTTCCCTACTGGCCAACATGCTCGTGGAAGTTGTGGGTCCACTATTAGTACCACCTGGTCTAGACCAATTGCGCCTCCATCTTTACGCCACTTTTGTCTTTCTTGCAGATTTGGTAGATAGTAATGGATGAATCTAGACCAGAAATGGTCGGCAAGTACTTGACTATGTTTCCATCTTCTGGTTCCCAAAAGATTGCTTGAATCATAGAACACTTGTGGGAGTGAAGAATCGTGACGGCCCATTAGGAGGATGCTAGGCGTAACTGGGTCTGGATCCGACACATCTGAAGACACATATCCCAAAGGCTTGGCATTTAGGATACCCTCTACCTCAATAAGCACGGTGCGCAGTACAGTTTCAGTCACTGTTTGATCATTCAGTACTACTTTGAGGGCTTGCTTTACTGACTTAACTTCCCGTTCCCAAGCTCCCCCAAAATGAGGGGCACTCGGGGGATTAAATCTGAATGAAATCTGTTGTTCTGCAAGTTGTTCCCGTATTTGAGGCACCATAGCTTCGTAGGCTGATCTCATTTCTTTGTTTCCTCCAACGAAATTGGTACCGTTGTCGGAAAGGAGCTCGAATGGTTTCCCTCTTCGAGCTATGAATCTGCGGAGAGACATCAGGAATGCATCTGTGTCAAGGCTGCGTATTTTAAGCCGATACATCAACATCTCTCATCATTGGGGTGGGGGAACGGATTTCGACAGCTGAACTATTTGCCGTCGGATTCTGTTCCCCCTGTGTTTATTACACAATAAGGTTCTAAGATTTATCAAATTATGGAAAATTACTCTCCCCAATAGCCTAGTGGTCAGTTCCCTGACAATGTCTTTTTTTTTAGCTTTGGGCGACCCGAGTTCAAGTCCCGGTTCGTCAAACTTTTTTGATGCTATACTGTCCTATCATAATAAAAGGCAAAACAAAATATAAAAACTGATGCAAGTTAAGCTCCATCCACACACAAAAATAAAATCAGCATTTTTTAAGCCATTACATCGACACCTCTCATAATGGGAGTGGGGGAACGGATTCCGACAGCTGTTTTTTTTTTTTTGCCGTCGGATTCTGTTCCCCCCATTTTTATGACACACTGAGGTTCTAATATTTATCAAATTGACGCTGTTTAAGCTCCATCCACACACAGAATAGAATAAGTGTATTTTAAGCCGTGTTCTGGTTGGTTGCTATGCTGTTGCTGTTGCTAGGGGGTTGCTAGCGTGTTCTGGTTTGTTGCTATGTTGTTGCTGTTGCTATGCTGTTGCTAGGTGGTTGCATAGCATAGCAACAGCAACAGCATAGCAACAAACCAGAACACCCTAGCACCCACCTAGCAACAGCATAGCAACAGCATAGCAACCAACCAGAACACCCTAGCAAGCACATAGCAACCACCTAGCAACAGCATAGCAACAGCAACAGAATAGCAACCAACCAGAACACCCTAGCAAGCACCTAGCAACAGCATAGCAACAGCAACAGAATAGCAACCAACCAGAACACCCTAGCAAGCACCTAGCAACAGCATAGCAACCAACCAGAACACCCTAGCAAGCACCTAGCAACAGCATAGCAACAGCAACAGCCGAGCAACAAACCAGAACACCCTAGCACCCACCTAGCAACAGCATAGCAACAGCATAGCAACCAACCAGAACACCCTAGCAAGCACATAGCAACCACCTAGCAACAGCATAGCAACAGCAACAGAATAGCAACCAACCAGAACACCCTAGCAAGCACCTAGCAACCACCTAGCAACAGCATAGCAACAGCAACAGAATAGCAACCAACCAGAACACCCTAGCAAGCAACAGTTGCTATGGTGTTGCTAGGTGGGTGCTAGGGTGTTCTGGTTTGTTGCTATGCTGTTGCTGTTGCTATGCTGTTGCTAGGTGCTTGCTAGGGTGTTCTGGTTTGTTGCTATGCTGTTGCTGTTGCTATGCTGTTGCTAGGTGCTTGCTAGGGTGTTCTGGTTGGTTGCTATTCTGTTGCTGTTGCTATGCTGTTGCTAGGTGGTTGCTATGTGCTTGCTAGGGTGTTCTGGTTTGTTGCTATGCTGTTGCTGTTGCTATGCTGTTGCTAGGTGCTTGCTAGGGTGTTCTGGTTGGTTGCTATGCTGTTTCTGTTGCTATGCTGTTGCTAGGTGGTTGCTATGTGCTTGCTAGGGTGTTCTGGTTGGTTGCTATGCTGTTGCTATGCTGTTGCTAGGTGGGTGCTAGGGTGTTCTGGTTTGTTGCTATGCTGTTGCTGTTGCTATGCTGTTGCTAGGTGCTTGCTAGGGTGTTCTGGTTGGTTGCTATGCTGTTGCTAGGGTGTTCTGGTTGGTTGCTATGCTGTTACTGTTGCTATGCTGTTGCTAGGTGGTTGCTAGGGTGTTCTGGTTGGTTGCTATGCTGTTGCTGTTGCTATGCTGTTGCTAGGTGGTTGTTCTGGTTTTTTGCTATGCTGTTGCTGTTGCTATGCTGTTGCTAGGTGGTTGCTAGGTGGTTGCTAGGGTGTTCTGGTTGGTTGCTATGCTGTTGCTATGCTGTTGCTAGGTGGTTGCTAGGTGGTTGCTAGGGTGTTCTGGTTGGTTGCTATGCTGTTGCTATGCTGTTGCTAGATGCTTGCTAGGGTGTTCTGGTTGGTTGCTATTCTGTTGCTGTTGCTATGCTGCTGTGTTGCTATGCTTTTGCTGTTGCTATGCTGTTGCTATTTGGTTGCTAGCGTGTTCTGGTTGGTTGCTATGCTGTTGCTGTTGCTATGCTGTTGCTAGGTGGTTGCTAGGGTGTTCTGGTTGGATGCTATGCTGTTGCTATGCTGTTGCTAGGTGGGTGCTAGGGTGTTCTGGTTTGTTGCTATGCTGTTGCTGTTGCTATGCTGTTGCTAGGTGCTTGCTAGGGTGTTCTGGTTGGTTGCTATGCTGTTGCTAGTTGGTTGCTATGTGCTTGCTAGGGTGTTCTGGTTGGTTGCTATGCTGTTGCTATGCTGTTGCTAGGTGGGTGCTAGGGTGTTCTGGTTTGTTGCTATGCTGTTGCTGTTGCTATGCTGTTGCTAGGTGCTTGCTAGGGTGTTCTGGTTGGTTGCTATGCTGTTGCTAGGTGGTTGCTAGGGTGTTCTGGTTGGTTGCTATGCTGTTGCTGTTGCTATGCTGTTGCTAGGTGGTTGCTAGGGTGTTCTGGTTGGTTGCTATGCTGTTGCTGTTGCTATGCTGTTGCTAGGTGGTTGTTCTGTTTTTTTGCTATGCTGTTGCTGTTGCTATGCTGTTGCTAGGTGGTTGCTAGGTGGTTGCTAGGGTGTTCTGGTTGGTTGCTATGCTGTTGCTATGCTGTTGCTAGGTGGTTGTTCTGGTTGGTTGCTATGCTGTTGCTAGGTGGTTGCTAGGTGGTTGCTAGGGTGTTCTGGTTGGATGCTATGCTGTTGCTATGCAATTGCTATGGTGTTCTGGTTGGTTGCTATGCGGTTGCTGTTGCTATGCTGTTGCTAGGTGGTTGCTATGTGCTTGCTAGGGTGTTCTGGTTGGTTGCTATGCTGTTGCTATGCTGTTGCTAGGTGGGTGCTAGGGTGTTCTGGTTTGTTGCTATGCTGTTGCTGTTGCTATGCTGTTGCTAGGTGCTTGCTAGGGTGTTCTGGTTGGTTGCTATGCTTTTGCAAGGTGGTTGCTAGGGTGTTCTGGTTGGTTGCTATGCTGTTGCTGTTGCTATGCTGTTGCTAGGTGGTTGCTAGGGTGTTCTGGTTGGTTGCTATGCTGTTGCTGTTGCTATGCTGTTGCTAGGTGGTTGTTCTGGTTTTTTGCTATGCTGTTGCTGTTGCTATGCTGTTGCTAGGTGGTTGCTAGGTGGTTGCTAAGGTGTTCTGGTTGGTTGCTATGCTGTTGCTATGCTGTTGCTAGGTGGTTGTTCTGGTTGGTTGCTATGCTGTTGCTAGGTGGTTGCTAGGTGGTTGCTAGGGTGTTCTGGTTGGTTGCTATTCTGTTGCTGTTGCTATGCTGCTGTGTTGCTATGCTTTTGCTGTTGCTATGCTGTTGCTATTTGGTTGCTAGCGTGTTCTGGTTGGTTGCTATGCTGTTGCTATGCTGTTGCTTGGTGGTTGGTGTGGTGTTCTGGTTGGTTGCTATGCTGTTGCTGTTGCTATGCTGTTGCTAGGTGGTTGCTAGGGTGTTCTGGTTGGTTGCTATGCTGTTGCTATGCTGTTGCTAGATGCTTGCTAGGGTGTTCTGGTTGGTTGCTATTCTGTTGCTGTTGCTATGCTGCTGTGTTGCTATGCTTTTGCTGTTGCTATGCTGTTGCTATTTGGTTGCTAGCGTGTTCTGGTTGGTTGCTATGCTGTTGCTGTTGCTATGCTGTTGCTAGGTGGTTGCTAGGGTGTTCTGGTTGGATGCTATGCAGTTGCTATGCAATTGCTATGGTGTTCTGGTTGGTTGCTATGCGGTTGCTGTTGCTAGGTGCTTGCTAGGGTGTTCTGGTTGGTTGCTATGCTGTTGCTAGGTGGTTGCTAGGGTGTTCTGGTTGGTTGCTATGCTGTTGCTGTTGCTATGCTGTTGCTAGGTGGTTGCTAGGGTGTTCTGGTTGGTTGCTATGCTGTTGCTGTTGCTATGCTGTTGCTAGGTGGTTGTTCTGTTTTTTTGCTATGCTGTTGCTGTTGCTATGCTGTTGCTAGGTGGTTGCTAGGTGGTTGCTAGGGTGTTCTGGTTGGTTGCTATGCTGTTGCTATGCTGTTGCTAGGTGGTTGTTCTGGTTGGTTGCTATGCTGTTGCTAGGTGGTTGCTAGGTGGTTGCTAGGGTGTTCTGGTTGGTTGCTATGCTGTTGCTATGCTGTTGCTTGGTGGTTGGTGTGGTGTTCTGGTTGGTTGCTATGCTGTTGCTGTTGCTATGCTGTTGCTAGGTGGTTGCTAGGGTGTTCTGGTTGGTTGCTATTCTGTTGCTGTTGCTATGCTGCTGTGTTGCTATGCTTTTGCTGTTGCTATGCTGTTGCTATTTGGTTGCTAGCGTGTTCTGGTTGGTTGCTATGCTGTTGCTGTTGCTATGCTGTTGCTAGGTGGTTGCTAGGGTGTTCTGGTTGGATGCTATGCTGTTGCTATGCAATTGCTATGGTGTTCTGGTTGGTTGCTATGCGGTTGCTGTTGCTATGCTGTTGCTAGGTGGTTGCTAGGGTGTTCTGGTTGGTTGCTATGCTTTTGCTGTTGCTATGCTGTTGCTATTTGGTTGCTAGCGTGTTCTGGTTGGTTGCTATGCTGTTGCTATGCTGTTGCTTGGTGGTTGGTGTGGTGTTCTGGTTGGTTGCTATGCTGTTGCTGTTGCTATGCTGTTGCTAGGTGGTTGCTAGGGTGTTCTGGTTGGTTGCTATGCTGTTGCTAGATGCTTGCTAGGGTGTTCTGGTTGGTTGCTATTCTGTTGCTGTTGCTATGCTGCTGTGTTGCTATGCTTTTGCTGTTGCTATGCTGTTGCTATTTGGTTGCTAGCGTGTTCTGGTTGGTTGCTATGCTGTTGCTGTTGCTATGCTGTTGCTAGGTGGTTGCTAGGGTGTTCTGGTTGGATGCTATGCTGTTGCTATGCAATTGCTATGGTGTTCTGGTTAGTTGCTATGCGGTTGCTGTTGCTATGCTGTTGCTAGGTGGTTGCTAGGGTGTTCTGGTTGGTTGCTATGCTGTTGCTGTTGCTATGCTTTTGCTAGGTGGTTGTTCTGTTTTTTTGCTATGCTGTTGCTGTTGCTATGCTGTTGCTAGGTGGTTGCTAGGTGGTTGCTAGGGTGTTCTGGTTGATTGCTATGCTGTTGCTATGCTGTTGCTAGGTGGTTGTTCTGGTTGGTTGCTATGCTGTTGCTAGGTGGTTGCTAGGTGGTTGCTAGGGTGTTCTGGTTGGTTGCTATGCTTTTGCTATGCTGTTGCTAGGTGGTTGCTAGGGTGTTCTGGTTGGTTGCTATGCTGTTGCTGTTGCTATGCTGTTGCTATGTGGTTGCTAGGGTGTTCTGGTTGGTTGCTATGCTGTTGCTATGCTGTTGCTAGATGCTTGCTAGGGTGTTCTGGTTGGTTGCTATTCTGTTGCTGTTGCTATGCTGCTGTGTTGCTATGCTTTTGCTGTTGCTATGCTGTTGCTATTTGGTTGCTAGCGTGTTCTGGTTGGTTGCTATGCTGTTGCTGTTGCTATGCTGTTGCTAGGTGGTTGCTAGGGTGTTCTGGTTGGATGCTATGCTGTTGCTATGCAATTGCTATGGTGTTCTGGTTGGTTGCTATGCGGTTGCTGTTGCTATGCTGTTGCTAGGTGGGTGCTAGGGTGTTCTGGTTTGTTGCTATGCTGTTGCTGTTGCTATGCTGTTGCTAGGTGCTTGCTAGGGTGTTCTGGTTGGTTGCTATGCTGTTGCTGTTGCTATGCTGTTGCTATGCTGTTGCTTGGTGGTTGCTATGCTGTTGCTGTTGCTATGCTGTTGCTATGGTGTTTTGGTTGTTTGCTATGTGCTTGCTAGGGTGTTCTGGTTGGTTGCTATGCTGTTGCTATGCTGTTGCTAGGTGGGTGCTAGGGTGTTCTGGTTTGTTGCTATGCTGTTGCTGTTGCTATGCTGTTGCTAGGTGCTTGCTAGGGTGTTCTGGTTGGTTGCTATGCTGTTGCTAGGTGGTTGCTAGGGTGTTCTGGTTGGTTGATATGCTGTTGCTGTTGCTATGCTGTTGCTAGGTGGTTGTTCTGGTTGGTTGCTATGCTGTTGCTGTTGCTATGCTGTTGCTAGGTGGTTGCTAGGTGGTTGCTAGGGTGTTCTGGTTGGTTGCTATGCTGTTGCTATGCTGTTGCTAGGTGGTTGTTCTGGTTGGTTGCTATGCTGTTGCTGTTGCTAGGTGGTTGCTAGGGTGTTCTGGTTGGTTGCTATGCTGTTGCTATGCTGTTGCTTGGTGGTTGGTATGGTGTTCTGGTTGGTTGCTATGCTGTTGCTGTTGCTATGCTGTTGCTAGGTGGTTGCTAGGATGTTCTGGTTGGTTGCTATGCTGTTGCTATGCTGTTGCTAGATGCTTGCTAGGGTGTTCTGGTTTGTTGCTATGCTGTTGCTGTTGCTATGCTGTTGCTAGGTGGTTGCTAGGTGGTTGCTAGGGTGTTCTGGTTGGTTGCTATGCTGTTGCTATGCTGTTGCTAGGTGGTTGCTAGGGTGTTCTGGTTGGTTGCTATGCTGTTGCTATGCTGTTGCTAGATGCTTGCTAGGGTGTTCTGGTTTGTTGCTATGCTGTTGCTGTTGCTATGCTGTTGCTAGGTGGTTGCTAGGGTGTTCTGGTTGGTTGCTATGCTGTTGCTATGCTGTTGCTAGATGCTTGCTAGGGTGTTCTGGTTTGTTGCTATGCTGTTGCTGTTGCTATGCTGTTGCTAGGTGGTTGCTAGGTGGTTGCTAGGGTGTTCTGGTTGGTTGCTATGCTGTTGCTGTTGCTATGCTGTTGCTAGGTGGTTGCTAGGGTGTTCTGGTTGGTTGCTATGCTGTTGCTGTTGCTATGCTGTTGCTAGGTGGTTGTTCTGGTTTTTTGCTATGCTGTTGCTGTTGCTATGCTGTTGCTAGGTGGTTGCTAGGTGGTTGCTAGGTGGTTGCTAGGTTGTTCTGGTTGGTTGCTATGCTGTTGCTATGCTGTTGCTTGGTGGTTGGTGTGGTGTTCTGGTTGGTTGCTATGCTGTTGCTGTTGCTATGCTGTTGCTAGGTGGTTGCTAGGGTGTTCTGGTTGGTTGCTATGCTGTTGCTATGCTGTTGCTAGATGCTTGCTAGGGTGTTCTGTTGGTTGCTATTCTGTTGCTGTTGCTATGCTGCTGTGTTGCTATGCTTTTGCTGTTGCTATGCTGTTGCTATTTGGTTGCTAGTGTGTTCTGGTTGGTTGATATGCGTTTGCTGTTGCTATGCTGTTGCTAGGTGGTTGCTAGGGTGTTCTGGTTGGATGCTATGCTGTTGCTATGCAATTGCTATGGTGTTCTGGTTGGTTGCTATGCGGTTGCTGTTGCTATGCTGTTGCTAGGTGGTTGCTAGGGTGTTCTGGTTGGTTGCTATGCTTTTGCTGTTGCTATACTGTTGCTAGGTGGTTTCTAGGGTGTTCTGGTTAGTTGCTATTATGTTGCTGTTGCTATGCTGTTGCTATGCTGTTGCTTGGTGGTTGCTATGCTGTTGCTGTTGCTATGCTGTTGCTATGGTGTTTTGGTTGTTTGCTATGTGCTTGCTAGGGTGTTCTGGTTGGTTGCTATGCTGTTGCTATGCTGTTGCTAGGTGGGTGCTAGGGTGTTCTGGTTTGTTGCTATGCTGTTGCTGTTGCTATGCTGTTGCTAGGTGGTTGCTAGGTGGTTGCTAGGGTGTTCTGGTTGGTTGCTATGCTGTTGCTATGCTGTTGCTAGGTGGTTGCTAGGGTGTTCTGGTTGGTTGCTATGCTGTTGCTATGCTGTTGCTAGATGCTTGCTAGGGTGTTCTGGTTTGTTGCTATGCTGTTGCTGTTGCCATGCTGTTGCTAGGTGGTTGCTAGGTGGTTGCTAGGGTGTTCTGGTTGGTTGCTATGCTGTTGCTGTTGCTATGCTGTTGCTAGGTGGTTGCTAGGGTGTTCTGGTTGGTTGCTATGCTGTTGCTGTTGCTATGCTGTTGCTAGGTGGTTGTTCTGGTTTTTTGCTATGCTGTTGCTGTTGCTATGCTGTTGCTAGGTGGTTGCTAGGTGGTTGCTAGGGTGTTCTGGTTGGTTGCTATGCTGTTGCTATGCTGTTGCTTGGTGGTTGGTGTGGTGTTCTGGTTGGTTGCTATGCTGTTGCTGTTGCTATGCTGTTGCTAGGTGGTTGTTCTGGTTTGTTGCTATGCTGTTGCTGTTGCTATGCTGTTGCTAGGTGGTTGCTAGGTGGTTGCTAGGGTGTTCTGGTTGGTTGCTGTGCTGTTGCTATGCTGTTGCTAGGTGGTTGCTAGGGTGTTCTGGTTGGTTGCTATGCTGTTGCTATGCTGTTGCTTGGTGGTTGGTATGGTGTTCTGGTTGGTTGCTATGCTGTTGCTGTTGCTATGCTGTTGCTAGGTGGTTGCTAGGATGTTCTGGTTGGTTGCTATGCTGTTGCTATGCTGTTGCTAGATGCTTGCTAGGGTGTTCTGGTTTGTTGCTATGCTGTTGCTGTTGCTATGCTGTTGCTAGGTGGTTGCTAGGTGGTTGCTAGGGTGTTCTGGTTGGTTGCTATGCTGTTGCTATGCTGTTGCTAGGTGGTTGCTAGGGTGTTCTGGTTGGTTGCTATGCTGTTGCTATGCTGTTGCTAGATGCTTGCTAGGGTGTTCTGGTTTGTTGCTATGCTGTTGCTGTTGCTATGCTGTTGCTAGGTGGTTGCTAGGGTGTTCTGGTTGGTTGCTATGCTGTTGCTGTTGCTATGCTGTTGCTAGGTGGTTGCTAGGGTGTTCTGGTTGGTTGCTATGTGCTTGCTAGGGTGTTCTGGTTGGTTGCTATGCTGTTGCTATGCTGTTGCTAGGTGGGTGCTAGGGTGTTCTGGTTTGTTGCTATGCTGTTGCTGTTGCTATGCTGTTGCTAGGTGCTTGCTAGGGTGTTCTGGTTGGTTGCTATGCTGTTGCTAGGTGGTTGCTAGGGTGTTCTGGTTGGTTGCTATGCTGTTGCTGTTGCTATGCTGTTGCTAGGTGGTTGTTCTGGTTTGTTGCTATGCTGTTGCTGTTGCTATGCTGTTGCTAGGTGGTTGCTAGGTGGTTGCTAGGGTGTTCTGGTTGGTTGCTGTGCTGTTGCTATGCTGTTGCTAGGTGGTTGCTAGGGTGTTCTGGTTGGTTGCTATGCTGTTGCTATGCTGTTGCTTGGTGGTTGGTATGGTGTTCTGGTTGGTTGCTATGCTGTTGCTGTTGCTATGCTGTTGCTAGGTGGTTGCTAGGATGTTCTGGTTGGTTGCTATGCTGTTGCTATGCTGTTGCTAGATGCTTGCTAGGGTGTTCTGGTTTGTTGCTATGCTGTTGCTGTTGCTATGCTGTTGCTAGGTGGTTGCTAGGTGGTTGCTAGGGTGTTCTGGTTGGTTGCTATGCTGTTGCTATGCTGTTGCTAGGTGGTTGCTAGGGTGTTCTGGTTGGTTGCTATGCTGTTGCTATGCTGTTGCTAGATGCTTGCTAGGGTGTTCTGGTTTGTTGCTATGCTGTTGCTGTTGCTATGCTGTTGCTAGGTGGTTGCTAGGGTGTTCTGGTTGGTTGCTATGCTGTTGCTGTTGCTATGCTGTTGCTAGGTGGTTGCTAGGGTGTTCTGGTTGGTTGCTATGCTGTTGCTGTTGCTATGCTGTTGCTAGGTGGTTGTTCTGGTTTTTTGCTATGCTGTTGCTGTTGCTATGCTGTTGCTAGGTGCTTGCTAGGGTGTTCTGGTTGGTTGCTATGCTGTTGCTAGGTGGTTGCTAGGGTGTTCTGGTTGGTTGCTATGCTGTTGCTGTTGCTATGCTGTTGCTAGGTGGTTGTTCTGGTTTTTTGCTATGCTGTTGCTGTTGCTATGCTGTTCCTAGGTGGTTGCTAGGTGGTTGCTAGGTGGTTGCTAGGGTGTTCTGGTTGGTTGCTATGCTGTTGCTATGCTGTTGCTTGGTGGTTGGTGTGGTGTTCTGGTTGGTTGCTATGCTGTTGCTGTTGCTAGGTGGTTGCTAGGGTGTTCTGGTTGGTTGCTATGCTGTTGCTATGCTGTTGCTAGATGCTTGCTAGGGTGTTCTGTTGGTTGCTATTCTGTTGCTGTTGCTATGCTGCTGTGTTGCTATGCTTTTGCTGTTGCTATGCTGTTGCTATTTGGTTGCTAGTGTGTTCTGGTTGGTTGATATGCTTTTGCTGTTGCTATGCTGTTGCTAGGTGGTTGCTAGGGTGTTCTGGTTGGATGCTATGCTGTTGCTATGCAATTGCTATGGTGTTCTGGTTGGTTGCTATGCGGTTGCTGTTGCTATGCTGTTGCTAGGTGGTTGCTAGGGTGTTCTGGTTGGTTGCTATGCTTTTGCTGTTGCTATACTGTTGCTAGGTGGTTTCTAGGGTGTTCTGGTTAGTTGCTATTATGTTGCTGTTGCTATGCTGTTGCTATGCTGTTGCTTGGTGGTTGCTATGCTGTTGCTGTTGCTATGCTGTTGCTATGGTGTTTTGGTTGTTTGCTATGTGCTTGCTAGGGTGTTCTGGTTGGTTGCTATGCTGTTGCTATGCTGTTGCTAGGTGGGTGCTAGGGTGTTCTGGTTTGTTGCTATGCTGTTGCTGTTGCTATGCTGTTGCTAGGTGGTTGCTAGGTGGTTGCTAGGGTGTTCTGGTTGGTTGCTATGCTGTTGCTATGCTGTTGCTAGGTGGTTGCTAGGGTGTTCTGGTTGGTTGCTATGCTGTTGCTATGCTGTTGCTAGATGCTTGCTAGGGTGTTCTGGTTTGTTGCTATGCTGTTGCTGTTGCCATGCTGTTGCTAGGTGGTTGCTAGGTGGTTGCTAGGGTGTTCTGGTTGGTTGCTATGCTGTTGCTGTTGCTATGCTGTTGCTAGGTGGTTGCTAGGGTGTTCTGGTTGGTTGCTATGCTGTTGCTGTTGCTATGCTGTTGCTAGGTGGTTGTTCTGGTTTTTTGCTATGCTGTTGCTGTTGCTATGCTGTTGCTAGGTGGTTGCTAGGTGGTTGCTAGGGTGTTCTGGTTGGTTGCTATGCTGTTGCTATGCTGTTGCTAGGTGGGTGCTAGGGTGTTCTGGTTTGTTGCTCGGCTGTTGCTGTTGCTATGCTGTTGCTAGGTGCTTGCTAGGGTGTTCTGGTTGGTTGCTATGCTGTTGCTAGGTGCTTGCTAGGGTGTTCTGGTTGGTTGCTATTCTGTTGCTGTTGCTATGCTGTTGCTAGGTGCTTGCTAGGGTGTTCTGGTTGGTTGCTATTCTGTTGCTGTTGCTATGCTGTTGCTAGGTGGTTGCTATGTGCTTGCTAGGGTGTTCTGGTTGGTTGCTATGCTGTTGCTATGCTGTTGCTAGGTGGGTGCTAGGGTGTTCTGGTTTGTTGCTATGCTGTTGCTGTTGCTATGCTGTTGCTAGGTGCTAGGGTGTTCTGGTTGGTTGCTATGCTGTTGCTAGGTGGTTTCTAGGGTGTTCTGGTTAGTTGCTATTATGTTGCTGTTGCTATGCTGTTGCTATGCTGTTGCTTGGTGGTTGCTATGCTGTTGCTGTTGCTATGCTGTTGCTATGGTGTTTTGGTTGTTTGCTATGTGCTTGCTAGGGTGTTCTGGTTGGTTGCTATGCTGTTGCTATGCTGTTGCTAGGTGGGTGCTAGGGTGTTCTGGTTTGTTGCTATGCTGTTGCTGTTGCTATGCTGTTGCTAGGTGCTTGCTAGGGTGTTCTGGTTGGTTGCTATGCTGTTGCTAGGTGGTTGCTAGGGTGTTCTGGTTGGTTGCTATGCTGTTGCTGTTGCTATGCTGTTGCTAGGTGGTTGTTCTGGTTTGTTGCTATGCTGTTGCTGTTGCTATGCTGTTGCTAGGTGGTTGCTAGGTGCTTGCTAGGGTGTTCTGGTTGGTTGCTATGCTGTTGCTAGGTGGTTGCTAGGGTGTTCTGGTTGGTTGCTATGCTGTTGCTGTTGCTAGGTGGTTGCTAGGGTGTTCTGGTTGGTTGCTATGCTGTTGCTGTTGCTATGCTGTTGCTAGGTGGCTGTTCTGGTTTGTTGCTATGCTGTTGCTGTTGCTATGCTGTTGCTAGGTGGTTGCTAGGTGCTTGCTAGGGTGTTCTGGTTGGTTGCTATGCTGTTGCTGTTGCTATGCTGTTGCTAGGTGGTTGCTAGGTGGTTGCTAGGGTGTTCTGGTTGGTTGCTATGCTGTTGCTATGCTGTTGCTAGGTGGTTGTTCTGGTTGGTTGCTATGCTGTTGCTGTTGCTAGGTGGTTGCTAGGGTGTTCTGGTTGGTTGCTATGCTGTTGCTATGCTGTTGCTGTTGCTAGGTGGTTGCTAGGGTGTTCTGGTTGGTTGCTATGCTGTTGCTGTTGCTATGCTGTTGCTGTTGCTATGCTGTTGCTAGGTGCTAGGGTGTTCTGGTTGGTTGCTATGCTGTTGCTAGGTGGTTTCTAGGGTGTTCTGGTTAGTTGCTATTATGTTGCAGTTGCTATGCTGTTGCTGTGCTGTTGCTTGGTGGTTGCTATGCTGTTGCTGTTGCTATGCTGTTGCTATGGTGTTTTGGTTGTTTGCTATGTGCTTGCTAGGGTGTTCTGGTTGGTTGCTATGCTGTTGCTATGCTGTTGCTAGGTGGGTGCTAGGGTGTTCTGGTTTGTTGCTATGCTGTTGCTGTTGCTATGCTGTTGCTGTTGCTATGCTGTTGCTAGGTGGTTGTTCTGGTTTGTTGCTATGCTGTTGCTGTTGCTATGCTGTTGCTAGGTGGTTGCTAGGTGCTTGCTAGGGTGTTCTGGTTGGTTGCTATGCTGTTGCTAGGTGGTTGCTAGGGTGTTCTGGTTGGTTGCTATGCTGTTGCTGTTGCTAGGTGGTTGCTAGGGTGTTCTGGTTGGTTGCTATGCTGTTGCTGTTGCTATGCTGTTGCTAGGTGGCTGTTCTGGTTTGTTGCTATGCTGTTGCTGTTGCTATGCTGTTGCTAGGTGGTTGCTAGGTGCTTGCTAGGGTGTTCTGGTTGGTTGCTATGCTGTTGCTGTTGCTATGCTGTTGCTAGGTGGTTGCTAGGTGGTTGCTAGGGTGTTCTGGTTGGTTGCTATGCTGTTGCTATGCTGTTGCTAGGTGGTTGTTCTGGTTGGTTGCTATGCTGTTGCTGTTGCTAGGTGGTTGCTAGGGTGTTCTGGTTGGTTGCTATGCTGTTGCTATGCTGTTGCTGTTGCTAGGTGGTTGCTAGGGTGTTCTGGTTGGTTGCTATGCTGTTGCTGTTGCTATGCTGTTGCTAGGTGGCTGTTCTGGTTTGTTGCTATGCTGTTGCTGTTGCTATGCTGTTGCTAGGTTGTTGCTAGGTGCTTGCTAGGGTGTTCTGGTTTGTTGCTATGCTGTTGCTGTTGCTATGCTGTTGCTAGGTGGTTGCTAGTTGGTTGCTAGGGTGTTCTGGTTGGTTGCTATGTTGTTGCTATGCTGTTGCTAGGTGGTTGTTCTGGTTTGTTGCTATGCTGTTGCTGTTGCTATGCTGTTGCTAGGTGGTTGCTAGGTGCTTGCTAGGGTGTTCTGGTTGGTTGCTATGCTGTTGCTGTTGCTATGCTGTTGCTAGGTGGTTGTTCGGGTTGGTTGCTATGCTGTTGCTGTTGCTAGGTGGTTGCTAGGGTGTTCTGGTTGGTTGCTATGCTGTTGCTATGCTGTTGCTGTTGCTATGCTGTTGCTAGGTGGTTGCTAGGGTGTTCTGGTTGGTTGCTATGCTGTTGCTGTTGCTATGCTGTTGCTAGGTGGCTGTTCTGGTTTGTTGCTATGCTGTTGCTGTTGCTATTCTGTTGCTAGGTGGTTGCTAGGTGCTTGCTAGGGTGTTCTGGTTTGTTGCTATGCTGTTGCTGTTGCTATGCTGTTGCTAGGTGGTTGCTAGGTGGTTGCTAGGGTGTTCTGGTTGGTTGCTATGCTGTTGCTATGCTGTTGCTAGGTGGTTGTTCTGGTTGGTTGCTATGCTGTTGCTGTTGCTAGGTGGTTGCTAGGGTGTTCTGGTTGGTTGCTATGCTGTTGCTATGCTGTTGCTTGGTGGTTGGTATGGTGTTCTGGTTGGTTGCTATGCTGTTGCTGTTGCTATGCTGTTGCTAGGTGGTTGCTAGGGTGTTCTGGTTGGTTGCTATGCTGTTGCTATGCTGTTGCTAGATGCTTGCTAGGGTGTTCTGGTTGGTTGCTATTCTGTTGCTGTTGCTATGCTGCTGTGTTGCTATGCTTTTGCTGTTGCTATGCTGTTGCTATTTGGTTGCTAGCGTGTTCTGGTTGGTTGCTATGCTGTTGCTGTTGCTATGCTGTTGCTAGGTGGTTGCTAGGGTGTTCTGGTTGGATGCTATGCTGTTGCTATGCAATTGCTATGGTGTTCTGGTTGGTTGCTATGCGGTTGCTGTTGCTATGCTGTTGCTAGGTGGTTGCTAGGGTGTTCTGGTTGGTTGCTATTTTTTTGCTGTTGCTATACTGTTGCTAGGTGGTTGCTAGGGTGTTCTGGTTAGTTGCTATGATGTTGCTGTTGCTATGCTGTTGCTATGCTGTTGCTTGGTGGTTGCTATGCTGTTGCTGTTGCTATGGTGTTTTGGTTGTTTGCTATGCTGTTGCTATGCTGTTGCTTGGTGGTTGCTATGCTGTTGCTATGCTGTTGCTATGGTGTTTTGGTTGTTTGCTATGCTGTTGCTATGCTGTTGCTTGGTGGTTGCTATGGTGTTCTGGTTGGTTGCTATGCTGTTGCTGTTGCTATGCTGTTGCTAGGTGGTTGCTAGGGTGTTCTGGTTGGTTGCTATTCTGTTGCTGTTGCTATGCTGCTGT
Source organism: Squalius cephalus (assembly GCF_949319135.1). Classification (NCBI taxonomy): domain Eukaryota; kingdom Metazoa; phylum Chordata; class Actinopteri; order Cypriniformes; family Leuciscidae; genus Squalius; species Squalius cephalus. Next base: position 322,092 of record NC_137125.1, on the reverse strand, counting down.
GTTGCTATGATGTTGCTGTTGCTATGCTGTTGCTATTTGGTTGCTAGCGTGTTCTGGTTGGTTGCTATGCTGTTGCTGTTGCTCTGCTGTTGCTAGGTGGTTGCTAGGGTGTTCTGGTTGGTTGCTATGCGGTTGCTGTTGCTATGCTGTTGCTAGGTGATTGCTAGGGTGTTCTGGTTGGTTGCTATGCTTTTGCTGTTGCTATACTGTTGCTAGGTGGTTGCTAGGGTGTTCTGGTTAGTTGCTATTATGTTGCTGTTGCTATGCTGTTGCCATGCTGTTGCTTGGTGGTTGCTATGCTGTTGCTGTTGCTATGCTGTTGCTATGGTGTTTTGGTTGTTTGCTATGTGCTTGCTAGGGTGTTCTGGTTGGTTGCTATGCTGTTGCTATGCTGTTGCTAGGTGGGTGCTAGGGTGTTCTGGTTTGTTGCTATGCTGTTGCTGTTGCTATGCTGTTGCTAGGTGCTTGCTAGGGTGTTCTGGTTGGTTGCTATGCTGTTGCTATGCTGTTGCTAGATGCTTGCTAGGGTGTTCTGGTTGGTTGCTATGCTGTTGCAGTTGCTATGCTGTTGCTATGGTGTTCTGGTTGGTTGCTATGCTGTTGCTGTTGCTAGGTGGGTGCTAGGGTGTTCTGGTTTGTTGCTATGCTGTTGCTGTTGCTAGGTGGGTGCTAGGGTGTTCTGGTTTGTTGCTATGCTGTTGCTTTTGCTAGGTGGTTGCTAGGTGCTTGCTAGGGTGTTCTGGTTGGTTGCTATGCTGTTGCTGTTGCTAGGTGGGTGCTAGGGTGTTCTGGTTTGTTGCTATGCTGTTGCTGTTGCTAGGTGGGTGCTAGGGTGTTCTGGTTTGTTGCTATGCTGTTGCTATGCTGTTGCTAGATGCTCGCTAGGGTGTTCTGGTTGGTTGCTATGCTGTTGCTATGCTGTTGCTATTTGGTTGCTAGGGTGTTCTGCTTGGTTGCTATGCTGTTGCTGTTGCTAGGTGGTTGCTAGGGTGTTCTGTTTGGTTGCTATGCTGTTGCAGTTGCTATGCTGTTGCTATGGTGTTCTGGTTGGTTGCTATGCTGTTGCTGTTGCTATGCTGTTGCTAGGTGGTTGCTAGGGTGTTCTGGTTTGTTGCTATGATGTTGCTGTTGCTATGCTGTTGCTAGGTGGTTACTAGGTTGTTGCTTTGGTGTTATGGTTGGTTGCTATGCTGTTACTGTTGCTATGCTGTTGCTATGTGGTTGCTCGGGTGTTCTGGTTGGTTGCTATTCTGTTGCTGTTGCTAGGTGGTTGCTAGGGTGTTCTGGTTGGTTGCTATGCTTTTGCTGTTGCTATGCTGTTGCTATGTGGTTGCTCGGGTGTTCTGGTTGGTTGCTATTCTGTTGCTGTTGCTAGGTGCTTGCTAGGTGCTTGCTAGGGTGTTCTGGTAGGTTGCTATTCTGTTGCTGTTGCTATGCTGTTGCTAGGTGGTTGCTATGTGCTTGCTAGGGTGTTCTGGTTGGTTGCTATGCTGTTGCTGTTGTTAGGTGGGTGCTAGGGTGTTCTGGTTTGTTGCTATGCTGTTGCTGTTGCTATGCTGTTGCTGTTGCTATGCTGTTGCTAGGTGCATGCAAGGGTGTTCTGGTTGGTTGCTATGCTGTTGCTAGGTGTTTGCTAGGTGGTTGCTAGGGTGTTCGGGTTGGTTGCGATGCTGTTGCTGTTGCTATGCTGTTGATATGGTGTTCTGGTTGGTTGCTATGCTGTTGCTGTTGCTATACTGTTGCTAGGTGGTTGCTAGGGTGTTCTGGTTGTTTGCTATGCTGTTGCTATTCTGTTGCTATGGTGTTCTGGTTGGTTACTATGCTGTTGCTGTTGCTATGCTGTTGCTAGGTGGTTGCTAGGGTGTTCTGGTTGGTTGCTATTCTGTTGCTGTTGCTAGGTGGTTGCTAGCATGTTCTGGTTTGTTCCTAGGTGGTTGCTAGGGTGTTCTGGTTGGTTGCTATGATGTTGCTGTTGCTATGCTGTTGCTATGGTGTTCTGGTTGGTTGCTATGCTGTTGCTGTTGCTATGCTGTTGCTAGATGCTTGCTAGGTGGGTGCTAGGGTGTTCTGGTTTGTTGCTATGCTGTTAATAAAAATAAAAAGAATAGAATAAAAATAAGAATAATAACTAGAATGTACATTTCCTGAAGAAAATGTGAAGTGGTGCTTGCAGTGGCAAAACTCGCCACTCGGTTGCTAGAGTGTGGTACATGATTGCATACAAGCCAACAAACATGTCTGTACGATGTTCTGGTGCTGAGATATGGCTTATTCATGCTGTTCAGGTGGTTGCTACGGTGTTGCTAGGGTATTCTTGGTGGTTGCTAGGGCGTTGCTAGGCAGTTGCTAGGGTGTTCTGGGTGGTTGCTATGGTGTTGTTAGGTGGTTGCTAGGGCATTGCTAGGGTATTCTGGGGGGTTGCTAGGGCGTCGCTAGGCAGTTGCTAGGGTGTTCTGAGTGGTTGCTATGGCATTGCTAGGCGGTTGCTAGGGTATTCTGGGTGGTTGCTAGGCAGTTGCTAGGGTATTCTGGGTGGTTGCTAGGGCGTTGCTAGGCAGTTGCTAGGGTGTTCTGGTTGTTTGCTATGCTGTTGCTATTCTGTTGCTATGGTGTTCTGGTTGGTTACTATGCTGTTGCTGTTGCTATGCTGTTGCTAGGTGGTTGCTAGGGTGTTCTGGTTGGTTGCTATTCTGTTGCTGTTGCTAGGTGGGTGCTAGGTTCTGAGTGGTTGCTATGGCATTGCTAGGCGGTTGCTAGGGTATTCTGGGTGATTGCTAGGCAGTTGCTAGGGTATTCTGGGTGGTTGCTAGGGCGTTGCTAGGCAGTTGCTAGGGTGTTCTTGGTGGTTGCTATGGTGTTGCTAGGCGGTTGCTAGGGTATTCTGGGTGGTTGCTAGGGCGTTGCTAGGCAGTTGCTAGGGTATTCTGGGTGGTTGCTAGGGCGTCGCTAGGCAGTTGCTAGGGTGTTCTGAGTGGATGCTATGGCGTTGCTAGGCGGTTGCTAGGGTATTCTGGGTGGTTGCTAGGCAGTTGCTAGGGTATTCTGGGTGGTTGCTAGGGCGTTGCTAGGGTGTTCTGGGTGGTTGTTATTGTGTTGCTAGGCAGTTGCTAGAGTATTCTGGGTGGTTGCTAGGCAGTTGCTAGGTGGTTGCTAGGGTATTCTGAGTGGTTGCTAGGGTGTTGCTAAGCAGTTGCTAGGGTATTCTGGGTGGTTGCTATGGTGTTGCTAGGGGTTTGCTAGGGTATTCTGGGTGGTTGCTATGGTGTTGCTAGGCGGTTGCTAGGGTATTCTTGGTGGTTGCTAGGGCATTGCTAGGTGGTTGCTAGGGTGTTTTGGGTGGATGCTAGGGCGTTGCTAGGCAGTTGCTAGGGTGTTCTGGGTGGTTGCTAGGCAGTTGCTAGGGTGTTCTGGGTGGTTGCTACGGTATTTTTGGTGGTTACTAGAGCGTTTCTAGACATTGCTAGGGTGTTCAGGATGGTTGCTAAGGTATTTTTTTTTGTTGCTATGGTGTTACTAGGTGGTTGGTAGTTGTCAAAGATGGTTACTATGGAGTTTTTATAGAGTTATTAAAATCTTTAATAACGAGTGCCTTCAGTACGGCACTCGGCCTGCGGCCTCGTTCCTATGGCCGAATAGGCACAAGCATGGAGCAATATCGCAAGGCCACGAGTGTAATATTGCGTTAAAAAATACAAAAAAATGTAAAAACATTTTTTTTTTGGTTTAGGGTGGTTGCTAGGGAGCTCTTAGTGGTTGCTAGGGTGCTGAAACTGGTTGCTAGGGTGTGGCTATGAAGATTTTAGGCCATTACTTATTGGCTGCTTGATAATATAAATCCTCTGAGGGAGAGAGAGAGGGAGAGACGCAGGGGTGTCAGGCCCTTTGGAGTCTGTGTGTGTAAAAACGTCAGTTGGGATTCAAATATTTTTAGAACTCCCAATGTAAAGTCAATGGGACTTTTTTGGCCGCTATTTCGTCCGCTGTGCGAACATCGTACACCCGATCGCTTAGAAAAGTCATAGCACACCTCTCCTCAATGAGCCGGTCGATTTGACACCTCACTCAGGGGTCTGTGACAAACGGTGCGGGGCGAGTTTCGCGCCAAACTTTTGTCCGGAATAATAAGAAAAATAATAATAATAAGTATGAGCAATAACAATAGTGATGCTTTCAAAAAAGCACCACTAATAAGTATGAGCAATAACAATAGTGATGAAAGCTTTCAGTCTGTACGATGTTCTGGTGCTGAGATATGGCTTATTCATGTTGTTCAGGTGGTTGCTAGGGTGTTGCTAGGGTGTTCTGTATGGTTGCTAGGCAGTTGCTAGGGTATTTTGGGTGGTTGCTAGGGCGTTGCTAGGCAGTTGCTAGGGCGTTCTGGGTGGTTGCTAGGGTGTTGCTAGGCGGCTGCTAGGGTGTTCTGGGTGGTTGCTAGGGTGTTGCTAGGCAGTTGCTATGGTATTCTGGGTGGTTGCTAGGGTGTTGCTAGGCGGTTGCTAGGCGGTTGCTAGGGTGTTCTGGGTGGTTGCTAGGGCGTTGCTAGGCAGTTGCTAGGGTGTTCTGGGTGGTTGCTATGGTGTTGCTAGGCGGTTGCTAGGGTATTCTGGGTGGTTGCTAGGGCGTTGCTAGGCAGTTGCTAGGGTGTTCTGGGTGGTTGCTAGGGCGTTGCTAGGCAGTTGCTAGGGTGTTCTGGGTGGTTGCTAGGCGGTTGCTAGGGTGTTCTGGGTGGTTGCTATGGTGTTGCTAGGCTATTCTGGGTGGTTGCTAGGGCGTTGCTAGGCAGTTGCTATAGTGTTCTGGGTGGTTGCTAGGCGGTTGCTAGGGTGTTCTGGGTGGTTGCTAGGCAGTTGCTAGGGTGTTGCTAGGCGGTTGCTAGGGTGTTCTGGGTGGTTGCTAGGGTGTTTCTAGGCAGTTGCTAGGGTGTTCTGGGTAGTTGCTATGGTGTTGCTAGGCGGTTGCTAGGGTATTCTGGGTGGTTGCTAGGGCATTGCTAGGCAGTTGCTAGGGTGTTCTGGGTGGTTGCTAGGGCGTTGCTATGGTATTCTGGGTGGTTGCTAGGGCGTTGCTAGGCAGTTGCTAGGGTGTTCTGGGTGGTTGCTAGGCAGTTGCTAGGGCATTGCTAGGTGGTTGCTAGGGTGTTCTGGGTGGTTGCTAGGGCGTTGCTAGACAGTTGCTAGGGTGTTCTGGGTGGTTGCTATGGTGTTGCTAGGTGGTTGGTAGGGTATTTTGGGTGGTTGCTAGGCAGTTGCTAGGGTGTTCAGGGCGGTTGCTAAGGTGTTACTAAGTTGTTGGTAGTTGTCACAGATGATTACTATTGGAGTTCTTAGCATTTTCTTGGCATGATTTAGCACTCACCTAATCGCTATTAGCATGTAGCTATTCACAGCTAGCATGTGTAACATGTTGGAATTCCTCTTTGCTAGCATGAGTCAAAAGAGCCAACCCCCATCTCTATACGATGTTCTGATGCAGAGAAATAGGTCTTGCAAAATGGTTGCTAGGGTACTCTTTTTGGTTGCTAGGGAGTGGCTTGGCAGCTGCCAATCATGAAACTTTTAACCTTTCTTTCTTCATTGTCTCCTAATGTGATTCTGCTCGGGGATTTTAATATTCATATTGATAATACTGGTAGTGTATCTACAAGGGATTTTTTATCATGTCTTGATGGCTTTGGCTTACAACAATTTATTAATTCACCTACACATGTAAAAGGTCATACCCTGGATCTTGTGTGTTGTTCAGGTTTAACTCCCCATAATTGTACTACTTCTGATCTGTCCTTATCAGATCATATGTTGGTGTCATTTAATGTTCAGTTACCTGTTTTTAAGCATAATCTACGTCGTTCTATCTCATTCCGGAACATAAAAAACATTGATGTTGCGGTTTTTGCTGAAGGATTTTCCAACCTTTGTAGCAATGTTCACTATTCCACCCCGGACGACCTGGTTCAGCATTACAATACTGGATTGCAAAAGATTTTAGATGTCTGTGCTCCATTAAAAACCAGGTCGGTTTCATTTGTCAACTCTGCTCCTTGGTTTACTCCTGAACTACGCATGTTAAAAGTTAAAGGTCGACGCCTGGAGCGATTATATGTCAAGATTATATGTCAAGACTGGACTTGTGGTGCATAAAGAACTGTATTCTGAGCATATGAAAAATTATAAGGTTGCCCTAACTTCAGCTAAAACTGATTACTTTGCCAGTGTGATTAGTTCTGGTGAAGGGAACACAAGAACACTTTTTTCTGTGGTAAATAATATTTTAAAACCACCTGATTCTTTTCCTTCACATCTTTACTCTGCTGATCTTTGTGAAAGTTTTTTGTCTTTTTTCATAACGAAAATTGAAAACATTCATCAACAAATATTAGTGACAAAGCTTGATAGCTGTCAATTTAACCCTTGCTCTGATCAACCTCTTAATTCTGTGCTTTCCTCTTTTGATCTTCCAACTATCGAGGAGGTAATCACTACTATTAATAAGAGTAAATCTACCACATGTCAGTTGGACCCTATTCCAACGTACTTGGTTAAAGCCTGCTTGTCTTCTCTATCTTCTTTAATTACGGAAATCATACACTCTTCACTTACTTTTGGAACTGTTCCATCTCAATTGAAAATTGCTGTTATAATTCCTTTACTTAAAAAACCGGGGGCTGATTCAAGTAACTTTGATAATTTTCGTCCCATCTCAACTCTTCCTTTCCTTTCTAAAATTTTGGAAAGGTGTGTTGCAGCTCAAGTCCAGAATCATCTGTCTCATAATGGTCTCTACGAGCAATTTCAATCTGGGTTTCGTCCTTACCATAGTGTTGAGACTGCACTAGATCTCCAATGACTTATTGTTAGCTGCTGACTCTGGACTTTTATCTATACTAATTCTGCTTGATCTAAGTGCAGCATTTGATACTATATCACACAGCATTATGTTGCACAGATTGGAGTCTATTGGAATTATCGGTACCCCTTTGACTTGGTTTCAATCATACTTTACGGGCCGTACTCAATTTGTACAGTTGAAGCAGTTCTGTTCAAAGACCTCATATGTTAATACAGGTGTCCCGCAGGGCTCAGTACTGGGTCCTCTCTTATTTATCATTTATCTCTTACCCCTTGGTAATATTTTTAGGAAGTTTGGCATTCAATTCCACCTATATGCTGACGACACCCAACTTTATCTGTCCTCTAAACCTTCTGCTAATTTTCCTCCATCTGTCCTCTCAGATTGCTTGGCAGAGATTAAAGAATGGTTTACTTCAAATTTTCTTAAACTTAACACCAGTAAAACAGAAATTCTTCTAGTTGGCTTAAAAAACAATTTGTCGAAATCTACATGTTCATCTGTGAAAATTGACAATTTACCAGTCTCTTTATCTAAACAAGTTAAAAGTCTGGGGGTCATTTTGGACAGTACTCTCTCATTTGAAGCACATATAAACAGTGTCATTCGCTCTGCTTATTTTCATATACGCAATATCAATCGGCTTCGTCCGGCACTCTCAGTGAAGAGCACAGCAATTCTAGTCCATGCTCTAGTTACGTCCCGTATCGATTTTTGTAACAGTCTTTTTTATGGATTGCCTTCAAAGGTACTCAACAAACTCCAACTGGTACAGAACTCGGCTGCACGAATCATCAGCAGAACTCCCCTAGCTGAGCACATTACTCCCGTATTACAACACTTGCACTGGCTCCCGGTAAAATATCGTACTAATTTTAAAGTTCTTCTTCTTACTTACAAAGCACTCAATAACCTTGCTCCGTCATACTTATTAGACCTTCTTCATATTTATACTCCCTCTCGAACTTTAAGATCGTCTTCTTCACTTACACTTGTTCTCCCTAGAACTCGCACTACTTCTATGGGGTCCCGAGCTTTCAGTCATGCAGCTCCTTATTTATGGAACCAGCTGCCACAGGATGTGCGAAACAGTAAAAATCTTCATGTTTTTAAATCTCGCCTTAAGACCTATCTTTTCCGGCAGGCTTTTATGTGATTATTTTTATTATTTTTATATCGTAATACTGGTATCCATGGTTGTAATAATGAGTATTTGATTATTGTTGATTGTTTTATTGTGTTTGTAAGGTGTCCTTGAGTGTCATGTAAGGCGCCTATAAATAAAATGTATTATTATTATTATTATTAACTCCATAGGCTGCTTGTCAGTGTGAATGATATAAACCAACTCCCATTCCTCTGTGACATTCAGAATGAAAGATATCCTCTATGGATTTTGGTTGCTAAGGTGCTCGACAATGGTTACTATGGCGGGGCTAGCAAGTGTTGTGGTGTCTCATGAATGGCTGTTTGCTGCCCTGAGTCAAACTTGTCTTAACCCCATCTCTTTATGATGTTCTGATGCAGAGATATAGGTCTTGTAAAATGGTTGCTAGGGTACTCTGTTTGGTTGCTATGGAGTTGCTTTGCAGCTGCCAATGATGAAACTGCAAAGGCTTCTTGTCACTATGAATGATATAAACCAACTCCCATGCCTCTGTGACATTCAGAATGGAAGATATCCCTCTTTGGATTTTGGTTGCTAAGGTGCTCGACAATGGTTGCTAGGGAGGGGCTAGGAAGTGTTGAGGTGATTCATGATTGGCCGTTTCACTCAGGGGAGTGAAACGAGACCACCCTTGTGTTTGTATGACAATTCAGTCCGGAGATATCCCTTTGATCTCTTTCAATGGAAGTCTATGGGACTTGTTGCTAAGGTGCTCTAAATGGTTGCTAGGGCGTGGCTTGATAGCTTCACAATGAGCCTGAGAGACTGATTGGTTGTCTGAGTAAAATGAGCCCGCCCCCTTGTCTCTATGACACTGTGATCCAGAGCTACGTTCATTACAAAATCCCTATGCAATTTACCATAGTAGGAAAAGCATGTGTGTTTCACGGGACATTCCTTCCCCATAGTAAGTCAATGGGGCAACTTTGGGACGCTCCTGCCCCCCAGGGGTGCAACTTTTACCCCATTGTGAGGTATGTTCTTACAGAGCCTGTCAGCCTCTTCAAATGTGGCAAATCACACGTTTCTGCGAAATCCTCGCTCAGAGCTATGAGTGCTCAAATTTCGTCGCAATGTTAAGTCAATGGAACTTTTTGGGCCGCTTTTTCGCCCCTGGGGTGAACATCGCACCCCCGATCGCTTATAAAAGTCATAGCACACCTCTCCTCAATAAGCCGGTCGATTTGACACCTCATTCATGGGTCTGTGACAAACGGTGCGGGGCGAGTTACGCGCCAAACTTTGTCCAGAATAATAATAATAACTAGAATGTACATTTCCTGAAGAAAATGTGAAGTGGTGCTTGCAGTGGCAAAACTCTCCACTTGGTTGCTAGGGTGTTGTACATGATTGCATTCGAGCCAACAACCATGTCTGTACAATGTTGTGGAGCTGAAATATGGCTTCTATATGTTGCAATATGGTTGCTAGGTGGCTCTAAACGGTTGCTAGGGTGTGAAATCAGTTACCATGGTGATAGTTACAGACAGTTTCCCAACCAAAACAAAAGAGCCAACCCCCATCTCTATGTGATGTTCTGATGCAGAGACATGGGTCATGATAAACGGTTGCTAGGGTCCTCTGTTTGGTTGCCAGGGAGTGACTTGGCAGGTGCCAATGATGAAACTCCAAAGGCTGATTGTCAGTATAAATGATTTAAACCAACTCCCATGCCTCTGTGACATTCAGAATGGAAGATATCCCTCTTTGGAATTTGGTTGCTAGGGTCCTCTGTTTGGTTGCAAGGGAGTGACTTGGCAGGTGCCAATCATAAAACTCCAAAGGCTGCTTGTCATTATGAATGATATAAACCAACTCCCATGCCTGTGTGACTTTCAGAATGGAAGATATCCCTCTTTGGATTTTGGTTACTAGGGTACTCTGTTTGGTTGCTATGGAGTGGCTTGGCAGCTGCCAATGATGAAATTCCAAAGGTTTCTTGTCAGTATGAATGACATAAACAAACTCCCATGCCTCTGTGACATTCAGAATGGAAGATATCCCTCTTTGAATTTTGGTTGCTAGGGTAATCTGTTTGGTTGCTATGGAGTTGCTTGACAGCTGCCATTGATGAAACTGCAAAGGCTTTTTGTTACTATGAATGATATAAACCAACTTCCATGCCTCTGTGACATTCAGAATAGAAGATATCCCTCTAGGATTTTGGTTGCTAAGGTGCTCGACAATGGTTGCTAGGGAGGGGCTAGGAAGTGTTGAGGTGATTCATGATTGGCCATTTGATGCCCTGAGTGAAACGAGACCACCTTGGTGTTTCTATGATCTACTAGAGCGTTTCTAGACGTTGCTAGGGTGTTCAGGATGGTTGCTAAGGTATTTTTGGTAGTTGCTATTTTGTTACTAGGTGGTTGGTAGTTGTCAAAGATGGTTACTATGGAGTTTTTATAGAGTTATTAAAATCTTTAATAACGAGTGCCTTCAGTACGGCACTCGGCCTGCGGCCTCGTGCCTATGGCTGAATAGGCACAAGCATGGAGCAATATCGCAAGGCCACGAGTGTAATATTGCGTTAAAAAATACAAAAAAATGTAAAAAAATTTTTTTTTTGGTTTAGGGTGGTTGCTAGGGAGCTCTTAGTGGTTGCTAGGGTGCTAAAACTGGTTGCTAGGGTGTGGCTATGAAGATTTTAGGCCATTACTTATTGGCTGCTTGATAATATAATCCTCTGAGGGAGAGAGAGAGGGAGAGACGCAGGGGTGTCAGGCCCTTTGGAGTCTGTGTGTGTGAAAACGTCGGTTGGGATTAAAATATTTTTAGAATGCCCAATGTAAAGTCAATGGGGACTTTTTTGGCCGCTTTTTCGTCCGCTGTGCGAACATCGTACACCCGATCGCTTAGAAAAGTCATAGCACACCTCTCCTCAATGAGCCGGTCGATTTGACACTTCACTCAGGGGTCTGTGACAAACGGTGCGGGGCGCATTACGCGCCAAACTTTTGTGTGGAAGAATAATAAAAATTATAAAAAGAACTAGAATGTACATTTCCTGAAGAAAATGTGAAATGGTGCTTGCAGTGGCAAAACTCGCCACTCGGTTGCTAGAGTGTGGTACATGATTGCATACGAGCCAACAAACATGTCTGTACGATGTTCTGCTGCTGAGATATGGCTTATTTGTGTTGTTCAGGTGGTTGCTAGGGTGTTCTGGGTGGTTGCTAGGCAGTTGCTAGGGTATTCTGGGTGGTTGCTAGGGTGTTGCTAGGCAGTTGCTAGGGTATTCTGGGTGGTTGCTAGGCGGTTGCTAGGGTGTTCTGGGTGGTTGCTAGGGCGTTGCTAGGGTGTTCTGGGTGGTTGCTATGGTGTTGCTAGGCGGTTGCTAGGGTATTCTAGGTGGTTGCTAGGGCGTTGCTAGGCAGTTGCTAGGGTGTTCTGGTGGTTGCTAGGCGGTTGCTAGGCAGTTGCTAAGGTGTTCTGGGTGGTTGCTAGGCGGTTGCTAGGGTATTCTTGGTGGTTGCTAGGGTGTTCTGGGTGGTTGCTAGGGTGTTCTGGGTGGTTGCTATGGTGTTGCTAGGCAGTTGCTATGGTATTCTGGGTGGATGCTAAGGTGTTGCTAGGCGGTTGCTAGGGTATTTTGGGTGGTTGCTAGGGCGTTGCTAGGCAGTTGCTAGGATGTTCTGAGTGGTTGCTAAGGTGTTGCTAGGCAGTTGCTATGGTATTCTGGGTGGTTGCTAGGCGGTTGCTAGGCAGTTGCTAAGGGGTTCTGGGTGGTTGCTAGGCGGTTGCTAGGCAGTTGCTAAGGTGTTCTGGGTGGTTGCTAGGCGGTTGCTAGGGTATTCTTGGTGGTTGCTAGGGTGTTCTGGGTGGTTGCTAGGGTGTTCTGGGTGGTTGCTATGGTGTTGCTAGGCAATTGCTATGGTATTCTGGGTGGATACTAGGGTGTTGCTAGGTGCTTGCTAGGTTAGGGTTAGGGTTGATGTTGATGTTGCTATGCTATTGCTAGGTGGTTTCTAGGGTGTTCTGGTTGGTTGCTATGATGTTGCTGTTGCTATGCTGTTGCTAAGTTGTTGCTAGGGTGTTCTGGTTGGTTGCTATGATGTTGCTGTTGCTATGCTGTTGCTATGGTGTTCTGGTTGGTTGCTATGCTGTTGCTATGCTATGCTGTTGCTAGGTGGTTGCTAGGGTGTTGTGGTTGGTTGCTATTCTGTTGCTGTTGCTATGCTGTTGCTATGGTGTTCTGGTTGGTTGCTATGCTGTTGCTGTTGCTATGTTTTTTTTCTGGTTGGTTGCTATGCTGTTGCTGTTGCTAGGTGGTTGCTAGGGTGTTCTGTTTGGTTGCTATGCTTTTGCTGTTGCTATGTTTTTTTTCTGGTTGGTTGCTATGCTGTTGCTGTTGCTAGGTAGTTGCTAGGGTGTTCTGTTTGGTTGCTATGCTTTTGCTGTTGCTATGCTGTTGCTAGGTGGTTGCTAGGGTGTTCTGGTTGGTTGCTATGCTGTTGCTAGGGTGTTCTGGTTGGTTGCTATGCTGTTGCTAGGTGGTTGCTAGGGTCTTCTGGTTGATTGCTATGCTGTTGCTGTTGCTATGCTGTTGCTGTTGCTATGCTGTTGCTAGGTGGTTGCTATGGTGTTCTGGTTGGTTGCTATGCTGTTGCTTTTGCTGTTGCTAGGTGGTTGCTAGGGTGTTCTGGTTGGTTGCTATTCTGTTGCTGTTGCTAGGGTGTTCTGGTTGGTTGCTATGCTTTTGCTGTTGCTATGCTGTTGCTAGGTGCTGTTCTGGTTGGTTGCTATGCTTTTGCTGTTGCTATGCTGTTGCTAGGTGGTTGCTAGGGTGTTGTGGTTGGTTGCTATGCTTTTGCTGTTGCTATGCTGTTGCTAGGTGCTGTTCTGGTTGGTTGCTATGCTTTTGCTGTTGCTATGCTGTTGCTAGGTGGTTGCTAGGGTGTTGTGGTTGGTTGCTATGCTTTTGCTGTTGCTATGCTGTTGCTATGGTGTTCTGGTTGGTTGGTTGCTATGCTGTTGCAGTTGCTATGCTGTTGCTATGGTGTTCTGGTTGGTTGATATGCTGTTGCTGTTGATATGCTGTAGCTATGGTGTTCTGGTTGGTTGCTATGCTGTTGCTGTTGCTAGGTGGTTGCTAGGGTGTTCTGTTTGGTTGCTATGCTGTTGCTAGGTGGTTGCTAGGGTCTTCTGGTTGATTGCTATTCTGTTGCTGTTGCTATGCTGTTGCTGTTGCTATGCTGTTGTGAGGTGGTTGTTAGGGTTTTCTGGTTCATTGCTATGCTGTTGCTATTTGGTTGCTAGGGTGTTCTGCTTGGTTGCTATGCTGTTGCTGTTGCTAGGTGGTTGCTAGGGTGTTCTGTTTGGTTGCTATGCTGTTGCAGTTGCTATGCTGTTGCTATGGTGTTCTGGTTGGTTGCTATGCTGTTGCTGTTGATATGCTGTAGCTATGGTGTTCTGGTTGATTGCTATGCTGTTGCTGTTGCTATGCTGTTGCTAGGTTGTTGCTAGGGTGTTCTGTTTGGTTGCTATGGTGTTGCTGTTGCTATGCTGTAGCTATGGTGTTCTGGTTGATTGCTATGCTGTTGCTGTTGCTATGCTGTTGCTATGGTGTTCTGTTTGGTTGCTATACTGTTGCTGTTGCTATGCTGTTGCTATGGTGTTCTGGTTGGTTGGTTGCTATGCTGTTGCAGTTGCTATGCTGTTGCTATGGTGTTCTGGTTGGTTGCTATGCTGTTGCTGTTGCTAGGTGGTTTCTAGGGTGTTCTGGTTGGTTGCTATGATGTTGCTGTTGCTATGCTGTTGCTAAGTGGTTGCTAGGGTGTTCTGGTTGGTTGCTATGATGTTGCTGTTGCTATGCTGTTGCTATGGTGTTCTGGTTGGTTGCTATGCTGTTGCTGTTGCTATGCTGTTTCTAGGTGGTTGCTAGGGTGTTCTGTTTGGTTGCTATGCTGTTGCCATGCTGTTGCTATGGTGTTCTGGTTGGTTGCTATGCTGTTGCTGTTGCTAGGTGGTTGCTGGGGTGTTCTGTTTGGTTGCTATGCTTTTTCTGTTGCTATGTTTTTTTTCTGGTTGGTTGCTATGCTGTTGCTGTTGCTAGGTGGTTGCTAGGGTGTTCTGGTTGGTTGCTATGCTGTTGCTATGCTATTGCTAGGTGGTTTCTAGGGTGTTCTGGTTGGTTGCTATGCTGTTGCTGTTGCTATGCTGTTTCTAGGTGGTTGCTAGGGTGTTCTGTTTGGTTGCTATGCTGTTGCCATGCTGTTGCTATGGTGTTCTGGTTGGTTGCTATGCTGTTGCTGTTGCTAGGTGGTTGCTGGGGTGTTCTGTTTGGTTGCTATGCTTTTTCTGTTGCTATGTTTTTTTTCTGGTTGGTTGCTATGCTGTTGCTGTTGCTAGGTGGTTGCTAGGGTGTTCTGTTTGGTTGCTATGCTTTTTCTGTTGCTATGCTGTTGCTAGGTGGTTGCTAGGGTGTTCTGGTTGGTTGCTATGCTGTTGCTAGGGTGTTCTGGTTGGTTGCTATGATGTTGCTGTTGCTATGCTGTTGCTAAGTGGTTGCTAGGGTGTTCTGGTTGATTGCTATGCTGTTGCTGTTGCTATGCTGTTGCTGTTGCTATGCTGTTGTGAGGTGGTTGCTAGGGTGTTCTGTTTGGTTGCTATGCTGTTGCAGTTGCTATGCTGTTGCTATGGTGTTCTGGTTTGTTGCTATGCTGTTGCTGTTGATATGCTGTAGCTATGGTGTTCTGGTTGATTGCTATGCTGTTGCTTTTGCAAGGTGGGTGCTAGGGTGTTCTGGTTGGTTGCTATGCTGTTGCTAGGTGGTGTTCTGGTTGGTTGCTATGCTGTTGATGTTGCTATGCTATTGCTAGGTGGTTTCTAGGGTGTTCTGGTTGGTTGCTATGATGTTGCTGTTGCTATGCTGTTGCTAAGTTGTTGCTAGGGTGTTCTGGTTGGTTGCTATGATGTTGCTGTTGCTATGCTGTTGCTATGGTGTTCTGGTTGGTTGCTATGCTGTTGCTATGCTATGCTGTTGCTAGGTGGTTGCTAGGGTGTTGTGGTTGGTTGCTATTCTGTTGCTGTTGCTATGGTGTTCTGGTTGGTTGCTATGCTGTTGCTGTTGCTATGTTTTTTTTCTGGTTGGTTGCTATGCTGTTGCTGTTGCTAGGTGGTTGCTAGGGTGTTCTGTTTGGTTGCTATGCTTTTGCTGTTGCTATGCTGTTGCTAGGTGGTTGCTAGGGTGTTCTGGTTGGTTGCTATGCTGTTGCTAGGTGGTTGCTAGGGTCTTCTGGTTGATTGCTATGCTGTTGCTGTTGCCATGCTGTTGCTGTTGCTATGCTGTTGTGAGGTGGTTGCTAGGGTTTTCTGTTTGGTTGCTATGCTGTTGCAGTTGCTATGCTGTTGCTGTGGTGTTCTGGTTGGTTGCTATGCTGTTGCTATGCTGTTGCTAGGTGGTTGCTATGGTGTTCTGGTTGGTTGCTATGCTGTTGCTTTTGCTGTTGCTAGGTGGTTGCTAGGGTGTTCTGGTTGGTTGCTATTCTGTTGCTGTTGCTTTGCTGTTGCTAGGGTGTTCTGGTTGGTTGCTATGCTTTTGCTGTTGCTATGCTGTTGCTAGGTGGTTGCTAGGGTGTTCTGTTTGGTTGCTATGCTGTTGCAGTTGCTATGCTGTTGCTATTGTGTTCTGGTTGGTTGCTATGCTGTTGCTTTTGATATGCTGTAGCTATGGTGTTCTGGTTGATTGCTATGCTGTTGCTGTTGCTATGCTGTTGCTAGGTTGTTGCTAGGGTGTTCTGTTTGGTTGCTATGGTGTTGCTGTTGCTATGCTGTAGCTATGGTGTTCTGGTTGATTGCTATGCTGTTGCTGTTGCTATGCTGTTGCTATGGTGTTCTGGTTGGTTGCTATGCTGTTGCTATGCTGTTGCTAGGTGGTTGCTAGGGTGGTCTGTTTGGTTGCTATTCTGTTGCTGTTGCTATGCTGTTGCTATGGTGTTCTGGTTGGTTGCTATGCTGTTGCTGTTGCTAGGTGGTTGCTAGGGTGTTGTGGTTGGTTGCTATGCTGTTGCTGTTGCTATGCTGTTGCTATGATGTTCTGGTTGGTTGCTATGCTGTTGCTGTTGCTATGCTGTTGCTAGGTGGTTGCTATGGTGTTCTGGTTGGTTGCTATGCTGTTTCTTTTGCTGTTGCTAGGTGGTTGCTAGGGTGTTCTGGTTGGTTGCTATTCTGTTGCTGTTGCTTTGCTGTTGCTAGGTGGTTGCTAGGGTGTTCTGGTTGGTTGCTATGCTGTTGCTTTTGCTAGGTGGTTGCTATGCTGTTGCTATGGTGTTCTGGTTGGTTGCTATGCTGTTGCTGTTGCTAGGTGGTTGCTAGGGTGTTCTGTTTGGTTGCTATGCTTTTGCTGTTGCTATGTTTTTTTTCTGGTTGGTTATATATGCTGTTGCTGTTGCTAGGTGGTTGCTATGGTGTTCTGGTTGGTTGCTATGCTGTTGCTGTTGATATGCTGTAGCTATGGTGTTCTGGTTGGTTGCTATGCTGTTGCTGTTGCTAGGTGGTTGCTAGGGTGTTCTGGTTGGTTGCTATGCTGTTGCTAGGTGGTTGCTAGGGTCTTCTGGTTGATTGCTATGCTGTTGCTGTTGCTATGCTGTTGCTGTTGCTATGCTGTTGTGAGGTGGTTGCTAAGGTTTTCTGGTTGGTTGCTATGCTGTTGCTATTTGGTTGCTAGGGTGTTCTGCTTGGTTGCTATTTGGTTGCTAGGGTGTTCTGCTTGGTTGCTATGCTGTTGCTGTTTATATGCTGCAGCTATGGTGTTCTGGTTGATTGCTATGCTGTTGCTGTTGCTATGCTGTTGCTAGGTTGTTGCTAGGGTGTTCTGTTTGGTTGCTATGGTGTTGCTGTTGCTATGCTGTTGCTATGGTTTTCTGGTTGGTTGCTATGCTGTTGCTGTTGCTATGGTGTTCTGGTTGGTTGCTATGCTGTTGCTGTTGCTATGCTGTTGCTAGGTGGTTGCTAGGGTGTTCTGGTTGGATGCTATGCTGTTGCTGCTGCTAGGTGGTTTCTAGGGTGTTCTGGTTGGTTGCTATGCTTTTGCTGTTGCTATGCTGTTGCTGTTGCTATGCAATTGCTATGGTGTTCTGGTTAGTTGCTATGCTGTTGCTAGGTGGTTGCTAGGATGTTCTGGTTGGTTGCTATGCTTTTGCTGTTGCTATGCTGTTGCTAGGTGGTTGCTAGGGTGTTCTGGTTGGATGCTATGCTGTTGCTGTTGCTATGCAATTGCTATGGTGTTCTTGTTAGTTGCTAGCAAGCACCTAGCAACAGCATAGCAACAGCAACAGCATAGCAACAAACCAGAACACCCTAGCAACCACCTAGCAACAGCATAGCAACCAACCAGAACACCCTAGCAAACACATAGCAACAGCATAGCAACAGCAACAGCATAGTAACCAACCAGAACACCCTAGCAAGCACCTAGCAAGCACCTAGCAACAGCATAGCAACAGCAACAGCAACAGCATAGCAACCAACCAGAACACCCTAGCAAACACATAGCAACAGCATAGCAACAGCAACAGCATAGTAACCAACCAGAACACCCTAGCAACCACCTAGCAACAGCAAAAGCAACAGCATAGCAACCAACCAGAACACCCTAGCAACCACCTAGCAACAGCATAGCAACCAACCAGAACACCCTAGCAAACACATAGCAACAGCATAGCAACAGCAACAGCATAGTAACCAACCAGAACACCCTAGCAACCACCTAGCAACAGCATAGCAACAGCATAGCAACCAACCAGAACACCCTAGCAAGCACCTAGCAAGCACCTAGCAACAGCATAGCAACAGCATAGCAACCAACCAGAACACCATAGCAACAGCATAGCAACAGCAACAGCATAGCAACCAACCAGAAAACCATAGCAACAGCATAGCAACAGCAACACCATAGCAACCAAACAGAACACCCTAGCAACAACCTAGCAACAGCATAGCAACAGCAACAGCATAGCAATCAACCAGAACACCATAGCTGCAGCATATAAACAGCAACAGCATAGCAACCAAGCAGAACACCCTAGCAACCAAATAGCAACCAAGCAGAACACCCTAGCAACCAAATAGCAACAGCATAGCAACCAACCAGAAAACCTTAGCAACCACCTCACAACAGCATAGCAACAGCAACAGCATAGCAACAGCAACAGCATAGCAATCAACCAGAAGACCCTAGCAACCACCTAGCAACAGCATAGCAACCAACCAGAACACCCTAGCAACCACCTAGCAACAGCAACAGCATAGCAACCAACCAGAACACCATAGCTACAGCATATCAACAGCAACAGCATAGCAACAGCAACAGCAACAGCATAGCAACAAACCAGAACACCCTAGCAACCACCTAGCAACAGCATAGCAACCAACCAGAACACCCTAGCAAACACATAGTAACAGCATAGCAACAGCAACAGCATAGTAACCAACCAGAACACCCTAGCAACCACCTAGCAACAGCATAGCAACAGCATAGCAACCAACCAGAACACCCTAGCAAGCACCTAGCAAGCACCTAGCAACAGCATAGCAACAGCATAGCAACAGCAACAGCAACAGCAACAGCATAGCAACAAACTAGAACACCCTAGCAACCACCTAGCAACAGCATAGCAACAGCAACAGCAACAGCATAGCAACAAACCAGAACCCCCTAGCAACCACCTAGCAACAGCATAGCAACCAACCAGAACACCCTAGCAAACACATAGCAACAGCATAGCAACAGCAAAAGCATAGTAACCAACCAGAACACCCTAGCAAGCACCTAGCAAGCACCTAGCAACAGCATAGCAACAGCATAGCAACAGCAACAGCAACAGCATAGCAACAAACCAGAACACCCTAGCACCCACCTAGCAACAGCATAGCAACCAACCAGAACACCCTAGCAAACACATAGCAACAGCATAGCAACAGCAACAGCATAGTAACCAACCAGAACACCCTAGCAACCACCTAGCAACAGCATAGCAACAGCATAGCAACCAACCAGAACACCCTAGCAACCACCTAGCAACAAACCGGAACTCTAGCACCCACCTAGCAACAACATAGCAACAGCATAGCAACAGCAACAGCATAGCAACCAACCAGAACACCCTAGCAACCACCTAGCAACAAACCGGAACCCTAGCACCCACCTAGCAACAGCATAGCAACAGCATAGCAACAAACCAGAACACCCTAGCACCCACCTAGCAACAGCATAGCAACAGCATAGCAACCAACCAGAACACCCTAGCAACCACCTAGCAACAGCAAAGCAACAATAACAGAATAGCAACCAACCAGAACAACCACCTAACAACAGCATAGCAACAGCAACAGCATAGCAACCAACCAGAACACCCTAGCAACCACCTAGCAACAGCAAAGCAACAGCAACAGCATAGCAACCAACCAGAACAACCACCTAGCAACAGCATAGCAACAGCAACAGCATAGCAACCAACCAGAACAACCACCTAGCAACAGCATAGCAACAGCAACAGCATAGCAACCAACCAGAACACCCTAGCAACCACCTAGCAAGCACCTAGCAACAGCATAGCAACAGCAACAGCATAGCAACAGCATAGCAACCAACCAGAACACCCTAGCAACCACCTAGCAACAGCATAGCAACAGCATAGCAACCAACCAGAACAACCACTTAGCAACAGCATAGCAACAGCAACAGCATAGCAACCAACCAGAACACCCTAGCAACCACCTAGCAACAAACCGGAACCCTAGCACCCACCTAGCAACAGCATAGCAACAGCATAGCAACCAACCAGAACACCCTAGCAACCACCTAGCAACAGCAAAGCAACAGCAACAGAATAGCAACCAACCAGAACAACCACCTAGCAACAGCATAGCAACAGCAACAGCATAGCAACCAACCAGAACACCCTAGCAACCACCTAGCAACAAACCGGAACCCTAGCACCCACCTAGCAACAGCATAGCAACAGCATAGCAACCAACCAGAACACCCTAGCAAGCACATAGCAACCACCTAGCAACAGCATAGCAACAGCAAAAGCATAGCAACCAACCAGAACACCCTAGCAACCACCTAGCAACAGCATAGCAATAGCAACAGCATAGCAACAAACCAGAACACCTTAGCACCCACCTAACAACAGCATAGCAACAGCATAGCAACCAACCAGAACACCCTAGCAACCACCTAGCAACAGCAAATCAACAGCAACAGAATAGCAACCAACCAGAACACCCTAGCAACCACTTAGCAACAGCATAGCAACAGCATAGCAACAGCATAGCAACCAACCAGAACACCCTAGCAACCACCTAGCAACAGCATAGCAACAGCATAGCAACCAACCAGAACACCCTAGCAACCACCTAGCAACAGCAACAGCATAGCAACAAACCAGAACACCCTAGCACCCACCTAGCAACAGCATAGCAACAGCATAGCAACCAACCAGAACACCCTAGCAACCACCTAGCAACAGCATAGCAATAGCAACAGCATAGCAACAAACCAGAACACCCTAGCACCCACCTAGCAACAGCATAGCAACAGCATAGCAACCAACCAGAACACCCTAGCAACCACCTAGCAACAGCAAAGCAACAGCAACAGAATAGCAACCAACCAGAACACCCTAGCAACCACCTAGCAACAGCATAGCAACAGCATAGCAACCAACCAGAACACCCTAGCAACCACCTAGCAACAGCAAAGCAACAGCAACAGAATAGCAACCAACCAGAACACCCTAGCAACCACCTAGCAACAGCATAGCAACAGCATAGCAACCAACCAGAACACCCTAGCAACCACCTAGCAACAGCAAAGCAACAGCAACAGAATAGCAACCAACCAGAAAACACCCTAGCAACCACCTAGCAACAGCATAGCAACAGCATAGCAACCAACCAGAACACCCTAGCAACCACCTAGCAACAGCATAGCAACAGCATAGCAACCAACCAGAACACCCTAGAAACCACCTAGCAACAGCAACAGCATAGCAACCAACCAGAACACCATAGCAATTGCATAGCAACAGCAACAGCATAGCAACCAACCAGAACACCCTAGCAACCACCTAGCAACAGCATAGCAACAGCAACAGCATAGCAACAAACCAGAACACCCTAGCAAGCACCTAGCAACAGCATAGCAACAGCAACAGCATAGCAACAAACCAGAACACCCTAGCAACCACCTAGCAAAAGCAACAGCATAGCAACAAACCAGAACACCCTAGCACCCACCTAGCAACAGCAACAGCATAGCAACAAACCAGAACACCCTAGCACCCACCTAGCAACAGCAACAGCATAGCAACCAACCAGAACACCCTAGCAAGCACCTAGCAACCACCTAGCAACAGCATAGCAACAGCTACAGAATAGCAACCAACCAGAATACCATAGCACCCACCTAGCAACCACCTAGCAACAGCATAGCAACAGCAACAGAATAGCAACCAACCAGAACACCCTAGCAACCACCTAGCAACCACCTAGCACCTAACCACCATAGCTACAGCATATCAACAGCAACAGCATAGCAACCAACCAGAACACCCTAGCAACCACCTAGCAACAGCAAAGCAACAGCAACAGAATAGCAACCAACCAGAACACTCTAGCAACCACCTAGCAACAGCATAGCAACAGCATAGCAACCAACCAGAACACCCTAGCAAGCATCTAGCAACAGCATAGTAACAGCATAGCAACCCAGGGCTCTACAGTGCGCCCATTTCACTCGCACATGCGAGTAAATATTTCGGCGTGCGAACATGAAAAAATATTTGGGCGCACTCGTGCGAGTGACACAGCATTTTACCATAGCACCCACCTAGCAACCACCTAGCAACAGCATAGCAACAGCAACAGAATAGCAACCAACCAGAACACCCTAGCAACCACCTAGCAACCACCTAGCACCTAACCACCATAGCTACAGCATATCAACAGCAACAGCATAGCAACCAACCAGAACACCCTAGCAACCACCTAGCAACAGCAAAGCAACAGCAACAGAATAGCAACCAACCAGAACACTCTAGCAACCACCTAGCAACAGCATAGCAACAGCATAGCAACCAACCAGAACACCCTAGCAAGCATCTAGCAACAGCATAGCAACAGCATAGCAACCCAGGGCCCATTTCACTCGCACATGCGAGTAAATATTTCGGCGTGCGAACGTGAAAAAATATTTGGGCGCACTCGTGCGAGTGACACAGCATTTTTCTATAGAAACAGCTGCAAATACATCATCATGAGGAGGGGCAGAGTAGGACACTATATTACCGGGAGATCAGTTATTTAGGCTTAAATCTTCAGTAGCTAGTCTGTAGCCTCATAAAAAAAACTACAGTGCACTGCCCACACACGAACTATTTTAGGGCCCTATAATTTCCGCGATCACGGACGGAATCGTGGAATTGGCAAATTAACGCGGAATCTAGTGCCAACGCAGAATTTTACATATTTGGAATAAAATTCTGTTTTTGTGTGGGAGAAAAACGTATGTCTGAGGAAAATCGCATATTACTGAAAGAACGAGCAGAGAGAGAGGCCCGGTAGCGCGCGCGTCTTCAAACTGTCTTGCTCTCTCTCACTCCCTCGCGCTTACTAATCTAAATCAATTGAGAATTGACACAATGGTAAAAGATCGGAAGAACGAGGTTTCACGTGGAGCATTCGGATATTTGGCTACCGCTGTGTGTGAATTGTGAAAAAAAAAAAAAAAAAAAAAACTTTTTCTTCTCTGAAAAAGCGTTCCGCCCATTCAGCTGACAAAAAAACACTTTCAATAAACTAAACAAAACCTATCCAATGATGAAATGTTTTCTGTGTTGACAAATCTTGTGCGATGTCCTAAAACTGCCGGAATAATCACACAACGCGTACAAGTCTGCTAATGATACGTCTGGTTCGCGAACTAATGACTCCTTTGAACCGATTCACTTTAATGAATGGTTAAAACAACTGATCTGTCCAACACTGAATCGGTTCGGTGTATAACAAAATCGGTAACACTTTACAATAAGGTTCCATTTATTAAACTCTAGTTAACTAGATCAGTTAACATTAACTATTAATAAACTGCACTTCTACAGCATTTATTAATCTTTATTAATCTTTATTAATGTTAATTTCACCATTTAGTAGCCTACATTATTTAAATGAAAAGTTGTATTTGTTAACATTAGTTAGCTTAATGCACTGTGTGAAGTAACATTAAAAATACAGGGTTAGGGTTAACTAAGATTAACAAAGATTAATAAATACAGTAACAAATGTATTGCTCGTGGTTCATGTTAGTTAGCCTAATACATTCACTAATGTAAACAAACCATTTATTAGGGTCATTCACATTTAGGGTCATTCCTATTTTATTTGTGTACATTTTAATCATTAACATTAAAAACACTCTTTTTACGACTAAAATTACAGTAAAGGGTAAAAAAAAAAAAAACTGAATTCCCAAAAATTAAAACGGAAAAAACGGAATTTGCAAAAATTAAAACGGAAAAAACGGAATTTGCAAAAATTAAAACGGAAAAAACTGAATTCCCAAAAATTAAAACGGAAAAAACGGAATTTGGGAAAAAATAAAACGGAATTTGGGAAAAAATAAAACGGATTTTATAGGGCCCTACTAATTCGGATCAGCACAGAGGGGCCCTCCCTGGAACTGTTTGATCCTACAAAATGTGCTGAAAATTGGCTGTCTGCTGGAAAGAGGTCAAGGCGACCAGGCTACAAAGCTTGGCCAAGTGACTCAGACATGATCTTCATTTCAGATAAAATGTGAAACATACATAGGGCCTACATACAATGATAAATGAAATCTACATGACGATAAATTAGAATTAAATGAAAATTGATGTTCTTAACCTTACAATGAGCATTGTAAATTTAATTGTTGAATAATTCTAATAATAAAACTATAATGATAAACTTATACAACAAAAATGACTGTGCCCCCAAATATTTGTCTGTGCTCCTAAATTTTTTTATTTAGGCGCACCAGTGCTCCTTGTTCAAAAAGTAAGTGTAGAGCCCTGCAACCAACCAGAACACCCTAGCAACCACCTAGCAACAGCAAAGCAACAGCAACAGAATAGCAACCAACCAGAACACTCTAGCAACCACCTAGCAACAGCATAGCAACCAACCAGAACACCCTAGCAAGCACCTAGCAACCACCTAGCAACAGCATAGCAACCAACCAGAACACCCTAGCAACCAACTAGCAACAGCAAAGCAACAGCAACAGAATAGCAACCAACCAGAACACCATAGCAACCACCTAGCAACAGCAACAGCATAGCAACCAACCAGAACACCATAGCAACAGCATAGCAACTGCAACAGCATAGCAACCAACCAGAACACCATAGCAACAGCATAGCAACAGCATAGCAATCAACCAGAACACCATAGCTACAGCATATCAACAGCAACAGCATAGCAACCAACCAGAACACCATAGCAACAGCATAGCAACTGCAACAGCATAGCAACCAAACAGAACACCCTAGCAACCACCTAGCAACAGCATAGCAACCAACCAGAACACCCTAGCAAGCATCTAGCAACAGCATAGCAACAGCATAGCAACCAACCAGAACACCCTAGCAACCACCTAGCAACAGCAAAGCAACAGCAACAGAAAAGCAACCAACCAGAACACTCTAGCAACCACCTAGCAACAGCATAGCAACAGCATAGCAACCAACCAGAACACCCTAGCAAGCACCTAGCAACAGCATAACAACAGCAACAGCATAGCAACAAACCAGAACACCCTAGTACCCACCTAGCAACAGCATAGCAACAGCATAGCAATCAACCAGAACACCATAGCTACAGCATATCAACAGCAACAGCATAGCAACCAACCAGAACACCATAGCAACAGCATAGCAACTGCAACAGCATAGCAACCAAACAGAACACCCTAGCAACCACCTAGCAACAGCAACAGCATAGCAACCAAGCAGAACACCCTAGCAACCACCTAGCAACAGCATAGCAACAGCAACAGCATAGCAACCAACCAGAACACCCTAGCACCCACCTAGCAACAGCATAGCAACAGCATAGCAACCAACCAGAACACCCTAGCAAGCATCTAGCAACAGCATAGCAACAGCATAGCAACCAACCAGAACACCCTAGCAACCACCTAGCAACAGCAAAGCAACAGCAACAGAATAGCAACCAACCAGAACACTCTAGCAACCACCTAGCAACAGCATAGCAACCAACCAGAACACCCTAGCAAGCACCTAGCAACCACCTAGCAACAGCATAGCAACCAACCAGAACACCCTAGCAACCAACTAGCAACAGCAAAGCAACAGCAACAGAATAGCAACCAACCAGAACACCATAGCAACCACCTAGCAACAGCAACAGCATAGCAACCAACCAGAACACCATAGCAACAGCATAGCAACTGCAACAGCATAGCAACCAACCAGAACACCATAGCAACAGCATAGCAACAGCATAGCAACCAACCAGAACACCCTAGCAAGCATCTAGCAACAGCATAGCAACAGCATAGCAACCAACCAGAACACCCTAGCAACCACCTAGCAACAGCAAAGCAACAGCAACAGAATAGCAACCAACCAGAACACTCTAGCAACCACCTAGCAACAGCATAGCAACCAACCAGAACACCCTAGCAAGCACCTAGCAACCACCTAGCAACAGCATAGCAACCAACCAGAACACCCTAGCAACCAACTAGCAACAGCAAAGCAACAGCAACAGAATAGCAACCAACCAGAACACCATAGCAACCACCTAGCAACAGCAACAGCATAGCAACCAACCAGAACACCATAGCAACAGCATAGCAACTGCAACAGCATAGCAACCAACCAGAACACCATAGCAACAGCATAGCAACAGCAACAGAATAGCAACAAAACAGACCACCCTAGCAACCACCTAGCAACAGCATAGCAACAGCAACAGCATAGCAACCAACCAGAACACCATAGCAATTGCATAGCAACAGCAACAGCATAGCAACCAACCAGAACACCATAGCAACAGCATAGCAACTGCAACAGCATAGCAACCAAACAGAACACCCTAGCAACCACCTAGCAACAGCAACAGCATAGCAACCAAGCAGAACACCCTAGCAACCACCTAGCAACAGCATAGCAACAGCAACAGCATAGCAACCAACCAGAACACCCTAGCACCCACCTAGCAACAGCATAGCAACAGCATAGCAACCAACCAGAACACCCTAGCAAGCATCTAGCAACAGCATAGCAACAGCATAGCAACCAACCAGAACACCCTAGCAACCACCTAGCAACAGCAAAGCAACAGCAACAGAATAGCAACCAACCAGAACACTCTAGCAACCACCTAGCAACAGCATAGCAACCAACCAGAACACCCTAGCAAGCACCTAGCAACCACCTAGCAACAGCATAGCAACCAACCAGAACACCCTAGCAACCAACTAGCAACAGCAAAGCAACAGCAACAGAATAGCAATCAACCAGAACACCATAGCAACCACCTAGCAACAGCAACAGCATAGCAACCAACCAGAACACCATAGCAACAGCATAGCAACTGCAACAGCATAGCAACCAACCAGAACACCATAGCAACAGCATAGCAACAGCAACAGAATAGCAACCAAACAGACCACCCTAGCAACCACCTAGCAACAGCATAGCAACAGCAACAGCATAGCAACCAACCAGAACACCATAGCAACCACCTAGCAACAGCATAGCAACAGCAACAGCATAGCAACCAACCAGAACACCCTAGCAAGCACCTAGCAACAGGATAGCAACAGCATAGCAACCAACCAGAACACCCTAGCAACCACCTAGCAACAGCATAGCAACAGCAACAGCATAGCAACAAACCAGAACACCCTAGCACCCACCTAGCAACAGCAACAGCATAGCAACCAACCAGAACACCCTAGCAAGCACCTAGCAACCACCTAGCAAAAGCAACAAACCAGAACACCCTAGCACCCACCTAGCAACAGCATAGCAACAGCATAGCAACCAACCAGAACACCCTAGCAAGCACCTAGCAACAGCATAGCAACAGCAACAGCATAGCAACAAACCAGAACACCCTAGCACCCACCTAGCAACAGCATAGCAACAGCATAGCAATCAAGTCAAGTCAAGTCAAGTCATCTTCATTTATATAGCGCTTTTAACAATGTAGATTGTCTCAAAGCAGCTTTACAGAGATAAGCGTATAATTTAAGGCAACAGAGATTGTTTCGGCTGTACAGCAGAGTTAAGTTATTTCCATCTAAAGTTAGTTTTAATTGATTTGCTTCCGTCGCAATGATCATTTGTTATTAAATTAGGGGCCGCTAAGACGACACCATTCTCTCTACACAGACTTTAAATGCGAACCTGTGAGAAACACTGATGGCGTTCACATGCGCATTTAGAATGGGTTCTAGTTATGTGCGTTTGAATATACGCAGGTTTGGAATTCCCTACAAGCCAAGCATAAACAGAATACTTGTCTTTCCTTATAAATTTTGATAAGGAATTTTATTTTATTTGTTGCTTTGGGGTAGGACCGCGAGACGAATTTTCCCGACAACGCCTTATCTGTAGAGTGGTAGTGGGATCCTCCATAGGGAGAGACTAGTTGGCACTTCAGCACTGCGTTGTCATCGGTCCAGGCGAAGGTCCTATCAACCAGAACACCATAGCTACAGCATATCAAAAGCAACAGCATAGCAACAAACCAGAACACCCTAGCACCCACCTAGCAACAGCATAGCAACAGCATAGCAACCAACCAGAACACCCTAGCAACCACCTAGCAACAGCATAGCAACAGCAACAGCATAGCAACCAACCAGAACACCATAGCAAGCACCTAGCAACAGGATAGCAACAGCAACAGCATAGCAACCAACCAGAACACCCTAGCAACCACCTAGCACCCACCTAGCAACAGCATAGCAACAGCAACAGCATAGCAACAAACCAGAACACCCTAGCACCCACCTAGCAACAGCAACAGCATAGCAACAAACCAGAACACCCTAGCACCCACCTAGCAACAGCAACAGCATAGCAACCAACCAGAACAACCACCTAGCAACAGCATAGCAACAGCAACAGCATAGCAACAAACCAGAACACCCTAGCACCCACCTAGCAACAGCAACAGCATAGCAACAAACCAGAACACCCTAGCACCCACCTAGCAACAGCAACAGCATAGCAACAAACCAGAACACCCTAGCACCCACCTAGCAACAGCATAGCAACCAACCAGAACACCCTAGCAAACACATAGCAACAGCATAGCAACAGCAACAGCATAGTAACCAACCAGAACACCCTAGCAACCACCTAGCAACAGCATAGCAACAGCATAGCAACCAACCAGAACACCCTAGCAAGCACCTAGCAAGCACCTAGCAACAGCATAGCAACAGCATAGCAACCAACCAGAACACCATAGCAACAGCATAGCAACAGCAACAGCATAGCAACCAACCAGAAAACCATAGCAACAGCATAGCAACAGCAACACCATAGCAACCAAACAGAACACCCTAGCAACAACCTAGCAACAGCATAGCAACAGCAACAGCATAGCAATCAACCAGAACACCATAGCTGCAGCATATAAACAGCAACAGCATAGCAACCAAGCAGAACACCCTAGCAACCAAATAGCAACCAAGCAGAACACCCTAGCAACCAAATAGCAACAGCATAGCAACCAACCAGAAAACCTTAGCAACCACCTCACAACAGCATAGCAACAGCAACAGCATAGCAACAGCAACAGCATAGCAATCAACCAGAAGACCCTAGCAACCACCTAGCAACAGCATAGCAACCAACCAGAACACCCTAGCAACCACCTAGCAACAGCAACAGCATAGCAACCAACCAGAACACCATAGCTACAGCATATCAACAGCAACAGCATAGCAACAGCAACAGCAACAGCATAGCAACAAACCAGAACACCCTAGCAACCACCTAGCAACAGCATAGCAACCAACCAGAACACCCTAGCAAACACATAGTAACAGCATAGCAACAGCAACAGCATAGTAACCAACCAGAACACCCTAGCAACCACCTAGCAACAGCATAGCAACAGCATAGCAACCAACCAGAACACCCTAGCAAGCACCTAGCAAGCACCTAGCAACAGCATAGCAACAGCATAGCAACAGCAACAGCAACAGCAACAGCATAGCAACAAACTAGAACACCCTAGCAACCACCTAGCAACAGCATAGCAACAGCAACAGCAACAGCATAGCAACAAACCAGAACCCCCTAGCAACCACCTAGCAACAGCATAGCAACCAACCAGAACACCCTAGCAAACACATAGCAACAGCATAGCAACAGCAAAAGCATAGTAACCAACCAGAACACCCTAGCAAGCACCTAGCAAGCACCTAGCAACAGCATAGCAACAGCATAGCAACAGCAACAGCAACAGCATAGCAACAAACCAGAACACCCTAGCACCCACCTAGCAACAGCATAGCAACCAACCAGAACACCCTAGCAAACACATAGCAACAGCATAGCAACAGCAACAGCATAGTAACCAACCAGAACACCCTAGCAACCACCTAGCAACAGCATAGCAACAGCATAGCAACCAACCAGAACACCCTAGCAACCACCTAGCAACAAACCGGAACCCTAGCACCCACCTAGCAACAACATAGCAACAGCATAGCAACAGCAACAGCATAGCAACCAACCAGAACACCCTAGCAACCACCTAGCAACAAACCGGAACCCTAGCACCCACCTAGCAACAGCATAGCAACAGCATAGCAACAAACCAGAACACCCTAGCACCCACCTAGCAACAGCATAGCAACAGCATAGCAACCAACCAGAACACCCTAGCAACCACCTAGCAACAGCAAAGCAACAATAACAGAATAGCAACCAACCAGAACAACCACCTAACAACAGCATAGCAACAGCAACAGCATAGCAACCAACCAGAACACCCTAGCAACCACCTAGCAACAGCAAAGCAACAGCAACAGCATAGCAACCAACCAGAACAACCACCTAGCAACAGCATAGCAACAGCAACAGCATAGCAACCAACCAGAACAACCACCTAGCAACAGCATAGCAACAGCAACAGCATAGCAACCAACCAGAACACCCTAGCAACCACCTAGCAAGCACCTAGCAACAGCATAGCAACAGCAACAGCATAGCAACAGCATAGCAACCAACCAGAACACCCTAGCAACCACCTAGCAACAGCATAGCAACAGCATAGCAACCAACCAGAACAACCACTTAGCAACAGCATAGCAACAGCAACAGCATAGCAACCAACCAGAACACCCTAGCAACCACCTAGCAACAAACCGGAACCCTAGCACCCACCTAGCAACAGCATAGCAACAGCATAGCAACCAACCAGAACACCCTAGCAACCACCTAGCAACAGCAAAGCAACAGCAACAGAATAGCAACCAACCAGAACAACCACCTAGCAACAGCATAGCAACAGCAACAGCATAGCAACCAACCAGAACACCCTAGCAACCACCTAGCAACAAACCGGAACCCTAGCACCCACCTAGCAACAGCATAGCAACAGCATAGCAACCAACCAGAACACCCTAGCAAGCACATAGCAACCACCTAGCAACAGCATAGCAACAGCAAAAGCATAGCAACCAACCAGAACACCCTAGCAACCACCTAGCAACAGCATAGCAATAGCAACAGCATAGCAACAAACCAGAACACCTTAGCACCCACCTAACAACAGCATAGCAACAGCATAGCAACCAACCAGAACACCCTAGCAACCACCTAGCAACAGCAAATCAACAGCAACAGAATAGCAACCAACCAGAACACCCTAGCAACCACTTAGCAACAGCATAGCAACAGCATAGCAACAGCATAGCAACCAACCAGAACACCCTAGCAACCACCTAGCAACAGCATAGCAACAGCATAGCAACCAACCAGAACACCCTAGCAACCACCTAGCAACAGCAACAGCATAGCAACAAACCAGAACACCCTAGCACCCACCTAGCAACAGCATAGCAACAGCATAGCAACCAACCAGAACACCCTAGCAACCACCTAGCAACAGCATAGCAATAGCAACAGCATAGCAACAAACCAGAACACCCTAGCACCCACCTAGCAACAGCATAGCAACAGCATAGCAACCAACCAGAACACCCTAGCAACCACCTAGCAACAGCAAAGCAACAGCAACAGAATAGCAACCAACCAGAACACCCTAGCAACCACCTAGCAACAGCATAGCAACAGCATAGCAACCAACCAGAACACCCTAGCAACCACCTAGCAACAGCAAAGCAACAGCAACAGAATAGCAACCAACCAGAACACCCTAGCAACCACCTAGCAACAGCATAGCAACAGCATAGCAACCAACCAGAACACCCTAGCAACCACCTAGCAACAGCAAAGCAACAGCAACAGAATAGCAACCAACCAGAAAACACCCTAGCAACCACCTAGCAACAGCATAGCAACAGCATAGCAACCAACCAGAACACCCTAGCAACCACCTAGCAACAGCATAGCAACAGCATAGCAACCAACCAGAACACCCTAGAAACCACCTAGCAACAGCAACAGCATAGCAACCAACCAGAACACCATAGCAACAGCATAGCAACAGCAACAGCATAGCAACCAACCAGAACACGCTAGCAACCACCTAGCAACAGCATAGCAACAGTATAGCAACCAACCAGAACACCATAGCAACAGCATAGCAACAGCAACAGCATAGCAACCAACCAGAACACGCTAGCAACCACCTAGCAACAGCATAGCAACAGTATAGCAACCAACCAGAACACCATAGCAACAGCATAACAACCAACCAGAACACCATAGCAACAGCATAGCAACAGCAACAGCATAGCAACCAACCAGAACACCCTAGCAAACACCTAGCAACAGCATAGCAACAGCAACAGCATAGCAACCAACCAGAACACCCTAGCAACCACCTAGCAACAGCAACAGAATAGCAACCAACCAGAACACCCTAGCAACCACTTAGCAACCAACCAGAAAACCCTAGCAACCACCTAGCAACAAACCGGAACACCCTAGCAAACACATAGCAACAGCATAGCAACAGCAACAGCATAGCAACCAACCAGAACACCCTAGCAACCACCTAGCAACAGCATAGCAACAGCAACAGCATAGCAACCAACCAGAACACCCTAGCAACCACCGAGCAACAGCAGAGCAACAGCAACAGCATAGCAACCAATCAGAACACCCTAGCAACCAACTAGCAACCACCTAGCAACAGCATAGCAACCAACCAGAACACCCTAGCAAGCACCTAGCAACAGCATAGCAACAGCGACAGCATAGCAACCAACCAGAACACGCTAGCAACCAAATAGCAACAGCATAGCAACAGCAAAAGCATAGCAACACAGCAACATAGCAACAGCAACAGCATAGCAACCAACCAGAACACGCTAGCAACCAAATAGCAACAGAATAGCAACAGCAACAGCATAGCAACCAACCAGAACACTTTAGCAACAGCATAGCAACAGCAAAAGCATAGCAACCAACCAGAAAACCCTAGCAACCACCTAGCAACAGCAACAGCATAGCAACCAACCAGAACACCCTAGCAACCACCTAGCAACAGCAACAGCATAGCAACCAACCAGAATACCCTAGCAACCACCTAGCAACAGCATAGCAACAGCAACAGAATAGCAAACAACCAGAACACCCTAGCAACCACCTAGCAACAGCAACAGCATAGCAACCAACCAGAACACCCTAGCAACCACCGAGCAAAAGCATAGCAACAGCAACAGCATAGCAACCAACCAGAACACCCTAGCAACCACCTAGCAACAGCAACAGCATAGCAACCAACCAGAACACCCTAGCAACCACCTAGCAACAGCATAGCAACAGCAACAGAATAGCAACCAACCAGAACACCCTAGCAACCACCTAGCAACAGCAACAGCATAGCAACCAACCAGAACACCCTAGCAACCACCGAGCAACAGCATAGCAACAGCAACAGCATAGCAACCAATCAGAACACCCTAGCAACCAACTAGCAACCACCTAGCAACAGCATAGCAACCAACCAGAACACCCTAGCAAGCACCTAGCAACAGCATAGCAACAGCGACAGCATAGCAACCAACCAGAACACGCTAGCAACCAAATAGCAACAGCATAGCAACAGCAAAAGCATAGCAACACAGCAGCATAGCAACAGCAACAGCTTAGCAACCAACCAGAACACGCTAGCAACCAAATAGCAACAGAATAGCAACAGCAACAGCATAGCAACCAACCAGAACACTTTAGCAACAGCATAGCAACAGCAAAAGCATAGCAACCAACAAGAACACCCTAGCAACCACCTAGCAACAGCAACAGCATAGCAACCAACCAGAACACCCTAGCAACCACCGAGCAACAGCATAGCAACAGCAACAGCATAGCAACCAATCAGAACACCCTAGCAACCAACTAGCAACCACCTAGCAACAGCATAGCAACAGCAAAAGCATAGCAACACAGCAGCATAGCAACAGCAACAGCTTAGCAACCAACCAGAACACGCTAGCAACCAAATAGCAACAGAATAGCAACAGCAACAGCATAGCAACCAACCAGAACACTTTAGCAACAGCATAGCAACAGCAAAAGCATAGCAACCAACAAGAACACCCTAGCAACCACCTAGCAACAGCAACAGCATAGCAACCAACCAGAACACCCTAGCAACCACCTAGCAACAGCAACAGCATAGCAACCAACCAGAATACCCTAACAACCACCTAGCAACAGCAACAGCATAGCAACCAACCAGAATACCCTAGCAACCACCTAGCAACAGCAACAGCATAGCAACCAACCAGAATACCCTAGCAACCACCTAGCAACAGCAACAGCATAGCAACCAACCAAAACAACCACCTAGCAACAGCATAGCAACAGCAACAGCATAGCAACCAACAAGAATACCCTAGCAACCACCTAGCAACAGCAACAGCATAGCAACAAACCAGAACACGCTAGCAACCACCTAGCAACAGCAACAGCATAGCAACCAACCAGAATACCCTAGCAACCACCTAGCAACAGCAACAGCATAGCAACCAACCAGAACAACCACCTAGCAACAGCATAGCAATAGCAAAAGCATAGCAACCAACCAGAAAACCCTAGCAACCACCTAGCAACAGCAACAGCATAGCAACCAACCAGAACACCCTAGCAACCACCTAGCAACAGCAACAGCATAGCAACCAACCAGAACACCCTAGCAACCACCTAGCAACAGCAACAGCATAGCAACCAACCAGAATACCTTAGCAACCACCTAGCAACAGCAACAGCATAGCAACCAACCAGAATACCCTAGCAACCACCTAGCAACAGCAACAGCATAGCAACCAACCAGAATACCCTAGCAACCACCTAGCAACAGCAACAGCATAGCAACCAACCAGAACAACCACCTAGCAACAGCATAGCAACAGCAAAAGCATAGCAACCAAACAGAACACCCTAGCAACCACCTAGCAACAGCAACAGCATAGCAACCAACCAGAATACCCTAACAACCACCTAGCAACAGCAACAGCATAGCAACCAACCAGAATACCCTAGCAACCACCTAGCAACAGCAACAGCATAGCAACCAACCAGAATACCCTAGCAACCACCTAGCAACAGCAACAGCATAGCAACCAACCAAAACAACCACCTAGCAACAGCATAGCATCAGCAACAGCATAGCAACCAACAAGAATACCCTAGCAACCACCTAGCAACAGCAACAGCATAGCAACAAACCAGAACACGCTAGCAACCACCTAGCAACAGCAACAGCATAGCAACCAACCAGAATACCCTAGCAACCACCTAGCAACAGCAACAGCATAGCAACCAACCAGAATACCCTAGCAACCACCTAGCAACAGCAACAGCATAGCAACCAACCAGAACAACCACCTAGCAACAGCATAGCAACAGCAAAAGCATAGCAACCAACCAGAAAACCCTAGCAACCACCTAGCAACAGCAACAGCATAGCAACCAACCAGAACACCCTAGCAACCACCTAGCAACAGCAACAGCATAGCAACCAACCAGAACACCCTAGCAACCACCTAGCAACAGCAACAGCATAGCAACAAACCAGAACACGCTAGCAACCACCTAGCAACAGCAACAGCATAGCAACAAACCAGAACACGCTAGCAACCACCTAGCAACAGCAACAGCATAGCAACAAACCAGAACACGCTAGCAACCACCTAGCAACAGCATAGCAACCAACCAGAATACCCTAGCAACCACCTAGCAACAGCAACAGCATAGCAACCAACCAGAACAACCACCTAGCAACAGCATAGCAACAGCAACAGCATAGCAACCAACAAGAACACCCTAGCAACCACCTAGCAACAGCATAGCAATAGCAACAGCATAGCAATAGCAACAGCATAGCAACCAACCAGAACACCCTAGCAACCACCTAGCAACAGCATAGCAACAGCAAAAGCATAGCAACCAACCAGAACACCCTAGAAACCACCTAGCAATAGCATAGCAACAGCAAAAGCATAGCAACCAACCAGAACACCACCTAGCAACAGCATAGCAACCAACCAGAACACCCTAGAAACCACCTAGCAATAGCATAGCAACAGCAAAAGCATAGCAACCAACCAGAACACCCTAGCAACCACCTAGTAACAGCAACAGCATAGCAACCAACCAGAACACCCTAGCAAACACCTAGCAACAGCATTGCAACAGCAACAGCATAGCAACCAACCAGAACACCCTAGCAACCACCTAGCAACAAACCGGAACACCCTAGCAAACACCTAGCAACAGCATAGCAACAGCAACAGCATAGCAACCAACCAGAACACCATAGCAACCACCAAGCAACAGCATAGCAATAGCATAGCAACCAACCACAACAGCATAGCAACAGCAACAGCATAGCAACCAACCAGAACACCATAGCAACCACCAAGCAACAGCATAGCAACAGCATAGCAACCAACCAGAACACCCTAGAAACAACCTAGCAATAGCATAGCAACAGCTACAGCATAGCAACCAACCAGAACACCACCTAGCAACAGCATAGCAACCAACCAGAACACCCTAGCAACAGCATAGCAACAGCAAAAGCATAGCAACCAACCAGAACACCCTAGCAACCACCTAGCAACAGCATAGCAACAGCAACAGCATAGCAACCAACCAGAACACCCTAGCAAACACCTAGTAACAGCATAGCAACAGCAACAGCATAGCAACCAACCAGAACACCCTAGCAACCACCTAGCAACAGCATAGCAACAGCAACAGAATAGCAACCAACCAGAACACCCTAGCAACCACCTAGCAACCAACCAGAAAACCCTAGCAACCACCTAGCAACAAACCGGAACACCCTAGCAAACACATAGCAACAGCATAGCAACAGCAACAGAATAGCAACCAACCAGAACACCCTAGCAACCACCTAGCAACAGCATAGCAACAGCAACAGAATAGCAACCAACCAGAACACCCTAGCAACCACCTAGCAACCAACCAGAAAAACCTAGCAACCACCTAGCAACAAACCGGAACACCCTAGCATCCACCTAGCAACAGCATAACAACAAACCAGAACACCCTAGCAACCACCTAGCAACAGCAACAGCATAGCAACCAACCAGAACACCCTAGCAACCACCGAGCAACAGCATAGCAACAGCAACAGAATAGCAACCAACCAGAACACCCTAGCAACCACCTAGCAACAAACCGGAACACCCTAGCAACCACCTAGCAACAGCATAGCAACAGAAACAGCATAGCAACCAACCAGAACACCCTAGCAACCACCTAGCAACAGCATAGCAACAGCAACAGCATAGCAACCAATCAGAACACCCTAGCAACCAACTAGCAACCACCTAGCAACAGCATAGCAACCAACCAGAACACCCTAGCAATTACCTAGCAACCACCTAGCAACAGCATAGCAACAGCAACAGAATAGCAACCAACCAGAACACCCTAGCACCCACCTAGCAACCACCTAGCAACAGCATAGCAACAGCAACAGAATAGCAACCAACCAGAAACACCATAGCAATTGCATAGCAACAGCATAGCAACCAACCAGAAAACCCTAGCAACCACCTAGCAACAAACCGGAACACCCTAGCAAACACCTAGCAACAGCAACAGCATAGCAACCAACCAGAACAACCACCTAGCAACAGCATAGCAACAGCAAAAGCATAGCAACCAAACAGAACACCCTAGCAACCACCTAGCAACAGCAACAGCATAGCAACCAACCAGAATACCCTAACAACCACCTAGCAACAGCAACAGCATAGCAACCAACCAGAATACCCTAGCAACCACCTAGCAACAGCAACAGCATAGCAACCAACCAGAATACCCTAGCAACCACCTAGCAACAGCAACAGCATAGCAACCAACCAAAACAACCACCTAGCAACAGCATAGCATCAGCAACAGCATAGCAACCAACAAGAATACCCTAGCAACCACCTAGCAACAGCAACAGCATAGCAACAAACCAGAACACGCTAGCAACCACCTAGCAACAGCAACAGCATAGCAACCAACCAGAATACCCTAGCAACCACCTAGCAACAGCAACAGCATAGCAACCAACCAGAATACCCTAGCAACCACCTAGCAACAGCAACAGCATAGCAACCAACCAGAACAACCACCTAGCAACAGCATAGCAACAGCAAAAGCATAGCAACCAACCAGAAAACCCTAGCAACCACCTAGCAACAGCAACAGCATAGCAACCAACCAGAACACCCTAGCAACCACCTAGCAACAGCAACAGCATAGCAACCAACCAGAACACCCTAGCAACCACCTAGCAACAGCAACAGCATAGCAACAAACCAGAACACGCTAGCAACCACCTAGCAACAGCAACAGCATAGCAACAAACCAGAACACGCTAGCAACCACCTAGCAACAGCAACAGCATAGCAACAAACCAGAACACGCTAGCAACCACCTAGCAACAGCATAGCAACCAACCAGAATACCCTAGCAACCACCTAGCAACAGCAACAGCATAGCAACCAACCAGAACAACCACCTAGCAACAGCATAGCAACAGCAACAGCATAGCAACCAACAAGAACACCCTAGCAACCACCTAGCAACAGCATAGCAATAGCAACAGCATAGCAATAGCAACAGCATAGCAACCAACCAGAACACCCTAGCAACCACCTAGCAACAGCATAGCAACAGCAAAAGCATAGCAACCAACCAGAACACCCTAGAAACCACCTAGCAATAGCATAGCAACAGCAAAAGCATAGCAACCAACCAGAACACCACCTAGCAACAGCATAGCAACCAACCAGAACACCTTAGAAACCACCTAGCAATAGCATAGCAACAGCAAAAGCATAGCAACCAACCAGAACACCCTAGCAACCACCTAGTAACAGCAACAGCATAGCAACCAACCAGAACACCCTAGCAAACACCTAGCAACAGCATTGCAACAGCAACAGCATAGCAACCAACCAGAACACCCTAGCAACCACCTAGCAACAAACCGGAACACCCTAGCAAACACCTAGCAACAGCATAGCAACAGCAACAGCATAGCAACCAACCAGAACACCATAGCAACCACCAAGCAACAGCATAGCAATAGCATAGCAACCAACCACAACAGCATAGCAACAGCAACAGCATAGCAACCAACCAGAACACCATAGCAACCACCAAGCAACAGCATAGCAACAGCATAGCAACCAACCAGAACACCCTAGAAACAACCTAGCAATAGCATAGCAACAGCTACAGCATAGCAACCAACCAGAACACCACCTAGCAACAGCATAGCAACCAACCAGAACACCCTAGCAACAGCATAGCAACAGCAAAAGCATAGCAACCAACCAGAACACCCTAGCAACCACCTAGCAACAGCATAGCAACAGCAACAGCATAGCAACCAACCAGAACACCCTAGCAAACACCTAGTAACAGCATAGCAACAGCAACAGCATAGCAACCAACCAGAACACCCTAGCAACCACCTAGCAACAGCATAGCAACAGCAACAGAATAGCAACCAACCAGAACACCCTAGCAACCACCTAGCAACCAACCAGAAAACCCTAGCAACCACCTAGCAACAAACCGGAACACCCTAGCAAACACATAGCAACAGCATAGCAACAGCAACAGAATAGCAACCAACCAGAACACCCTAGCAACCACCTAGCAACAGCATAGCAACAGCAACAGAATAGCAACCAACCAGAACACCCTAGCAACCACCTAGCAACCAACCAGAAAAACCTAGCAACCACCTAGCAACAAACCGGAACACCCTAGCATCCACCTAGCAACAGCATAACAACAAACCAGAACACCCTAGCAACCACCTAGCAACAGCAACAGCATAGCAACCAACCAGAACACCCTAGCAACCACCGAGCAACAGCATAGCAACAGCAACAGAATAGCAACCAACCAGAACACCCTAGCAACCACCTAGCAACAAACCGGAACACCCTAGCAACCACCTAGCAACAGCATAGCAACAGAAACAGCATAGCAACCAACCAGAACACCCTAGCAACCA
This sequence comes from Squalius cephalus, assembly GCF_949319135.1. Taxonomy (NCBI): domain Eukaryota; kingdom Metazoa; phylum Chordata; class Actinopteri; order Cypriniformes; family Leuciscidae; genus Squalius; species Squalius cephalus. Next base: position 282,350 of record NC_137125.1, on the reverse strand, counting down.
CCTAGCAACAGCATAGCAACAGCAACAGCATAGCAACCAATCAGAACACCCTAGCAACCAACTAGCAACCACCTAGCAACAGCATAGCAACCAACCAGAACACCCTAGCAATTACCTAGCAACCACCTAGCAACAGCATAGCAACAGCAACAGAATAGCAACCAACCAGAACACCCTAGCACCCACCTAGCAACCACCTAGCAACAGCATAGCAACAGCAACAGAATAGCAACCAACCAGAAACACCATAGCAATTGCATAGCAACAGCATAGCAACCAACCAGAAAACCCTAGCAACCACCTAGCAACAAACCGGAACACCCTAGCAAACACCTAGCAACAGCATAGCAACAGCATAGCAACCAACCAGAACACCATAGCAATTGCATAGCAACAGCATAGCAACCAACCAGAAAACCCTAGCAACCACTTAGCAACAAACCGGAACACCCTAGCAAACACCTAGCAACAGCATAGAAACAGCAACAGCATAGCAACCAACCAGAACACCCTAGCAACCACCTAGCAACAGCATAGCAACAGCAACAGAATAGCAACCAACCAGAACACCCTAGCAACCACCTAGCAACAAACCGGAACACCCTAGCAAACACCTAGCAACAGCATAGCAACAGCATAGCAACCAACCAGAACACCATAGCAATTGCATAGCAACAGCATAGCAACCAACCAGAAAACCCTAGCAACCACTTAGCAACAAACCGGAACACCCTAGCAAACACCTAGCAACAGCATAGAAACAGCAACAGCATAGCAACCAACCAGAACACCCTAGCAACCACCTAGCAACAGCATAGCAACAGCAACAGAATAGCAACCAACCAGAACACCCTAGCAACCACCTAGCAACAAACCGGAACACCCTAGCAACCACCTAGCAACAGCATAGCAACAGAAACAGCATAGCAACCAACCAGAACACCCTAGCAACCACCTAGCAACAGCATAGCAACAGCAACAGAATAGCAACCAACCAGAACACCCTAGCAACCACCTAGCAACAAACCGGAACACCCTAGCAACCACCTAGCAACAGCATAGCAACAGCAACAGCATAGCAACCAACCAGAACACCCTAGCAACCACCTAGCAACAGCATAGCAACAGCAACAGCATAGCAACCAACCGGAACACCCTAGCAAACACCTAGCAACAGCATAGCAACCAACCAGAACACCCTAGCAAACACCTAACAACAGCATTGCAACAGCAACAGCATAGCAACCAACCAGAAAACCCTAGCAACCACATAGCATAGCAACAGCAACAGAATAGCAACCAACCAGAACACCCTAGCAACCACCTAGCAACAGCATAGCAACAGCAACAGAATAGCAACCAACCAGAACACCCTAGCAACCACCTAGCAACAAACCGGAACACCCTAGCAACCACCTAGCAACAGCATAGCAACAGCAACAGCATAGCAACCAACCAGAACAACCTAGCAACCACCTAGCAACAGCATAGCAACAGCAACAGAATAGCAACCAACCAGAACACCCAAGCAACCACCTAGCAACAAACCGGAACACCCTAGCAAACACCTAGCAACAGCATAGCAACAGCAACAGCATAGCAACCAACCAGAACACCCTAGCAAACACCTAGCAACAGCATAGCAACAGCAACAGCATAGCAACCAACCAGAACACCCTAGCAAACACCTAGCAACAGCATTGCAACAGCAACAGCATAGCAACCAACCAGAACACCCTAGCAACCACCTAGCAACAAACCGGAACACCCTAGCAAACACCTAGCAACAGCATAGCAACAGCAACAGCATAGCAACCAACCAGAACACCCTAGCAACCACCTAGCAACAGCATAGCAACAGCAACAGCATAGCAACCAACCAGAAAACCCTAGCAACCACCTAGCAACAAACCGGAACACCCTAGCAAACACCTAGCAACAGCATAGCAACAGCATAGCAACCAACCAGAACACCATAGCAATTGCATAGCAACAGCATAGCAACCAACCAGAAAACCCTAGCAACCACTTAGCAACAAACCGGAACACCCTAGCAAACACCTAGCAACAGCATAGAAACAGCAACAGCATAGCAACCAACCAGAACACCCTAGCAACCACCTAGCAACAGCATAGCAACAGCAACAGAATAGCAACCAACCAGAAAACCCTAGCAACCACCTAGCAACAGAAACAGCATAGCAACCAACCAGAACACCCTAGCAACCACCTAGCAACAGCATAGCAACAGCAACAGAATAGCAACCAACCAGAACACCCTAGCAACCACCTAGCAACAAACCGGAACACCCTAGCAACCACCTAGCAACAGCATAGCAACAGCAACAGCATAGCAACCAACCAGAACACCCTAGCAACCACCTAGCAACAGCATAGCAACAGCAACAGCATAGCAACCAACCGGAACACCCTAGCAAACACCTAGCAACAGCATAGCAACCAACCAGAACACCCTAGCAAACACCTAACAACAGCATTGCAACAGCAACAGCATAGCAACCAACCAGAAAACCCTAGCAACCACATAGCATAGCAACAGCAACAGAATAGCAACCAACCAGAACACCCTAGCAACCACCTAGCAACAGCATAGCAACAGCAACAGAATAGCAACCAACCAGAACACCCTAGCAACCACCTAGCAACAAACCGGAACACCCTAGCAACCACCTAGCAACAGCATAGCAACAGCAACAGCATAGCAACCAACCAGAACAACCTAGCAACCACCTAGCAACAGCATAGCAACAGCAACAGAATAGCAACCAACCAGAACACCCAAGCAACCACCTAGCAACAAACCGGAACACCCTAGCAAACACCTAGCAACAGCATAGCAACAGCAACAGCATAGCAACCAACCAGAACACCCTAGCAACCACCTAGCAACAGCATAGCAACAGCAACAGCATAGCAACCAACCAGAACACCCTAGCAAACACCTAGCAACAGCATTGCAACAGCAACAGCATATCAACCAACCAGAACACCCTAGCAACCACCTAGCAACAAACCGGAACACCCTAGCAAACACCTAGCAACAGCATAGCAACAGCAACAGCATAGCAACCAACCAGAACACCCTAGCAAACACCTAGCAACAGCATAGCAACAGCAACAGCATAGCAACCAACCAGAACACCCTAGCAAACACCTAACAACAGCATTGCAACAGCAACAGCATAGCAACCAACCAGAAAACCCTAGCAACCACATAGCATAGCAACAGCAACAGAATAGCAACCAACCAGAACACCCTAGCAACCACCTAGCAACAGCATAGCAACAGCAACAGCATAGCAACCAACCAGAACACCCTAGCAAACACCTAGCAACAGAATAGCAACAGCATAGCATAGCAACCAACCAGAACACCCTAGCAACCACCTAGCAACAGCATAGCAACAGCAACAGCATAGCAACAGCAACAGAATAGCAACCAACCAGAACACCCTAGCAACCACCTAGCAACCAACCAGAAAACCCTAGCAATCACCTAGCAACAAACCGGAACACCCTAGCAAACACATAGCAACAGCAACAGCATAGCAACCAACCAGAACACCCTAGCAACCACCTAGCAACAGCATAGCAACAGCAACAGAATAGCAACCAACCAGAACACCCTAGCAACCACCTAGCAACAGCATAGCAACAGCAACAGAATAGCAACCAACCAGAACACCCTAGCAACCACCTAGCAACAGCAACAGCATAGCAACCAACCAGAATACCCTAGCAACCACCTAGCAACAGCAACATCATAGCAACCAACCAGAATACCCTAGCAACCACCTAGCAACAGCAACAGCATAGCAACCAACCAAAACAACCACCTAGCAACAGCATAGCAACAGCAACAGCATAGCAACCAACAAGAACACCCTAGCAACCACCTAGCAACAGCATAGCAACCAACCAGAACACCATAGCAACCACCAAGCAACAGCATAGCAACAGCAACAGCATAGCAACCAACCAGAACACCATAGCAACAGCATAGCAACTGCAACAGCATAGCAACCAACCAGAACACCATAGCAACCACCAAGCAACAGCATAGCAACAGCAACATCATAGCAACCAACCAGAACACCATAGCAACAGCATAGCAACTGCAACAGCATAGCAACCAACCAGAACACCCTAGCAACCACCTAGCAAAAGCATAGCAACAGCATAGCAACCAACCAGAACACCATAGCAACCACCAAGCAACAGCATAGCAACCAACCAGAACACCATAGCAACAGCATAGCAACTGCAACAGCATAGCAACCAACCAGAACACCATAGTCAAGTCAAGTCAAGTCAAGTCATCTTCATTTATATAGCGCTTTTAACAACGTAGATTGCTTCAAAGCAGCTTCACAGAGATAAGCGTATAATTTAAGGTAACAGAGATTGTTTTGGCTTTATAGCAGAGTTAAGTTATTTTCCATCTAAAGTTAGTTTTGATTGATTTGCTTCCGTCGCAACGATCATTTGTTATTAAATTAGGGGCCGCTAAGACGACACCATTCCCTCTACACAGACTTTAAACGCGAACCTGTGAGAAACGCTGATGGCGTTCACATGCGCATTTAGAGTGGGTTCTATAGTTATGTGCGTTTGAAAATACGCAGGTTTGGAATTCCCTACAAGCCAAGCCTAAACAAAGTACTTGTCTTTCCTTATAAATTTTGATAAAGAATTTTATTTTATTTTGTTGCTTTGGGGTAGGAACGCGAAACGAATTTCCCGACAACGCCTTATCTGTAGAGTGGTAGAGGGATCCTCCATAGGGAGAGACTAGTTGGCACTTCAGCACTGCGTTGTCATCAGGTCCAGGCGAAGGTCCTTCGTCAGATCTGGATACGGCCCGGATCCGGCAGGCTGCAGGAAAACCTCGGGATAAACACAGACACTAAAATTAGCGTAGATGCCATTCTTCTCATGATGTAACGAGTACATCAGGATTTATGGGAAGTGTTCCCGGTTCCGGCTGACCTAATCTATGCAGCCTAACATTAAATTATAGAAGTCTATAATGTATTATGTGAATGCTAGGTCAAAGAGATGTGTCTTTAATCTGGCTTTGAACTGACAGAGTGTGTCTGCTTCCCGGACAATGGTAGGAAGACTGTTCCAGAGTTTTGGTGCTAAATAGGAGAAGGATCTACCGCCAGCAGTCGATTTTGATATTCTAGGTATTATCAACTGGCCGGAATTTTGAGATCGCAATAGACGTGAAGGACTATAATGCGTTAAGAGCTCGCTCAAGTACTGCGGAGCTAAACCATTTAGTGCTTTGTAAGTAATCAGCAATATTTTAAAATTTATGCGATGTTTAATAGGGAGCCAATGCATTTTTGACAGAACCGGGCTAATATGGTCATACTTCCTGGTTCTGGTAAGAACTCGAGCTGCTGCGTTTTGAACCAGCTGTAGTTTGTTTATTAAAAGTGCAGGGCAACCACCCAGTAGAGCATTGCAATAATCTAGCCTTGAGGTCATGAACGCATGAACTAATTGTTCCGCATTTGTCAATGAGAGCATATGGCGTAATTTAGATATATTTTTAAGATGGAAAAATGCAGTTTTACAGATACTAGACACGTGACTTTCAAATGAAAGATTGGTATCAAAGAGCACACCCAGGTTCCTAACCGACGACGAAGACTTAACAGAGCAGCCATCAAGTGTTAGACAGTATTCTAGGTTATTACGGGAGGAAGTTTTTTGTCCAATAATTAGAAACTCTGTTTTTTCAGAATTTAGAAGTAGGAAATTACGAGTCATCCAATTTTTTATATCTGCTATGCATTCCGTTAATTTTATGAATTGATAAGTTTCGTTAGGTTTTGAAGAAATATACAGCTATATACTAAATATACAGAAATATACAGAGTATCGTCAGCATAACAGTGAAAGCTAATTCCATGTTTCCTAATGATATCTCCTAATGGTAGCATGTACAGAGTGAACAGCAGCGGTCCTAGTACTGAGCCTTGTGGTACGCCATACTGAACTTGTGATCGATGAGACATCTCATCATTTACTGCTACAAACTGATAACGGTCAGATAAGTATGATTTAAACCATGCTAGTGCATTTCCCGTAATGCCAACATAATGTTCTAATCTATTTAAAAGAACGTTGTGGTCAATGGTGTCAAACGCAGCACTAAGATCGAGTAACACTAATAGCGAGATACAACCACGATCGGATGATAAGAGCAAATCATTTGTGACTCTAACGAGAGCTGTCTCGGTACTATGGTACGGTCTAAATCCTGACTGGAAATCCTCGCAGATATCATTTCTTTCAAGAAAGGAACACAGTTGTGAGGATACTGCCTTTTCTAATATCTTTGACAGAAAAGGTAGATTCGAGATCGGCCTGTAATTGACTAATTCTGTAGGATCAAGTTGAGTTTTTTTAACAAGCAGTTTAATCATAGCCAGCTTAAAGTTTTTTGGTACGTATCCTAGAGACAAAGATGAATTAATGATATTAAGAAGAGGATCTAGGACCTCTGGAAGCATCTCTTTCAGTAGCTTAGTTGGTATAGGGTCTAACATACATGTTGTCGATTTAGATGATTTAATGAGTTTAGTAAATTCTTCCTCTCCTGTAGCAACGAATGAATCAAATTTTTCCTCAGGGAGGCTACAATGCACTGCCTGATGCGATACTGTAGTAGACGGTTGCATAGATATAATTTTGTCCCTGATATTATCAATCTTATAAGTGAAGAAGTTCATAAAATCATTACTGCTGTGTTGCTTGGAAACTTCTGGGCTTGAAGCTTTATTTTTCGTTAGTTTAGCCACCGTTTCAAATAAATACCTAGGATTATGTTTATTTTCTTCTAATAGGGTTGAAAAATAAGCAGATCTAGCCGCTTTTAAAGCCTCTCTGTAAGTAATTGAGCTCTCCTTCCATGAAATGCGAAATACCTCTAGTTTTGTTTTCTTCCAGTTGCGCTCCATTTTTCTGGCTGCTCTCTTAAGGGCCTGAGTGTGCTCGTTGTACCACGGCGTTGGACTATTTTCTTTAATCTTCTTTAAGCGCAACGGAGCAACTGTGTCTAAAGTGCTGGAAAAGAGAGAGTTAAAAGTTTCTGTTGCAATATCGAGTTCTTCTAAGCTATCTGGGATGCTGAGATGATGAAACTGATCAGGAAGATTATTAATAAAGCAATCTTTAGTAGCAGAAGTGATAGATCTAACATATTTGAAACACGGAGTCGGCTTTGCAGCCTTGGCTAAGTGCAAATTACACGAGACTAGATAATGATCTGAGATGTCATCGCTCTGCTGCAGAATTTCAACGGCATCAACATCTATTCCATGTGATAATATTAGATCTAGAGTATCATTACGACGATGAGTAGGTCCTGACACGTGTTGTCTAACTCCAATTGAATTTACAATGTCTTTAAATGCCAATCCCAATGCATCTTTTTCATTATCGATGTGTATATTAAAATCACCAACAATTAGTACTTTATCTGCAGTCAATATTAATTCTGATAGAAAGTCCGCAAATTCTTTGATAAAGTCTGTATGGTGCCCTGGTGGCCTGTATACAGTACCCAGCACAAATCTCAAACTTGATTTATCGTTTACACTATATATTTTTACATTAAGCACCAATGCTTCAAAAGAATTATATTTGAAACTTGATTTCTTAGTGGTTTTGAAACTATTACTATAAATTACAGCAACACCACCCCCTTTGCGTTTCAGACGAGGTTCATGTTTATAACAGTAATCTTGCGGGGTTGATTCATTTAAAGTAATGTAATCGTTTGGTTTTAGCCAGGTTTCTGTCAAACACAGCACATCTAGGTTATTATCTGAAATCATATCATTAACAATGAGTGCTTTTGAAGTAAGCGATCGAATATTCAGCAACCCAAGCTTTAGCATTTGCTCATCTGTATTATAGCTGTTTTTTATTTGTTGAACATCAATTAAATTTTTAACCTTAGATGGGTTAAAACGTTTTTTGGATTTCCAAATTCGGGGAACAGACACAGTCTCTATATGATGATAGCTAGGTGAAAGAGGCTCTATGTGATGGGATTTATCTGACCTTGGTGACGCGAGGCCGCTAGCAGACGGTCGGTTAAGCCAGTCTGTCTGCTTCCTGACCTGAGCCCCAGATTGTCATGTTTGAGCTCTAAGACTATGAGCCATATTACTAGAGAGAAGAGCAGCACCATCCCAGGAGGGATGAATACCATCTCTTTTCAACAGGTCAGGTTTGCCCCAAAAACTTTTCCAATTGTCTATGAATTCTATATTATGTTGCGGACACCACCGAGACAGCCAACCGTTAAGCGAACACAATCTACTAACTATCTCATCACTCCTGCGAACAGGAAGGGGGCCAGAGCAAATTACAGTCCTTGACATCGTACTTGCAAGTTCACACACCTCTTTAATATTAATTTTGGTGATCTCCGACTGGCGGAGTCGAACATCATTAGTGCCGACATGAATAATGATCTTAGAGAATTTACGATTAGCATTAGCCAGCACTTTTAAATTTTCTTTGATGTCAGGCGCTCTGGCTCCCGGCAAACATGTGACTATGGTGGTTGGTGTCTCTATTTTCACGTTCCGTGTAATAGAATTGCCAATAACTAGGGCACAATCATTCTCAGTGGGTGTTTCACTGAGCGGGGCAAATCGATTTGTTATGGTAATCGGAACGGAAGAGTGGTTTTTAGATCCGCGACTAGAGCGATCCCTCACTGTCACCCATTTGCCCGGCTGCTCAGGCACCACTTCAGCCAGAACCGACTCATGTAAAGTGTTCACGCTAGGCGCATCCAAAATAGTATCTGAAGCTCTAGCACTCTTACTATCCTCAATTAAAGTTTAACTGTCTCCTTACATTTTTCACATATAAATCCTATATTGTCGACAGAGAAAGCTATGCTAAACATGTGACATGAAGTGCAGGTGACAATAACAGGACAAGACATTACTCACCGTGTTTGTTGACTGATTCTTACTCACCTGAGCTTTTATGAACTCAAAGGCGCGGACGCGCGAGAGAAAAATAAATAAATAAAAATAGCTGAGCGCACGGGTGGCGCGTTAACAGGCTAGCGAATTACTAGCGTTTTGTGCTAGTAGTACTAATAACAGAAGCTAGCGATGTCAGTTTAATCTGAGATGTTGTGTAAAATGTAGTAGTATAAACAACTAGAAATGGTAGTAAATGATGGTTCAAAACAAAGAAATACAAGGCTAAGACGGAGCTTACAGCACCGAAGCTAACAAACACACTCACAGCAGGCAGCGAGGCAGACAGGAGCAATCGATCAGCGATCTCAATGTCATAGCAACCACCTAGCAACAGCATAGCAACAGCAAAAACATAGCAACCAACCAGAAAACCCTAGCAACCACCTAGCAACAGCAACAGCATAGCAACCAACCAGAACATCCTAGCAACCACCTAGCAACAGCAACAGCATAGCAACCAACCAGAACAACCACCTAGCAACAGCATAGCAACACCATAGCAACCAACCAGAACACCCTAGCAAACACATAGCAACATCATAGCAACAGCAACAGCATAGCAACCAACCAGAACACCCTAGCAACCACCTAGCAACAGCATAGCAACAGCAACAGCATAGCAACAAACCAGAACACGCTAGCAACCACCTAGCAACAGCAACAGCATAGCAACCAACCAGAATACCCTAGCAACCACCTAGCAACAGCAACAGCATAGCAACCAACCAGAATACCCTAGCAACCACCTAGCAACAGCAACAGCATAGCAACCAACCAGAACAACCACCTAGCAACAGCATAGCAACAGCATAGCAACAGCAACAGCATAGCAACCAACCAGAACACCCTAGCAACCACCTAGCAACAGCATAGCAATAGCAACAGCATAGCAACCAACCAGAACACCCTAGAAACCACCTAGCAATAGCATAGCAACAGCAACAGCATAGCAACCAACCAGAACACCCTAGAAACCACCTAGCAATAGCATAGCAACAGCAACAGCATAGCAACCAACCAGAACACCACCTAGCAACAGCATAGCAACCAACCAGAACACCCTAGCAACCACCTAGCAACAGCATAGCAACAGCAAAAGCATAGCAACCAACCAGAACACCCTAGCAACCACCTAGCAACAGCAACAGCATAGCAACCAACCAGAACACCATAGCAACCACCAAGCAACAGCATAGCAACCAACCAGAACAACCACCTAGCAACAGCCTAGCAACAGCAACCTCATAGCAACCAACCAGAACACCCTAGCAACCACCTAGCAACAGCAACAGCATAGCAACCAACCAGAACACCATAGCAACCACCAAGCAACAGCATAGCAACAGCAACAGCATGGCAACCAACCAGAACACCCTAGCAACCACCTAGCAAAAGCAACAGCATAGCAACCAACCAGAACACCATAGCAACCACCAAGCAACAGCATAGCAACAGCAACAGCATAGCAACCAACCAGAACACCATAGCAACAGCATAGCAACTGCAACAGCATAGCAACCAACCAGAACACCCTAGCAACCACCTAGCAAAAGCAACAGCATAGCAACCAACCAGAACACCATAGCAACCACCAAGCAACAGCATAGCAACAGCATAGCAACCAACCAGAACACCATAGCAACAGCATAGCAACTGCAACAGCATAGCAACCAACCAGAACACCATAGCAACCACCAAGCAACAGCATAGCAACAGCATAGCAACCAACCAGAACACCATAGCAACAGCATAGCAACTGCAACAGCATAGCAACCAACCAGAACACCCTAGCAACCACCTAGCAAAAGCAACAGCATAGCAACCAACCAGAACACCATAGCAACCACCAAGCAACAGCATAGCAACAGCATAGCAACCAACCAGAACACCATAGCAACAGCATAGCAACTGCAACAGCATAGCAACCAACCAGAACACCCTAGCAACCACCTAGCAAAAGCAACAGCATAGCAACCAACCAGAACACCATAGCAACCACCAAGCAACAGCATAGCAACAGCATAGCAACCAACCAGAACACCATAGCAACAGCATAGCAACAGCAACAGCATAGCAACCAACCAGAACACCATAGCAACCACCAAGCAACAGCATAGCAACCAACCAGAACACCATAGCAACAGCATAGCAACTGCAACAGCATAGCAACCAACCAGAACACCATAGCAACCACCAAGCAACAGCATAGCAACAGCATAGCAACCAACCAGAACACCATAGCAACAGCATAGCAACAGCAACAGCATAGCAACCAACCAGAACACGCTAGCAACCACCTAGCAACAGCATAGCAACAGCAAAAGCATAGCAACCAACCAGAACACCCTAGCAACCACCTAGCAACATTATAGCAACAGCATAGCAACCAACCAGAACACCATAGCAACAGAATGGCAACAGCTAGCAACCAACCAGAACACCCTAGCAACCACCTAGCAACAGCATAGCAACAGCAAAAGCATAGCAACCAACCAGAACACCCTAGCAACCACCTAGCAACAGCAACAGCATAGCAACCAACCAGAACACCCTTGCAACCACATAGCAACAGCATAGCAACAGCATAGCAACCAACCAGAACACCATAGCAACAGCATAGCAATTGCAACAGCATAGCAACCAACCAGAACACCATAGCAACCACCAAGCAACAGCATAGCAACAGCATAGCAACCAACCAGAACACCATAGCAACAGCATAGCAACTGCAACAGCATAGCAACCGCAACAGCATAGCAACCAACCAGAACACCATAGCAACCACCTAGCAACAGCATAGCAACAGCAACAGCATAGCAACCAACCAGAACACGCTAGCAACCACCTAGCAACAGCATAGCAACAGCAAAAGCATAGCAACCAACCAGAACACCCTAGCAACCACCTAGCAACATTATAGCAACAGCATAGCAACCAACCAGAACACCATAGCAACAGAATGGCAACAGCTAGCAACCAACCAGAACACCCTAGCAACCACCTAGCAACAGCATAGCAACAGCAAAAGCATAGCAACCAACCAGAACACCCTAGCAACCACCTAGCAACAGCAACAGCATAGCAACCAACCAGAACACCCTTGCAACCACATAGCAACAGCATAGCAACAGCAACAGTATAGCAACCAACCAGAACACCATAGCAACCACCTAGCAACCACCTAGCAACAGCATAGCAACAGCAACATCATAGCAACCAACCAGAACACCCTAGCAACTACTGTGACGAGCGTCCTCAAGGAAATCAGCGTCGCCCTGGTAACAAACACCGAACACCTGCACATCCTCACAGCGGGCTGATCGGTCACAGCTGCAGCTCATTAATTAACTGCTACAAAAGCAGCACGCGCTGAGCAGACAGACAGACTCTGGTCTCGAGCTGAATGAATTGCTGGTCTAACCTTTCTCTCGTTTTCCTCCAGAAAGCAGCGAGTGACCGACAGCCCATCACTTTTGGAGCACGTTTGGACACCCACTTTCGTTTGGATTAAACACTGAAGAGCACTTGGAGCACCAGCCATCACGCACCGGATCACCGTCTTCCTGCACCTTTTATTTCACTGTAAATAAAATCCACCCTCCGGGGCCTTTGCACTAAACCTGCCTTGTCGGGTGATTCTTCACCCCGTGACAGTGGTGGAGAATGCGGGCAAGAGTGTGAGGAATCACCGGCAAGTTCACCGCCCCAATATCCTAATTTTTTCTTTTTTTCCCCTTTGTGCACTGCAGGACACGGAAAGCGGCACGCTTGATCCCCGTCATGGAGGAGGTTCTACAACGCCTCGCGGAGGTGAGCATCCGCCAGCAACAAATTGTAGAACATCTCGCCACCCGCCAGGGTAGGACGGAGGAAGAACTAACCGCCATCCGTGCCTCCGCCGCCCAGCGCGTTCCGCTACCTGACCCTCGAGCTCAAGCCACCCGCCTGCTGCCGAAGATGACGGCTGATGATGATGTAGAAGCTTTTCTGCAAGTCTTTGAAACTACAGCCCGATGTGAAGCATGGCCAGAGGACGATTGGGCACGCGCGCTGGCACCTCTTCTAACTGGAGAAGCCCAACGGGCTTATTTTTCACTTCCGCATGAGATCGCCGAAGATTATAATGAAGTCAAGCGTGAAATCCTGGCGAGACTCGGCCTCTCATCCATCTGTGCCGCCCAACAGTTTCACGAGTGGGAATTCAAGTCCCGCGTGCCAGCCCGTGCCCAAGCCGCTGAACTCAGCCGCATCGCGCATCACTGGCTATTAGAAGGAAATCCCTCGGCTGCTCAGGTAGCGGAACGGGTGGTGGTCGATCGCCTCCTCCGCGCTCTTCCCCATCCGATTCGTCAAGCGGTTGGAATGAGAAATCCCTGCAACACTCTGGAACTAGTGGAGGCGATCGAGCTGGCGGATGCCATCCATCACCGCGAGGCTGGGGATCGAGCGTTGCCGTTTCCCCGGAGGGTGGTCCAGGAGCGGCGCCCGCTCGAAGGCACCTCACGTCCAGTCAGCAGGCCGACGGTTTCCCCGCCGCGAGACGAGCCCATGCCCAGCGCCGAACCCGTAACACCACCGCGTGCGTGGCTGGCAGGCTGCATCGTCCATCAGTGTGTACCATCGGGAGCCCCTGAAGCGGACGTGGTCGTGGAAGGGAGACGTTTTCGGGCCTTACTGGACTCAGGCAGTGCGGTCACCCTTATCCAGTCCCGGGTGTGTCCCCTTCGAGGCGGTGAGAAGAGTTTTCTGCCGATTACCTGTGTACACGGAGACACTCGCCAAGTACCGGCCCGCAGAATCATCATAGCGTCACGACAAGGCACCTGGCCGGTGGAGGCTGGCTTGATGAAGGACCTGCCGGTGGCCGTACTGCTTGGGAGAGACTGGCCGGGCTTCGAACGACTGCTCACCGCCGCTACTCAGCCTGCCAGCCCAGAGGGAAACCGTCGAAGACGGAAGCGGCCGCGTGGACCTCGCCGCAGACCAGCCCTTCTTGCCTCCGACAGCGGGAGAGATGGTGAGTCCCCCTCCCAATCTTCTAATCCTTTCTTTGATGTGTACCAACAGGCTGCGGGAGGGGGCTCATTCGCCAAGGAACAACGGGAGGACGAACGTTTGAAGCACTGTTGGTCCCAGGTCCGGATGGTCGATGGAAACAACGTCCTCCCACGGCCCCATCCTCTCCCGCATTTTGTCGTAGAGAATGGCCTGCTGTACTGTGTCGCACAGCGGAGGGGGGAGGAGAAAAAACTACTGGTGGTTCCCCGAGCCAAGACCGAAACCATCCTGGAGCTGGCCCATTCCCACCCCATGGCAGGACACCTCGGGGCAGCCAACACCACCCAGCGCATCCGTGACCGTTTCCTCTGGCCTGGCCTGGAGGCCGAAGTGAAACGATTTTGTCAAGCCTGCCCGACCTGCCAGGTCACGTCGCCCAGGACTCCTCCCCCCAGCCCGCTCATCCCGCTGCCCATCATCGAGGTGCCCTTCGAGCGGATCGGAATGGACATAGTGGGGCCGTTGCCAAAGTCTGCCCGGGGACACGAGCACATCCTGGTGATCGTCGACTATGCCACCCGGTACCCAGAAGCAGTTCCCTTACGCAAAGCCACCGCGAAGTCCATCGCCCAGGAGCTGTTTCTGTTGGCCAGCCGAGTCGGCATCCCCGCGGAGATACTGACTGACCAGGGAACACAGTTCATGTCCCGGCTAATGGCAGATCTCTGCAGGCTGCTGCGGGTGAAGCAGTTGAGGACCACGGTCTATCATCCCCAGACGGACGGGCTCGTGGAGAGGTTCAACCAGACCCTGAAGCAGATGCTGAGACGCGTGGCGGCGGAGGATAAGCGGGATTGGGACCTTATGATTCCCTACGTACTCTTCGGGATCCGCGAAGTACCCCAGGCCTCAACTGGCTTCACCCCCTTTGAGCTCCTGTTCGGCCGCCAACCACGTGGGCTCCTCGACATCGCCAGGGAAGCTTGGGAGCAGCAGCCTGCCCCTCATCGCACCGTCATCGAGCATGTACGACAAATGAGAGAGAGAATCGATCGAGTGATGCCATTAGTCCGGGAACACCTCAGCAAAGCCCAACAAGCCCAGCAACGCCATTACGACCGGGCAGCCCAACCACGGGAGTTCCAGCCGGGAGACCGCGTCATGGTCCTGGTCCCCAGCTCTGCCTGCAAGTTCCTGGCTTCGTGGAAGGGTCCATACACGGTGGTAGAAAGAATCGGGCCAGTCACCTACCGTCTAAGGCAACCTGGTCGACGCCAGACAGAGCAACTCTACCATATTAACCTCCTAAAGAAGTGGGTGGGGACCCGGGACCAAGTGGCGGCCCTCAGTCTCACCGATCCCGTGGTTGTAGACGTCAACCCCCATCTTTCGGATGCCCAGAAGACGGAGCTGCAGCACCTGGTCAGTCAGTTCCAGGATGTGTTCTCTACCCAGCCCGGGCAGACCAATGTAGTCCAGCACGACGTCAGGACACCCCCAGGAGTCGTCGTCCGGCAACGGCCCTACCGTGTCCCGGAAGCTCGTCGGCAGGCTATTGAGGAGGAAATCCAACAAATGCTAAAGTTGGGGGTAATAGAACCATCCCGGAGCCCGTGGTCCAGCCCCATCGTAATGGTTCCAAAGCCGGATGGCACCCTCCGCTTCTGCAACGACTTCCGCCGCCTGAACGAAGTCTCCGAATTCGACGGGTACCCCATGCCTCGGGTCGATGAGCTGCTGGACCGTTTGGGAAGGGCCCGGTACATCAGCACCTTGGACCTCACCAAAGGCGAGGCAGGTACCACTCTCTGAAAATGCTAAACCCAAAACTGCTTTCTCAACCCCCAGTGGCCACTGGCAATACCGGACCCTTCCCTTCGGCCTGCACGGGGCCCCCGCAACCTTCCAAAGAATGATGGACATCATCCTGCGGCCCCACCAAGCCTACGCAGCCGCCTACATCGATGACGTCGTGATCCACTCCGAGGCATGGGGAGAACATCTGGAGCGCCTGCGGAGGGTGCTTTCGGAGCTCCGGCGGGCTGGACTCACCGCCAACCCCCGAAAATGTCATCTAGCTCTCTCTGAAGCCAAGTACCTGGGTTTCCGTGTCGGACGGGGCCTGATACAACCCCAGGAAAAGAAAGTAGAGGCCATCCACTCCGCCCCGAGACCCCAGACAAAGACCCAGGTACGAGCTTTCTTGGGGTTGGCAGGGTATTACCGGTGTTTTATCCCCAACTTCTCCTCTTTAGCCGCCCCTCTGACAGACCTGACCAGGAAGGGGCAGCCGGAGAAAGTATGCTGGACCCCAGAGGTGGAGGAGGCCTTCGCCCGGGTCAAAGAAGCACTGACGTCGTCACCGGTACTCCGCGCTCCAGACTTTAGCTGCCCCTTCCTGCTGCAGACGGATGCCTCCGACACGGGACTGGGAGCCGTCCTGTCCCAGGTCCAGGAAGGTGAGGAGCATCCGATCATCTACATCAGCAGGAAGCTGTCCCCGGCCGAGAGGAAGTACGCCGCCGTCGAGAGGGAGGCCCTGGCCATCAATTGGGCAGTCCTGGAGCTCCGGTACTACCTCCTAGGCCGCAAGTTCACCCTGGTCACCGACCATGCGCCTCTCCAGTGGATGGCCCGCGCCAAGGACACCAACGCCAGGGTGACTCGCTTGTTCCTAGCGCTCCAGGACTTCCACTTCGAGGTACGACATCGGGCCGGGGCCGCCAACGCGAACGCTGATGGCCTCTCACGGATATGGACAGCTTATGCAGGTCTGTCAGGGGTCATTCCCCACCCTCCCCTTATTTCACCCCTACTATCTCCATACGTTCACAGGACCAGAACGACGCTTAGGGGGGGGGGTATGTGACGAGCGTCCTCAAGGAAATCAGCGTCGCCCTGGTAACAAACACCGAACACCTGCACATCCTCACAGCGGGCTGATCGGTCACAGCTGCAGCTCATTAATTAACTGCTACAAAAGCAGCACGCGCTGAGCAGACAGACAGACTCTGGTCTCGAGCTGAATGAATTGCTGGTCTAACCTTTCTCTCGTTTTCCTCCAGAAAGCAGCGAGTGACCGACAGCCCATCACTTTTGGAGCACGTTTGGACACCCACTTTCGTTTGGATTAAACACTGAAGAGCACTTGGAGCACCAGCCATCACGCACCGGATCACCGTCTTCCTGCACCTTTTATTTCACTGTAAATAAAATCCACCCTCCGGGGCCTTTGCACTAAACCTGCCTTGTCGGGTGATTCTTCACCCCGTGACACTACCTAGCAACAGCATAGCAACAGCAACAGCATAGTAACCAACCAGAACACGCTAGCAACCACCTAGCAACAGCATAGCAACAGCAAAAGCATAGCAACCAACCAGAACACCCTAGCAACCACCTAGCAACAGCATAGCAACAGCAACAGCATAGCAACCAACCAGAACACCCTAGCAACCACCTAGCAACAGCATAGCAACAGCAACAGCATAGCAACCAACCAGAACACCCTAGCAACCACCTAGCAACAGCATAGCAACAGCAACAGCATAGCAACCAACCAGAACACCCTAGCAACTACCTAGCAACAGCATAGCAACAGCAACAGCATAGCAACCAACCAGAACACGCTAGCAACCACCTAGCAACAGCATAGCAACAGCAAAAGCATAGCAACCAACCAGAACAACGCTAGGGTATTCTGGGTGGTTGCTAGGGCGTTGCTAGGCGGTTGCTAGGGTATTCTTGGTGGTTGCTAGGGCGTTGCTAGGCAGTTGCTAGGGTGTTCTGGGTGGTTGCTAGGGAGTTGCTAGGCAGTTGCTAGGGTGTTCAGGGTGGTTGCTAAGGTATTATGGGTGGTTACTATGGTGTTATTAAGTGGTTGGTAGTTGTCACAGATGATTACTATTGGAGACCTTAGCATTTTCTTGCCATGATTAGCACTTACCTAATCGCTATTAGCATGTAGCTATACACAGCTAGCATGTGTAGCATGTTGGAATTCCTCTTTGCTAGCATGAGTCAAAAGAGCCAACCCCCATCTCTATACGATGTTCTGATGCAGAGAAATAGGTCTTGGAAAATGGTTGCTAAGGTACTTTGTTTGGTTGCTAGGGAGTGGCTTGGCAGCTGCCAATCATGAAACTCTAAAGGCTGCTTGTCAGTATGAATGATATAAACCAACTCCCATTCCTCTGTGACATTCAGAATGAAAGATATCCCTCTATGGATTTTGGTTGCTAAGGTGCTTGACAATGGTTGCTAGGGCAGGGCTAGCAAGTGTTGTGGTGTCTCATGAATGGCTGTTTGCTGCCCTGAGTCAAACTTGTCTTAACCCCATCTCTTTATGATGTTCTGATGCAGAGAAATAGGTCTTGTAAAATGGTTGCTAGGGTACTCTGTTTGGTTGCTATGGAGTTGCTTGGCAGCTGCCAATGATGAAACTGCAAAGGCTTCTTGTCACTATGAATGATATAAACCAACTCCCATGCCTCTGTGACATTCAGAATGGAAGATATCCCTCTTTGGATTTTGGTTGCTAAGGTGCTCGACAATGGTTGCTAGGGAGGGGCTAGGAAGTGTTGAGGTGATTCATGATTGGCTGTTTGCTTCCCCGAGTCAACTGAGACCACCCCCATGTTTCTATGACAATTCGGTCCAGAGATATCCCTTTGATCTCTTTCAATGGAAGTCTATGGGACTTGTTGCTAAGGTGCTCTAAATGGTTGCTAGGGCGTGGCTTGATAGCTTCACAATGATCCTGAGAGACTGATTGGTCGTCTGAGTAGAGCTACGTTCAATACAATATCCCTATGCAATTGACCATAGTAGGAAAAGCATGCGTGTTTCACGGGACATTCCTTCCCCATAGTAAGTCAATGGGGCATCTTTGGGACGCTCCTGCCCCCCAGGGGTGTAACTTTTACCCCATTGTGAGGTATGTTCTTACAGAGCCTGTCAGCCTCTTCAAATGTTGCAAATCACACGTTTCTGCGAAATCCTTGCTCAGAGTGGGGGAACGGATTCCGACAGCTGTTTTTTTTTTTGCCGTCGGATTCTGTTCCCCCCATTTTTCTGACACACTGAGGTTCTAATATTTATCAAATTGACGTTGTTTAAGCTCCATCCACACACAGAATAGAATAAGCGTATTTTAAGCCGATACATCAACATCTCTCATCATTGGGGTGGGGGAACGGATTTCGACAGCTGAACTATTTGCCGTCGGATTCTGTTCCCCCTGTGTTTATTACACAATAAGGTTCTAAGATTTATCAAATTATGGAAAATTACTCTCCCCAATAGCCTAGTGGGCAGTTCCCTGGCAATGTCTGTTTTTTAGCTTTTTTTTTGCCGTCGGATTCTGTTCCCCCTATTTTTCTGACACACTGAGGTTCTAATATTTATCAAATTGACGCTGTTTAAGCTCCATCCACACACAGAATAGAATAAGCGTATTTTAAGCCGATACATCAACATCTCTCATCATTGGGGTGGGGGAACGGATTTCGACAGCTGAACTATTTGCCGTCGGATTCTGTTCCCCCTGTGTTTATTACACAATAAGGTTCTAAGATTTATCAAATTATGGAAAATTACTCTCCCCAATAGCCTAGTGGTCAGTTCCCTGACAATGTCTTTTTTTTTAGCTTTGGGCGACCCGAGTTCAAGTCCCGGTTCGTCAAACTTTTTTGATGCTATACTGTCCTATCATAATAAAAGGCAAAACAAAATATAAAAACTGATGCAAGTTAAGCTCCATCCACACACAAAAATAAAATCAGCATTTTTTAAGCCATTACATCGACACCTCTCATAATGGGAGTGGGGGAACGGATTCCGACAGCTGTTGTTTTTTTTTGCCGTCGGATTCTGTTCCCCCCATTTTTATGACACACTGAGGTTCTAATATTTATCAAATTGACGCTGTTTAAGCTCCATCCACACACAGAATAGAATAAGCGTATTTTAAGCCGTGTTCTGGTTGGTTGCTATGCTGTTGCTGTTGCTAGGGGGTTGCTAGCGTGTTCTGGTTTGTTGCTATGTTGTTGCTGTTGCTATGCTGTTGCTAGGTGGTTGCATAGCATAGCAACAGCAACAGCATAGCAACAAACCAGAACACCCTAGCACCCACCTAGCAACAGCATAGCAACAGCATAGCAACCAACCAGAACACCCTAGCAAGCACATAGCAACCACCTAGCAACAGCATAGCAACAGCAACAGAATAGCAACCAACCAGAACACCCTAGCAAGCACCTAGCAACAGCATAGCAACAGCAACAGCATATCAACCAACCAGAACACCCTAGCAACCACCTAGCAACAGCATAGCAACTGCAACAGCATAGCAACCAACCAGAACACCCTAGCAAGCACCTATCAACAGCATAGCAACAGCAACAGCATAGCAACCAACCAGAACACCCTGGTTCTGGTTGGCAGCATAGCATAGCAACTGCAACAGCATAGCAACCAACCAACCAGAACACCATAGCAACAGCATAGCAACAGCAACAGCATAGCAACAGCATAGCAACAGTTCTGGTTGGTTGCTATGCTGTTGCTATGCTGTTGCTAGGTGGTTGCTAGGGTGTTCTGGTTTGTTGCTATGCTGTTGCTATGCTGTTGCTAGGTGGTTGCTAGGTGGGTGCTAGGGTGTTCTGGTTTGTTGCTATGCTGTTGCTGTTGCTATGCTGTTGCTAGGTGCTTGCTAGGGTGTTCTGGTTGGTTGCTATTCTGTTGCTGTTGCTTTGCTGTTGCTAGGTGGTTGCTAGGGTGTTCTGGTTGGTTGCTATGCTGTTGCTAGGTGGTTGCTAGGTGGGTGCTAGGGTGTTCTGGTTTGTTGCTATGCTGTTGCTGTTGCTATGCTGTTGCTAGGTGCTTGCTAGGGTGTTCTGGTTGGTTGATATGCTGTTGCTATGCTGTTGCTATGGTGTTCTGGTTGGATGCTATGCTGTTGCTATGCTGTTGCTAGGTGGTTGCTAGGGTGTTTTGGTTTGTTGCTATGCTGTTGCTATGCTGTTGCTAGATGCTTGCTAGGGTGTTCTGGTTGGATGCTATGCTGTTGCTATGCTGTTGCTAGGTGGGTGCTAGGGTGTTCTGGTTGGTTGCTATGCTGTTGCTATGCTGTTGCTAGTTGGTTGCTAGGGTGTTCTGGTTGGTTGCTATGCTGTTGCTGTTGCTATGCTGTTGCTATGGTTTTCTGGTTGGTTGCTATGCTGTTGCTGTTGCTATGCTGTTGCTATGGTGTTCTGGTTGGTTGCTATGCTGTTGCTCTGCTGTTGCTAGGTGGTTGCTAGGGTGGTCTGTTTGGTTGCTATTCTGTTGCTGTTGCTATGCTGTTGCTATGGTGTTCTGGTTGGTTGGTTGCTATGCTGTTGCAGTTGCTATGCTGTTGCTATGGTGTTCTGGTTGGTTGCTATGCTGTTGCTGTTGCTAGGTGGTTGCTAGGGTGTTCTGGTTTGTTGCTATGCTGTTGCTGTTGCTATGCTGTTGCTAGGTGCTTGCTAGGGTGTTCTGGTTGGTTGCTATGCTGTTGCTGTTGCTATGCTGTTGCTAGGTGGTTGCTAGGGTGTTCTGTTTGGTTGCTATGGTGTTGCTGTTGCTATGCTGTTGCTATGGTTTTCTGGTTGGTTGCTATGCTGTTGCTATGCTGTTGCTATGGTGTTCTGGTTGGTTGCTATGCTGTTGCTATGCTGTTGTTAGGTGGTTGCTAGGGTGGTCTGTTTGGTTGCTATTCTGTTGCTGTTGCTATGGTGTTCTGGTTGGTTGGTTGCTATGCTGTTGCAGTTGCTATGCTGTTGCTATGGTGTTCTGGTTGGTTGCTATGCTGTTGCTGTTGCTAGGTGGTTGCTAGGGTGTTCTGGTTGGTTGCTATTCTGTTGCTGTTGCTATGCTGTTGCTATGGTGTTCTGGTTGGTTGGTTGCTATGCTGTTGCTAGGTGGTTGCTAGGGTGGTCTGTTTGGTTGCTATTCTGTTGCTGTTGCTATGGTGTTCTGGTTGGTTGCTATGCTGTTGCTAGGTGGTTGCTAGGGGGTTCTGGTTGGTTGCTATTCTGTTGCTGTTGCTATGCTGTTGCTATGGTGTTCTGGTTGGTTGGTTGCTATGCTGTTGCAGTTGCTATGCTGTTGCTATGGTGTTCTGGTTGGTTGCTATGCTGTTGCTGTTGCTAGGTGGTTGCTAGGGTGTTCTGGTTGGTTGCTATGCTTTTGCTGTTGCTATGCTGTTGCTAGGTGGTTGCTAGGGTGTTGTGTTTGGTTGCTATGCTGTTGCTGTTGCTATGCTGTTGCTATGGTGTTCTGGTTGGTTGCTATGCTGTTGTTGTTGCTATGCTGTTGCTAGGTGGTTGCTATGGTGTTCTGGTTGGTTGCTATGCTGTTGCTTTTGCTGTTGCTAGGTGGTTGCTAGGGTGTTCTGGTTGGTTGCTATGCTGTTGCTTTTTCTAGGTGGTTGCTAGGTGCTTGCTAGGGTGTTCTGGTTGGTTGCTATGCTGTTGCTGTTGCTAGGTGAGTGCTAGGGTGTTCTGGTTTGTTGCTATGCTGTTGCTGTTGCTATGCTGTTGCTAGGTGGTTGCTAGAGTGTTCTGGTTGGATGCTATGCTGTTGCTGTTGCTAGGTGGTTTCTAGGGTGTTCAGCATAGCAACCAACCAGAACACCCTAGCAAGCACATAGCAACCACCTAGCAACAGCATAGCAACAGAAACAGCATAGCAACCAACCAGAACACCCTAGCAAGCACCTAGCAACAGCATAGCAACAGCAACAGCATAGCAACAAACCAGAACACCCTAGCAAGCACATAGCAACCACCTAGCAACAGCATAGCAACAGCAACAGAATAGCAACCAACCAGAACACCCTAGCAAGCACCTAGCAACAGCATAGCAACAGCAACAGCATAGCAACAAACCAGAACACCCTAGCACCCACCTAGCAACACCATAGCAACAGCAACAGAATAGCAACCAACCAGAACACCCTAGCAAGCACCTAGCAACAGCATAGCAACAGCAACAGCATAGCAACAGCAACAGCATAGCAACAAACCAGAACACCTTAGCACCCACCTAGCAACACCATAGCAACAGTAACAGAATAGCAACCAACCAGAACACCCTAGCAAGCACCTAGCAACAGCATAGCAACAGCAACAGCATAGCAACAAACCAGAACACCCTAGCACCCTCCTAGCAACATCATAGCAACAGCAACAGCATAGCAACAAACCAGAGCACCCTAGCAAGCACCTAGCAACAGCATAGCAACAGCAACAGAATAGCAACCAACCAGAACACCCTAGCAAGCACCTAGCAACAGCATAGCAACAGCAACAGCATAGCAACAAACCAGAACACCCTAGCACCCACCTAGCAACAGCATAGAAACAGCAACAGCATAGCAACAAACCAGAACACCCTAGCAACCACCTAGCAACAGCATAGCAACAGCAACAGAATAGCAACCAACCAGAACACCCTAGCAAGCACCTAGCAACAGCATAGCAACCAACCAGAACACCATAGCAAGCACCTAGCAACAGCATAGCAACAGCAACAGCCGAGCAACAAACCAGAACACCCTAGCACCCACCTAGCAACAGCATAGCAACAGCATAGCAACCAACCAGAACACCCTAGCAAGCACATAGCAACCACCTAGCAACAGCATAGCAACAGCAACAGAATAGCAACCAACCAGAACACCCTAGCAAGCACCTAGCAACCAACTAGCAACAGCATAGCAACAGCAACAGAATAGCAACCAACCAGAACACCCTAGCAAGCAACAGTTGCTATGGTGTTGCTAGGTGGGTGCTAGGGTGTTCTGGTTTGTTGCTATGCTGTTGCTGTTGCAATGCTGTTGCTAGGTGCTTGCTAGGGTGTTCTGGTTTGTTGCTATGCTGTTGCTGTTGCTATGCTGTTGCTAGGTGCTTGCTAGGGTGTTCTGGTTGGTTGCTATTCTGTTGCTGTTGCTATGCTGTTGCTAGGTGGTTGCTATGTGCTTGCTAGGGTGTTCTGGTTTGTTGCTATGCTGTTGCTATGCTGTTGCTAGGTGGGTGCTAGGGTGTTCTAGTTTGTTGCTATGCTGTTGCTGTTGCTATGCTGTTGCTAGGTGCTTGCTAGGGTGTTCTGGTTGGTTGCTATGCTGTTGCTAGGGGGTTGCTAGGGTGTTCAGGTTGTTTGCTATGCTGTTGCCGTTGCTATGCTGTTGCTAGGTGGTTGCTAGGGTGTTCTGGTTGGTTGCTATGCTGTTGCTGTTGCTATGCTGTTGCTAGGTGGTTGTTCTGGTTTTTTGCTATGCTGTTGCTGTTGCTATGCTGTTGCTAGGTGGTTGCTAGGTGGTTGCTAGGGTGTTCTGGTTGGTTGCTATGCTGTTGCTATGCTGTTGCTAGGTGGTTGCTAGGTGGTTGCTAGGGTGTTCTGGTTGGTTGCTATGCTGTTGCTATGCTGTTGCTAGATGCTTGCTAGGGTGTTCTGGTTGGTTGCTATTCTGTTGCTGTTGCTATGCTGCTGTGTTGCTATGCTTTTGCTGTTGCTATGCTGTTGCTATTTGGTTGCTAGCGTGTTCTGGTTGGTTGCTATGCTGTTGCTGTTGCTATGCTGTTGCTAGGTGGTTGCTAGGGTGTTCTGGTTGGATGCTATGCTGTTGCTATGCAATTGCTATGGTGTTCTGGTTGGTTGCTATGCGGTTGCTGTTGCTATGCTGTTGCTAGGTGGTTGCTAGGTGGTTGCTAGGGTGTTCTGGTTAGTTGCTATGATGTTGCTGTTGCTATGCGGTTGCTGTTGCTATGCTGTTGCTAGGTGGTTGCTAGGGTGTTCTGGTTGGTTGCTATGCTTTTGCTGTTGCTATACTGTTGCTAGGTGGTTGCTAGGGTGTTCTGGTTAGTTGCTATGATGTTGCTGTTGCTATGCTGTTGCTATGCTGTTGCTTGGTGGTTGCTATGCTGTTGCTGTTGCTATGCTGTTGCTATGGTGTTTTGGTTGTTTGCTATGCTGTTGCTATGCTGTTGCTTGGTGGTTGCTATGATGTTCTGGTTGGTTGCTATGCTGTTGCTGTTGCTATGCTGTTGCTAGGTGGTTGCTAGGGTGTTCTGGTTGGTTGCTATTCTGTTGCTGTTGCTATGCTGCTGTGTTGCTATGATGTTGCTGTTGCTATGCTGTTGCTATTTGGTTGCTAGCGTGTTCTGGTTGGTTGCTATGCTGTTGCTGTTGCTATGCTGTTGCTAGGTGGTTGCTAGGGTGTTCTGGTTGGTTGCTATGTGGTTGCTGTTGCTATGCTGTTGCTAGGTGATTGCTAGGGCCTTCTGGTTGGTTGCTATGCTTTTGCTGTTGCTATACTGTTGCTAGGTGGTTGCTAGGGTGTTCTGGTTAGTTGCTATTATGTTGCTGTTGCTATGCTGTTGCTATGCTGTTGCTTGGTGGTTGCTATGCTGTTGCTGTTGCTATGCTGTTGCTATGGTGTTTTGGTTGTTTGCTATGTGCTTGCTAGGGTGTTCTGGTTGGTTGCTATGCTGTTGCTATGCTGTTGCTAGGTGGGTGCTAGGGTGTTCTGGTTTGTTGCTATGCTGTTGCTGTTGCTATGCTGTTGCTAGGTGCTTGCTAGGGTGTTCTGGTTGGTTGCTATGCTGTTGCTAGGTGGTTGCTAGGGTGTTCTGGTTGGTTGCTATGCTGTTGCTATACTGTTGCTAGGTGGTTGCTAGGGTGTTTTGGTTAGTTGCTATGATGTTGCTGTTGCTATGCTGTTGCTATGCTGTTGCTTGGTGGTTGCTATGCTGTTGCTGTTGCTATGCTGTTGCTATGGTGTTTTGGTTGTTTGCTATGCTGTTGCTATGCTGTTGCTTGGTGGTTGCTATGGTGTTCTGGTTGGTTGCTATGCTGTTGCTGTTGCTATGCTGTTGCTAGGTGGTTTCTAGGGTGTTCTGGTTGGTTGCTATTCTGTTGCTGTTGCTATGCTGCTGTGTTGCTATGATGTTGCTGTTGCTATGCTGTTGCTATTTGGTTGCTAGCGTGTTCTGGTTGGTTGCTATGCTGTTGCTGTTGCTATGCTGTTGCTAGGTGGTTGCTAGGTGGTTGCTAGGGTGTTCTGGTTGGTTGCTATGCTGTTGCTATGCTGTTGCTAGGTGGTTGTTCTGGTTGGTTGCTATGCTGTTGCTGTTGCTAGGTGGTTGCTAGGGTGTTCTGGTTGGTTGCTATGCTGTTGCTATGCTGTTGCTGTTGCTATGCTGTTGCTAGGTGGTTGCTAGGGTGTTCTGGTTGGTTGCTATGCTGTTGCTGTTGCTATGCTGTTGCTAGGTGGTTGTTCTGGTTGGTTGCTATGCTGTTGCTGTTGCTAGGTGGTTGCTAGGGTGTTCTGGTTGGTTGCTATGCTGTTGCTATGCTGTTGCTGTTGCTATGCTGTTGCTAGGTGCTTGCTAGGGTGTTCTGGTTTGTTGCTATGCTGTTGCTGTTGCTATGCTGTTGCTAGGTGGTTGCTAGGTGGTTGCTAGGGTGTTCTGGTTGGTTGCTATGCTGTTGCTATGCTGTTGCTAGGTGGTTGTTCTGGTTGGTTGCTATGCTGTTGCTGTTGCTAGGTGGTTGCTAGGGTGTTCTGGTTGGTTGCTATGCTGTTGCTATGCTGTTGCTTGGTGGTTGGTATGGTGTTCTGGTTGGTTGCTATGCTGTTGCTGTTGCTATGCTGTTGCTAGGTGGTTGCTAGGGTGTTCTGGTTGGTTGCTATGCTGTTGCTATGCTGTTGCTAGATGCTTGCTAGGGTGTTCTGGTTGGTTGCTATTCTGTTGCTGTTGCTATGCTGCTGTGTTGCTATGCTTTTGCTGTTGCTATGCTGTTGCTATTTGGTTGCTAGCGTGTTCTGGTTGGTTGCTATGCTGTTGCTGTTGCTATGCTGTTGCTAGGTGGTTGCTAGGGTGTTCTGGTTGGATGCTATGCTGTTGCTATGCAATTGCTATGGTGTTCTGGTTGGTTGCTATGCGGTTGCTGTTGCTATGCTGTTGCTAGGTGGTTGCTAGGGTGTTCTGGTTGGTTGCTATGCTTTTGCTGTTGCTATACTGTTGCTAGGTGGTTGCTAGGGTGTTCTGGTTAGTTGCTATGATGTTGCTGTTGCTATGCTGTTGCTATGCTGTTGCTTGGTGGTTGCTATGCTGTTGCTGTTGCTATGCTGTTGCTATGGTGTTTTGGTTGTTTGCTATGCTGTTGCTATGCTGTTGCTTGGTGGTTGCTATGGTGTTCTGGTTGGTTGCTATGCTGTTGCTGTTGCTATGCTGTTGCTAGGTGGTTTCTAGGGTGTTCTGGTTGGTTGCTATTCTGTTGCTGTTGCTATGCTGCTGTGTTGCTATGATGTTGCTGTTGCTATGCTGTTGCTATTTGGTTGCTAGCGTGTTCTGGTTGGTTGCTATGCTGTTGCTGTTGCTATGCTGTTGCTAGGTGGTTGCTAGGTGGTTGCTAGGGTGTTCTGGTTGGTTGCTATGCTGTTGCTATGCTGTTGCTAGGTGGTTGTTCTGGTTGGTTGCTATGCTGTTGCTGTTGCTAGGTGGTTGCTAGGGTGTTCTGGTTGGTTGCTATGCTGTTGCTATGCTGTTGCTGTTGCTATGCTGTTGCTAGGTGGTTGCTAGGGTGTTCTGGTTGGTTGCTATGCTGTTGCTGTTGCTATGCTGTTGCTAGGTGGTTGTTCTGGTTGGTTGCTATGCTGTTGCTGTTGCTAGGTGGTTGCTAGGGTGTTCTGGTTGGTTGCTATGCTGTTGCTATGCTGTTGCTGTTGCTATGCTGTTGCTAGGTGCTTGCTAGGGTGTTCTGGTTTGTTGCTATGCTGTTGTTGTTGCTATGCTGTTGCTAGGTGGTTGCTAGGTGGTTGCTAGGGTGTTCTGGTTGGTTGCTATGCTGTTGCTATGCTGTTGCTAGATGCTTGCTAGGGTGTTCTGGTTGGTTGCTATTCTGTTGCTGTTGCTATGCTGCTGTGTTGCTATGCTTTTGCTGTTGCTATGCTGTTGCTATTTGGTTGCTAGCGTGTTCTGGTTGGTTGCTATGCTGTTGCTGTTGCTATGCTGTTGCTAGGTGGTTGCTAGGGTGTTCTGGTTGGATGCTATGCTGTTGCTATGCAATTGCTATGGTGTTCTGGTTGGTTGCTATGCGGTTGCTGTTGCTATGCTGTTGCTAGGTGGTTGCTAGGGTGTTCTGGTTGGTTGCTATGCTTTTGCTGTTGCTATACTGTTGCTAGGTGGTTGCTAGGGTGTTCTGGTTAGTTGCTATGATGTTGCTGTTGCTATGCTGTTGCTATGCTGTTGCTTGGTGGTTGCTATGCTGTTGCTGTTGCTATGCTGTTGCTATGGTGTTTTGGTTGTTTGCTATGCTGTTGCTATGCTGTTGCTTGGTGGTTGCTATGGTGTTCTGGTTGGTTGCTATGCTGTTGCTGTTGCTATGCTGTTGCTAGGTGGTTTCTAGGGTGTTCTGGTTGGTTGCTATTCTGTTGCTGTTGCTATGCTGCTGTGTTGCTATGATGTTGCTGTTGCTATGCTGTTGCTATTTGGTTGCTAGCGTGTTCTGGTTGGTTGCTATGCTGTTGCTGTTGCTATGCTGTTGCTAGGTGGTTGCTAGGTGGTTGCTAGGGTGTTCTGGTTGGTTGCTATGCTGTTGCTATGCTGTTGCTAGGTGGTTGTTCTGGTTGGTTGCTATGCTGTTGCTGTTGCTAGGTGGTTGCTAGGGTGTTCTGGTTGGTTGCTATGCTGTTGCTATGCTGTTGCTGTTGCTATGCTGTTGCTAGGTGGTTGCTAGGGTGTTCTGGTTGGTTGCTATGCTGTTGCTGTTGCTATGCTGTTGCTAGGTGGTTGTTCTGGTTGGTTGCTATGCTGTTGCTGTTGCTAGGTGGTTGCTAGGGTGTTCTGGTTGGTTGCTATGCTGTTGCTATGCTGTTGCTGTTGCTATGCTGTTGCTAGGTGCTTGCTAGGGTGTTCTGGTTTGTTGCTATGCTGTTGCTGTTGCTATGCTGTTGCTAGGTGGTTGCTAGGTGGTTGCTAGGGTGTTCTGGTTGGTTGCTATGCTGTTGCTATGCTGTTGCTAGGTGGTTGTTCTGGTTGGTTGCTATGCTGTTGCTGTTGCTAGGTGGTTGCTAGGGTGTTCTGGTTGGTTGCTATGCTGTTGCTATGCTGTTGCTTGGTGGTTGGTATGGTGTTCTGGTTGGTTGCTATGCTGTTGCTGTTGCTATGCTGTTGCTAGGTGGTTGCTAGGGTGTTCTGGTTGGTTGCTATGCTGTTGCTATGCTGTTGCTAGATGCTTGCTAGGGTGTTCTGGTTGGTTGCTATTCTGTTGCTGTTGCTATGCTGCTGTGTTGCTATGCTTTTGCTGTTGCTATGCTGTTGCTATTTGGTTGCTAGCGTGTTCTGGTTGGTTGCTATGCTGTTGCTGTTGCTATGCTGTTGCTAGGTGGTTGCTAGGGTGTTCTGGTTGGATGCTATGCTGTTGCTATGCAATTGCTATGGTGTTCTGGTTGGTTGCTATGCGGTTGCTGTTGCTATGCTGTTGCTAGGTGGTTGCTAGGGTGTTCTGGTTGGTTGCTATGCTTTTGCTGTTGCTATACTGTTGCTAGGTGGTTGCTAGGGTGTTCTGGTTAGTTGCTATGATGTTGCTGTTGCTATGCTGTTGCTATGCTGTTGCTTGGTGGTTGCTATGCTGTTGCTGTTGCTATGCTGTTGCTATGGTGTTTTGGTTGTTTGCTATGCTGTTGCTTGGTGGTTGCTATGGTGTTCTGGTTGGTTGCTATGCTGTTGCTGTTGCTATGCTGTTGCTAGGTGGTTGCTAGGGTGTTCTGGTTGGTTGCTATTCTGTTGCTGTTGCTATGCTGCTGTATTGCTATGATGTTGCTGTTGCTATGCTGTTGCTATTTGGTTGCTAGCGTGTTCTGGTTGGTTGCTATGCTGTTGCTGTTGCTATGCTGTTGCTAGGTGGTTGCTAGGGTGTTCTGGTTGGTTGCTATGCGGTTGCTGTTGCTATGCTGTTGCTAGGTGATTGCTAGGGTGTTCTGGTTGGTTGCTATGCTTTTGCTGTTGCTATACTGTTGCTAGGTGGTTGCTAGGGTGTTCTGGTTAGTTGCTATTATGTTGCTGTTGCTATGCTGTTGCTATGCTGTTGCTTGGTGGTTGCTATGCTGTTGCTGTTGCTATGCTGTTGCTATGGTGTTTTGGTTGTTTGCTATGTGCTTGCTAGGGTGTTCTGGTTGGTTGCTATGCTGTTGCTATGCTGTTGCTAGGTGGGTGCTAGGGTGTTCTGGTTTGTTGCTATGCTGTTGCTGTTGCTATGCTGTTGCTAGGTGCTTGCTGGGGTGTTCTGGTTGGTTGCTATGCTGTTGCTAGGTGGTTGCTAGGGTGTTCTGGTTGGTTGCTATGCTGTTGCTATACTGTTGCTAGGTGGTTGCTAGGGTGTTCTGGTTAGTTGCTATGATGTTGCTGTTGCTATGCTGTTGCTATGCTGTTGCTTGGTTGTTGCTATGCTGTTGCTGTTGCTATGCTGTTGCTATGGTGTTTTGGTTGTTTGCTATGCTGTTGCTATGCTGTTGCTTGGTGGTTGCTATGGTGTTCTGGTTGGTTGCTATGCTGTTGCTGTTGCTATGCTGTTGCTAGGTGGTTGCTAGGGTGTTCTGGTTGGTTGCTATTCTGTTGCTGTTGCTATGCTGCTGTGTTGCTATGATGTTGCTGTTGCTATGCTGTTGCTATTTGGTTGCTAGCGTATTCTGGTTGGTTGCTATGCTGTTGCTGTTGCTATGCTGTTGCTAGGTGGTTGCTAGGGTGTTCTGGTTGGTTGCTATGCTGTTGCTATACTGTTGCTAGGTGGTTGCTAGGGTGTTCTGGTTAGTTGCTATGATGTTGCTGTTGCTATGCTGTTGCTATGCTGTTGCTAGGGTGTTCTGGTTGGTTGCTATGCTGTTGCTGTTGCTATGCTTTTGTAGAGGTCTGCACAGGCTTTAAACTGAAGCCCGAACCCGGCCCGTACCCGCGATCATTTAACCCGACCCGACCCGACCCGACAATTAAATTTACATGTTAAGCCCGAACCCGACCCGAACCCGAGGTCCACTCTATTTCTCACAGCAAATAAATACCATTTTTGAGAGAGAGAGCCTGTGTGGTCTGTGTAGCCTATGCATAGCTACATTGCACATCGAGAAGAAAGCGAAAACATTGCAAAGCGAGAAGAAACCGCTCTGGATGAAATGTGAATTTTAAAACAAATTAAATGAACAACAGCCAGGGCTTAATTTGAGCCCCACCTCCGACATTAGATCCGGAACCTTTTTTATTGGATCCGGCACCTCCTGTGTCACTAAAATGAATTGCCTAAATGAAATAAAATAAAATAAAATTACTGTTTGTGTAGTGTTCAATGTTTGTGACTCATGACTTGCGCGCTTGTACGAGTTGAGATTGCTGTTAGCCTCGATCATTTCACTCAGGGGAAAAATGTCAAAAAGACAGGAAAGTTTGCTTAACTTTTTAAAATACGCTGGACAGTCAGATCCCAAACAAGCAAAAATCGTTTCCGCTGATCAAAAAGGAGACCACGGTGGACACAGTAGCCTAGTATCGACATAATATCTCGTTATTTCAACAAAATAAGGGGACATTCTAATCTGCATTAAGCCACATTAAGCTTTCTTATAATGGTTTTATGGGAGGAAAATGCTTAACGTGTAAATGCGTTCATATTATTGGCTCATCTGATTTTTTGTACATATATAGCATAGCCTATTTGTTAGGATTTTAGTATCATAATGATTAATAAATGCACGCACAATTTTCCGTGAACTTGATTTGAACAAATGCCTTTCAACTTGTGTGTGCAAAATTCAGAATTAAATTAATGCGCAGAAATTTGTACAAATAGAGAGTATGTAGGCCTACTGTTGTAAAGCGCATTTAGTTTCATATTTGTTAAAATATTATAATGTTATTTTTTTTTCCATTTATGTTGATTTATGAAAAGTGAACAGCACGACCGAGTAAGATAGGATGCGCAATATGAGACATGCAGCGGGTCAGACATGATTTTGACAGTTGAAGTTAAAGTTGTTTTGTAGAAAGCCTTTCTTTAAAGTGAATTTCGTTTTGTATAAATTGTATCTTAATTTTAATAAATTTTTCATCAACCAATTGCCTGTATTTAATTAATAGGCTACAAAACAAATATAACGGAGGCGCCCGCGCGCTCACTTGCATTGCACGTGAACTAGAGCACATCCTAACTTAACGAAACTCAGTGTATGCCTCACACAGACATGACAAATACATCAAATACACAAAGCTTGAAATGTCTTTAAACGAAATCATTCAAAACGAAAAAAGAAAAAGGCTACTCTCTGATTATGTAATCCATTAGGCTTATTTATGTGCATTTCTCTCTATAAGGCACACGGAGATGGCGATCGTCAACTTCATCTTTGCAGCCGAGTCGACACTTTTAGAGAAAACACTTGTCTATTAATAAAAAATCAATACACGCGTCACCGGATTTACACACACATATTATTTCGAAATAAGTTGCTCGGGTGTTCTGGTTGATTGCTATTCTGTTGCTGTTGCTAGGTGGTTGCTAGGGTGTTCTGGTTTGTTGCTATGCTTTTGCTGTTGCTATGCTGTTGCTAGGTTGTTGCTAGGATGTTCTGGTTGGTTGCTATGATGTTGCTGTTGCTATGCTGTTGCTAGGTGGTTGCTAGGGTGTTCTGGTTGGTTGCTAGGGTGTTCTGGTTGGTTCCCACGCTGTTGCCATGCTGTTGCTATGGTGTTCTGGTTGGTTGCTATGCTGTTGCTATGCTGTTGCTAGGTGGTTGCTAGGGTGTTCTGGTTGGTTGCTATGCTGTTGCTAGGTGGTGTTCTGGTTGGTTGCTATGCTGTTGATGTTGCTATGCTATTGCTAGGTGGTTTCTAGGGTGTTCTGGTTGGATGCTATGCTGTTGCTATGCTGTTGCTAGGTGGGTGCTAGGGTGTTCTGGTTTGTTGATATGCTGTTGCTGTTGCTATGCTGTTGCTAGGTGCTTGCTAGGGTGTTCTGGTTGGTTGCTATGCTGTTGCTATGCTGTTGCTAGATGCTTGCTAGGGTGTTCTGGTTGGATGCTATGCTGTTGCTATGCTGTTGCTAGGTGGGTGCTAGGGTGTTCTGGTTTGTTGATATGCTGTTGCTGTTGCTATGCTGTTGCTAGGTGCTTGCTAGGGTGTTCTGGTTGGTTGCTATGCTGTTGCTATGCTGTTGCTAGATGCTTGCTAGGGTGTTCTGGTTGGTTGCTATGCTGTTGCTGTTGCTATGCTGTTGCTAGTTGGGTGCTAGGGTGTTCTGGTTTGTTGCTATGCTGTTGCTGTTGCTGTTGCTATGCTGTTGCTATGCTGTTGCTAGATGCTTGCTAGGGTATTCTGGTTGGATGCTATGCTGTTGCTATGCTGTTGCTAGGTGGGTGCTAGGGTGTTCTGGTTTGTTGATATGCTGTTGCTGTTGCTATGCTGTTGCTAGGTGGTTGATAGGTGGGTGCTAGGGTGTTCTGGTTTGTTGCTATGCTTTTGCTGTTGCTATACTGTTGCTAGGTGGTTGCTAGGGTGTTCTGGTTGGTTGTTATTCTGTTGCTGTTGCTATGCTGCTGTGTTGCTATGCTTTTGCTGTTGCTATGCTGTTGCTATTTGGTTGCTAGCGTGTTCTGGTTGGTTGCTATGCTGTTGCTGTTGCTATGCTGTTGCTAGGTGGTTGCTAGGGTGTTCTGGTTAGATGCTATGCTGTTGCTATGCAATTGCTATGGTGTTCTGGTTGGTTGCTATGCGGTTGCTGTTGCTATGCTGTTGCTAGGTGGTTGCTAGGGTGTTCTGGTTGGTTGCTATGCTTTTGCTGTTGCTATACTGTTGCTAGGTGGTTTCTAGGGTGTTCTGGTTGGTTGCTATTCTGTTGCTGTTGCTATGCTGCTGTGTTGCTATGCTTTTGCTGTTGCTATGCTGTTGCTATTTGGTTGCTAGCGTGTTCTGGTTGGTTGCTATGCTGTTGCTGTTGCTATGCTGTTGCTAGGTGGTTGCTAGGGTGTTCTGGTTGGATGCTATGCTGTTGCTATGCAATTGCTATGGTGTTCTGGTTGGTTGCTATGCTGTTGCTGTTGCTATGCTGTTGCTATGCTGTTGCTTGGTGGTTGCTATGCTGTTGCTGTTGCTATGCTGTTGCTATGCAATTGCTATGGTGTTCTGGTTGGTTGCTATGCGGTTGCTGTTGCTATGCTGTTGCTAGGTGGTTGCTAGGGTGTTCTGGTTGGTTGCTATGCTTTTGCTGTTGCTATACTGTTGCTAGGTGGTTGCTAGGATGTTCTGGTTAGTTGCTATGATGTTGCTGTTGCTATGCTGTTGCTATCCTGTTGCTTGGTGGTTGCTATGCTGTTGCTGTTGCTATGCTGTTGCTATGTGCTTGCTAGGGTGTTCTGGATGGTTGCTATGCTGTTGCTAGGTGGTTGCTAGGGTGTTCTGGTTGCTTGATATGCTGTTGCTGTTGCTATTCTGTTGCTAGGTGGTTGTTCTGGTTGGTTGCTATGCTATTGCTAGGTGGTTTCTAGGGTGTTCTGGTTGGTTGCTATGCTGTTGCTGTTGCTATGCTGTTGCTAGGTTGTTGCTAGGGTGTTCTGGTTGGTTGCTATGCTTTTGCTGTTGCTATGCTGTTGCTAGGTGGTTGCTAGGGTGTTCTGTTTGGTTGCTATGCTGTTGCTGTTGCTATGCTGTTGCTATGGTGTTCTGGTTGGTTGCTATGCTGTTGCTATGCTGTTGCTTGGTGGTTGCTATGGTGTTCTGGTTGGTTGCTATGCTGTTGCTGTTGCTATGCTGTTGCTAGGTGGTTGCTAGGGTGTTCTGGTTGGTTGCTATGCTGTTGCTGTTGCTATGCTGTTGCTAGGTGGTTGCTAGGGTGTTCTGGTTGGTTGCTAGGGTGTTCTGGTTGTTGTTCTTGTTGGCACGCTGTTGCCATGCTGTTGCTATGGTGTTCTGGTTGGTTGCTATGCTGTTGCTATGCTGTTGCTAGGTGGTTGCTAGGGTGTTGTGGTTGGTTGCTATGCTGTTGCTGTTGCTATGGTGTTCTGGTTGGTTGCTATGCTGTTGCTATGCTGTTGCTTGGTGGTTGCTATGGTGTTCTGGTTGGTTGCTATGCTGTTGCTGTTGATATGCTGTTGCTAGGTGGTTGCTAGGGTGTTCTGGTTGGTTGCTATGCTGTTGCTGTTGCTATGCTGTTGCTAGGTGGTTGCTAGGGTGTTCTGGTTGGTTTGCTATGCTGTTGCTGTTGCTAGGTGGTTGCTAGGGTGTTCTGGTTGGTTGCTATGCTGTTGCTGTTGCTATGCTGTTGCTAGGTTGTTGCTATGGTGTTCTGGTTGGTTGCTATGCTGTTGCTATGCTGTTGCTAGGTGGTTGCTAGGGTGTTGTGGTTGGTTGCTATGCTGTTGCTGTTGCTATGCTGTTGCTAGGTGGTTGCTAGGGTGTTCTGGTTGGTTTGCTATGCTGTTGCTGTTGCTATGCTGTTGCTAGGTGGTTGATAGGTGGGTGCTAGGGTGTTCTGGTTGGTTGCTATGCTGTTGCTGTTGCTATGCAATTGCTATGGTGTTCTGGTTAGTTGATATGCTGTTGCTGTTGCTATGCTGTTGCTAGGTGGTTGCTAGGGTGTTCTGGTTGGTTGCTATGCTGTTGCTATGCTGTTGCTAGATGCTTGCTAGGGTATTCTGGTTGGATGCTATGCTGTTGCTATGCTGTTGCTAGGTGGGTGCTAGGGTGTTCTGGTTTGTTGATATGCTGTTGCTGTTGCTATGCTGTTGCTAGGTGGTTGATAGGTGGGTGCTAGGGTGTTCTGGTTTGTTGCTATGCTGTTGCTGTTGCTATGCTGTTGTTAGGTGCTTGCTAGGGTGTTCTGGTTGGTTGCTATGCTGTTGCTATGCTGTTGCTAGATGCTTGCTAGGGTATTCTGGTTGGATGCTATGCTGTTGCTAGGTGGTTGTTTTGGTTGGTTGCTATGCTGTTGCTGTTGCTAGGTGGTTGCTAGGGTGTTCTGGTTGGTTGCTATGCTGTTGCTATGCTGTTGCTTGGTGGTTGCTATGGTGTTCTGGTTGGTTGCTATGCTGTTGCTGTTGCTATGCTGTTGCTAGGTGGTTGCTAGGGTTTTCTGGTTGGTTGCTATTCTGTTGCTGTTGCTATGCTGCTGTGTTGCTATGCTTTTGCTGTTGCTATGCTGTTGCTATTTGGTTGCTAGCGTGTTCTGGTTGGTTGCTATGCTGTTGCTGTTGCTATGCTGTTGCTAGGTGGTTGCTAGGGTGTTCTGGTTGGATGCTATGCTGTTGCTTTGCAATTGCTATGGTGTTCTGGTTGGTTGCTATGCGGTTGCTGTTGCTATGCTGTTGCTAGGTGGTTGCTAGGGTGTTCTGGTTGGTTGCTATGCTTTTGCTGTTGCTATACTGTTGCTAGGTGGTTGCTAGGGTGTTCTGGTTGGTTGCTATTCTGTTGCTGTTGCAATGCTGTTGCTAGGTGGTTGCTAGGGTGTTCTGGTTGGATGCTATGCTGTTGCTGTTGCTATGTGTTTGCTAGGGTGTTCTGGTTGGTTGCTATGCTGTTGCTGTTGCTATGCTATTGCTAGGTGGTTTCTAGGGTGTTCTGGTTGGTTGCTATGCTGTATGCTGTTGCTAGGTGGTTTCTAGGTGGTTGCTAGGGTGTTCTGGTTTGTTGCTATGCTGTTGCTAGGTGGTTGCTAGGGTGTTCTGGTTGGTTGCTATGCTGTTGCTGTTGCTATGCTGTTGCTAGGTGGTTGCTAGGGTGTTCAGGTTGGTTGCTATGCTGTTGCAGTTGCTATGCTGTTGCTATGGTGTTCTGGTTGGTTGCTATGCGGTTGCTGTTGCTATGCTGTTGCTAGGTGGTTGCTAGGGTGTTCTGGTTGGTTGCTATGCTTTTGCTGTTGCTATACTGTTGCTAGGTGGTTGCTAGGGTGTTCTGGTTGGTTGCTATTCTGTTGCTGTTGCTATGCTGCTGTGTTGCTATGCTTTTGCTGTTGCTATGCTGTTGCTATTTGGTTGCTAGCGTGTTCTGGTTGGTTGCTATGCTGTTGCTGTTGCTATGCTGTTGCTAGGTGGTTGCTAGGGTGCTCTGGTTGGTTGCTATTCTGTTGCTGTTGCTATGCTGTTGCTAGGGTGTTCTGGTTGGATGCTATGCTGTTGCTATGCAATTGCTATGGTGTTCTGGTTGGTTGCTATGCGGTTGCTGTTGCTATGCTGTTGCTAGGTGGTTGCTAGGGTGTTCTGGTTGGTTGCTATGCTTTTGCTGTTGCTATACTGTTGCTAGGTGGTTGCTAGGGTGTTCTGGTTGGTTGCTATTCTGTTGCTGTTGCTATGCTGCTGTGTTGCTATGCTTTTGCTGTTGCTATGCTGTTGCTATTTGGTTGCTAGCGTGTTCTGGTTGGTTGCTATGCTGTTGCTGTTGCTATGCTGTTGCTAGGTGGTTGCTAGGGTGTTCTGGTTGGATGCTATGCTGTTGCTATGCAATTGCTATGGTGGTTATTTTGGTTGGTTGCTATGCTGTTGCTGTTGCTAGGTGGTTGCTAGGGTGTTCTGGTTGGTTGCTATGCTGTTGCTATGCTGTTGCTTGGTGGTTGCTATGGTGTTCTGGTTGGTTGCTATGCTGTTGCTGTTGCTATGCTGTTGCTAGGTGGTTGCTAGGGTGTTCTGGTTGGTTGCTATTCTGTTGCTGTTGCTATGCTGCTGTGTTGCTATGCTTTTGCTGTTGCTATGCTGTTGCTATTTGGTTGCTAGCGTGTTCTGGTTGGTTGCTATGCTGTTGCTGTTGCTATGCTGTTGCTAGGTGGTTGCTAGGGTGTTCTGGTTGGTTGCTATTCTGTTGCTGTTGCTATGCTGCTGTGTTGCTATGCTTTTGCTGTTGCTGTTGCTATGCTGTTACTATTTGGTTGCTAGCGTGTTCTGGTTGGTTGCTATGCTGTTGCTTTTGCAATGCTGTTGCTAGGTGGTTGCTAGGGTGTTCTGGTTGGATGCTATGCTGTTGCTATGCAATTGCTATGGTGTTCTGGTTGGTTGCTATGCGGTTGCTGTTGCTATGCTGTTGCTAGGTGGTTGCTGGGGTGTTCTGGTTGGTTGCTATGCTTTTGCTGTTGCTATACTGTTGCTAGGTGGTTGCTAGGGTGTTCTGGTTGGTTGCTATGCTGTTGCTAGGTGGTTGCTAGGGTGTTCTGGTTGGATGCTATGCTGTTGCTATGCAATTGCTATGATGTTCTGGTTGGTTGCTATGCGGTTGCTGTTGCTATGCTGTTGCTAGGTGGTTGCTAGGGTGTTCTGGTTGGTTGCTATGCTTTTGCTGTTGCTATACTGTTGCTAGGTGGTTGCTAGGGTGTTCTGGTTGGTTGTTATTCTGTTGCTGTTGCTATGCTGCTGTGTTGCTATGCTTTTGCTGTTGCTATGCTGTTGCTATTTGGTTGCTAGCGTGTTCTGGTTGGTTGCTATGCTGTTGCTGTTGCTATGCTGTTGCTAGGTGGTTGCTAGGGTGTTCTGGTTAGATGCTATGCTGTTGCTATGCAATTGCTATGGTGTTCTGGTTGGTTGCTATGCGGTTGCTGTTGCTATGCTGTTGCTAGGTGGTTGCTAGGGTGTTCTGGTTGGTTGCTATGCTTTTGCTGTTGCTATACTGTTGCTAGGTGGTTTCTAGGGTGTTCTGGTTGGTTGCTATTCTGTTGCTGTTGCTATGCTGCTGTGTTGCTATGCTTTTGCTGTTGCTATGCTGTTGCTATTTGGTTGCTAGCGTGTTCTGGTTGGTTGCTATGCTGTTGCTGTTGCTATGCTGTTGCTAGGTGGTTGCTAGGGTGTTCTGGTTGGATGCTATGCTGTTGCTATGCAATTGCTATGGTGTTCTGGTTGGTTGCTATGCTGTTGCTGTTGCTATGCTGTTGCTATGCTGTTGCTTGGTGGTTGCTATGCTGTTGCTGTTGCTATGCTGTTGCTATGCAATTGCTATGGTGTTCTGGTTGGTTGCTATGCGGTTGCTGTTGCTATGCTGTTGCTAGGTGGTTGCTAGGGTGTTCTGGTTGGTTGCTATGCTTTTGCTGTTGCTATACTGTTGCTAGGTGGTTGCTAGGATGTTCTGGTTAGTTGCTATGATGTTGCTGTTGCTATGCTGTTGCTATCCTGTTGCTTGGTGGTTGCTATGCTGTTGCTGTTGCTATGCTGTTGCTATGTGCTTGCTAGGGTGTTCTGGATGGTTGCTATGCTGTTGCTAGGTGGTTGCTAGGGTGTTCTGGTTGCTTGATATGCTGTTGCTGTTGCTATTCTGTTGCTAGGTGGTTGTTCTGGTTGGTTGCTATGCTATTGCTAGGTGGTTTCTAGGGTGTTCTGGTTGGTTGCTATGCTGTTGCTGTTGCTATGCTGTTGCTAGGTTGTTGCTAGGGTGTTCTGGTTGGTTGCTATGCTTTTGCTGTTGCTATGCTGTTGCTAGGTGGTTGCTAGGGTGTTCTGTTTGGTTGCTATGCTGTTGCTGTTGCTATGCTGTTGCTATGGTGTTCTGGTTGGTTGCTATGCTGTTGCTATGCTGTTGCTTGGTGGTTGCTATGGTGTTCTGGTTGGTTGCTATGCTGTTGCTGTTGCTATGCTGTTGCTAGGTGGTTGCTAGGGTGTTCTGGTTGGTTGCTATGCTGTTGCTGTTGCTATGCTGTTGCTAGGTGGTTGCTAGGGTGTTCTGGTTGGTTGCTAGGGTGTTCTGGTTGTTGTTCTTGTTGGCACGCTGTTGCCATGCTGTTGCTATGGTGTTCTGGTTGGTTGCTATGCTGTTGCTATGCTGTTGCTAGGTGGTTGCTAGGGTGTTGTGGTTGGTTGCTATGCTGTTGCTGTTGCTATGGTGTTCTGGTTGGTTGCTATGCTGTTGCTATGCTGTTGCTTGGTGGTTGCTATGGTGTTCTGGTTGGTTGCTATGCTGTTGCTGTTGCTATGCTGTTGCTAGGTGGTTGCTAGGGTGTTCTGGTTGGTTGCTATGCTGTTGCTGTTGCTATGCTGTTGCTAGGTGGTTGCTAGGGTGTTCTGGTTGGTTTGCTATGCTGTTGCTGTTGCTAGGTGGTTGCTAGGGTGTTCTGGTTGGTTGCTATGCTGTTGCTGTTGCTATGCTGTTGCTAGGTTGTTGCTATGGTGTTCTGGTTGGTTGCTATGCTGTTGCTATGCTGTTGCTAGGTGGTTGCTAGGGTGTTGTGGTTGGTTGCTATGCTGTTGCTGTTGCTATGCTGTTGCTAGGTGGTTGCTAGGGTGTTCTGGTTGGTTTGCTATGCTGTTGCTGTTGCTATGCTGTTGCTAGGTGGTTGATAGGTGGGTGCTAGGGTGTTCTGGTTGGTTGCTATGCTGTTGCTGTTGCTATGCAATTGCTATGGTGTTCTGGTTAGTTGATATGCTGTTGCTGTTGCTATGCTGTTGCTAGGTGGTTGCTAGGGTGTTCTGGTTGGTTGCTATGCTGTTGCTATGCTGTTGCTAGATGCTTGCTAGGGTATTCTGGTTGGATGCTATGCTGTTGCTATGCTGTTGCTAGGTGGGTGCTAGGGTGTTCTGGTTTGTTGATATGCTGTTGCTGTTGCTATGCTGTTGCTAGGTGGTTGATAGGTGGGTGCTAGGGTGTTCTGGTTTGTTGCTATGCTGTTGCTGTTGCTATGCTGTTGTTAGGTGCTTGCTAGGGTGTTCTGGTTGGTTGCTATGCTGTTGCTATGCTGTTGCTAGATGCTTGCTAGGGTATTCTGGTTGGATGCTATGCTGTTGCTAGGTGGTTGTTTTGGTTGGTTGCTATGCTGTTGCTGTTGCTAGGTGGTTGCTAGGGTGTTCTGGTTGGTTGCTATGCTGTTGCTATGCTGTTGCTTGGTGGTTGCTATGGTGTTCTGGTTGGTTGCTATGCTGTTGCTGTTGCTATGCTGTTGCTAGGTGGTTGCTAGGGTTTTCTGGTTGGTTGCTATTCTGTTGCTGTTGCTATGCTGCTGTGTTGCTATGCTTTTGCTGTTGCTATGCTGTTGCTATTTGGTTGCTAGCGTGTTCTGGTTGGTTGCTATGCTGTTGCTGTTGCTATGCTGTTGCTAGGTGGTTGCTAGGGTGTTCTGGTTGGATGCTATGCTGTTGCTTTGCAATTGCTATGGTGTTCTGGTTGGTTGCTATGCGGTTGCTGTTGCTATGCTGTTGCTAGGTGGTTGCTAGGGTGTTCTGGTTGGTTGCTATGCTTTTGCTGTTGCTATACTGTTGCTAGGTGGTTGCTAGGGTGTTCTGGTTGGTTGCTATTCTGTTGCTGTTGCAATGCTGTTGCTAGGTGGTTGCTAGGGTGTTCTGGTTGGATGCTATGCTGTTGCTGTTGCTATGTGTTTGCTAGGGTGTTCTGGTTGGTTGCTATGCTGTTGCTGTTGCTATGCTATTGCTAGGTGGTTTCTAGGGTGTTCTGGTTGGTTGCTATGCTGTATGCTGTTGCTAGGTGGTTTCTAGGTGGTTGCTAGGGTGTTCTGGTTTGTTGCTATGCTGTTGCTAGGTGGTTGCTAGGGTGTTCTGGTTGGTTGCTATGCTGTTGCTGTTGCTATGCTGTTGCTAGGTGGTTGCTAGGGTGTTCAGGTTGGTTGCTATGCTGTTGCAGTTGCTATGCTGTTGCTATGGTGTTCTGGTTGGTTGCTATGCGGTTGCTGTTGCTATGCTGTTGCTAGGTGGTTGCTAGGGTGTTCTGGTTGGTTGCTATGCTTTTGCTGTTGCTATACTGTTGCTAGGTGGTTGCTAGGGTGTTCTGGTTGGTTGCTATTCTGTTGCTGTTGCTATGCTGCTGTGTTGCTATGCTTTTGCTGTTGCTATGCTGTTGCTATTTGGTTGCTAGCGTGTTCTGGTTGGTTGCTATGCTGTTGCTGTTGCTATGCTGTTGCTAGGTGGTTGCTAGGGTGCTCTGGTTGGTTGCTATTCTGTTGCTGTTGCTATGCTGTTGCTAGGGTGTTCTGGTTGGATGCTATGCTGTTGCTATGCAATTGCTATGGTGTTCTGGTTGGTTGCTATGCGGTTGCTGTTGCTATGCTGTTGCTAGGTGGTTGCTAGGGTGTTCTGGTTGGTTGCTATGCTTTTGCTGTTGCTATACTGTTGCTAGGTGGTTGCTAGGGTGTTCTGGTTGGTTGCTATTCTGTTGCTGTTGCTATGCTGCTGTGTTGCTATGCTTTTGCTGTTGCTATGCTGTTGCTATTTGGTTGCTAGCGTGTTCTGGTTGGTTGCTATGCTGTTGCTGTTGCTATGCTGTTGCTAGGTGGTTGCTAGGGTGTTCTGGTTGGATGCTATGCTGTTGCTATGCAATTGCTATGGTGGTTATTTTGGTTGGTTGCTATGCTGTTGCTGTTGCTAGGTGGTTGCTAGGGTGTTCTGGTTGGTTGCTATGCTGTTGCTATGCTGTTGCTTGGTGGTTGCTATGGTGTTCTGGTTGGTTGCTATGCTGTTGCTGTTGCTATGCTGTTGCTAGGTGGTTGCTAGGGTGTTCTGGTTGGTTGCTATTCTGTTGCTGTTGCTATGCTGCTGTGTTGCTATGCTTTTGCTGTTGCTATGCTGTTGCTATTTGGTTGCTAGCGTGTTCTGGTTGGTTGCTATGCTGTTGCTGTTGCTATGCTGTTGCTAGGTGGTTGCTAGGGTGTTCTGGTTGGTTGCTATTCTGTTGCTGTTGCTATGCTGCTGTGTTGCTATGCTTTTGCTGTTGCTGTTGCTATGCTGTTACTATTTGGTTGCTAGCGTGTTCTGGTTGGTTGCTATGCTGTTGCTTTTGCAATGCTGTTGCTAGGTGGTTGCTAGGGTGTTCTGGTTGGATGCTATGCTGTTGCTATGCAATTGCTATGGTGTTCTGGTTGGTTGCTATGCGGTTGCTGTTGCTATGCTGTTGCTAGGTGGTTGCTAGGGTGTTCTGGTTGGTTG
Source organism: Squalius cephalus (assembly GCF_949319135.1). Taxonomy (NCBI): domain Eukaryota; kingdom Metazoa; phylum Chordata; class Actinopteri; order Cypriniformes; family Leuciscidae; genus Squalius; species Squalius cephalus. The sequence continues at coordinate 239,399 of NC_137125.1, read as the reverse complement.
CTATGCTTTTGCTGTTGCTATACTGTTGCTAGGTGGTTGCTATGGTGTTCTGGTTGGTTGCTATGCGGTTGCTGTTGCTATGCTGTTGCTAGGTGGTTGCTAGGGTGTTCTGGTTGGATGCTATGCTGTTGCTATGCAATTGCTATGATGTTCTGGTTGGTTGCTATGCGGTTGCTGTTGCTATGCTGTTGCTAGGTGGTTGCTAGGGTGTTCTGGTTGGTTGCTATGCTTTTGCTGTTGCTATACTGTTGCTAGGTGGTTGCTAGGGTGTTCTGGTTGGTTGTTATTCTGTTGCTGTTGCTATGCTGCTGTGTTGCTATGCTTTTGCTGTTGCTATGCTGTTGCTATTTGGTTGCTAGCGTGTTCTGGTTGGTTGCTATGCTGTTGCTGTTGCTATGCTGTTGCTAGGTGGTTGCTAGGGTGTTCTGGTTAGATGCTATGCTGTTGCTATGCAATTGCTATGGTGTTCTGGTTGGTTGCTATGCGGTTGCTGTTGCTATGCTGTTGCTAGGTGGTTGCTAGGGTGTTCTGGTTGGTTGCTATGCTTTTGCTGTTGCTATACTGTTGCTAGGTGGTTTCTAGGGTGTTCTGGTTGGTTGCTATTCTGTTGCTGTTGCTATGCTGCTGTGTTGCTATGCTTTTGCTGTTGCTATGCTGTTGCTATTTGGTTGCTAGCGTGTTCTGGTTGGTTGCTATGCTGTTGCTGTTGCTATGCTGTTGCTAGGTGGTTGCTAGGGTGTTCTGGTTGGATGCTATGCTGTTGCTATGCAATTGCTATGGTGTTCTGGTTGGTTGCTATGCTGTTGCTGTTGCTATGCTGTTGCTATGCTGTTGCTTGGTGGTTGCTATGCTGTTGCTGTTGCTATGCTGTTGCTATGCAATTGCTATGGTGTTCTGGTTGGTTGCTATGCGGTTGCTGTTGCTATGCTGTTGCTAGGTGGTTGCTAGGGTGTTCTGGTTGGTTGCTATGCTTTTGCTGTTGCTATACTGTTGCTAGGTGGTTGCTAGGATGTTCTGGTTAGTTGCTATGATGTTGCTGTTGCTATGCTGTTGCTATCCTGTTGCTTGGTGGTTGCTATGCTGTTGCTGTTGCTATGCTGTTGCTATGTGCTTGCTAGGGTGTTCTGGATGGTTGCTATGCTGTTGCTAGGTGGTTGCTAGGGTGTTCTGGTTGCTTGATATGCTGTTGCTGTTGCTATTCTGTTGCTAGGTGGTTGTTCTGGTTGGTTGCTATGCTATTGCTAGGTGGTTTCTAGGGTGTTCTGGTTGGTTGCTATGCTGTTGCTGTTGCTATGCTGTTGCTAGGTTGTTGCTAGGGTGTTCTGGTTGGTTGCTATGCTTTTGCTGTTGCTATGCTGTTGCTAGGTGGTTGCTAGGGTGTTCTGTTTGGTTGCTATGCTGTTGCTGTTGCTATGCTGTTGCTATGGTGTTCTGGTTGGTTGCTATGCTGTTGCTATGCTGTTGCTTGGTGGTTGCTATGGTGTTCTGGTTGGTTGCTATGCTGTTGCTGTTGCTATGCTGTTGCTAGGTGGTTGCTAGGGTGTTCTGGTTGGTTGCTATGCTGTTGCTGTTGCTATGCTGTTGCTAGGTGGTTGCTAGGGTGTTCTGGTTGGTTGCTAGGGTGTTCTGGTTGTTGTTCTTGTTGGCACGCTGTTGCCATGCTGTTGCTATGGTGTTCTGGTTGGTTGCTATGCTGTTGCTATGCTGTTGCTAGGTGGTTGCTAGGGTGTTGTGGTTGGTTGCTATGCTGTTGCTGTTGCTATGGTGTTCTGGTTGGTTGCTATGCTGTTGCTATGCTGTTGCTTGGTGGTTGCTATGGTGTTCTGGTTGGTTGCTATGCTGTTGCTGTTGCTATGCTGTTGCTAGGTGGTTGCTAGGGTGTTCTGGTTGGTTGCTATGCTGTTGCTGTTGCTATGCTGTTGCTAGGTGGTTGCTAGGGTGTTCTGGTTGGTTTGCTATGCTGTTGCTGTTGCTAGGTGGTTGCTAGGGTGTTCTGGTTGGTTGCTATGCTGTTGCTGTTGCTATGCTGTTGCTAGGTTGTTGCTATGGTGTTCTGGTTGGTTGCTATGCTGTTGCTATGCTGTTGCTAGGTGGTTGCTAGGGTGTTGTGGTTGGTTGCTATGCTGTTGCTGTTGCTATGCTGTTGCTATGGTGTTCCGGTTGGTTGCTATGCTGTTGCTTTTGCTGTTGCTAGGTGGTTGCTAGGGTGTTCTGGTTGGTTGCTATGCTGTTGCTGTTGCTATGCTGTTGCTAGGTGGTTGCTAGGGTGTTCTGGTTGGTTTGCTATGCTGTTGCTTTTGCTATGCTGTTGCTATGGTGTTCTGGTTGGTTGCTATGCTGTTGCTATGCTGTTGCTTGGTGGTTGCTATGGTGTTCTGGTTGGTTGCTATGCTGTTGCTGTTGCTATGCTGTTGCTAGGTGGTTGCTAGGGTGTTCTGGTTGGTTTGCTATGCTGTTGCTGTTGCTATGGTGTTCTGGTTGGTTGCTATGCTGTTGCTATGCTGTTGCTTGGTGGTTGCTATGGTGTTCTGGTTGGTTGCTATGCTGTTGCTGTTGCTATGCTGTTGCTAGGTGGTTGCTAGGGTGTTCTGGTTGGTTGCTATGCTGTTGCTGTTGCTATGCTGTTGCTAGGTGGTTGCTAGGGTGTTCTGGTTGGTTTGCTATGCTGTTGCTGTTGCTAGGTGGTTGCTAGGGTGTTCTGGTTGGTTGCTATGCTGTTGCTGTTGCTATGCTGTTGCTAGGTTGTTGCTAGGTGGTTGTTCTGGTTGGTTGCTATGCTGTTGCTGTTGCTAGGTGGTTGCTAGCATGTTCTGGTTTGTTGCTATGCTGTTGCTAGGTGGTTGCTAGGGTGTTCTGGTTGGTTGCTATGCTGTTGCTGTTGCTATGCTGTTGCTAGGTGGTTGCTAGGGTGTTCTGGTTGGTTGCTATTCTGTTGCTGTTGCTAGGTGGTTGCTAGGGTGTTCTGGTTTGTTGCTATGCTTTTGCTGTTGCTCTGCTGTTGCTAGGTGGTTGCTAGGATGTTCTGGTTGGTTGCTATGATGTTGCTGTTGCTATGCTGTTGCTAGGTGGTTGCTAGGGTGTTCTGGTTGGTTGCTAGGGTGTTCTGGTTGTTGTTCTTGTTGTTGTTCTTGTTGCCATGCTGTTGCTATGGTGTTCTGGTTGGTTGCTATGCTGTTGCTATGCTGTTGCTAGGTGGTTGCTAGGGTGTTCTGGTTTGTTGCTATGCTGTTGCTGTTGCTATGCTGTTGCTAGGTGCTTGCTAGGGTGTTCTGGTTGGTTGCTATGCTGTTGATGTTGCTATGCTGTTGCTAGGTGGTTGCTAGGGTGTTCTGGTTGGTTGCTATGCTGTTGCTGTTGCTATGCAATTGCTATGGTGTTCTGGTTAGTTGCTATGCTGTTGCTGTTGCTCTGCTGTTGCTAGGTGGTTGCTAGGGTGTTCTGGTTGGTTGATATGTGTTCTGGTTGGTTGCTATGCTGTTGATGTTGCTATGCTATTGCTAGGTGGTTTCTACGGTGTTCAGGTTGGTTGAATTGGTTGCTATGCTGTTGATGTTGCTATGCTATTGCTAGGTGGTTTCTAGGGTGTTCTGGTTGGTTGCTATGATGTTGCTGTTGCTATGCTGTTGCTATGGTGTTCTGGTTGGTTGCTATGCTGTTGCTATGCTGTTGCTAGGTGGTTGCTAGGGTTTTCTGGTTGGTTGCTATGCTGTTGCTAGTTGGTGTTCTGGTTGGTTGCTATGCTGTTGATGTTGCTATGCTATTGCTAGGTGGTTTCTAGGGTGTTCTGGTTGGTTGCTATGCTGTTGCTGTTGCTATGCTGTTTCTAGGTGGTTGCTAGGGTGTTCTGTTTGGTTGCAATGCTGTTGCCATGCTGTTGCTATGGTGTTCTGGTTGGTTGCTATGCTGTTGCTGTTGCTATGCTGTTGCTAGGTGGTTGCTAGGGTGTTCAGGTTGGTTGCTATGCTGTTGCAGTTGCTATGCTGTTGCTATGGTGTTCTGGTTGGTTGCTATGCTGTTGCTGTTGCTATGCTGTTTCTAGGTGGTTGCTAGGGTGTTCTGTTTGGTTGCTATGCTGTTGCCATGCTGTTGCTATGGTGTTCTGGTTGGTTGCTATGCTGTTTCTGTTGCTATGCTGTTGCTAGGTGGTTGCTAGGGTGTTCTGTTTGGTTGCTATGCTGTTGCAGTTGCTATGCTGTTGCTATGGTGTTCTGGTTGGTTGCTATGCTGTTGCTGTTGCTAGGTTTTTTTTCTGGTTGGTTATATATGCTGTTGCTGTTGCTAGGTGGTTGCTAGGGTGTTCTGTTTGGTTGCTATGCTGTTGCTAGGTGGTTGCTAGGGTCTTCTGGTTGATTTCTATGCTGTTGCTGTTGCAATGCTGTTGTGAGGTGGTTGCTAGGGTTTTCTGGTTGGTTGCTATGCTGTTGCTATTTGGTTGCTAGGGTGTTCTGCTTGGTTGCTATGCTGTTGCTGTTGCTAGGTGGTTGCTAGGGTGTTCTGTTTGGTTGCTATGCTGTTGCAGTTGCTATGCTGTTGCTATGGTGTTCTGGTTGGTTGCTATGCTGTTGCTGTTGCTAGGTGGTTGCTAGGGTGTTCTGGTTGGTTGCTATGCTTTTGCTGTTGCTATGCTGTTGCTAGGTGGTTGCTAGGGTGTTGTGGTTGGTTGCTATGCTGTTGCTGTTGCTATGCTGTTGCTATGGTGTTCCGGTTGGTTGCTATGCTGTTGCTTTTGCTGTTGCTAGGTGGTTGCTAGGGTGTTCTGGTTGGTTGCTATTCTGTTGCTGTTGCTTTGCTGTTGCTAGGTGGTTGCTAGGGTGTTCTGGTTGGTTGCTATGCTGTTGCTTTTGCTAGGTGGTTGCTATGCTGTTGCTATGGTGTTCTGGTTGGTTGCTATGCTGTTGCTGTTGCTAGGTGGTTGCTAGGGTGTTCTGTTTGGTTGCTATGCTTTTGCTGTTGCTATGTTTTTTTTCTGGTTGGTTATATATGCTGTTGCTGTTGCTAGGTGGTTGCTATGGTGTTCTGGTTGGTTGCTATGCTGTTGCTGTTGATATGCTGTAGCTATGGTGTTCTGGTTGGTTGCTATGCTGTTGCTGTTGCTAGGTGGTTGCTAGGGTGTTCTGTTTGGTTGCTATGCTGTTGCTAGGTGGTTGCTAGGGTCTTCTGGTTGGTTGCTATTTGGTTGCTAGGGTGTTCTGCTTGGTTGCTATGCTGTTGCTGTTGATATGCTGTAGCTATGGTGTTCTGGTTGATTGCTATGCTGTTGCTGTTGCTATGCTGTTGCTAGGTTGTTGCTAGGGTGTTCTGTTTGGTTGCTATGGTGTTGCTGTTGCTATGCTGTTGCTATGGTTTTCTGGTTGGTTGCTATGCTGTTGCTGTTGCTATGCTGTTGCTATGGTGTTGCTATGGTGTTCTGGTTGGTTGCTATGCTGTTGCTGTTGATATGCTGTAGCTATGGTGTTCTGGTTGGTTGCTATGCTGTTGCTGTTGCTAGGTGGTTGCTAGGGTGTTCTGTTTGGTTGCTATGCTGTTGCTAGGTGGTTGCTAGGGTCTTCTGGTTGGTTGCTATTTGGTTGCTAGGGTGTTCTGCTTGGTTGCTATGCTGTTGCTGTTGATATGCTGTAGCTATGGTGTTCTGGTTGATTGCTATGCTGTTGCTGTTGCTATGCTGTTGCTAGGTTGTTGCTAGGGTGTTCTGTTTGGTTGCTATGGTGTTGCTGTTGCTATGCTGTTGCTATGGTTTTCTGGTTGGTTGCTATGCTGTTGCTGTTGCTATGCTGTTGCTATGGTGTTGCTATGGTGTTCTGGTTGGTTGCTATGCTGTTGCTGTTGCTAGGTGGTTGCTAGGGTGTTCTGGTTGGTTTCTATGCTTTTGCTGTTGCTATGCTGTTGTTAGGTGGTTGCTAGGGTGTTGTGGTTGGTTGCTATGCTGTTGCTGTTGCTATGCTGTTGCTATGGTGTTCTGGTTGGTTGCTATGCTGTTGCTGTTGCTATGCTGTTGCTAGGTGGTTGCTAGGGTGTTCTGGTTGGTTGCTATGCTGTTGCTTTTGCTAGGTGGTTGCTAGGTGGTTGCTAGGGTGTTCTGGTTTGTTGCTATGCTGTTGCTAGGTGAGTGCTAGGGTGTTCTGGTTTGTTGCTATGCTGTTGCTGTTTCTATGCTGTTGCTAGGTTGTTGCTAGAGTGTTCTGGTTGGATGCTATGCTGTTGCTGTTGCTAGGTGGTTTCTAGGGTGTTCTGGTTGGTTGCTATGCTTTTGCTGTTGCTATGCTGTTGCTAGGTGGTTGCTAGGGTGTTCTGGTTGGTTGATATGCTGTTGCTGTTGCTAGGTGGGTGCTAGGGTGTTCTGGTTGGTTGCTATGCTGTTGCTAGATGCTTGCTAGGGTGTTCTGGTTTGTTGCTATGCTGTTGCTGTTGCTATGCTGTTGCTAGGTGGTTGCTAGGTGGGTGCTAGGGTGTTCTGGTTTGTTGCTATGCTGTTGCTGTTGCTATGCTGTTGCTAGGTGGTTGCTAGGGTCTTCTGGTTGATTGCTATGCTGTTGCTATGCTGTTGCTGTTGCTATGCTGTTGTGAGGTGGTTGCTAGAGTGTTCTGTTTGGTTGCTATGCTGTTGCAGTTGCTATGCTGTTGCTATGGTGTTCTGGTTGGTTGCTATGCTGTTGCTGTTGATATGCTGTAGCTATGGTGTTCTGGTTGGTTGCTATGCTGTTGCTAGGTGGTGTTCTGGTTTGTTGCTATGCTGTTGATGTTGCTATGCTGTTGCTAAGTGGTTGCTAGGGTGTTCTGGTTGGTTGCTATGATGTTGCTGTTGCTATGCTGTTGCTATGGTTTTCTGGTTGGTTGCTATGCTGTTGCTATGCTATGCTGTTGCTAGGTGGTTGCTAGGGTGTTGTGGTTGGTTGCTATGCTGTTGCTAGGTTGTTGCTAGGGTGTTCTGTTTGGTTGCTATGGTGTTGCTGTTGCTATGCTGTAGCTATGGTGTTCTGGTTGATTGCTATGCTGTTGCTATGCTGTTGCTAGGTGGTTGCTAGGGTGGTCTGTTTGGTTGCTATTCTGTTGCTGTTGCTATGCTTTTGCTATGGTGTTCTGGTTGGTTGCTATGCTGTTGCTGTTGCTAGGTGGTTGCTAGGGTGTTCTGGTTGGTTGCTATGCTTTTGCTGTTGCTATGCTGTTGCTAGGTGGTTGCTAGGGTGTTCTGGTTGGTTGCTATGCTGTTGCTATGCTGTTGCTAGGTGGTTGCTAGCATGTTCTGGTTTGTTGCTAGGTGGTTGCTAGGGTGTTCTGGTTGGTTGCTATGATGTTGCTGTTGCTATGCTGTTGCTATGGTGTTTTGGTTGGTTGCTATGCTGTTGCTGTTGCTATGCTGTTGCTAGGTGGTTGCTAGGGTGTTCTGGTTTGTTGCTATGATGTTGCTGTTGCTATGCTGTTGCTAGGTGGTTACTAGGTGGTTGCTATGGTGTTCTGGTTGGTTGCTATGCTGTTGTGAGGTGGTTGCTAGGGTGTTGTGGTTGGTTGCTATGCTGTTGCTGTTGCTATGCTGTTGCTATGGTGTTCTGGTTGGTTGCTATGCTGTTGCTGTTGCTATGCTGTTGCTAGGTGGTTGCTATGGTGTTCTGGTTGGTTGCTATGCTGTTGCTTTTGCTGTTGCTAGGTGGTTGCTAGGGTGTTCTGGTTGGTTGCTATTCTGTTGCTGTTGCTTTGCTGTTGCTAGGTGGTTGCTAGGGTGTTCTGGTTGGTTGCTATGCTGTTGCTTTTGCTAGGTGGTTGCTAGGTGCTTGCTAGGGTGTTCTGGTTGGTTGCTATGCTGTTGCTGTTGCTATGCTGTTGCTGTTGCTAGGTGGGTGCTAGGGTGTTCTGGTTGGTTGCTATGCTGTTGGTGTTCTGGTTGGTTGCTATGATGTTGCTGTTGCTATGCTGTTGCTAAGTGGTTGCTATGGTGTTCTGGTTGATTGCTATGCTGTTGCTGTTGCTATGCTGTTGCTAGGTTGTTGCTAGGGTGTTCTGTTTGGTTGCTATGGTGTTGCTGTTGCTATGCTGTTGCTATGGTTTTCTGGTTGGTTGGTTGCTATGCTGTTGCTAGGTGGTTGCTAGGGTCTTCTGGTTGATTGCTATGCTGTTGCTGTTGCTATGCTGTTGCTGTTGCTATGCTGTTGTGAGGTGGTTGCTAAGGTTTTCTGGTTGGTTGCTATGCTGTTGCTATTTGGTTGCTAGGGTGTTCTGCTTGGTTGCTATTTGGTTGCTAGGGTGTTCTGCTTGGTTGCTATGTTGTTGCTGTTGATATGCTGCAGCTATGGTGTTCTGGTTGATTGCTATGCTGTTGCTGTTGCTATGCTGTTGCTAGGTGGTTGCTAGGGTGGTCTGTTTGGTTGCTATTCTGTTGGTGTTGTTATGCTGTTGCTATGGTGTTCTGGTTGGTTGGTTGCTATGCTTTTGCCGTTGCTATGCTGTTGCTATGGTGTTCTGGTTGGTTGCTATGCTGTTGCCGTTGCTAGGTGGTTGCTAGGGTGTTCTGGTTGGTTGCTATGCTGTTGCTGTTGCTATGCTGTTGCTAGGTGGTTGCTATGGTGTTCTGGTTGGTTGCTATGCTGTTGCTTTTGCTGTTGCTAGGTGGTTGCTAGGGTGTTCTGGTTGGTTGCTATTCTGTTGCTGTTGCTTTGCTGTTGCTAGGTGGTTGCTAGGGTGTTTTGGTTGGTTCTATGCTGTTGCTGTTGCTATGCTGTTGCTAGGTTGTTGCTAGAGTGTTCTGGTTGGGTGCTATGCTGTTGTGAGGTGGTTGCTAGGTGGTTTCTAGGGTGTTCTGGTTGGTTGCTATGCTTTTGCTGTTGCTATGCTGTTGCTAGGTGCTTGCTAGGTGGGTGCTAGGGTTTTCTGGTTTGTTGCTATGCTGTTGCTAAGTGGTTGCTAGGTGGGTGCTAGGGTGTTCTGGTTTGTTGCTATGCTGTTGCTGTTGCTATGCTGTTGCTAGGTGCTTGCTAGGGTGTTCTGGTTGGTTGCTATGCTGTTGCTAGGTGGTGTTCTGGTTGGTTGCTATGATGTTGCTGTTGCTATGCTGTTGCTAAGTGGTTGCTAGGGTGTTCTGGTTTGTTGCTATGCTGTTGCTGTTTCTATGCTGTTGTGTTGCTGTTGCTAGGTGGTTGCTAGGGTGTTGTGGTTGGTTGCTATGCTGTTGCTAGGTGGTGTTCTGGTTTGTTGCTATGCTGTTGCGTTGCTGTTGCTAGGTGGGTGCTAGGGTGTTCTGGTTGGTTGCTATGCTGTTGCTAGGTGGTGTTCTGGTTGGTTGCTATGATGTTGCTGTTGCTATGCTGTTGCTAAGTGGTTGCTAGGGTGTTCTGGTTGGTTGCTATGCTTTTGCTGTTGCTATGCTGTTGCTAGGTGGTTGCTAGGGTGTTCTGGTTGGTTGATATGCTGTTGCTGTTGCTAGGTGGGTGCTAGGGTGTTCTGGTTGGTTGCTATGCTGTTGCTAGATGCTTGCTAGGGTGTTCTGGTTTGTTGCTATGCTGTTGCTGTTGCTATGCTGTTGCTAGGTGCTTGCTAGGTGGGTGCTAGGGTGTTCTGGTTTGTTGCTATGCTGTTGCTAGGTGGTTGCTAGGTGGGTGCTAGGGTGTTCTGGTTTGTTGCTATGCTGTTGCTGTTGCTATGCTGTTGCTAGGTGCTTGCTAGGGTGTTCTGGTTGGTTGCTATGCTGTTGCGTTGCTGTTGCTAGGTGGTTGCTAGGGTGTTCTGGTTGGTTGCTATGCTGTTGCTATGCTGTTGCTAGATGCTTGCTAGGGTGTTCTGGTTGGTTGCTATGCTGTTGCTGTTGCTAGGTGGGTGCTAGGGTGTTCTGGTTGGTTGCTATGCTGTTGCTAGGTGGAGTTCTGGTTGGTTGCTATGATGTTGCTGTTGCTATGCTGTTGCTAAGTGGTTGCTAGGGTGTTCTGGTTGGTTGCTATGATGTTGCTGTTGCTAGGTGGTTGCTAGGGTGTTCTGTTTGGTTGCTATGCTTTTGCTAGGGTGTTCTGGTTGGTTGCTATGCTGTTGCTAGGTGGTTGCTAGGGTCTTCTGGTTGATTGCTATGCTGTTGCTGTTGCTATGCTGTTGCTGTTGCTATGCTGTTGCTAAGTGGTTGCTAGGGTGTTCTGGTTGGTTGCTATGATGTTGCTGTTGCTAGGTGGTTGCTAGGGTGTTCTGTTTGGTTGCTATGCTGTTGCTAGGGTGTTCTGGTTGGTTGCTATGCTGTTGCTAGGTGGTTGCTAGGGTGTTCTGGTTGGTTGCTATGCTGTTGCTAGGTGGAGTTCTGGTTGGTTGCTATGATGTTGCTGTTGCTATGCTGTTGCTAAGTGGTTGCTAGGGTGTTCTGGTTGGTTGCTATGATGTTGCTGTTGCTAGGTGGTTGCTAGGGTGTTCTGTTTGGTTGCTATGCTTTTGCTGTTGCTATGTTTTTTTTTCTGGTTGGTTGCTATGCTGTTGCTGTTGCTAGGTGGTTGCTAGGGTGTTCTGTTTGGTTGCTATGCTGTTGCTAGGGTGTTCTGGTTGGTTGCTATGCTGTTGCTAGGTGGTTGCTAGGGTCTTCTGGTTGATTGCTATGCTGTTGCTGTTGCTATGCTGTTGCTGTTGCTATGCTGTTGTGAGGTGGTTGCTAGGGTGTTCTGTTTGGTTGCTATGCTGTTGCAGTTGCTATGCTGTTGCTATGGTGTTCTGGTTGGTTGCTATGCTGTTGCTGTTGATATGCTGTAGCTATGGTGTTCTGGTTGATTGCTATGCTGTTGCTGTTGCTAGGTGGTTGCTAGGGTGTTCTGGTTGGTTGCTATGCTTTTGCTGTTGCTATGCTGTTGCTAGGTGGTTGCTAGGGTGTTGTGGTTGGTTGCTATGCTGTTGCTGTTGCTATGCTGTTGCTATGGTGTTCTGTTTGGTTGCTATGCTTTTGCTGTTGCTATGCTGTTGCTAGGTGGTTGCTAGGGTGTTCTGGTTGGTTGCTATGCTGTTGCTAGGTGGTTGCTAGGGTCTTCTGGTTGATTGCTATGCTGTTGCTGTTGCTATGCATCCCTCTTTGGATTTTGGTTGCTAGGGTACTCTATTTGGTTGCTAGGGAGTGGCTTGGCAGCTGCCAATCATGAAACTACAAAGGCTGCTTGTCAGTATGAATTATATAAACCAACTCCCATGCCTCTGTGACATTCAGAATGGAAGATATTCCTCTTTGGATTTTGGTTGCTAGGGTACTCTGTTTGGTTGCTATGGAGTTGCTTGGTAGCTGCTAATGATGAAACTGCAAAGGCTTATTGTCAGTATGAATGATATAAACAAACTCCCATCTCTATACGATGTTCTAATGCAGAGATATAGGTCTTGCTAAATGGTTGCTAGGGTACTCTATTTGGTTGCTAGGGAGTGGCTTGGCAGCTGCCAATGATGAAACTGCAAAGGCTTTGTGTCACTATGAATGATATAAACCAACTCCCATTTCTCTGTGACATTCAGAATGGAAGATATCCCTCTTTCGATTTGGGTTGCTAGGGTACTCTGTTTGGTTGCTATTGAGTGGCTTGGCAGCTGCCAATGATGCAACTGCAAAGGCTTCTTGTCACTATGAATGATATAAACCAACTCCCATTTTTCTGTGACATTCAGAATGGAAGATATCTCTCTTTGGATTTTGGTTGCTAGGGTACTCTTTTTGGTTGCTAGGGAGTGGCTTGGCAGCTGCCAATCATGAAACTCCAAAGGCTGCTTGTCAGTATGAATGATACAAACCAACTCCCATGCCTCTGTGATATTCAGAATGGAAGATATGCCTCTTTGGATTTTGGTTGCTAGGGTGCTCGACAATGGTTGCTAGGGAGGGGCTTGGAAGTGTTGAGGTGATTCATGATTGGCTGTTTGCTGCCCCGAGTCAAATGAGACCACCCCCATGTTTCTATGACAATTCAGTCTGGAGATATCTCTTTGAACTCTTTCATTGGAAGTCTATGGAACTTGTTGCTAAGGGGCTCTAAATGGTTGCCAGGGCGTGGCTTGATAGCTTCACAATGATCCTGAGAGACTGATTGGTCGTCTGAGTAAAATGAGCCCTCCCCCTTGTCTCTATGACACTGTGATCCAGAGCTACGTTCAATACAAAGTCCCTATGCAATTTACCATAGTAGGAAAAGCATGTGTGTTTCACTGGATGTTCCTTCCCCATAGTAAATCAATGGGGCAACTTTGGGCATCTCCTGCCCCCCAGGGGTGCAACTTTTACCCCATTGTGAGGTATGTTCTTACAGAGCCTGTCAGCCTCTTCAAATGTGGCAAATCACACTATTCTCCGAAATCCTCGCTCCGAGCTACGAGTGGTCAAAGTTCATCGCAATGTTAAGTCAATGGGACTTTTTTGGCCGCTTATTCACCGCACCCCCGATCGCTTAGAAAAGTCATAGCCCACCTCTCCTCAATGAGCCGGTCGATTTGACACCTCACTCAGGAGTCTGTGACAAACGGTGCGGGGCGCATTACGCGCCAAACTTTTGTCCAGAATAATAAGAAGAAGAAGAATAATAATAAGTATGCAAGAGAACACTAATGATGCCTTGCTTTCAGCAAGCACCATTAATAACTATGAGCAATAACAATAGTGATGCCTTGCTTTCAGCAAGCACCACTAATAACTAGAATGTACATTTCCTGAAGAAAATGTGAAGTGGTGCTTGCAGTGGCAAAACTCTCCACTTGGTTGCTAGGGTGTTGTACATGATTGCATTCGAGCCAACAACCATGTCTGTACGATGTTGTGGAGCTGAAATCTGGCTTCTATATGTTGCAATATGGTTGCTAGGTGGCTCTAAATGGTTGCTAGGGTGTGAATACACAGTTACCATGGTGATATTTACAGACTGTTTTACAACTGAAACTAATGAGCAGAGATGTAGGTATTGTAAAATGGTTGCTAGGGTACTCTGTTTTATTGGCAAAGGCTTCTTGTCAGTATGAATGATATAAACCAGCTCCCATCTCTATACGATGTTCTGATGCAGAGTGGTTGCTAAACGGTTGCTAGGGTACTCTGTTTGGTTGCTAGGGAGTAGCTTGGCAGATGCCAATCATGAAACTCCAAAGGCTGCTTGTCAGTATGAATGATATAATCCAACTCCCATGCCTCATAGGCAGTTGCTATGGTATTCTGGGTGGATGCTAGGGCGTTGCTAGGCAGTTGCTAGAGTGTTCTGGGTGGTTGCTAGGCAGTTGCTAGGGTGTTCTGGGTGGTTGCGAGTGCCTTATGTACAGAATGGAAGATATCCCTCTTTGGATTTTGGTTGCTAGTGTACTCTATTTGGTTGCTAGGGAGTGGCTTGTCAGCTGCCAATCATGAAACTCCAAAGGCTTCTTGTCACTATGAATGATATAATCCAACTCCCATGCCTCTGTGACATTCAGAATGGAAGATATGCCTCTTTGGATTTTGGTTGCTAGGGTACTCTGTTTGGTTGCTAGGGAGTGTCTTGGCAGCTGCCAATCATGAAACTCAAAGGCTGCTTGTCAATATGAATGATATAAACCAACTCTCTGTCACGGGCGAGTGAGCGAGAGATGAGGATTCAAGTGCAGAGGAGATTTAATTAACAAACACAGACAAAAATACAGAAAACTCAGAACTCAGATAATCAACAGACAGGAATATCAAAGACAGGTAACTCGGACAACGAACCAGCACAAGACTACAAACACAAGGAGGCTAAATAGGGGAACAACAAAGGAGGGTAACGAGACAGACAGGTGGGACAAATTAACCAATAATCAGATAACAAGATGGGAGGGGCTAGACAATAAACAAGAGAGCACATGGCACAAAACAACAAACACCCATGTGCAGCACAAGACAGAACAGACACGTGACACTCTCATGCCTCTGTGACATTCAGAATGGAAGATATCCCTCTTTGGATTTTGGTTGCTAGGGTACTCTGTTTGGTTGCTATGGAGTTACTTGGCAGCTGCCAATGATGAAACTGCAAAGGCTTCTTGTTATTATGAATGATATAAACCAACTCCCATGCTTCTGTGACATTCACAATGGAAGATATCCCTCTTTGGATTTTGGTTGCTAGGGTACTCTGTTTGGTTGCTAGGGAGTGGCTTGTCAGCTGCCAATCATGAAACTCCAAAGGCTGCTTGTCAGTATGAATGATATAAACCAACTCCCATGCCTCTGTGACATTCAGAATGGAAGATATCCCTCTTTGGATTTTGGTTGCTAGGGTACTCTGTTTGGTTACTAGGGAGTGGCTTGTCAGCTGCCAATCACGAAACTCCAAAGGCTGCTTGTCAGTATGAATGATATAAACCAACTCCCATGCCTCTGTGACATTCAGAATGGAAGATATCCCTCTTTGGATTTTGGTTGCTAAAGTGCTCGACAATGGTTGCTAGGGAGGGGCTTGGAAGTGTTGAGGTGATTCATGATTGGCTGTTTGCTGCCCCGAGTCAAATGAGACCACCCCCATGTTTCTATGACAATTCAGTCTGGAGATATCCCTTTGAACTCTTTCAATAGAAGTCTATGGAACTTGTTGCTAAGGGGCTCTAAATGGTAGCTAGGGCGTGGCTTGATAGCTTCACAATGATCCTGAGAGACTGATTGGTCGTCTGAGTAAAATGAGCCCTCCCCCTTGTCTCTATGACACTGTGATCCAGAGCTACGTTCAATACAAAGTCCCTATGCAATTTACCATAGTAGGAAAAGCATGTGTGTTTCACGGGACATTCCTTCCCCATAGTAAGTCAATGGGGCAACTTTGGGCATCTCCTGCCCCCCAGGGGTGCAACACATTGTGAGGTATGTTCTTACAGAGCCTGTCAGCCTCTTCAAATGTGGCAAATCACACGTTTCTGCGAAATCCTCGCTCAGAGCTACGTGTGGTCAAAGTTCGTCACAATGTTAAGTCAATGGGACTTTTTGGGCCGCTTTTTCGCCCCTGGGGCGAACACCGCCGCCCCCCCCCCCCCCCCCCCGGATTGCTTATAAAAGTCATAGCACACCTCTCCTTAATGAGCCGGTCGATTTGACACCTCACTCAGGGGTCTGTGACAAACGGTGCGGGGCGCATTACGCGCCAAACTTTTGTCCGCAATAATAATAAAAAGAACTAGAATGTACATTTCCTGAAGAAAATGTGAAATGGTGCTTGCAGTGGCAAAACTCTCCACTCGGTTGCTAGGGTGTTGTACATGATTGCATACGAGCCAACAACCATGTCTGTACAATGTTGTGGAGCTGAAATATAACTTCTATATGTTGCAATATGGTTTATATGTGGCTCTAAACGGTTGCTAGCGCGTTGCTAGCGCGTTGCTTGGTGGTTGCTAGGGTGTTCTGGGTGGTTGTTAGGCAGTTGCTAGGGTGTTCTGAGAGGTTGCTAGGGCGTTGCTAGGGTATTTTTGGTGGTTGCTATGGTGTTGCTAGGCAGTTGCTAGGGTCTTCAGGGTGGTTGCTAGGCCATTGCTAGGCAGTTGCTAGGGTGTTCTGGGTGGTTGCTAGGGCGTTGCTAAGGTGTTCTGGGTGGTTGCTAGGGTGTTGCTAGGCAGTTGTTAGGGTGTTCTGGGTGGTTGCTAGGGTGTTCTGGGTGGTTGCTAGGGTATTGCTAGGCAGTTGCTAGGGTGTTCTGGGTGGTTGCAAGGCAGTTGCTAGGGTGTTCTGGGTGGTTGGTATGGTGTTGCTAGGTGGTTGCTATGGTGTTGCTAGGCGGTTGCTAGGGTATTCTGGGTGGTTGCTAGGGCGTTGCTAGGCAGTTGCTAGGGTATTCTGGGTGGTTGCTAGGTGGTTGCTAGGGTATTCTGGGTGGTTACTATGGTGTTGCTAGGCGGTTGCTAGTGTATTCTGGGTGGTTGCTAGGGCGTTGCTAGGCAGTTGCTAGGGTATTCTGGGTGGTTGCTATGGTGTTGCTAGGCGGTTGCTAGTGTATTCTGGGTGGTTGCTAGGGCATTGCTAGGGTATTCTTGGTGGTTGCTAGGGCGTTGCTAGGTGGTTGCTAGGGCATTGCTAGGGTATTCTGGGTGGTTGCTAGGGCGTTGCTAGGTGGTTGCTAGGGCATTGCTAGGGTATTTTGGGTGGTTGCTAGGGCGTTGCTAGGCAGTTGCTAGGGTATTCTGGGTGGTTGCTAGGTGGTTGCTAGGGTATTCTGGGTGGTTGCTATGGTGTTGCTAGGCGGTTGCTAGGGTATTCTTGGTGGTTGCTAGGGCGTTGCTAGGTGGTTGCTAGGGTGTTCTGGGTGGTTGCTATGGTGTTGCTAGGCAGTTGCTATGGTATTTTGGGTGGATGCTAGGGCGTTGCTAGGCAGTTGCTAGGGTGTTCTGGGTGGTTGCTAGGCAGTTGCTAGGTGTTCTGGGGGGTTGCTAGACAGTTGCTAGGGTGTTCTGGGTGGTTGCTACGGTATTTTTGGTGGTTACTAGAGCGTTTCTAGACGTTGCTAGGGTGTTCAGGATGGTTGCTAAGGTATTTTTTTTAGTTGCTATGGTGTTACTAGGTGGTTGGTAGTTGTCAAAGATGGTTACTATGGAGTTTTTATAGAGTTATTAAAATCTTTAATAACGAGTACCTTCAGTACGGCACTCGGCCTGCGGCCTCGTGCCTATGGCCGAATAGGCACAAGCATGGAGCAATATCGCAAGGCCACGAGTGTAATATTGCGTTAAAAAATACAAAAAAATGTAAAAAACATTTTTTTTTGGTTTAGGGTGGTTGCTAGGGAGCTCTTAGTGGTTGCTAGGGTGCTGAAACTGGTTGCTAGGGTGTGGCTATGAAGATTTTAGGCCATTACTTATTGGTTGCTTGATAATATAAATCCTCTGAGGGAGAGAGAGAGGGAGAGATGCAGGGGTGTCAGGCCCTTTGGAGTCTGTGTGTGTGAAAACGGCAGTTGGGATTCAAATATTTTTAGAACTCCCAATGTAAAGTCAATGGGACTTTTTTGGCCGCTTTTTCGTCCGCTGTGCGAACATCGTACACCCGATCGCTTAGAAAAGTCATAGCACACCTCTCCTCAATGAGCCGGTCGATTTGACACCTCACTCAGGAGCCTGTGACAAATGGTGCGGGGCGCATTACGCGCCAAACTTTGTCCAGAATAATAATAATAATAAGAAGAAGAATAACTACAATGTACATTTCCTGAAGAAAATGTGAAATGGTGCTTGCAGTGGCAAAACTCTCCACTCGGTTGCTAGGGTGTTGTACATGATTGCATACGAGCCAACAACCATGTCTGTACAATGTTGTGGAGCTGAAATATAGCTTCTATATGTTGCAATATGGTTTATATGTGGCTCTAAATGGTTGCTAGGGTGTTCTGGGTGGTTGCTAGGGCGTTGCTAGGCAGTTACTAGGGTATTCTGGGTGGTTGCTAGGGTATTCTGGGTGGTTGCTAGGGCGTTGCTAGGGTGTTATGGGTGGTTGCTATGGTGTTAGGCAGTTGCTATGGTATTCTGGGTGGTTGCTAGGGCGTTGCTAGGCAGTTGCTATGGTATTCTGGATGGTTGCTAGGGCGTTGCTAGGCAGTTGCTAGGGTGTTCTGGGTGGTTGCTAGGCAGTTGCTAGGGTTTTCATGGTGGTTGCTAGGCAGTTGCTAGGGTGTTCTGGGCGGTTGCTATGGTGTTGCTAAGCAGTTTCTAAGGTGTTCTGGTTGGTTGCTAGGGTGTTGCTAGGTGGTTGCTAGGGTGTTCTGGGTGGTTGCTATGGTGTTGCTAGGCAGTTGCTATGGTATTCTGGGTGGTTGCTAGGGTGTTGCTAGGCAGTTGCTAGGTTGTTCTGGCTGGTTGCTAGGCGGTTGCTAGGAAGTTGCTAGGGTATTCTGGGTGGTTGCTAGGGCGTTGCTAGGCAGTTGCTAGGGTATTCTGGGTGGTTGCTAGGGCGTTGCTAGGGTGTTCTGGGTGGTTGCTAGGCGGTTGCTAGGCAGTTGCTATGGTATTCTGGGTGGTTGCTAGGGTGTTGCTAGGGTGTTCTGGGTGGTTGCTAGGCAGTTGCTAGGTGGTTGCTAGGGTGTTCTGGGCGGTTGCTATGGTGTTGCTAGGCAGTTCTGGTTGGTTGCTAGGCGGTTGCTAGGGTATTCTTGGTGGTTGCTAGGGTGTTGCTAGGTGGTTGCTAGGGTGTTCTTGGTGTTTGCTATGGTGTTGCTAGGCAGTTGCTATGGTATTCTGGGTGGATGCTAGGGCGTTGCTAGGCAGTTGCTAGGGTGTTCTGGGTGGTTGCTAAGCAGTTGCTAGGTGTTCTGGGTGGTTGCTAGGCAGTTGCTAGCATGATGCTAGCATTTTTAGCATTTTGCTAGCATGTTTAGCATGTTGCTAGCATGTTTTTACCAAGATGCTGTTGCCAGGTGGTTGCTAGGGTGTTCTGGGTGGTTGCTATGGTGTTGCTAGGCAGTTGCTAAGGTGTTCTGGGTGGTTGCTAGGCAGTTGCTAGTGTATTCTTGGTGGTTGCTAGGCAGTTGCTAGGGTATTCTTGGTGGTTGCTAGGGCGTTGCTAGGTGGTTGCTAGGGTGTTCTGGGTGGTTGCTATGGTGTTGCTAGGCAGTTGCTATGGTATTCTGGGTGGATGCTAGGGCATTGCTAGGCAGTTGCTAGAGTGTTCTGGGTGGTTGCTAGGCAGTTGCTAGGGTGTTCTGGGTGGTTGCGAGTGCCTTATGTACGGCACTCGGCCTGCGGCCTCGTGCCTATGGCCGAATAGGCACAAGTATGGAGCAATTTCGCAAGGCCACGAGTGTAATATTGCTATAATTAAAAAAAAAAAAACAGTTGCTAGGAACCTAGCAACAGCATAGCAACAGCATAGCAACCAACCAGAACACCATAGCAACCACTTAGCAACAGCAACAGCAACAGCAACCAAACAGAACACCCTAGCAACCACCTAGCAACAGCATAGCAACAGCAACAGCATAGCAACCAACCAGAACACCCTAGAAACCACCAAGCAATAGCATAGCAACAGCATAGCAACCAACCAGAACACCCTAGCAAGCATCTAGCAACAGCATAGCAACAGCTTAGCAACAAACCAGAACACCCTAGCACCCAACTAGCAACAGCATAGCAACAGCAACAGCATAGCAACCAACCAGAACACCCTAGCAAGCATCTAGCAACAGCATAGCAACAGCATAGCAACCAACCAGAACACCCTAGCAAGCACCTAGCAACAGCATAGCAACAGCAACAGCATAGCAACAAACCAGAACACCCTAGCACCCACCTATCAACCACCTAGCAACAGCATAGCAACAGCAACAGCATAGCAACAAACCAGAACACCCTAGCACCCAACTAGCAACAGCATAGCAACAGCAACAAAATAGCAACCAACCAGAACACCCTAGCAAGCATCTAGCAACAGCATAGCAACAGCATAGCAACCAACCAGAACACCCTAGCAAGCACCTAGCAACAGCATAGCAACAGCAACAGCATATCAACAAACCAGAACATCCTAGCACCCACCTAGCAACAGCATAGCAACAGCATAGCATCCAACCAGAACACCCTAGCAAGCATCTAGCAACAGCATAGCAACAGCATAGCAACCAACCAGAACACCCTAGCAAGCACCTAGCAACAGCATAGCAACAGCAACAGCATATCAACAAACCAGAACACCCTAGCACCCACCTAGCAACAGCATAGCAACAGCATAGCATCCAACCAGAATACCCTAGCAAGCATCTAGCAACAGCATAGCAACAGCATAGCAACCAACCAGAACACCCTAGAAACCACCTAGCAATAGCATAGCAACATCAACAGCATAGCAACCAACCAGAACACCACCTAGCAACAGCATAGCAACCAACCAGAACACCCTAGCAACCACCTAGCAACAGCATAGCAACAGCATAGCAACCAACCAGAACACCATAGCAACAGCATGGCAACAGCGTGGGAACCAACCAGAACACCCTAGCAACCAACCAGAACACCCTAGCAAGCATCTAGCAACAGCATAGCAACAGCATAGCAACCAACCAGAACACCCTAGCAAGCACCTAGCAACAGCATAGCAACAGCAACAGCATAGCAACAAACCAGAACACCCTAGCAAGCATCTAGCAACAGCATAGCAACAGCATAGCAACAGCAACAGCATAGCAACAAACCAGAACACCCTAGCACCCAACTAGCAACAGCATAGCAACAGCAACAGCATAGCAACCAACCAGAACACCCTAGCAAGCATCTAGCAACAGCATAGCAACAGCATAGCAACCAACCAGAACACCCTAGCAAGCACCTAGCAACAGCATAGCAACAGCAACAGCATATCAACAAACCAGAACACCCTAGCACCCACCTAGCAACAGCATAGCAACAGCATAGCATCCAACCAGAACACCCTAGCAAGCATCTAGCAACAGCATAGCAACAGCATAGCAACCAACCAGAACACCCTAGCAAGCACCTAGCAACAGCATAGCAACAGCAACAGCATATCAACAAACCAGAACACCCTAGCACCCACCTAGCAACAGCATAGCAACAGCATAGCATCCAACCAGAATACCCTAGCAAGCATCTAGCAACAGCATAGCAACAGCATAGCAACCAACCAGAACACCCTAGAAACCACCTAGCAATAGCATAGCAACATCAACAGCATAGCAACCAACCAGAACACCACCTAGCAACAGCATAGCAACCAACCAGAACACCCTAGCAACCACCTAGCAACAGCATAGCAACAGCATAGCAACCAACCAGAACACCATAGCAACAGCATGGCAACAGCGTGGGAACCAACCAGAACACCCTAGCAACCAACCAGAACACCCTAGCAACCACCTAGCAACAGCATAGCAACAGCAACATCATAGCAACCAACCAGAACATCCTAGCAACAACCTAGCAACAGCATAGCAACAGCAAAAGCATAGCAACAAACCAGAACACCCTAGCAACCACCTAGCAACAGCAACAGAATAGCAATCAACCAGAACACCCGAGCAACTTATTTCGAAATAATATGTGTGTGTAAATCCGGTGACGCGTGTATTGATTTTTTATTAATAGACAAGTGTTTTCTCTAAAAGTGTCGACTCGGCTGCAAAGATGAAGTTGACGATCGCCATCTCCGTGTGCCTTATAGAGAGAAATGCACATAAATAAGCCTAATGGATTACATAATCAGAGAGTAGCCTTTTTCTTTTTTCGTTTTGAATGATTTCGTTTAAAGACATTTCAAGCTTTGTGTATTTGATGTATTTGTCATGTCTGTGTGAGGCATACACTGAGTTTCGTTAAGTTAGGATGTGCTCTAGTTCACGTGCAATGCAAGTGAGCGCGCGGGCGCCTCCGTTATATTTGTTTTGTAGCCTATTAATTAAATACAGGCAAATGGTTGATGAAAAATTTATTAAAATTAAGATACAATTTATACAAAACGAAATTCACTTTAAAGAAAGGCTTTCTACAAAACAACTTTAACTTCAACGGTCAAAATCATGTCTGACCCGCTGCATGTCTCATATTGCGCATCCTATCTTACTCGGTCGTGCTGTTCACTTTTCATAAATCAACATAAATGGAAAAAAAAATAACATTATAATATTTTAACAAATATGAAACTAAATGCGCTTTACAACAGTAGGCCTACATACTCTCTATTTGTACAAATTTCTGCGCATTAATTTAATTCTGAATTTTGCACACACAAGTTGAAAGGCATTTGTTCAAATCAAGTTCACGGAAAATTGTGCGTGCATTTATTAATCATTATGATACTAAAATCCTAACAAATAGGCTATGCTATATATGTACAAAAAATCAGATGAGCCAATAATATGAACGCATTTACACGTTAAGCATTTTCCTCCCATAAAACCATTATAAGAAAGCTTAATGTGGCTTAATGCAGATTAGAATGTCCCCTTATTTTGTTGAAATAACGAGATATTATGTCGATACTAGGCTACTGTGTCCACCGTGGTCTCCTTTTTGATCAGCGGAAACGATTTTTGCTTGTTTGGGATCTGACTGTCCAGCGTATTTTAAAAAGTTAAGCAAACTTTCCTGTCTTTTTGACATTTTTCCCCTGAGTGAAACGATCGAGGCTAACAGCAATCTCAACTCGTACAAGCGCGCAAGTCATGAGTCACAAACATTGAACACTACACAAACAGTAATTTTATTTTATTTTATTTCATTTAGGCAATTCATTTTAGTGACACAGGAGGTGCCGGATCCAATAAAAAAGGTTCCGGATCTAATGTCGGAGGTGGGGCTCAAATTAAGCCCTGGCTGTTGTTCATTTAATTTGTTTTAAAATTCACATTTCATCCAGAGCGGTTTCTTCTCGCTTTGCAATGTTTTCGCTTTCTTCTCGATGTGCAATGTAGCTATGCATAGGCTACACAGACCACACAGGCTCTCTCTCTCAAAAATGGTATTTATTTGCTGTGAGAAATAGAGTGGACCTCGGGTTCGGGTCGGGTTCGGGCTTAACATGTAAATTTAATTGTCGGGTCGGGTCGGGTCGGGTTAAATGATCGCGGGTACGGGCCGGGTTCGGGCTTCAGTTTAAAGCCTGTGCAGACCTCTACAAAAGCATAGCAACAGCAACAGCATAGCAACCAACCAGAACACCCTAGCAAGCACCTATCAACAGCATAGCAACAGCAACAGCATAGCAACCAACCAGAACACCCTAGCAACAGCATAGCAACAGCATAGCAACAGCAACATCATAGCAACTAACCAGAACACCCTAGCAACCACCTAGCAACAGTATAGCAACAGCATAGCAACCAACCAGAACACCATAGCAACAGCATAGCAACAGCAACAGCATAGCAACCACCAAGCAACAGCATAGCAACAGCATAGCAACAGCAACATCATAGCAACTAAAAAGAACACCCTAGCAACCACCTAGCAACAGTATAGCAACAGCAAAAGCATAGCAACCAACCAGAACACCCTAGCAACCACCTAGCAACAGCATAGCAACAGCAACCGCATAGCAACCAACCAGAACACCATAGCAATTGCATAGCAACAGCATAGCATCCAACCAGAACACCCTAGCAACCACCTAGCAACAGCATAGCAACAGCAACATCATAGCAACACAGCAGCATAGCAACAGCAACAGAATAGCAACCAACCAGAACACCCTAGCAATTGCATAGCAACAGCATAGCATCCAACCAGAACACCCTAGCAACCACCTAGCAACAGCATAACAACAGCAAAAGCATAGCAACCAACCAGAACACGCTAGCAACCAAATAGCAACAGCATAGCAACAGCAAAAGCATAGCAACACAGCAGCATAGCAACAGCAACAGAATAGCAACCAACCAGAACACCCTAGCAAGCATCTAGCAACAGCATAGCAACAGCATAGCAACAGCAACATAATAGCAACCAACCAGAACACCCTAGCAACCACCTAGCAACAGCATAGCAACAGCAACCGCATAGCAACCAACCAGAACACCATAGCAATTGCATAGCAACAGCATAGCATCCAACCAGAACACCCTAGCAACCACCTAGCAACAGCATAGCAACAGCAACAGCATAGCAACCAACCAGAACACGCTAGCAACCAAATAGCAACAGCATAGCAACAGCAAAAGCATAGCAACACAGCAGCATAGCAACAGCAACAGAATAGCAACCAACCAGAACACCCTAGCAAGCATCTAGCAACAGCATAGCAACAGCATAGCAACCAACCAGAACACCCTAGCAACCACCTAGCAACAGCATAGCAACAGCAACAGCATAGCAACCAACCAGAACACCATACCAACCACCAAGCAACAGCATAGCAACAGCATAGCAACCAACCAGAACACCCTAGCAACCACCTAGCAACAGCAACAGCATAGCAACCAACCAGAACAACCACCTAGCAACAGCATAGCAACAGCATAGCAACCAACCAGAACACCCTAGCAACCACCTAGCAACCACCTAGCAACAGCATAGCAACAGCAACAGCATAGCAACAAACCAGAACACCCTAGCAAGCACCTAGCAACCACCTAGCAACAGAATAGCAACAGCAACAGCATAGCAACAAACCAGAACAGCCACCTAGCAACAGCATAGCAACAGCAACAGCATAGCAACCAACCAGAACACCCTAGCAACCACCTAGCAACAGCATAGCAACAGCAACAGCATAGCAACAGCATAGCAACCAACCAGAACACCCTAGCAACCACCTAGCAACAGCAACAGCATAGCAACCAACCAGAACAACCACCTAGCAACAGCATAGCAACAGCATAGCAACCAACCAGAACACCCTAGCAACCACCTAGCAACAGCATAGCAACAGCAACAGCATAGCAACCAACCAGAACACCCTAGCAAGCACCTAGCAACCACCTAGCAACAGCATAGCAACAGCAACAGCATAGCAACAAACCAGAACAACCACCTAGCAACAGCATAGCAACAGCATAGCAACCAACCAGAACACCCTAGCAACCACCTAGCAACCACCTAGCAACAGCATAGCAACAGCAACAGCATAGCAACAAACCAGAACACCCTAGCAAGCACCTAGCAACCACCTAGCAACAGAATAGCAACAGCAACAGCATAGCAACAAACCAGAACAGCCACCTAGCAACAGCATAGCAACAGCAACAGCATAGCAACCAACCAGAACACCCTAGCAACCACCTAGCAACAGCATAGCAACAGCAACAGCATAGCAACAGCATAGCAACCAACCAGAACACCCTAGCAACCACCTAGCAACAGCAACAGCATAGCAACCAACCAGAACAACCACCTAGCAACAGCATAGCAACAGCATAGCAACCAACCAGAACACCCTAGCAACCACCTAGCAACAGCATAGCAACAGCAACAGCATAGCAACCAACCAGAACACCCTAGCAAGCACCTAGCAACCACCTAGCAACAGCATAGCAACAGCAACAGCATAGCAACAAACCAGAACAACCACCTAGCAACAGCATAGCAACAGCATAGCAACCAACCAGAACACCCTAGCAACCACCTAGCAACCACCTAGCAACAGCATAGCAACAGCAACAGCATAGCAACAAACCAGAACACCCTAGCAAGCACCTAGCAACCACCTAGCAACAGCATAGCAACAGCAACAGCATAGCAACAAACCAGAACAGCCACCTAGCAACAGCATAGCAACAGCAACAGCATAGCAACCAACCAGAACACCCTAGCAACCACCTAGCAACAGCATAGCAACAGCAACATAATAGCAACTAACCAGAACACCCTAGCAACCACCTAGCAACAGTATAGCAACAGCAAAAGCATAGCAACCAACCAGAACACCCTAGCAATCACCTAGCAACAGCATAGCAACAGCAACCGCATAGCAACCAACCAGAACACCCTAGCAACCACCTAGCAACAGCATAGCAACAGCAACAGCATAGCAACCAACCAGAACACGCTAGCAACCAAATAGCAACAGCATAGCAACAGCAACAGCATAGCAACCAACCAGAACACCCTAGCAACCACCTAGCAACAGCATAGCAACAGCAACATAATAGCAACTAACCAGAACACCCTAGCAACCACCTAGCAACAGTATAGCAACAGCAAAAGCATAGCAACCAACCAGAACACCCTAGCAATCACCTAGCAACAGCATAGCAACAGCAACCGCATAGCAACTAACCAGAACACCCTAGCAACCACCTAGCAACAGCATAGCAACAGCAACAGCATAGCAACCAACCAGAACACGCTAGCAACCAAATAGCAACAGCATAGCAACAGCAACATCATAGCAACACAGCAGCATAGCAACAGCAACAGAATAGCAACCAACCAGAACACCCTAGCAACCACCTAGCAACAGCATAGCAACAGCAACAGCATAGCAACCAACCAGAACACCATAGCAACCACCAAGCAACAGCATAGCAACAGCATAGCAAACAACCAAAACACCATAGCAACAGCATAGCAACAGCAACAGCATAGCAACCACCAAGCAACAGCATAGCAACAGCATAGCAACAGCAACATCATAGCAACTAACCAGAACACCCTAGCAACCACCTAGCAACAGCATAGCAACAGCAACCGCATAGCAACCAACCAGAACACCATAGCAATTGCATAACAACAGCATAGCATCCAACCAGAACACCCTAGCAACCACCTAGCAACAGCATAGCAACAGCAACAGCATAGCAACCAACCAGAACACGCTAGCAACCAAATAGCAACAGCATAGCAACAGCAAAAGCATAGCAACACAGCAGCATAGCAACAGCAACAGCATAGCAACCAACCAGAACACCCTAGCAAGCATCTAGCAACAGCATAGCAACAGCATAGCAACCAACCAGAACACCCTAGCAACCACCTAGCAACAGCAACAGCATAGCAACCAACCAGAACAACCACCTAACAACAGCATAGCAACAGCATAGCAACCAACCAGAACACCCTAGCAACCACCTAGCAACCACCTAGCAACAGCATAGCAACAGCAACAGCATAGCAACAAACCAGAACACCCTAGCAAGCACCTAGCAACCACCTAGCAACAGAATAGCAACAGCAACAGCATAGCAACAAACCAGAACAGCCACCTAGCAACAGCATAGCAACAGCAACAGCATAGCAACCAACCAGAACACCCTAGCAACCACCTAGCAACAGCATAGCAACAGCAACAGCATAGCAACAGCATAGCAACCAACCAGAACACCCTAGCAACCACCTAGCAACAGCAACAGCATAGCAACCAACCAGAACAACCACCTAGCAACAGCATAGCAACAGCATAGCAACCAACCAGAACACCCTAGCAACCACCTAGCAACCACCTAGCAACAGCATAGCAACAAACCAGAACAACCACCTAGCAACAGCATAGCAACAGCAACAGCATAGCAACAAACCAGAACACCCTAGCAAGCACCTAGCAACCACCTAGCAACAGCATAGCAACAGCAACAGCATAGCAACAAACCAGAACAGCCACCTAGCAACAGCATAGCAACAGCAACAGCATAGCAACCAACCAGAACACCCTAGCAACCACCTAGCAACAGCATAGCAACAGCAACAGCATAGCAACAGCATAGCAACCAACCAGAACACCCTAGCAACCACCTAGCAACAGCAACAGCATAGCAACCAACCAGAACAACCACCTAGCAACAGCATAGCAACAGCATAGCAACCAACCAGAACACCCTAGCAACCACCTAGCAACAGCATAGTCAAGTCAATTCAAGTCAAGTTTATTTATATAGCGCTTTTCACAACATAGGTTGTATCAAAGCAGCTTCACAGTAATAAAACAATACATCAATGTTTGTTTCTAATGGAACGTCCAACTTGGTAATGCTGATCAATAGTATCGTTGATTGATTAGTTAAATTAAATATCCAAATATCCCCAACTGAGCAAGCCAAAGGCAACAGTGGCAAGGAACCGAAAAACTCCATCAGGTGACCTAATGGAGAAAAAAAAAAAACCTTGGGAGAACCCGGGCTCAGTCGGGGGCCAGTTCTCCTCTGGCGTTTATGAACTAGAGGTCGGATTTAACTGTAAGATTAAAAGTATTATATGAATGCCTGGCTGAAGAGATGCGTCTTTAATCTAGTTTTAAACTGGGAGAGCGAGTCTGAGCAACGAAGAGTATCCGGAAGACTATTCCAGAGTTTTGGAGCTAAATGTGAAAATGCTCTCCCTCCTTTGGTGGATCTGGATATCCTAGGTATGACCAAAAGCCTCGAATTTAGTGACCTTAAAGAGCGCGATGGATTATAGGGCGATAGAAGATCGGTTAAATAGACTGGAGCTAAGCCGTTTAGGGCTTTATAAGTCAGTAGCAATACCTTGTAATTAATACGGGACTTTATAGGTAACCAATGTAGTGATGATAAAATCGGTGTTATATGATCATATTTTCTTGATCTAGTTAGA
This sequence comes from Squalius cephalus, assembly GCF_949319135.1. Taxonomy (NCBI): domain Eukaryota; kingdom Metazoa; phylum Chordata; class Actinopteri; order Cypriniformes; family Leuciscidae; genus Squalius; species Squalius cephalus. The sequence goes on along the minus strand of NC_137125.1, from coordinate 211,505 downwards.
ACTCTAGCGGCAGCATTTTGGACTAACTGTAGCTTGTTTATTGAGGACGCAGGACAACCAGCTAATAAAGCATTACAGTAATCTAGTCTCGAGGTCATGAATGCATGAACTAACTTTTCTGCGTCAGAAACTGATAGCATATTACGTAGCTTAGCAATGTTTCTAAGGTGGAAAAAGGCTGTTTTTGTAACATATGAAATATGATTTTCAAAAGACAGGTTGCAGTCAAGTATAACACCCAGGTCTTTTACTGTAGAGGAAAAAGTAACAGGACATCCTACTATGTTAAAGTTGTATTGTGAGAGATAGCAACAGCAACAGCATAGCAACAAACCAGAACAGCCACCTAGCAACAGCATAGCAACAGCAACAGCATAGCAACCAACCAGAACACCCTAGCAACCACCTAGCAACAGCATAGCAACAGCATAGCAACCAACCAGAACACCCTAGCAACCACCTAGCAACAGCATAGCAACCAACCAGAACACCCTAGCAAGCACCTAGCAACTACCTAGCAACAGTATAGCAACAGCAAAAGCATAGCAACCAACCAGAACACCCTAGCAAGCACCTAGCAACCACCTAGCAACAGCATAGCAACAGCAACAGCATAGCAACAAACCAGAACAGCCACCTAGCAACAGCATAGCAACAGCAACAGCATAGCAACCAACCAGAACACCCTAGCAACCACCTAGCAACAGCATAGCAACAGCATAGCAACCAACCAGAACACCCTAGCAACCACCTAGCAACAGCATAGCAACCAACCAGAACACCCTAGCAAGCACCTAGCAACCACCTAGCAACAGTATAGCAACAGCAAAAGCATAGCAACCAACCAGAACACCCTAGCAACCACCTAGCAACAGCATAGCAACAGCAACCGCATAGCAACCAACCAGAACACCATAGCAATTGCATAGCAACAGCATAGCATCCAACCAGAACACCCTAGCAACCACCTAGCAACAGCATAGCAACAGCAAAAGCATAGCAACCAACCAGAACACGCTAGCAACAGCATAGCAACAGCATAGCAACAGCAAAAGCATAGCAACACAGCAGCATAGCAACAGCAACAGAATAGCAACCAACCAGAACACCCTAGCAAGCATCTAGCAACAGCATAGCAACAGCATAGCAACCAACCAGAACACCCTAGCAACCACCTAGCAACAGCATAGCAACAGCAACAGCATAGCAACCAACCAGAACACCACACCAACCACCAAGCAACAGCATAGCAACAGCATAGCAACCAACCAGAACACCCTAGCAACCACCTAGCAACCACCTAGCAACCACCTAGAAACAGCATAGCAACAGCATAGCAAAAAACCAGAACAACCACCTAGCAACAGCATAGCAACAGCAACAGCATAGCAACCAACCAGAACACCCTAGCAACCACCTAGCAACCACCTAGCAACAGCATAGCAACAGCAACAGCATAGCAAAAAAACAGAACAACCACCTAGCAACAGCATAGCAACAGCAACAGCATAGCAACCAACCAGAACACCCTAGCAACCACCTAGCAACAGCATAGCAACAGCAACAGCATAGCAACCAACCAGAACACCCTAGCAACCACCTAGCAACAGCATAGCAACCAACCAGAACACCCTAGCAAGCACCTAGCAACAGCATAGCAACAGCATAGCAACCAACCAGAACACCCTAGCAAGCACATAGCAACCACCTAGCAACAGCATAGCAACAGCAACAGCAACCGCATAGCAACCAACCAGAACACGCTAGCAACCAAATAGAAACAGCATAGCAACAGCAAAAGCATAGCAACACAGCAGCATAGCAACAGCAACAGAATAGCAACCAACCAGAACACCCTAGCAACCACCTAGCAACCACCTAGCAACAGCATAGCAACCAACCAGAACACCTTAGCAAGCACATAGCAACCACCTAGCAACAGCATAGCAACAGCATAGCAACAGCATAGCAACCAACCAGAACACGCTAGCAACCAAATAGCAACAGCATAGCAACAGCAAAAGCATAGCAACACAGCAGCATAGCAACAGCAACAGAATAACAACCAACCAGAACACCCTAGCAACCACCTAGCAACCACCTAGCAACAGCATAGCAACCAACCAGAACAACCACCTAGCAACAGCATAGCAACAGCATAGCAACCAACTAGAACACCCTAGCAACCACCTAGCAACCACCTAGCAACAGCATAGCAACAGCAACAGCATAGCAAAAAACCAGAACAACCACCTAGCAACAGCATAGCAACAGCAACAGCATAGCAACCAACCAGAACACCCTAGCAACCACCTAGCAACAGCATAGCAACAGCAACAGCATAGCAACAAACCAGAACACCCTAGCAACCACCTAGCAACAGCATAGCAACCAACCAGAACACCCTAGCAAGCACCTAGCAACAGCATAGCAACAGCAACAGCATAGCAACAAACCAGAACACCCTAGCACCCACCTAGCAACAGCATAGCAACAGCATAGCAACCAACCAGAACACCCTAGCAAGCACATAGCAACCACCTAGCAACAGCATAGCAACATACAGCATACATTACCAAAATCCAGCTCCTGAAAGGTGATCCGCTGTGTGCTATTTAATAAGAGAAACACAAAAAAGGCGATGATGCGTTTACTTAACCAGTGATAAAAGCAACAAAGCCGTGATTACTCAGAACACAAGGCCAGCTCTGTGCTTTCCGTAAAAAACCAGAAGGAGGATGTCCTCCCTCTCCACGGACTCGCCTGATTCAATACTGAACTCAAGACATCATAGTTCCAGAACACCCTAGCAAGATCATATCAACCAACCAGACAGCAACAGCATATCAACCAACCAGAACACCCTAGCAAGCACCTAGCAACAGCATAGCAACAGCAACAGCATAGCAACAAACCAGAACACCCTAGCACCCACCTAGCAACCACCTAGCAACAGCATAGCAACCAACCAGAACACCCTAGCAACCACCTAGCAACAGCAAAGCAACAGCAACAGAATAGCAACCAACCAGAACACCCTAGCAAGCACCTAGCAACAGCATAGCAACAGCAACAGCATAGCAACAAACCAGAACACCCTAGCACCCACCTAGCAACCACCTAGCAACAGCATAGCAACAGCATAGCAACAAACCAGAACACCCTAGCAACCACCTAGCAACAGCATAGCAACAGCATAGCAACCAACCAGAACTGTTGCTATGCTGTTGCTATGCTGTTGCTGTTGCTATGCTGTTGCTATGGTGTTCTGGTTGGTTGGTTGCTATGCTGTTGCAGTTGCTATGCTATGCTGCCAACCAGAACCAGGGTGTTCTGGTTGGTTGCTATGCTGTTGCTGTTGCTATGCTGTTGATAGTTGCTTGCTAGGGTGTTCTGGTTGGTTGCTATGCTGTTGCAGTTGCTATGCTGTTGCTAGGTGGTTGCTAGGGTGTTCTGGTTGGTTGATATGCTGTTGCTGTTGCTATGCGTTTGCTAGGTGCTTGCTAGGGTGTTCTGGTTGGTTGCTATTCTGTTGCTGTTGCTATGCTGTTGCTAGGTGGTTGCTATGTGCTTGCTAGGGTGTTCTGGTTGGTTGCTATGCTGTTGCTATGCTGTTGCTAGGTGGGTGCTAGGGTGTTCTGGTTTGTTGCTATGCTGTTGCTGTTGCTATGCTATGCAACCACCTAGCAACAGCATAGCAACAGCAACAACATAGCAACAAACCAGAACACGCTAGCAACCCCCTAGCAACAGCAACAGCATAGCAACCAACCAGAACACGGCTTAAAATACGCTTATTCTATTCTGTGTGTGGATGGAGCTTAAACAGCGTCAATTTGATAAATATTAGAACCTCAGTGTGTCATAAAAATGGGGGGAACAGAATCCGACGGCAAAAAAAAAAAACAGCTGTCGGAATCCGTTCCCCCACTCCCATTATGAGAGGTGTCGATGTAATGGCTTAAAAAATGCTGATTTTATTTTTGTGTGTGGATGGAGCTTAACTTGCATCAGTTTTTATATTTTGTTTTGCCTTTTATTATGATATGACAGTATAGCATCAAAAAAGTTTGACGAACCGGGACTTGAACTCGGGTCGCCCAAAGCTAAAAAAAAAAGACATTGTCAGGGAACTGACCACTAGGCTATTGGGGAGAGTAATTTTCCATAATTTGATAAATCTTAGAACCTTATTGTGTAATAAACACAGGGGGAACAGAATCCGACGGCAAATAGTTCAGCTGTCGAAATCCGTTCCCCCACCCCAATGATGAGAGATGTTGATGTATCGGCTTAAAATACGCTTATTCTATTCTGTGTGTGGATGGAGCTTAAACAGCGTCAATTTGATAAATATTAGAACCTCAGTGTGTCAGAAAAATAGGGGGAACAGAATCCGACGGCAAAAAAAAAGCTAAAAAACAGACATTGCCAGGGAACTGCCCACTAGGCTATTGGGGAGAGTAATTTTCCATAATTTGATAAATCTTAGAACCTTATTGTGTAATAAACACAGGGGGAACAGAATCCGACGGCAAATAGTTCAGCTGTCGAAATCCGTTCCCCCACCCCAATGATGAGAGATGTTGATGTATCGGCTTAAAATACGCTTATTCTATTCTGTGTGTGGATGGAGCTTAAACAACGTCAATTTGATAAATATTAGAACCTCAGTGTGTCAGAAAAATGGGGGGAACAGAATCCGACGGCAAAAAAAAAAAAACAGCTGTCGGAATCCGTTCCCCCACTCTGAGCAAGGATTTCGCAGAAACGTGTGATTTGCAACATTTGAAGAGGCTGACAGGCTCTGTAAGAACATACCTCACAATGGGGTAAAAGTTACACCCCTGGGGGGCAGGAGCGTCCCAAAGATGCCCCATTGACTTACTATGGGGAAGGAATGTCCCGTGAAACACGCATGCTTTTCCTACTATGGTCAATTGCATAGGGATATTGTATTGAACGTAGCTCTGGATCACAGTGTCATAGAGACAAGGGGGCGGGCTCATTTTACTCAGACGACCAATCAGTCTCTCAGGATCATTGTGAAGCTATCAAGCCACGCCCTAGCAACCATTTAGAGCACCTTAGCAACAAGTCCCATAGACTTCCATTGAAAGAGATCAAAGGGATATCTCTGGACCGAATTGTCATAGAAACATGGGGGTGGTCTCAGTTGACTCGGGGAAGCAAACAGCCAATCATGAATCACCTCAACACTTCCTAGCCCCTCCCTAGCAACCATTGTCGAGCACCTTAGCAACCAAAATCCAAAGAGGGATATCTTCCATTCTGAATGTCACAGAGGCATGGGAGTTGGTTTATATCATTCATAGTGACAAGAAGCCTTTGCAGTTTCATCATTGGCAGCTGCCAAGCAACTCCATAGCAACCAAACAGAGTACCCTAGCAACCATTTTACAAGACCTATTTCTCTGCATCAGAACATCATAAAGAGATGGGGTTAAGACAAGTTTGACTCAGGGCAGCAAACAGCCATTCATGAGACACCACAACACTTGCTAGCCCTGCCCTAGCAACCATTGTCAAGCACCTTAGCAACCAAAATCCATAGAGGGATATCTTTCATTCTGAATGTCACAGAGGAATGGGAGTTGGTTTATATCATTCATACTGACAAGCAGCCTTTAGAGTTTCATGATTGGCAGCTGCCAAGCCACTCCCTAGCAACCAAACAAAGTACCTTAGCAACCATTTTCCAAGACCTATTTCTCTGCATCAGAACATCGTATAGAGATGGGGGTTGGCTCTTTTGACTCATGCTAGCAAAGAGGAATTCCAACATGCTACACATGCTAGCTGTGTATAGCTACATGCTAATAGCGATTAGGTAAGTGCTAATCATGGCAAGAAAATGCTAAGGTCTCCAATAGTAATCATCTGTGACAACTACCAACCACTTAATAACACCATAGTAACCACCCATAATACCTTAGCAACCACCCTGAACACCCTAGCAACTGCCTAGCAACTCCCTAGCAACCACCCAGAACACCCTAGCAACTGCCTAGCAACGCCCTAGCAACCACCAAGAATACCCTAGCAACACCCTAGCAACCACCAAGAATACCCTAGCAACCGCCTAGCAACGCCCTAGCAACCACCCAGAATACCCTAGCGTTGTTCTGGTTGGTTGCTATGCTTTTGCTGTTGCTATGCTGTTGCTAGGTGGTTGCTAGCGTGTTCTGGTTGGTTGCTATGCTGTTGCTGTTGCTATGCTGTTGCTAGGTAGTTGCTAGGGTGTTCTGGTTGGTTGCTATGCTGTTGCTGTTGCTATGCTGTTGCTAGGTGGTTGCTAGGGTGTTCTGGTTGGTTGCTATGCTGTTGCTGTTGCTATGCTGTTGCTAGGTGGTTGCTAGGGTGTTCTGGTTGGTTGCTATGCTGTTGCTGTTGCTATGCTGTTGCTAGGTGGTTGCTAGGGTGTTCTGGTTGGTTGCTATGCTTTTGCTGTTGCTATGCTGTTGCTAGGTGGTTGCTAGCGTGTTCTGGTTGGTTGCTATGCTGTTGCTGTTGCTATGCTGTTGCTAGGTAGTGTCACGGGGTGAAGAATCACCCGACAAGGCAGGTTTAGTGCAAAGGCCCCGGAGGGTGGATTTTATTTACAGTGAAATAAAAGGTGCAGGAAGACGGTGATCCGGTGCGTGATGGCTGGTGCTCCAAGTGCTCTTCAGTGTTTAATCCAAACGAAAGTGGGTGTCCAAACGTGCTCCAAAAGTGATGGGCTGTCGGTCACTCGCTGCTTTCTGGAGGAAAACGAGAGAAAGGTTAGACCAGCAATTCATTCAGCTCGAGACCAGAGTCTGTCTGTCTGCTCAGCGTGTGCTGCTTTTGTAGCAGTTAATTAATGAGCTGCAGCTGTGACCGATCAGCCCGCTGTGAGGATGTGCAGGTGTTCGGTGTTTGTTACCAGGGCGACGCTGATTTCCTTGAGGACGCTCGTCACATTCCCCCCCCCCCTAAGCGTCGTTCTGGTCCTGTGAACGTATGGAGATAGTAGGGGTGAAATAAGGGGAGGGTGGGGAATGACCCCTGACAGACCTGCATAAGCTGTCCATATCCGTGAGAGGCCATCAGCGTTCGCGTTGGCGGCCCCGGCCCGATGTCGTACCTCGAAGTGGAAGTCCTGGAGCGCTAGGAACCAGCGAGTCACCCTGGCGTTGGTGTCCTTGGCGCGGGCCATCCACTGGAGAGGCGCATGGTCGGTGACCAGGGTGAACTTGCGGCCTAGGAGGTAGTACCGGAGCTCCAGGACTGCCCACTTGATGGCCAGGGCCTCCCTCTCGACGGCGGCGTACTTCCTCTCGGCCGGGGACAGCTTCCTGCTGATGTAGATGATCGGATGCTCCTCACCTTCCTGGACCTGGGACAGGACGGCTCCCAGTCCCGTGTCGGAGGCATCCGTCTGCAGCAGGAAGGGGCAGCTAAAGTCTGGAGCGCGGAGTACCGGTGACGACGTCAGTGCTTCTTTGACCCGGGCGAAGGCCTCCTCCACCTCTGGGGTCCAGCATACTTTCTCCGGCTGCCCCTTCCTGGTCAGGTCTGTCAGAGGGGCGGCTAAAGAGGAGAAGTTGGGGATAAAACACCGGTAATACCCTGCCAACCCCAAGAAAGCTCGTACCTGGGTCTTTGTCTGGGGTCTCGGGGCGGAGTGGATGGCCTCTACTTTCTTTTCCTGGGGTTGTATCAGGCCCCGTCCGACACGGAAACCCAGGTACTTGGCTTCAGAGAGAGCTAGATGACATTTTCGGGGGTTGGCGGTGAGTCCAGCCCGCCGGAGCTCCGAAAGCACCCTCCGCAGGCGCTCCAGATGTTCTCCCCATGCCTCGGAGTGGATCACGACGTCATCGATGTAGGCGGCTGCGTAGGCTTGGTGGGGCCGCAGGATGATGTCCATCATTCTTTGGAAGGTTGCGGGGGCCCCGTGCAGGCCGAAGGGAAGGGTCCGGTATTGCCAGTGGCCACTGGGGGTTGAGAAAGCAGTTTTGGGTTTAGCATTTTCAGAGAGTGGTACCTGCCAATAGCCTTTGGTGAGGTCCAAGGTGCTGATGTACCGGGCCCTTCCCAAACGGTCCAGCAGCTCATCGACCCGAGGCATGGGGTACCCGTCGAATTCGGAGACTTCGTTCAGGCGGCGGAAGTCGTTGCGGAGGGTGCCATCCGGCTTTGGAACCATTACGATGGGGCTGGACCACGGGCTCCGGGATGGTTCTATTACCCCCAACTTTAGCATTTGTTGGATTTCCTCCTCAATAGCCTGCCGACGAGCTTCCGGGACACGGTAGGGCCGTTGCCGGACGACGACTCCTGGGGGTGTCCTGACGTCGTGCTGGACTACATTGGTCTGCCCGGGCTGGGTAGAGAACACATCCTGGAACTGACTGACCAGGTGCTGCAGCTCCGCCTTCTGGGCAGCCGAAAGATGGGGGTTGACGTCTACAACCACGGGATCGGTGAGACTGAGGGCCGCCACTTGGTCCCGGGTCCCCACCCACTTCTTTAGGAGGTTAATATGGTAGAGTTGCTCTGTCTGGCGTCGACCAGGTTGCCTTAGACGGTAGGTGACTGGCCCGATTCTTTCTACCACCGTGTATGGACCCTTCCACGAAGCCAGGAACTTGCAGGCAGAGCTGGGGACCAGGACCATGACGCGGTCTCCCGGCTGGAACTCCCGTGGTTGGGCTGCCCGGTCGTAATGGCGTTGCTGGGCTTGTTGGGCTTTGCTGAGGTGTTCCCGGACTAATGGCATCACTCGATCGATTCTCTCTCTCATTTGTCGTACATGCTCGATGACGGTGCGATGAGGGGCAGGCTGCTGCTCCCAAGCTTCCCTGGCGATGTCGAGGAGCCCACGTGGTTGGCGGCCGAACAGGAGCTCAAAGGGGGTGAAGCCAGTTGAGGCCTGGGGTACTTCGCGGATCCCGAAGAGTACGTAGGGAATCATAAGGTCCCAATCCCGCTTATCCTCCGCCGCCACGCGTCTCAGCATCTGCTTCAGGGTCTGGTTGAACCTCTCCACGAGCCCGTCCGTCTGGGGATGATAGACCGTGGTCCTCAACTGCTTCACCCGCAGCAGCCTGCAGAGATCTGCCATTAGCCGGGACATGAACTGTGTTCCCTGGTCAGTCAGTATCTCCGCGGGGATGCCGACTCGGCTGGCCAACAGAAACAGCTCCTGGGCGATGGACTTCGCGGTGGCTTTGCGTAAGGGAACTGCTTCTGGGTACCGGGTGGCATAGTCGACGATCACCAGGATGTGCTCGTGTCCCCGGGCAGACTTTGGCAACGGCCCCACTATGTCCATTCCGATCCGCTCGAAGGGCACCTCGATGATGGGCAGCGGGATGAGCGGGCTGGGGGGAGGAGTCCTGGGCGACGTGACCTGGCAGGTCGGGCAGGCTTGACAAAATCGTTTCACTTCGGCCTCCAGGCCAGGCCAGAGGAAACGGTCACGGATGCGCTGGGTGGTGTTGGCTGCCCCGAGGTGTCCTGCCATGGGGTGGGAATGGGCCAGCTCCAGGATGGTTTCGGTCTTGGCTCGGGGAACCACCAGTAGTTTTTTCTCCTCCCCCCTCCGCTGTGCGACACAGTACAGCAGGCCATTCTCGACGACAAAATGCGGGAGAGGATGGGGCCGTGGGAGGACGTCGTTTCCATCGACCATCCGGACCTGGGACCAACAGTGCTTCAAACGTTCGTCCTCCCGTTGTTCCTTGGCGAATGAGCCCCCTCCCGCAGCCTGTTGGTACACATCAAAGAAAGGATTAGAAGATTGGGAGGGGGACTCACCATCTCTCCCGCTGTCGGAGGCAAGAAGGGCTGGTCTGCGGCGAGGTCCACGCGGCCGCTTCCGTCTTCGACGGTTTCCCTCTGGGCTGGCAGGCTGAGTAGCGGCGGTGAGCAGTCGTTCGAAGCCCGGCCAGTCTCTCCCAAGCAGTACGGCCACCGGCAGGTCCTTCATCAAGCCAGTCTCCACCGGCCAGGTGCCTTGTCGTGACGCTATGGTGATTCTGCGGGCCGGTACTTGGCGAGTGTCTCCGTGTACACAGGTAATCGGCAGAAAACTCTTCTCACCGCCTCGAAGGGGACACACCCGGGACTGGATAAGGGTGACCGCACTGCCTGAGTCCAGTAAGGCCCGAAAACGTCTCCCTTCCACGACCACGTCCGCTTCAGGGGCTCCCGATGGTACACGCTGATGGACGATGCAGCCTGCCAGCCACGCACGCGGTGGTGTTACGGGTTCGGCGCTGGGCATGGGCTCGTCTCGCGGCGGGGAAACCGTCGGCCTGCTGACTGGACGTGAGGTGCCTTCGAGCGGGCGCCGCTCCTGGACCACCCTCCGGGGAAACGGCAACGCTCGATCCCCAGCCTCGCGGTGATGGATGGCATCCGCCAGCTCGATCGCCTCCACTAGTTCCAGAGTGTTGCAGGGATTTCTCATTCCAACCGCTTGACGAATCGGACGGGGAAGAGCGCGGAGGAGGCGATCGACCACCACCCGTTCCGCTACCTGAGCAGCCGAGGGATTTCCTTCTAATAGCCAGTGATGCGCGATGCGGCTGAGTTCAGCGGCTTGGGCACGGGCTGGCACGCGGGACTTGAATTCCCACTCGTGAAACTGTTGGGCGGCACAGATGGATGAGAGGCCGAGTCTCGCCAGGATTTCACGCTTGACTTCATTATAATCTTCGGCGATCTCATGCGGAAGTGAAAAATAAGCCCGTTGGGCTTCTCCAGTTAGAAGAGGTGCCAGCGCGCGTGCCCAATCGTCCTCTGGCCATGCTTCACATCGGGCTGTAGTTTCAAAGACTTGCAGAAAAGCTTCTACATCATCATCAGCCGTCATCTTCGGCAGCAGGCGGGTGGCTTGAGCTCGAGGGTCAGGTAGCGGAACGCGCTGGGCGGCGGAGGCACGGATGGCGGTTAGTTCTTCCTCCGTCCTACCCTGGCGGGTGGCGGATGCTCACCTCCGCGAGGCGTTGTAGAACCTCCTCCATGACGGGGATCAAGCGTGCCGCTTTCCGTGTCCTGCAGTGCACAAAGGGGAAAAAAAGAAAAAATTAGGATATTGGGGCGGTGAACTTGCCGGTGATTCCTCACACTCTTGCCCGCATTCTCCACCACTGTCACGGGGTGAAGAATCACCCGACAAGGCAGGTTTAGTGCAAAGGCCCCGGAGGGTGGATTTTATTTACAGTGAAATAAAAGGTGCAGGAAGACGGTGATCCGGTGCGTGATGGCTGGTGCTCCAAGTGCTCTTCAGTGTTTAATCCAAACGAAAGTGGGTGTCCAAACGTGCTCCAAAAGTGATGGGCTGTCGGTCACTCGCTGCTTTCTGGAGGAAAACGAGAGAAAGGTTAGACCAGCAATTCATTCAGCTCGAGACCAGAGTCTGTCTGTCTGCTCAGCGCGTGCTGCTTTTGTAGCAGTTAATTAATGAGCTGCAGCTGTGACCGATCAGCCCGCTGTGAGGATGTGCAGGTGTTCGGTGTTTGTTACCAGGGCGACGCTGATTTCCTTGAGGACGCTCGTCACAGTAGTTGCTAGGGTGTTCTGGTTGGTTGCTATGATGTTGCTGTTGCTATGCTGTTGCTAGGTGGTTGCTAGGTGGTTGCTAGGGTGTTCTGGTTGGTTGCTATACTGTTGCTGTTGCTATGCTGTTGCTATGTGGTTGCAAGGGTGTTCTGGTTGGTTGCTATGCTGTTGCTGTTGCTAGGTGGTTGCTAGGGTGTTCTGGTTGGTTGCTATGCTTTTGCTGTTGCTATGCTGTTGCTAGGTGGTTGCTAGGGTGTTCTGGTTGGTTGCTAGCTGTTGCCATTCTGTTGCTATGGTGTTCTGGTTGGTTGCTATGCTGTTGCTATAATGTTGCTAGGTGGTTGCTAGGGTGTTCTGGTTGGTTGCTATGCTTTTGCTGTTGCTATGCTGTTGCAAGGTGGTTGCTAGCGTGTTCTGGTTGGTTGCTATGCTGTTGCTGTTGCTATGCTGTTGCTAGGTGGTTGCTATGGTGTTCTGGTTGGTTGCTATGCTGTTGCAGTTGCTATGCTGTTGCTATGGTGTTCTGGTTGGTTGCTATGCTGTTGCTATGCTGTTGCTTGGTGGTTGCTATGGTGTTCTGGTTGGTTGCTATGCTGTTGCAGTTGCTATGCTGTTGCTATGGTGTTCTGGTTGGTTGCTATGCTGTTGCTATGCTGTTGCTTGGTGGTTGCTATGGTGTTCTGGTTGGTTGCTATGCTGTTGCTGTTGCTATGCTGTTGCTATGGTGTTCTGGTTGGTTGCTATGCTGTTGCTATGCTGTTGCTTGGTGGTTGCTATGGTGTTCTGGTTGGTTGCTAAGCTGTTGCTTTTGCTAGGTGGTTGCTAGGGTGTTCTGGTTGGTTGCTATGCTGTTGCAGTTGCTATGCTGTTGCTATGTGGTTGCAAGGGTGTTCTGGTTGGTTGCTATGCTGTTGCTGTTGCTAGGTGGTTGCTAGGGTGTTCTGGTTGGTTGCTATGCTTTTGCTGTTGCTATGCTGTTGCTAGGTGGTTGCTAGGGTGTTCTGGTTGGTTGCTAGCTGTTGCCATTCTGTTGCTATGGTGTTCTGGTTGGTTGCTATGCTGTTGCTATAATGTTGCTAGGTGGTTGCTAGGGTGTTCTGGTTGGTTGCTATGCTTTTGCTGTTGCTATGCTGTTTCTAGGTGGTTGCTAGCGTGTTCTGGTTGGTTGCTATGCTGTTGCTGTTGCTATGCTGTTGCTATGGTGTTCTGGTTGGTTGCTATGCTGTTGCTATGCTGTTGCTTGGTGGTTGCTATGGTGTTCTGGTTGGTTGCTATGCTGTTGCAGTTGCTATGCTGTTGCTATGGTGTTCTGGTTGGTTGCTATGCTGTTGCTATGCTGTTGCTTGGTGGTTGCTATGGTGTTCTGGTTGGTTGCTATGCTGTTGCTGTTGCTATGCTGTTGCTATGGTGTTCTGGTTGGTTGCTATGCTGTTGCTATGCTGTTGCTTGGTGGTTGCTATGGTGTTCTGGTTGGTTGCTATGCTGTTGCTTTTGCTAGGTGGTTGCTAGGGTGTTCTGGTTGGTTGCTATGCTGTTGCAGTTGCTATGCTGTTGCTATGGTGTTCTGGTTGGTTGCTATGCTGTTGCTGTTGCTATGCTGTTGCTTGGTGGTTGCTATGGTGTTCTGGTTGGTTGCTATGCTGTTGCTTTTGCTAGGTGGTTGCTAGGGTGTTCTGGTTGGTTGCCATGCTGTTGCTGTTGCTATGCTGTTGCTTGGTGGTTGCTATGGTGTTCTGGTTGGTTGCTATGCTGTTGCTGTTGCTAGGTGGTTGCTAGGGTGTTCTGGTTGGTTGCTATGAGGTTGCTGTTGCTAGGCTGTTGCTAGGTGGTTGTTCTGGTTGGTTGCTATGCTGTTGCTTGGTGGTTGCTATGGTGTTCTGGTTGGTTGCTATGCTGTTGCTGTTGCTAGGTGGTTGCTAGGGTGTTCTGGTTGGTTGCTATGCTGTTGCTGTTGCTAGGTGGTTGCTAGGGTGTTCTGGTTGGTTGCTATGCTTTTGCTGTTGCTATGCTGTTGCTAGGTGGTTGCTAGGGTGTTCTGGTTGGTTGCTATGCTGTTGCTAGGTGGTGTTCTGGTTGGTTGCTATGCTGTTGCTGTTGCTATGCTATTGCTAGGTGGTTTCTAGGGTGTTCTGGTTGGTTGCTATGCTGTTGCTGTTGCTATGCTATTGCTAGGTGGTTTCTAGGGTGTTCTGGTTGGTTGCTATGCTGTTGCTATTGCTATGCTGTTGCTAGGTGGTTGCTAGGGTGTTCTGGTTGGTTGCTATGCTGTTGCTGTTGCTATGCTGTTGCTATGCTGTTGCTAGGTGGTTGTTCTGGTTGGTTGCTATGCTGTTGCTGTTTCTAGGTGGTTGCTAGGGTATTCTGGTTGGTTGCTATGCTGTTGCTGTTGCTAGGTGGTTGCTAGGGTATTCTGGTTGGTTTCTATGCTGTTGCTAGGTGGTGTTCTGGTTGGTTGCTATGCTGTTGCTGTTGCTATGCTATTGCTAGGTGGTTTCTAGGGTGTTCTGGTTGGTTGCTATGCTGTTGCTGTTGCTATGCTATTGCTAGGTGGTTTCTAGGGTGTTCTGGTTGGTTGCTATGCTGTTGCTATTGCTATGCTGTTGCTAGGTGGTTGCTAGGGTGTTCTGGTTGGTTGCTATGCTGTTGCTGTTGCTATGCTGTTGCTATGCTGTTGCTAGGTGGTTGTTCTGGTTGGTTGCTATGCTGTTGCTGTTTCTAGGTGGTTGCTAGGGTATTCTGGTTGGTTGCTATGCTGTTGCTGTTGCTAGGTGGTTGCTAGGGTATTCTGGTTGGTTGCTATGCTGTTGCTGTTGCTAGGTGGTTGCTAGCGTGTTCTGGTTTGTTGCTATGCTGTTGCTGTTGCTATGCTGTTGCTAGGTGGTTGCTAGGGTGTTCTGGTTGGTTGCTATGCTGTTGCTGTTGCTATGATGTTGCTATGTGTTTGCTAGGGTGTTCTGGTTGGTTGCTATGGTGTTGCTATGCTGTTGCTAGGTGGTTGTTCTGGTTGGTTGCTATGCTGTTGCTGTTGCTAGGTGGTTGCTAGGGTGTTCTGGTTGGTTGCTATGCTGTTGCTGTTGCTAGGTGGTTGCTAGGGTTTTCTGGTTGGTTGCTATGCTTTTGCTGTTGCTATGCTGTTGCTAGGTGGTTGCTATGACATTGAGATCGCTGATCGATTGCTCCTGTCTGCCTCGCTGCCTGCTGTGAGTGTGTTTGTTAGCTTCGGTGCTGTAAGCTCCGTCTTAGCCTTGTATTTCTTTGTTTTGAACCATCATTTACTACCATTTCTAGTTGTTTATACTACTACATTTTACACAACATCTCAGATTAAACTGACATCGCTAGCTTCTGTTATTAGTACTACTAGCACAAAACGCTAGTAATTCGCTAGCCTGTTAACGTGCCACCCGTGCGCTCAGCTATTTTTATTTATTTATTTTTCTCTCGCGCGTCCGCGCCTTTGAGTTCATAAAAGCTCAGGTGAGTAAGAATCAGTCAACAAACACGGTGAGTAATGTCTTGTCCTGTTATTGTCACCTGCACTTCATGTCACATGTTTAGCATAGCTTTCTCTGTCGACAATATAGGATTTATATGTGAAAAATGTAAGGAGACAGTTAGGTTGACAGAGAAGATTTCAGAATTAGAAACACGCATCCAAACTTTAATTGAGGATAGTAAGAGTGCTAGAGCTTCAGATACTATTTTGGATGCGCCTAGCGTGAACACTTTACATGAGTCGGTTCTGGCTGAAGTAGTGCCTGAGCAGCCGGGCAAATGGGTGACAGTGAGGGATCACTCTAGTCGCGGATCTAAATACCACTCTTCCGTTCCGATTACCATAACAAATCGATTTGCCCCACTCAGTGAAACACCCACTGAGAATGATTGTGCCCTAGTTATTGGCAATTCTATTACACGGAACGTGAAAATAGAGACACCAACCACCATAGTCACATGTTTGCCGGGAGCCAGAGCGCCTGACATCAAAACAAATTTAAAAGTGCTGGCTAATGCTAATCGTAAATTCTCTAAGATCATTATTCATGTCGGCACTAATGATGTTCGACTCCGCCAGTCAGAGATCACCAAAATTAATATTAAAGAGGTGTGTGAACTTGCAAGTACGATGTCAAGGACTGTAATTTGCTCTGGCCCCCTTCCTGTTCGCAGGAGTGATGAGATAGTTAGTAGATTGTGTTCGCTTAACGGTTGGCTGTCTCGGTGGTGTCCGCAACATAATATAGAATTCATAGACAATTGGAAAAGTTTTTGGGGCAAACCTGACCTGTTGAAAAGAGATGGTATTCATCCCTCCTGGGATGGTGCTGCTCTTCTCTCTAGTAATATGGCTCATAGTCTTAGAGCTCAAACATGACAATCTGGGGCTCAGGTCAGGAAGCAGACAGACTGGCTTAACCGACCGTCTGCTAGCGGCCTCGCGTCACCAAGGTCAGATAAATCCCATCACATAGAGCCTCTTTCACCTAGCTATCATCATATAGAGACTGTGTCTGTTCCCCGAATTTGGAAATCCAAAAAACGTTTTAACCCATCTAAGGTTAAAAATTTAATTGATGTTCAACAAATAAAAAACAGCTATAATACAGATGAGCAAATGCTAAAGCTTGGGTTGCTGAATATTCGATCGCTTACTTCAAAAGCACTCGTTGTTAACGATATGATTTCAGATAATAACCTAGATGTGCTGTGTTTGACAGAAACCTGGCTAAAACCAAACGATTACATTACTTTAAATGAATCAACCCCGCAAGATTACTGTTATAAACATGAACCTCGTCTGAAACGCAAAGGGGGTGGTGTTGCTGTAATTTATAGTAATAGTTTCAAAACCACTAAGAAATCAAGTTTCAAATATAATTCTTTTGAAGCATTGGTGCTTAATGTAAAAATATATAGTGTAAACGATAAATCACGTTTGAGATTTGTGCTGGGTACTGTATACAGGCCACCAGGGCACCATACAGACTTTATCAAAGAATTTGCGGACTTTCTATCAGAATTAATATTGACTGCAGATAAAGTACTAATTGTTGGTGATTTTAATATACACATCGATAATGAAAAAGATGCATTGGGATTGGCATTTAAAGACATTGTAAATTCAATTGGAGTTAGACAACACGTGTCAGGACCTACTCATCGTCGTAATGATACTCTAGATCTAATATTATCACATGGAATAGATGTTGATGCCGTTGAAATTCTGCAGCAGAGCGATGACATCTCAGATCATTATCTAGTCTCGTGTAATTTGCACTTAGCCAAGGCTGCAAAGCCGACTCCGTGTTTCAAATATGTTAGATCTATCACTTCTGCTACTAAAGATTGCTTTATTAATAATCTTCCTGATCAGTTTCATCATCTCAGCATCCCAGATAGCTTAGAAGAACTCGATATTGCAACAGAAACTTTTAACTCTCTCTTTTCCAGCACTTTAGACACAGTTGCTCCGTTGCGCTTAAAGAAGATTAAAGAAAATAGTCCAACGCCGTGGTACAACGAGCACACTCAGGCCCTTAAGAGAGCAGCCAGAAAAATGGAGCGCAACTGGAAGAAAACAAAACTAGAGGTATTTCGCATTTCATGGAAGGAGAGCTCAATTACTTACAGAGAGGCTTTAAAAGCGGCTAGATCTGCTTATTTTTCAACCCTATTAGAAGAAAATAAACATAATCCTAGGTATTTATTTGAAACGGTGGCTAAACTAACGAAAAATAAAGCTTCAAGCCCAGAAGTTTCCAAGCAACACAGCAGTAATGATTTTATGAACTTCTTCACTTATAAGATTGATAATATCAGGGACAAAATTATATCTATGCAACCGTCTACTACAGTATCGCATCAGGCAGTGCATTGTAGCCTCCCTGAGGAAAAATTTGATTCATTCGTTGCTACAGGAGAGGAAGAATTTACTAAACTCATTAAATCATCTAAATCGACAACATGTATGTTAGACCCTATACCAACTAAGCTACTGAAAGAGATGCTTCCAGAGGTCCTAGATCCTCTTCTTAATATCATTAATTCATCTTTGTCTCTAGGATACTGTCTGAAAGCCTATTTGTTCAGCGCTGAGTTTCCTACGTGCGTTTGAACGCTCTATCACGTGAACTGCGCCTGGACAGGAAATGCAGCGCGCTGCTCAGTCGTTCGTGTTTAAGGATGACGAGAGAAGATTCAGAGACCCTTTTCTTTACTTTCATGTGCGTTTTATGAAAAGCAAGTAAGTTTCTACTACTGTTGCATGTTTGTACTGCGTTGTGATGAATATTGTGAAATTTATGTATGTTCACGCGAACTAGTTTTATTTGTTGAACTGCGTGACTAATTAGTGTAGTCATGACGCCAGATCGTGCTGTAATATGCGACATGTTTCCTGTATGCAATAATTAGCCCTCTATATGTCGATTTAGACCTTATTTGTGTTAGTTATTTAGAGATCTGCTTCTGTGTTCGAGTGCAGTGCATTTACTGTTTATTTGGTGCTATCTGCATCGAGTGTTATAGTGATACGGTGTCATTTTTGCATAGCCACTTAAAGGTGCAGCAGTACAGATATTAAAGGGCATATAGTGACATATTTTGTTGCACTGTATTAACGTAAATTATTATTTTATGTACTGTACTGTTGTGAATGATGACAATGAGCATAGTATAGTATTTCTTTATTTGTTTATTAATCAGTTATTATTACCATTGCATTATTTCTTTTTCTTTCTCTCTGTTTAGACCACATACACTTGAACTTGTACATTGGCATCCTGACCTTGAAAATAAAGCTGATAAAGGATTCTCTGGCCGGAATCTTTCTGTAGTGCTCCCATCCTAAACGAACCACTAGTCCATACTTTACATTGGTCCTTCGAGCCGGATTAGGGTTCCACCGACACTATGGAGTCAGCTATTGATGGTCAGCAGCAGGAGTCATCAGACCGACCCAAGAGAGACCCTCGTCCACCTGCACATTTGGCCCAGTACGAAGTCACTTTTCTGCCCTCTCAACAGCCTGTGGTCCAAGCCTCCTCTACCCCTGTAGGAGACCAGGCTCAGTCAACCAGAGCTAGAAGTTTGACAAGTTACCGGTCAACTGCACATTCACGGCGGTCTTCTCAGTTATCTTACGGACTCCATTTGTTTCGAAGTACGTCTGATATACAAGAAGCTGCTTTAGAGGAGGAGATCAAAGGATTGGAGCTAGCTGACCTACAACAGGAAATAGAAGAGGAAAGGAAAGCTGACTTAGAAGCTGCAGCATTGGATGCACAAGCCAGAGAAGGACAGCGGCTACAAGAGGAAGCACATCTGGCTAAAGAGAGAATAGCTAGAGAGATGGGAAGACGCAGGCGCTTGAAGAAACTCGAGAAGGAGGTACATATTGCCAGTCTTGTAAAGACCTACCTGACAGGGACGAATGATGATTCCTTGTCTACGTCGTCAGCTCCCGCTACGTTCTCCAAACTACCTCTGACATCACAATTGGCTCAACAGTCACCTCTGGTGCCATTGGTTTCCGTGCAGCATCCACCTGTGCAACAGCCAAATCCAGCGCCAGTTCAGGCAGCACCTCTCTCCACTGTTCCTACTCAGATATTAGCACCACCTGCTAATCCCGTCACGAGTGCCCAGATCAGTGTTCCTGTCAGCGCAGCACCGATTGCAGTACCAGTCTCTGTACTTCCATCTGCACCTGTCTCATTCGTTCCCGTCCTCTCCACGGTAACTACCCAAGCAGGTGGAGCGTCACCGATGGCAAGGTCTTCTGTCACAACTAGTCTCCCGTCTCAGTACCTAGGGGCTCCAGCTACCAGTACAAGCTTCACAATGCCATCACGAGCAGTTACAGTGGCACCGCCACCTCCCGCAGTGCAGTATGCTCACTGCAGTATACCAACTGCAACACCAGTTCAGACGGCACCACCCTGGACTTACCCGGGTATGGAGACCCTGATTGCTACGTCTTACGGCATTCCCAAACCGACACTTCCCTTCTTCGAGAGTGGCAAAGAAAGTGATTTCGCACTTTTGAGGATGGCGCTCGACAACTTGATGAATAGTCACCCTCATCTCAGCGAGCACTATAAATATCAAGTTCTTCTGAGTCAGCTCAAGCTTCAGAGTGCTCTGCAGCTGGCAAAATCATATATGTATGACCCCGCACCGTATACAGCTGCATTGGGAGCTCTGCAAGACAAATATGGCCAGCCAAGACAACTGGTTCAAAGTGAACTTGGAGCAATACTCAACTCCCCAGCCATTAAGTCAGGAGACGCAGAGGCATTTGACTCCTTCGCTCTCTCAGTCCAGTCGCTGGTCGGTATGCTACGCACTTTAGAGGGACCTGTTGGATACGAGCTCAGGTGTGGTTCCCATGTTGACCGTCTCTTAAGCAAAATGTCTCCTTCCCACAGAGATGGATTTGTGGAATATTGTCTCGTTCGCGGCATCCTGCAGCCAGGTTCAGAGCTCACCTACTCCCTGCCCGACCTCGCTGCGTGGCTCCAGATGAAGGCTCAAGCCAAGCGTCTTGCCAGTCGAGCTACTCTTCTCTACAACTCTACAGGGCCTACCTTTCCAAAGAGAGATCAACGTAGTTCAAAGCCCAAAGATAAAACAGCGTCAGTCTTCCTCTGCTCTGGGGAGACAGCCGACAAGGAGACCTTTCATTCGAAGTCCCAAGCTTTCAAACTCAGTCCTTATTGTCCGTTCTGCAACAATAAGGAGCACTACCTTAACTCATGCCCCGACTTCAAGAAACTGTCTACTGCTGAGATTAAGAAGTGGATCCAGGAAGGCGACAGATGTTGGAAATGCGGCCGCGGCCACAAAGCTACAGCCTGCACGCTTAAGCGCCCATGTAAGATTTGCAAAGAGAAACACCTTACAGTTTTGCATGACGCCATCCAAGAGTCATCCCAGAAAGTGCTGATGGTCAGTAATCCGAAGCCCATTGTCTATATTGAGCAGCCCAGAAGCCCTCAGAGAGTGTTGCTGAAGGTTGTCAAAGTGCTTCTGCATCATGGAGATCACATTCTTGAGACATTTGCAGTGCTCGATGATGGTTCGGAGAGAACGATTATCCTCCCACAAGCTGTAGAGCAACTACAACTCTCTCAGCATCCAGAGACGCTTCATCTGAGGACAGTCCAGCAAGAGGTGAAGGAACTGAAAGGTTCCTCAGTTAGCTTTCATGTATCCCCCATCTTCAAGCCAAACAAGAAGTTTTGGATTCAACATGCGTTCACTGCAAGCAGTCTGAGTTTATCTGAGCACACGTACCCAGTAGCAGCTCTCCAGAAGCGCTATGAGCATCTCAAAGGACTTCCTTTGACGCCCATCCACAGAGCTCAACCTCTGCTCCTCATCGGATCTGATATGCCTCAGCTTCTCACTCCTACACAGCCAGTCAGAGCAGGTCCATCTGGCGGTCCTATAGCCATCTGCACAAGGCTAGGCTGGTCCTTGCAAGGTCCTTCTGACATTATGCCAGTCTCTTCTCACCAGTCTTCCTGTCTGCACATCGCCACCGAGTCTTCATATACTGAACTCCTCAGGAATGTGGAACGCCTTTGGCACATTGACACAGTCCCCTATGTCAGTGAGAAGACTGCAACGCGTTCCAAGCAAGACCAGCAGGCGCTCCTCCTCTTACAGACAGCCTCCGAACGTGTATCTGTCAACGGTATCCAGCGTTACGCTACTCCACTGTTGCGTCGTCAGCCAGTCATCCAACTCTGTGCTCAGCAAGATGCCGTGATCCCTAACCTACGCAGCACTGAGCGCCGGTTGGCCAAGGACACCGTTCGAGCAGCCTCATATTGCAAGGAGATGGATAAACTTGTTCAGTCTGGTTATGTCGCGGAAATCTTTACAGAAGAGGCAGCAAAGTCCACAGAGTCGTGGTATGTACCTCATCATATGGTGCACCACAATGGAAAGGATAGAGTAGTCTTTAACTGTTCCTTCTCCTTTAACGGCCTGTCCCTGAATGACCAACTCCTGCCGGGACCAACTCTCGGTCCGACCATGATTGGAGTCCTGATGCGGTTCCGATGTCATGCTGTGGCCATCAGTGGAGATATTAAATCGATGTTCCACCAGATCCGCTTGTTGCCCAGTGATAAACCACTCCTACGATTCCTGTGGCGTGACATGCAGAGGACATCTGAACCACGCATCTTCCAATGGGAGGTGTTACCATTCGGAACAACGTGCAGCCCCTGTTGTGCGGTCTTTGCCCTGCAGCAGCACGTCAGAGACCACGAACCACCAGACTCTCCTCTCATGCACGTGATCGAGCACTCGTTCTATGTCGACAATTGCCTCCACAGTGTGAGTAAAGCTGAGTATGCCAAGGTTCTAGTGAATGATCTGCGAGCACTTCTGAACAAGGGAGGTTTCGAGATCCGGCAATGGGCTAGTAACATGCCTGAAGTTGTAGCACATCTACCTCCTGAAGCGCAGTCGGCTAGCAGTGAGCTATGGCTATCCAAGGCCAGTGACAACCTCCAAGAGCCCACGCTTGGACTCTGCTGGGATTGTTTGAACGACACCCTGAATTACAAACGTCGCCATACTGAATCTTCAGATGCCACTCTTCGTAACGTCTACAGTGTCCTTGCCAAGCTTTACGACCCATTGGGCTACATAGTGCCATTTACAACAAGATGTAAAGTGCTTGTTCAGGACATGTGGAAGGCCAACATTGGCTGGGACGACAAGATCCAACCCGCTGACCTTCTGGAGAAATGGTCGAGTTGGGTGCAGGAAATTCCCACTTTGCAACATCTCAATCTGCCTCGTCCCTATGCACCAGCCACCGCCGATACTGCCAACGCAACCCGTCACATCCACATTTTCTGTGATGCATCGGAGCGCGCCTATGGAGCAGTAGCCTACATGCAGACGACAGATGACAGTCAACAAGTCTATGTCTCCTTCGTGTTTGCCAGATCGAGAGTCGCGCCCCGTAAGCAGCTGTCTATTCCGCGTCTCGAGCTCAGTGCCGCGCTTACAGGTGCACAGCTGGCTAGAGTGATCGAGACAGAGCTTGCAGTACCACCTGAGCACATCACTCTTTGGTCAGACTCCACAATTGTGCTGCACTGGATCAAATCAGAATCATGCCGTTATAAAGTGTTCGTGGGAACACGCATCGCAGAAATCCAGAACCTGACCAACCCTGTTCAATGGCGGTATGTTGACACTCTAAGCAATCCAGCTGATGATATAACCCGCGGACTTACTCTGCAAGAGATGGTACAGGATCATCGCTGGAACAAAGGTCCACATTTCCTCCATTTGTCTGAGAGGGAGTGGCCCAACATGCCCTCATCTGAGGTAGAACCAGACACCACAGAGTTAAGGAAGTCTGCCTTTGTGGGAACTGTGTCCAGCATCTTGTCAACACAACTTCCGGACCCCAGTAAGTTCTCCAACTGGAAAGAGCTTCTTAAGGAAACTGCTAGCTCCTTTCACGGGGCGGCTGATGCTAATACTACAGTACACTTTCCCGCTGCCGATTTTCTGCAAGCAGAGAAGCTGATGTTACAAAGGGCTCAAGAGGATTGCTTTGCTGAAGAATTGAGAGCTCTCAAAGCTGGACGTACTCTTCCTTCAGACAGTCGTCTTGCATCTCTGTCACCAGAATATGAAGGAGCCACGGAGCTACTCAGAGTCGGTGGCAGGTTAAGGCATGCTGAAGGACTAGACCTGGATACTATCCACCCAGTTATCCTGGACCCAAGCCATCCCGTGACGAAGCTTATCATCAAGGATTTTGATGAGTCACTACTGCACCCTGGGCTAGAACGAGTTCTTGCCGAGATCAGACGCAGGTTTTGGATCATCCGTGGTAGAGAGGCTATTCGAAAGCATCAGCATTCATGTCTGGAGTGCCGTCGATGGAGAGCAAAACCCGACGTACCGAAGATGGCAGATTACCCACCAGCTCGGCTACGACTCCATAAGCCACCATTCTATTCAACCGGAGTTGATTGTTTTGGACCTTTCCAAGTGAGGATCGGTCGCCGCACCGAAAAAAGGTGGGGCATTGTCTACAAATGCATGACAACTCGCTCGGTGCATCTGGATCTATTAGAAAGCCTCGATACAGATGCTTTCCTGCTGTCACTGAGAAGATTCATCTCTCGACGTGGCAGACCGTTCGAACTCCTCATGGACAATGGTACCAACTTTGTCGGTGGAGAGAGAGAGTTACGTGAAGCTGTTGCTGCCATGGCACCTCAGTGGAGAGAGCAACTCGCTGAACAGCAGATATCCTTCCGATTCAATCCTCCAAGTGCGCCGCACTTTGGTGGCACATGGGAGAGGGAAGTGAAGTCTATCAAGACTGCACTTCGCGTTGTCCTTAAAGATCAGACTGTTCCTGAACCTGTCCTGATGACAATCCTAGTGGAGGTCGAGGGCATAATGAATGCTAAACCCCTAGGCTACTTGTCATCAGATGCCTCTGATCCAGATCCGGTCACGCCTAACCTCCTCCTCATGGGCCGTCACGACTCGTCGCTTCCTCAAGCAGTTTACGACCCCAGTGACCTCGGGAGAAGACGTTGGAGGCACAGCCAAGCCATCGCCGATCGTTTCTGGTCATCCTTCATCAGTCACTACCTACCAGGGCTACAAGAGCGCAGTAAGTGGAGGAAAGACGGTAAGGCACTCTCCATAGGCGACGTTGTTTTAATCATGGATCCCCAACTTCCCAGAGCGTCATGGCCCGTAGGACGGATTACCCAGACTCATCCAGGAGCAGATGGACGCATACGAACTATCAGTGTTCAAGTGAAGGACCGCACCTACATTCGTCCAGTCGCCCGGCTCATCCTGCTCCCAGCTCTGGAGGACAAGGACGAAGAAGAGACCACCAAATAGACTTTCTCCTACTCTTTCAACTGCCATGCGGACAGTTGGGGGCGGCCTTGTCTGAAAGCCTATTTGTTCAGCGCTGAGTTTCCTACGTGCGTTTGAACGCTCTATCACGTGAACTGCGCCTGGACAGGAAATGCAGCGCGCTGCTCAGTCGTTCGTGTTTAAGGATGACGAGAGAAGATTCAGAGACCCTTTTCTTTACTTTCATGTGCGTTTTATGAAAAGCAAGTAAGTTTCTACTACTGTTGCATGTTTGTACTGCGTTGTGATGAATATTGTGAAATTTATGTATGTTCACGCGAACTAGTTTTATTTGTTGAACTGCGTGACTAATTAGTGTAGTCATGACGCCAGATCGTGCTGTAATATGCGACATGTTTCCTGTATGCAATAATTAGCCCTCTATATGTCGATTTAGACCTTATTTGTGTTAGTTATTTAGAGATCTGCTTCTGTGTTCGAGTGCAGTGCATTTACTGTTTATTTGGTGCTATCTGCATCGAGTGTTATAGTGATACGGTGTCATTTTTGCATAGCCACTTAAAGGTGCAGCAGTACAGATATTAAAGGGCATATAGTGACATATTTTGTTGCACTGTATTAACGTAAATTATTATTTTATGTACTGTACTGTTGTGAATGATGACAATGAGCATAGTATAGTATTTCTTTATTTGTTTATTAATCAGTTATTATTACCATTGCATTATTTCTTTTTCTTTCTCTCTGTTTAGACCACATACACTTGAACTTGTACATTGGCATCCTGACCTTGAAAATAAAGCTGATAAAGGATTCTCTGGCCGGAATCTTTCTGTAGTGCTCCCATCCTAAACGAACCACTAGTCCATACTTTACAGATACGTACCAAAAAACTTTAAGCTGGCTATGATTAAACTGCTTGTTAAAAAAACTCAACTTGATCCTACAGAATTAGTCAATTACAGGCCGATCTCGAATCTACCTTTTCTGTCAAAGATATTAGAAAAGGCAGTATCCTCACAACTGTGTTCCTTTCTTGAAAGAAATGATATCTGCGAGGATTTCCAGTCAGGATTTAGACCGTACCATAGTACCGAGACAGCTCTCGTTAGAGTCACAAATGATTTGCTCTTATCATCCGATCGTGGTTGTATCTCGCTATTAGTGTTACTCGATCTTAGTGCTGCGTTTGACACCATTGACCACAACGTTCTTTTAAATAGATTAGAACATTATGTTGGCATTACGGGAAATGCACTAGCATGGTTTAAATCATACTTATCTGACCGTTATCAGTTTGTAGCAGTAAATTATGAGATGTCTCATCGATCACAAGTTCAGTATGGCGTACCACAAGGCTCAGTACTAGGACCGCTGCTGTTCACTCTGTACATGCTACCATTAGGAGATATCATTAGGAAACATGGAATTAGCTTTCACTGTTATGCTGACGATACTCTGTATATTTCTGTATATTTAGTATATAGCTGTATATTTCTTCAAAACCTAACGAAACTTATCAATTCATAAAATTAACGGAATGCATAGCAGATATAAAAAATTGGATGACTCGTAATTTCCTACTTCTAAATTCTGAAAAAACAGAGTTTCTAATTATTGGACAAAAAACTTCCTCCCGTAATAACCTAGAATACTGTCTAACACTTGATGGCTGCTCTGTTAAGTCTTCGTCGTCGGTTAGGAACCTGGGTGTGCTCTTTGATACCAATCTTTCATTTGAAAGTCACGTGTCTAGTATCTGTAAAACTGCATTTTTCCATCTTAAAAATATATCTAAATTACGCCATATGCTCTCATTGACAAATGCGGAACAATTAGTTCATGCGTTCATGACCTCAAGGCTAGATTATTGCAATGCTCTACTGGGTGGTTGCCCTGCACGTTTAATAAACAAACTACAGCTGGTTCAAAACGCAGCAGCTCGAGTTCTTACCAGAACCAGGAAGTATGACCATATTAGCCCGGTTCTGTCAAAAATGCATTGGCTCCCTATTAAACATCGCATAAATTTTAAAATATTGCTGATTACTTACAAAGCACTAAATGGTTTAGCTCCGCAGTACTTGAGCGAGCTCTTAACGCATTATAGTCCTTCACGTCTATTGCGATCTCAAAATTCCGGCCAGTTGATAATACCTAGAATATCAAAATCGACTGCTGGCGGTAGATCCTTCTCCTATTTAGCACCAAAACTCTGGAACAGTCTTCCTACCATTGTCCGGGAAGCAGACACACTCTGTCAGTTCAAAGCCAGATTAAAGACACATCTCTTTGACCTAGCATTCACATAATACATTATAGACTTCTATAATTTAATGTTAGGCTGCATAGATTAGGTCAGCCGGAACCGGGAACACTTCCCATAAATCCTGATGTACTCGTTACATCATGAGAAGAATGGCATCTACGCTAATTTTAGTGTCTGTGTTTATCCCGAGGTTTTCCTGCAGCCTGCCAGCCTTTCCTTCCATCCGGGCCGTATCCAGATCTGACGAAGGACCTTCGCCTGGACCTGATGACAACGCAGTGCTGAAGTGCCAACTAGTCTCTCCCTATGGAGGATCCCTCTACCACTCTACAGATAAGGCGTTGTCGGGAAATTCGTTTCGCGTTCCTACCCCAAAGCAACAAAATAAAATAAAATTCTTTATCAAAATTTATAAGGAAAGACAAGTACTTTGTTTAGGCTTGGCTTGTAGGGAATTCCAAACCTGCGTATTTTCAAACGCACATAACTATAGAACCCACTCTAAATGCGCATGTGAACGCCATCAGCGTTTCTCACAGGTTCGCGTTTAAAGTCTGTGTAGAGGGAATGGTGTAGTCTTAGCGGCCCCTAATTTAATAACAAATGATCGTTGCGACGGAAGCAAATCAATCAAAACTAACTTTAGATGGAAAATAACTTAACTCTGCTATAAAGCCAAAACAATCTCTGTTACCTTAAATTATACGCTTATCTCTGTGAAGCTGCTTTGAAGCAATCTACGTTGTTAAAAGCGCTATATAAATGAAGATGACTTGACTTGACTTGACTATGGTGTTCTGGTTGGTTGCTATGCTGTTGCAGTTGCTATGCTGTTGCTATGGTGTTCTGGTTGGTTGCTATGCTGTTGCTTGGTGGTTGCTATGGTGTTCTGGTTGGTTGCTATGCTGTTGCTATGCTTTTGCTAGGTGGTTGCTAGGGTGTTCTGGTTGGTTGCTATGCTGTTGCAGTTGCTATGCTGTTGCTATGGTGTTCTGGTTGGTTGCTATGCTGTTGCTGTTGCTATGCTGTTGCTTGGTGGTTGCTATGGTGTTCTGGTTGGTTGCTATGCTGTTGCTGTTGCTAGGTGGTTGCTAGGGTGTTCTGGTTGGTTGCTATGCTGTTGCTGTTGCTAGGCTGTTGCTAGGTGGTTGTTCTGGTTGGTTGCTATGCTGTTGCTTGGTGGTTGCTATGGTGTTCTGGTTGGTTGCTATGCTGTTGCTGTTGCTAGGTGGTTGCTAGGGTGTTCTGGTTGGTTGCTATGCTGTTGCTGTTGCTAGGGTGTTCTGGTTGGTTGCTATGCTTTTGCTGTTGCTATGCTGTTGCTAGGGTGTTGCTAGGGTGTTCTGGTTGGTTGCTATGCTGTTGCTAGGTGGTGTTCTGGTTGGTTGCTATGCTGTTGCTAGGTGGTTGCTAGTTGGTTGCTAGGGTGTTCTGATTGGTTGCTATGCTGTTGCTGTTGCTATGCTGTTGCTAGGTGGTTGCTAGGTGGGTGCTAGGGTGTTCTGGTTGGTTGCTATTCTGTTGCTGTTGCTATGCTGTTGCTAGGTGCTTGCTAGGTGCTTGCTAGGGTGTTCTGGTTGGTTGCTATGCTGTTGCTAGGTGGTTGCTAGTTGGTTGCTAGGGTGTTCTGATTGGTTGCTATGCTATTGCTGTTGCTATGCTGTTGCTAGGTGGTTGCTAGGGTGTTCTGGTTGGTTTCTATGCTGTTTCTGTTGCTATGCTGTTGCTAGGTGGTTGCTAGGGTGTTACGGTTTGTTGCTAGGTGGTTGCTAGGGTGTTCTGGTTGGTTGCTATGCTGTTGCTGTTGCTATGCTGTTGCTCGGTGGTTGCTAGGGTGTTCTGGTTGGTTGCTATGCTGTTGCTGTTGCTAGGTGGTTGCTAGGGTGTTCTGGTTTGTTGCTACGCTGTTGCTGTTGCTAGGTGGTTGCTAGGGTGTTCCGGTTTGTTGCTAGGTGGTTGCTAGGGTTTTCTGGTTGGTTGCTAGGTGGTTGCTAGGGTGTTTTGGTTGGTTGCTATTCTGTTGCTGTTGCTATGCTGTTGCTAGGTGGTTGCTAGGGTGTTCTGGTTGGTTGCTATTCTGTTGCTGTTGCTATGCTGTTGCTAGGTGGTTGCTAGGGTGTTCTGGTTGGTTGCTATGCTGTTGCTATGCTGTTGCTTGGTGGTTGCTATGGTGTTCTGGTTGGTTGCTATGCTGTTGCTTTTGCTAGGTGGTTGCTAGGGTGTTCTGGTTGGTTGCTATGCTGTTGCAGTTGCTATGCTGTTGCTATGGTGTTCTGGTTGGTTGCTATGCTGTTGCTGTTGCTATGCTGTTGCTTGGTGGTTGCTATGGTGTTCTGGTTGGTTGCTATGCTGTTGCTGTTGCTAGGTGGTTGCTAGGGTGTTCTGGTTGGTTGCTATGCTGTTGCTGTTGCTAGGCTGTTGCTAGGTGGTTGTTCTGGTTGGTTGCTATGCTGTTGCTTGGTGGTTGCTATGGTGTTCTGGTTGGTTGCTATGCTGTTGCTGTTGCTGTTGCTAGGTGGTTGCTAGGGTGTTCTGGTTGGTTGCTATGCTGTTGCTGTTGCTAGGGTGTTCTGGTTGGTTGCTATGCTTTTGCTGTTGCTATGCTGTTGCTAGGGTGTTGCTAGGGTGTTCTGGTTGGTTGCTATGCTGTTGCTAGGTGGTGTTCTGGTTGGTTGCTATGCTGTTGCTAGGTGGTTGCTAGTTGGTTGCTAGGATGTTCTGATTGGTTGCTATGCTGTTGCTATTGCTATGCTGTTGCTAGGTGGTTGCTAGGGTGTTCTTGTTGGTTGCTATGCTGTTGCTGTTGCTATGCTGTTGCTAGGTGGTTGTTCTGGTTGGTTGCTATGCTGTTGCTGTTGCTAGGTGGTTGCTAGGGTATTCTGGTTGGTTGCTATGCTGTTGCTGTTGCTAGGTGGTTGCTAGGGTATTCTGGTTGGTTGCTATGCTGTTGCTGTTGCTAGGTGGTTGCTAGCGTGTTCTGGTTTGTTGCTATGCTGTTGTTGTTGCTAGGTGGTTGCTAGGGTGTTCTGGTTGGTTGCTATGCTGTTGCTGTTGCTAGGTGGTTGCTAGGGTGTTCTGGTTGGTTGCTATGCTGTTGCTGTTGCTAGGTGGTTGCTAGGGTTTTCTGGTTGGTTGCTATGCTTTTGCTGTTGCTATGCTGTTGCTAGGTGGTTGTTCTGGTTGGTTGCTATGCTGTTGCTGTTGCTAGGTGGTTGCTAGGGTATTCTGGTTGGTTGCTATGCTGTTGCTGTTGCTAGGTGGTTGCTAGGGTGTTCTGGTTGGTTGCTATGCTGTTGCTGTTACTAGGTGGTTGCTAGGGTGTTCTGGTTGGTTGCTATGCTTTTGCTGTTGCTATGCTATTGCTAGGTGGTTTCTAGGGTGTTCTGGTTGGTTGCTATGCTGTTGCTAGGTGGTGTTCTGGTTGGTTGCTATGCTTTTGCTGTTGCTATGCTATTGCTAGGTGGTTTCTAGGGTGTTCAGGTTGGTTGCTATGCTTTTGCTGTTGCTATGCTGTTGCTAGGTGGTTGCTAGGGTGTTGTTGTTGGTTGCTATTCTGTTGCTGTTGCTATGCTGTTGCTAGGTGGTTGTTCTGGTTGGTTGCTATGCTGTTGCTGTTGCTAGGTGGTTGCTAGGGTATTCTGGTTGGTTGCTATGCTGTTGCTGTTGCTAGGTGGTTGCTAGGGTATTCTGGTTGGTTGCTATGCTGTAACTGTTGCTAGGTGGTTGCTAGGGTATTCTGGTTGGTTGCTATGCTGTTGCTGTTGCTAGGTGGTTGCTAGCGTGTTCTGGTTTGTTGCTATGCTGTTGCTGTTGCTAGGTGGTTGCTAGGGTATTCTGGTTGGTTGCTATGCTGTTGCTGTTGCTAGGTGGTTGCTAGGGTATTCTGGTTGGTTGCTATTCTGTTGCTGTTGCTATGCTGTTGCTAGGTGGTTGCTAGGGTGTTCTGGTTGGTTGCTATTCTGTTGCTGTTGCTATGCTGTTGCTAGGTGGTTGCTAGGGTGTTCCGGTTTGTTGCTAGGTGGTTGCTAGGGTTTTCTGGTTGGTTGCTAGGTGGTTGCTAGGGTGTTCTGGTTGGTTGCTATTCTGTTGCTGTTGCTATGCTGTTGCTAGGTGGTTGCTAGGGTGTTCTGGTTGGTTGCTATGCTGTTGCTGTTGCTATGCTGTTGCTAGGTGTTTGCTAGGGTGTTCTGGTTGGTTGCTATGCTGTTGCTGTTGCTATGCTGTTGCTAGGTGGTTGCTAGGGTGTTCTGGTTGGTTGCTATGCTTTTGCTGTTGCTATGCTGTTGCTAGGGTGTTGCTAGGGTGTTCTGGTTGGTTGCTATGCTGTTGCTAGGTGGTGTTCTGGTTGGTTGCTATGCTGTTGCTGTTGCTATGCTATTGCTAGGTGGTTTCTAGGGTGTTCTGGTTGGTTGCTATGCTGTTGCTATGCTGTTGCTTGGTGGTTGCTATGGTGTTCTGGTTGGTTGCTATGCTGTTGCTTGGTGGTTGCTATGGTGTTCTGGTTGGTTGCTATGCTGTTGCTGTTGCTATGCTGTTGCTAGGTGCTTGCTAGGGTGTTCTGGTTGGTTGCTATGCTGTTGCTAGGTGGTTGCTAGTTGGTTGCTAGGGTGTTCTGATTGGTTGCTATGCTGTTGCTGTTGCTATGCTATTGCTAGGTGGTTTCTAGGGTGTTCTGGTTGGTTGCTATGCTGTTGCTATGCTGTTGCTTGGTGGTTGCTATGGTGTTCTGGTTGGTTGCTATGCTGTTGCTGTTGCTATGCTGTTGCTATGGTGTTCTGGTTGGTTGCTATACTGTTGCTATGCTGTTGCTAGGTGGTTGCTAGGGTATTCTGGTTGGTTGCTATGCTGTTGCTGTTGCTATTCTGTTGCTATTTGGTTGCTAGCGTGTTCTGGTTGGTTGCTATGCTGTTGCTGTTGCTATGCTGCTGTGTTGCTATGCTTTTGCTGTTGCTATGCT
This sequence comes from Squalius cephalus, assembly GCF_949319135.1. Taxonomy (NCBI): domain Eukaryota; kingdom Metazoa; phylum Chordata; class Actinopteri; order Cypriniformes; family Leuciscidae; genus Squalius; species Squalius cephalus. Next base: position 179,835 of record NC_137125.1, on the reverse strand, counting down.
GTTTCTATTTGGTTGCTAGCGTGTTCTGGTTGGTTGCTATGCTGTCGCTGTTGCTATGCTGTTGCTAGGTGGTTGCTAGTTGGTTGCTAGGGTGTTCTGATTGGTTGCTATGCTGTTGCTGTTGCTATGCTGTTGCTAGGTGGTTGCTAGGGTGTTCTGGTTGGTTGCTATGCTGTTTCTGTTGCTATGCTGTTGCTAGGTGGTTGCGAGGGTGTTCCTGTTTGTTGCTAGGTGGTTGCTAGGGTGTTCTGGTTGGTTGCTATTCTGTTGCTGTTGCTATGCTGTTGCTCGGTGGTTGCTAGGGTGTTCTGGTTGGTTGCTATGCTGTTGCTGTTGCTAGGTTGTTGCTAGGGTGTTCTGGTTTGTTGCTATGCTGTTGCTGTTGCTAGGTGGTTGCTAGGGTGTTCCGGTTTGTTGCTAGGTGGTTGCTAGGGTTTTCTGGTTGGTTGCTAGGTGGTTGCTAGGGTGTTCTGGTTGGTTGCTATTCTGTTGCTGTTGCTATGCTGTTGCTAGGTGGTTGATAGGGTGTTCTGGTTGGTTGCTATTCTGTTGCTGTTGCTATGCTGTTGCTAGGTGGTTGCTAGGGTGTTCTGGTTGGTTGCTATGCTGTTGCTGTTGCTATGCTGTTGCTATGTGTTTGCTAGGGTGTTCCGGTTTGTTGCTAGGTGGTTGCTAGGGTGTTCTGGTTGGTTGCTATTCTGTTGCTGTTGCTATGCTGTTGCTAGGTGGTTGCTAGGGTGTTCTGGTTGGTTGCTATGCTGTTGCTGTTGCTATGCTGTTGCTATGTGTTTGCTAGGGTGTTCCGGTTTTTTGCTAGGTGGTTGCTAGGGTTTTCTGGTTGGTTGCTAGGTGGTTGCTAGGGTGTTCTGGTTGGTTGCTATTCTGTTGCTGTTGCTATGCTGTTGCTAGGTGGTTGCTAGGGTGTTCTGGTTGGTTGCTATGCTGTTGCTGTTGCTATGCTGTTGCTAGGTGTTTGCTAGGGTGTTCTGGTTGGTTGCTATGCTGTTGCTGTTGCTATGCTGTTGCTAGGTGGTTGCTAGGGTGTTCTGGTTGGTTGCTATGCTTTTGCTGTTGCTATGCTGTTGCTAGGGTGTTGCTAGGGTGTTCTGGTTGGTTGCTATGCTGTTGCTAGGTGGTGTTCTGGTTGGTTGCTATGCTGTTGCTGTTGCTATGCTATTGCTAGGTGGTTTCTAGGGTGTTCTGGTTGGTTGCTATGCTGTTGCTATGCTGTTGCTTGGTGGTTGCTATGGTGTTCTGGTTGGTTGCTATGCTGTTGCTGTTGCTATGCTGTTGCTATGGTGTTCTGGTTGGTTGCTATGCTGTTGCTATGCTGTTGCTTGGTGGTTGCTATGGTGTTCTGGTTGGTTGCTATGCTGTTGCTGTTACTAGGTGGTTGCTAGGGTGTTCTGGTTGGTTGCTATGCTTTTGCTGTTGCTATGCTGTTGCTAGGTGGTTGCTAGGGTGTTCTGGTTGGTTGCTAGGTGGTTGCTAGGGTGTTCTGGTTGGTTGCTATTCTGTTAATGTTGCTATGCTGTTGCTAGGTGGTTGCTAGGGTGTTCTGGTTGGTTGCTATGCTTTTGCTGTTGCTATGCTGTTGCTAGGTGTTTGCTAGGGTGTTCTGGTTGGTTGCTATGCTCTTGCTGTTGCTATGCTGTTGCTAGGTGGTTGCTAGGGTGTTCTGGTTGGTTGCTATGCTGTTGCTGTTGCTATGCTATGTGGTTGCTAGGGTTTTCTGGTTGGTTGCTAGGTGGTTGCTAGGTTGTTCTGGTTGGTTGCTATTCGGTTGCTGTTGCTATTCTGTTGCTAGGTGGTTGCTAGGTTGTTCTGGTTGGTTGCTATTCTGTTGCTGTTGCTATGCTGTTGCTAGGTGGTTGCTAGGGTGTTCCGGTTTGTTGCTAGGTGGTTGCTAGGGTTTTCTGGTTGGTTGCTAGGTGGTTGCTAGGGTGTTCTGGTTGGTTGCTATTCTGTTGCTGTTGCTATGCTGTTGCTAGGGGGTTGCTAGGGTGTTCTGGTTGGTTGCTATTCTGTTGCTGTTGCTATGCTGTTGCTAGGTGGTTGCTAGGGTGTTCTGGTTGGTTGCTATGCTGTTGCTGTTGCTATGTGTTTGCTAGGGTGTTCCGGTTTGTTGCTAGGTGATTGCTAGGGTTTTCTGGTTGGTTGCTAGGTGGTTGCTAGGGTGTTCTGGTTGGTTGCTATTCTGTTGCTGTTGCTATGCTGTTGCTGTTGCTATGCTGTTGCTAGGTGGTTGCTAGGGTGTTCTGGTTGGTTGCTATGCTGTTGCTGTTGCTATTCTGTTGCTAGGTGTTTGCTAGGGTGTTCTGGTTGGTTGCTATGCTGTTGCTGTTGCTATGCTGTTGCTAGGTGGTTGCTAGGGTGTTCTGGTTGGTTGCTATTCTGTTGCTGTTGCTATGCTATGTGGTTGCTAGGGTTTTCTGGTTGGTTGCTATGCTGTTGCTGTTGCAATGCTGTTGTTAGGTGTTTGCTAGGGTGTTCTGGTTGGTTGCTATGCTGTTGCTGTTGCTATGCTGTTGCTAGGTGGTTGCTAGGGTGTTCTGGTTGGTTGCTATGCTGTTGCTGTTGCTATGCTGTTGCTAGGTGTTTGCTAGGGTGTTCCGGTTTGTTGCTAGGTGGTTGCTAGGGTGTTCTGGTTGGTTGCTATGCTGTTGCTGTTGCAATGCTGTTGCTAGGTGTTTTCTAGGGTGTTCTGGTTGGTTGCTATGCTGTTGCTGTTGCTATGCTGTTGCTAGGTGGTTGCTAGGGTGTTCTGGTTGGTTGCTATGCTGTTGCTGTTGCTATGCTGTTGCTAGGTGTTTGCTAGGGTGTTCCGGTTTGTTGCTAGGTGGTTGCTTGGGTGTTCTGGTTGGTTGCTATTCTGTTGCTGTTGCTATGCTGTTGCTAGGTGGTTGCTAGGGTGTTCTGGTTGGTTGCTATGCTGTTGCTGTTGCTATGCTGTTGCTAGGTGGTTGCTAGGGTGTTCCGGTTTGTTGCTAGGTGGTTGCTAGGGTGTTCTGGTTGGTTGCTATTCTGTTGCTGTTGCTATGCTGTTGCTAGGTGGTTGCTAGGGTGTTCTGGTTGGTTGCTATTCTGTTGCTGTTGCTATGCTATGTGGTTGCTAGGGTTTTCTGGTTGGTTGGTTGCTATGCTGTTGCTAGGTGTTTGCAAGGGTGTTCTGGTTGGTTGCTATGCTGTTGCTGTTGCTATGCTGTTGCTAGGTGTTTGCAAGGGTGTTCTGGTTGGTTGCTATGCTGTTGCTGTTGCTATGCTGTTGCTAGGTGGTTGCTAGGGTGTTCCGGTTTGTTGCTAGGTGGTTGCTAGGGTGTTCTGGTTGGTTGCTATGCTGTTGCTGTTGCTATGCTGTTGCTAGGTGTTTGCAAGGGTGTTCTGGTTGGTTGCTATGCTGTTGCTGTTGCTATGCGTTTGCTAGGTGCTTGCTAGGGTGTTCTGGTTGGTTGCTATGCTGTTGCTGTTGCTATGCTGTTGCTAGGTGATTGCAAGGGTGTTCCGGTTTGTTGCTAGGTGGTTGCTTGGGTGTTCTGGTTGGTTGCTATTCTGTTGCTGTTGCTATGCTGTTGCTAGGTGGTTGCTAGGGTGTTCTGGTTGGTTGCTATGCTGTTGCTGTTGCTATGCTGTTGCTAGGTGATTGCAAGGGTGTTCCGGTTTGTTGCTAGGTGGTTGCTTGGGTGTTCTGGTTGGTTGCTATTCTGTTGCTGTTGCTATGCTGTTGCTAGGTGGTTGCTAGGGTGTTCTGGTTGGTTGCTATGCTGTTGCTGTTGCTATGCTGTTGCTAGGTGATTGCAAGGGTGTTCCGGTTTGTTGCTAGGTGGTTGCTATGGTGTTCTGGTTGGTTGCTATGCTGTTGCTGTTGCAATGCTGTTGCTAGGTGTTTGCTAGGGTGTTCTGGTTGGTTGCTATGCTGTTGCTGTTGCTATGCTGTTGCTAGGTGGTTGCTAGGGTGTTCCGGTTTGTTGCTAGGTGGTTGCTAGGGTGTTCTGGTTGGTTGCTATTCTGTTGCTGTTGCTATGCTGTTGCTAGGTAGTTGCTAGGGTGTTCTGGTTGGTTGCTATTCTGTTGCTGTTGCTATGCTATGTGGTTGCTAGGGTTTTCTGGTTGGTTGCTATGCTGTTGCTGTTGCAATGCTGTTGTTAGGTGTTTGCTAGGGTGTTCTGCTTGGTTGCTATGCTGTTGCTAGGTGTTTGCTAGGGTGTTCCGGTTGGTTGCTATGCTGTTGCTGTTGCTATGCTGTTGCTAGGTGGTTGCTAGGGTGTTCTGGTTGGTTGCTATGCTGTTGCTGTTGCTATGCTGTTGCTAGGTGGTTGCTAGGGTGTTCTGGTTGGTTGCTATGCTGTTGCTGTTGCTATGCTGTTGCTAGGTGTTTGCTAGGGTGTTCCGGTTTGTTGCTAGGTGGTTGCTAGGGTGTTCCGGTTTGTTGCTAGGTGGTTGCTAGGGTGTTCTGGTTGGTTGCTATGCTGTTGCTGTTGCTATGCTGTTGCTAGGTGGTTGCTAGGGTGTTCTGGTTGGTTGCTATGCTGTTGCTGTTGCTATGCTGTTGCTAGGTGATTGCAAGGGTGTTCCGGTTTGTTGCTAGGTGGTTGCTTGGGTGTTCTGGTTGGTTGCTATTCTGTTGCTGTTGCTATGCTGTTGCTAGGTGGTTGCTAGGGTGTTCTGGTTGGTTGCTATGCTGTTGCTGTTGCTATGCTGTTGCTAGGTGTTTGCTAGGGTGTTCCGGTTTGTTGCTAGGTGGTTGCTATGGTGTTCTGGTTGGTTGCTATGCTGTTGCTTTTGCAATGCTGTTGCTAGGTGTTTGCTAGGGTGTTCTGGTTGGTTGCTATGCTGTTGCTGTTGCTATGCTGTTGCTAGGTGGTTGCTAGGGTGTTCTGGTTGGTTGATATGCTGTTGCTGTTGCTATGCTGTTGCTAGGTGGTTGCTAGGGTGTTCTGGTTGGTTGCTATGCTGTTGCTGTTGCTATGCTGTTGCTAGGTGTTTGCAAGGGTGTTCCGGTTTGTTGCTAGGTGGTTGCTTGGGTGTTCTGGTTGGTTGCTATTCTGTTGCTGTTGCTATGCTGTTGCTAGGTGGTTGCTAGGTGGGTGCTAGGGTGTTCTGGTTGGTTGCTATGCTGTTGCTGTTGCTATGCTGTTGCTAGGTGGTTGCTAGGGTGTTCCGGTTTGTTGCTAGGTGGTTGCTAGGGTGTTCTGGTTGGTTGCTATTCTGTTGCTGTTGCTATGCTGTTGCTAGGTGGTTGCTAGGGTGTTCTGGTTGGTTGCTATTCTGTTGCTGTTGCTATGCTATGTGGTTGCTAGGGTTTTCTGGTTGGTTGCTATGCTTTTGCTGTTGCAATGCTGTTGTTAGGTGTTTGCTAGGGTGTTCTGGTTGGTTGCTATGCTGTTGCTAGGTGTTTGCTAGGGTGTTCCGGTTGGTTGCTATGCTGTTGCTGTTGCTATGCTGTTGCTAGGTGGTTGCTAGGGTGTTCTGGTTGGTTGCTATTCTGTTGCTGTTGCTATGCTATGTGTTTGCTAGGGTGTTCCGGTTTGTTGCTAGGTGATTGCTAGGGTTTTCTGGTTGGTTGCTAGGTGGTTGCTAGGGTGTTCTGGTTGGTTGCTATTCTGTTGCTGTTGCTATGCTGTTGCTGTTGCTATGCTGTTGCTAGGTGGTTGCTAGGGTGTTCTGGTTGGTTGCTATGCTGTTGCTGTTGCTATTCTGTTGCTAGGTGTTTGCTAGGGTGTTCTGGTTGGTTGCTATGCTGTTGCTGTTGCTATGCTGTTGCTAGGTGGTTGCTAGGGTGTTCTGGTTGGTTGCTATTCTGTTGCTGTTGCTATGCTATGTGGTTGCTAGGGTTTTCTGGTTGGTTGCTATGCTGTTGCTGTTGCAATGCTGTTGTTAGGTGTTTGCTAGGGTGTTCTGGTTGGTTGCTATGCTGTTGCTGTTGCTATGCTGTTGCTAGGTGGTTGCTAGGGTGTTCTGGTTGGTTGCTATGCTGTTGCTGTTGCTATGCTGTTGCTAGGTGTTTGCTAGGGTGTTCCGGTTTGTTGCTAGGTGGTTGCTAGGGTGTTCTGGTTGGTTGCTATGCTGTTGCTGTTGCAATGCTGTTGCTAGGTGTTTGCTAGGGTGTTCTGGTTGGTTGCTATGCTGTTGCTGTTGCTATGCTGTTGCTAGGTGGTTGCTAGGGTGTTCTGGTTGGTTGCTATGCTGTTGCTGTTGCTATGCTGTTGCTAGGTGTTTGCTAGGGTGTTCCGGTTTGTTGCTAGGTGGTTGCTTGGGTGTTCTGGTTGGTTGCTATTCTGTTGCTGTTGCTATGCTGTTGCTAGGTGGTTGCTAGGGTGTTCTGGTTGGTTGCTATGCTGTTGCTGTTGCTATGCTGTTGCTAGGTGGTTGCTAGGGTGTTCCGGTTTGTTGCTAGGTGGTTGCTAGGGTGTTCTGGTTGGTTGCTATTCTGTTGCTGTTGCTATGCTGTTGCTAGGTGGTTGCTAGGGTGTTCTGGTTGGTTGCTATTCTGTTGCTGTTGCTATGCTATGTGGTTGCTAGGGTTTTCTGGTTGGTTGGTTGCTATGCTGTTGCTAGGTGTTTGCAAGGGTGTTCTGGTTGGTTGCTATGCTGTTGCTGTTGCTATGCTGTTGCTAGGTGTTTGCAAGGGTGTTCTGGTTGGTTGCTATGCTGTTGCTGTTGCTATGCTGTTGCTAGGTGGTTGCTAGGGTGTTCCGGTTTGTTGCTAGGTGGTTGCTAGGGTGTTCTGGTTGGTTGCTATGCTGTTGCTGTTGCTATGCTGTTGCTAGGTGTTTGCAAGGGTGTTCTGGTTGGTTGCTATGCTGTTGCTGTTGCTATGCGTTTGCTAGGTGCTTGCTAGGGTGTTCTGGTTGGTTGCTATGCTGTTGCTGTTGCTATGCTGTTGCTAGGTGATTGCAAGGGTGTTCCGGTTTGTTGCTAGGTGGTTGCTTGGGTGTTCTGGTTGGTTGCTATTCTGTTGCTGTTGCTATGCTGTTGCTAGGTGGTTGCTAGGGTGTTCTGGTTGGTTGCTATGCTGTTGCTGTTGCTATGCTGTTGCTAGGTGATTGCAAGGGTGTTCCGGTTTGTTGCTAGGTGGTTGCTTGGGTGTTCTGGTTGGTTGCTATTCTGTTGCTGTTGCTATGCTGTTGCTAGGTGGTTGCTAGGGTGTTCTGGTTGGTTGCTATGCTGTTGCTGTTGCTATGCTGTTGCTAGGTGATTGCAAGGGTGTTCCGGTTTGTTGCTAGGTGGTTGCTATGGTGTTCTGGTTGGTTGCTATGCTGTTGCTGTTGCAATGCTGTTGCTAGGTGTTTGCTAGGGTGTTCTGGTTGGTTGCTATGCTGTTGCTGTTGCTATGCTGTTGCTAGGTGGTTGCTAGGGTGTTCCGGTTTGTTGCTAGGTGGTTGCTAGGGTGTTCTGGTTGGTTGCTATTCTGTTGCTGTTGCTATGCTGTTGCTAGGTAGTTGCTAGGGTGTTCTGGTTGGTTGCTATTCTGTTGCTGTTGCTATGCTATGTGGTTGCTAGGGTTTTCTGGTTGGTTGCTATGCTGTTGCTGTTGCAATGCTGTTGTTAGGTGTTTGCTAGGGTGTTCTGCTTGGTTGCTATGCTGTTGCTAGGTGTTTGCTAGGGTGTTCCGGTTGGTTGCTATGCTGTTGCTGTTGCTATGCTGTTGCTAGGTGGTTGCTAGGGTGTTCTGGTTGGTTGCTATGCTGTTGCTGTTGCTATGCTGTTGCTAGGTGGTTGCTAGGGTGTTCTGGTTGGTTGCTATGCTGTTGCTGTTGCTATGCTGTTGCTAGGTGTTTGCTAGGGTGTTCCGGTTTGTTGCTAGGTGGTTGCTAGGGTGTTCCGGTTTGTTGCTAGGTGGTTGCTAGGGTGTTCTGGTTGGTTGCTATGCTGTTGCTGTTGCTATGCTGTTGCTAGGTGGTTGCTAGGGTGTTCTGGTTGGTTGCTATGCTGTTGCTGTTGCTATGCTGTTGCTAGGTGATTGCAAGGGTGTTCCGGTTTGTTGCTAGGTGGTTGCTTGGGTGTTCTGGTTGGTTGCTATTCTGTTGCTGTTGCTATGCTGTTGCTAGGTGGTTGCTAGGGTGTTCTGGTTGGTTGCTATGCTGTTGCTGTTGCTATGCTGTTGCTAGGTGTTTGCTAGGGTGTTCCGGTTTGTTGCTAGGTGGTTGCTATGGTGTTCTGGTTGGTTGCTATGCTGTTGCTTTTGCAATGCTGTTGCTAGGTGTTTGCTAGGGTGTTCTGGTTGGTTGCTATGCTGTTGCTGTTGCTATGCTGTTGCTAGGTGGTTGCTAGGGTGTTCTGGTTGGTTGATATGCTGTTGCTGTTGCTATGCTGTTGCTAGGTGGTTGCTAGGGTGTTCTGGTTGGTTGCTATGCTGTTGCTGTTGCTATGCTGTTGCTAGGTGTTTGCAAGGGTGTTCCGGTTTGTTGCTAGGTGGTTGCTTGGGTGTTCTGGTTGGTTGCTATTCTGTTGCTGTTGCTATGCTGTTGCTAGGTGGTTGCTAGGTGGGTGCTAGGGTGTTCTGGTTGGTTGCTATGCTGTTGCTGTTGCTATGCTGTTGCTAGGTGGTTGCTAGGGTGTTCCGGTTTGTTGCTAGGTGGTTGCTAGGGTGTTCTGGTTGGTTGCTATTCTGTTGCTGTTGCTATGCTGTTGCTAGGTGGTTGCTAGGGTGTTCTGGTTGGTTGCTATTCTGTTGCTGTTGCTATGCTATGTGGTTGCTAGGGTTTTCTGGTTGGTTGCTATGCTTTTGCTGTTGCAATGCTGTTGCTAGGTGTTTGCTAGGGTGTTCTGGTTGGTTGCTATGCTGTTGCTAGGTGTTTGCTAGGGTGTTCCGGTTGGTTGCTATGCTGTTGCTGTTGCTATGCTGTTGCTAGGTGGTTGCTAGGGTGTTCTGGTTGGTTGATATGCTGTTGCTGTTGCTATGCTGTTGCTAGGTGGTTGCTAGGGTGTTCTGGTTGGTTGCTATGCTGTTGCTGTTGCTATGCTGTTGCTAGTTGTTTGCTAGGGTGTTCCGGTTTGTTGCTAGGTGGTTGCTAGGGTGTTCTGGTTGGTTGCTATGCTGTTGCTGTTGCAATGCTGTTGCTAGGTGTTTGCTAGGGTGTTCTGGTTGGTTGCTATGCTGTTGCTGTTGCTATGCTGTTGCTAGGTGGTTGCTAGGGTGTTCTGGTTGGTTGCTATGCTGTTGCTGTTGCTATGCTGTTGCTAGGTGTTTGCTAGGGTGTTCCGGTTTGTTGCTAGGTGGTTGCTAGGGTGTTCCGGTTTGTTGCTAGGTGGTTGCTTGTGTGTTCTGGTTGGTTGCTATTCTGTTGCTGTTGCTATGCTGTTGCTAGGTGGTTGCTAGGGTGTTCTGGTTGGTTGCTATGCTGTTGCTGTTGCTATGCTGTTGCTAGGTGGTTGCTAGGGTGTTCCGGTTTGTTGCTAGGTGGTTGCTAGGGTGTTCTGGTTTGTTGCTATTCTGTTGCTGTTGCTATGCTGTTGCTAGGTGGTTGCTAGGGTGTTCTGGTTGGTTGCTATGCTGTTGCTAGGTGGTTGCTAGGGTGTTCTGGTTGGTTGCTAGGGTGTTCTGGTTGGTTGCTATTCTGTTGCTGTTGCTATGCTGTTGCTAGGTGGTTGCTAGGGTGTTCTGGTTGGTTGCTATACTGTTGCTGTTGCTATGCTGTTGCTAGGTGGTTGCTAGGGTGTTCTGGTTGGTTGCTATTCTGTTGCTGTTGCTATGCTGTTGCTAGGTGGTTGCTAGGTGGGTGCTAGGGTGTTCTGGTTGGTTGCTATTCTGTTGCTGTTGCTATGCTGTTGCTATGCTGTTGCTAGGTGCTTGCTAGGGTGTTCTGGTTGGTTGCTATGCTGTTGCTAGGTGGTTGCTAGTTGGTTGCTAGGGTGTTCTGATTGGTTGCTATGCTGTTTCTGTTGCTATGCTGTTGCTAGGTGTTTGCTAGTGTGTTCCGGTTTGTTTCTAGGTGGTTGTTCTGGTTGGTTGCTATGCTGTTGCTGTTGCTAGGTGGTTGCTAGGGTGTTCTGGTTGGTTGCTATTCTGTTGCTGTTGCTATGCTGTTGCTAGGTGGTTGCTAGGTGGTTGCTAGGGTGTTCTGGTTGGTTGCTATTCTGTTGCTGTTGCTATGCTGTTGCTAGGTGTTTGCTAGGGTGTTCTGGTTGGTTGCTATGCTGTTGCTGTTGCAATGCTGTTGCTAGGTGTTTGCTAGGGTGTTCTGGTTGGTTGCTATGCTGTTGCTGTTGCTATGCTGTTGCTAGGTGGTTACTAGGGTGTTCTGGTTGTTTGCTATGCTGTTGCTGTTGCTATGCTGTTGCTAGGTGTTTGCTAGGGTGTTCCGGTTTGTTGCTAGGTGGTTGCTAGGGTGTTCCGGTTTGTTGCTAGGTGGTTGCTTGGGTGTTCTGGTTGGTTGCTATTCTGTTGCTGTTGCTATGCTGTTGCTAGGTGGTTGCTAGGGTGTTCTGGTTGGTTGCTATTCTGTTGCTGTTGCTATGCTGTTGCTAGGTGGTTGCTAGGGTGTTCTGGTTGGTTGCTATTCTGTTGCTGTTGCTATGCTGTTGCTAGGTGGTTGCTAGGTGGGTGCTAGGGTGTTCTGGTATGTTGCTATTCTGTTGCTGTTGCTATGCTGTTGCTAGGTGCTTGCTAGGGTGTTCTGGTTGGTTGCTATGCTGTTGCTAGGTGGTTGCTAGTTGGTTGCTAGGGTGTTCTGATTGGTTGCTATGCTGTTGCTGTTGCTATGCTGTTGCTAGGTGGTTGCTAGGGTGTTCTGGTTGGTTGCTATGCTGTTTCTGTTGCTATGCTGTTGCTAGGTGTTTGCTAGTGTGTTCCGGTTTGTTTCTAGGTGGTTGGTTCCTATGCTGTTGCTATGCTGTTGCTAGGTGGGTGCTAGGGTGTTCTGGTTGGTTGCTATGCTGTTGCTGTTGCTATGCTGTTGCTAGGTGGTTGCTAGGGTGTTCTGGTTGGTTGCTATGCTGTTGCAGTTGCTATTCAATTGCTATGGTGTTCTGGTTGGTTGCTATGCTGTTGCTGTTGATATGCTGTTGTTATGGTATTCTGGTTGATTGCTATGCTGTTGCTGTTGCTATGCTGTTGCTAGGTGGTTGCTAGGGTGTTCTGTTTGGTTGCTATGGTGTTGCTGTTGCTATGCTGTTGCTATGGTGTTCTGGTTGGTTGCTATGCTGTTGCTGTTGCTAGGTGGTTGCTATGGTGTTCTGGTTGGTTGCTATTCTGTTGCTGTTGCTTTGCTGTTGCTAGGTGGTTGCTAGGGTGTTCTGGTTTGTTGCTATGCTGTTGCTAGGTTGTTGCTAGGTGCTTGCTAGGGTTTTCTGGTTGGTTGCTATGCTGTTGCTAGGTTGTTGCTAGGGTGTTCTGGTTGGTTGCTATGCTGTTGCTATGCTGTTGCTGTTGCTAGATGCTTGCTAGGGTGTTCTGGTTGGTTGCTATGCTGTTGCTAGGTGGGTGCTAGGGTGTTCTGGTTGGTTGCTATGCTGTTGCTGTTGCTATGCTGTTGCTAGGTGGTTGCTAGGGTGTTCTGCTTGGTTGCTATGCTGTTGCTGTTGCTATGCTGTTGCTAGGTGGTTGCTAGGGTGTTCCGGTTTGTTGCTAGGTGGTTGCTAGGGTGTTCTGGTTGGTTGCTATTCTGTTGCTGTTGCTATGCTGTTGCTAGGTGGTTGCTAGGGTGTTCTGGTTGGTTGCTATGCTGTTTCTGTTGCTATGCTGTTTCTAGGTGGTTGCTAGGGTCTTCTGGTTGATTGCTATGCTGTTGCTGTTGCTATGCTGTTGCTATGGTGTTCTGGTTGGTTGCTATGCTGTTGCTAGGTGGTTGCTAGGGTGTTCTGGTTGGTTGGTTGCTATGCTATGCTGCTGTTGCTAGGTGCTTGCTAGCGTCTTCTGGTTGATTGCTATTCTGTTGCTGTTGCTATGCTGTTGCTAGGTGGTTGCTAGGTGGGTGCTAGGGTGTTCTGGTTGGTTGCTATTCTGTTGCTGTTGCTATGCTGTTGCTAGGTGGTTGCTAGGTGCTTGCTAGGGTGTTCTGGTTGGTTGCTATGCTGTTGCTAGGTGGTTGCTAGTTGGTTGCTAGGGTGTTCTGATTGGTTGCTATGCTGTTGCTGTTGCTATGCTGTTGCTAGGTGGTTGCTAGTTGGTTGCTAGGGTGTTCTGATTGGTTGCTATGCTGTTGCTGTTGCTATGCTGTTGCTAGGTGGTTGCTAGGGTGTTCTGGTTGGTTGCTATGCTGTTTCTGTTGCTAGGTGGTTGCTAGGGTGTTCTGTTTGGTTGCTATGCTGTTGCTATGCTGTTGCTATGGTGTTCTGGTTGGTTGCTATGCTGTTGCTAGGTGGTTGCTAGGGTGTTCTGGTTGGTTGGTTGCTATGCTATGCTGCTGTTGCTAGGTGGTTGCTAGCGTCTTCTGGTTGATTGCTATTCTGTTGCTGTTGCTATGCTGTTGCTAGGTGGTTGCTAGGTGGGTGCTAGGGTGTTCTGGTTGGTTGCTATTCTGTTGCTGTTGCTATGCTGTTGCTAGGTGGTTGCTAGGTGCTTGCTAGGGTGTTCTGGTTGGTTGCTATGCTGTTTCTGTTGCTATGCTGTTGCTTCTGATTGGTTGCTATGCTGTTGCTGTTGCTATGCTGTTGCTAGGTGGTTTCTAGGGTGTTCTGGTTGGTTGCTATGCTGTTTCTGTTGCTATGCTGTTGCTAGGTGGTTGCTAGGGTGTTCCGGTTTGTTGCTAGGTGGTTGCTAGGGTGTTCTGGTTGGTTGCTATTCTGTTGCTGTTGCTATGCTGTTGCTCGGTGGTTGCTAGGGTGTTCTGGTTGGTTGCTATGCTGTTGCTGTTGCTAGGTGGTTGCTAGGGTGTTCTGGTTTGTTGCTACGCTGTTGCTGTTGCTAGGTGGTTGCTAGGTGGTTGCTAGGGTGTTCTGGTTGGTTGCTATGCTGTTGCTGCTGCTGCTAGGTGGTTTCTAGGGTGTTCTGGTTGGTTGCTATGCTGTTGCTGCTGCTAGGTGGTTTCTAGGGTGTTCTGGTTTGTTGCTAGGGTTTTTTGGTTGATTGCTATGCTGTTGCTGTTGCTATGCTGTTGCTATGGTGTTCTGGTTGGTTGCTATGCTGTTGCTAGGTGGTTGCTAGGTGGTTGCTAGGGTGTTCTGGTTGGTTGCTATGCTGTTGCTGTTGCTATGCTGTTGCTATGCTGTTGCTATGCTGTTGCTATGCTGTTGCTAGGTGCTTGCTAGGTGCTTGCTAGGGTGTTCTGGTTGGTTGCTATGCTGTTGCTATGCTGTTGCTAGGTGGTTGCTAGGGTGTTCTGGTTGGTTACTATGCTGTTGCTGTTGCTATGCTGTTGCTATGTGTTTGCTAGGTTGTTCTGGTTGGTTGCTGTTGTTGCTGTTGCTATGCTGTTGCTATGTGTTTGCTAGGGTGTTCTGGTTGGTTGCTATGCTGTTGCTAGGTGGTTGCTAGGGGGTTCTGGTTTGTTGCTATGCTGTTGCTGTTGCTGTTGCTATGCTGTTGCTAGGTGGTTGCTAGGGTGTTCTGGTTTGTTGCTATGCTGTTGCTGTTGCTGTTGCTATGCTGTTGCTATGCTGTTGCTAGGTGCTTGCTAGGTGCTTGCTAGGGTGTTCTGGTTGGTTGCTATGCTGTTGCTATGCTGTTGCTAGGTGGTTGCTAGGGTGTTCTGGTTGGTTACTATGCTGTTGCTGTTGCTATGCTGTTGCTATGTGTTTGCTAGGGTGTTCTGGTTGGTTGCTATGCTGTTGCTAGGTGGTTGCTAGGGTGTTCTGGTTTGTTGCTATGCTGTTGCTGTTGCTGTTGCTATGCTGTTGCTATGCTGTTGCTAGGTGCTTGCTAGGTGCTTGCTAGGGTGTTCTGGTTGGTTACTATGCTGTTGCTGTTGCTATGCTGTTGCTATGTGTTTGCTAGGGTGTTCTGGTTGGTTGCTTTGCTGTTGCTAGGTGGTTGCTAGGGTGTTCTGGTTTGTTGCTATGCTGTTGCTGTTGCTGTTGCTATGCTGTTGCTAGGTGGTTGCTAGGGTGTTCTGGTTTGTTGCTATGCTGTTGCTGTTGCTGTTGCTATGCTGTTGCTATGCTGTTGCTAGGTGCTTGCTAGGTGCTTGCTAGGGTGTTCTGGTTGGTTGCTATGCTGTTGCTATGCTGTTGCTAGTTGGTTGCTAGGGTGTTCTGGTTGGTTACTATGCTGTTGCTGTTGCTATGCTGTTGCTATGTGTTTGCTAGGGTGTTCTGGTTGGTTGCTATGCTGTTGCTGTTGCTATGCTGTTGCTAGGTGGTTGCTAGGGTGTTCTGGTTGCTATGCTTTTGCTGTTGCTATGCTGTTGCTAGGTGGTTGCTAGGGTGTTCTGGTTGGTTGCTATGCTGTTGCTGCTGCTGCTAGGTGGTTTCTAGGGTGTTCTGGTTGGTTGCTATGCTGTTGCTGCTGCTAGGTGGTTTCTAGGGTGTTCTGGTTTGTTGCTAGGGTTTTTTGGTTGATTGCTATGCTGTTACTGTTGCTATGCTGTTGCTATGGTGTTCTGGTTGGTTGCTATGCTGTTGCTAGGTGGTTGCTAGGTGGTTGCTAGGGTGTTCTGGTTGGTTGCTATGCTGTTGCTGTTGCTATGCTGTTGCTATGCTGTTGCTAGGTGGGTGCTAGGGTTCCGGTTTGTTGCTAGGTGGTTGCTAGGGTGTTCTGGTTGGTTGCTATGCTGTTGCTATGCTGTTGCTGTTGCTATGCTGTTGCTATGCTGTTGCTATGCTGTTGCTAGGTGCTTGCTAGGTGCTTGCTAGGGTGTTCTGGTTGGTTGCTATGCTGTTGCTATGCTGTTGCTAGGTGGTTGCTAGGGTGTTCTGGTTGGTTACTATGCTGTTGCTGTTGCTATGCTGTTGCTATGTGTTTGCTAGGTTGTTCTGGTTGGTTGCTGTTGTTGCTAGGTGGTTGCTAGGGTGTTCTGGTTTGTTGCTATGCTGTTGCTGTTGCTATGCTGTTGCTATGCTGTTGCTAGGTGCTTGCTAGGTGCTTGCTAGGGTGTTCTGGTTGGTTACTATGCTGTTGCTGTTGCTATGCTGTTGCTATGTGTTTGCTAGGGTGTTCTGGTTGGTTGCTATGCTGTTGCTAGGTGGTTGCTAGGGGGTTCTGGTTTGTTGCTATGCTGTTGCTGTTGCTGTTGCTATGCTGTTGCTAGGTGGTTGCTAGGGTGTTCTGGTTTGTTGCTATGCTGTTGCTGTTGCTGTTGCTATGCTGTTGCTATGCTGTTGCTATGCTGTTGCTAGGTGCTTGCTAGGTGCTTGCTAGGGTGTTCTGGTTGGTTGCTATGCTGTTGCTATGCTGTTGCTAGTTGGTTGCTAGGGTGTTCTGGTTGGTTACTATGCTGTTGCTGTTGCTATGCTGTTGCTATGTGTTTGCTAGGGTGTTCTGGTTGGTTGCTATGCTGTTGCTGTTGCTATGCTGTTGCTAGGTGGTTGCTAGGGTGTTCTGGTTGCTATGCTTTTGCTGTTGCTATGCTGTTGCTAGGTGGTTGCTAGGGTGTTCTGGTTGGTTGCTATGCTGTTGCTGCTGCTGCTAGGTGGTTTCTAGGGTGTTCTGGTTGGTTGCTATGCTGTTGCTGCTGCTAGGTGGTTTCTAGGGTGTTCTGGTTTGTTGCTAGGGTTTTTTGGTTGATTGCTATGCTGTTACTGTTGCTGTGCTGTTGCTATGGTGTTCTGGTTGGTTGCTATGCTGTTGCTAGGTGGTTGCTAGGTGGTTGCTAGGGTGTTCTGGTTGGTTGCTATGCTGTTGCTGTTGCTATGCTGTTGCTATGCTGTTGCTAGGTGGGTGCTAGGGTTCCGGTTTGTTGCTAGGTGGTTGCTAGGGTGTTCTGGTTGGTTGCTATGCTGTTGCTATGCTGTTGCTGTTGCTATGCTGTTGCTATGCTGTTGCTATGCTGTTGCTAGGTGCTTGCTAGGTGCTTGCTAGGGTGTTCTGGTTGGTTGCTATGCTGTTGCTATGCTGTTGCTAGGTGGTTGCTAGGGTGTTCTGGTTGGTTACTATGCTGTTGCTGTTGCTATGCTGTTGCTATGTGTTTGCTAGGTTGTTCTGGTTGGTTGCTGTTGTTGCTAGGTGGTTGCTAGGGTGTTCTGGTTTGTTGCTATGCTGTTGCTGTTGCTATGCTGTTGCTATGCTGTTGCTAGGTGCTTGCTAGGTGCTTGCTAGGGTGTTCTGGTTGGTTACTATGCTGTTGCTGTTGCTATGCTGTTGCTATGTGTTTGCTAGGGTGTTCTGGTTGGTTGCTATGCTGTTGCTAGGTGGTTGCTAGGGGGTTCTGGTTTGTTGCTATGCTGTTGCTGTTGCTGTTGCTATGCTGTTGCTAGGTGGTTGCTAGGGTGTTCTGGTTTGTTGCTATGCTGTTGCTGTTGCTGTTGCTATGCTGTTGCTATGCTGTTGCTAGGTGCTTGCTAGGTGCTTGCTAGGGTGTTCTGGTTGGTTGCTATGCTGTTGCTATGCTGTTGCTAGGTGGTTGCTAGGGTGTTCTGGTTGGTTACTATGCTGTTGCTGTTGCTATGCTGTTGCTATGTGTTTGCTAGGGTGTTCTGGTTGGTTGCTATGCTGTTGCTAGGTGGTTGCTAGGGTGTTCTGGTTTGTTGCTATGCTGTTGCTGTTGCTGTTGCTATGCTGTTGCTAGGTGGTTGCTAGGGTGTTCTGGTTTGTTGCTATGCTGTTGCTGTTGCTGTTGCTATGCTGTTGCTATGCTGTTGCTAGGTGCTTGCTAGGTGCTTGCTAGGGTGTTCTGGTTGGTTGCTATGCTGTTGCTATGCTGTTGCTAGTTGGTTGCTAGGGTGTTCTGGTTGGTTACTATGCTGTTGCTGTTGCTATGCTGTTGCTATGTGTTTGCTAGGGTGTTCTGGTTGGTTGCTATGCTGTTGCTGTTGCTATGCTGTTGCTAGGTGGTTGCTAGGGTGTTCTGGTTGCTATGCTTTTGCTGTTGCTATGCTGTTGCTAGGTGGTTGCTAGGGTGTTCTGGTTGGTTGCTATGCTTTTGCTGTTGCTATGCTGTTGCTAGGTGGTTGCTAGGGTGTTCTGGTTGGTTGCTATGCTTTTGCTGTTGCTATGCTGTTGCTAGGTGGTTGCTAGGGTGTTCTGGTTGGTTGCTATGCTGTTGCTGCTGCTAGGTGGTTTCTAGGGTGTTCTGGTTTGTTGCTATGCTGTTGCTGTTGCTATACTGTTGCTAGGTTGTTGCTAGGGTGTTCTGGTTGGATGCTATGCTGTTGCTGCTGCTAGGTGGTTTCTAGGGTGTTCTGGTTGGTTGCTATGCTTTTGCTGTTGCTTTGCTGTTGCTAGGTGGTTGCTAGGGTGTTCTGGTTGGTTGCTATGCTTTTGCTGTTGCTATGCTGTTGCTAGGCGGTTGCTAGGGTGTTCTGGTTGGTTGCTATGCTTTTGCTGTTGCTATGCTGTTGCTAGGTGGTTGCTAGGGTGTTCTGGTTGGTTGTTATGCTGTTGCTGCTGCTAGGTGGTTTCTTGGGTGTTCTGGTTGGTTGCTATGCTTTTGCTGTTGCTATGCTGTTGCTAGGTGGTTGCTAGGGTGTTCTGGTTTGTTGCTATGCTGTTGCTGTTGCTATGCTGTTGCTAGGTGGTTGCTAGGTGGTTGCTAGGGTGTTCTGGTTGGTTGCTATGCTGTTGCTGTTGCTATGCTGTTGCTAGGTGGGTGCTAGGGTGTTCTGGTTTGTTGCTATGCTGTTGCTATGCTGTTGCTAGGTGGTTGCTAGGGTGTTCTGGTTGGTTGCTATGCTGTTGCTGTTGCTATGCTGTTGCTAGGTGGTTGCTAGGGTGTTCTGGTTGGATGCTATGCTGTTGCTGTTGTTAGGTGGTTTCTAGGGTGTTCTGGTTGGTTGCTATGCTGTTGCTGTTGCAATGCTGTTGCTAGGTGGTTGCTAGGGTGTAATGGTTGGTTGCTATGCTGTTGCTGTTGCTATGCTGTTGCTAGGTGGTTGCTAGGGTGTTCTGGTTGGTTGCTATGCTGTTGCTGTTGCTATGCTGTTGCTAGGTGGTTGCTAGGGTGTTCTGGTTGGTTGCTATGCTGTTGCTGTTGCTATGCAATTGCTATGGTGTTCTGGTTAGTTGCTATGCTGTTGCTGTTGCTATGCTGTTGCTAGGTGGTTGCTAGGGTGTTCCCATTGGTTGCTATGCTGTTGCTGTTGCTATGCTGTTGCTAGGTGGTTGCTAGGGTGTTCTGGTTGGTTGCTATGCTGTTGCTGCTGCTAGGTGGTTTCTAGGGTGTTCTGGTTGGTTGCTATTCTGTTGCTGTTGCTTTGCTGTTGCTAGGTGGTTGCTAGGGTGTTCTGGTTGATTGCTATGCTGTTGCTATGCTGTTGCTAGATGCTTGCTAGGGTGTTCTGGTTGGTTGCTATGCTGTTGCTATGCTGTTGCTAGGTGGGTGCTAGGGTGTTCTGGTTTGTTGCTATGCTGTTGCTGTTGCTATGCTGTTGCTAGGGGGTTCTGGTTGGATGCTATGCTGTTGCTGTTGTTAGGTGGTTTCTAGGGTGTTCTGGTTGGTTGCTATGCTTTTGCTGTTGCTATGCTGTTGCTAGGTGGTTGCTAGGGTGTTCTGGTTGGTTGCTATGCTGTTGCTGTTGCAATGCTGTTGCAAGGTGGTTGCTAGGGTGTTCTGGTTGTTTGCTATTCTGTTGCTGTTGCTTTGCTGTTGCTAGGTGGTTGCTAGGGTGTTCTGGTTGGTTGCTATGCTGTTGCTGTTGCTATGCTGTTGCTAGATGCTTGCTAGGGTGTTCTGGTTGGTTGCTATGCTGTTGCTATGCTGTTGCTAGGTGGTTGCTAGGGGGTTCTGGTTGGATGCTATGCTGTTGCTGTTGTTAGGTGGTTTCTAGGGTGTTCTGGTTGGTTGCTATGCTTTTGCTGTTGCTATGCTGTTGCTAGGTGGTTGCTAGGGTGTTCTGGTTGGTTGCTATGCTGTTGCTAGATGCTTGCTAGGGTGTTCTGGTTGGTTGCTATGCTGTTGCTATGCTGTTGCTAGGTGGTTGCTAGGGGGTTCTGGTTGGATGCTATGCTGTTGCTGTTGTTAGGTGGTTTCTAGGGTGTTCTGGTTGGTTGCTATGCTTTTGCTGTTGCTATGCTGTTGCTAGGTGGTTGCTAGGGTGTTCTGGTTGGTTGCTATGCTGTTGCTGTTGCAATGCTGTTGCAAGGTGGTTGCTAGGGTGTTCTGGTTGGTTGCTATTCTGTTGCTGTTGCTTTGCTGTTGCTAGGTGGTTGCTAGGGTGTTCTGGTTGGTTGCTATGCTGTTGCTAGATGCTAGATGTTGCTAGATGTTCTGGTTGGTTGCTATTCTGTTGCTGTTGCTTTGCTGTTGCTAGGTGGTTGCTAGGGTGTTCTGGTTGGTTGCTATGCTGTTGCTATGCTGTTGCTAGGTGGGTGCTAGGGTTTTCTGGTTTGTTGCTATGCTGTTGCTGTTGCTATGCTGTTGCTAGGTGGTTGCTAGGGTGTTCTGGTTGGTTGCTATGCTGTTGCTAGGTGGGTGCTAGGGTTTTCTGGTTTGTTGCTATTCTGTTGCTTTGCTGTTGCTAGGTGGTTGCTAGGGTGTTCTGGTTGGTTGCTATGCTGTTGCTATGCTGTTGCTAGATGCTTGCTAGGGTGTTCTGGTTGGTTGCTATGCTGTTGCTATGCTGTTGCTAGGTGGGTGCTAGGGTTTTCTGGTTTGTTGCTATGCTGTTGCTGTTGCTATGCTGTTGCTAGGTGGTTGCTAGGGTGTTCTGGTTGGATGCTATGCTGTTGCTGTTGTTAGGTGGTTTCTAGGGTGTTCTGGTTGGTTGCTATGCTTTTGCTATGCTGTTGCTAGATGCTTGCTAGGGTGTTCTGGTTGGTTGCTATGCTGTTGCTATGCTGTTGCTAGGTGGTTGCTAGGGGGTTCTGGTTGGATGCTATGCTGTTGCTGTTGTTAGGTGGTTTCTAGGGTGTTCTGGTTGGTTGCTATGCTTTTGCTGTTGCTATGCTGTTGCTAGGTGGTTGCTAGGGTGTTCTGGTTGGTTGCTATGCTGTTGCTAGATGCTTGCTAGGGTGTTCTGGTTGGTTGCTATGCTGTTGCTATGCTGTTGCTAGGTGGTTGCTAGGGGGTTCTGGTTGGATGCTATGCTGTTGCTGTTGTTAGGTGGTTTCTAGGGTGTTCTGGTTGGTTGCTATGCTTTTGCTGTTGCTATGCTGTTGCTAGGTGGTTGCTAGGGTGTTCTGGTTGGTTGCTATGCTGTTGCTGTTGCAATGCTGTTGCAAGGTGGTTGCTAGGGTGTTCTGGTTTGTTGCTATGCTGTTGCTGTTGCTATGCTGTTGCTAGGTGGTTGCTAGGGTGTTCTGGTTGGTTGCTATGCTGTTGCTAGGTGGGTGCTAGGGTTTTCTGGTTTGTTGCTATTCTGTTGCTTTGCTGTTGCTAGGTGGTTGCTAGGGTGTTCTGGTTGGTTGCTATGCTGTTGCTATGCTGTTGCTAGGTGCTTGCTAGGTGCTTGCTAGGGTGTTCTGGTTGGTTACTATGCTGTTGCTGTTGCTATGCTGTTGCTATGTGTTTGCTAGGGTGTTCTGGTTGGTTGCTTTGCTGTTGCTAGGTGGTTGCTAGGGTGTTCTGGTTTGTTGCTATGCTGTTGCTGTTGCTGTTGCTATGCTGTTGCTAGGTGGTTGCTAGGGTGTTCTGGTTTGTTGCTATGCTGTTGCTGTTGCTGTTGCTATGCTGTTGCTATGCTGTTGCTAGGTGCTTGCTAGGTGCTTGCTAGGGTGTTCTGGTTGGTTGCTATGCTGTTGCTATGCTGTTGCTAGTTGGTTGCTAGGGTGTTCTGGTTGGTTACTATGCTGTTGCTGTTGCTATGCTGTTGCTATGTGTTTGCTAGGGTGTTCTGGTTGGTTGCTATGCTGTTGCTGTTGCTATGCTGTTGCTAGGTGGTTGCTAGGGTGTTCTGGTTGCTATGCTTTTGCTGTTGCTATGCTGTTGCTAGGTGGTTGCTAGGGTGTTCTGGTTGGTTGCTATGCTGTTGCTGCTGCTGCTAGGTGGTTTCTAGGGTGTTCTGGTTGGTTGCTATGCTGTTGCTGCTGCTAGGTGGTTTCTAGGGTGTTCTGGTTTGTTGCTAGGGTTTTTTGGTTGATTGCTATGCTGTTACTGTTGCTATGCTGTTGCTATGGTGTTCTGGTTGGTTGCTATGCTGTTGCTAGGTGGTTGCTAGGTGGTTGCTAGGGTGTTCTGGTTGGTTGCTATGCTGTTGCTGTTGCTATGCTGTTGCTATGCTGTTGCTAGGTGGGTGCTAGGGTTCCGGTTTGTTGCTAGGTGGTTGCTAGGGTGTTCTGGTTGGTTGCTATGCTGTTGCTATGCTGTTGCTGTTGCTATGCTGTTGCTATGCTGTTGCTATGCTGTTGCTAGGTGCTTGCTAGGTGCTTGCTAGGGTGTTCTGGTTGGTTGCTATGCTGTTGCTATGCTGTTGCTAGGTGGTTGCTAGGGTGTTCTGGTTGGTTACTATGCTGTTGCTGTTGCTATGCTGTTGCTATGTGTTTGCTAGGTTGTTCTGGTTGGTTGCTGTTGTTGCTAGGTGGTTGCTAGGGTGTTCTGGTTTGTTGCTATGCTGTTGCTGTTGCTATGCTGTTGCTATGCTGTTGCTAGGTGCTTGCTAGGTGCTTGCTAGGGTGTTCTGGTTGGTTACTATGCTGTTGCTGTTGCTATGCTGTTGCTATGTGTTTGCTAGGGTGTTCTGGTTGGTTGCTATGCTGTTGCTAGGTGGTTGCTAGGGGGTTCTGGTTTGTTGCTATGCTGTTGCTGTTGCTGTTGCTATGCTGTTGCTAGGTGGTTGCTAGGGTGTTCTGGTTTGTTGCTATGCTGTTGCTGTTGCTGTTGCTATGCTGTTGCTATGCTGTTGCTATGCTGTTGCTAGGTGCTTGCTAGGTGCTTGCTAGGGTGTTCTGGTTGGTTGCTATGCTGTTGCTATGCTGTTGCTAGTTGGTTGCTAGGGTGTTCTGGTTGGTTACTATGCTGTTGCTGTTGCTATGCTGTTGCTATGTGTTTGCTAGGGTGTTCTGGTTTGTTGTTATGCTGTTGCTGTTGCTAGGTGGTTGCTAGGTGCTTGCTAGGGTGTTCTGGTTGGTTGCTATGCTGTTGCTGTTGCTATGCTGTTGCTAGGTGGGTGCTAGGGCGTTGGGTATGTTGTTGCTGTTTCTATGCTGTTGCTATGCTGTTGCTAGGTGGTTGCTAGGTGGGTGCTAGGGTGTTCTGGTTTGTTGCTATGCTGTTGCTGTTGCTATGCTGTTGCTAGGTGCTTGCTAGGGTGTTCTGGTTGGTTGCTATGCTGTTGCTATGCTGTTGCTAGGTGGTTGCTAGGGTGTTCTGGTTGGTTGCTATGCTGTTGCTGTTGCTATGCTGTTGCTAGGTGGTTGCTAGGGTGTTCTGGTTTGTTGCTATGCTGTTGCTGTTGCTGTTGCTAGGTGGTTGCTAGGTGCTTGCTAGGGTGTTCTGGTTGGTTGCTATGCTGTTGCTATGCTGTTGCTAGGTGGGTGCTAGGGTGTTCTGGTTGGTTACTATGCTGTTGCTGTTGCTTTGCTGTTGCTATGTGTTTGCTAGGGTGTTCTGGTTGGTTGCTATGCTGTTGCTGTTGCTATGCTATTGCTAGGTGGTTGCTAGGGTGTTCTGGTTGGTTGCTATGCTATTGCTATGCTGTTGCTAGGTGGGTGCTAGGGTGTTCTTGTTTGTTGCTATGCTGTTGCTATTGCTATGCTGTTGCTAGGTGCTTGCTAGGGTGTTCTGGTTGGTTGCTATGCTTTTGATGTTGCTATGCTGTTGCTAGGTGGTTGCTAGGTGGTTGCTAGGGTGTTCTGGTTGGTTGCTATGCTGTTGCTGTTGCTATGCTGTTGCTAGGTGCTTGCTATGTGCTTGCTAGGGTGTTCTGGTTGGTTGCTATGCTGTTGCTATGCTGTTGCTAGGTGGGTGCTAGGGTGTTCTGGTTTGTTGCTATGCTGTTGCTGTTGCTATGCTGTTGCTAGGTGGTTGTTCTGGTTGGTTGCTATGCTGTTGCTGTTGCTAGGTGGTTGCTAGGGTGTTCTGGTTGGTTGCTATGCTGTTGCTGTTGCTATGTGTTTGCTAGGGTGTTCTGGTTTGTTACTATGCTGTTGCTGTTGCTAGGTGGTTGCTAGGTGCTTGCTAGGGTGTTCTGGTTGGTTGCTATGCTGTTGCTGTTGCTATGCTGTTGCTAGGTGGGTGCTAGGGTGTTGGGTATGTTGTTGCTGTTTCTATGCTGTTGCTATGCTGTTGCTAGGTGGTTGCTAGGTGGGTGCTAGGGTGTTCTGGTTTGTTGCTATGCTGTTGCTGTTGCTATGCTGTTGCTAGGTGCTTGCTAGGGTGTTCTGGTTGGTTGCTATGCTGTTGCTATGCTGTTGCTAGGTGGTTGCTAGGGTGTTCTGGTTGGTTGCTATGCTGTTGCTGTTGCTATGCTGTTGCTAGGTGGTTGCTAGGGTGTTCTGGTTTGTTGCTATGCTGTTGCTGTTGCTAGGTGGTTGCTAGGTGCTTGCTAGGGTGTTCTGGTTGGTTGCTATGCTGTTGCTATGCTGTTGCTAGGTGGGTGCTAGGGTGTTCTGGTTTGTTGCTATGCTGTTGCTGTTGCTAGGTGGTTGCTAGGTGCTTGCTAGGGTGTTCTGGTTTGTTGCTATGCTGTTGCTATGCTGTTGCTAGGTGGGTGCTAGGGTGTTCTGGTTTGTTGCTATGCTGTTGCTGTTGCTAGGTGGTTGCTAGGTGCTTGCTAGGGTGTTCTGGTTGGTTGCTATGCTGTTGCTGTTGCTATGCTGTTGCTAGGTGGGTGCTAGGGTGTTGGGTATGTTGTTGCTGTTTCTATGCTGTTGCTATGCTGTTGATAGGTGGTTGCTAGGTGGGTGCTAGGGTGTTCTGGTTTGTTGCTATGCTGTTGCTGTTGCTATGCTGTTGCTAGGTGCTTGCTAGGGTGTTCTGGTTGGTTGCTATGCTGTTGCTAGGTGGTTGCTAGGGTGTTCTGGTTGGTTGCTATTCTGTTGCTGTTGCTTTGCTGTTGCTAGGTGGTTGCTAGGGTGTTCTGGTTGGTTGCTATGCTGTTGCTATGCTGTTGCTATGTGCTTGCTAAGGTGTTCTGGTTGGTTGCTATGCTGTTGCTGTTGCTAGGTGGGTGCTAGGGTGTTCTGGTTTGTTGCTATGCTGTTGCTGTTGCTATGCTATTGCTAGGTGGTTCCTAGGGTGTTCTGGTTGGTTGCTATGCTGTTGCTATGCTATTGCTAGGTGGTTTCTAGGGTGTTCTGGTTGGTTGCTATGCTGTTGCTGTTGCTATGCTGTTGCTACGTGGTTCCTAGGGTGTTCTGGTTGGTTGCTATGCTGTTGCTGTTGCTAGGTGGGTGCTAGGGTGTTCTGGTTTGTTGCTATGCTGTTGCTGTTGCTATGCTATTGCTAGGTGGTTTCTAGGGTGTTCTGGTTGGTTGCTATGCTGTTGCTGTTGCTATGCTGTTGCTGTTGCTATGCTGTTGCTATGCAATTGCTATGGTGTTCTGGTTGGTTGCTATGCGGTTGCTGTTGCTATGCTGTTGCTAGGTGGTTGCTAGGTTGTTCTGGTTGGTTGCTATGCTGTTGCTGTTGCTATGCTATTGCTAGGTGGTTCCTAGGGTGTTCTGGTTGGTTGCTATGCTGTTGCTATGCTATTGCTTGGTGGTTTCTAGGGTGTTCTGGTTGGTTGCTATGCTGTTGCTGTTGCTATGCTGTTGCTAGGTGGTTGCTAGGGTGTTCTGGTTGGTTGCTATGCTGTTGCTATGCTGTTGCTATGTGCTTGCTAAGGTGTTCTGGTTGGTTGCTATGCTGTTGCTGTTGCTAGGTGGTTGCTAGGGTGTTCTGGTTGGTTGCTATGCTGTTGCTGTTGCTATGCTATTGCTAGGTGGTTTCTAGGCTGTTCTGGTTGGTTGCTATGCTGTTGCTGTTGCTATGCTATTGCTAGGTGGTTCCTAGGGTGTTCTGGTTGGTTGCTATGCTGTTGCTATGCTATTGCTAGGTGGTTTCTAGGGTGTTCTGGTTGGTTGCTATGCTGTTGCTGTTGCTATGCTGTTGCTAGGTGGTTGCTAGGCTGTTCTGGTTGGTTGCTATGCTGTTGCTGTTGCTAGGTTGGTGCTAGGGTGTTCTGGTTTGTTGCTATGCTGTTGCTATGTGCTTGCTAAGGTGTTCTGGTTGGTTGCTATGCTGTTGCTGTTGCTAGGTGGGTGCTAGGGTCTTCTGGTTTGTTGCTATGCTGTTGCTGTTGCTATGCTATTGCTAGGTGGTTCCTAGGGTGTTCTGGTTGGTTGCTATGCTGTTGCTGTTGCTATGCTGTTTCTAGGTGGTTGCTAGGGTGTTCTGGTTGGTTGCTATGCTGTTGCTGTTGCTAGGTGGTTGTTCTGGTTGGTTGCTATGCTGTTGCTGTTGCTAGGTGGTTGCTAGGGTGTTCTGGTTGGTTGCTATGCTGTTGCTATTGCTAGGTGGTTTCTAGGGTGTTCTGGTTGGTTGCTATGCTGTTGCTGTTGCTATGCTGTTGCTAGGTGGTTGCTAGGGTGTTCTGGTTGGTTGCTATGCTGTTGCTGTTGCTATGCTGTTGCTAGGTGGTTGTTCTGGTTGGTTGCTATGCTGTTGCTGTTGCTAGGTGGTTGCTAGGGTATTCTGGTTGGTTGCTATGCTGTTGCTGTTGCTAGGTGGTTGCTAGGGTGTTCTGGTTGGTTGCTATGCTGTTGCTGTTGCTATGTGTTTGCTAGGGTATTCTGGTTGGTTGCTATGCTGTTGCTGTTGCTATGCTGTTGCTAGGTGGTTGCTAGGTGGTTGCTAGGGTGTTCTGGTTGGTTACTATGCTGTTGCTGTTGCTATGCTGTTGCTATGTGTTTGCTAGGGTGTTCTGGTTGGTTGGTTGCTATGCTGTTGCTGTTGCTATGCTGTTGCTAGGTGGTTGCTAGGGTGTTCTGGTTTGTTGTTATGCTGTTGCTGTTGCTAGGTGGTTGCTAGGTGCTTGCTAGGGTGTTCTGGTTGGTTGCTATGCTGTTGCTATGCTGTTGCTAGGTGGGTGCTAGGTGGTTGCTAGGGTGTTCTGGTTGGTTACTATGCTGTTGCTGTTGCTATGCTATGTGTTTGCTAGGGTGTTCTGGTTGGTTGCTATGCTGTTGCTGTTGCTATGCTGTTGCTAGGTGGTTGCTAGGGTGTTCTGGTTGGTTGCTATGCTGTTGCTGTTGCTATGCTGTTGCTAGGTGGTTGTTCTGGTTGGTTGCTATGCTATTGCTGTTGCTAGGTGGTTGCTAGGGTATTCTGGTTGGTTGCTATGCTGTTGCTGTTGCTAGGTGGTTGCTAGGGTGTTCTGGTTGGTTGCTATGCTGTTGCTATGTAATGTAATCAAGATGGCGCCGCGGATGGCTGCCTCGGTTTGGAGCTCTCCAGTTATTGTGTTGTTTTTGTTGGTTTGTTCTGTGTTTAGTCATTCTTTTCCTATCAGTTTCACCAAAGACGAACTACTGGACATTAGGAAACACACACCAGACAACTTTTTTACAGATTTTGATTACTCAGACGTTTCATTGGACATTCTCGTCGGAGGGGCAGCGGTGTTGTTCAAACGCGCGGTCAGACGCAAACGCGGGAAGCGCGCCGGCGCGCTGGTTAAACTCCGCGAGCGTGGCCTCCGCACTGCACTCCCCAGTATTCATCTTGCGAATCTCCGATCTCTTCCTAACAAAATGGACGAACTTATTCTCCTCACCCGCACTAACAAGGATTTTTTAAACTCCGCTGCTCTGTGCTTCACTGAAACCTGGCTGAGTGAAGCCATACCGGACAACGCACTACATCTGCCGGGCTTCCAGCTGTTCCGAGCGGATCGCATCGCGGAACTAACGGGGAAAACGAGAGGTGGTGGATTGTGTTTCTACATTAACGAAAGTTGGTGTTCAGATGTAACAACACTGAAGAAGATGTGCTCTCCTAATTTAGAGGTGCATGTCATAAACTGTAAACCTTTCTACTCGCCGCGGGAGTTTTCCTCATTCATTCTCGCGAATGTTTACATTCCTCCAGACGCGTGTGTGAGCGCGGCGCTACAACAGCTGGCTGAACATATAGCTGAAATGGAACAAAGGTACCCAGACTCTCTTTTAATCATTCTTGGGGATTTTAACAAAGCAAATCTCTCCCGTGAACTGCCAAAATACAGACAGCATGTTACATGTCCTACCAGAGACAGTAATATATTGGACCACTGTTACACCGCGATAAAGAATGCGTATCACTCCGTCCCACGGGCAGCTTTGGGGCTCTCTGATCACTGTTTGGTTCATCTTATACCGACCTACAGGCAGAAACTGAAATCAGCTAAACCTGTAATAAGGACTGTAAAAGGATGGACCAACGAAGCAGAGCAGGATCTACAGGCCTGCTTCGATTGCACTGATTGGACTGTTTTTGAAGCTGCAGCCACCGATCTGGATGAGCTCACAGATACTGTAACATCATATATCAGTTTCTGTGAGGATACATGCATTCCTACCAGGACATTCTTATCATTCACTAATGATAAACCATGGTTTACTGGGAAACTCAAACAGCTTCGTCATGCCAAAGAAGATGCTTACAGAAGTGGGGATAAAATCTTGTATAACCAGGCCAGAAACAGACTGACAAAGGAGATCAGAGTTGCTAAAAAAAGCTACTCTGAAAAGCTGAAAAAACAGTTTTCAGCCAACGACCCGGCATCAGTCTGGAGAGGCCTGAGGAACATCACCAACTACAAATCACCATCCCCCCCATCTGTGGAGAATCAACAACTGGCTGACACTCTCAATGCATTCTATTGCAGGTTTGAGAAGCCCAGACTCACACCTCACACCCGCTCTGATGTGCACTTCACACATCCACCATCACCTCCTGCAACCCCTCTCCTCCCCCCTTCTGCCATCCAACCTGAGCTTAAGGTCTGCGTGGAGGACGTGAGCCGAGTCTTCAAAAAACAGAAGACTAGGAAAGCTTCAGGCCCAGACGGCATCTCATCTGCTTGTCTAAAAGCTTGCGCTGACCAACTGGCCCCAGTCTTCACACAGATCTTCAACAGATCATTGGAGCAGTGTGAAGTTCCCTGCTGCTTCAAACGCTCCACTATCATTCCGGTTCCCAAAAAAACTAAAATCACTGGACTTAATGACTATAGACCTGTCGCTCTCACATCTGTGGTCATGAAGTCATTTGAAAGACTGGTGTTGGCCTATCTGAAGGACATCACTGGACCCCTGCTGGATCCCTTTCAGTTTGCTTACAGAGCAAACAGGTCTGTGGATGATGCAGTCAACATGGGCCTGCACTATATCCTGCAACATCTTGACAGACCTGGGACTTATGCACGGATCTTATTCGTGGACTTCAGTTCGGCCTTCAATACCATCATCCCTGATCTTCTCACAGCCAAACTGACTCAGCTCTCCATGCCATCCTCAATCTGTCAGTGGATCTCCAGCTTCCTGACGGACCGGCAGCAGCTAGTGAGACTGGGGAAACTCACATCCAGGACCCTCACCATCAGCACTGGCGCCCCCCAAGGGTGCGTTCTCTCCCCACTGCTCTTCTCCCTGTACACTAATGACTGCACTTCTAAAGACCCCTCTGTCAAGCTCCTGAAATTTGCAGACGACACCACTGTCATCGGTCTCATCCAAAATGGTGACGAGTCTGCTTACAGACTGGGGGTTGAACAGTTGGCTGTCTGGTGCAGCTATAACAACCTTGAGCTGAACACGCTCAAAACAGTGGAGATGATCGTGGACTTCAGGAGAAAATCCCCAGCACTCGCCCCTCTCACCATCATGAACAGCACTGTGGAAGCAGTGGAGTCATTCAGGTTCCTGGGCTCTACCATCTCTCAGGACCTGAAGTGGGCAAATCACATTGACTCCATTGTGAAAAAGGCCCAGCAGAGACTGTACTTCCTTCGCCAGCTGAAGAAGTTCAATCTGCCACAGGAGCTGCTGATCCAGTTCTACTCAGCCACCATTGAGTCTGTTTTAAGCACTTCCATCACTGTCTGGTTTGGTTCAGCTTCCAAATCGGACATCAGGAGACTACAACGGACAGTCCGGACTGCAGAGAGGATTATTGGTGCCCCCCTGCCAACCCTCCAGGACCTGTACTCTTCCAGAGTGAGGAAGAGAGCAGGTAAAATCATCACAGACTCCACTCACCCTGGTCACCTCCTGTTTGAACTGTTACCGTCAGGACGGCGACACAGATCACTGGCCACAAGAACATCCAGGCACAGGAACAGTTTCTTTCCACAGGCCATTTCCCTCCTGAACACTTAACATGCCCCCCAAAGCATATGCCTGTAAGTGCAATACTCCCACTGTCTAGTGCAATAAACTCAGGTGATATTTATATCTTTATTATTCATACTACAAAAAATACTGTAAATATGTTCATAATCTGTAACATGCACTAGACTCCCACTGTCTAGTGTAATATTCTCTAATTCAGGTGATATTTATATTTATATTATATTTATATTTATACTAAACCCAACTGTGACCCTACTTTTTACTATTTATACTATTTTTATTTTTATTCTTTTAAATATATTTTATTCTTCGAATTGTATTACTATGTTTCTTGTTGTATTTGTATTTGTATATGTGCACTGGAAGCTTCAGTACCAAGAAAAATTCCTTGTGGGTGCAAGCACACTTGGCAATAAAGCTCTTTCTGATTCTGATTCTGATTCTGATTCTATGCTGTTGCTAGATGCTTGCTAGGGTATTCTGGTTGGATGCTATGCTGTTGCTATGCTGTTGCTAGGTGGGTGCTAGGGTGTTCTGGTTTGTTGCTATGCTGTTGCTGTTGCTATGCTGTTGCTAGGTGGTTGCTAGGTGGGTGCTAGGGTGTTCTGGTTTGTTGCTATGCTGTTGCTGTTGCTAGGTGGTTGCTAGGGTGTTCTGGTTGGTTGCTATGCTTTTGCTGTTGCTATGCTGTTGCTAGGTGGTTGCTAGGGTGTTCTGGTTGGTTGCTATGCTGTTGCTGCTGCTAGGTGGTTTCTAGGGTGTTCTGGTTGGTTGCTATGCTTTTGCTGTTGCTATGCTGTTGCTAGGTGGTTGCTAGGGTGTTCTGGTTGGTTGCTATGCTGTTGCTGTTGCTATGCTGTTGCTAGGTGCTTGCTAGAGTGTTCTTATTGGTTGTTATGCTGTTGCTGTTGCTATGCTGTTGCTAGGTGGTTGCTAGGGTGTTCTGGTTGGTTGCTATGCTGTTGCTGTTGCTATACTGTTGCTAGGTGGTTGCTAGGGTGTTCTGGTTGGATGCTATGCTGTTGCTGCTGCTAGGTGGTTTCTAGGGTGTTCTGGTTGGTTGCTATGCTTTTGCTGTTGCTATGCTGTTGCTAGGTGGTTGCTAGGGTGTTCTGGTTTGTTGCTATGCTGTTGCTGTTGCTATACTGTTGCTAGGTGGTTGCTAGGGTGTTCTGGTTGGTTGCTATGCTTTTGCTGTTGCTATGCTGTTGCTAGGTGGTTGCTAGGGTGTTCTGGTTGGTTGCTATGCTGTTGCTGCTGCTAGGTGGTTTCTAGGGTGTTCTGGTTGGTTGCTATGCTTTTGCTGTTGCTATGCTGTTGCTAGGTGGTTGCTAGGGTGTTCTGGTTGGTTGCTATGCTGTTGCTAGATGCTAGATGTTGCTAGATTTTCTGGTTGGTTGCTATTCTGTTGCTGTTGCTATGCTGTTGCTGCTGGTAGGTGGTTTCTAGGGTGTTCTGGTTGGTTGCTTTGCTTTTGCTGTTGCTATGCTGTTGCTAGGTGGTTGCTAGGGTGTTCTGGTTGGTTGCTATGCTTTTGTTGTTGCTATGCTGTTGCTAGGTGGTTGCTAGGGTGTTCTGGTTGGTTGCTATGCTGTTGCTGCTGCTAGGTGGTTTCTAGGGTGTTCTGGTTGGTTGCTATGCTTTTGCTGTTGCTATGCTGTTGCTAGGTGGTTGCTAGGGTGTTCTGGTTGGTTGCTATGCTTTTGCTGTTGCTATGCTGTTGCTAGGTGGTTGCTAGGGTGTTCTGGTTGGTTGCTATGCTGTTGCTGCTGCTAGGTGGTTTCTAGGGTGTTCTGGTTGGTTGCTATGCTGTTGCTGTTGCTATGCTGTTGCTAGGTGGTTGCTAGGGTGTTCTGGTTGGTTGCTATGCTGATGCTGTTGCTAGGTGGTTTCTAGGGTGTTCTGGTTGGTTGCTATGCTTTTGCTGTTGCTATGCTGTTGCTAGGTGGTTGCTAGGGTGTTCTGGTTGGTTGCTATGCTGTTGCTGCTGCTAGGTGGTTTCTAGGGTGTTCTGGTTGGTTGCCATGCTGTTGCTGCTGCTAGGTGATTTCTAGGGTGTTCTGGTTGGTTGCTATGCTTTTGCTGTTGCTATGCTGTTGCTAGGTGGTTGCTAGGGTGTTCTGGTTGGTTGCTATGCTGTTGCTGCTGCTGCTAGGTGGTTTCTAGGGTGTTCTGGTTGGTTGCTATGCTGTTGCTGCTGCTAGGTGGTTTCTAGGGTGTTCTGGTTTGTTGCTATGCTGTTGCTGTTGCTATACTGTTGCTAGGTGGTTGCTAGGGTGTTCTGGTTGGATGCTATGCTGTTGCTGCTGCTAGGTGGTTTCTAGGGTGTTCTGGTTGGTTGCTATGCTTTTGCTGTTGCTATGCTGTTGCTAGGTGATTGCTAGGGTGTTCTGGTTGGTTGCTATGCTTTTGCTGTTGCTATGCTGTTGCTAGGTGGTTGCTAGGGTGTTCTGGTTGGTTGCTATGCTGTTGCTGCTGCTAGGTGGTTTCTAGGGTGTTCTGGTTGGTTGCTATGCTGTTGCTGCTGCTAGGTGGTTTCTAGGGTGTTCTGGTTGGTTGCTATGCTTTTGCTGTTGCTATGCTGTTGCTAGGTGGTTGCTAGGGTGTTCTGGTTGGTTGCTATGCTGTTGCTGTTGCTATGCTGTTGCTAGGTGCTTGCTAGAGTGTTCTTATTGGTTGCTATGCTTTTGCTGTTGCTATGCTGTTGCTAGGTGGTTGCTAGGGTGTTCTGGTTGGTTGCTATGCTGTTGCTGCTGCTAGGTGGTTTCTAGGGTGTTCTGGTTGGTTGCTATGCTGTTGCTGTTGCTATGCTGTTGCTAGGTGCTTGCTAGAGTGTTCTTATTGGTTGTTATGCTGTTGCTGTTGCTATGCTGTTGCTAGGTGGTTGCTAGGGTGTTCTGGTTTATTGCTATGCTGTTGCTGCTGCTAGGTGGTTTCTAGGGTGTTCTGGTTGGTTGCTATGCTTTTGCTGTTGCTATGCTGTTGCTAGGTGGTTGCTAGGGTGTTCTGGTTGGTTGCTATGCTGATGCTGTTGCTAGGTGGTTTCTAGGGTGTTCTGGTTGGTTGCTATGCTTTTGCTGTTGCTATGCTGTTGCTAGGTGGTTGCTAGGGTGTTCTGGTTGGTTGCTATGCTTTTGCTGTTGCTATGCTGTTGCTAGGTGGTTGCTAGGGTGTTCTGGTTGGTTGCTATGCTTTTGCTGTTGCTATGCTGTTGCTAGGTGGTTGCTAGGGTGTTCTGGTTGGTTGCTATGCTGTTGCTGCTGCTAGGTGGTTTCTAGGGTGTTCTGGTTGGTTGCTATGCTGTTGCTGTTGCTATGCTGTTGCTAGGTGCTTGCTAGAGTGTTCTTATTGGTTGTTATGCTGTTGCTGTTGCTATGCTGTTGCTAGGTGGTTGCTAGGGTGTTCTGGTTTATTGCTATGCTGTTGCTGCTGCTAGGTGGTTTCTAGGGTGTTCTGGTTGGTTGCTATGCTTTTGCTGTTGCTATGCTGTTGCTAGGTGGTTGCTAGGGTGTTCTGGTTGGTTGCTATGCTTTTGCTGTTGCTATGCTGTTGCTAGGTGGTTGCTAGGGTGTTCTGGTTGGTTGCTATGCTGTTGCTGCTGCTAGGTGGTTTCTAGGGTGTTCTGGTTGGTTGCTATGCTTTTGCTGTTGCTATGCTGTTGCTAGGTGGTTGCTAGGGTGTTCTGGTTGGTTGCTATGCTTTTGCTGTTGCTATGCTGTTGCTAGGTGGTTGCTAGGGTGTTCTGGTTGGTTGCTATGCTGTTGCTGCTGCTAGGTGGTTTCTAGGGTGTTCTGGTTGGTTGCTATGCTGTTGCTGTTGCTATGCTGTTGCTAGGTGGTTGCTAGGGTGTTCTGGTTGGTTGCTATGCTGATGCTGTTGCTAGGTGGTTTCTAGGGTGTTCTGGTTGGTTGCTATGCTTTTGCTGTTGCTATGCTGTTGCTAGGTGGTTGCTAGGGTGTTCTGGTTGGTTGTTATGCTGTTGCTGTTGCTATGCTGTTGCTAGGTGGTTGCTAGGGTGTTCTGGTTTATTGCTATGCTGTTGCTGTTGCTATACTGTTGCTAGGTGGTTGCTAGGGTGTTCTGGTTGGATGCTATGCTGTTGCTGCTGCTAGGTGGTTTCTAGGGTGTTCTGGTTGGTTGCTATGCTTTTGCTGTTGCTATGCTGTTGCTAGGTGGTTGCTAGGGTGTTCTGGTTGGTTGCTATGCTTTTGCTGTTGCTATGCTGTTGCTAGGTGGTTGCTAGGGTGTTCTGGTTGGTTGCTATGCTTTTGCTGTTGCTATGCTGTTGCTAGGTGGTTGCTAGGGTGTTCTGGTTGGTTGCTATGCTTTTGCTGTTGCTATGCTGTTGCTAGGTGGTTGCTAGGGTGTTCTGGTTGGTTGCTATGCTGTTGCTGCTGCTAGGTGGTTTCTAGGGTGTTCTGGTTGGTTGCTATGCTTTTGCTGTTGCTATGCTGTTGCTAGGTGGTTGCTAGGGTGTTCTGGTTGGTTGCTATGCTGATGCTGTTGCTAGGTGGTTGCTAGGGTGTTCTGGTTGGTTGCTATGCTGATGCTGTTGCTAGGTGGTTTCTAGGGTGTTCTGGTTGGTTGCTATGCTTTTGCTGTTGCTATGCTGTTGCTAGGTGGTTGCTAGGGTGTTCTGGTTGGTTGCTATGCTTTTGCTGTTGCTATGCTGTTGCTAGGTGGTTGCTAGGGTGTTCTGGTTGGTTGCTATGCTGTTGCTGCTGCTAGGTGGTCTCTAGGGTGTTCTGGTTGGTTGCTATACTGTTGCTGCTGCTAGGTGGTTTCTAGGGTGTTCTGGTTGGTTGCTATGCTTTTGCTGTTGCTATGCTGTTGCTAGGTGGTTGCTAGGGTGTTCTGGTTGGTTGCTATGCTGTTGCTGTTGCTATGCTGTTGCTAGGTGCTTGCTAGAGTGTTCTTATTGGTTGTTATGCTGTTGCTGTTGCTATGCTGTTGCTAGGTGGTTGCTAGGGTGTTCTGGTTTGTTGCTATGCTGTTGCTGTTGCTATACTGTTGCTAGGTGGTTGCTAGGGTGTTCTGGTTGGATGCTATGCTGTTGCTGCTGCTAGGTGGTTTCTAGGGTGTTCTGGTTGGTTGCTATGCTTTTGCTGTTGCTATGCTGTTGCTAGGTGGTTGCTAGGGTGTTCTGGTTGGTTGCTATGCTTTTGTTGTTGCTATGCTGTTGCTAGGTGGTTGCTAGGGTGTTCTGGTTGGTTGCTATGCTGTTGCTGCTGCTAGGTGGTTTCTAGGGTGTTCTGGTTGGTTGCTATGCTTTTGCTGTTGCTATGCTGTTGCTAGGTGGTTGCTAGGGTGTTCTGGTTGGTTGCTATGCTTTTGCTGTTGCTATGCTGTTGCTAGGTGGTTGCTAGGGTGTTCTGGTTGGTTGCTATGCTGTTGCTGCTGCTAGGTGGTTTCTAGGGTGTTCTGGTTGGTTGCTATGCTGTTGCTGTTGCTATGCTGTTGCTAGGTGGTTGCTAGGGTGTTCT
This sequence comes from Squalius cephalus, assembly GCF_949319135.1. Taxonomy (NCBI): domain Eukaryota; kingdom Metazoa; phylum Chordata; class Actinopteri; order Cypriniformes; family Leuciscidae; genus Squalius; species Squalius cephalus. The sequence goes on along the minus strand of NC_137125.1, from coordinate 145,134 downwards.
GGTTGGTTGCTATGCTGATGCTGTTGCTAGGTGGTTTCTAGGGTGTTCTGGTTGGTTGCTATGCTTTTGCTGTTGCTATGCTGTTGCTAGGTGGTTGCTAGGGTGTTCTGGTTGGTTGCTATGCTGTTGCTGCTGCTAGGTGGTTTCTAGGGTGTTCTGGTTGGTTGCCATGCTGTTGCTGCTGCTAGGTGATTTCTAGGGTGTTCTGGTTGGTTGCTATGCTTTTGCTGTTGCTATGCTGTTGCTAGGTGGTTGCTAGGGTGTTCTGGTTGGTTGCTATGCTGTTGCTGCTGCTGCTAGGTGGTTTCTAGGGTGTTCTGGTTGGTTGCTATGCTGTTGCTGCTGCTAGGTGGTTTCTAGGGTGTTCTGGTTTGTTGCTATGCTGTTGCTGTTGCTATACTGTTGCTAGGTGGTTGCTAGGGTGTTCTGGTTGGATGCTATGCTGTTGCTGCTGCTAGGTGGTTTCTAGGGTGTTCTGGTTGGTTGCTATGCTTTTGCTGTTGCTATGCTGTTGCTAGGTGATTGCTAGGGTGTTCTGGTTGGTTGCTATGCTTTTGCTGTTGCTATGCTGTTGCTAGGTGGTTGCTAGGGTGTTCTGGTTGGTTGCTATGCTGTTGCTGCTGCTAGGTGGTTTCTAGGGTGTTCTGGTTGGTTGCTATGCTGTTGCTGCTGCTAGGTGGTTTCTAGGGTGTTCTGGTTGGTTGCTATGCTTTTGCTGTTGCTATGCTGTTGCTAGGTGGTTGCTAGGGTGTTCTGGTTGGTTGCTATGCTGTTGCTGTTGCTATGCTGTTGCTAGGTGCTTGCTAGAGTGTTCTTATTGGTTGCTATGCTTTTGCTGTTGCTATGCTGTTGCTAGGTGGTTGCTAGGGTGTTCTGGTTGGTTGCTATGCTGTTGCTGCTGCTAGGTGGTTTCTAGGGTGTTCTGGTTGGTTGCTATGCTGTTGCTGTTGCTATGCTGTTGCTAGGTGCTTGCTAGAGTGTTCTTATTGGTTGTTATGCTGTTGCTGTTGCTATGCTGTTGCTAGGTGGTTGCTAGGGTGTTCTGGTTTATTGCTATGCTGTTGCTGCTGCTAGGTGGTTTCTAGGGTGTTCTGGTTGGTTGCTATGCTTTTGCTGTTGCTATGCTGTTGCTAGGTGGTTGCTAGGGTGTTCTGGTTGGTTGCTATGCTGATGCTGTTGCTAGGTGGTTTCTAGGGTGTTCTGGTTGGTTGCTATGCTTTTGCTGTTGCTATGCTGTTGCTAGGTGGTTGCTAGGGTGTTCTGGTTGGTTGCTATGCTTTTGCTGTTGCTATGCTGTTGCTAGGTGGTTGCTAGGGTGTTCTGGTTGGTTGCTATGCTTTTGCTGTTGCTATGCTGTTGCTAGGTGGTTGCTAGGGTGTTCTGGTTGGTTGCTATGCTGTTGCTGCTGCTAGGTGGTTTCTAGGGTGTTCTGGTTGGTTGCTATGCTGTTGCTGTTGCTATGCTGTTGCTAGGTGCTTGCTAGAGTGTTCTTATTGGTTGTTATGCTGTTGCTGTTGCTATGCTGTTGCTAGGTGGTTGCTAGGGTGTTCTGGTTTATTGCTATGCTGTTGCTGCTGCTAGGTGGTTTCTAGGGTGTTCTGGTTGGTTGCTATGCTTTTGCTGTTGCTATGCTGTTGCTAGGTGGTTGCTAGGGTGTTCTGGTTGGTTGCTATGCTTTTGCTGTTGCTATGCTGTTGCTAGGTGGTTGCTAGGGTGTTCTGGTTGGTTGCTATGCTGTTGCTGCTGCTAGGTGGTTTCTAGGGTGTTCTGGTTGGTTGCTATGCTTTTGCTGTTGCTATGCTGTTGCTAGGTGGTTGCTAGGGTGTTCTGGTTGGTTGCTATGCTTTTGCTGTTGCTATGCTGTTGCTAGGTGGTTGCTAGGGTGTTCTGGTTGGTTGCTATGCTGTTGCTGCTGCTAGGTGGTTTCTAGGGTGTTCTGGTTGGTTGCTATGCTGTTGCTGTTGCTATGCTGTTGCTAGGTGGTTGCTAGGGTGTTCTGGTTGGTTGCTATGCTGATGCTGTTGCTAGGTGGTTTCTAGGGTGTTCTGGTTGGTTGCTATGCTTTTGCTGTTGCTATGCTGTTGCTAGGTGGTTGCTAGGGTGTTCTGGTTGGTTGTTATGCTGTTGCTGTTGCTATGCTGTTGCTAGGTGGTTGCTAGGGTGTTCTGGTTTATTGCTATGCTGTTGCTGTTGCTATACTGTTGCTAGGTGGTTGCTAGGGTGTTCTGGTTGGATGCTATGCTGTTGCTGCTGCTAGGTGGTTTCTAGGGTGTTCTGGTTGGTTGCTATGCTTTTGCTGTTGCTATGCTGTTGCTAGGTGGTTGCTAGGGTGTTCTGGTTGGTTGCTATGCTTTTGCTGTTGCTATGCTGTTGCTAGGTGGTTGCTAGGGTGTTCTGGTTGGTTGCTATGCTTTTGCTGTTGCTATGCTGTTGCTAGGTGGTTGCTAGGGTGTTCTGGTTGGTTGCTATGCTTTTGCTGTTGCTATGCTGTTGCTAGGTGGTTGCTAGGGTGTTCTGGTTGGTTGCTATGCTGTTGCTGCTGCTAGGTGGTTTCTAGGGTGTTCTGGTTGGTTGCTATGCTTTTGCTGTTGCTATGCTGTTGCTAGGTGGTTGCTAGGGTGTTCTGGTTGGTTGCTATGCTGATGCTGTTGCTAGGTGGTTGCTAGGGTGTTCTGGTTGGTTGCTATGCTGATGCTGTTGCTAGGTGGTTTCTAGGGTGTTCTGGTTGGTTGCTATGCTTTTGCTGTTGCTATGCTGTTGCTAGGTGGTTGCTAGGGTGTTCTGGTTGGTTGCTATGCTTTTGCTGTTGCTATGCTGTTGCTAGGTGGTTGCTAGGGTGTTCTGGTTGGTTGCTATGCTGTTGCTGCTGCTAGGTGGTCTCTAGGGTGTTCTGGTTGGTTGCTATACTGTTGCTGCTGCTAGGTGGTTTCTAGGGTGTTCTGGTTGGTTGCTATGCTTTTGCTGTTGCTATGCTGTTGCTAGGTGGTTGCTAGGGTGTTCTGGTTGGTTGCTATGCTGTTGCTGTTGCTATGCTGTTGCTAGGTGCTTGCTAGAGTGTTCTTATTGGTTGTTATGCTGTTGCTGTTGCTATGCTGTTGCTAGGTGGTTGCTAGGGTGTTCTGGTTTGTTGCTATGCTGTTGCTGTTGCTATACTGTTGCTAGGTGGTTGCTAGGGTGTTCTGGTTGGATGCTATGCTGTTGCTGCTGCTAGGTGGTTTCTAGGGTGTTCTGGTTGGTTGCTATGCTTTTGCTGTTGCTATGCTGTTGCTAGGTGGTTGCTAGGGTGTTCTGGTTGGTTGCTATGCTTTTGCTGTTGCTATGCTGTTGCTAGGTGGTTGCTAGATTGTTCTGGTTTGTTGCTATGCTGTTGCTGTTGCTATACTGTTGCTAGGTGGTTGCTAGGGTGTTCTGGTTGGTTGCTATGCTTTTGCTGTTGCTATGCTGTTGCTAGGTGGTTGCTAGGGTGTTCTGGTTGGTTGCTATGCTGTTGCTGCTGCTAGGTGGTTTCTAGGGTGTTCTGGTTGGTTGCTATGCTTTTGCTGTTGCTATGCTGTTGCTAGGTGGTTGCTAGGGTGTTCTGGTTGGTTGCTATGCTGTTGCTAGATGCTAGATGTTGCTAGATTTTCTGGTTGGTTGCTATTCTGTTGCTGTTGCTATGCTGTTGCTGCTGCTAGGTGGTTTCTAGGGTGTTCTGGTTGGTTGCTTTGCTTTTGCTGTTGCTATGCTGTTGCTAGGTGGTTGCTAGGGTGTTCTGGTTGGTTGCTATGCTTTTGTTGTTGCTATGCTGTTGCTAGGTGGTTGCTAGGGTGTTCTGGTTGGTTGCTATGCTGTTGCTGCTGCTAGGTGGTTTCTAGGATGTTCTGGTTGGTTGCTATGCTTTTGCTGTTGCTATGCTGTTGCTAGGTGGTTGCTAGGGTGTTCTGGTTGGTTGCTATGCTTTTGCTGTTGCTATGCTGTTGCTAGGTGGTTGCTAGGGTGTTCTGGTTGGTTGCTATGCTGTTGCTGCTGCCATGTGGTTTCTAGGGTGTTCTGGTTGGTTGCTATGCTGTTGCTGTTGCTATGCTGTTGCTAGGTGGTTGCTAGGGTGTTCTGGTTGGTTGCTATGCTGATGCTGTTGCTAGGTGGTTTCTAGGGTGTTCTGGTTGGTTGCTATGCTTTTGCTGTTGCTATGCTGTTGCTAGGTGGTTGCTAGGGTGTTCTGGTTGGTTGCTATGCTGTTGCTGCTGCTAGGTGGTTTCTAGGGTGTTCTGGTTGGTTGCTATGCTGTTGCTGTTGCTATGCTGTTGCTAGGTGCTTGCTAGAGTGTTCTTATTGGTTGTTATGCTGTTGCTGTTGCTATGCTGTTGCTAGGTGGTTGCTAGGGTGTTCTGGTTTATTGCTATGCTGTTGCTGTTGCTATACTGTTGCTAGGTGGTTGCTAGGGTGTTCTGGTTGGATGCTATGCTGTTGCTGCTGCTAGGTGGTTTCTAGGTGGTTTCTAGGGTGTTCTGGTTGGTTGCTATGCTTTTGCTGTTGCTATGCTGTTGCTAGGTGGTTGCTAGGGTGTTCTGGTTGGTTGCTATGCTGATGCTGTTGCTAGGTGGTTGCTAGGGTGTTCTGGTTGGTTGCTATGCTTTTGCTGTTGCTATGCTGTTGCTAGGTGGTTGCTAGGGTGTTCTGGTTGGTTGCTATGCTGTTGCTGTTGCTATGCTGTTGCTAGGTGGTTTCTAGGGTGTTCTGGTTGGTTGCTATGCTTTTGCTGTTGCTATGCTGTTGCTAGGTGGTTGCTAGGGTGTTCTGGTTGGTTGCTATGCTGATGCTGTTGCTAGGTGGTTGCTAGGGTGTTCTGGTTGGTTGCTATGCTGATGCTGTTGCTAGGTGGTTTCTAGGGTGTTCTGGTTGGTTGCTATGCTTTTGCTGTTGCTATGCTGTTGCTAGGTGGTTGCTAGGGTGTTCTGGTTGGTTGCTATGCTGTTGCTGCTGCTAGGTGGTTTCTAGGGTGTTCTGGTTGGTTGCTATGCTTTTGCTGTTGCTATGCTGTTGCTAGGTGGTTGCTAGGGTGTTCTGGTTGGTTGCTATGCTGTTGCTGTTGCTATGCTGTTGCTAGGTGCTTGCTAGAGTGTTCTAATTGGTTGTTATGCTGTTGCTGTTGCTATGCTGTTGCTAGGTGGTTGCTAGGGTTTTCTGGTTTATTGCTATGCTGTTGCTGTTGCTATACTGTTGCTAGGTGGTTGCTAGGGTGTTCTGGTTGGATGCTATGCTGTTGCTGCTGCTAGGTGGTTTCTAGGGTGTTCTGGTTGGTTGCTATGCTTTTGCTGTTGCTATGCTGTTGCTAGGTGGTTGCTAGGGTGTTCTGGTTGGTTGCTATGCTTTTGCTGTTGCTATGCTGTTGCTAGGTGGTTGCTAGGGTGTTCTGGTTGGTTGCTATGCTGATGCTGTTGCTAGGTGGTTGCTAGGGTGTTCTGGTTGGTTGCTATGCTGTTGCTGCTGCTAGGTGGTTTCTAGGGTGTTCTGGTTGGTTGCTATGCTTTTGCTGTTGCTATGCTGTTGCTAGGTGGTTGCTAGGGTGTTCTGGTTGGTTGCTATGCTGTTGCTGCTGCTAGGTGGTTTCTAGGGTGTTCTGGTTGGTTGCTATGCTTTTGCTGTTGCTATGCTGTTGCTAGGTGGTTGCTAGGGTGTTCTGGTTGGTTGCTATGCTGTTGCTGTTGCTATGCTGTTGCTAGGTGCTTGCTAGAGTGTTCTTATTGTTTGTTATGCTGTTGCTGTTGCTATGCTGTTGCTAGGTGGTTGCTAGGGTGTTCTGGTTGGTTGCTATGCTGTTGCTGTTACTGTGCTGTTGCTAGGTGCTTGCTAGAGTGTTCTTATTGGTTGTTATGCTGTTGCTGTTGCTATGCTGTTGCTAGGTGGTTGCTAGGATGTTCTGGTTGGTTGCTATGCTTTTGCTGTTGCTATGCTGTTGCTAGGTGGTTGCTAGGGTGTTCTGGTTGGTTGCTATGCTGATGCTGTTGCTAGGTGGTTGCTAGGGTGTTCTGGTTGGTTGCTATGCTGTTGCTGCTGCTAGGTGGTTTCTAGGGTGTTCTGGTTGGTTGCTATGCTTTTGCTGTTGCTATGCTGTTGCTAGGTGGTTGCTAGGGTGTTCTGGTTGGTTGCTATGCTGTTGCTGTTGCTATGCTGTTGCTAGGTGCTTGCTAGAGTGTTCTTATTGGTTGTTATGCTGTTGCTGTTGCTATGCTGTTGCTAGGTGGTTGCTAGGGTGTTCTGGTTTGTTGCTATGCTGTTGCTGTTGCTATACTGTTGCTAGGTGGTTGCTAGGGTGTTCTGGTTGGATGCTATGCTGTTGCTGCTGCTAGGTGGTTTCTAGGGTGTTCTGGTTGGTTGCTATGCTTTTGCTGTTGCTATGCTGTTGCTAGGTGGTTGCTAGGGTGTTCTGGTTTGTTGCTATGCTGTTGCTGTTGCTATGCTGTTGCTAGGTGGTTGCTAGGGTGTTCTGGTTGGTTGCTATGCTGTTGCTGCTGCTAGGTGGTTTCTAGGGTGTTCTGGTTGGTTGCTATGCTGTTGCTGCTGCTAGGTGGTTTCTAGGGTGTTCTGGTTGGTTGCTATGCTTTTGCTGTTGCTATGCTGTTGCTAGGTGGTTGCTAGGGTGTTCTGGTTGGTTGCTATGCTGTTGCTGTTACTATGCTGTTGCTAGGTGCTTGCTAGAGTGTTCTTATTGGTTGTTATGCTGTTGCTGTTGCTATGCTGTTGCTAGGTGGTTGCTAGGATGTTCTGGTTGGTTGCTATGCTTTTGCTGTTGCTATGCTGTTGCTAGGTGGTTGCTAGGATGTTCTGGTTGGTTGCTATGCTGATGCTGTTGCTAGGTGGTTGCTAGGGTGTTCTGGTTGGTTGCTATGCTGTTGCTGCTGCTAGGTGGTTTCTAGGGTGTTCTGGTTGGTTGCTATGCTTTTGCTGTTGCTATGCTGTTGCTAGGTGGTTGCTAGGGTGTTCTGGTTGGTTGCTATGCTGTTGCTGTTGCTATGCTGTTGCTAGGTGCTTGCTAGAGTGTTCTTATTGGTTGTTATGCTGTTGCTGTTGCTATGCTGTTGCTAGGTGGTTGCTAGGGTGTTCTGGTTTGTTGCTATGCTGTTGCTGTTGCTATACTGTTGCTAGGTGGTTGCTAGGGTGTTCTGGTTGGATGCTATGCTGTTGCTGCTGCTAGGTGGTTTCTAGGGTGTTCTGGTTGGTTGCTATGCTTTTGCTGTTGCTATGCTGTTGCTAGGTGGTTGCTAGGGTGTTCTGGTTGGTTGCTATGTTTTTGCTGTTGCTATGCTGTTGCTAGGTGGTTGCTAGGGTGTTCTGGTTGGTTGCTATGCTTTTGCTGTTGCTATGCTGTTGCTAGGTGGTTGCTAGGGTGTTCTGGTTGGTTGCTATGCTGTTGCTGCTGCTAGGTGGTTTCTAGGGTGTTCTGGTTGGTTGCTATGCTGTTGCTGCTGCTAGGTGCTTGCTAGAGTGTTCTTATTGGTTGTTATGCTGTTGCTGTTGCTATGCTGTTGCTAGGTGGTTGCTAGGGTGTTCTGGTTTGTTGCTATGCTGTTGCTGTTGCTATGCTGTTGCTAGGTGCTTGCTAGAGTGTTCTTATTGGTTGTTATGCTGTTGCTGTTGCTATGCTGTTGCTAGGTGGTTGCTAGGGTGTTCTGGTTTGTTGCTATGCTGTTGCTGTTGCTATACTGTTGCTAGGTGGTTGCTAGGGTGTTCTGGTTGGATGCTATGCTGTTGCTGCTGCTAGGTGGTTTCTAGGGTGTTCTGGTTGGTTGCTATGCTTTTGCTGTTGCTATGCTGTTGCTAGGTGGTTGCTAGGGTGTTCTGGTTGGTTGCTATGCTTTTGCTGTTGCTATGCTGTTGCTAGGTGGTTGCTAGGGTGTTCTGGTTGGTTGCTATGCTTTTGCTGTTGCTAGGTGGTTGCTAGGTGGTTGCTAGGGTGTTCTGGTTGGATGCTATGCTGTTGCTGCTGCTAGGTGGTTTCTAGGGTGTTCTGGTTGGTTGCTATGCTTTTGCTGTTGCTATGCTGTTGCTAGGTGGTTGCTAGGGTGTTCTGGTTGGTTGCTATGCTGTTGCTGCTGCTAGGTGGTTTCTAGGGTGTTCTGGTTGGTTGCTATGCTTTTGCTGTTGCTATGCTGTTGCTAGGTGGTTGCTAGGGTGTTCTGGTTGGTTGCTATGCTGTTGCTGCTGCTAGGTGGTTTCTAGGGTGTTCTGGTTGGTTGCTATGCTGTTGCTGCTGCTAGGTGATTTCTAGGGTGTTCTGGTTGGTTGCTATGCTTTTGCTGTTGCTATGCTGTTGCTAGGTGGTTGCTAGGGTGTTCTGGTTTGTTGCTATGCTGTTGCTGTTGCTAGGTGGTTTCTAGGGTGTTCTGGTTGGTTGCTATGCTTTTGCTGTTGCTATGCTGTTGCTAGGTGGTTGCTAGGGTGTTCTGGTTGGTTGCTATGCTGTTGCTGCTGCTAGGTGGTTTCTAGGGTGTTCTGGTTGGTTGCTATGCTGTTGCTGCTGCTAGGTGATTTCTAGGGTGTTCTGGTTGGTTGCTATGCTTTTGCTGTTGCTATGCTGTTGCTAGGTGGTTGCTAGGGTGTTCTGGTTTGTTGCTATGCTGTTGCTGTTGCTATACTGTGGCTAGGTGGTTGCTAGAGTGTTCTGGTTTGATGCTATGCTGTTGCTGCTGCTAGGTGGTTTCTAGGGTGTTCTGGTTGGTTGCTATGCTTTTGCTGTTGCTATGCTGTTGCTAGGTGGTTGCTAGGGTGTTCTGGTTGGTTGCTATGCTGTTGCTGCTGCTAGGTGGTTTCTAGGGTGTTCTGGTTGGTTGCTATGCTGTTGCTGCTGCTAGGTGATTTCTAGGGTGTTCTGGTTGGTTGCTATGCTTTTGCTGTTGCTATGCTGTTGCTAGGTGGTTGCTAGGGTGTTCTGGTTGGTTGCTATGCTGTTGCTGCTGCTGCTAGGTGGTTTCTAGGGTGTTCTGGTTGGTTGCTATGCTGTTGCTGCTGCTAGGTGGTTTCTAGGGTGTTCTGGTTTGTTGCTATGCTGTTGCTGTTGCTATACTGTTGCTAGGTGGTTGCTAGGGTGTTCTGGTTGGATGCTATGCTGTTGCTGCTGCTAGGTGGTTTCTAGGGTGTTCTGGTTGGTTGCTATGCTTTTGCTGTTGCTATGCTGTTGCTAGGTGATTGCTAGGGTGTTCTGGTTGGTTGCTATGCTTTTGCTGTTGCTATGCTGTTGCTAGGTGGTTGCTAGGGTGTTCTGGTTGGTTGCTATGCTGTTGCTGCTGCTAGGTGGTTTCTAGGGTGTTCTGGTTGGTTGCTATGCTGTTGCTGCTGCTAGGTGGTTTCTAGGGTGTTCTGGTTGGTTGCTATGCTTTTGCTGTTGCTATGCTGTTGCTAGGTGGTTGCTAGGGTGTTCTGGTTGGTTGCTATGCTGTTGCTGCTGCTAGGTGGTTTCTAGGGTGTTCTGGTTGGTTGCTATGCTTTTGCTGTTGCTATGCTGTTGCTAGGTGGTTGCTAGGGTGTTCTGGTTGGTTGCTATGCTGTTGCTGCTGCTAGGTGGTTTCTAGGGTGTTCTGGTTGGTTGCTATGCTGTTGCTGCTGCTAGGTGATTTCTAGGGTGTTCTGGTTGGTTGCTATGCTTTTGCTGTTGCTATGCTGTTGCTAGGTGGTTGCTAGGGTGTTCTGGTTTGTTGCTATGCTGTTGCTGTTGCTAGGTGGTTTCTAGGGTGTTCTGGTTGGTTGCTATGCTTTTGCTGTTGCTATGCTGTTGCTAGGTGGTTGCTAGGGTGTTCTGGTTGGTTGCTATGCTGTTGCTGCTGCTAGGTGGTTTCTAGGGTGTTCTGGTTGGTTGCTATGCTGTTGCTGCTGCTAGGTGATTTCTAGGGTGTTCTGGTTGGTTGCTATGCTTTTGCTGTTGCTATGCTGTTGCTAGGTGGTTGCTAGGGTGTTCTGGTTTGTTGCTATGCTGTTGCTGTTGCTATACTGTGGCTAGGTGGTTGCTAGAGTGTTCTGGTTTGATGCTATGCTGTTGCTGCTGCTAGGTGGTTTCTAGGGTGTTCTGGTTGGTTGCTATGCTTTTGCTGTTGCTATGCTGTTGCTAGGTGGTTGCTAGGGTGTTCTGGTTGGTTGCTATGCTTTTGCTGTTGCTATGCTGTTGCTAGGTGGTTGCTAGGGTGTTCTGGTTGGTTGCTATGCTTTTGCTGTTGCTAGGTTGTTGCTAGGTGGTTGCTAGGGTGTTCTGGTTGGATGCTATGCTGTTGCTGCTGCTAGGTGGTTTCTAGGGTGTTCTGGTTGGTTGCTATGCTTTTGCTGTTGCTATGCTGTTGCTAGGTGGTTGCTAGGGTGTTCTGGTTGGTTGCTATGCTGTTGCTGCTGCTAGGTGGTTTCTAGGGTGTTCTGGTTGGTTGCTATGCTTTTGCTGTTGCTATGCTGTTGCTAGGTGGTTGCTAGGGTGTTCTGGTTGGTTGCTATGCTGTTGCTGCTGCTAGGTGGTTTCTAGGGTGTTCTGGTTGGTTGCTATGCTGTTGCTGCTGCTAGGTGATTTCTAGGGTGTTCTGGTTGGTTGCTATGCTTTTGCTGTTGCTATGCTGTTGCTAGGTGGTTGCTAGGGTGTTCTGGTTTGTTGCTATGCTGTTGCTGTTGCTAGGTGGTTTCTAGGGTGTTCTGGTTGGTTGCTATGCTTTTGCTGTTGCTATGCTGTTGCTAGGTGGTTGCTAGGGTGTTCTGGTTGGTTGCTATGCTGTTGCTGCTGCTAGGTGGTTTCTAGGGTGTTCTGGTTGGTTGCTATGCTGTTGCTGCTGCTAGGTGATTTCTAGGGTGTTCTGGTTGGTTGCTATGCTTTTGCTGTTGCTATGCTGTTGCTAGGTGGTTGCTAGGGTGTTCTGGTTTGTTGCTATGCTGTTGCTGTTGCTATACTGTGGCTAGGTGGTTGCTAGAGTGTTCTGGTTTGATGCTATGCTGTTGCTGCTGCTAGGTGGTTTCTAGGGTGTTCTGGTTGGTTGCTATGCTTTTGCTGTTGCTATGCTGTTGCTAGGTGGTTGCTAGGGTGTTCTGGTTGGTTGCTATGCTGTTGCTGCTGCTAGGTGGTTTCTAGGGTGTTCTGGTTGGTTGCTATGCTGTTGCTGCTGCTAGGTGATTTCTAGGGTGTTCTGGTTGGTTGCTATGCTTTTGCTGTTGCTATGCTGTTGCTAGGTGGTTGCTAGGGTGTTCTGGTTGGTTGCTATGCTGTTGCTGCTGCTGCTAGGTGGTTTCTAGGGTGTTCTGGTTGGTTGCTATGCTGTTGCTGCTGCTAGGTGGTTTCTAGGGTGTTCTGGTTTGTTGCTATGCTGTTGCTGTTGCTATACTGTTGCTAGGTGGTTGCTAGGGTGTTCTGGTTGGATGCTATGCTGTTGCTGCTGCTAGGTGGTTTCTAGGGTGTTCTGGTTGGTTGCTATGCTTTTGCTGTTGCTATGCTGTTGCTAGGTGATTGCTAGGGTGTTCTGGTTGGTTGCTATGCTTTTGCTGTTGCTATGCTGTTGCTAGGTGGGTGCTAGGGTGTTCTGGTTTGTTGCTATGCTGTTGCTGTTGCTATGCTGTTGCTAGGTGGTTGCTAGGTGGTTGCTAGGGTGTTCTGGTTGGTTGCTATGCTGTTGCTATGCTGTTGCTAGGTGGTTGCTAGGGTGTTCTGGTTTGTTGCTATGCTGTTGCTGTTGCCATGCTGTTGCTAGGTGGTTGCTAGGTGGTTGCTAGGGTGTTCTGGTTGGTTGCTATGCTGTTGCTGTTGCTATGCTGTTGCTAGGTGGTTGCTAGGGTGTTCTGGTTGGTTGCTATGCTGTTGCTGTTGCTATGCTTTTGCTAGGTGGTTGTTCTGGTTTTTTGCTATGCTGTTGCTGTTGCTATGCTGTTGCTAGGTGGTTGCTAGGTGGTTGCTAGGGTGTTCTGGTTGGTTGCTATGCTGTTGCTATGCTGTTGCTTGGTGGTTGCTATGCTGTTGCTGTTGCTATGCTGTTGCTATGGTGTTTTGGTTGTTTGCTATGCTGTTGCTATGCTGTTGCTTGGTGGTTGCTATGGTGTTCTGGTTGGTTGCTATGCTGTTGCTGTTGCTATGCTGTTGCTAGGTGGTTGCTAGGGTGTTCTGGTTGGTTGCTATGCGGTTGCTGTTGCTATGCTGTTGCTAGGTGATTGCTAGGGTGTTCTGGTTGGTTGCTATGCTTTTGCTGTTGCTATACTGTTGCTAGGTGGTTGCTAGGGTGTTCTGGTTAGTTGCTATTATGTTGCTGTTGCTATGCTGTTGCTATGCTGTTGCTTGGTGGTTGCTATGCTGTTGCTGTTGCTATGCTGTTGCTATGGTGTTTTGGTTGTTTGCTATGTGCTTGCTAGGGTGTTCTGGTTGGTTGCTATGCTGTTGCTATGCTGTTGCTAGGTGGGTGCTAGGGTGTTCTGGTTTGTTGCTATGCTGTTGCTGTTGCTATGCTGTTGCTAGGTGCTTGCTAGGGTGTTCTGGTTGGTTGCTATGCTGTTGCTATGCTGTTGCTAGATGCTTGCTAGGGTGTTCTGGTTGGTTGCTATGCTGTTGCAGTTGCTATGCTGTTGCTATGGTGTTCTGGTTGGTTGCTATGCTGTTGCTGTTGCTAGGTGGGTGCTAGGGTGTTCTGGTTTGTTGCTATGCTGTTGCTGTTGCTAGGTGGGTGCTAGGGTGTTCTGGTTTGTTGCTATGCTGTTGCTTTTGCTAGGTGGTTGCTAGGTGCTTGCTAGGGTGTTCTGGTTGGTTGCTATGCTGTTGCTGTTGCTAGGTGGGTGCTAGGGTGTTCTGGTTTGTTGCTATGCTGTTGCTGTTGCTAGGTGGGTGCTAGGGTGTTCTGGTTTGTTGCTATGCTGTTGCTATGCTGTTGCTAGGTGGTTGCTAGGGTGTTCTGGTTGGTTGCTATGCTTTTGCTGTTGCTATACTGTTGCTAGGTGGTTTCTAGGGTGTTCTGGTTAGTTGCTATTATGTTGCTGTTGCTATGCTGTTGCTATGCTGTTGCTTGGTGGTTGCTATGCTGTTGCTGTTGCTATGCTGTTGCTATGGTGTTTTGGTTGTTTGCTATGTGCTTGCTAGGGTGTTCTGGTTGGTTGCTATGCTGTTGCTATGCTGTTGCTAGGTGGGTGCTAGGGTGTTCTGGTTTGTTGCTATGCTGTTGCTGTTGCTATGCTGTTGCTAGGTGGTTGCTAGGTGGTTGCTAGGGTGTTCTGGTTGGTTGCTATGCTGTTGCTATGCTGTTGCTAGGTGGTTGCTAGGGTGTTCTGGTTGGTTGCTATGCTGTTGCTATGCTGTTGCTAGATGCTTGCTAGGGTGTTCTGGTTTGTTGCTATGCTGTTGCTGTTGCCATGCTGTTGCTAGGTGGTTGCTAGGTGGTTGCTAGGGTGTTCTGGTTGGTTGCTATGCTGTTGCTGTTGCTATGCTGTTGCTAGGTGGTTGCTAGGGTGTTCTGGTTGGTTGCTATGCTGTTGCTGTTGCTATGCTTTTGCTAGGTGTTTGTTCTGGTTTTTTGCTATGCTGTTGCTGTTGCTATGCTGTTGCTAGGTGGTTGCTAGGTGGTTGCTAGGGTGTTCTGGTTGGTTGCTATGCTGTTGCTATGCTGTTGCTTGGTGGTTGCTATGCTGTTGCTGTTGCTATGCTGTTGCTATGGTGTTTTGGTTGTTTGCTATGCTGTTGCTATGCTGTTGCTTGGTGGTTGCTATGGTGTTCTGGTTGGTTGCTATGCTGTTGCTGTTGCTATGCTGTTGCTAGGTGGTTGCTAGGGTGTTCTGGTTGGTTGCTATGCGGTTGCTGTTGCTATGCTGTTGCTAGGTGATTGCTAGGGTGTTCTGGTTGGTTGCTATGCTTTTGCTGTTGCTATACTGTTGCTAGGTGGTTGCTAGGGTGTTCTGGTTAGTTGCTATTATGTTGCTGTTGCTATGCTGTTGCTATGCTGTTGCTTGGTGGTTGCTATGCTGTTGCTGTTGCTATGCTGTTGCTATGGTGTTTTGGTTGTTTGCTATGTGCTTGCTAGGGTGTTCTGGTTGGTTGCTATGCTGTTGCTATGCTGTTGCTAGGTGGGTGCTAGGGTGTTCTGGTTTGTTGCTATGCTGTTGCTGTTGCTATGCTGTTGCTAGGTGCTTGCTAGGGTGTTCTGGTTGGTTGCTATGCTGTTGCTATGCTGTTGCTAGATGCTTGCTAGGGTGTTCTGGTTGGTTGCTATGCTGTTGCAGTTGCTATGCTGTTGCTATGGTGTTCTGGTTGGTTGCTATGCTGTTGCTGTTGCTAGGTGGGTGCTAGGGTGTTCTGGTTTGTTGCTATGCTGTTGCTGTTGCTAGGTGGGTGCTAGGGTGTTCTGGTTTGTTGCTATGCTGTTGCTTTTGCTAGGTGGTTGCTAGGTGCTTGCTAGGGTGTTCTGGTTGGTTGCTATGCTGTTGCTGTTGCTAGGTGGGTGCTAGGGTGTTCTGGTTTGTTGCTATGCTGTTGCTGTTGCTAGGTGGGTGCTAGGGTGTTCTGGTTTGTTGCTATGCTGTTGCTATGCTGTTGCTAGATGCTTGCTAGGGTGTTCTGGTTTGTTGCTATGCTGTTGCTATGCTGTTGCTATTTGGTTGCTAGGGTGTTCTGCTTGGTTGCTATGCTGTTGCTGTTGCTAGGTGGTTGCTAGGGTGTTCTGTTTGGTTGCTATGCTGTTGCAGTTGCTATGCTGTTGCTATGGTGTTCTGGTTGGTTGCTATGCTGTTGCTAGGTGTTTGCTAGGTGGTTGCTAGGGTGTTCGGGTTGGTTGCGATGCTGTTGCTGTTGCTATGCTGTTGATATGGTGTTCTGGTTGGTTGCTATGCTGTTGCTGTTGCTATACTGTTGCTAGGTGGTTGCTAGGGTGTTCTGGTTGTTTGCTATGCTGTTGCTATTCTGTTGCTATGGTGTTCTGGTTGGTTACTATGCTGTTGCTGTTGCTATGCTGTTGCTAGGTGGTTGCTAGGGTGTTCTGGTTGGTTGCTATTCTGTTGCTGTTGCTAGGTGGTTGCTAGCATGTTCTGGTTTGTTCCTAGGTGGTTGCTAGGGTGTTCTGGTTGGTTGCTATGATGTTGCTGTTGCTATGCTGTTGCTATGGTGTTCTGGTTGGTTGCTATGCTGTTGCTGTTGCTATGCTGTTGCTAGATGCTTGCTAGGTGGGTGCTAGGGTGTTCTGGTTTGTTGCTATGCTGTTAATAAAAATAAAAAGAATAGAATAAAAATAAGAATAATAACTAGAATGTACATTTCCTGAAGAAAATGTGAAGTGGTGCTTGCAGTGGCAAAACTCGCCACTCGGTTGCTAGAGTGTGGTACATGATTGCATACAAGCCAACAAACATGTCTGTACGATGTTCTGGTGCTGAGATATGGCTTATTCATGCTGTTCAGGTGGTTGCTACGGTGTTGCTAGGGTATTCTTGGTGGTTGCTAGGGCGTTGCTAGGCAGTTGCTAGGGTGTTCTGGGTGGTTGCTATGGTGTTGTTAGGTGGTTGCTAGGGCATTGCTAGGGTATTCTGGGGGGTTGCTAGGGCGTCGCTAGGCAGTTGCTAGGGTGTTCTGGGTGGTTGCTAGGCAGTTGCTAGGGTATTCTGGGTGGTTGCTAGGGCGTTGCTAGGCAGTTGCTAGGGTGTTCTGGTTGTTTGCTATGCTGTTGCTATTCTGTTGCTATGGTGTTCTGGTTGGTTACTATGCTGTTGCTGTTGCTATGCTGTTGCTAGGTGGTTGCTAGGGTGTTCTGGTTGGTTGTTATTCTGTTGCTGTTGCTAGGTGGGTGCTAGGTTCTGAGTGGTTGCTATGGCATTGCTAGGCGGTTGCTAGGGTATTCTGGGTGGTTGCTAGGCAGTTGCTAGGGTATTCTGGGTGGTTGCTAGGGCGTTGCTAGGCAGTTGCTAGGGTGTTCTTGGTGGTTGCTATGGTGTTGCTAGGCGGTTGCTAGGGTATTCTGGGTGGTTGCTAGGGCGTTGCTAGGCAGTTGCTAGGGTATTCTGGGTGGTTGCTAGGGCGTCGCTAGGCAGTTGCTAGGGTGTTCTGAGTGGATGCTATGGCGTTGCTAGGCGGTTGCTAGGGTATTCTGGGTGGTTGCTAGGCAGTTGCTAGGGTATTCTGGGTGGTTGCTAGGGCGTTGCTAGGGTGTTCTGGGTGGTTGTTATGGTGTTGCTAGGCAGTTGCTAGAGTATTCTGGGTGGTTGCTAGGCAGTTGCTAGGTGGTTGCTAGGGTATTCTGAGTGGTTGCTAGGGTGTTGCTAAGCAGTTGCTAGGGTATTCTGGGTGGTTGCTATGGTGTTGCTAGGGGTTTGCTAGGGTATTCTGGGTGGTTGCTATGGTGTTGCTAGGCGGTTGCTAGGGTATTCTTGGTGGTTGCTAGGGCATTGCTAGGTGGTTGCTAGGGTGTTTTGGGTGGATGCTAGGGCGTTGCTAGGCAGTTGCTAGGGTGTTCTGGGTGGTTGCTAGGCAGTTGCTAGGGTGTTCTGGGTGGTTGCTACGGTATTTTTGGTGGTTACTAGAGCGTTTCTAGACATTGCTAGGGTGTTCAGGATGGTTGCTAAGGTATTTTTTTTTGTTGCTATGGTGTTACTAGGTGGTTGGTAGTTGTCAAAGATGGTTACTATGGAGTTTTTATAGAGTTATTAAAATCTTTAATAACGAGTGCCTTCAGTACGGCACTCGGCCTGCGGCCTCGTGCCTATGGCCGAATAGGCACAAGCATGGAGCAATATCGCAAGGCCACGAGTGTAATATTGCGTTAAAAAATACAAAAAAATGTAAAAACATTTTTTTTTTGGTTTAGGGTGGTTGCTAGGGAGCTCTTAGTGGTTGCTAGGGTGCTGAAACTGGTTGCTAGGGTGTGGCTATGAAGATTTTAGGCCATTACTTATTGGCTGCTTGATAATATAAATCCTCTGAGGGAGAGAGAGAGGGAGAGACGCAGGGGTGTCAGGCCCTTTGGAGTCTGTGTGTGTAAAAACGTCAGTTGGGATTCAAATATTTTTAGAACTCCCAATGTAAAGTCAATGGGACTTTTTTGGCCGCTATTTCGTCCGCTGTGCGAACATCGTACACCCGATCGCTTAGAAAAGTCATAGCACACCTCTCCTCAATGAGCCGGTCGATTTGACACCTCACTCAGGGGTCTGTGACAAACGGTGCGGGGCGAGTTTCGCGCCAAACTTTTGTCCGGAATAATAAGAAAAATAATAATAATAAGTATGAGCAATAACAATAGTGATGCTTTCAAAAAAGCACCACTAATAAGTATGAGCAATAACAATAGTGATGAAAGCTTTCAGTCTGTACGATGTTCTGGTGCTGAGATATGGCTTATTCATGTTGTTCAGGTGGTTGCTAGGGTGTTGCTAGGGTGTTCTGTATGGTTGCTAGGCAGTTGCTAGGGTATTTTGGGTGGTTGCTAGGGCGTTGCTAGGCAGTTGCTAGGGCGTTCTGGGTGGTTGCTAGGGTGTTGCTAGGCGGCTGCTAGGGTGTTCTGGGTGGTTGCTAGGGTGTTGCTAGGCAGTTGCTATGGTATTCTGGGTGGTTGCTAGGGTGTTGCTAGGCGGTTGCTAGGCGGTTGCTAGGGTGTTCTGGGTGGTTGCTAGGGCGTTGCTAGGCAGTTGCTAGGGTGTTCTGGGTGGTTGCTATGGTGTTGCTAGGCGGTTGCTAGGGTATTCTGGGTGGTTGCTAGGGCGTTGCTAGGCAGTTGCTAGGGTGTTCTGGGTGGTTGCTAGGGCGTTGCTAGGCAGTTGCTAGGGTGTTCTGGGTGGTTGCTAGGCGGTTGCTAGGGTGTTCTGGGTGGTTGCTATGGTGTTGCTAGGCTATTCTGGGTGGTTGCTAGGGCGTTGCTAGGCAGTTGCTATAGTGTTCTGGGTGGTTGCTAGGCGGTTGCTAGGGTGTTCTGGGTGGTTGCTAGGCAGTTGCTAGGGTGTTGCTAGGCGGTTGCTAGGGTGTTCTGGGTGGTTGCTAGGGTGTTTCTAGGCAGTTGCTAGGGTGTTCTGGGTAGTTGCTATGGTGTTGCTAGGCGGTTGCTAGGGTATTCTGGGTGGTTGCTAGGGCATTGCTAGGCAGTTGCTAGGGTGTTCTGGGTGGTTGCTAGGGCGTTGCTATGGTATTCTGGGTGGTTGCTAGGGCGTTGCTAGGCAGTTGCTAGGGTGTTCTGGGTGGTTGCTAGGCGGTTGCTAGGGTGTTCTGGGTGGTTGCTAGGCAGTTGCTAGGGCATTGCTAGGTGGTTGCTAGGGTGTTCTGGGTGGTTGCTAGGGCGTTGCTAGACAGTTGCTAGGGTGTTCTGGGTGGTTGCTATGGTGTTGCTAGGTGGTTGGTAGGGTATTTTGGGTGGTTGCTAGGCAGTTGCTAGGGTGTTCAGGGCGGTTGCTAAGGTGTTACTAAGTTGTTGGTAGTTGTCACAGATGATTACTATTGGAGTTCTTAGCATTTTCTTGGCATGATTTAGCACTCACCTAATCGCTATTAGCATGTAGCTATTCACAGCTAGCATGTGTAACATGTTGGAATTCCTCTTTGCTAGCATGAGTCAAAAGAGCCAACCCCCATCTCTATACGATGTTCTGATGCAGAGAAATAGGTCTTGCAAAATGGTTGCTAGGGTACTCTTTTTGGTTGCTAGGGAGTGGCTTGGCAGCTGCCAATCATGAAACTTTTAACCTTTCTTTCTTCATTGTCTCCTAATGTGATTCTGCTCGGGGATTTTAATATTCATATTGATAATACTGGTAGTGTATCTACAAGGGATTTTTTATCATGTCTTGATGGCTTTGGCTTACAACAATTTATTAATTCACCTACACATGTAAAAGGTCATACCCTGGATCTTGTGTGTTGTTCAGGTTTAACTCCCCATAATTGTACTACTTCTGATCTGTCCTTATCAGATCATATGTTGGTGTCATTTAATGTTCAGTTACCTGTTTTTAAGCATAATCTACGTCGTTCTATCTCATTCCGGAACATAAAAAACATTGATGTTGCGGTTTTTGCTGAAGGATTTTCCAACCTTTGTAGCAATGTTCACTATTCCACCCCGGACGACCTGGTTCAGCATTACAATACTGGATTGCAAAAGATTTTAGATGTCTGTGCTCCATTAAAAACCAGGTCGGTTTCATTTGTCAACTCTGCTCCTTGGTTTACTCCTGAACTACGCATGTTAAAAGTTAAAGGTCGACGCCTGGAGCGATTATATGTCAAGATTATATGTCAAGACTGGACTTGTGGTGCATAAAGAACTGTATTCTGAGCATATGAAAAATTATAAGGTTGCCCTAACTTCAGCTAAAACTGATTACTTTGCCAGTGTGATTAGTTCTGGTGAAGGGAACACAAGAACACTTTTTTCTGTGGTAAATAATATTTTAAAACCACCTGATTCTTTTCCTTCACATCTTTACTCTGCTGATCTTTGTGAAAGTTTTTTGTCTTTTTTCATAACGAAAATTGAAAACATTCATCAACAAATATTAGTGACAAAGCTTGATAGCTGTCAATTTAACCCTTGCTCTGATCAACCTCTTAATTCTGTGCTTTCCTCTTTTGATCTTCCAACTATCGAGGAGGTAATCACTACTATTAATAAGAGTAAATCTACCACATGTCAGTTGGACCCTATTCCAACGTACTTGGTTAAAGCCTGCTTGTCTTCTCTATCTTCTTTAATTACGGAAATCATACACTCTTCACTTACTTCTGGAACTGTTCCATCTCAATTGAAAATTGCTGTTATAATTCCTTTACTTAAAAAACCGGGGGCTGATTCAAGTAACTTTGATAATTTTCGTCCCATCTCAACTCTTCCTTTCCTTTCTAAAATTTTGGAAAGGTGTGTTGCAGCTCAAGTCCAGAATCATCTGTCTCATAATGGTCTCTACGAGCAATTTCAATCTGGGTTTCGTCCTTACCATAGTGTTGAGACTG
Source organism: Squalius cephalus (assembly GCF_949319135.1). Lineage (NCBI taxonomy): Eukaryota > Metazoa > Chordata > Actinopteri > Cypriniformes > Leuciscidae > Squalius > Squalius cephalus. Next base: position 125,243 of record NC_137125.1, on the reverse strand, counting down.
CACTAGTTAAGATCTCCAATGACTTATTGTTAGCTGCTGACTCTGGACTTTTATCTATACTAATTCTGCTTGATCTAAGTGCAGCATTTGATACTATATCACACAGCATTATGTTGCACAGATTGGAGTCTATTGGAATTATCGGTACCCCTTTGACTTGGTTTCAATCATACTTTACGGGCCGTACTCAATTTGTACAGTTGAAGCAGTTCTGTTCAAAGACCTCATATGTTAATACAGGTGTCCCGCAGGGCTCAGTACTGGGTCCTCTCTTATTTATCATTTATCTCTTACCCCTTGGTAATATTTTTAGGAAGTTTGGCATTCAATTCCACCTATATGCTGACGACACCCAACTTTATCTGTCCTCTAAACCTTCTGCTAATTTTCCTCCATCTGTCCTCTCAGATTGCTTGGCAGAGATTAAAGAATGGTTTACTTCAAATTTTCTTAAACTTAACACCAGTAAAACAGAAATTCTTCTAGTTGGCTTAAAAAACAATTTGTCGAAATCTACATGTTCATCTGTGAAAATTGACAATTTACCAGTCTCTTTATCTAAACAAGTTAAAAGTCTGGGGGTCATTTTGGACAGTACTCTCTCATTTGAAGCACATATAAACAGTGTCATTCGCTCTGCTTATTTTCATATACGCAATATCAATCGGCTTCGTCCGGCACTCTCAGTGAAGAGCACAGCAATTCTAGTCCATGCTCTAGTTACGTCCCGTATCGATTTTTGTAACAGTCTTTTTTATGGATTGCCTTCAAAGGTACTCAACAAACTCCAACTGGTACAGAACTCGGCTGCACGAATCATCAGCAGAACTCCCCTAGCTGAGCACATTACTCCCGTATTACAACACTTGCACTGGCTCCCGGTAAAATATCGTACTAATTTTAAAGTTCTTCTTCTTACTTACAAAGCACTCAATAACCTTGCTCCGTCATACTTATTAGACCTTCTTCATATTTATACTCCCTCTCGAACTTTAAGATCGTCTTCTTCACTTACACTTGTTCTCCCTAGAACTCGCACTACTTCTATGGGGTCCCGAGCTTTCAGTCATGCAGCTCCTTATTTATGGAACCAGCTGCCACAGGATGTGCGAAACAGTAAAAATCTTCATGTTTTTAAATCTCGCCTTAAGACCTATCTTTTCCGGCAGGCTTTTATGTGATTATTTTTATTATTTTTATATCGTAATACTGGTATCCATGGTTGTAATAATGAGTATTTGATTATTGTTGATTGTTTTATTGTGTTTGTAAGGTGTCCTTGAGTGTCATGTAAGGCGCCTATAAATAAAATGTATTATTATTATTATTATTAACTCCATAGGCTGCTTGTCAGTGTGAATGATATAAACCAACTCCCATTCCTCTGTGACATTCAGAATGAAAGATATCCTCTATGGATTTTGGTTGCTAAGGTGCTCGACAATGGTTACTATGGCGGGGCTAGCAAGTGTTGTGGTGTCTCATGAATGGCTGTTTGCTGCCCTGAGTCAAACTTGTCTTAACCCCATCTCTTTATGATGTTCTGATGCAGAGATATAGGTCTTGTAAAATGGTTGCTAGGGTACTCTGTTTGGTTGCTATGGAGTTGCTTTGCAGCTGCCAATGATGAAACTGCAAAGGCTTCTTGTCACTATGAATGATATAAACCAACTCCCATGCCTCTGTGACATTCAGAATGGAAGATATCCCTCTTTGGATTTTGGTTGCTAAGGTGCTCGACAATGGTTGCTAGGGAGGGGCTAGGAAGTGTTGAGGTGATTCATGATTGGCCGTTTGCTGCCCTGAGTGAAACGAGACCACCCTTGTGTTTGTATGACAATTCAGTCCGGAGATATCCCTTTGATCTCTTTCAATGGAAGTCTATGGGACTTGTTGCTAAGGTGCTCTAAATGGTTGCTAGGGCGTGGCTTGATAGCTTCACAATGAGCCTGAGAGACTGATTGGTTGTCTGAGTAAAATGAGCCCGCCCCCTTGTCTCTATGACACTGTGATCCAGAGCTACGTTCATTACAAAATCCCTATGCAATTTACCATAGTAGGAAAAGCATGTGTGTTTCACGGGACATTCCTTCCCCATAGTAAGTCAATGGGGCAACTTTGGGACGCTCCTGCCCCCCAGGGGTGCAACTTTTACCCCATTGTGAGGTATGTTCTTACAGAGCCTGTCAGCCTCTTCAAATGTGGCAAATCACACGTTTCTGCGAAATCCTCGCTCAGAGCTATGAGTGCTCAAATTTCGTCGCAATGTTAAGTCAATGGAACTTTTTGGGCCGCTTTTTCGCCCCTGGGGTGAACATCGCACCCCCGATCGCTTATAAAAGTCATAGCACACCTCTCCTCAATAAGCCGGTCGATTTGACACCTCATTCATGGGTCTGTGACAAACGGTGCGGGGCGAGTTACGCGCCAAACTTTGTCCAGAATAATAATAATAACTAGAATGTACATTTCCTGAAGAAAATGTGAAGTGGTGCTTGCAGTGGCAAAACTCTCCACTTGGTTGCTAGGGTGTTGTACATGATTGCATTCGAGCCAACAACCATGTCTGTACAATGTTGTGGAGCTGAAATATGGCTTCTATATGTTGCAATATGGTTGCTAGGTGGCTCTAAACGGTTGCTAGGGTGTGAAATCAGTTACCATGGTGATAGTTACAGACAGTTTCCCAACCAAAACAAAAGAGCCAACCCCCATCTCTATGTGATGTTCTGATGCAGAGACATGGGTCATGATAAACGGTTGCTAGGGTCCTCTGTTTGGTTGCCAGGGAGTGACTTGGCAGGTGCCAATGATGAAACTCCAAAGGCTGATTGTCAGTATAAATGATTTAAACCAACTCCCATGCCTCTGTGACATTCAGAATGGAAGATATCCCTCTTTGGAATTTGGTTGCTAGGGTCCTCTGTTTGGTTGCAAGGGAGTGACTTGGCAGGTGCCAATCATAAAACTCCAAAGGCTGCTTGTCATTATGAATGATATAAACCAACTCCCATGCCTGTGTGACTTTCAGAATGGAAGATATCCCTCTTTGGATTTTGGTTACTAGGGTACTCTGTTTGGTTGCTATGGAGTGGCTTGGCAGCTGCCAATGATGAAATTCCAAAGGTTTCTTGTCAGTATGAATGACATAAACAAACTCCCATGCCTCTGTGACATTCAGAATGGAAGATATCCCTCTTTGAATTTTGGTTGCTAGGGTAATCTGTTTGGTTGCTATGGAGTTGCTTGACAGCTGCCATTGATGAAACTGCAAAGGCTTTTTGTTACTATGAATGATATAAACCAACTTCCATGCCTCTGTGACATTCAGAATAGAAGATATCCCTCTAGGATTTTGGTTGCTAAGGTGCTCGACAATGGTTGCTAGGGAGGGGCTAGGAAGTGTTGAGGTGATTCATGATTGGCCATTTGATGCCCTGAGTGAAACGAGACCACCTTGGTGTTTCTATGATCTACTAGAGCGTTTCTAGACGTTGCTAGGGTGTTCAGGATGGTTGCTAAGGTATTTTTGGTAGTTGCTATTTTGTTACTAGGTGGTTGGTAGTTGTCAAAGATGGTTACTATGGAGTTTTTATAGAGTTATTAAAATCTTTAATAACGAGTGCCTTCAGTACGGCACTCGGCCTGCGGCCTCGTGCCTATGGCTGAATAGGCACAAGCATGGAGCAATATCGCAAGGCCACGAGTGTAATATTGCGTTAAAAAATACAAAAAAATGTAAAAAAATTTTTTTTTTGGTTTAGGGTGGTTGCTAGGGAGCTCTTAGTGGTTGCTAGGGTGCTAAAACTGGTTGCTAGGGTGTGGCTATGAAGATTTTAGGCCATTACTTATTGGCTGCTTGATAATATAATCCTCTGAGGGAGAGAGAGAGGGAGAGACGCAGGGGTGTCAGGCCCTTTGGAGTCTGTGTGTGTGAAAACGTCGGTTGGGATTAAAATATTTTTAGAATGCCCAATGTAAAGTCAATGGGGACTTTTTTGGCCGCTTTTTCGTCCGCTGTGCGAACATCGTACACCCGATCGCTTAGAAAAGTCATAGCACACCTCTCCTCAATGAGCCGGTCGATTTGACACTTCACTCAGGGGTCTGTGACAAACGGTGCGGGGCGCATTACGCGCCAAACTTTTGTGTGGAAGAATAATAAAAATTATAAAAAGAACTAGAATGTACATTTCCTGAAGAAAATGTGAAATGGTGCTTGCAGTGGCAAAACTCGCCACTCGGTTGCTAGAGTGTGGTACATGATTGCATACGAGCCAACAAACATGTCTGTACGATGTTCTGCTGCTGAGATATGGCTTATTTGTGTTGTTCAGGTGGTTGCTAGGGTGTTCTGGGTGGTTGCTAGGCAGTTGCTAGGGTATTCTGGGTGGTTGCTAGGGTGTTGCTAGGCAGTTGCTAGGGTATTCTGGGTGGTTGCTAGGCGGTTGCTAGGGTGTTCTGGGTGGTTGCTAGGGCGTTGCTAGGGTGTTCTGGGTGGTTGCTATGGTGTTGCTAGGCGGTTGCTAGGGTATTCTAGGTGGTTGCTAGGGCGTTGCTAGGCAGTTGCTAGGGTGTTCTGGTGGTTGCTAGGCGGTTGCTAGGGTATTCTGGGTGGTTGCTAGGGTGTTGCTAGGCAGTTGCTAGGGTGTTCTGGGTGGTTGCTAGGGCGTTGCTAGGCAGTTGCTAGGGTATTCTGGGTGGTTGCTAGGGCGTTGCTAGGCAGTTGCTAGGGTGTGCTGGGTGGTTGCTAGGGTATTCTTGGTGGTTGCTAGGGCGTTACTAGGCAGTTGCTAGGGTGTTCTGGGTGGTTGCTATGGTGTTGCTAGGCGGTTGCTATGGTGTTGCTAGGCGGTTGCTAGGGTATTCTGGGTGGTTGCTAGGGCGTTGCTAGGCAGTTGCTAGGGTGTTCTGGGTGGTTGCTAGGCGGTTGCTAGGGTATTCTGGGTGGTTGCTAGGGCGTTGCTAGGCAGTTTCTAGGGTGTTCTGGGTGGTTGCTAGGCGGTTGCTAGGGTGTTCTGGGTGGTTGCTAGGCAGTTGCTAGGCCGTTGCTAGGTGGTTGCTAGGGTGTTCTGGGTGGTTGCTATGGTGTTGCTAGGCGGTTGCTAGGGTATTCTGGGTGGTTGCTATGGCGTTGCTAGGCAGTTGCTAGGGTGTTCAGTGTGGTTGCTATGGTGTTGCTAGGTGGTTGGTAGGGTATTTTGGGTGGTTGCTAGGCAGTTGCTAGGGTGTTCAGGGCGGTTGCTAAGGTGTTACTAAGTTGTTGGTAGTTGTCACAGATGATTACTATTGGAGTTCTTAGCATTTTCTTGGCATGATTTAGCACTCACCTAATCGCTATTAGCATGTAGCTATTCACAGCTAGCATGTGTAACATGTTGGAATTCCTCTTTGCTAGCATGAGTCAAAAGAGCCAACCCCCATCTCTATACGATGTTCTGATGCAGAGAAATAGGTCTTGCAAAATGGTTGCTAGGGTACTCTTTTTGGTTGCTAGGGAGTGGCTTGGCAGCTGCCAATCATGAAACTCCATAGGCTGCTTGTCAGTGTGAATGATATAAACCAACTCCCATTCCTCTGTGACATTCAGAATGAAAGATATCCTCTATGGATTTTGGTTGCTAAGGTGCTCGACAATGGTTGCTATGGCGGGGCTAGCAAGTGTTGTGGTGTCTCATGAATGGCTGTGTGCTGCCCTGAGTCAAACTTGTCTTAACCCCATCTCTTTATGATGTTCTGATGCAGAGATATAGGTCTTGCAAAATGGTTGCTAGGGTGCTCTGTTTGGTTGCTAGGGAGTGGCTTGGCAGCTGCCAATCATAAAACTCCAAAGGCTGCTTGTCAGTATGAATGATTTAAACCAACTCCCATGCCTCTGTGGCATTTAGAATGGAAGATATCCCTCTATGGTTTTGGTTGCTAAGCTGCTCGACAATGGTTGCTAGGGAGGGGATAGGAAGTGTTGAGGTGATTCATGATTGGCTGTTTGCTGCCCCGAGTCAAATGAGACCACCCCCATGTTTCTATGACAATTCAGTCCAGAGATATCCCTGTGATCTCTTTCAATGGAAGTCTATGGGACTTGTTGCTAAGGTGCTCTAAATGGTTGCTAGGGCGTGGCTTGATAGCTTCACAATGATCCTTAGAGACTGACTGGTCGTCTGAGTAAAATGAGCCCGCCCCCTTGTCTTTCTGACACTGTGATCCAGAGCTACGTTCAATACAAAATCCCAATGCAATGTGTAGGACGGCCCATTTCATGGGCCGTCCTACACCATTGTAAGTCAATGGGAAACTTTGGGACGCTCCTGCCCCCCAGGGGTGCAACTTTTACCCCATTGTGAGGTATGTTCTTACAGAGCCTGTCAGCCTCTTCAAATGTGGCAAATCACACTTTTCTCCGAAATCCTCGCTCCGAGCTACGAGTGCTCAAAGTTCGTCCCAATGTTAAGTCATTGGGACTTTTTGGGACGCTTTTTCACCCCTGGGGCGAACACCGCCCCCCCGATCGCTTATAAAAGTCATAGCACACCTCTCCTCATTGAGCCGGTCGATTTGACACCTCACTCAGGGGTCTGTGACAAACGGTGCGGGGCGAGTTACGCGCCAAACTTTTGTCCGGAATAATAAGAAGTAGAAGAATAATAATAAGTATGCAAGAGAACACTAATGATGCCTTGCTTTCAGCAAGCACCATTAATAATAAGTATGAGCAATAACAATAGTGATGCTTTCAAAAAAGCACCACTAACTAGAATGTACATTTCCTGAAGAAAATGTGAAGTGGTGCTTGCAGTGGCAAAACTCGCCACTCGGTAAGGTGCTAGGGTGTTGTACATGATTGCATACGAGCCAACAACCATATCTGTACGATGTTGTGGAGCTGAAATATGGCTTCTATATGTTGCAATATGGTTGCTAGGTGGCTCTAAATGGTTGCTAGGATGTGAATACACAGTTACCATGGTGATATTTACACACTGTTTTACAACTGAAACTAATGAGCCAACCCCCATCTCTATACAATATTCTGATGCAGAGATGTAGGTCTTGTAAAATGGTTGCTAGGGTACTCTGTTTGGTTGCTATGGAGTTGCTTGGCAGCTGCTAATGATGAAACTGCAAAGGCTTCTTGTCAGTATGAATGATATAAACCAACTCCCATCTCTATACGATGTTCTGATGCAGAGATATACGTTTTGCTAAACGGTTGCTAGGGTACTCTGTTTGGTTGCTAGGGAGTAGCTTGTCAGCTGCCAATCATGAAACTCCAAAGGCTTCTTGTCACTATGAATGATATAAACCAACTCCCATGCCTCTGCGACATTCAGAATGGAAGATATCCCTCTTTGGATTTTGGTTGCTAGGGTACTCTGTTTGGTTGCTATGGAGTTACTTGGCAGCTGCCAATGATGAAATTCCAAAGGCTTCTTGTCAGTATGAATGATATAAACCAACTCCCATGCCTCTGTGACATTCAGAATGGAAGATATCCCTCTTTGGATTTTGGTTGCTAGGGTACTCTGTTTGGTTGCTAGGGAGTGGCTTGTCAGCTGCCAATCATGAAACTCCAAAGGCTGCTTGTCAGTATGAATGATATAAACCAACTCCCATGCCTCTGCGACATTCAGAATGGAAGATATCCCTCTTTGGATTTTGGTTGCTAGGGTACTCTGTTTGGTTGCTAGGGAGTGGCTTGTCAGCTGCCAATCATGAAACTCCAAAGACTTCTTGTCAGTATGAATGATATAAACCAACTCCCATGTCTCTGTAACATTCAGAATGGAAGATATGCCTCTTTGGATTTTGGTTGCTAGGGTACTCTGTTTGGTTGCTATGGAGTTACTTGGCAGCTACCAATGATGAAACTCCAAAGGCTTCTTGTCAGTATGAATTATATAAACCAACTCCCATGCCTCTGTGACATTCAGAATGGAAGATATCCCTCTTTGGATTTTGGTTGCTAAGGTGCTCGACAATGGTTGCTAGGGAGGGGCTTGGAAGTATTGAGGTGATTCATGATTGGCTGTTTGCTGCCCCGAGTCAAATGAGACCACCCCCATGTTTCTATGACAATTCAGTCTGGAGATATCTCTTTGAACTCTTTCAATGGAAGTCTATGGAACTTGTTGCTAAGGGGCTCTAAATGGTTGCTAGGGCGTGGCTTGATAGCTTCACAATGATCCTGAGAGACTGATTGGTCGTCTGAGTAAAATGAGCCCTCCTCCTTGTCTCTATGACACTGTGATCCAGAGCTACGTTCAATACAAAGTCCCAATGCAATTTACCATAGTAGGAAAAGCATGTGTGTTTCACGGGACGTTCCTTCCCCATAGTAAGTCAATGGGGCAACTTTGGGCATCTCCTGCCCCCCAGGGGTGCAACTTTTACCCCGTTGTGAGGTATGTTCTTACAGAGCCTGTCAGCCTCTTCAAATGTGGCAAATCACACGTTTCTGCGAAATCCTCGCTCAGAGCTACGTGTGGTCAAAGTTCGTCGCAATGTTAAGTCAATGGGACTTTTTTGGGCGCTTTTTCGCCCCTGGGGTGAACACCGCACCCCCGATCGCTTATAAAAGTCATAGCACACCTCTCCTCAATGAGCCGGTCGATTTGACACCTCATTCATGGGTCTGAGACAAACGGTGCGGGGCGAGTTACGCGCCAAACTTTTGTCCAGAACAATAAGAAGAAGAAGAAGAAGAACTAGAATGTACATTTCCTGAAGAAAATGTGAAGTGGTGCTTGCAGTGGCAAAACTCGCCACTCGGTTGCTAGAGTGTGGTACATGATTGCATACAAGTCAACAAACATGTCTGTATGATGTTCTGGTGCTGAGATATGGCTTATTCATGTTGTTCGGGTGGTTGCTAGGGTGTTGCTAGGGTGTTATGTGTGGTTGCTATGGTGTTGCTAGGCGGTTGCTAGGGCGTTGCTAGGCAGTTGCTAGGGTGTTCTGGGTGGTTGCTATGGAGTTGCTAGGTGGTTGCTAGGGTATTCTGGGTGGTTGCTATGATGTTGCTAGGCGGTTGCTAGGGTATTCTGGGTGGTTGCTAGGACTTTGCTAGGGTTTTCTGGGTGGTTGCTATGGTGTTGCTAGGTGGTTGCTAGGGTATTCTGGGTGGTTGCTATGGTGTTGCTAGGCGGTTGCTAGGGTATTCTGGGTAGTTGCTAGGCGGTTGCTAGGGTATTCTTGGTGGTTGCTAGGGCGTTGCTAGGCAGTTGCTAGGGTATTCTGGGTGGTTGCTAGGGTGTTGCTAGGCAGTTGCTAGGGTATTCTGGGTGGTTGCTATGGTGTTGCTAGGGTATTCTGGGTGGTTGCTATGGTGTTGCTAGGGTATTCTGGGTGGTTGCTAGGGCGTTGCTAGGCGGTTGCTAGGGCGTTGCTAGGTGGTTGCTAGGCTGTTCTGGGTGGTTGCTATGGTGTTGCTAGGCGGTTGCTAGGGTATTCTGGGTGGTTGCTATGGCATTGCTAGGCAGTTGCTAGGGTGTTCTGGGTGGTTGCTATGGTGTTGCTAGGGTATTCTGGGTGGTTGCTAGGCGGTTGCTAGGGTATTCTTGGTGGTTGCTAGGGCGTTGCTAGGTGGTTGCTAGGGTGTTCTGGGTGGTTGCTATGGTGTTGCTAGGCAGTTGCTATGGTATTTTGGGTGGATGCTAGGGCATTGCTAGGCAGTTGCTAGGGTGTTCTTTGTGGTTGCTAGGCAGTTGCTAGGTGTTCTGGGGGGTTGCTAGACAGTTGCTAGGGTGTTCTGGGTGGTTGCTACGGTATTTTTGGTGGTTACTAGAGCGTTTCTAGACGTTGCTAGGGTGTTCAGGATGGTTGCTAAGGTATCTTTTTTAGTTGCTATTGTGTTACTAGGTGGTTGGTAGTTGTCAAATATGGTTACTATGGAGTGTTTATAGAGTTCTTTAATAACGAGTGCCTTCAGTACGGCACTCGGCCCGCGGCCTCGTGCCTATGGCCGAATAGGCACAAGCATGGAGCAATATCGCAAGGCCACGAGTGTAATATTGCGTTAAAAAATACAAAAAAATGTAAAACATTTTTTTTTTTGGTTTAGGGTGGTTGCTAGGGAGCTCTTAGTGGTTGCTAGGGTGCTGAAACTGGTTGCTAGGGTGTGGCTATGAAGATTTTAGGCCATTACTTATTGGTTGCTTGATAATATAAATCCTCTGAGGGAGAGAGAGAGACGCAGGGGTGTCAGGCCCTTTGGAGTCTGTGTGTGTGAAAACGTCGGTTTGGATTTGAATTTTTTGGAATGCCCAATGTTAAGTCAATGGGACTTTTTTGGCCGCTTTTTCGTCCGCTGTGCGAACATCGTACACCCGATCGCTTAGAAAAGATATAGCACACCTCTCCTAAATGAGCCGGTCGATTTGACACCTCACTCAGGGGTCTAAGACAAACGGTGTGGGGCGAGTTACGCGCCAAACTTTTGTCCAGAATAAGTATGAGCAATAACAATAGTGTTGCTTTGAAAAGCACCACTAATAAGTATGAGCAATAACAATAGTGATGCCTTGCTTTCAGCAAGCACCACTAACTAGAATGTACATTTCCTGAAGAAAATGTGAAATGGTGCTTGCAGTGGCAAAACTCGCCACTCGGTTGCTAGAATGTGGTACATGATTGCATACGAGCCAACAACCATGTCTGTACGATGTTGTGGAGCTGAAATATAGCTTCTATATGTTGCAATATGGTTTATATGTGGCTCTAAACGGTTGCTAGGGCATTGCTAGGCGGTTGCTAGGGTATTCTGGGTGGTTGCTAGGTGGTTGCTAGGGTATTCTTGGTGGTTGCTAGGGCGTTGCTAGGTGGTTGCTAGGCTTTTCTGGGTGGTTGCTATGGTGTTCCTAGGTGGTTGCTAGGGTATTTTGGGTGGTTCCTAGGGAGTTGCTAGGCAGTTGCTAGGGTGTTCAGGGCGGTTGCTAGGGTGTTGCTAGGGTGTTCTGGGTGGTTGCTATGGAGTTGCTAGGCGGTTGCTAGGGTATTCTGGGTGGTTGCTAGGGCATTGCTAGGGTGTTCTGGGTGGTTGCTATGGAGTTGCTAGGGTATTCTGGGTGGTTGCTAGGGCGTTGCTAGGCAGTTGCTAGGGTATTCTGGGTGGTTGCTAGGGCGTTGCTAGGCAGTTGCTATGGTATTCTGGGTGGTTGCTATGGTGTTCCTAGGTGGTTGCTAGGGTATTTTGGGTGGTTCCTAGGGAGTTGCTAGGCAGTTGCTAGGGTGTTCAGGGCGGTTGCTAGGGTGTTGCTAGGGTGTTCTGGGTGGTTGCTATGGAGTTGCTAGGCTATTCTGGATGGTTGCTATGGTGTTGCTAGGCAGTTGCTAGGGTATTCTGGGTGGTTGCTAGGGCATTGCTAGGGTGTTCTGGGTGGTTGCTATGGAGTTGCTAGGGTATTCTGGGTGGTTGCTAGGGCGTTGTTAGGCAGTTGCTAGGGTATTCTGTGTGGTTGCTAGGGCGTTGCTAGGCAGTTGCTAGGGTATTCTGGGTGGTTGCTAGGGCATTGCTAGGCGGTTGCTAGGGTATTCTGGGTGGTTGCTAGGGTATTCTGGGTGGTTGCTAGGGCATTGCTAGGCAGTTGCTAGGGTATTCTGGTTGGTTGCTATGGTGTTGCTAGGCGGTTGCTAGGGCGTTGCTAGGCGGTTGCTAGGGTATTCTGGGTGGTTGCTATGGTGTTGCTAGGCAGTTGCTAGGGTATTCTGGGTGGTTGCTATGGTGTTCCTAGGTGGTTGCAAGGGTATTCTGGGTGGTTGTTAGGGCGTTGCTAGGCAGTTGCTAGGGTGTTCTGGGTGGTTGCTGTGGTGTTGCTAGGCGGTTGCTAGGGTATTCTTGGTGGTTGCTAGGGCGTTGCTAGGCAGTTGCTATGGTATTCTGGGTGGTTGCTATGGTGTTCCTAGGTGGTTGCTAGGGTATTTTGGGTGGTTCCTAGGGAGTTGCTAGGCAGTTGCTAGGGTGTTCAGGGCGGTTGCTAAGGTATTATGGGTGGTTACTATGGTGTTACTAAGTGGTTTGTAGTTGTCACAGATGATTACTATTGGAGTTCTTAGCATTCGCTTGGCATGATTTAGCACTTAACTAATCGCTAATAGCATGTAGCTATTCACAGCTAGCATTTGTAGCATGTTGGAATTCCTCTTTGCTAGCATGAGTCAAAAGAGCCAACTCCCATCTCTATACGATGTTCTGATGCAGAGAAATAGGTCTTGCAAAATGGTTGCTAAGGTACTTTGTTTGGTTGCTAGGGAGTGGCTTGGCAGCTGCCAATCATGAAACTCCGAAGGCTGCTTGTCAGTATGAATGATATAAACCAACTCCCATTCCTCTGTGACATTCAGAATGAAAGACATCCCTCTATGAATTTTGGTTGCTAAGGTGCTTGACAATGGTTGCTAGGGCGGGGCTAGCAAGTGTTGTGGTGTCTCATGAATGGCTGTTTGCTGCCCTGAGTCAAACTTGTCTTAACCCCATCTCTTTATGATGTTCTGATGCAGAGATATAGGTCTTGTAAAATGGTTGCTAGGGTACTCTGTTTGGTTGCTATGGAGTTGCTTGGCAGTTGCCAATGATGAAACTGCAAAGGCTTCTTGTCACTATGAATGATATAAACCAACTCCCATGCCTCTGTGACATTCAGAATGGAAGATATCCCTCTTTGGATTTTGGTTGCTAAGGTGCTCGACAATGGTTGCTAGGGAGGGGCTAGGAAGTGTTGAGGTGATTCATGATTGGCTGTTTGCTTCCCCGAGTCAAATGAGACCACCCCCCCCAGATAGCATACATATCCGGGCCTCATCTGGGCCAACTATGGCACATGTGGCTCAGTTCTGGCAACGGCAAAGGTTATATGGGCCGTCTCTGGCCCACACACATCAAGCCGGTTTTAGTGTGAGTCGTGGCATGCTGTTCATGGGCCAGATCTGGCCCGTGTGCAACAAACCGGCTTTAGTTTGAGTCGTGGCTTGCTGTGTGTGGGCCAGATCTGGCCCGTGTGCAACAAACCGGCTTTAGTTTGAGTCGTGGCTTGCTGTGTGTGGGCCAGATCTGGCCCGTGTGCAACAAACCAGTTTTAGTTTGAGTCGTGGCTTGCTGTGTGTGGGCCAGATCTGGCCCGTGTGCAACAAACCAGTTTTAGGATTGTTGTGTGTGGGCCAGATAAGATATTTAGTATGATATTAATTCATAGTTATTAAGTTTTAAAATGTAAAAGAAGAAGGCTGACTTTTGTTCTTTTCCCTTTGTTTGTCTTAGATCTGATAAAGAATCATTGGATTAAGTCATCCTTTCTTTTTCATAATCCGACAGATTTGTCTGTATAATTAAGATACTATTCTGTTCTTTAACTTAGACACTGAACTTGAGGAATTCTAGGTAATAGCAGTCATTCTGGTCATTCATTAGTAATCAGTAACCTAGATATGAATAGCTTATTCTAGATTGCCAAGGGCATGTTGTTTATTTGTTAATTTATATATTGGACAATGATGGAAATAAACTAGGATACTGACATTTGCAATTAATGTATACAGCCTTATGAAAAGCAGCAATCAATTAGATCAAAAGTAATCAGAAAAAAAATTTCAGTCACCTGCAACATCTGAATATTCAATCAATAATTTTTTTGGACTAATGTAGTTTGCACATGCACACAGATTATCTGTTATCTTTGTGGGCACTCTCAATAGACATCTTTAAATGTGCAGTCTGTAAGAATGTCTGTGAGCTAGTGGTGGAAATAGGTACTGCAGTCCAAATTCAAGTTATGGGAGATTGTTGTTTACCCCGTCCCCTCCTCTTCAGACTCGACCCTCATGCAGGTTGCCAGTTTAAGGTCACGCAACAGGAACGAGCGCAATTGACAATGGAAGCCGAGGAGACTTACTCATAAGTTTATGAGTTGATTTATCCATGTTATTATATGCTCTTGGTCATACCCTTACAATGACCTGGGAGTCCGCCAGCATTTTTTTGGTGAGCACAAAGTCAGCGGCTTGATACGGTTGGACCTAAACTGGGAACTTCCACCAATAGCTTTATGAATTATGAAAAGGTTCCTCCAGTGCGAAAGCCCTTAATGACGTTTGTATACCAGTTAAAGGCAGCAATGCACTAATCTGGCTTTAACACACAGTTGTCTTCATTAAAAGTAGGAACACTTCTTATCAGTGCTGATGCCACCAGTGCTGATTTTCCATATCGGAAAACTTTAAAATGGCACTTTATGACAAAAAGATTGCCCAACCCCTGTTGTTGAACAATTTTAAAATAGTTTGCTGTCACTAATTTGTAAATGTGATGAATGGAACCTTTTTTTATCGATTTATAATGTATTAAGTGGAGTAAAACATATTTTAAGGCAATCAGTTTGCATTGTTTTAACAAGATGTATAATTAAATACAACTGAAATTCCAAGTTTCAGGAAATATTCCATTATTTAGCTCAACTTACACCACTAAATAAGCATTTGTTACAGCATTATATTCTTTCATTTTACTAAGTTAAAGGCAATCACTTTGCATGATTTTTTGAGGGAGCTTAACAAATAACAATTTACTGTGTAAAAGAGTCTGAAAGCACAGAATAAAATTAAAAATTGTGAGATGGGCTTATTGACAAACAAAAACAAAGTTAAATACAAATAGGTTAAATGTAAAAATCGATCGTGTGAACATTACATCCAACAACACAACATGTTCTTCCCATAAATCCCATGACTTTCTTCTGTTATGTAACTACAAAATTGAAAAATTACCAGCAATATTATCTGATTTTCACAGGCAATCCCTCTTGGCATGATATTCTTTGAGTCTTTGCTATTCAAGCACAACTTTTCACCTCATAAATATTTTATTTGGAATAACTGTAATATTTTATACATGTGTGTGCGTATGTGTGTGCGTATATATGTGTGTGTGTATATATATACCGGTATATATATATATATATATATATATATATATATATAGATATATAGATATATATAGATATATAGATATAGATATATATATTAAATATTACAGTTATTCCAAATAAAATATTTATGAGGTGAAAAGTTCCGTATCAAACTGTAATATGTAACTGTCTATATTTTTTCATAATTGGTTTGATAAAAATATCTTGTTAGTTAGTCAGTTAATCAATTCTCAAGGTTTGTTGTTTTCATATAAGGAGTTTTTATATCACTTTCAATTTCCTGTTTCTCCCAAAGAATTTTCATTATTTATGGGTTCAATCCCATCAGGTGCTCTTGCTTTATTGAGAGGAACTCAACCTCTACAGTCTCTATGAGTTTGGTCAATACTCCTGTTGGCAAATTGTGCTTTGCTTCTCCCTGTAAAAACAATCGATCAGTCCGTTCACTTTTTCAGCAAAACATTGTTACTTTACCGTCTGTGACCGCTTACTGGAATAATGCAGTTCCACATCTTTTTCTTTTTTTTAACCAATAAAGTAAAAGAGATTTCTTTTAAAATAATTCATAAATACTACCCTGCAAGTCACTACCTCAAAAAGTTCAAAAAGGATATTTCCTCCAGTTGTTCTTTCTGTGACAACTCTGACGAAACTGTAGTTCATCTTTTTTTTTTTTTGGTATTGTCCATTTACCAAAATGTTTTGGCAAGATGTCTTAGGATTTATAGGCCTGAAATCTATAATGATTGAATGTGTGTTGTATTGGAAGGATGTGGTCCTAGGCTTTGTAGATTATAATCAATCTAAAAAAAAAGGTAATTTTTATGTAATTAATCTGATTAGCAAAGTTTCATATTCATAAATCTAAATATTTAAATATGAAACCTCTTTTTCTTACATTTTTTAAATAACTTGAAAAATGCCTCCTTTCAATTAAGTTGTCTGAGAACAAAAAGGCCTTAAAAACATTATCTGTTTGCAGGGGTGTAGTTTGTGGGGGTTGGGGGGAGATAACCCCCCCAATATTTAAATCTATGAATTACAACCCCCCCCAATATTTATACATGAAACATGAAAAATATGCAGAACCCAAACTTCAACCCCCCCAATGTTCAAATCAAATCTACGCCCTTGTCCGTTTGTAATTCTTTTCCTTTTTTCAGTGTCATGTAATTCTCATATATGATTTATCAATATGTTTAATTTACATGATTCCCCCCTTTGTGATTTTTATTTTATTTTTATTTGTTTTAGTTCTGTTGTTGTCTGTTATTATGTATATTTTTGTAAGCATAAAAAAAATAAATTAAAAAAAATTCCCTCTTCGGAGCATCACAAAGTGGTCTCACAAAATGGCAATTTTACCCATCAACCACCGCGGCGCTAGAGCCGCGAAGCTCTATTAACCAATCACAGCAGTTTTATTATTATTAATAATTGAATGCCAGGATAATTTAACAAGGTATGCTGTGTGATGATATACATTTTATATATGTATAAATATTAAAATATATAAACTTTGCTGCCAGACTCGCGTGCAAAGCCCGCGAAAACAATAGGTAGCGAAAACGGAAGTCTGGCCAGTCAGAGCCAGCGCGTGCACACATCCTGACTGTCTACTCCCTGCTGAGAGGAATAACTTGAGAGTTTTCTGGAGGTAAGTACTTTAATTATTCGATATACTTCACAAATTATAACTACAATTATCAATGACGTTTAAAAACATGAACTAAGTAAATTATACAATCTATTAACAGAGGCAAACAACCTGTTGCTGTTAAATCTGTTACGTCACTTGTGCGTGCGCATGTCTGTCATGTTAACGTTTGGCCCTACTTATTAATGATAATTACATTAAAGTATTTTAAAAAAACTATGAATCACAGATGCGAAAGGGAACTGAATTCGTTAAACATAAGTTACTCCTGAAGCGCGGCCTCTTCTCAGACAGCGCGTGAACACTGCTCAAGCACCCACAGAAATGGCCGAACGACACGGGAAAATACGATATTCTCTTTTAACCTCACAGCGGTTCTCGGCGCGTGTATGGCCGAAAACATAAATATATGTGCCCATACATAAATATATGTGCCCATGTTATCATTATATCTGCCTGAGAAGTTTTCCTTTGTAGCTTAGATGACATTTTTTTGAGACCATTTTGTCCTGTAACGTTAAAAATTCAGGGCTTTTCAGAGATACCAAATGTTTGGAGTTTGCATCATGACAACCCCCCTATCCTGACTGACACTGACTGGATGATTAAATTCAGCACTCTTATAGAAATATGATTTGATCAATTACATTTTTTTTTGTAATAAATTCACATCTTTGGGGTTTTAAATAAGAATATGACGTTCTGTTATGAGACATGCATCTGTTTTATTCATGTCCACTGTAGAGGACACCGGGACATGCTTGTCAGGCATTTTAGGAGACAAGTGAATAGGAAAGAAATGCTAAATATTTATATGAAATATGAGCTATTATAAAAATGTTGTCTATTTATTACTCGTTATAGCTACTTTTTTTCCATTACGTGTTTCCTAAAAACACATTACTATTCAAATTAGAGACAATGAAAATATACATATCGCATATAATGGAAAACCAAATTTTTATATATATATATATATAAAAACATTAACAAAACTTGTTTTCCCTTATGGGTCTCAGGGAGGATATTGGATTAGGTCTTACAATTACAGCAACCTTAGAAACGTGGTGCTGTCTGTCATTAACGTCAATTAAACAACCAAAGTAAACACCGGTATTCTTATGAACTGTTATACAGCCTAGCATAACAAGAATTTCTCCTTCAATACGCAAAAAAGCCCCAACAGCGTTCATAACTCAGGCAGTTTGTTCTTAGGTTAATTGTGGCCAACACACCACTAAAAGTAAGAAAAACAAGGGAGAAAAACAACATTATCAATGACTTCACAGAATTCCCAATCAAAAGAAATAAACACAATTCCAACAGCTTCCCTTTCACCCTCGCACTTCATTTCCGCTGTTAAAAGACGGACACTCTCTGTGACCAGGCGCCATGCGCGCTGACCAGTTAGGGTAGAACAACCTATGAGAAATGGGACAGGAGGGGAGACAGTGGACACAATGGAGGGAGAGAAACACATACCCTTTTTTTAAAAAATTTTTTTATTCCAAGTAATATCAATCAGCAGCTGGGTTGTTTTGATTAGCCTAAGTAATAATAACTCAAAGTTTACTGAATGTGTGTATATATTGATAAAATTAATTCTGTTCAGTCATGTTTCTTATTTTTCTCCATTTTGCTTTTGTGTCAACAGCAGCTAAATGACCCCCAAAAGCTCTTTTAAGAGCTCTTTCAACCATTAAGCATCTTTATCCATGTAAGTATATTTTTGAGACACTTCAGTTAGTATTTGGGCTTATATTCTTTAAAGCTACATCATCATAGCACGTCTATAAATACAGACCTAGGTAATAGTTGATATTACAGTAGTTACTCAGTCTTATTTTACCCATTTTTCTTGTCTGCAAACAGATCATTGTGACTGTGGTGAGCAGGGTGTGGCTGAGAGTGAGAGAACGGAGGCTGGTGAGTGATTGATAATGAGCAACGTACAGGTGTCACTCATCAGTAATCACACTGGCCTCCAGCTATTCTCTCAAAGCCCTCAGCTTCTGCCTGCTCGCCACAGTCATCCTTTGCTATAAGATGTTTTTAAGCACATTCTTAGTTTCACTTTAGATTTATTTTATATATTCATATTAGATTAATTTGCAGCATACACCTCATTCAACATTTTGGACTACTGTAGTAGTTACCTGTAATATATTCTTTTTATTGTTTCCTTTTTTAGATTTTGCATCATCCTCCACTGTTTTTTTTCTTTTCTCTAATCATCCCTTATTTCAACCAAGGTAAGTTGTCTTTTTTTTTTTAAGCATCACTTAAAGGTGTTTACAGTAGTGTTGTCACGATACCAAAATTATTGTTTCGATACCGATACCAAGTCAAGTATTGCGATTTCGATACTTTTCCTGAAAAGGGAGAAACACTCTCAAATATCATTGCTGTGCTTTATTTTAAAACCGGGACAACATTCTAATCATATAACACACTAATAAATGAACATATGAACAGCAGATATATTAAACATTTGAACAAAATATGAAATATAAAAATATACAAAATAAATTAGAGCAATGACATTCAAGATATAAATTTAGCAGCATTCTCTCATTTATCATAAGAAACATATAAGAGCTTTATCTTGATTCTGAACTTTGAATAAAAATATGAACAGCGATTATATTAAACAATGTTTAATATTGGTAACATATGATAAGCCTCATTGGTGATATATTTGACATGTGGGGAGAGATTTGTGGAAGGCCTATACTTCATGTTAAGCATAAATATATAGCAGCAAAGACAACGTCGGCAGTGTTGGCGGCAAAATAGGCTACAGAATAATTCGTTCTGTATTGAGAGGTGCAATATTTGAAAATCAATCATATTTTTTTAAATTACATTTATATTGTATTTATGTCAACTTTCAAACATCAAAATGCCATTTATTAATATGTATTCGTGTCAAAATGACATAGAACCATTACCGTACCATTTGTCACTCCTCGCGTCATCTTTTTCTACGAGTCGTAGACCACTTGTGCTCGCACATGCAGCCATCTCGCTGTAGTGTTTTGTCACATGACACTGACAGCGGCAGATTATTTGCTGCGTGCGTCAGGAAAAAAAACACAGACGTCCATAGGGAGGCGTTTTTTTTTTTTTTTTTTTTAAAGTATCGATACTGATAAATTTAGGTATCGTGACGTTTTTAATTTCCGAGTATCGCGATACTTTTGAAGTATCGGTACACCGTGCAACACTAGTTTACAGTTGTATAGTTATTTTCTCTTTAGTGTATATGTGCTTGTCATGGAAGCATAAATGAATTTATTATATTAAACAGAACTTTTAACAAGGTGAATTAGACTGATGACAGGTATACCTGCGTTTTAACACAAAAGGTCTTTGGATTTCCACTTAATTCTAAAATGAATGCTTAATTTGTGGTTATTATTATTTTTAATGAAAACAACTCATCAATAAAGATGTACAATGCTAAATTTGCTTACCGTATATCTAACATTAAAGGGATACTTCAGGATTTAGCATTAAGCTTTGTATCAGTAGAAAACCTGTAGTATTTTCAAATTACCCTGCTTTCCACCCTCATATCCCCCTGAGACGAGATATTTGTTTGTTTGTTTTTTGTTTTTTTTTGGTCTGGAAAAAATCCTCCGATGACGCAAAATTATGATTTTTGCGTCATCTGAGGATTTTTTGTCCAAAGGCTAAAGACTACAGCCAGTAGAAGGCGCTGTTCCGCATGTTCTCAACCCGCCCATAGAGGGTGGGATCTCACTCACAGCATGTCCACAGATAGTGTCAGCTATCTTTTATTTGGAAGCTAAGCTAACAGACTCTTGTTCTGTGGAGAAAGCTGAGTAGTAGGAGAAAGTATTAGGGGTTACCATCCTCTTTTTCCCGGACATGTCCGGCCGTCGAGATCGTCCAAAATGTCCGGGATTCGGCTTTTGCTTTCTGCAGTCGCCATTCATTGTTTACATGCTCACCTTTTGTTTCAATCTAACTGAATTCACTCCGATTGGTGAATCTGAATGTAGTGTTTACATGAACGCTAAACAAGTGATCGGTTGATGTGGATTGATTGATAAGGAAATTGCCCGCTCCTCTGTGAGATACGAGAACGGTGCATCTCACCATTGTTGCTCATCATCAGTAAACAAGCCACCAGCCTCGTGTCGCTCTCACTCGTCCTGCTCGCCACAGTAAACCTAATCAATGGAGACTGTAGAACGCAAAAGCCGAATCCAGGAAATTTTGGGCGATCTCGAAATCCCTGTCAGACTCGTCACGGAGACTCACTAGTAGCTAGCCTTGTGTTTAACTGCACTCTCTCACCGGTAGGCGTGGCTTCCTAGGGCAGTGAAGCAAGTGCATTCTGGGAGTTGTAGTTTTTCATCCACAAAAGCTAAAAATAAATTTTCTGGCTTTTCTCAGTCTAGAAGGCTCCAAATTCAAAAATAATTTCACATTTCTACTACATAAATTACCCATTTTAAATACACATTCATCTTTCCAGAGCTGAAATATCCCTTTAATGAAGCAAACTTTACATTTAATATTAGTCCTAGAGCAGAAAAAGTTTAATACATTTAAAATACTATAATCACTTGACGCCATTAAACGGCTACTATCGTGCAAAAACTGCAACAAATCCATTATTCATGATTAAAAATCTAAACCAAAAGATTACTTTTAGTATCATAATTATTAAACTGTAATGAATTAAAATTGACTCACCTAATATAGGCGGGACTCAAAAGAGGTCCACGCTTCCAGTCAGCACCTCCTGTCTTTCACAATTTTTTTTTCATTTTTTTTTTTCAAATGAATAAAACACACTTTAAGATTCAAAATTAACACTAGAATGCCAAAATATTATATTTAAAAAAAAATACCGACATTAAAGACCCTAGAACGCAATTTTACTCTTTGGTTATGAATGCAGCTTGGAAAAAACTGCAAATTCATTATTTAGGATTAAGATTCAACAAGATTTAGTTTAGTATCACAATTATTAAGTTTATGAATACAAATTTACTCACCTTGTTTGCACATATCTTATAACTCGTATCTTATTACACTCATCTCGCAAAGTCGTGATAGCTACACTACACGGAAAGCCAGCTAAAAAAAATCTAGTATGATGCACATGATTTGATAGATGTGTAAAGAATCAATGCAGGAAAAAGGAGAAAAAAAGAAAAACAAAACCAACTAGATTCAATCCACTGTAGCGTTAGTATGATGACACATGATCAGATATTGTTTTTGCAATTTTTTATTTTATTTTTATTTTAAATGTATGGATTTATACTGTTCTACCAAACTCTTGTCTCTTTTGACCTGTCTGTAAATACCTGTAATACAGAATAATACTCTTGACTTGTATATTGTTTAATCACTGTCATTTAATGTTTATTTGTTGATTGTAAAGGATGACAGAATTTTACTGTGAACTATCCCTTTAATTTAACTTGCTCTCCTAATCTGCTGTTTCTCTCTCATTATAGGGTAGTGAACATCCTGAGCTTGAACTCATTAGGGATATTCCATGCATATTTTATTTGTGACTCTGTATTGTGTTCACTAGTGATGAATTACAATGAACGCAGCAATCTTAGGAAAAGGGCCCTCAAAAGAGTTGACACTTTTCTTAAATCAGTGAATCATGAGCTGTATGACCATACTGATAATCTTAACAACTCTCCTGTTAGCATTCCTCCTGGTGGCATTCTCTCTGACTGCAGACCTTCAGATTTGAATCCTACTTGCATCTCTGTTAGTGAGAATACAAACAGCAGCCATGATTGTAGAAGTACTGGCGAAACAAACGATGAAAGTGATCTCAGAAGCAGCATTACTGACTGGGCACTTCGTTTTGGTGTATCTCTCATTGCGCTTTCTGCTTTATTGGCAATTCTTAGAGTGCATTTACCATTCCTGCCAAAAGATGGAAGGTCACTGTTAAAAACGAAAACAGAGTACAATGTGGAGATGATTGCCGGTGGATCTTTCCACTATTTTGGTATTGTCAATGCTTTCAGAAACACGTTGAGAAGTGCATGTTCTTATTTTACAGACGGGCACACATTTAACATGCAGCTAAATTTTGACGGCATCCCACTTTTCAAAAGTTCTTCAGTTCAACTTTGGCCTATTCTTGGCATGTTCAAAGGTCTATCTAAGAAACCTGTTGTCGTAGGGTTGTTTTGTGGGACCACTAAGCCAAAAAATCTTTCTGACTATCTCAGTCACTTAGTTTGTGAGTTGCAGAGTTTAAGAAGAGGTTTTGTTTTTGGTGGCAAGACTTTCTTTGTCAAGGTAACGTCTATCATGTGTGACGCTCCAGCACGAGCCTTTATCAAAGGTATAAAATCTCACACAGGATACTATGGCTGTGACAAATGTCAGCAGAAAGGTTCCTATGTGAAACACCGCATGACATTTCCTGAGAACGATGCCTCCTGTAGAACAGATGAAGCTTTTCGACTGGGATTAGATGAGGAACACCATCTAACACACTGTCCTCTTCTAGAAACTGACATTGACATGGTAACTGGTTTTCCTCATGATTACATGCACCTTGTGTGTTTGGGTGTAGTGAGACGTCTGACGGATCTGTGGTGTGGTGCAGTGGGCCCCCTGCGTACAAGACTTTCGAGCATTCAAGTCTTGGGTATCTCTGAGAGACTGGTAGCATTGAAGGAGTTCATTCCAGCAGAGTTTGCCAGAAAGCCTAGGGCTCTCAGTGAGAGACTTCGTTGGAAGGCAACTGAATTCCGCCAACTGTTGCTGTACACAGGCCCTGTTGTTTTAAAGAGTGTGTTGCCTCGCCAGGTTTATGATAACTTTATGCTGTTGTCTGTTGCCATCTACATCTTGGCAAATTCAAAATATTGTATCGAAATGAATGATTTGGCTCACTCCTTTTTGGTATCATTTGTTGAGCATTATGGCTTGTTGTATGGCAAAGAGATGGTGGTATACAACATTCATGGCTTGGTACATCTTGCTAGTGATGTTAAAGTGCATGGTCCTTTAGATGGCATATCTGGCTTCCCCTATGAAAATTATCTTGGTGAGCTTAAGAGATTGGTAAGGAAACCTCACAATCCACTTGCACAGATAATCTGCAGGCTGTCAGAACATGAGGAAAGGAACTGTTATTCCACTGATGAAATATCACTGATGTGCCCCCATAAAAATGGACCTGTACCACAAACACTGACAGAAGCAGTACATCAGTTCAGACAGCTTACTGTTGATGGTGTCATGCTGCGAATATCGAGCAAAGATGATTGCATTTCTATTCATGGCAAAGTGATTTCAGTAAAAAACATCATTGCTTATGGGGGTAAAGAGTATGTTATGTTTCAAGAGTATAGAGAGAAAGAGGCCTTATACACTTACCCTCTTGACTCCAGAAACATGGGAGTATTCATCGTGTCCAATTTGTCAACAGTGATGCACTTTACTGAGCTCACAAAGCCCTGGCAGAAGTGTGTGAGGTTGCCTCTGGGAGACAAATTTGCAGTCTTCCCTCTGACTCACACATCTTAATAATATCACCAATTAATGTACATAGTTCTTGAGAAGCAGCAACACCATTTCTGGATTATATTGTGGGACATGCTTTTGTAAGTGGCATTTATATGAATTTGTTTTTTAAATGAATCTAAATGAAGTCTAAAATTAATTACAACTCTTGTTTTTTTCAGCCAATGTATCATATCGTAATCTTTTTAACCACAAATGAAGTCGAGGTTGTCCCCCATAATTGGGTAAGGGACAATGTTTGTATGTGGCCTCCATACAAATATGAAGATAGAGTTAAAGCCATAAAATCAATGGTAAAGCCAGGACCATCCTGGACTCCCTTCAAAATCCGGATTATTTTTACTAGAGGTACATATCCTTAGCTTCCATGGGTCAGATTTACTAACAGGTTGCACCAGCATAAACCGTCTTTTGGTGTCGGGATTTATTAAAGACACTAAAGGTGTGAACAGTTGTTTTTGCGGCTGACCTTGTTGCATATGCGGTTTTAAGAGTTTCCCTTTCAAACTCATGCAGAATCATTCAGATTAATTTAAATGAATCATGCAAGGTGATTAACTAAGGTTTGTGCTAGTTAATTTCCTGGTATTTGCACCATTGTTTACCTCCCCCCAAAAAAGAGATTGTGCCTATTTAGTAAATCTGGCCCATATATATATATATATATATATATATATATATATATATAAATATAAATATAAATTTTCTTCATTTTCTCCTATTATTTATTCATAATTTCTCTTTAATGTTTTTTTTTA
The DNA here is from genome assembly GCF_949319135.1 of Squalius cephalus. Classification (NCBI taxonomy): domain Eukaryota; kingdom Metazoa; phylum Chordata; class Actinopteri; order Cypriniformes; family Leuciscidae; genus Squalius; species Squalius cephalus. Next base: position 100,365 of record NC_137125.1, on the reverse strand, counting down.
GTTTGCTTCACAGAAACCTTGTTGTTTATCTATACAGAAACATATGAAGAAGCTCGCCAAAAACTACCAGAGGCAGAAATAAACACAGACCTTACAGACGTGGACTCGCCCCCCGTGAGAAGAAAAAGACACATGTAAATACAGCACATACAGAGCAGAGTATGGCTGCTGAATGAGGACAATCAATTGAATAATTGATTTTTTTCTTCAGTAAAAGGGCACGTTATTTCGATGATAGTGAAACTGAGGATGAAGCAAACTTTCCACTTCCAGCAGCGCCAGAAGTGCAAATCAACCCCATCAGGAAATGTAAGATTGGCCAATTTGTGCCACAGTTATAGTTCTATTAATTTGTTTTATTAACACATTTGTTTTTTGTGAATTCATTTGAGGAATGCTATCATCAGTTCTGGAAATACACTTTTGTCTTTGAATTTAGTAGGGCTGTCACAAACGATTATTTTTTTGTAATCTGTTTATTATGCTCTGCTTGCATGCTCTGATAATATCTTTCTAGGACAATCTATGAAATCTGATTCTGTTGCATAGAACTGAATAAAGAATAATATATTAATTTGAATATATATATTTATTTTATTATGGACCTATTTTCTGTCCAATTTTTGTGTTACTTTCAAAATAATTGTGGCTATTTTTGTTTATTGACTTATTTTTTTTTCATTCAGGAAAATGATTGATTATTTTTGCCAAGTGCATCCAGAAGTTTCGGTTTCGGCCCAGAATTTTAATTTCGGTGCATCCCTACTTAATACATATTATGTAAAAACAATGAGGCATACAATTGGTTTAAATAAAGCAGGGCTCGACATTAAGCCTTGTCATGTGTTTGTCCTTCGGACAAGTAAATCGGTCATTCACTTGGATTTTTTTGTGTTGTAAATATAATTTATTTTCAATGTTAAATCAGCTTTGACGAATCTAAATCTGCATATTTTTACATTTAAAGGGGTCATATAATGCCATTTTTGTACAAGCTAATATGATTCTTTAGGGTCTAAATTAAAAGTTTGTAATATACTTTAATTAAAAATTCTCATTAGTATTGTAAGAACTAATTTTACCTGGTCAAAAACAGCTCTGTTTTCAGCACGCCGTTTAAGTGCATGTGTCTTTAAATGATAATGAGCTGTGCTGACCCCGCCCCTCTGTTCTGTGCGTACCCCTTTTGAAATAACACAATAACCATAACGCGCTGTTCATTATAAACGTGGGATTATGAATTATATTGAGAACGCCGTACATAGAAAACATGCCGTAATGTAAACAGCCGCATTCATCGTGAAGCGTGCTAATGATTTGCAAAGATTAATATAAATATTAATATAAAGGTTAATAAAACATTACACTCACTTCTTCTGGAGGTGCAGCAGGAACACGAATAGTTGGTACTGATCCTTTTTTCAGGAGCAGCTTCTTAGCAAAACCAGCTTTACTGACCCTCGTTTGTAAAGCAGTCTGGTTTGTGAAATGATTCGCGCAAACATGAAAGCTTGACGTTGATCGTGGGGAATATTCCCTTCGAAAACCAACTCAGCCACTGCGTCTTCAGCTGTACGGATTTAGGAACATCAAAATGATGCTGTGTTCCTTATTACACCCAAGAACAGAACACCACAATCGCTTAGACGCCATTCTGCTCATAGACAGTGCTCCAGTCCAGCATATCAACAGTGACCGCGTCGGTCCGCACGGGCTATGATTGACAGCTCGCTCACGAGCGAGGGTGGGTCTGTGTTGAAACGCTGCTGTCAATCAACAATCGTGGGAGGGGCGTCGATTTTTGTGACGTCACATGGTCGAACGGCTTGATTTGAGAGAGGGGAAAACATATGAAGATTAAAAAAAAAAACACTGGATGGATTTTTATCATTTTATGATGGTTGTGTACAGGCACTGCCAACACACATTTCAGTACAATCAACTTGTAAAAGTGCATGTACCATTATATGACTCCTTTAAAAGGCATTTTTCCCCTAATCGTATTAAATGTCTGCTCCATCGTTCATTTTAAATTCTTACATTTGAACAATTACTTTTTGAATAATGAGACACTATAGGGATTTTATAAAATTTATATTTAAATTTAAATTTAATCATTCATTTATTAAAGATTATATAGTTTCTATGTGTGCTGCACTCATTAGGTTTGATTTCTCGAGAGGTTAAGCAAGCCACAACAGTGAAAACCTTGCTGACCGTACATTATTATCATTCACTTTCGATTGCCACACACATTAAATTATTGTAGAATCATTTTCCCTCTTGTTTTCCTGTACAGGTACCAGCAGAGCAGGGAATTACTCTCTACCACTGGCCAGAGAGGACGCAGAGACTATGAATTGTGAGTATTTGAAAACACTGGGCATGTGAGTTACAGAGTAGATGTGCTTCAATTTGATAATAGTTAGACTTGAACTTGCCTCAAAGCTCCTGAACACTGACCTCTCCAATTCCTCCCTCTTGTTTTCCTGTACAGGTACCAGCAGAGCAGGGAATAACTCTCTACCACTGGCCAGAGAGGACCAGGGTTATTATAGTTTTATATTTTTCATTAGTTTTAATTTTTATTTCGTTTTGACTTTTTGTTTTCAAATTCAGTTTAGTTTTAATTAGTTTTTAAAGTGGGTTTGCTAGTTTAGTTTAGTTTTTATTTTTTGAAAATGCTTAGTTTTAGTTTAGTTTTTATTAGTTTTAGTGTTAGTTTTAGTCTTTTTTTGTAATTTGGGTTATTTGTCAGGGGCAAGATTAAAAAAAGTCAGAAAAAGTATTGTGTAATAATAAAAACATAATACAATTTTAGAAAGAAATTCACACCCCATTGAAATTCCTTTACCTCTTACAAAATCCACACGCTGTACCAAAAATCTACACATCTTCTACACAGAATTCACACCCTATACAAATACCACAGCTGTACAATTTTCACACCCTATACTAAATTTACCCTATGGGGAGAGTGGGGTGATTTGTGCCAGGGGGGAAGTAGTTCCACCCCTTGTTTCTGGAAAACCATAGAAGAAATTGGTCATGTGACCACATAATTTTGAAAAGCAATCACTTTTACTCATCCTCCAAAGAAGAGAGACACATGGCATGAGAGTTAAGCACATTTTAGTGCAAAAAAACTGTTTTTTCCCTTTCAAAGTAAAATTTCTATGATTAAGGTTTTTTGATTGTAGTGTCTGAACAATTATAGACAAGTTTGAAAACATTTCACACATGTTTTAGTGCTTTAGTAGGCTACACAATGAGTCTCTACAGTTAGCATGATGTTAGCTCTTAACTGCTGGATCATGCTAGTTTTTCAAACTTGTGGGTCTGGGGTGATTTGTGCCAAAGGGCCTGGGTTAAGTTGTGCCAGATCCAGACCACCTAGACCTACATTCTCACAGGGGATAATCTTGAGAAGTGAGGAGATGGGCATGCCTCATCATTGTTTGACTTAGGCCTGCCTGCTATTTGTTTAATTTAGCTAACACTGATTTCAGTTTTGAGTTTGCACTATGTTATTAAAGAGAAGTTTTATTCCGTTTTTAAGTGGCCTATGTCACAATAGTATGTTTAGAAATTAGCCTAGTCACTTTATTCTTATATGTTACATAATTGACAGACAGCGCTATGTCAACAGGCATCTATTGCCAAAGCCTTTTTGCCTGAAATGAGTCACAAATATCATATATTGTGTTGCTATGGTGCTCTAAATGGTTGCTAGGGCGTAGCTTGATAGCTTCACAATGATCCTGAGAGACTGATTGGTCGTCTGAGTAAAATGAGCCCGCCCCCTTGTCTCTATGACACTGTGATCCAGAGTTATGTTCAATACAATATCCCTATGCAATTGACCATAGTAGGAAAAACGCATGCTATGGTATTCCAGGGTGACAATATCTAAATAAACCTTAAATGAGTAATTTTGTATTGAATTTGTCTTGCTTTCATATAGTATTACAGTTCATAACATTAAAATGTTCTGTTTTACTTCAGAAATCACTGGCACAATTTACCCCAATGTATTCCCCTAAAGGCACAACTTCCCCCGCATCGGGGCAAGTTGTGCCATGAGACCACTTTTTCCCCAAAAGCTATATTTCTGAAACTATTTATTTCAGATCAGTTATTGTTCTCAGGGATGCACCACATCCTGAAATATATGTACATCGTTAAGTTGAAGGAATTACTGCCATGGCCTCACTTTAAAGTCACTTTGAGTAAAAACTGGCACAACTCACCCCACTTTCCCTACAGTCAAATAGCCTACTCATCTGGATTGAAGCAGCAAACATAAAGTGTAAAAGTAAAAAAATGACATAATATTATTTAATATTTGAATCAAAGCTTTTATAGTGTTTTGACATCGACAACGACAACCAAAAAGTGCATTTTACCTCAAACTTGCGACTAGTTAACTTTCTAAAAAAGGCGCAATCGCTTCTCGGGTTGACATTAACACACTGACAAAATTATATTCAGAATTTAAAATATTTTGATACCACTTTTTAATGTGTGATTGTAAGGTGTTCACGAGATAGAGATACTAACCTTTAGCGAACTTGCTTTCAACGTCGAACGAACACTCGTTCTCATGGAGACGCGGTGTGCACGGAGGGGAGGGGCTGTGTGTGTGTGTGCGCGCGCGCAAGTGAGAGACGCATGAGTGACAGAGAGACGAGGGAGAGCAGGGAAAGGAAATGCAGCTGAACGAATACGCTGCGTGTTTTAAATAGCGTTAAAAAATGAAAGACCTTGACAAAGACGAAAACTAAGGACATTTACTCTATAATTTTATTTTATTTTAGTTAGTTTTGCCAAACACACATTACAGTTTTAGTTAGTTATCGTTTTTTTGTAATGCCTCGTTTTTATTTTTATTTCAGTTAACGACAATGTTTTTTCCCACCTAGTTTTCGTTTTTTCGTTAGTTTTCGTTAACGATTATAACCTTGGAGAGGACGCAGAGACTATGAATTGTGAGTATTTGAAAACACTGGGCATGTGAGTTACAGAGTAGATGTGCTTCAATTTGATAATAGTTAGACTTGAACTTGCCTCAAAGCTCCTGAACACTGACCTCTCCAATTCCTCCCTCTTGTTTTCCTGTACAGGTACCAGCAGAGCAGGGAATTACTCTCTACCACTGGCCAGAGAGGACGCAGAGACTATGAATTGTGAGTATTTGAAAACACTGGGCATGTGAGTTACAGAGTAGATGTGCTTCAATTTGATAATAGTTAGACTTGAACTTGCCTCAAAGCTCCTGAACTCTGACCTCTCCAATTTCTCCCTCTTGTTTTCCTGTACAGGTACCAGCAGAGCAGGGAATTACTCTCTACCACTGGCCAGAGAGGACGCAGAGACTATGAATTGTGAGTATTTGAAAACACTGGGCATGTGAGTTACAGAGTAGATGTGCTTCAATTTGATAATAGTTAGACTTGAACTTGCCTCAAAGCTCCTGAACACTGACCTCTCCAATTCCTCCCTCTTGTTTTCCCAGGGTAGCCGCGGGGTCTTAAAAGTCTTAAAAAGGTCTTAAATATCATGTTCCTAAATTAAGGCCTTAAAAAGTCTTAAATTCCGTTGTCCAAGTCTTAATTTTTCAAATGAAGGTCTTAAATTTCATTATACTAGCCTATTTATTCAAAGTCAACCTGGCTGCAAACGCAACGTGAAAATTCAACAGTGTTTAGCGTAACGTCAGAGAACGTCTAATTTCTAGTATGCACAAACAATAGTTTGGGTTTTCGCGCCGGCGGCAATTGATCAACATTCTAATCAATCAGTCGAGAGGAGAGACATCATGGGGAAGTGTCGTTCGGTTCGGTGTACGCATTTTCAAACCGAACGGTTCGTTGGACCATTTTTCCTGCCAACCAAAATTTCATTATTTCAAATGTAGGCGCGTTGCGCGTGGCAAGCGCGTTCATAATGTAAGAGACGCCGGCGCGACCACAACATTGTCCAACATCAAATGTGCAAACGTAATGTAAGCGGAACGAAACTGGGCTACTTGTTATTGTGTGGTTGAAGGACCGCTTATCAGTTTGGACCAGTGCAGCGCGAGCCGATCTTGATCAAGCGACACTGTTACACAGCGCTAATAAGAGATCCAGTAAATAAATCATTTGAATTCGCCACTGAAGTAATAACATCGCTGCGAGATCTAGTGAGAAACATTCACATTTCTCCGTTTTTAACGGATCAAACAGCGCTGACGTGGAAACCAGGAGAAACATTGTGCCATGAATGAACTATCCAGAGTCCACAGATCAGCAACATTCACCATGGATTTACTGTAGTAACACTGCAACCATGGAAGTTTGGCAGGAATAGTAGGCTATAATGCTTTCAAGTAACATTACGTTGGTTTTATTTTGACATTATGAATACAATTGCTGCCCTCAAATGTTAATCTGAACTAAAAATAGACCTTTGTTTATAACTACTACAATATTAGGTTACATTTCATTTTTTTTCCAAGGAGCTGTTTTGTTTATGCTCCTAAGAAGAGTCTATTATAGCTCCATCATTGGTCAAAGTGTGTTAGTTTTAATAAATAAAATAATAATAAAAAAAAAAAAATTATCTGGCATTTATTTATTTTTGCTGTATCGAAAACGTACCAAACAGTGACACAAGTGTATCGTATTGAACCGAACCGTGAATTTTGTGAACCGTTACACCCCTACGATCTATATATCTCTTACCTATCTGTCTACCGCTCTGAAGCAATGGTTGAAGCAATTTGAATACTGAGAAACTGTACTAAGACGATTTGAAAAGTTAGTTTATCTGTTTATTGTTATGAATGTTTGATATTTACCAAAAACATCACTTTGCAGTGTATTTTTAATTAAAACATTTGTTACTAATAGTCATTATTGGGATTTGATCTGGTGTTTTACGACTGCATAATGTGTGCGATGTAGGTCTTAATTTTCATTAAAGTGGTCTTAAAAAGGTCTTAAAAAGTCTTAAATTTGGGGTGATAAAACCTGGGGAAACCCTGTTTCCTGTACAGGTACCAGCAGAGCAGGGAATTACTCTCTACCACTGGCCAGAGAGGACGCAGAGACTATGAATTGTGAGTATTTGAAAACACTGGGCATGCGAGTTACAGAGTAGATGTGCTTCAATTTGATAATTCATAGATGCCACCTATGTCACTACAAATAGAACGCCGCCATATTTACGACCGACTCGCCCGTTATGGCCACCCAAACTGCCCGTTTGAATGAGAGAGAGACAGAGATACCTGGAGAAAATTTCAATTTTAGGCTCCGATCCTTATTTGTTACCCCCAGTTTTCTTTTGTCCATTATTATGGCCTCTCATGATATATATAGAAATACTTAAGTCATAGAGCTTCATGGCACGCGTTCATGAGAGTCGAGGCGATGTCATGAATGAATCTATGAATCTGCAGCTGTTCGGCTGGCATGAATGAATCTATCTAATCCGAACAGCAGCACTGGCAGAGTCCAGCTGAGACACCAGCATCAGCACAGCCAGAGACATCAGCCGAATATCATAAAAGACTGCCATATCTGTCCGAAAGAACAGAGGTTCAATTATAGAGAAGGTTTAATACACACACATATCTAAATGAAATAATATTTCGAGTCAAATCTTATTAAATCATTCACTCACGATTTGGCTGCGATTAAAAGCTATCAAGAGGTAAAGATCATCAGTGATTATAATATAACGACTTAAATTGCAGTTTGTTCGTCACATAAAGCTAACATATGAATAAATAACGATATTAATATAACGGACGAGTCGTATTAGATCACTTTTATGATACTTTTGTGATGTTTTGTTTTGTCTTTTATTATTTATTTATTTATTTATTTTTTGCGTGACAGCCCCCAGTAGGCTAACGTTAATCATTCACTTTCATTACATCGACAAGAAGAGTCTCCATTAGGCTACATATTCAAAAATGTCCCTTTGTCTTCCACGGAAAGTAAACTTAAGGATTTGCATATGAAGGTGAGTAAATGACGGCAGAATTATAATTTTTGGAAGAACTAACCTTAGTCCTTTAATATGCATTTTAAGGCTGAGATTATGCATCGTCTGCAGAGCTAACGTTACTTACACAAAATAACATCTAAAGCGCATGTGACAAAGACAATATCGTTATGAACTTCAGAAAAATATTTATTAGATTTAGGTAGGTATTAACTAACAGACAGACAGAGTTATATTCAAAACAACCCCAAATCTTACTAACTTACCATGATAAAGTGCTTTAACATTTAAACAGATCCAACAAATAAAATGAAGAAAAAACATTATCTGTCGATATCTGTCTGTATAATGTTGGGCATTGAGAGTATAATGGAAATATAATTAACCACAAACCAACATGAGACTTCAAGTCTTTTAAATAAATGATTCTCTCTTCTATCCTTTTCTTTTGGTATAGAATAAAATAACAATTCGGGGCTCCTCTTTCGACTGTTGTTGCAGCCAACTGCACAACATATTGCAGGCATTGCTGAGACCGTTGGTCGTAAAGATGGCGGCGCAAAGCTACAGTGACGTCATGTGAACCGAACAAATAGTTAGCCTCAAAGCTCCTGAACACTGACCTTTCCAATTTCTCCCTCTTGTTTTCCTGTACAGGTACCAGCAGAGCAGGGAATTACTCTCTACCACTGGCCAGAGAGGACGCAGAGACTATGAATTGTGAGTATTTGAAGAAAACACAGGAGATGTACTAGTCCAGTCGTTTTATGAAAAAAGGTAGGACAAATTGCAACAGAAGCAAATTCAACTGATTTTTTAATCCTGAATATGTCCTGAGTAAGGGAAAAAAAGCCCAGAAGAATCCCTTTAGGGGAAAGTTTAGAAAGACCCAAATATAGCCTATTCATTATTTTTCTCATGATTAGGGTAACATTTTTAACCTGTATATCACCATGAGAATTACTGAGTTGATTACTTGCATCAAGACAAACAATTTGCATAAATACCACAACAGATCTAAACATTGGGTATAGCCAAGTGAAAATGTCTTGTTGGCATATAACAGTAAAAGACTTGATGTTAAGGTCTGAATGGAACCTGTTTAGGCTACCCATGAGCATTAATACATAGATGGAAGTACTTTAAACCAGCCTTTATTACTTAATATTGCAGAGATGGGGTTTGGGGATGGGTCTGTGGGACTGTTTCTGGGAGATGAGTCTGAGGGAACAGGAGAGAAGGGGTAAGGAAAATGCAGAAGACAAAGGAAGGTAAAACAAAAAAGTGAACCCTCAGTAACAGTCCCCGGGACCCAGCCCCAAACCCCATCTCTGCAATAATAATTAATAAAGGCTGGTTTAAAGTACTACTTCCTTTATGTATAATCCCAAATGGGATTCTTCAGGGCTTTTTTTTTTTTTTTTTTTTTTTTTTTTTTTTTACTCAGGATATATTGAGGATACAAAATTAGTTTAGTTTGCTTCTGTTGCAATTCGTCCTAGGTTGACCCCCATTTTGGCTTAAAATGACTGGATTATAATGTTTTTTTATCTTAGAATGTTTATAGCTGTGTCTGAAACCGTTCACTCATTTACTAATCCCTATATAATAGTGTATGGCGTTTGAGTGCACTATATCTGCAAGGAGTGAACGAAAATAAGTGAGTGAATTCGGACGCTGACGTTTACACTGCGCGTCGGAGAGCTGGAGCTGTCGCAGTAAAGGCTTTGTCACACGTGATAAAACTCCTTTTATCTTACATGTTACTTGCTTTATAAAATAAAATTAACAACAATCATATTGACTATTTTGTATATACCTCTGTGCCAGCTTTGTAGTTTCATCGATTGAAATTGTTAAACTCACGCTCACAGATGACAGGGTCATTGAGCGCTTCAGACGACCGTTATGATTACATTCGAATGACAGATGATCAATGAATATTTTTCAAATCATCCACCAAATTATCATCTATTCCTTACAGTTTAACGAGTTAAAACACATTGTTTTAATGCCTAAATAATATTTTAATAAAAAAAAAAATGAAGGTAAAAAAATTACCTTATTAATATTTCATTTCATTTTAACAACAAGTCATTTATATATTCTCAATATTTTAATACGTTTTATTCAAGTAATGATTAATAATAATAAAAAAATTAAAAATAAGGATTAAATCAATGTTAAAGCAGAAATAAGATAAGTTGTAAAGTAATCTCTGGTTTAAACTCACTCGCTCCCGGACTTTCATGCGAGCTCAGTCCTCTACGCATTGGATTGTGGGAAATTGTGCTTCAGCAAGTGTACATCGGATGTACGCTCTAGTTCAGAGAGGATTGTGGGTAAAAGTAGTGAACAAATGTAGGGAATGATGTCGTTCACTCAGAATTCGGACACCACTACAAAATGGCCGACACCCTAAATAGTGGATAGGGAGTGATTTCAGACACAGCTTATATCTTTGTGTTTTGTGTTAAAGGAGAACTCCGGTCAATTTTAACATTGAGCTCATTTTTTTTTTTTTTTTTAAATTTGGAGTGGTGTCAGTACAGAGAACGACAAAAATCGGTGTTGCTTACACCGTGTTATACTCTTTTTAAAATTTCCACCCTGTTGACTTAAATGGGGCACGTTTTAAACCTGCTTTTAGCCTCTTAACATCCTTGATGTGTCATTACAAGTGCACAGCCATGTGAGTGATTCCTTTAAAGTGATCACGGGTGAATCTGACTGCAGTAGATGTGAAAGATATGAATAAAAGTGATGTTAATTCAGCCAGCGCACATACCTGTATTTACTTCCTGTTTTCGGTCGAAGTCCACAGTTGTTGATTGTCGACTCTCGACAATCGACTACTGTGGGCTTTGACCGAAAAAAGGAAGTAAATACAGGTATGTGCGCTGGCTACAAATTTACAAAAAAAATTAGCTCAATGTTAAAATTGACCGGAGTTCTCCTTTAATATCTAATGTTAGCCAAATTCAGGGGTGACATTTATTTATGGCTTGTTTTGATGACATCAGGGCGCCAAAAACAAATCCACAGCAACCAAAGGAGGACATCAACACCATTGAAACAGACATCAGTAACCCGTAAATTTACGATAAAACCTTTTCTTCCCATTTAACCCATAATTTACCCATATGCAGTCAGGTCCATAAATATTGGGACATCGACACAATTCTAATCTTTTTGGCTCTAAACACCGCCACAATGGATTTGAAATGAAACGAACAAGATGTGCTTTAACTGCAGACTTTCAGCTTTAATTTGAGGGTATTTACATCCAAATCAGGTGAACGGTGTAGGAATTACAACAGTTTGTATATGTGCCTCCCACTTTTTATGGGACCAAAAGTAATGGGAGAGATTAACTATCATAAATCAAACTTTGCAGTCAATTACAGCCTGAAGTCTGGAACGCATAGACATCACCAGATGCTGGGTTTCATCCCTGGTGATGCTCTGCCAGGCCTCTACTGCAACTGTCTTCAGTTCCTGCTTGTTCTTGGGGCATTTTCCCTTCAGTTTTGTCTTCAGCAAGTGAAATGCATGCTCAATCGGATTCAGGTCAGGTGATTGACTTGGCCATTGCATAACATTCCACTTCTTCCCCTTAAAAAACTCTTTGGTTGCTTTCGCAGTATGCCTCGGGTCATTGTCCATCTGCACCGTGAAGCGCCGTCCAATGAGTTCTGAAGCATTTGGCTGAATATGAACAGATAATATTGACCGAAACACTTCAGAATTCATCCTGCTGCTTTTGTCAGCAGTCACATCAATAAATACAAGAGAACCAGTTCCATTGGCAGCCATACATGCCCATGCCATGACACTACCACCACCACCATTGGTATGCTTTGGATCATGAGCAGTTCCTTTCCTTCTCCATACTCTTCTCTTCCCATCACTCTGGTACAAGTTTATCTTAGTTTCATCCGTCCAAAGAATGCTTTTCCAGAACTGGTCAGGCTTTTTTAGATGCTTTTTGGCAAAGTCTAATCTGGCCTTTCTGTTCTTGATGCTTATGAATGGTTTGCACCTTGTGGTGAACCCTCTGTATTTGCTCTTGTGAGATTGTAGACTTTGACAATGACACGCCTAGCTCCTGGAGAGTGTCCTTCACTTGGCTGGATGTTGTGAATGGGTTTTTCTTTACCATGGAGAGGATCCTGCGATCATCTACCACTGTTGTCTTCCGTGGACCTCCAGGCCTTTTTATGTTGCTGAGCTCACCAGTGCATTCTTTTTTCTCAGAATGTACCAAACTGTTGATTTGGCCACTCCTAATATTAATGCTATCTCTCGGATGGATTTATTTTGTTTTTGAAGCCTAATGATGGTCTGTTTGACTTGCATGGAGTGCTCCTTTGGTGGTGTGGCGCAGTGGATAAGACACATGCCTTTGGTGTGAGAGACCCGGGTTCGAATCCACTGTGAGACACCAATGTGTCCCTGAGCAAGACACTTAACCCCTAGTTGCTCCAGAGGCGTGCGACCTCTGACATGTATAGCAATTGTAAGTCGCTTTGGATAAAAGCGTCAGCTAAATGAATAAATGTAAATGTCCTTTGAACGCATGATGTAGGTTCACAGCAATAGATTTCAAATGCAAATACTACACTTCGAATCAACCCCAGACCTTTTACCTGCTTAATTGATTAAGAAATAATGAAGAAATAGCCCACACCTGTCCATGAAATCGTTTTTGATTCAATTGTCCAATTACTTTTGGTCCCTTGAAAAAGGGGGGGGTGGCTCTCTCAAGAGCTGTAATTCCTAAACCCGTCCTCCAATTTGGATGTAAATACCCTCAAATTAAACCTGAGAGTGTGCACTTTCAGCCCATATCCATTAAATAACTATAGCTTGAATATGTTTTGGTAAATACCTGAAAAAATAAAAATTGTGCCTGTGTCCCAATATTTATGGACCTGACTGTAACGTGTGCTAAAATCTACTGCTAAACTTTGGCCTTTCCCACTAATTAGCCTTGACAGCAAGGAATCGCACCTCACACTTTAGACATGGAGAGGCAGAAGTCTTAAGTTGTAAGTAATACTGTGTCAGTTCACTAACACTGCATTCAAATCTTACAGGTTTACCCATATATCCAAAATACTGTTACACAACATGCGTTATCTTTCACAACAATTTAAGTTCTAAAACTGACCGTGTTTAACTCATTAACCTATTAAACCAAATTATGTACAACCAAATCTGCAGAGCTATAGAGTAAAAAAAGTTTTATTTCCTTCTACTGTCATTTTACATGTTCAAACTAATATATTGTTGTGGTGTTCCCCTCTTTAGCATCATCCCACACTGGTTTCAGTGAAGGTTAGTACTGACTTTTTTTTTTTTAATGCTTTTTTTGTTTTTAACACAGTAATATGCTTTTTTTTTTCATAGCTTTTTCTTTTTTATAGCTTGGATACGCAAAATTCTTGCAAACCAAGAAATGATCAAAGAACAGATGGGAACGTTGGTTAAATTGGTCTACGATCTCAAAAAATTATCAACTACAGAAGACAACCCAACTTTAAACACAGACTGTTTTCCACTGTCAAGTTTTCAACAACTTCAAGTCATTGAGGGGCAGCTGCAGCAGGAAGACTACAAGACAGCTGTGGTAAGATTTCATATTTCAATAGAACAATTTAACTCATCAATTAACTGTGTCAGTGTTTTCATCTTTTGTTCATTGTACATGGTAAAAAATGTTGTCAACCATGTGTTAAAATCATATCTGTACTGGCTGGGCCGGTTCGACATGGAATGGTTAAGCAACAAGAAAGGTTTGGCTTGGTGAAGAAGCTGCAATTGTACTCACTCTAACTGATTTGCTGAAGTCAAAATGTGGATGGTCATAGTTAGCAGTAGCACTAACCAATGAGATTGATGGTTGTGAATAAGTTCCTCCTACTGCTGAAGGAACTGAAATGAATGTAAATTAGCTAATGATTTTCTCACCCTCAAGTCATCCTAGGTGTATATGACATTATTCTTTCAGACAAATACAATGTTATATTAAAAAAATGTCCTGACTCTTTCAAGCTTTATAATGGCAGTGAATGGCTGTATATTTTCCAAGGCCTGTCTGCTGGAAGCTATTTATTTTTCTTATACGAACGCATCGCTTCGCTTCAAAGAGCCTTTATTAACCTCCCCAGAGCTGTGTGGAGCACTTTTATGATGGATGGACACACTTTTATGCACTTCAAAACAGAAACGGCTATTCTACTATCCTTTTATAGGCTAAATAATTTCAAATGAACTGTTATATTAACCGGTAAAAGCCCAACCCATTTTTGAACATTCTAATCGAGTATGATGTTTGCTTGTTCCTTTATTTGTCCATATATTTATTTTTACAGATAAACACGTTAGCCTTGAGGGGAGGCACAACCGTAAAGGAAAGTGTATGGCGGATTCTGAACTTCCTTTTATCAAATGACATGGCCCGGCAAATGAACTGGAGGGGAATCAATGGAAAAGCGGCATTCAAAGACACCTCTCTGAAAACTGTAATTAATGGTATGGCTTTCTGAACTTAACTACTGTGTTTTATTTGTGTTTGGTGTCAGCTAAAAAACAATTCCCTATAAATGTTAGATTTTATGATAAATAATAATAATTTGCTTATTTACTGTTGGTCATATGTGTCATTTTAGCTGCAGTCAGAAGAAACCGTTTGACTTCCACTGCAACAGACCAGGAAGTAGAAAACTGGATAAAGAGATGGCTGCAGCTTTCCGCAGACAGGGATGGAGGCCGTCGGGCAAGACAAAAAAATTGACTGTTTCTTGGTTCTGACAATTGCCTGTTCTGCCTACTCAACGGACTGCCCTTTTGCCTTGCTCTGTTTTTGAACTATAGATCTGATTCTCCACTTGTTTATTAAATTCTCCTGGTTCTGACACTGGCTCGCCCTGCCTGTTCAACGGACTGCTCTTTTGCCTTGCTCTGTTTTTTAACTATAGATCTGATTCTCACTTGCACACTTGCTTTATTAAATTCTCCTGGTTCTGAGTGACACTTGCTTGACCTTGTTCATAATATGTAGAATTTGTTCCTAATATGTAGACCTTGGTCTAATGTTTTCTTTGGACAGTCCTCCCCTTCTGGACCTCTGCCTGTTTAATTGTATATATTTATATAATGTATTTATTATATTTATTGTTTCCTGTTTTTGATTTTTATTTATAAATATTTGTTTTCTTTGGACTACCTTCTGGTTTCTGGCAGTACCCCCTTCTGGACCCTGCCTGTTTTATTGTGTATATATTTATATAATGTATTATATTTATTGTTTTCTGTTTTTGATTTTTATTTATAAATATTTGTTTTCTTTGGACTACCTTCTGGTTTCTGGCAGTACCCCCTTCTGGACCCTGCCTGTTTTATTGTGTATATATTTATATAATGTATTATATTTATTGTTTTCTGTTTTTGATTTTTATTTATAAATATTTGTTTTCTTTGGACTACCTTCTGGTTTCTTGCAGTACCCCCTTCTGGACCCTGCCTGTTTTATTGTATATATTTATATAATGTATTTATGTATTGTTTCCTGTTTTTGATTACTATTTATAAATTTAAATGTATTCATGAAATATTTATATTTATTAAATCACTTTTGACTGATTATTTGAGTATTTTCTTTATTATATTATGATTAGATCTGGGCCAGATGTGGCCCATGCCATTTTTGAGATTTGGCCCAGGTGTGGCCCATGTCATTTGAGATTTGGCCCAGGTGTGGCCCATGTCATTTCTGAGATCTGGCCCGGTTGTGGCCCATGCCATTTCTGAGATCTGGCCCGGTTGTGGCCCATGCCATTTCTGAGATGTGGCCCACGTCTGGCCCGGTTGTGGCCCATGCCATTTCTGAGATGTGGCCCACGTCTGGCCCGGTTATGGCTGACTTCTAGCTGCCACACTCAGGTTGAGTCATCGCCGTCATTCCATGCGGTATGTGGGCCAGAAGAATTTGGAAGATGTGGGCCACAACTGGGCCAGATGTCATTTGCTATCTGGGCCATGTTTCTATGACAATTCAGTCCAGAGATATCCCTTTGATCTCTTTCAATGGAAGTCTATGGGACTTGTTGCTAAGGTGCTCTAAATGGTTGCTAGGGCGTGGCTTGATAGCTTCACAATGAGCCTGAGAGACTGATTGGTCGTCTGAGTAAAATGAGCCCGCCCCCTTGTCTCTATGACACTGTGATCCAGAGCTACGTTCAATACAAAATCCCCATGCAATGTGTAGGACAAATTGTAAGTCAATGGGAAACTTTGGGACGCTCCTGCCCCCCAGGGGTGCAACTTTTACCCCATTGTGAGGTATGTTCTTACAGAGCCTGCCAGCCTCTTCAAATGTGGTGACCCACATGTCTGTACGAAATCCTCTCTCAGAGCTACGAGTGGTCAAAGTTCGTTGCAATGTTAAGTCTATGGGACTTTTTTGGCTGCTTTTTTGCCCCTGGGGCAAACATCATACCCCCGATCGCTTATAAAAGTC
Source organism: Squalius cephalus (assembly GCF_949319135.1). NCBI lineage: Eukaryota > Metazoa > Chordata > Actinopteri > Cypriniformes > Leuciscidae > Squalius > Squalius cephalus. Next base: position 83,846 of record NC_137125.1, on the reverse strand, counting down.
ATAGCACACCTCTCCTCAATGAGCCGGTCGATTTGACACCTCTGTCAGGGGTCTGACACAAACGGTGCGGGGCGAGTTACGCGCCAAACTTTGTCCAGAATAATAATAATAAGAAGAAGAAGAACTAGAATGTACATTTCCTGAAGAAAATGTGAAGTGGTGCTTGCAGTGGCAAAACTCGCCACTCGGTTGCTAGGGTGTTGTACATGTTTGCATTCGAGCCAACAACCATGTCTGTACGATGTTGTGGAGCTGAAATATGGCTTCTATATGTTGCAATATGGTTGCTAGGTGGCTCTAAATGGTTGCTAGGGTGTGAATACACAGTTACCATGGTGATATTTACAGGCTGTTTTACAACTGAAACTAATGAGCCAACCCCCATCTCTATACAATATTCTGATGCAGAGATGTAGGTCTTGTAAAATGGTTGCTAGGGTACTCTGTTTGGTTGCTATGGAGATGCTTGTCAGCTGCTAATGATGAAACTACAAAGGCTTCTTGTTAGCATGAATGATATAAACCAACTCCCATCTCTATACGATGTTCTGATGCAGAGATATACGTTTTGCTAAACGGTTGCTAGGGTACTCTATTTGGTTGCTAGCGAGTGGCTTGTCAGCTGCCAATCATGAAACTCCAAAGGCTTCTTGTCACTATGAATGATATAAACCAACTCCCATGCCTCTGCGACATTCAGAATGGAAGATATGCCTCTTTGGATTTTGGTTGCTAGGGTACTCTGTTTGGTTGCTAGGGAGTGGCTTGTCAGCTGTCAATGATGAAATTCCAAAGGCTTCTTGTCATTATGAATTATATAATCCAACTCCCATGCCTCTGTGACATTCAGAATGTAAGATATGCCTCTTTGGATTTTGGTTGCTAGGGTACTCTTTTTGGTTGCTATGGAGTTACTTGGCACCTGCCAATGATGCAATTCCAAAGGCTTCTTGTCACTATGAATGATATAAACCAACTCCCATGCCTCTGTGACATTCAGAATGGAAGATATCCCTCTTTGGATTGTTGTTGCTAAGGTGCTCGACAATGGTTGCTAGGGAGGGGCTAGGAAGTGTTGAGGTGATTTATGATTGGCCGTTTGCTGCCCTGAGTCAAACTTGTGTTAACCCCATCTCTTTATGATGTTCTGATGCAGAGATATAGGTCTTGCAAAATGGTTGCTAGGGTACTCTGTTTGGTTGCTAGGGAGTGGCTTGGCAGCTGCCAATCATGAAACTCCAAAGGCTGCTTGTCAGTATGTATGATATAAACCAACTCCCATGCCTCTGTGACATTCAGAATAGAAGATATCCCTCTTTGGATTGTTGTTGCTAAGGTGCTCGACAATGGTTGCTAGGGAGGGGCTAGGAAGTGTTGAGGTGATTTATGATTGGCCGTTTGCTGCCCTGAGTCAAACTTGTGTTAACCCCATCTCTTTATGATGTTCTGATGCAGAGATATAGGTCTTGCAAAATGGTTGCTAGGGTACTCTGTTTGGTTGCTAGGGAGTGGCTTGGCAGCTGCCAATCATGAAACTCCAAAGGCTGCTTGTCAGTATGTATGATATAAACCAACTCCCATGCCTCTGTGACATTCAGAATAGAAGATATCTCTCTATGAATTTTGGTTGCTAAGGTGCTCGACAATGGTTGCTAGGGAGGGGCTAGGAAGTGTTGAGGTGATTCATGATTGGCTGTTTGCTGCCCCGAGTCAAATGAGACCACCCCCATGTTTCTATGACAATTCAGTCCTGAGATATCCCTTTGATCTCTTTCAATGGAAGTCTATGGGACTTGTTGCTAAGGTGCTCTAAATGGTTGCTAGGGCGTGGCTTGATAGCTTCACAATGATCCTGAGAGACTGATTGGTCATCTGAGTAAGATGAGCCCTCCCCCTTGTCTCTATGACACTGTGATCCAGAGCTACGTTCATTACAAAATCCCTATGCAATTTACCATAGTAGGAAAAGCATGTGTGTTTCACGGGACATTCCTTCCCCATAGTAAGTCAATGGGACAACTTTGGGACGCTCCTGCCCCCCAGGGGTGCAACTTTTACCCCATTGTGAGGTATGTTCTTATAGAGCCTGTCAGCCTCTTCAAATGTGGCAAATCACACGTTTCTGCAAAATCCTCGCTCAGAGCTATGAGTGCTCAAAGTTCGTCGCAATGTTAAGTCAATGGAACTTTTTGGGGCGCTTTTTCGCCCCTGGGGCGAACACCGCACCCCCGATCGCTTATAAAAGTCATAGCACACCTCTCCTCAATAAGCCGGTCGATTTGACACCTCATTCATGGGTCTGTGACAAACGGTGCGGGGCGAGTTACGCGCCAAACTTTTGTCCAGAACAATAAGAAGAAGAAGAAGAATAACTAGAATGTACATTTCCTGAAGAAAATGTGAAGTGGTGCTTGCAGTGGCAAAACTCGCCACTCGATTGCTAGAGTGTGGTACATGATTGCATACAAGCCAACAAACATGTCTGTACGATGTTCTGGTGCTGAGATATGGCTTATTCATGTTGTTCAGGTGGTTGCTAGGGTATTCTTGGTGGTTGCTAGGGCGTTGCTAGGCAGTTGCTAGGGTGTTCTGGGTGGTTGCTATGGTGTTGTTAGGCGGTTGCTAGGGTATTCTGGGTGGTTGCTAGGGCGTTGCTAGGGTATTCTGGGTGGTTGCTAGGGCGTCGCTAGGCAGTTCCTAGGGTGTTCTGAGTGGTTGCTATGGTGTTGCTAAGCAGGTCTGGTTGGTTGCTAGGTGGTTGCTAGGGTATTCTTGGTGGTTGCTAGGGTGTTGCTAGGTGGTTGCTAGGGTGTTCTGGGTGGTTGCTAAGCAGTTGCTAGGTGTTCTGGGTGGTTGCTAGGCAGTTGCTAGCATGATGCTAGCATGATTAGCATGTTGCTAGCATGTTTTTAAAAAAGCAGTTGCTAGGGTGTTCTGGGTGGTTGCGAGTGCCTTCAGTACGGCACTCGGCCTGCGGCCTCGTGCCTATGGCCGAATAGGGTGTTCTGGGTGGTTCAGTACGGCACTCGGCCTGCGGCCTCGTGCCTATGGCCGAATAGGCACAAGCATGGAGCAATTTCGCAAGGCCACGAGTGTAAAATTGCTTTAATTTTTTTTAAAAAAGCCGTTGCTAGGGTGTTCTGGGTGGTTGCGAGTGCCTTCAGTATGGCACTCGGCCGTATCGCCGAATAGGGTGTTCTGGGTGGTTCAGTATGGCACTCGGCCTGCGGCCTCGTGCCTATGGCCGAATAGGCACAAGCATGGAGCAATATCGCAAGGCCACGAGTGTAATATTGCGTTAAAAAATACAAAAAAATGAAAAAAACATTTTTTTTTGGTTTAGGGTGGTTGCTAGGGAGCTCTTAGTGGTTGCTAGGGTGCTGAAACTGGTTGCTAGGGTGTGGCTATGAAGATTTTAGGCCATTACTTATTGGCTGCTTGATAATATAAATCCTCTGAGGGAGAGAGAGAGGGAGAGACGCAGGGGTGTCAGGCCCTTTGGAGTCTGTGTGTGTGAAAACGTCGGTTGGGATTCAAATATTTTTAGAATGCCCAATGTTAAGTCAATGGGACTTTTTTGGCCGCTTTTTCGTCCGCTGTGCGAACATCGTACACCCGATCACTTAGAAAAGTCATAGCACACCTCTCCTCAATAAGCCGGTCGATTTGACACCTCACTCAGGGGTCTGAGACAAACGGTGCGGGGCGCATTGCGCGCCAAACTTTGTCCAGAATAATAATAATAAGAAGAAGAAGAATAACTAGAATGTACATTTCCTGAAGAAAATGTGAAATGGTGCTTGCAGTGGCAAAACTCGCAACTCGGTTGCTAGAGTGTGGTACATGATTGCATACGAGCCAACAAACATGTCTGTACGATGTTCTGGTGCTGAGATTTGGCTTATTCGTGTTGTTCAGGTGGTTGCTAGGGTGTTGCTAGGGTGTTCTGGGTGGTTGCTAGGCAGTTGCTAGGGTATTCTGGGTGGTTGCTAGGGCGGTGCTAGGCAGTTGCTAGGGTGTTCTGGGTGTTTGCTAGGGTATTCAGGGTGGTTGCTAGGGCGTTGCTAGGCAGTTGCTAGGGTATTCTGGGTGGTTGCTAGGCGGTTGCTAGGGTATTCTGGTTGGTTGCTAGGGCGTTTCTAGGGCGTTGCTAGGGTATTCTGGGGGGTTGCTAGGCGGTTGCTAGGGTACTCTGGGTGGTTGCTAGGGTGTTGCTAGGTGGTTGCTAGGGTGTTCTGGGTGGTTGCTATGGTGTTGCTAGGCGGTTGCTAGGGTATTCTGGGTGGTTGCTAGGGTGTTGCTAGGTGGTTGCTAGGGTGTTCTGGGTGGTTGCTAGGGTGTTGCTGGGGTGTTCTGGGTGGTTGCTATGGTGTTGCTAGGCGGTTGCTAGGGTATTCTGGGTGGTTGCTAGGTGTTGCTAGGCAGTTGCTAGGGTGTTCTGAGTGGTTGCTAGGCGGTTGCTAGGGTATTCTGGGTGGTTGCTAGGGTGTTGCTAGGTGGTTGCTATGGTGTTGCTAGGCGGTTGCTAGGGTATTCTGGGTGGTTGCTAGGTGTTGCTAGGCAGTTGCTAGGGTGTTCTGAGTGGTTGCTAGGCGGTTGCTAGGGTACTCTGGGTGGTTGCTAGGGTGTTGCTAGGTGGTTGCTAGGGTGTTCTGGGTGGTTGCTATGGTGTTGCTAGGCGGTTGCTAGGGTATTCTGGGTGGTTGCTAGGTGGTTGCTAGGGTGTTCTGGGTGGTTGCTAGGGTGTTGCTAGGTGGTTGCTAGGGTGTTCTGGGTGGTTGCTATGGTGTTGCTAGGCGGTTGCTAGGGTATTCTGGGTGGTTGCTAGGTGTTGCTAGGCAGTTGCTAGGGTGTTCTGAGTGGTTGCTAGGCGGTTGCTAGGTGGTTGCTAGGGTGTTCTGGGTGGTTGCTGTGGTGTTGCTAGGCGGTTGCTATGGTATCCTGGATGGTTGCTAGGGCGTTGCTAGGCAGTTGCTAGGGTGTTCTGGGTGGTTCCTATGGTGTTGCTAGGTGGTTGGTAGGGTATTTTGGGTGGTTAATAGGCGGTTGCTAGGCAGTTGCTAGGGTGTTCAGGGTGGTTGCTAAGGTATTATGGGTGGTTACTATGGTGTTACTAAGTGGTTGGTAGTTGTCACTGATGATTACTATTGCAGTTCTTAGCATTTTCTTGGCATGATTTAGCACTTACCTAATCGCTATTAGCATGTAGCTATTCACAGCTAGCATGTGTAGCATGTTGGAATTCCTCTTTGCTAGTATGAGTCAAAAGAGCCAACCCCCATCTCTATACGATGTTCTGATGCAGAGAAATAGGTCTTGCAAAATGGTTGCTAAGGTACTTTGTTTGGTTGCTTGACAATGGTTGCTAGGGCGGGGCTAGCAAGTGTTGTGGTGTCTCATGAATGGCTGTTTGCTGCCCTGAGTCAAACTTGTCTTAACCCCATCTCTTTATTATGTTCTGGTGCAGAGATATAGGTCTTGTAAAATGGTTGCTAGGGTACTCTGTTTGGTTGCTATGGAGTTGCTTGGCAGCTGCCAATGATGAAACTGCAAAGGCTTCTTGTCACTATAAATGATATAAAACAACTCCCATGCCTCTGTGACATTCAGAATGGAAGATATCCCTCTTTGGATTTTGGTTGCTAAGGTGTTCGACAATGGTTGCTAGGGAGGGGCTAGGAAGTGTTGAGGTGATTCATGATTGGCTGTTTGCTTCCCCGAGTCAAATGAGACCACCCCCATGTTTCTAATACAATTCAGTCCGGAGATATCCCTTTGATCTCTTTCAATGGAAGTCTATGGGACTTGTTGCTAAGGTGCTCTAAATGGTTGCTAGGGCGTGGCTTGATAGCTTCACAATGATCCTTAGAGACTGATTGGTCGTCTGAGTAAAATGAGCCCGCCCCCTTGTCTCTCTGACACTGTGATCCAGAGCTACGTTCAATACAAAATCCCTATGCAATGTGTAGGACGGCCCATTTCATGGGCCGTCCTACACCATTGTAAGTCAATGGGAAACTTTGGGACGCTCCTGCCCCCCAGGGGTGCAACTTTTACCCCATTGTGAGGTATGTTCTTACAGAGCCTGTCAGCCTCTTCAAATGTGGCAAATCACACGTTTCTCCGAAATCCTCACTCCGAGCTACGAGTGCTCAAAGTTCGTCCCAATGTTAAGTCATTGGGACTTTTTGGGACGCTTTTTCACCCCTGGGGCGAACACCGCCCCCCCGATCGCTTATAAAAGTCATAGCACACCTCTCCTCAATGAGCCGGTCGATTTGACACCTCACTCAGGGGTCTGTGACAAACGGTGTGGGGCGAGTTACGCGCCAAACTTTTGTCCGGAATAATAAGAAGTAGAAGAATAATAATAAGTATGCAAGAGAACACTAATGATGCCTTGCTTTCAGCAAGCACCATTAATAAGTATGAGCAATAACAATAGTGATGCTTTCAAAAAAGCACCACTAATAAGTATGAGCAATAACAATAGTGATGCCTTGCTTTCAGCAAGCACCACTAACTAGAATGTACATTTCCTGAAGAAAATGTGAAGTGGTGCTTGCAGTGGCAAAACTCGCCACTCGGTTGCTAGGGTGCGGTTAGCTACATTTTAGCAAGATGATAACAAAATTAACATCATGCTAGCATGATAAGCATGTGACTAACATAATGCTAGCACCATGTTAGCATGATTAGCATATTGCTAGCATGATTATTATGTTGCTAGGATGATGCTAGCATGCTTTTACCACGTGGCTAGCATAGTTTACCATGATTTACAATAGTTTACCATGATTTACCATAGTTTACCATGATTTACTATAGTATACCATGATTTACCATGTTCAAGTATGATTTACTGATTCAAGCATGATTTACCATAGTTTACCATGATTTACCATAGTTTACCATGATTTACTATAGTATACCATGATTTACCATGTTCAAGTATGATTTACTGATTCAAGCATGATTTACCATAGTTTACCATGATTTACCATAGTTTACCATGATTTACCACGATTTACCATAGTTTACCATGATTTACTATAGTATAGCATGATTTACCATGTTCAAGTATGATTTACTGATTCTAGCATGATTTAGCATTGTTTACCATGATTTACCACGATTTACCATAGTTTACCATGATTTACTATAGTATACCACGATTTACCATGTTCAAGTATAATTTACTGATTCTAGCATGATTTACCATAGTTTACCATGATTTACCATAGTTTACCACGATTTACCATAGTTTACCATGATTTACCATGATTTACCACGATTTACCATAGTATACCATGATTTACCATGTTCAAGTATGATTTACTGATTCTAGCATGATTTACCATAGTTTACCATGATTTACCACGATTTACCATAGTTTACCATGATTTACTATAGTATACCACGATTTACCATGTTCAAGTATAATTTACTGATTCTAGCATGATTTACCATAGTTTACCATGATTTACCATAGTTTACCACGATTTACCATAGTTTACCATGATTTACCATGATTTACCACGATTTACCATAGTATACCATGATTTACCATGTTCAAGTATGATTTACTGATTCTAGCATGATTTACCATAGTTTACCATGATTTACCACGATTTACCATAGTTTACCATGATTTACTATAGTATACCATGATTTACCATGTTCAAGTATGATTTACTGATTCTAGCATGATTTACCATAGTTTACCATGATTTACCATATTTTACCATTATTTACCACGATTTACCATAGTTTACCATGATTTACTATAGTATACCATGATTTACCATGTTCAAGTATGATTTACTGATTCTAGCATGATTTTTCATAGTTTACCATGATTTACCACGATTTACCATAGTTTACCATGATTTACTATAGTATACCATGATTTACCATGTTCAAGTATTATTTACTGATTCTAGCATTATTTATCATAGTTTACCATGATTTTACCACGATTTACCATAGTTTACCATGATTTACTATAGTATACCATGATTTACCATGTTCAAGTATGATTTACTGATTCTAGCATGATTTACCATAGTTTACCACGATTTACCACGATTTACTATAGTTTACCATGATTTACTATAGTATACCATGATTTACCATGTTCAAGTATGATTTACTGATTCTAGCATGATTTACCATAGTTTACCATGATTTACCAGTTTACCATGATTTACCACAATTTACTATAGTTTACCATGATTTACTATAGTATACCATGATTTACCATGTTCAAGTATGATTTACCATGATTCTAGCATGATTTACCATAGTTTACCATGATTTACCACGATTTACCATAGTTTACTATGATTTACTAGAGTATACCATGATTTACCATGTTTTAGTATGATTTACTATGATTCTAGGATGATTTACCATAGTTTACCATGATTTAGTCAAAAGAGCCAAGTCCCATCTCTATACTATGTTTTGATGCAGAGATATACGTTTTGTTAAACGGTTGCTAGGGTACTCTTTTTGGTTGTTATGGAGTTGCTTGACAGCTGCCAATGATGAAACTGCAAAGGCTTCTTGACACTTTGAATGATATAAACCAACTCCCATGCCTCTGTGACATTCAGAATGGAAGATATCCCTCTTTGGATTTTGGTTGCTAAGGTGCTCGACAATGGTTGCTATGGAGGGGCTAGGAAGTGTTGAGGTGATTCATGATTGGCCGTTTGCTGCCCCGAGTCAAATGAGACCACCCTCGTGTTTGCATGACAATTCAGTCTGGAGATATCCCTTTGATCTATTTCAATGGAAGTCTATGGGACTTGTTGCTAAGGTTCTCTAAATGGTTGCTAGGGCGTGGCTTGATAGCTTCACAATGAGCCTGAGAGACTGATTGGTCGTCTGAGTAAAATGAGCCCGCCCCCTTGTCTCTATGACACTGTGATCCAGAGCTACGTTCAATAGAAAATCCCTATGCAATTTACCATAGTAGGAAAAGCATGTGTGTTTCACGGGACATTCCTTCCCCATAGTAAGTCAATGGGGCAACTTTGGGACGCTCCTGCCCCCCAGGGGTGCAACTTTTACCCCATTGTGAGGTACGTTCTTGCAGAGCCTGTCAGCCTCTTCAAATGTGGCAAATCACACGTTTCTGCGAAATCCTCGCTCAGAGCTATGACTCGTCAAAGTTTTTTGCAATGTTAAGTCTATGCGGTTTTTTTGGCCCGTTTTTTGCCCCTGGGGCGAACACCGTACCCCCGATCGCTTATAAAAGTCATAGCACACCTCTCCTCAATGAGCCGGTCGATTTGACACCTCATTCATGGGTCTGTGACAAACGGTGCGGGACGAGTTACGCGCCGAAAAAAAAGTGGAATAAAAATAATAATAATAATAAGTATGGAGGATAACAATAGTGATGCCTTGCTTTCAGCAAGCACCACTAATAAGTATGCAAGAGAACACTAATGATGCCTTGCTTTCAGCAAGCACCATTAATAATAATAAGTATGAGCAATAACAATAGTGATGCCTTGCTTTCAGCAAGCACCACTAATAATCACTCGGTTGCTAGAGTGTGGTACATGATTGCATACGAGCCAACAAACATGTCTGTACAATGTTCTGGTGCTGAGATATGGCTTATTCATGTTGTTCAGGTGGTTGCTAGGGTGTTGCTAGGGTGTTCTGTGTGGTTGCTAGGGCTTTGCTAGGTGGTTGCTAGGGTGTTCTGGGTGGTTGCTATGGAGTTGCTAGGCAGTTGCTAGGGTATTCTGGGTGGTTGTTCGGGCGTTGCTAGGCAGTTGCTAGGGTATTCTGGGTGGTTGCTATGGTGTTGCTAGGGTATTTTGGGTGGTTGCTATGGTGTTGCTAGGTGGTTGCTAGGGTATTCTGGGTAGTTGCTAGGGTGTTGCTAGGCAGTTGCTAGGGTATTCTGGGTGGTTGCTATGGCGTTGCTAGGTGGTTGCTAGGGTATTCTGGGTAGTTGCTAGGGTTTTGCTAGGCAGTTGCTAGGGTATTCTGGGTGTTTGCTATGGCGTTGCTAGGCGGTTGCTAGGGTATTCTGGTGGTTGCTAGGGCGTTGCTAGGCAGTTGCTAGGGTATTCTGGGTGGTTGCTATGGCGTTGCTAGGCGGTTGCTAGGGTATTCTGGGTGGTTGCTATGGCGTTGCTAGGTGGTTGCTAGGGTATTCTGGGTGGTTGCTAGGCGGTTGCTAGGGTATTCTTGGTGGTTGCTATGGTGTTGCTAGGCGGTTGCTAGGGTATTCTGGGTGGTTGCTAGGCGGTTGCTAGGGTATTCTTGGTGGTTGGTAGGGCGTTGCTAGGTGGTTGCTAGGCTGTTCTGGGTGGTTGCTATGGTGTTGCTAGGCGGTTGCTAGGGTATTCTGGGTGGTTGCTATGGTGTTGCTAGGCGGTTGCTAGGGTATTCTGGGTGGTTGCTATGGTGTTGTTAGGTGGTTGCTATGGTATTTTGGGTGGTTGCTAGGGCGTTGCTAGGTGGTTGCTAGGGTGTTCTGGGTGGTTGCTGTGGTGTTGCTAGGCAGTTGCTATGGTATTTTGGGTGGATGCTAGGGCGTTGCTAGGCAGTTGCTAGGGTGTTCTGGGTGGTTGCTAGGCAGTTGCTAGGTGTTCTGGGGGGTTGCTAGACAGTTGCTAGGGTGTTCTGGGTGGTTGCTACGGTATTTTTGGTGGTTACTAGAGCATTTCTAGACGTTGCTAGGGTGTTCAGGATGGTTGCTAAGGTATTTTTTTTAGTTGCTATGGTGTTACTAGGTCGTTGGTAGTTGTCAAAGATGGTTACTATGGAGTTTTTATTGAGTTATTAAAATCTTTAATAACGAGTGCCTTCAGTACGGCACTCGGCCTGCGGCCTCGTGCCTATGGCCGAATATGCACAAGCATGGAGCAATATCGCAAGGCCACGAGTGTAATATTGCGTTAAAAAAATAAAAAAAATAAAAAAAAATGTTTTTTTTTGGTTTAGGGTGATTGCTAGGGAGCTCTTAGTGGTTGCTAGGGTGCTGAAACTGGTTGCTAGGGTGTGGCTATGAAGATTTTAGGCCATTACTTATTGGCTGCTTGATAATATAAATCCTCTGAGGGAGAGAGAGAGGGAGAGACGCAGGGGTGTCAGGCCCTTTGGAGTCTGTGTGTGTGAAAATGTCGGTTTGGATTTGAATATTTTTAGAATGCCCAATGTTAAGTCAGTGGGACTTTTTTGGCCGCTCTTTCGTCCGCTGTGCGAACATCGTACACCCGATCGCTTAGAAAAGTCATAGCACACCTCTCCTCAATGAGCCGCTCGATTTGACACCTCACTCAGGGGTCTGTGACAAACGGTGCGGGGCGCATTACGCGCCAAACTTTGTGTGGAATATAAGTATGAGCAATAACAATAGTGTTGCTTTGAAAAGCACCACTAATAATAAGTATGCAAGAGAACACTAATGATGCCTTGCTTTCAGCAAGCACCATTAACTAGAATGTACATTTCCTGAAGAAAATGTGAAGTGGTGCTTGCAGTGGCAAAATTCGCCACTGGGCAGATGCTAACACAATTACCATGTTGTGATACCATGATGTACCACGTTTTAGCATTATTTACCACGATTTACCATGTTTCTAAGATGATTTACTAAGATTTACCACATTCCAGCATGATTTACTATGATTAACATGTTGTTAGAATGATGTTAGCATGATTAGCATGTTGTTAACATAATTAGCATCTTAGTAGCATGATGCTAGCTTGATTAGCATGTTGCTAGCATGCTTTTAACAAGATGCTAGCATGATTAGCATTTTGCTAGCATGTTTTTAGCTAGATGCTAACATGATTAGCATGTTGCTAACATTATGCTAGCTTGATTAGCATGTTGCTAGCATTATGCTAGCATTATTAGCATGATGCTAGCATGATGCTAGCTTGATTAGCATGATGCTAGCTTGATTAGCATGTTGGTAGCATGATGCTAGCATGATTAGCATGTTGCTAGCATGCTTTTAACAAAATGCTAGCATTATTAGCATGTTGCTAACATGTTTTTAGCTAGATGCTAACATGATTAGCATGTTTCTAGCATCATGCTAGCTTGATTAACATGTTGCTAGCATTATGCTAGCTTGATTAGCATGTTGCTAGCATAATGCTAACATGATTAGCATGTCTCTAGCATGATGCTAGCTTGATGAGCATGTTGCTAACATGATGCTAGCATGATTAGCATGTTGCTAGCATGATACTAGCTTGATTAACATGTTGCTAGCATTATGTTAGCTTGATTAACATGTTGCTAACATGATGCTAGCTTTATTAGCATGTTGCTAGCATGATGCTAGCTTTATTAGCATGTTGGTAGCATAATGCTAGCATGATTAGCATGTTGCTAACATGATGCTAGCTTGATTAGCATGTTGCTAGCATGATGCTAGCATGATTAGCATGTTGCTACCATGTTTTTAGCAAGATGCTGTTGCCAGGTGGTTGCTAGGGTGTTCTGGGTGGTTGCTATGGTGTTGCTAGGCAGTTGCTAAGGTGTTCTGGGTGGTTGCTAGGCAGTTGCTAGGGTATTCTTGGTGGTTGCTAGGCAGTTGCTAGGGTATTCTGGGTGGTTGCTATGGTGTTGCTAGGCAGTTGCTAGGGTGTTCTGGGTGGTCGCTATGGTGTTGCTAGGCAGTTGCTATGGTATTCTGGGTGGATGCTAGGGCGTTACTAGGCAGTTGCTAGGTGTTCTGGGTGGTTGCTAGGCAGTTGCTAGGGTGTTCTGGGTGGTTGCTAGAGTTTTTTGGTGGTTACTAGAGCATTTCTAGACGTTGCTAGGGTGTTCAGGGTGGTCGCTAAGGTATTTTTGGTAGTTGCTATGGTGTTACTAGGTGTTGGTAGTTGTCAAATATGGTTACTATGGAGTTTTTATAGAGTTCTTAAAATCTTTAATTTCGAGTGCCTTCAGTACGGCACTCGGCCTGCGGCCTCGTGCCTATGGCCGAATAGGCACAAGCATGGAGCGAAATCGCAAGGCCACAAGAGTAAAATTGCTTTAAAAAATAAAAAAAAATAAAAAAATGTTTTTTTTTGGTTTAGGGTGGTTGCTATGGAGCTCTTAGTGGTTGCTAGGGTGCTGTAACTGGTTGCTAGGGTGTGGCTATGAAGATTTTAGGCCATTACTTATTGGCTGCTTGATAATATAAATCCTCTGAGGGAGAGAGAGAGGGAGAGACGCAGGGGTGTCAGGCCCTTTGGAGTCTGTGTGTGTGAAAACGTCGGTTTGGATTTGAATTTTTTTAGAATGCCCAATGTAAAGTCAATGGGACTTTTTTTGGCCGCTTTTTCGTCCGCTGTGCGAACATCGTACACCCGATCGCTTAGAAAAGTCATACCACACCTCTCCTCAATGAGCCGGTCGATTTGATGCCTCACTCAGGGGTCTGAGACAAACGGTGCGGGGCGCATTACGCGCCAAACTTTGTCCAGAATAATAATAAGAAGAATAATAATAACTAGAATGTACATTTCCTGAAGAAAATGTGAAATGGTGCTTGCAGTGGCAAAACTCTCCACTCGGTTGCTAGGGTGTTGTACATGATTGCATACGAGCCAACAACCATGTCTGTACGATGTTGTGGAGCTGAAATATAGCTTCTATATGTTGCAATATGGTTTATATGTGGCTCTAAACGGTTGCTAGGGCGTTGCTAGGCGGTTGCTAGGGTATTCTGGGTGGTTGCTAGGCGGTTGGTAGGGTATTCTTGGTGGTTGCTAGGGCGTTGCTAGGTGGTTGCTAGGCTGTTCTGGGTGGTTGCTATGGTGTTGCTAGGCGGTTGCTAGGGTATTCTGGGTGGTTGCTATGGTGTTGCTAGGCGGTTGCTAGGGTATTCTGGGTGGTTGCTAGGGGCGTTGCTAGGGTATTCTGGGTGGTTGCTATGGTGTTGCTTGGCAGTTGCTAGGGTGTTCTGGGTAGTTGCTATGGTGTTGCTAGGCGGTTGCTAGGGTAAACTGGGTGGTTGCTAGGCTGTTCTGGGTGGTTGCTATGGTGTTGCTAGGGTATTCTGGGTGGTTGCTATGGTGTTGCTAGGCAGTTGCTAGGGTATTCTGGGTGGTTGCTATGGTGTTGCTAGGTGGTTGCTAGGGTATTCTGGGTGGTTGCTATGGTGTTGTTAGGTGGTTGCTAGGGTATTCTGGGTGGTTGCTAGGGCGTTGCTAGGCGGTTGCTAGGGTATTCTGGGTGGTTGCCAGGGCGTTGCTAGGCGGTTGCTAGGGTATTCTGGGTGGTTGCTATGGTGTTGCTAGGCAGTTGCTAGGGTATTCTGGGTGGTTGCTAGGGCGTTGCTAGGGTATTCTTGGTGGTTGCTAGGGTGTTCTGGGTGGTTGCTATTGTGTTGCTAGGCAGTTGCTAGGGTGTTCTGGGTGGTTGCTAGGCAGTTGCTAGGTGTTCTGGGGGGTTGCTAGACAGTTGCTAGGGTGTTCTGGGTGGTTGCTACGGTATTTTTGCTGGTTACTAGAGCGTTTCTAGACGTTGCTAGGGTGTTCAGGATGGTTGCTAAGGTATTTTTTTTAGTTGCTATGGTGTTACTAGGTGGTTGGTAGTTGTCAAAGATGGTTACTATGGAGTTTTTATAGAGTTATTAAAATCTCTAATAACGAGTGCCTTCAGTATGGCACGAGGCCGCAGGCCTTTGGCCGAATAGGCACAAGCATGGAGCAATATCACAAGGCTACGAGTGTGATATTGCTTTAAAAAATGTAAAAAAAATGTTTTTGAATTATTTATTGGTTTAGGGTGGTTGCTAGGGAGCTCTTAGTGGTTGCTAGGGTGCTGAAACTGGTTGCTAGGGTGTGGCTATGAAGATTTTAGGCCATTACTTATTGGCTGCTTGATAATATAAATCCTCTGAGGGAGAGAGAGGGGGAGAGATGCAGGGGTGTCAGGCCCTTTGGAGTCTGTGTGTGTGAAAACGGCAGTTGGGATTCAAATATTTTTAGAACTCCCAATGTAAAGTCAATGGGACTTTTTTGGCTGCTTTTTCGCCCGCTGTGCGAACATCGTACACCCGATCGCTTAGAAAAGTCATAGCACACCTCTCCTTAATGAGCCGGTCGATTTGACACCTCACTCAGGGGTCTGAGACAAACGGTGCGGGGCGAGTTTCGCGCCAAACTTTGTCCAGAATAAAAATAAGAATAAGAATAATAACTAGAATGTACATTTCCTGAAGAAAATGTGAAATGGTGCTTGCAGTGGCAAAACTCGCCACTCGGTTGCTAGAATGTGGTACATGATTGCATACGAGCCAACAAACATGTCTGTACGATGTTCTGGTGCTGAGATATGGCTTATTCATGTTGTTCAGGTGGTTGCTAGGGTGTTGCTAGGGTGTTCTGTGTGGTTGCTAGAGCGTTGCTAGGTGGTTGCTATGGTGTTGCTAGGCGGTTGCTAGGGTATTCTGGGTGGTTGCTAGGGCGTTGCTAGGCAGTTGCTAGGGTGTTCTGGGTGGTTGCTATGGTGTTGTTAGGCGGTTGCTAGGGTATTCTGGGTGGTTGCTACGGCGTTGCTAGGTGGTTGCTAGGGTATTCTAGGTGGTTGCTATGGTGTTGCTAGGTGGTTGCTAGGGTATTCTGGGTGGTTGCTAGGGCATTGCTAAGCAGTTGCTAGGGTGTTCTGGGTGGTTGCTATGGTGTTGCTAGGCGGTTGCTAGGGTATTCTAGGTGGTTGCTAGGGCGTTGCTAGGCAGTTGCTAGGGTATTCTGAGTGGTTGCTATGGTGTTGCTAGGCGGTTGCTAGGGTATTCTGGGTGGTTGCTATGATGTTGCTAGGCAGTTGCTAGGGTATTCTGGGTAGTTGCTAGGCGGTTGCTAGGGTATACTTGGTGGTTGCTAGGGCGTTGCTAGGTGGTTGCTAGGGTGTTCTGGGTGGTTGCTATGGTGTTGCTAGGCAGTTGCTAGGGTGTTCTGGGTGGTTGCTATGGTGTTGCTAGGCGGTTGCTAGGGTATTCTGAGTGGTTGCTAGGCAGTTGCTAGGGTGTTCTGGGTGGTTGCTAGGGTGTTGCTAGGCAGTTTCTAGGTTGTTCTTGGTTGTTTGCTTTGGTGTTGCTAGGCGGTTGCTAGGGTATTCTGGGTGGTTTCTAGGCGTTGCTAGGCAGTTGCTAGGGTGTTCTGGGTGGTTGCTAGGGTGTTGCTAGGGTGTTGCTAGGGTGTTCTGGGTGGTTGCTATGGTGTTGCTAGGCGGTTGCTAGGGTATTCTGGGTGGTTGCTAGGGCGTTGCTAGGCAGTTGCTAGGGTGTTCTGGGTGGTTCCTATGGTGTTGCTAGGTGGTTGGTAGGGTATTTTGGGTGGTTGCTAGGCGGTTGCTAGGCAGTTGCTAGGGTGTTCAGGGTGGTTGCTAAGGTATTATGGGTGGTTACTATGGTGTTACTAAGTGGTTGGTAGTTGTCACTGATGATTACTATTGCAGTTCTTAGCATTTTCTTGGCATGATTTAGCACTTACCTAATCGCTATTAGCATGTAGCTATTCACAGCTAGCATGTGTAGCATGTTGGAATTCCTCTTTGCTAGTATGAGTCAAAAGAGCCAACCCCCATCTCTATACGATGTTCTGATGCAGAGAAATAGGTCTTGCAAAATGGTTGCTAAGGTACTTTGTTTGGTTGCTAGGGAATGGCTTGGCAGCTGCCAATCATGAAACTCTAAAGGCTGCTTGTCAGTATGAATGATATAAACCAACTCCCATTCCTCTGTGACATTCAGAATGAAAGACATCCCTCTATGGATTTTGGTTGCTAAGGTGCTTGACAATGGTTGCTAGGGCGGGGCTAGCAAGTGTTGTGGTGTCTCATGAATGGCTGTTTGCTGCCCTGAGTCAAACTTGTCTTAACCCCATCTCTTTATGATGTTCTGGTGCAGAGATATAGATCTTGTAAAATGGTTGCTAGGGTACTCTGTTTGGTTGCTATGGAGTTGCTTGGCAGCTGCCAATGATGAAACTGCAAAGGCTTCTTGTCACTATAAATGATATAAACCAACTCCCATGCCTCTGTGACATTCAGAATGGAAGATATCCCTCTTTGGATTTTGGTTGCTAAGGTGTTCGACAATGGTTGCTAGGGAGGGGCTAGGAAGTGTTGAGGTGATTCATGATTGGCTGTTTGCTTCCCCGAGTCAAATGAGACCACCCCCATGTTTCTATGACAATTCAGTCCGGAGATATCCCTTTGATCTCTTTCAATGGAAGTCTATGGGACTTGTTGCTAAGGTGCTCTAAATGGTTGCTAGGGCGTGGCTTGATAGCTTCACAATGATCCTTAGAGACTGATTGGTCGTCTGATTAAAATGAGCCCGCCCCCTTGTCTCTCTGACACTGTGATCCAGAGCTACGTTCAATACAAAATCCCTATGCAATGTGTAGGACGGCCCATTTCATGGGCCGTCCTACACCATTGTAAGTCAATGGGAAACTTTGGGACGCTCCTGCCCCCCAGGGGTGCAACTTTTACCCCATTGTGAGGTATGTTCTTACAGAGCCTGTCAGCCTCTTCAAATGTGGCAAATCACACGTTTCTCCGAAATCCTCGCTCCGAGCTACGAGTGCTCAAAGTTCGTCCCAATGTTAAGTCATTGGGACTTTTTGGGACGCTTTTTCACCCCTGGGGCGAACACCGCCCCCCCGATCGCTTATAAAAGTCATAGCACACCTCTCCTCAATGAGCCGGTCGATTTGACACCTCACTCAGGGGTCTGTGACAAACGGTGCGGGGCGAGTTACGCGCCAAACTTTTGTCCGGAATAATAAGAAGTAGAAGAATAATAAATAAGTATGCAAGAGAACACTAATGATGCCTTGCTTTCAGCAAGCACCATTAATAATAAGTATGCAAGAGAACACTAATGATGCCTTGCTTTCAGCAAGCACCATTAATAAGTATGGAGGATAACAATAGTGATGCCTTGCTTTCAGCAAGCACCACTAACTAGAATGTACATTTCCTGAAGAAAATGTGAAGTGGTGCTTGCAGTGGAAAAACTCGCCACTCGGTTGCTAGAGTGTGGTACATGATTGCATACGAGCCAACAAACATGTTTGTACGATGTTCTGGTGCTGAGATATGGCTTATTCATGTTGTTCAGGTGGTTGCTAGGGTGATGCTAGGGTGTTCTGTGTGGTTGCTAGGGCTTTGCTAGGTGGTTGCTAGGGTGTTCTGGGTGGTTGCTATGGTGTTCTGGGTGGTTGCTAGGCGGTTGCTAGGTAGTTGTTAAGGGGTTCTGGGTGGTTGCTAGGCAGTTGCTAAGGTGTCCTGGGTGGTTGCTAGGCGGTTTCTAGGGTATTCTTGGTGGTTGCTAAGGCGTTGCTAGGTGGTTGCTAGGGTGTTCTGGGTGGTTGCTATGGTGTTGCTAGGCAGTTGCTATGGTATTCTGGGTGGATGCTAAGGTGTTGCTAGGCGGTTGCTAGGGTATTTTGGGTGGTTGCTAGGGCGTTGCTAGGCAGTTGCTAGGATGTTCTGAGTGGTTGCTAAGGTGTTGCTAGGCAGTTGCTATGGTATTCTGGGTGGTTGCTAGGCGGTTGCTAGGCAGTTGCTAAGGGGTTCTGGGTGGTTGCTAGGCGGTTGCTAGGCAGTTGCTAAGGTGTTCTGGGTGGTTGCTAGGCGGTTGCTAGGGTATTCTTGGTGGTTGCTAGGGTGTTCTGGGTGGTTGCTAGGGTGTTCTGGGTGGTTGCTATGGTGTTGCTAGGCAATTGCTATGGTATTCTGGGTGGATACTAGGGTGTTGCTAGGTGCTTGCTAGGTGCTTGCTAGGGTGTTCTGGTTGGTTGCTATGCTGTTGCTAGGTGGTTGCTAGGGTGTTCTGGTTTGTTGCTATGCTGTTGCTG
Source organism: Squalius cephalus (assembly GCF_949319135.1). Lineage (NCBI taxonomy): Eukaryota > Metazoa > Chordata > Actinopteri > Cypriniformes > Leuciscidae > Squalius > Squalius cephalus. The sequence goes on along the minus strand of NC_137125.1, from coordinate 64,997 downwards.
TTGCTGTTGCTATGCTGTTGCTAGGTGGTTGCTAGGGTGTTCTGGTTTGTTGCTATGCTGTTGCTGTTGCTGTTGCTATGCTGTTGCTAGGTGGTTGCTAGGGTGTTCTGGTTGGTTGCTATGCTGTTGCTAGGTGGTTGCTAGGGTGTTCTGGTTTGTTGCTATGCTGTTGCTGTTGCTGTTGCTATGCTGTTGCTAGGTGGTTGCTAGGGTGTTCTGGTTTGTTTCTATGCTGCTGTTGCTGTTGCTGTTGCTATGCTGTTGCTAGGTGGTTGCTAGGGTGTTCTGGTTTGTTGCTATGCTGTTGCTGTTGCTATGCTGTTGCTATGCTGTTGCTAGGTGCTTGCTAGGTGCTTGCTAGGGTGTTCTGGTTGGTTACGATGCTGTTGCTGTTGCTATGCTGTTGCTATGTGTTTGCTAGGGTGTTCTGGTTGGTTGCTATGCTGTTGCTAGGTGGTTGCTAGGGTGTTCTGGTTTGTTGCTATGCTGTTGCTGTTGCTGTTGCTGTTGCTATGCTGTTGCTAGGTGGTTGCTAGGGTGTTCTGGTTTGTTGCTATGCTGTTGCTGTTGCTGTTGCTATGCTGTTGCTGTGCTGTTGCTGTGCTGTTGCTAGGTGCTTGCTAGGGTGTTCTGGTTGGTTACTATGCTGTTGCTGTTGCTATGCTGTTGCTATGTGTTTGCTAGGGTGTTCTGGTTGGTTGCTATGCTGTTGCTAGGTGGTTGCTAGGGTGTTCTGGTTTGTTGCTATGCTGTTGCTGTTGCTGTTGCTATGCTGTTGCTAGGTGCTTGCTAGGTGCTTGCTAGGGTGTTCTGGTTGGTTACTATGCTGTTGCTGTTGCTATGCTGTTGCTATGTGTTTGCTAGGGTGTTCTGGTTGGTTGCGATGCTGTTGCTAGGTGGTTGCTAGGGTGTTCTGTTTTGTTGCAATGCTGTTGCTGTTGCTGTTGCTATGCTGTTGCTAGGTGGGTGCTAGGATTCCGGTTTGTTGCTAGGTGGGTGCTAGGGTGTTCTGGTTTGTTGCTATGCTGTTGCTGTTGCTATGCTGTTGCTAGGTGGTTGCTAGGGTGTTCTGGTTGGTTGCTATGCTGTTGCTATGCTGTTGCTAGGTGGGTGCTAGGGTTCCGGTTTGTTGCTAGGTGGTTGCTAGGGTGTTCTGGTTGGTTGCTATGCTGTTGCTGTTGCTATGCTGTTGCTAGGTGGTTGTTCTGGTTGGTTGCTATGCTGTTGCTATGCTGTTGCTAGCAACAGCATTCCGGTTTGTTGCTAGGTGGTTGCTAGGGTGTTCTGGTTGGTTGCTATGCTGTTGCTGTTGCTATGCTGTTGCTAGGTGGTTGTTCTGGTTGGTTGCTATTCTGTTGCTGTTGCTTTGCTGTTGCTAGGTGGTTGCTAGGGTGTTCTGGTTGGTTGCTATGCTGTTGCTATGCTGTTGCTTGGTGGGTGCTAGGGTGTTCTGGTTTGTTGCTATGCTGTTGCTGTTGCTATGCTGTTGCTAGGTGGTTGCTAGGGTGTTCTGGTTGGATGCTATGCTGTTGCTGTTGTTAAGTGGTTTCTAGGGTGTTCTGGTTGGATGCTATGCTGTTGCTGTTGCTATGCTGTTGCTAGGTGGTTGCTAGGGTGTTCTGGTTGGTTGCTATGCTGTTGCTATGCTGTTGCTAGGTGGTTGCTAGGGTGTTCTGGTTGGTTGCTATTCTGTTGCTGTTGCTTTGCTGTTGCTAGGTGGTTGCTAGGGTGTTCTGGTTGGTTGCTATGCTGTTGCTATGCTGTTGCTAGGTGGTTGCTAGGGTGTTCTGGTTGGTTGCTATTCTGTTGCTGTTGCTTTGCTGTTGCTAGGTGGTTGCTAGGGTGTTCTGGTTGGTTGCTATGCTGTTGCTATGCTGTTGCTAGATGCTTGCTAGGGTGTTCTGGTTGGTTGCTATGCTGTTGCTATGCTGTTGCCAGGTGGGTGCTAGGGTGTTCTGGTTTGTTGCTATGCTGTTGCTATGCTGTTGCTAGGTGGTTGCTAGGGTGTTCTGGTTGGATGCTATGCTGTTGCTGTTGTTAGGTGGTTTCTAGGGTGTTCTGGTTGGTTGCTATGCTGTTGCTGTTGCTATGCTGTTGCTAGGTGGTTGCTAGGGTGTTCTGGTTGGATGCTATGCTGTTGCTGTTGTTAGGTGGTTTCTAGGGTGTTCTGGTTGGTTGCTATGCTTTTGCTGTTGCTGTGCTGTTGCTAGGTGGTTGCTAGGGTGTTCTGGTTGGTTGCTATGATGTTGCTGTTGCTGTGCTGTTGCTAGGTGGTTGCTAGGGTGTTCTGGTTGGTTGCTATGCTGTTGCTGTTGCAATGCTGTTGCTAGGTGGTTTCTAGGGTGTTCTGGTTGGTTGCTATGCTTTTGCTGTTGCTTTGCTGTTGCTAGATGCTTGCTAGGGTGTTCTGGTTGGTTGCTATGCTGTTGCTATGCTGTTGCTAGATGCTTGCTAGGGTGTTCTGGTTGGTTGCTATGCTGTTGCTATGCTGTTGCTAGGTGGGTGCTAGGGTGTTCTGGTTTGTTGCTATGCTGTTGCTGTTGCTATGCTGTTGCTAGGTGGTTGCTAGGGTGTTCTGGTTGGATGCTATGCTGTTGCTGTTGTTAGGTGGTTTCTAGGGTGTTCTGGTTGGATGCTATGCTGTTGCTGTTGCTATGCTGTTGCTAGGTGCTTGCTAGGGTGTTCTGGTTGGTTGCTATGCTGTTGCTAGGTGGTTGCTAGGGTGTTCTGGTTTGTTGCTATGCTGTTGCTGTTGCTGTGCTGTTGCTAGGTGGTTTCTAGGGTGTTCTGGTTGGTTGCTATGCTTTTGCTGTTGCTGTGCTGTTGCTATGCAATTGCTATGGTGTTCTTATTGGTTGCTATACTGTTGCTGTTGCTATGCTGTTGCTAGGTGGTTGCTAGGGTGTTCTGGTTGGTTGCTATGCTGTTGCTATGCTGTTGCTAGATGCTTGTTAGGGTATTCTGGTTGGATGCTATGCTGTTGCTATGCTGTTGCTAGGTGTGGGTGCTAGGGTGTTCTGGTTTGTTGCTATGCTGTTGCTGTTGCTATGCTGTTGCTAGGTGCTTGCTAGGTGGGTGCTAGGGTGTTCTGGTTTGTTGCTATGCTGTTGCTGTTGCTATGCTGTTGCTAGGTGCTTGCTAGGTGGTTGCTAGGGTGTTCTGGTTGGTTGCTATGCTGTTGCTATGCTGTTGCTAGATGCTTGCAAGGGTATTCTGGTTGGATGCTATGCTGTTGCTATGCTGTTGCTAGGTGGGTGCTAGGGTGTTCTGGTTTGTTGCTATGCTGTTGCTGTTGCTATGCTGTTGCTAGGTGCTTGCTAGGTGGGTGCTAGGGTGTTCTGGTTTGTTGCTATGCTGTTGCTGTTGCTATGCTGTTGCTAGGTGCTTGCTAGGTGGGTGCTAGGGTGTTCTGGTTTGTTGCTATGCTGTTGCTGTTGCTATGCTGTTGCTAGGTGCTTGCTAGGGTGTTCTGGTTGGTTGCTATGCTGTTGCTATGCTGTTGCTAGGTGGTTGCTAGGGTGTTCTGGTTGGTTGCTATACTGTTGCTGTTGCTTTGCTGTTGCTAGGTGGTTGCTAGGTGGTTGCTAGGGTGTTCGGGTTGGTTGCGATGCGGTTGCTGTTGCTATGCTGTTGATATGGTGTTCTGGTTGGTTGCTATGCTGTTGCTGTTGCTAGGTGCTTGCTAGGTGGGTGCTAGGGTGTTCTGGTTTGTTGCTATGCTGTTGCTGTTGCTATGCTGTTGCTAGGTGCTTGCTAGGTGGTTGCTAGGGTGTTCTGGTTGGTTGCTATGCTGTTGCTATGCTGTTGCTAGATGCTTGCTAGGGTATTCTGGTTGGATGCTATGCTGTTGCTATGCTGTTGCTAGGTGGGTGCTAGGGTGTTCTGGTTTGTTGCTATGCTGTTGCTGTTGCTATGCTGTTGCTAGGTGCTTGCTAGGTGGGTGCTAGGGTGTTCTGGTTTGTTGCTATGCTGTTGCTGTTGCTATGCTGTTGCTAGGTGCTTGCTAGGTGGGTGCTAGGGTGTTCTGGTTTGTTGCTATGCTGTTGCTGTTGCTATGCTGTTGCTAGGTGCTTGCTAGGTGGTTGCTAGGGTGTTCTGGTTGGTTACTATGCTGTTGCTGTTGCTATGCTGTTGCTATGTGTTTGCTAGGGTGTTCTGGTTGGTTGCGATGCTGTTGCTAGGTGGTTGCTAGGGTGTTCTGTTTTGTTGCAATGCTGTTGCTGTTGCTGTTGCTATGCTGTTGCTAGGTGGGTGCTAGGATTCCGGTTTGTTGCTAGGTGGGTGCTAGGGTGTTCTGGTTTGTTGCTATGCTGTTGCTGTTGCTATGCTGTTGCTAGGTGGTTGCTAGGGTGTTCTGGTTGGTTGCTATGCTGTTGCTATGCTGTTGCTAGGTGGGTGCTAGGGTTCCGGTTTGTTGCTAGGTGGTTGCTAGGGTGTTCTGTTTGGTTGCTATGCTGTTGCTGTTGCTATGCTGTTGCTAGGTGGTTGTTCTGGTTGGTTGCTATGCTGTTGCTATGCTGTTGCTAGCAACAGCATTCCGGTTTGTTGCTAGGTGGTTGCTAGGGTGTTCTGGTTGGTTGCTATGCTGTTGCTGTTGCTATGCTGTTGCTAGGTGGTTGTTCTGGTTGGTTGCTATTCTGTTGCTGTTGCTTTGCTGTTGCTAGGTGGTTGCTAGGGTGTTCTGGTTGGTTGCTATGCTGTTGCTATGCTGTTGCTTGGTGGGTGCTAGGGTGTTCTGGTTTGTTGCTATGCTGTTGCTGTTGCTATGCTGTTGCTAGGTGGTTGCTAGGGTGTTCTGGTTGGATGCTATGCTGTTGCTGTTGTTAGGTGGTTTCTAGGGTGTTCTGGTTGGATGCTATGCTGTTGCTGTTGCTATGCTGTTGCTAGGTGGTTGCTAGGGTGTTCTGGTTGGTTGCTATGCTGTTGCTATGCTGTTGCTAGGTGGTTGCTAGGGTGTTCTGGTTGGTTGCTATTCTGTTGCTGTTGCTTTGCTGTTGCTAGGTGGTTGCTAGGGTGTTCTGGTTGGTTGCTATGCTGTTGCTATGCTGTTGCTAGGTGGTTGCTAGGGTGTTCTGGTTGGTTGCTATTCTGTTGCTGTTGCTTTGCTGTTGCTAGGTGGTTGCTAGGGTGTTCTGGTTGGTTGCTATGCTGTTGCTATGCTGTTGCTAGATGCTTGCTAGGGTGTTCTGGTTGGTTGCTATGCTGTTGCTATGCTGTTGCCAGGTGGGTGCTAGGGTGTTCTGGTTTGTTGCTATGCTGTTGCTATGCTGTTGCTAGGTGGTTGCTAGGGTGTTCTGGTTGGATGCTATGCTGTTGCTGTTGTTAGGTGGTTTCTAGGGTGTTCTGGTTGGTTGCTATGCTGTTGCTGTTGCTATGCTGTTGCTAGGTGGTTGCTAGGGTGTTCTGGTTGGATGCTATGCTGTTGCTGTTGTTAGGTGGTTTCTAGGGTGTTCTGGTTGGTTGCTATGCTTTTGCTGTTGCTGTGCTGTTGCTAGGTGGTTGCTAGGGTGTTCTGGTTGGTTGCTATGATGTTGCTGTTGCTGTGCTGTTGCTAGGTGGTTGCTAGGGTGTTCTGGTTGGTTGCTATGCTGTTGCTGTTGCAATGCTGTTGCTAGGTGGTTTCTAGGGTGTTCTGGTTGGTTGCTATGCTTTTGCTGTTGCTTTGCTGTTGCTAGATGCTTGCTAGGGTGTTCTGGTTGGTTGCTATGCTGTTGCTATGCTGTTGCTAGATGCTTGCTAGGGTGTTCTGGTTGGTTGCTATGCTGTTGCTATGCTGTTGCTAGGTGGGTGCTAGGGTGTTCTGGTTTGTTGCTATGCTGTTGCTGTTGCTATGCTGTTGCTAGGTGGTTGCTAGGGTGTTCTGGTTGGATGCTATGCTGTTGCTGTTGTTAGGTGGTTTCTAGGGTGTTCTGGTTGGATGCTATGCTGTTGCTGTTGCTATGCTGTTGCTAGGTGCTTGCTAGGGTGTTCTGGTTGGTTGCTATGCTGTTGCTAGGTGGTTGCTAGGGTGTTCTGGTTTGTTGCTATGCTGTTGCTGTTGCTGTGCTGTTGCTAGGTGGTTTCTAGGGTGTTCTGGTTGGTTGCTATGCTTTTGCTGTTGCTGTGCTGTTGCTATGCAATTGCTATGGTGTTCTTATTGGTTGCTATACTGTTGCTGTTGCTATGCTGTTGCTAGGTGGTTGCTAGGGTGTTCTGGTTGGTTGCTATGCTGTTGCTATGCTGTTGCTAGATGCTTGTTAGGGTATTCTGGTTGGATGCTATGCTGTTGCTATGCTGTTGCTAGGTGTGGGTGCTAGGGTGTTCTGGTTTGTTGCTATGCTGTTGCTGTTGCTATGCTGTTGCTAGGTGCTTGCTAGGTGGGTGCTAGGGTGTTCTGGTTTGTTGCTATGCTGTTGCTGTTGCTATGCTGTTGCTAGGTGCTTGCTAGGTGGTTGCTAGGGTGTTCTGGTTGGTTGCTATGCTGTTGCTATGCTGTTGCTAGATGCTTGCTAGGGTATTCTGGTTGGATGCTATGCTGTTGCTATGCTGTTGCTAGGTGGGTGCTAGGGTGTTCTGGTTTGTTGCTATGCTGTTGCTGTTGCTATGCTGTTGCTAGGTGCTTGCTAGGTGGGTGCTAGGGTGTTCTGGTTTGTTGCTATGCTGTTGCTGTTGCTATGCTGTTGCTAGGTGCTTGCTAGGTGGGTGCTAGGGTGTTCTGGTTTGTTGCTATGCTGTTGCTGTTGCTATGCTGTTGCTAGGTGCTTGCTAGGTGGTTGCTAGGGTGTTCTGGTTGGTTGCTATGCTGTTGCTATGCTGTTGCTAGATGCTTGCTAGGGTATTCTGGTTGGATGCTATGCTGTTGCTATGCTGTTGCTAGGTGGGTGCTAGGGTGTTCTGGTTTGTTGCTATGCTGTTGCTGTTGCTATGCTGTTGCTAGGTGCTTGCTAGGTGGGTGCTAGGGTGTTCTGGTTTGTTGCTATGCTGTTGCTGTTGCTATGCTGTTGCTAGGTGCTTGCTAGGTGGGTGCTAGGGTGTTCTGGTTTGTTGCTATGCTGTTGCTGTTGCTATGCTGTTGCTAGGTGCTTGCTAGGTGGTTGCTAGGGTGTTCTGGTTGGTTGCTATGCTGTTGCTATGCTGTTGCTAGATGCTTGCTAGGGTATTCTGGTTGGATGCTATGCTGTTGCTATGCTGTTGCTAGGTGGGTGCTAGGGTGTTCTGGTTTGTTGCTATGCTGTTGCTGTTGCTATGCTGTTGCTAGGTGCTTGCTAGGTGGGTGCTAGGGTGTTCTGGTTTGTTGCTATGCTGTTGCTGTTGCTATGCTGTTGCTAGGTGCTTGCTAGGGTGTTCTGGTTGGTTGCTATGCTGTTGCTATGCTGTTGCTAGGTGGTTGCTAGGGTGTTCTGGTTGGTTGCTATACTGTTGCTGTTGCTTTGCTGTTGCTAGTTGGGTGCTAGGGTGTTCTGGTTTGTTGCTATGCTGTTGCTGTTGCTATGCTGTTGCTAGATGCTTGCTAGGGTGTTCTGGTTGGTTGCTATGCTGTTGCTGTTGCTATGCTGTTGCTAGGTGGTTGCTAGGGTGTTCTTATTGGTTGTTATGCTGTTGCTGTTGCTATGCTGTTGCTAGGTGGTTGCTAGGGTATTCTGGTTGGATGCTATGCTGTTGCTATGCTGTTGCTAGGTGGGTGCTAGGGTGTTCTGGTTTGTTGCTATGCTGTTGCTATGCTGTTGCTAGGTGCTTGCTAGGTGGGTGCTAGGGTGTTCTGGTTTGTTGCTATGCTATTGCTGTTGCTATGCTGTTGATAGGTGCTTGCTAGGTGGGTGCTAGGGTGTTCTGGTTTGTTGCTATGCTGTTGCTGTTGCTATGCTGTTGCTAGGTGCTTGCTAGGGTGTTCTGGTTGGTTGCTATGCTGTTGCTATACTGTTGCTAGGTGGTTGCTAGGGTGTTCTGGTTGGTTGCTATACTGTTGCTGTTGCTTTGCTGTTGCTAGGTGGTTGCTAGGTGGTTGCTAGGGTGTTCGGGTTGGTTGCGATGCTGTTGCTGTTGCTATGCTGTTGATATGGTGTTCTGGTTGGTTGCTATGATGTTGCTGTTGCTATGCTTTTGCTGTTGCTATGCTGTTGCTAGGTGGTTGCTAGGGTGTTCTGGTTGGTTGCTATGCTGTTGCTATGCTGTTGCTAGATGCTTGCTAGGGTATTCTGGTTGGATGCTATGCTGTTGCTATGCTGTTGCTAGGTGGGTGCTAGGGTGTTCTGGTTTGTTGCTATGCTGTTGCTGTTGCTATGCTGTTGCTAGGTGCTTGCTAGGTGGGTGCTAGGGTGTTCTGGTTTGTTGCTATGCTGTTGCTGTTGCTATGCTGTTGCTAGGTGCTTGCTAGGTGGGTGCTATGGTGTTCTGATTGGTTGCTATGCTGTTGCTGTTGCTGTTGCTAGATGCTTGCTAGGGTATTCTGGTTGGATGCTATGCTGTTGCTAGGTGGGTGCTAGGGTGTTCTGGTTTGTTGCTATGCTGTTGCTGTTGCTATGCTGTTGCTAGGTGCTTGCTAGGTGGGTGCTAGGGTGTTCTGGTTTGTTGCTATGCTGTTGCTGTTGCTATGCTGTTGCTAGGTGCTTGCTAGATGGGTGCTAGGGTGTTCTGGTTTGTTGCTATGCTGTTGCTGTTGCTATGCTGTTGCTAGGTGCTTGCTAGGTGCTTGCTAGGGTGTTCTGGTTGGTTGCTATACTGTTGCTGTTGCTATGCTGTTGCTAGGTGGTTGCTAGGGTGTTCTGGTTGGTTGCTATGCTGTTGCTGTTGCTATGCAATTGCTATGGTGTTCTGGTTAGTTGCTATGCTGTTGCTGTTGCTATGGTTTTCTGGTTGGTTGCTATGCTGTTGCTATGCTGTTGCTAGGTGGTTGCTAGGGTGTTCTGGTTGGTTGCTATGCTGTTGCTGTTGCTATGCTGTTGCTAGGTGGTTTCTAGGGTGTTCTGGTTGGTTGCTATGCTGTTGCTGTTGCTATGCTGTTGCTAGGTGGTTGTTCTGGTTGGTTCTGGTTGGTTGCTATGCTGTTGCTGTTGCTATGCTGTTGCTAGGTGGTTGCTAGGGTGTTCTGGTTGGTTGCTATGCTGTTGCTGTTGCTATGCTGTTGCTAGGTGGTTGCTAGGGTGTTCTGGTTGGTTGCTATGCTGTTGCTGTTGCTATGCTGTTGCTAGTGTGTTCTGGTTGGTTGGTTGCTATGCTGTTGCTATGCTGTTGCTAGGTGGTTGCTAGGGTGTTATGGTTGGTTGCTATTCTGTTGCTGTTGCTAGGTGGTTGCTAGTATGTTCTGGTTTGTTGCTAGGTGGTTGCTAGGGTGTTCTGGTTGGTTGCTATGATGTTGCTGTTACTATGCTGTTGCTATGGTGTTCTGGTTGGTTGCTATGCTGTTGCTATTGCTATGCAGTTGCTAGGTGGTTGCTAGGGTGTTCTGGTTTGTTGCTATGATGTTGCTGTTGCCATGCTGTTGCTAGGTGGTTACTAGGTGGTTGCTATGGTGTTCTGGTTGGTTGCTATGCTGTTACTGTTGCTATGCTGTTGCTATGTGGTTGCTCGGGTGTTCTGGTTGGTTGCTATTCTGTTGCTGTTGCTAGGTGGTTGCTAGGGTGTTCTGGTTTGTTGCTATGCTTTTGCTGTTGCTCTGCTGTTGCTAGGTGGTTGCTAGGATGTTCTGGTTGGTTGCTATGATGTTGCTGTTGCTATGCTGTTGCTAGGTGGTTGCTAGGGTGTTCTGGTTGGTTGCTAGGGTGTTCTGGTTGGTTCCCACGCTGTTGCCATGCTGTTGCTATGGTGTTCTGGTTGGTTGCTATGCTGTTGCTATGCTGTTGCTAGGTGGTTGCTAGGGTGTTCTGGTTTGTTGCTATGCTGTTGCTGTTGCTATGCTGTTGCTAGGTGCTTGCTAGGGTGTTCTGGTTGGTTGCTATACTGTTGCTGTTGCTATGCTGTTGCAAGGTGGTTGCTAGGGTGTTCTGGTTGGTTGCTATGCTGTTGCTGTTGCTATGCAATTGCTATGGTGTTCTGGTTAGTTGCTATGCTGTTGCTGTTGCTATGCTGTTGCTAGATGGTTGCTAGGGTGTTCTGTTTGGTTGCTATGCTGTTGCAGTTGCTATGCTGTTGCTATGGTGTTCTGGTTGGTTGCTATGCTGTTGCTGTTGATATGCTGTAGCTATGGTGTTCTGGTTGATTGCTATGCTGTTGCTGTTGCTATGCTGTTGCTAGGTTGTTGCTAGGGTGTTCTGTTTGGTTGCTATGGTGTTGTTGTTGCTATGCTGTAGCTATGGTGTTCTGGTTGATTGCTATGCTGTTGCTGTTGCTATGCTGTTGCTATGGTGTTCTGGTTGGTTGCTATGCTGTTGCTATGCTGTTGCTAGGTGGTTGCTAGGGTGGTCTGTTTGGTTGCTATTCTGTTGCTGTTGCTATGCTGTTGCTATGGTGTTCTGGTTGGTTGGTTGCTATGCTAGGTGGTTGCTAGGGTGTTCTGGTTGGTTGCTATGCTGTTGCTGTTGCTATGCTGTTGCTAGGTGGTTGCTAGGGTGTTCTGGTTGGTTGCTATTCTGTTGCTGTTGCTAGGTGGTTGCTAGCATGTTCTGGTTTGTTGCTAGGTGGTTGCTAGGGTGTTCTGGTTGGTTGCTATGCTGTTACTGTTGCTATGCTGTTGCTATGTGGTTGCTCGGGTGTTCTGGTTGGTTGCTACTCTGTTGCTGTTGCTAGGTGGTTGCTAGGGTGTTCTGGTTTGTTGCTATGCTTTTGCTGTTGCTCTGCTGTTGCTAGGTGGTTGCTAGGATGTTCTGGTTGGTTGCTATGATGTTGCTGTTGCTATGCTTTTGCTAGGTGGTTGCTAGGGTGTTCTGGTTGGTTGCTAGGGTGTTCTGGTTGTTGTTCTTGTTGGCACGCTGTTGCCATGCTGTTGCTATGGTGTTGTGGTTGGTTGCTATGCTGTTGCTATGCTGTTGCTAGGTGTTTGCTAGGGTGTTCTGGTTTGTTGCTATGCTGTTGCTGTTGCTATGCTGTTGCTAGGTGCTTGCTAGGGTGTTCTGGTTGGTTGCTATGCTGTTGATGCTGCTATGCTGTTGCTAGGTGGTTGCTAGGGTGTTCTGGCTGGTTGCTATGATGTTGCTGTTGCTATGCTGTTGCTATGGTGTTCTGGTTGGTTGCTATGCTGTTGCTATGCTGTTGCTAGGTGGTTGCTAGGGTGTTCTGGTTGGTTGCTATGATGTTGCTGTTGCTATGCTGTTGCTAAGTGGTTGCTAGGGTGTTCTGGTTGGTTGCTATGATATTGCTGTTGCTATGCTGTTGCTATGGTGTTCTGGTTGGTTGCTATGCTGTTGCTATGCTATTGCTAGGTGGTTTCTAGGGTGTTCTGGTTGGTTGCTATGCTGTTGCTGTTGCTATGCTGTTTCTAGGTGGTTGCTAGGGTGTTCTGTTTGGTTGCAATGCTGTTGCCATGCTGTTGCTATGGTGTTCTGGTTGGTTGCTATGCTGTTGCTGTTGCTATGCTTTTGCTAGGTGGTTGCTAGGGTGTTCAGGTTGGTTGCTATGCTATTGCAGTTGCTATGCTGTTGCTATGGTGTTCTGGTTGATTGCTATGCTGTTGCTGTTGCTATGCTGTTGCTATGGTGTTCTGGTTGGTTGCTATGCTGTTGCTATGCTGTTGCTAGGTGGTTGCTAGGGTTGTCTGTTTGGTTGCTATTCTGTTGCTGTTGCTATGCTGTTGCTATGGTGTTCTGGTTGGTTGGTTGCTATGCTGTTGCAGTTGCTATGCTGTTGCTATGGTGTTCTGTTTGGTTGCTATGCTGTTGCTGTTGCTAGGTGGTTGCTAGGGTGTTCTGGTTGGTTGCTATGCTTTTGCTGTTGCTATGCTGTTGCTAGGTGGTTGCAAGGGTGTTGTGGTTGGTTGCTATGCTGTTGCTTTTGCTGTTGCTAGGTGGTTGCTAGGGTGTTCTGGTTGGTTGCTATTCTGTTGCTGTTGCTTTGCTGTTGCTAGGTGGTTGCTAGGGTGTTTTGGTTGGTTCTATGCTGTTGCTGTTGCTAGGTTGTTGCTAGAGTGTTCTGGTTGGATGCTATGCTGTTGTGAGGTGGTTGCTAGGTGGTTTCTAGGGTGTTCTGGTTGGTTGCTATGCTTTTGCTGTTGCTATGCTGTTGCTAGGTGGTTGCTAGGGTTTTCTGGTTGGTTGATATGCTGTTGCTGTTGCTAGGTGGGTGCTAGGGTGTTCTGGTTGGTTGCTATGCTGTTGCTAGATGCTTGCTAGGGTGTTCTGGTTTGTTGCTATGCTGTTGCTGTTGCTATGCTGTTGCTAGGTGCTTGCTAGGTGGGTGCTAGGGTGTTCTGGTTTGTTGCTATGCTGTTGCTAAGTGGTTGCTAGGTGGGTGCTAGGGTGTTCTGGTTTGTTGCTATGCTGTTGCTGTTGCTATGCTGTTGCTAGGTGCTTGCTAGGGTGTTCTGGTTGGTTGCTATGCTGTTGCTAGTTGGTGTTCTGGTTGGTTGCTATGATGTTGCTGTTGCTATGTTTTTTTTCTGGTTGGTTGCTATGCTGTTGCTGTTGCTAGGTGGTTGCTAGGGTGTTCTGGTTGGTTGCTATGCTGTTGCTAGGGTGTTCTGGTTGGTTGCTATGCTGTTGCTAGGTGGTTGCTAGGGTCTTCTGGTTGATTGCTATGCTGTTGCTATGCTGTTGCTGTTGCTATGCTGTTGTGAGGTGGTTGCTAGGGTGTTCTGTTTGGTTGCTATGCTGTTGCAGTTGCTATGCTGTTGCTATGGTGTTCTGGTTGGTTGCTATGCTGTTGCTGTTGATATGCTGTAGCTATGGTGTTCTGGTTGATTGCTATGCTGTTGCTGTTGCTAGGTGGTTGCTAGGGTTTTCTGGTTGGTTGCTATGCTGTTGCTGTTGCTATGCTGTTGCTATGGTGTTCTGGTTGGTTGCTATGCTGTTGCTGTTGCTATGCTGTTGCTAGGTGGTTGCTATGGTGTTCTGGTTGGTTGCTATGCTGTTGCTTTTGCTGTTGCTAGGTGGTTGCTAGGGTGTTCTGGTTGGTTGCTATTCTGTTGCTGTTGCTTTGCTGTTGCTAGGGTGTTCTGGTTGGTTGCTATGCTTTTGCTGTTGCTATGCTGTTGCTAGGTGCTGTTCTGGTTGGTTGCTATGCTTTTGCTGTTGCTATGCTGTTGCTAAGTTGTTGCTAGGGTGTTCTGGTTGGTTGCTATGATTTTGCTGTTGCTATGCTGTTGCTAAGTTGTTGCTAGGGTGTTCTGGTTGGTTGCTATGATGTTGCTGTTGCTATGCTGTTGCAATGGTGTTCTGGTTGGTTGCTATGCTGTTGCTATGCTATGCTGTTGCTAGGTGGTTGCTAGGGTGTTGTGGTTGGTTTCTATGCTGTTGCTGTTGCTATGCTGTTGCTATGGTGTTCTGGTTGGTTGCTATGCTGTTGCTATGTTTTTTTTCTGGTTGGTTGCTATGCTGTTGCTGTTGCTAGGTGGTTGCTAGGGTGTTCTGTTTGGTTGCTATGCTTTTGCTGTTGCCATGTTTTTTTTCTGGTTGGTTGCTATGCTGTTGCTGTTGCTAGGTGGTTGCTAGGGTGTTCTGTTTGGTTGCTATGCTTTTGCTGTTGCTATGCTGTTGCTAGGTGGTTGCTAGGGTGTTCTGGTTGGTTGCTATGCTGTTGCTAGGGTGTTCTGGTTGGTTGCTATGCTGTTGCTAGGTGGTTGCTAGGGTCTTCTGGTTGATTGCTATGCTGTTGCTGTTGCTATGCTGTTGCTGTTGCTATGCTGTTGTGAGGTGGTTGCTAGGGTGTTCTGTTTGGTTGCTATGCTGTTGCAGTTGCTATGCTGTTGCTCTGGTGTTCTGGTTGGTTGCTATGCTGTTGCTGTTGATATGCTGTAGCTATGGTGTTCTGGTTGATTGCTATGCTGTTGCTGTTGCTAGGTGGTTGCTAGGGTGTTCTGGTTGGTTGCTATGCTTTTGCTGTTGCTATGCTGTTGCTAGGTGGTTGCTAGGGTGTTGTGGTTGGTTGCTATGCTGTTTCTGTTGCTATGCTGTTGCTATGGTGTTCTGGTTGGTTGCTATGCTGTTGCTGTTGCTATGCTGTTGCTAGGTGGTTGCTATGGTGTTCTGGTTGGTTGCTATGCTGTTGCTTTTGCTTTTGCTAGGTGGTTGCTAGGGTGTTGTGGTTGGTTGCTATGCTGTTGCTGTTGCTTTGCTGTTGCTAGGGTGTTCTGGTTGGTTGCTATGCTTTTGCTGTTGCTATGCTTTTGCTAGGTGGTTGCTAGGGTGTTCTGTTTGGTTGCTATGCTGTTGCAGTTGCTATGCTGTTGCTATGGTGTTCTGGTTTGTTGCTATGCTGTTGCTTTTGATATGCTGTAGCTATGGTGTTCTGGTTGATTGCTATGCTGTTGCTGTTGCTATGCTGTTGCTAGGTTGTTGCTAGGGTGTTCTGTTTGGTTGCTATGGTGTTGCTGTTGCTATGCTGTAGCTTTGGTGTTCTGGTTGATTGCTATGCTGTTGCTATGCTGTTGCTAGGTGGTTGCTAGGGTGGTCTGTTTGGTTGCTATTCTGTTGCTGTTGCTTTGCTGTTGCTAGGGTGTTCTGGTTGGTTGCTATGCTTTTGCTGTTGCAATGCTGTTGCTAGGTGGTTGCTAGGGTGTTCTGTTTGGTTGCTATGCTGTTGCAGTTGCTATGCTGTTGCTATGGTGTTCTGGTTGGTTGCTATGCTGTTGCTTTTGATATGCTGTAGCTATGGTGTTCTGGTTGATTGCTATGCTGTTGCTATGCTGTTGCTAGGTGGTTGCTAGGGTGGTCTGTTTGGTTGCTATTCTGTTGCTGTTGCTATGCTGTTGCTATGGTGTTCTGGTTGGTTGCTATGCTGTTGCTGTTGCTAGGTGGTTGCTAGGGTGTTCTGGTTGGTTGCTATGCTTTTGCTGTTGCTATGCTGTTGCTAGGTGGTTGCTAGGGTGTTGTGGTTGGTTGCTATGCTGTTGCTGTTGCTATGCTGTTGCTATGGTGTTCTGGTTGGTTGCTATGCTGTTGCTGTTGCTATGCTGTTGCTAGGTGGTTGCTATGGTGTTCTGGTTGGTTGCTATGCTGTTTCTTTTGCTGTTGCTAGGTGGTTGCTAGGGTGTTCTGGTTGGTTGCTATTCTGTTGCTGTTGCTTTGCTGTTGCTAGGTGGTTGCTAGGGTGTTCTGGTTGGTTGCTATGCTGTTGCTTTTGCTAGGTGGTTGATATGCTGTTGCTATGGTGTTCTGGTTGGTTGCTATGCTGTTGCTGTTGCTAGGTGGTTGCTAGGGTGTTCTGTTTGGTTGCTATGCTTTTGCTGTTGCTATGTTTTTTTTCTGGTTGGTTATATATGCTGTTGCTGTTGCTAGGTGGTTGCTAGGGTGTTCTGGTTGGTTGCTATGCTTTTGCTGTTGCTATGCTGTTGCTAGGTGGTTGCTAGGGTGTTCTGGTTTGTTGCTATGCTGTTGCTGTTGCTATACTGTTGCTAGGTGGTTGCTAGGGTGTTCTGGTTGGTTGCTATGCTGTTGCTGCTGCTAGGTGGTTTCTAGGGTGTTCTGGTTGGTTGCTATGCTTTTGCTGTTGCTATGCTGTTGCTAGGTGGTTGCTAGGGTGTTCTGGTTTGTTGCTATGCTGTTGCTGTTACTATGCTGTTGCTAGGTGCTTGCTAGAGTGTTCTTATTGGTTGTTATGCTGTTGCTGTTGCTATGCTGTTGCTAGGTGGTTGCTAGGATGTTCTGGTTGGTTGCTATGCTTTTGCTGTTGCTATGCTGTTGCTAGGTGGTTGCTAGGATGTTCTGGTTGGTTGCTATGCTGATGCTGTTGCTAGGTGGTTGCTAGGGTGTTCTGGTTGGTTGCTATGCTGTTGCTGCTGCTAGGTGGTTTCTAGGGTGTTCTGGTTGGTTGCTATGCTTTTGCTGTTGCTATGCTGTTGCTAGGTGGTTGCTAGGGTGTTCTGGTTGGTTGCTATGCTTTTGCTGTTGCTATGCTGTTGCTAGGTGGTTGCTAGGGTGTTCTGATTGGTTGCTATGCTGTTGCTGTTGCTATGCTGTTGCTATGGTGTTCTGGTTGGTTGCTATGCTGTTGCTGTTGCTATGCTGTTGCTAGGTGGTTGCTATGGTGTTCTGGTTGGTTGCTATGCTGTTGCTTTTGCTGTTGCTAGGTGGTTGCTTTGCTGTTGCTAGGTGGTTGCTAGGGTGTTCTGGTTGGTTGCTGTTGCTAGGTGGTTGCTTTGCTGTTGCTAGGTGGTTGCTAGGGTGTTCTGGTTGGTTGCTATGCTGTTGCTATGCTGTTCCTAGGTGGTTGCTAGCATGTTCTGGTTTGTTGCTAAGTGGTTGCTAGGGTGTTCTGGTTGGTTGCTATGATGTTGCTGTTGCTATGCTGTTGCTATGGTGTTTTGGTTGGTTGCTATGCTGTTGCTGTTGCTATGCTGTTGCTAGGTGGTTGCTAGGGTGTTCTGGTTTGTTGCTATGCTGTTGCTGTTGCTAGGTGGTTGCTAGGGTGTTCTGGTTGGTTGCTATGCTTTTGCTGTTGCTATGCTGTTGCTAGGTGGTTGCTAGGGTGTTGTGGTTGGTTGCTATGCTGTTGCTGTTGCTATGCTGTTGCTATGGTGTTCTGGTTGGTTGCTATGCTGTTGCTGTTGCTATGCTGTTGCTAGGTGGTTGCTATGGTGTTCTGATTGGTTGCTATGCTGTTTCTTTTGCTGTTGCTAGGTGGTTGCTAGGGTGTTCTGGTTGGTTGCTATTCTGTTGCTGTTGCTTTGCTGTTGCTAGGTGGTTGCTAGGGTGTTCTGGTTGGTTGCTATGCTGTTGCTTTTGCTAGGTGGTTGCTATGCTGTTGCTATGGTGTTCTGGTTGGTTGCTATGCTGTTGCTGTTGCTAGGTGGTTGCTAGGGTGTTCTGTTTGGTTGCTATGCTTTTGCTGTTGCTATGTTTTTTTTCTGGTTGGTTATATATGCTGTTGCTGTTGCTAGGTGGTTGCTATGGTGTTCTGGTTGGTTGCTATGCTGTTGCTGTTGATATGCTGTAGCTATGGTGTTCTGGTTGATTTCTATGCTGTTGCTGTTGCTAGGTGGTTGCTAGGGTGTTCTGGTTGGTTGCTATGCTTTTGCTGTTGCTATGCTGTTGCTAGGTGGTTGCTAGGGTGTTGTGGTTGGTTGCTATGCCTTTGCTGTTGCTATGCTGTTGCTATGGTGTTCTGGTTGGTTGCTATGCTGTTGCTGTTGCTATGCTGTTGCTAGGTGGTTGCTATGGTGTTCTGGTTGGTTGCTATGCTGTTGCTTTTGCTGTTGCTAGGTGGTTGCTTTGCTGTTGCTAGGTGGTTGCTAGGGTGTTCTGGTTGGTTGCTGTTGCTAGGTGGTTGCTTTGCTGTTGCTAGGTGGTTGCTAGGGTGTTCTGGTTGGTTGCTATGCTGTTGCTATGCTGTTGCTAGGTGGTTGCTAGCATGTTCTGGTTTGTTGCTAGGTGGTTGCTAGGGTGTTCTGGTTGGTTGCTATGATGTTGCTGTTGCTATGCTGTTGCTATGGTGTTTTGGTTGGTTGCTATGCTGTTGCTAGGTGGTTGCTAGGGTGTTCTGGTTTGTTGCTATGATGTTGCTGTTGCTATGCTGTTGCTAGGTGGTTACTAGGTGGTTGCTATGGTGTTCTGGTCGGTTGCTATGCTGTTGTGAGGTGGTTGCTAGGGTGTTGTGGTTGGTTGCTATGCTGTTGCTGTTGCTATGCTGTTGCTATGGTGTTCTGGTTGGTTGCTATGCTGTTGCTGTTGCTATGCTGTTGCTAGGTGGTTGCTAGGGTGTTCTGGTTGGTTGCTATTCTGTTGCCGTTGCTTTGCTGTTGCTAGGTGGTTGCTAGGGTGTTCTGGTTGGTTGCTATGCTGTTGCTTTTGCTAGGTGGTTGCTAGGTGCTTGCTAGGGTGTTCTGGTTGGTTGCTATGCTGTTGCTGTTGCAATGCTGTTGCTGTTGCTAGGTGGGTGCTAGGGTGTTCTGGTTGGTTGCTATGCTGTTGGTGTTCTGGTTGGTTGCTATGATGTTGCTGTTGCTATGCTGTTGCTAAGTGGTTGCTATGGTGTTCTGGTTGATTGCTATGCTGTTGCTGTTGCTATGCTGTTGCTAGGTTGTTGCTAGGGTGTTCTGTTTGGTTGCTATGGTGTTGCTGTTGCTATGCTGTTGCTATGGTTTTCTGGTTGGTTGGTTGCTATGCTGTTGCTAGGTGGTTGCTAGGGTCTTCTGGTTGATTGCTATGCTGTTGCTGTTGCTATGCTGTTGCTGTTGCTATGCTGTTGTGAGGTGGTTGCTAAGGTTTTCTGGTTGGTTGCTATGCTGTTGCTATTTGGTTGCTAGGGTGTTCTGCTTGGTTGCTATTTGGTTGCTAGGGTGTTCTGCTTGGTTGCTATGCTGTTGCTGTTGATATGCTGCAGCTATGGTGTTCTGGTTGATTGCTATGCTGTTGCTGTTGCTATGCTGTTGCTAGGTGGTTGCTAGGGTGGTCTGTTTGGTTGCTATTCTGTTGCTGTTGTTATGCTGTTGCTATGGTGTTCTGGTTGGTTGGTTGCTATGCTTTTGCAGGTGCTATGCTGTTGCTAGGGTGTTCTGGTTTGTTGCTATTCTGTTGCTGTTGCTTTGCTGTTGCTAGGTGGTTGCTAGGGTGTTTTGGTTGGTTCTATGCTGTTGCTGTTGCTATGCTGTTGCTAGGTTGTTGCTAGAGTGTTCTGGTTGGATGCTATGCTGCTGTGAGGTGGTTGCTAGGTGGTTTCTAGGGTGTTCTGGTTGGTTGCTATGCTTTTGCTGTTGCTATGCTGTTGCTAGGTGGTTGCTAGGGTGTTCTGGTTGGTTGATATGCTGTTGCTGTTGCTAGGTGGGTGCTAGGGTGTTCTGGTTGGTTGCTATGCTGTTGCTAGATGCTTGCTAGGGTGTTCTGGTTTGTTGCTATGCTGTTGCTGTTGCTATGCTGTTGCTAGGTGCTTGCTAGGTGGGTGCTAGGGTGTTCTGGTTTGTTGCTATGCTGTTGCTAAGTGGTTGCTAGGTGGGTGCTAGGGTGTTCTGGTTTGTTGCTATGCTGTTGCTGTTGCTATGCTGTTGCTAGGTGCTTGCTAGGGTGTTCTGGTTGGTTGCTATGCTGTTGCTAGTTGGTGTTCTGGTTGGTTGCTATGATGTTGCTGTTGCTATGTTTTTTTCTGGTTGGTTGCTATGCTGTTGCTGTTGCTAGGTGGTTGCTAGGGTGTTCTGTTCGGTTGCTATGCTTTTGCTGTTGCTATGCTGTTGCTAGGTGGTTGCTAGGGTGTTCTGGTTGGTTGCTATGCTGTTGCTAGGGTGTTCTGGTTGGTTGCTATGCTGTTGCTAGGTGGTTGCTAGGGTCTTCTGGTTGATTGCTATGCTGTTGCTATGCTGTTGCTGTTGCTATGCTGTTGTGAGGTGGTTGCTAGGGTGTTCTGTTTGGTTGCTATGCTGTTGCAGTTGCTATGCTGTTGCTATGGTGTTCTGGTTGGTTGCTATGCTGTTGCTGTTGATATGCTGTAGCTATGGTGTTCTGGTTGATTGCTATGCTGTTGCTGTTGCTAGGTGGTTGCTAGGGTGTTCTGGTTGGTTGCTATGCTGTTGCTGTTGCTATGCTGTTGCTATGGTGTTCTGGTTGG
This sequence comes from Squalius cephalus, assembly GCF_949319135.1. Lineage (NCBI taxonomy): Eukaryota > Metazoa > Chordata > Actinopteri > Cypriniformes > Leuciscidae > Squalius > Squalius cephalus. Next base: position 45,398 of record NC_137125.1, on the reverse strand, counting down.
TTGCTATGCTGTTGCTGTTGCTATGCTGTTGCTAGGTGGTTGCTATGGTGTTCTGGTTGGTTGCTATGCTGTTGCTTTTGCTGTTGCTAGGTGGTTGCTAGGGTGTTCTGGTTGGTTGCTATTCTGTTGCTGTTGCTTTGCTGTTGCTAGGTGGTGTTCTGGTTGGTTGCTATGCTGTTGATGTTGCTATGCTATTGCTACGTGGTTTCTAGGGTGTTCTGGTTGGTTGCTATGATGTTGCTGTTGCTATGCTGTTGCTAAGTTGTTGCTAGGGTGTTCTGGTTGGTTGCTATGATGTTGCTGTTGCTATGCTGTTGCTATGGTGTTCTGGTTGGTTGCTATGCTGTTGCTATGCTATGCTGTTGCTAGGTGGTTGCTAGGGTGTTGTGGTTGGTTGCTATTCTGTTGCTGTTGCTATGCTGTTGCTATGGTGTTCTGGTTGGTTGCTATGCTGTTGCTGTTGCTATGTTTTTTTTCTGGTTGGTTGCTATGCTGTTGCTGTTGCTAGGTGGTTGCTAGGGTGTTCTGTTTGGTTGCTATGCTTTTGCTGTTGCTATGTTTTTTTTCTGGTTGGTTGCTATGCTGTTGCTGTTGCTAGGTGGTTGCTAGGGTGTTCTGTTTGGTTGCTATGCTTTTGCTGTTGCTATGCTGTTGCTAGGTGGTTGCTAGGGTGTTCTGGTTGGTTGCTATGCTGTTGCTAGGGTGTTCTGGTTGGTTGCTATGCTGTTGCTAGGTGGTTGCTAGGGTCTTCTGGTTGATTGCTATGCTGTTGCTGTTGCTATGCTGTTGCTGTTGCTATGCTGTTGCTAGGTGGCTGCTATGGTGTTCTGGTTGGTTGCTATGCTGTTGCTTTTGCTGTTGCTAGGTGGTTGCTATGGTGTTCTGGTTGGTTGCTATTCTGTTGCTGTTGCTTTGCTGTTGCTAGGGTGTTCTGGTTGGTTGCTATGCTTTTGCTGTTGCTATGCTGTTGCTAGGTGCTGTTCTGGTTGGTTGCTATGCTTTTGCTGTTGCTATGCTGTTGCTAGGTGGTTGCTAGGGTGTTGTGGTTGGTTGCTATGCTTTTGCTGTTGCTATGCTGTTGCTAGGTGCTGTTCTGGTTGGTTGCTATGCTTTTGCTGTTGCTATGCTGTTGCTAGGTGGTTGCTAGGGTGTTGTGGTTGGTTGCTATGCTTTTGCTGTTGCTATGCTGTTGCTATGGTGTTCTGGTTGGTTGGTTGCTATGCTGTTGCAGTTGCTATGCTGTTGCTATGGTGTTCTGGTTGGTTGCTATGCTGTTGCTGTTGATATGCTGTAGCTATGGTGTTCTGGTTGGTTGCTAGGCTGTTGCTGTTGCTAGGTGGTTGCTAGGGTGTTCTGTTTGGTTGCTATGCTGTTGCTAGGTGGTTGCTAGGGTCTTCTGGTTGATTGCTATGCTGTTGCTGTTGCTATGCTGTTGCTGTTGCTATGCTGTTGTGAGGTGGTTGTTAGGGTTTTCTGGTTCGTTGCTATGCTGTTGCTATTTGGTTGCTAGGGTGTTCTGCTTGGTTGCTATGCTGTTGCTGTTGCTAGGTGGTTGCTAGGGTGTTCTGTTTGGTTGCTATGCTGTTGCAGTTGCTATGCTGTTGCTATGGTGTTCTGGTTGGTTGCTATGCTGTTGCTGTTGATATGCTGTAGCTATGGTGTTCTGGTTGATTGCTATGCTGTTGCTGTTGCTATGCTGTTGCTAGGTTGTTGCTAGGGTGTTCTGTTTGGTTGCTATGGTGTTGCTGTTGCTATGCTGTAGCTATGGTGTTCTGGTTGATTGCTATGCTGTTGCTGTTGCTATGCTGTTGCTATGGTGTTCTGGTTGGTTCTGGTGGTCTGTTTGGTTGCTATTCTGTTGCTGTTGCTATGCTGTTGCTATGGTGTTCTGGTTGGTTGGTTGCTATGCTGTTGCAGTTGCTATGCTGTTGCTATGGTGTTCTGGTTGGTTGCTATGCTGTTGCTGTTGCTAGGTGGTTTCTAGGGTGTTCTGGTTGGTTGCTATGATGTTGCTGTTGCTATGCTGTTGCTAAGTGGTTGCTAGGGTGTTCTGGTTGGTTGCTATGATGTTGCTGTTGCTATGCTGTTGCTATGGTGTTCTGGTTGGTTGCTATGCTGTTGCTATGCTATTGCTAGGTGGTTTCTAGGGTGTTCTGGTTGGTTGCTATGCTGTTGCTGTTGCTATGCTGTTTCTAGGTGGTTGCTAGGGTGTTCTGTTTGGTTGCTATGCTGTTGCCATGCTGTTGCTATGGTGTTCTGGTTGGTTGCTATGCTGTTGCTGTTGCTAGGTGGTTGCTGGGGTGTTCTGTTTGGTTGCTATGCTTTTTCTGTTGCTATGTTTTTTTTCTGGTTGGTTGCTATGCTGTTGCTGTTGCTAGGTGGTTGCTAGGGTGTTCTGTTTGGTTGCTATGCTTTTTCTGTTGCTATGCTGTTGCTAGGTGGTTGCTAGGGTGTTCTGGTTGGTTGCTATGCTGTTGCTAGGGTGTTCTGGTTGGTTGCTATGATGTTGCTGTTGCTATGCTGTTGCTAAGTGGTTGCTAGGGTGTTCTGGTTGATTGCTATGCTGTTGCTGTTGCTATGCTGTTGCTGTTGCTATGCTGTTGTGAGGTGGTTGCTAGGGTGTTCTGTTTGGTTGCTATGCTGTTGCAGTTGCTATGCTGTTGCTATGGTGTTCTGGTTTGTTGCTATGCTGTTGCTGTTGATATGCTGTAGCTATGGTGTTCTGGTTGATTGCTATGCTGTTGCTTTTGCAAGGTGGGTGCTAGGGTGTTCTGGTTGGTTGCTATGCTGTTGCTAGGTGGTGTTCTGGTTGGTTGCTATGCTGTTGATGTTGCTATGCTATTGCTAGGTGGTTTCTAGGGTGTTCTGGTTGGTTGCTATGATGTTGCTGTTGCTATGCTGTTGCTAAGTTGTTGCTAGGGTGTTCTGGTTGGTTGCTATGATGTTGCTGTTGCTATGCTGTTGCTATGGTGTTCTGGTTGGTTGCTATGCTGTTGCTATGCTATGCTGTTGCTAGGTGGTTGCTAGGGTGTTGTTGTTGGTTGCTATTCTGTTGCTGTTGCTATGCTGTTGCTATGGTGTTCTGGTTGGTTGCTATGCTGTTGCTGTTGCTATGTTTTTTTTCTGGTTGGTTGCTATGCTGTTGCTGTTGCTAGGTGGTTGCTAGGGTGTTCTGTTTGGTTGCTATGCTTTTGCTGTTGCTATGTTTTTTTTCTGGTTGGTTGCTATGCTGTTGCTGTTGCTAGGTGGTTGCTAGGGTGTTCTGTTTGGTTGCTATGCTTTTGCTGTTGCTATGCTGTTGCTAGGTGGTTGCTAGGGTGTTCTGGTTGGTTGCTATGCTGTTGCTAGGTGGTTGCTAGGGTCTTCTGGTTGATTGCTATGCTGTTGCTGTTGCTATGCTGTTGCTGTTGCTATGCTGTTGTGAGGTGGTTGCTAGGGTGTTCTGTTTGGTTGCTATGCTGTTGCAGTTGCTATGCTGTTGCTGTGGTGTTCTGGTTGGTTGCTATGCTGTTGCTGTTGATATGCTGTAGCTATGGTGTTCTGGTTGATTGCTATGCTGTTGCTGTTGCTAGGTGGTTGCTAGGGTGTTCTGGTTGGTTGCTATGCTTTTGCTGTTGCTATGCTGTTGCTAGGTGGTTGCTAGGGTGTTGTGGTTGGTTGCTATGCTGTTTCTGTTGCTATGCTGTTGCTATGGTGTTCTGGTTGGTTGCTATGCTGTTGTTGTTGCTATGCTGTTGCTAGGTGGTTGCTAGGGTGTTGTGGTTGGTTGCTATGCTGTTGCTGTTGCTATGCTGTTGCTATGGTGTTCTGGTTGGTTGCTATGCTTTTGCTGTTGCTATGCTTTTGCTAGGTGGTTGCTAGGGTGTTGTGGTTGGTTGCTATGCTGTTGCTGTTGCTATGCTGTTGCTATGGTGTTCTGGTTGGTTGCTATGCTGTTGCTATGCTGTTGCTAGGTGGTTGCTATGGTGTTCTGGTTGGTTGCTATGCTGTTGCTTTTGCTGTTGCTAGGTGGTTGCTAGGGTGTTCTGGTTGGTTGCTATTCTGTTGCTGTTGCTTTGCTGTTGCTAGGGTGTTCTGGTTGGTTGCTATGCTTTTGCTGTTGCTATGCTGTTGCTAGGTGGTTGCTAGGGTGTTCTGTTTGGTTGCTATGCTGTTGCAGTTGCTATGCTGTTGCTATGGTGTTCTGGTTGGTTGCTATGCTGTTGCTTTTGATATGCTGTAGCTATGGTGTTCTGGTTGATTGCTATGCTGTTGCTGTTGCTATGCTGTTGCTAGGTTGTTGCTAGGGTGTTCTGTTTGGTTGCTATGGTGTTGCTGTTGCTATGCTGTAGCTATGGTGTTCTGGTTGATTGCTATGCTGTTGCTGTTGCTATGCTGTTGCTATGGTGTTCTGGTTGGTTGCTATGCTGTTGCTATGCTGTTGCTAGGTGGTTGCTAGGGTGGTCTGTTTGGTTGCTATTCTGTTGCTGTTGCTATGCTGTTGCTATGGTGTTCTGGTTGGTTGCTATGCTGTTGCTTTTGCTAGGTGGTTGCTAGGGTGTTGTGGTTGGTTGCTATGCTGTTGCTGTTGCTATGCTGTTGCTATGATGTTCTGGTTGGTTGCTATGCTGTTGCTGTTGCTATGCTGTTGCTAGGTGGTTGCTATGGTGTTCTGGTTGGTTGCTATGCTGTTTCTTTTGCTGTTGCTAGGTGGTTGCTAGGGTGTTCTGGTTGGTTGCTATTCTGTTGCTGTTGCTTTGCTGTTGCTAGGTGGTTGCTAGGGTGTTCTGGTTGGTTGCTATGCTGTTGCTTTTGCTAGGTGGTTGCTATGCTGTTGCTATGGTGTTCTGGTTGGTTGCTATGCTGTTGCTGTTGCTAGGTGGTTGCTAGGGTGTTCTGTTTGGTTGCTATGCTTTTGCTGTTGCTATGTTTTTTTTCTGGTTGGTTATATATGCTGTTGCTGTTGCTAGGTGGTTGCTATGGTGTTCTGGTTGGTTGCTATGCTGTTGCTGTTGATATGCTGTAGCTATGGTGTTCTGGTTGGTTGCTATGCTGTTGCTGTTGCTAGGTGGTTGCTAGGGTGTTCTGGTTGGTTGCTATGCTGTTGCTAGGTGGTTGCTAGGGTCTTCTGGTTGATTGCTATGCTGTTGCTGTTGCTATGCTGTTGCTGTTGCTATGCTGTTGTGAGGTGGTTGCTAAGGTTTTCTGGTTGGTTGCTATGCTGTTGCTATTTGGTTGCTAGGGTGTTCTGCTTGGTTGCTATTTGGTTGCTAGGGTGTTCTGCTTGGTTGCTATGCTGTTGCTGTTGATATGCTGCAGCTATGGTGTTCTGGTTGATTGCTATGCTGTTGCTGTTGCTATGCTGTTGCTAGGTTGTTGCTAGGGTGTTCTGTTTGGTTGCTATGGTGTTGCTGTTGCTATGCTGTTGCTATGGTTTTCTGGTTGGTTGCTATGCTGTTGCTGTTGCTATGCTGTTGCTATGGTGTTCTGGTTGGTTGCTATGCTGTTGCTGTTGCTATGCTGTTGCTAGGTGGTTGCTAGGGTGTTCTGGTTGGATGCTATGCTGTTGCTGCTGCTAGGTGGTTTCTAGTGTGTTCTGGTTGGTTGCTATGCTTTTGCTGTTGCTATGCTGTTGCTGTTGCTATGCAATTGCTATGGTGTTCTGGTTATTTGCTTTGCTGTTGCTAGGTGGTTGCTAGGATGTTCTGGTTGGTTGCTATGCTTTTGCTGTTGCTATGCTGTTGCTAGGTGGTTGCTAGGGTGTTCTGGTTGGATGCTATGCTGTTGCTGTTGCTATGCAATTGCTATGGTGTTCTGGTTAGTTGCTAGCAAGCACCTAGCAACAGCATAGCAACAGCAACAGCATAGCAACAAACCAGAACACCCTAGCAACCACCTAGCAACAGCATAGCAACCAACCAGAACACCCTAGCAAACACATAGCAACAGCATAGCAACAGCAACAGCATAGTAACCAACCAGAACACCCTAGCAAGCACCTAGCAAGCACCTAGCAACAGCATAGCAACAGCAACAGCAACAGCATAGCAACAAACCAGAACACCCTAGCAACCACCTAGCAACAGCATAGCAACCAACCAGAACACCCTAGCAAACACATAGCAACAGCATAGCAACAGCAACAGCATAGTAACCAACCAGAACACCCTAGCAAGCACCTAGCAAGCACCTAGCAACAGCATAGCAACAGCATAGCAACAGCAACAGCAACAGCATAGCAACAAACCAGAACACCCTAGCAAACACATAGCAACAGCATAGCAACAGCAACAGCATAGTAACCAACCAGAACACCCTAGCAACCACCTAGCAACAGCATAGCAACAGCATAGCAACCAACCAGAACACCCTAGCAAGCACCTAGCAAGCACCTAGCAACAGCAACAGCTTAGCAACCAAACAGAACACCCTAGCAACCACCTAGCAACAGCATAGCAACAGCAACAGCATAGCAACAAACCAGAACACCCTAGCACCCACCTAGCAACAGCAACAGCATAGCAACCAACCAGAACACCCTAGCAAGCACCTAGCAACCACCTAGCAAAAGCAACAGCATAGCAACAAACCAGAACACCCTAGCACCCACCTAGCAACAGCATAGCAACAGCATAGCAATCAACCAGAACACCATAGCAAGCATCTAGCAACAGCATAGCAACAGCATAGCAACCAACCAGAACACCCTAGCAACCACCTAGCAACAGCAAAGCAACAGCAACAGAATAGCAACCAACCAGAACACCCTAGCAACCACCTAGCAACAGCATAGCAACCAACCAGAACACCCTAGCAAGCACCTAGCAACCACCTAGCAACAGCATAGCAACAGCAACATAATAGCAACCAACCAGAACACCATAGCACCCACCTAGCAACCACCTAGCAACAGCATAGCAACAGCAACAGAATAGCAACCAACCAGAACACCCTAGCAACCACCTAGCAACCACCTAGCACCTAACCACCATAGCTACAGCATATCAACAGCAACAGCATAGCAACCAACCAGAACACCCTAGCAACCACCTAGCAACAGCAACAGCATAGCAACAAACCAGAATACCCTAGCACCCACCTAGCAACAGCATAGCAACAGCATTGCAACCAACCAGAACACCCTAGCAAGCATCTAGCAACAGCATAGCAACCAACCAGAACACCCTAGCAACCACCTAGCAACAGCAAAGCAACAGCAAAGCAACAGCAACAGAATAGCAACCAACCAGAACACCCTAGCAACCACCTAGCAACAGCATAGCAACCAACCAGAACACCCTAGCAACCACCTAGCAACCACCTAGCAACAGCATAGCAACCAACCAGAACACCATAGCAATTGCATAGCAACAGCATAGCAACCAACCAGAACACCCTAGCAACCACCTAGCAACAAACCGGAACACCCTAGCAAACACCTAGCAACAGCATAGCAACAGAAACAGCATAGCAACCAACCAGAACACCCTAGCAACCACCTAGCAACATACCGGAACACACTAGCAAACACCTAGCAACAGCATAGCAACCAACCAGAACACCCTAGCAACCACCTAGCAACAGCATAGCAACAGAAACAGCATAGCAACCAACCAGAACACCCTAGCAACCACCGAGCAACAGCATAGCAACAGCAACAGAATAGCAACCAACCAGAACACCCTAGCAACCACCTAGCAACAAACCGGAACACCCTAGCAACCACCTAGCAACAGCATAGCAACAGCAACAGCATAGCAACCAATTAGAACACCCTAGCAAGCACCTAGCAACCACCTAGCAACAGCATAGCAACAGCAACAGAATAGCAACAAACCAGAACACCCTAGCACCCACCTAGCAACCACCTAGCAACAGCATAGCAACAGCAACAGAATAGCAATCAACCAGAAGACGCTAGCAACCACCTAGCACCAGCAGCATAGCATAGCAACCAACCAACCAACCAACCAACCAGAACACCCTAGCAACCACCTAGCAACAGCATAGCAACCAACCAGAACACCATAGCAACAGCAACAGCATAGCAATCAACCAAAAAACCCTAGCAACAAACCAGAACACCCTAGAAACCACCTAGCAGCAGCAACAGCATAGCAACCAACCAGAACACCCTAGAAACCACCTAGCAGCAGCAGCAACAGCATAGCAACCAACCAGAACACCCTAGCAACCACCTAGCAACCACCTAGCAACAGCAACAGCATAGCAATACACCAGAACACCATAGCAAGCATCTAGCAACAGCATAGCAACCAACCAGAACACCCTAGCAACCACCTAGCAACAGCATAGCAACAGCAACAGCATAGCAACAAACCAGAACACCCTAGCACCCACCTAGCAACAGCATAGCAACCAACCAGAACACCCTAGCAAGCACCTAGCAACAGCATAGCAACAGCAACAGCATAGCAACCAACCAGAACACCCTAGCAACCACCTAGCAACAGCATAGCAACAGCATAGCAACAAACCAGAACACTCTAGAAACCACCTAGCAGCAGCAACAGCATAGCAACCAACCAGAACACCCTAGAAACCACCTAGCAGCAGCAGCAACAGCATAGCAACCAACCAGAACACCCTAGCAACCACCTAGCAACAGCATAGCAACAGCAAAAGCATAGCAACCAACCAGAACACCCTAGCAACCACCTAGCAACAGCATAGCAACAGCAAAAGCATAGCAACCAACCAGAACACCCTAGCAACCACCTAGCAACAGCATAGCAACAGCAAAAGCATAGCAACCAACCAGAACACCCTAGCAAGCACCTAGCAACAGGATATCAACAGCAACAGCATAGCAACCAAACAGAACACCCTAGCAACCACCTAGCAACAGCATAGCAACAGCAACAGCATAGCAACAAACCAGAACACCCTAGCACCCACCTAGCAACAGCATAGCAACCAACCAGAACACCCTAGCAAGCACCTAGCAACAGCATAGCAACAGCAACAGCATAGCAACCAAACAAAACACCCTAGCAAGCACCTAGCAACCACCTAGCAAAAGCAACAGCACCTAGCAACAGCATAGCAACAGCATAGCAATCAACCAGAACACCATAGCTACAGCATATCAAAAGCAACAGCATAGCAACAAACCAGAACACCCTAGCACCCACCTAGCAACAGCATAGCAACAGCATAGCAACCAACCAGAACACCCTAGCAACCACCTAGTAACAGCATAGCAACAGCATAGCAACCAACCAGAACACCCTAGAAACCACCTAGCAGCAGCAGCAACAGCATAGCAACCAACCAGAACACCCTAGCAACCACCTAGCAACAGCATAGCAACAGCAAAAGCATAGCAACCAACCAGAACACCCTAGCAACCACCTAGCAACAGCATAGCAACAGCAAAAGCATAGCAACCAACCAGAACACCCTAGCAACCACCTAGCAACAGCATAGCAACAGCAAAAGCATAGCAACCAACCAGAACACCCTAGCAAGCACCTAGCAACAGGATATCAACAGCAACAGCATAGCAACCAAACAGAACACCCTAGCAACCACCTAGCAACAGCATAGCAACAGCAACAGCATAGCAACAAACCAGAACACCCTAGCACCCACCTAGCAACAGCATAGCAACCAACCAGAACACCCTAGCAAGCACCTAGCAACAGCATAGCAACAGCAACAGCATAGCAACCAAACAGAACACCCTAGCAAGCACCTAGCAACCACCTAGCAAAAGCAACAGCACCTAGCAACAGCATAGCAACAGCATAGCAATCAACCAGAACACCATAGCTACAGCATATCAAAAGCAACAGCATAGCAACAAACCAGAACACCCTAGCACCCACCTAGCAACAGCATAGCAACAGCATAGCAACCAACCAGAACACCCTAGCAACCACCTAGCAACAGCATAGCAACAGCAACAGCATAGCAACCAACCAGAACACCATAGCAAGCACCTAGCAACAGGATAGCAACAGCAACAGCATAGCAACCAACCAACCAGAACACCCTAGCAACCACCTAGCACCCACCTAGCAACAGCAACAGCATAGCAACAAACCAGAACACCCTAGCACCCACCTAGCAACAGCATAGCAACCAACCAGAACAACCACCTAGCAACAGCATAGCAACAGCAACAGCATAGCAACCAACCAGAACACCCTAGAAACCACCTAGCAACAGCATAGCAACAGCAACAGCATAGCAACCAAACAGAACACCATAGCAATTGCATAGCAACAGCATAGCAACCAACCAGAACACCCTAGCAACCACCTAGCAACAAACCGGAACACCCTAGCAAACACCTAGCAACAGCATAGCAACAGAAACAGCATAGCAACCAACCAGAACACCCTAGCAACCACCTAGCAACAAACCGGAACACACTAGCAAACACCTAGCAACAGCATAGCAACCAACCAGAACACCCTAGCAACCAACTAGCAACAGCATAGCAACAGAAACAGCATAGCAACCAACCAGAACACCCTAGCAACTACCGAGCAACAGCATAGCAACAGCAACAGAATAGCAACCAACCAGAACACACTAGCAACCACCTAGCAACAAACCGGAACACCCTAGCAACCACCTAGCAACAGCATAGCAACAGCAACAGCATAGCAACCAATCAGAACACCCTAGCAAGCACCTAGCAACCACCTAGCAACAGCATAGCAACAGCAACAGAATAGCAACAAACCAGAACACCCTAGCACCCACCTAGCAAGCACCTAGCAACCACCTAGCAACAGCATAGCAACAGCAACAGAATAGCAACCAACCAGAACACCATAGCAACCACCAAGCAACAGCATAGCAACAGCATAGCAACCAACCAGAACACCCTAGAAACCACCTAGCAATAGCATAGCAACAGCAACAGCATAGCAACCAATCAGAACACCCTAGCAACCAACTAGCAACCACCTAGCAACAGCATAGCAACCAACCAGAACACCCTAGCAAGCACCTAGCAACAGCATAGCAACAGCAACAGCATAGCAACCAACCAGAACACCATAGCAACCACCAAGCAACACATAGCAACAGCATAGCAACAGCAACAGCATAGCAACCAACCAGAACACCATAGCAACCACCAAGCAACACATAGCAACAGCATAGCAACAGCAACAGCATAGCAACCAACCAGAACACCCTAGCAACCACCTAGCAACAGCATAGCAACAGCAACAGAATAGCAACCAACCAGAACACCCTAGCAACCACCTAGCAACAGCAACAGCATAGCAACAAACCAGAACACCCTAGCAACCACCTAGCAACAGCAACAGCATAGCAACCAACCAGAACACCCTAGCAACCACCTAGCAACAGCATAGCAATAGCAACAGCATAGCAACCAATCAGAACACCCTAGCAACCAACTAGCAACCACCTAGCAACAGCATAGCAACCAACCAGAACACCCCAGCAAGCACCTAGCAACAGCATAGCAACAGCGACAGCATAGCAACCAACCAGAACACGCTAGCAACCAAATAGCAACAGCATAGCAACAGCAAAAGCATAGCAACACAGCAGCATAGCAACAGCAACAGCATAGCAACCAACCAGAACACGCTAGCAACCAAATAGCAACAGAATAGCAACAGCATAGCAACCAACCAGAACACTTTAGCAACAGCATAGCAACAGCAAAAGCATAGCAACCAACCAGAATACCCTAGCAACCACCTAGCAACAGCATAGCAACAGTATAGCAACCAACCAGAACACCATAGCAACAGCATAGCAACAGCAACAGCATAGCAACCAACCAGAACACCCTAGCAACCACCTAGCAACAGCATAGCAACCAACCAGAATACCCTAGCAACCACCTAGCAACAGCATAGCAACAGTATAGCAACCAACCAGAACACCATAGCAACAGCATAGCAACCAACCAGAACACCATAGCAACAGCATAGCAACAGCAACAGCATAGCAACCAACCAGAACACCATAGCAACCACCAAGCAACAGCATAGCAACAGCATAGCAACCAACCAGAACACCCTAGAAACCACCTAGCAATAGCATAGCAACAGCAACAGCATAGCAACCAATCAGAACACCCTAGCAACCACCTAGCAACAGCATAGCAACCAACCAGAACACCCTAGCAAGCACCTAGCAACAGCATAGCAACAGCAACAGCATAGCAACCAACCAGAACACCATAGCAACCACCAAGCAACAGCATAGCAACAGCATAGCAACCAACCAGAACACCCTAGAAACCACCTAGCAATAGCATAGCAACAGCAACAGCATAGCAACCAACCAGAACACCACCTAGCAACAGCATAGCAACCAACCAGAACACCCTAGCAACAGCATAGCAACAGCATAGCAACAGCAAAAGCATAGCAACCAACCAGAACACCCTAGAAACCACCTAGCAATAGCATAGCAACAGCAACAGCATAGCAACCAACCAGAAAACCACCTAGCAACAGCATAGCAACCAACCAGAACACCCTAGCAACAGCATAGCAACAGCATAGCAACAGCAAAAGCATAGCAACCAACCAGAACACCCTAGCAACCACCTAGCAACAGCATAGCAACAGCAACAGCATAGCAACCAACCAGAACACCCTAGCAAACACCTAGCAACAGCATAGCAACAGCAACAGCATAGCAACCAACCAGAACACGCTAGCAACCAAATAGCAACAGAATAGCAACAGCAACAGCATAGCAACCAACCAGAACACCATAGCAACAGCATAGCAACAGCAACAGCATAGCAACCAACCAGAACATCATAGCAACCACCAAGCAACAGCATAGCAACAGCATAGCAACCAACCAGAACACCCTAGAAACCACCTAGCAATAGCATAGCAACAGCAACAGCATAGCAACCAACCAGAACACCACCTAGCAACAGCATAGCAACCAACCAGAACACCCTAGCAACAGCATAGCAACAGCAAAAGCATAGCAACCAACCAGAACACCCTAGCAACCACCTAGCAACAGCATAGCAACAGCAACAGCATAGCAACCAACCAGAACACCCTAGCAAACACCTAGCAACAGCATAGCAACAGCAACAGCATAGCAACCAACCAGAACACCCTAGCAACCACCTAGCAACAGCATAGCAACAGCAACAGAATAGCAACCAACCAGAACACCCTAGCAACCACTTAGCAACCAACCAGAAAACCCTAGCAACCACCTAGCAACAAACCGGAACACCCTAGCAAACACATAGCAACAGCATAGCAACAGCAACAGCATAGCAACCAACCAGAACACCCTAGCAACCACCTAGCAACAGCATAGCAACAGCAAAAGCATAGCAACCAACCAGAACACCCTAGCAACCACCTAGCAACAGCATAGCAACAGCAAAAGCATAGCAACCAACCAGAACACCCTAGCAACCACCTAGCAACAGCATAGCAACAGCAAAAGCATAGCAACCAACCAGAACACCCTAGCAAGCACCTAGCAACAGGATAGCAACAGCAACAGCATAGCAACCAAACAGAACACCCTAGCAACCACCTAGCAACAGCATAGCAACAGCAACAGCATAGCAACAAACCAGAACACCCTAGCACCCACCTAGCAACAGCATAGCGACCAACCAGAACACCCTAGCAAGCACCTAGCAACAGCATAGCAACAGCATAGCAACCAAACAGAACACCCTAGCAAGCACCTAGCAACCACCTAGCAAAAGCAACAGCACCTAGCAACAGCATAGCAACAGCATAGCAATCAACCAGAACACCATAGCTACAGCATATCAAAAGCAACAGCATAGCAACAAACCAGAACACCCTAGCACCCACCTAGCAACAGCATAGCAACAGCATAGCAACCAACCAGAACACCCTAGCAACCACCTAGCAACAGCATAGCAACAGCAACAGCATAGCAACCAACCAGAACACCATAGCAAGCACCTAGCAACAGGATAGCAACAGCAACAGCATAGCAACCAACCAGAACACCCTAGCAACCACCTAGCATCCACCTAGCAACAGCAACAGCATAGCAACAAACCAGAACACCCTAGCACCCACCTAGCAACAGCATAGCAACCAACCAGAACAACCACCTAGCAACAGCATAGCAACAGCAACAGCATAGCAACCAACCAGAACACCCTAGAAACCACCTAGCAACAGCATAGCAACAGCAACAGCATAGCAACCAAACAGAACACCATAGCAATTGCATAGCAACAGCATAGCAACCAACCAGAACACCCTAGCAACCACCTAGCAACAAACCGGAACACCCTAGCAAACACCTAGCAACAGCATAGCAACAGAAACAGCATAGCAACCAACCAGAACACCCTAGCAACCACCTAGCAACAAACCGGAACACACTAGCAAACACCTAGCAACAGCATAGCAACCAACCAGAACACCCTAGCAACCAACTAGCAACAGCATAGCAACAGAAACAGCATAGCAACCAACCAGAACACCCTAGCAACCACCGAGCAACAGCATAGCAACAGCAACAGAATAGCAACCAACCAGAACACTGTTTAGTGTGTATTATTTTTGTGTATGCTCATAATAAAAACAAAGTGTTGTGCTTTTCGCCAAATAAAGAAAAATAAACATGATGCGAGTTATGCCTACTCTCCTTCAGTGAAGTCAATTCTGAAACGCGTCCGAAAATGAACTGTAACTCAGCGAATACTCAGTCAAACAGGCATACAGTCACACAGGCATGAAGCTTGAATTTTCTTCTTTTAAATGAAGTAATTTTTATAAAAAACAAATATTCACAGTTTATGTAATATGTATGCAAAGAGAGAGATGTCAGTCGTTCTCATCTCAGCTAATTAAGTTTTAATGTGCTCCGCCCACGGAGAGCGCGCGCTATTCAAACGCAAATGTGAGGCGATCCAAACAAACCTGTGAAACGCCCACATCAGCTGGATAACACACACCGCGAGTTCACTTTCAGACTTATGTACTTTACGATGCTGTGAGGAATAATACTATCTTGATAATAATCCTGCAAAAAATTTACCTCAGAAGTTCTGGAAGTATCATTTCGAGGAGCAAACGGATCCCGCTGAGGAATTAGGTCAGTTCTGTTTGCTTTGTTCTAATCGGAATGAATGAACGCAAAGATGCGTGCTGTTGTGGAGCTACTACAGCTGGCAAAAATACTGTTTAAATATGAATCGCGTTTCTATGAACGAATGAACGCACAGATGCGTGCTGTTGTGGAGCTACTACAGCTGGCAAAAAGACTGTTTAAATACGAATCGCGTTTCTGTGTATGAATGAATGAACGCACAGATGCGTGCTGTTGTGGAGCTACTACAGCTGGCAAAAATACTGTTTAAATACGAATCGCGTTTCTGTGTATGAATGAATGAACGAACGAACGCACAGATGCGTGCTGTTGTGGAGCTACTACAGCTGGCAAAAATACTGTTTAAATATGAATCGCGTTTCTGTGTATGAATGAATGAACGAACGAACGCACAGATGCGCGCTGTTGTGGAGCTACTACAGCTGGCAAAAATACTGTTTAAATATGAATCGCGTTTCTATGAATGAATGAACGCACAGATGCGCGCTGTTGTGGAGCTACTACAGCTGGAAAAAATACTGTTTTAATATGAATCGCGAATACAAAGAAAGATTACACTGGAAATATTGTTACAATTTTAAATGTTGTTGTAATTGTATAACCTTAAAATATATATATATATATATATATATATATATATATATATATATATATATATACATATATATATATATAAGGATAGATGTAAACAAAATCTTAAAAGGTCATTATGAGCCTTCTCTTTAAATAATTGTATTATGCTTTATTAGTGACACATTTGGGAAGAGAATATATTCCAAATCTGAAAATACAGTATGAGAACAATTAACTGCACAATTACTAGAAATGTTTACCTTGGATATTGTACAATTTGCAAGCAAAATTTGTGGAAAAAACAACAAACCAGTTATATATTGTCCTTGCATTCTTGTGGCTCAGTCACACACCTGAATGAAAGGCTCATTACGTATGCAGCCTCATTATGCGGGCCCCATTGACTCCGCAGGTGTGAATCACGCCCACCCGCATATGGCCTTTCCAAACAAAAAGTGTTTTACAAGATTTAAATCAATGTATTGTGTTATGTGAATGATTAGGCAGGATGATTTTCACATCATTTTGAAGAAAAAATTCTAGGCAACGTCATCCATTAGTCAAAAGTCTTATTTACATATATTTAGAATGTGTTTTATGGCCTTATTTCAGAAACTTTAGTTTTTTGTTTTTGAAAAAACCATGCATAAACATTATTCTATCAAAAATACAAACATGTACATGCAAGTTGTTCACATATTATGGTAGCCCTGTTTGTGCTATATAGAGTGAATTTACACCTTTGCCATTAATATGTTTATAAGCAACTGAAAAAAGCACAAATGTCAGGGCATGTCAGAACATCTCAAGGACCCCAAAAACCCCTCAGACCCCAGAGGGTTAATAAGCAGTTGAAGCATAAAACACAAAACAATACATAAACTGTCACAGTGTCTGGTTGTGTTTCCCCGGGTACCCACTAGATGTCCTCCTTTCCCCACGGTGTCATTCAAGAACTACCTTTCCCACAATTCCTGTATGTGTGATTGCACAGGTGTTTGTTATCTGTTTCCAGCTGTTTCTCGTTGTCATCTAGTTTGTTCCTGTATTTAAAGCCCTGTTTGTTCCATGTCCTGTGTGTATCGTTGTTTATGTCACACCGCGTTTGGTTTACCGTGTTCCCTGCCTGAGTCTGTTTGTTGTTTTGTACTGCCTGTCTGGATATCGAACCCTGCCTGTTTTGACTACTCTTTTGGATTACCCTTAATAAACCTCAATTTGACTGCACTTGGATCCACCTTGCTTTTTCCCTTGAGCGGATCGTGACAGAACGATACACCATGTATGGATCCAGCAGTACGGGGTTTCGGATCCTTCCCCCCACAACTGAGAAGGAGAGGAGGGGAAGACTCCAAAATTTAATGGCCCTACACCAGCAGGGTCAGACAGTGAGTTGTTTGTCTCAAACTTTTTGGACCTTATCGAGAGGCATGAGCTATAATGATGCAACCTTGAAGGACCTTTTTAACCACTGTCTTGATGACCCGTTACCGCAATGGGAGATGAAGGGACTGGAGATTCTTGACTTTTGGGGGTTTACGAGGTATCTACACCACCGTAGTCACTGGGATACCCCAGCTTCGCCGGCATCTCCTAGCGAGATGTTACCACTGCCCGGTCGAGAGAGTGCATCACCGCTGCCCAGCCGAGAGAATGCTTCGCCGCTGCCCGGCCGAGAGAATGCTTCGCCGCTGCCCAGCCGAGAGAGTGCATCGCCGCTGCCCAGCCCAGAGAATGCATCGCCGCTGCCCAGCCCAGAGAATGCATCGCCGCTGCCCAGCCCAGAGAATGCATCGCCGCTGCCCAGACCAGAGAATGCATCGCCGCTGCCCAGCCCAGAGAATGCATCGCCGCTGCCCAGCCCAGAGCTCCATCCGCCATTAATTCCGTCCAGACCTGAACCTGCACCTCACCATCGAAGACGGCGGAGGAGGAGGAAGACCTCCGGCCTCCCCATCCCGGAGGCCGTCCCCGAGCAGCCCGCCGTCGTCCTGGAGGTCGTCCCCGAGCTGCTCGTCCTACCGGCCCCGCCCACGCTGCTAGCCCTGCCGGCTCCGCCCACGCGTGCCGAGCCTGTGTCTTCGGACAAGATGGCCGCCGCCGAGCCTGTTCACGTCACGCCTGCCGAGCCTGTGTCTTCGGACAAGATGGCCGCCGCCGAGCCTGTTCACATCACGCCTGCCGAGCCTGTGTCTTCGGACAAGATGGCCGCCGCCGAGACTGTTCACGTCACGTCTGCCCAGCCAGAGACTGTTCACGTCACGTCTGCCCAGCCAGAGACTGTTTACGTCACGTCTGCCCAGCCAGAGACTGTTCACGTCACGTCTGCTGAGCCGGTGTCTTCGGACAAGATGGCCGCCGCCGGAAGTGTTCCCGTCACGTTTACCGAGCCGGTGTCCATGGACAAGATGGCCGTACAGCCTGTGTCTGAGCCGGTGGTGTCTGTTCCAGAGTCGGTGGTGTCTGTTCCAGTCCCTGAGCCGGCAGTGTATGTTTCTGAGCCGGTGGTGTCTGTTCCAGTCTCTGGGCCGGAGCCAGTGTCTGTTCCTGAGTCGGAGCCAGTCTTTGTTCCTGAGCTGGAGCCAGTGTCTGTTCCTGTGTCTGTGTCTGTGTCTGTGTCTGTTCCTGTTCCTGAGCCTGAGCCGGTGACATCTATTCCTGAGCCCTCAGTGACCGCGACACTGACCATTATGGCCACAGCCATGTGGTGTGTGTGGGCTGCGCGCACGCTTGGACCGGTGGTGCCTGTTCCAGGGCCAGTGGTGCCAGTTCCAGTGCCTGAGCCGGTGGTGCCAGTTCCAGTGCCCGAGCCGATGGTGCCTGAGCCGGTGGTGCCAGTTCCAGTGCCTGAGTCGGTGGTGCCAGTTCCGGTGGTGCCAGTTCCAGTGCCCGAGCCGGCGGTGCCAGTTCCAGTGCCCGAGCCGGTGGTGTCTGTTCCAGTTCCTGAGCCGGTGGAGTCTGTTCCAGTTCCAGTGCCTGAGCCGTTGGTGCCAGTTCCAGTGCCTGAGCTGTTGGTGCCAGTTCCAGTGCCAGTTCCGGTGGTGCCAGTTCCAGTGCTTGAGCCGGTGGTGCCAGTTCCACCGTCCGAGGGATCGTCTCCGCCGTGGCCGCCCGAGGGGTCGTCTCCGCCGTGGCCGCCCGAGGGGTCGTCTCCGCCCTGGCCGCCCGAGGGAAAGTCTCCGCCCTGGCCGCCCGAGGGAAAGTGTCCGCCCTGGCCGCCCGAGGGAAAGTGTCCGCCCTGGCCGCCCGAGGGGTCTTCTCCGCCCTGGCCGCCCGAGGGGTCTTCTCCGCCCTGGCCGCCCGAGGGGTCTTCTCCGCCCTGGCCGCCCGAGGGGTCTTCTCCGCTCTGGCCGCCCGAGGGGTCTTCACCGCCGTGGCCGCCCAATGGACTGTTCGCTTTGCCCCGACCACCCGATGGACTGTTCGCTTTGCCCCGACCACCCGATGGATTGTTCGCTTGGCCCCGGCCACCTGAGAGATTTTTGGTTTTCCCCTGTTTCCCCATCCTATTGTCCATGTTTCCCTGGCCCCTGTCTTATCCTAGTTCCCCCGTGTTTGTTCCCCTGCATGGACCTGGTCCCCCGTCCCTCCCCTGGATCCTCCACCGTGTTACCTCCCTCCTGATCTCTTGGTTTGTTCTGTGTTCCGTCTTGGAGTGTCTGGGAGCCACTCCGTAGAGAGGGGGTCATGTCACAGTGTCTGGTTGTGTTTCCCCGGGTACCCACTAGATGTCCTCCTTTCCCCACGGTGTCATTCAAGAACTACCTTTCCCACAATTCCTGTATGTGTGATTGCACAGGTGTTTGTTATCTGTTTCCAGCTGTTTCTCGTTGTCATCTAGTTTGTTCCTGTATTTAAAGCCCTGTTTGTTCCATGTCCTGTGTGTATCGTTGTTTATGTCACACCGCGTTTGGTTTACCGTGTTCCCTGCCTGAGTCTGTTTGTTGTTTTGTACTGCCTGTCTGGATATCGAACCCTGCCTGTTTTGACTACTCTTTTGGATTACCCTTAATAAACCTCAATTTGACTGCACTTGGATCCACCTTGCTTTTTCCCTTGAGCGGATCGTGACATAAACACAGTGAAATATACCTCTTAAGGTCCATTCTCCATCTCCTGTCTTCACTCTCCTCTCTGGACTGTCTGATCTCCATTCGCTAAATGGAACGAGGAACACATCAGTACCTCTCTTGTGTCCTTCCATTGGACAAAGAGAAGGTGGTTGTCCCTTTTCCACCTTATGCTTCCCCGGGGTGCATTTTTTGGCAGCTTGTTTAGGATGGTTTGTGGGAAGCCTCTGTTGCTCCTGATGGTCCCACACGCAGAGATGTTTCTCTGGAGGAGGTCCCTGAAGAGCATCGGGCTGGTGTAGAAGTTATCTACATATAATTTGTAGCCTGACCCCAAGACCTTTTCATCCACCAGAGCCATGACTGATCCGTAGCTCAGACCTTTGTTTTGCTGGCTCTGAGCTACCGGGATTTGCCTTCATAGATGAACAAATCCCATGTATAGGCATTCAGGGAGTCTGCAAGGACAAAAAGCTTGTACCTCCACTTTGTCGGTTTGTCTTTCTGATATTGCTTCAGATAAATCTTTGCCTTTGATGCCACCACTCTTTCGTCAACGGCAATGTTCTGATGTGGGTGATGATAACTTTTACATACTTCACGAATCTGGTCATATACAGGTTTCACTTTGCACAGACGGTCAAAGGCAGGGGTTCCTTTGCATTCTCAGTACCTACCTTAGGATCGCTGAGGAGGAGTGCTGAGGACACGGCCTGAAATTTCCTGCTGGACATCACGGAGACTGGAAACCTAATGGCATACAGTCTGGACCCATTCCAGTAGTCTGAAACTGATAGCAGCTTCACCAAACCCATATAGATTATAACTGAGAGGAACGAGAAGAAGTCCTTCAGGGACATGTCCTGCCTCGGCCTCTTGAGCCACTAGAGCCAGATGAAGATCCTTCTTCCTGTCTTCCTCTGCCGTGACCTTTGCCTCTCCCTCTTCCTCTGTCACTGCTTTCCCCTCAGTGCAGGTGGTCCACTTATTTTTTGTCTTTTTGTGGGGTTTGTCAAGTCAACATGACTCTCCCACAGTGCCAGTTCTATATCTGATGTCGAATCTGCAATAAAGCAAGTTCGGACCTCACATTCTTTGTCTCTAAATGTGACTGTGCTGCTTGATGGATCCATGCTGTAGACTGCAGCAATCTAATCTAATCTGGAGACCTGCAGGTGATAAGAGATATTCATTAACATGGTCAGTGTGTTTAGTTAACCATATTTTACCATGATAAAATGTATTTCACAGGAAATATTAATGGTTTGTCAATTATGTATTTGTTTTCTTTCTTCAACAAAAAAGGATTCAAAAATAAGTTTTATTCATTAAACATTATTTGGTCATAATAATTATTTGCTGATTATGAGACTTAACTGGAAAGTAAACCAGTTCTGAGTCTAATAAATGCCGATGTTTGATGCTTGAAAAACAAAATGTAGTGGATAAAATAATGTCTTTCGAAGATAATTGTGTAAAAGAACACTCTATATTTTAATATGTTTTTGTTTTTTTTACTATAAATCACTGTTGCTGGCCAATTGTCTGAGGGATGTTTACAAGTTCAGCTTCACAAGGTTAGTTGTAAAGTTTGTGTGAGAAACAAGGTGGAAGCACATAGGACCACTTGTTCTTGTGCAAGCTTTACAAAGCACTCATGTTAGAGGTGAGATTGTCCCTTTGATGAACACTGGTATGACAGAAGTCTGGCATCATTGATTTGTTACAAATAGTAGAATGGAAGCAATAAAAGTAAAATATATATATATATTTGGGGTGCAGTCATTTCACTTTATTAGACTCTTATTCATCTGTTGTGGTTGTATGGATTGTTTGGTCATTGTGTGTGGTTTTTCAAGTGTTAAAAGAGCACCATTCATTCAAATGGGATAATGTAGGCTCACTAAGATTATCTTCTTTACACTCATTGTTTGTGTTTAACTGAAGGAAGAAAGTTATATACAACACTAGGCACGTTTCCATTACAGATTTGCGCAAAACTTTTTTTCTAAATGTCGACAAAAAACTATTTCGAAATGATGCCGTTTCCATAAACCGATGTTATGCGACTAAAACTTCGTAGGTTTTTGGTCTTAAAGGACAAGTTCGGTATTTTACACTTAAAGCCCTGTTTTCAGATCGTTTCTGATGAAATAGAAGGGTTAAGATTGAAATTTGGACACATGCTGCTGGCCCGAGAATTTTCGGTTTCTGTGATAGCACCCCCCCACCTCCACAATGGCTGCATGCATAGGTGCACTGGAACAATCCTTCCTAAAACGCATTAAACTTTCATTTACAAAGACGTGAAACTCACCGAGTGGTCAGGGGTGTTCACTGATATGCTCACACAAAAATCGCTGCAAAAGATGCTTTCCAAACTCCCTGAAAACTGCAGTTGTCAAGCCCCTCCTGAAAAAGAGCAATCTGGATAAGACCATACTAAGCAACTATAGACCGATCTCAAATCTTCCTTTCATAGGCAAGATCATTGAAAAAGTTGTCTTCAATCAGCTGAACAAATTCTTATGCTCGAATGGATACTTTGACAATTTCAATCTGGTTTCCGACCGCACCACAGCACAGAGACAGCGCTCATAAAGATAATAAATGATATTCGCTTAAATACTGATTCAGGCAAATTATCAGTGCTGGTACTACTCGACCTCAGTGCTGCATTTGACACTGTCGATTACAACATACTTCTTGACAGGCTGGAAAACTGGGTGGGGCTTTCTGGGATAGTCCTAAAATGGTTCAGGTCATACTTAGATGGGAGAGGTTATTATGTGAGTATAGGAGACCATAAGTCTGAGTGGACATCCATGACATGCGGAGTCCCTCAAGGCTCAATTCTTGCGCCACTCCTGTTCAACCTGTACATGCTCCCAATGAGCCAAATAATGAGAAAGAACCAAATCTCTTACCACAGCTATGCAGACGACACACAGCTCTACTTAGCCCTATCGCCTAACGATTACAGCCCCATTAGCCGCGTTTCCACTGTCGGGCCAGGGCCGGGCCGTGCTAGTGCGTGCCAGGGCCAGTCGCGTTTCCACTGTCACTTCCGGGGCTGGATCGGGGCTTACTCGAGGCCAACGGCCAGGATTACTGGCCCGTCGAATACCTTGGGCCAAAGCGGGCCAGCTCGGGCTAGAGGAGTGGTTACCAACAGAGGAGGAGTTGACCAGCGCCGGATGATTCTGTCAGCATTAAAGACTTAAAAATAAAATAATTTAACTCGCGTTCATGTTTGAATGCCTTCTGTTTGTGATGCAAAAGACTATGCGCGCTAACCGTTACCATAGTAAACATAGTAAATGCTTGAAGATGCGCATATAAAAAAAAACATAGCGAACGCTTGAAGAAATCAGACCAATCTTAAAGGCTATCACAGTAATGTTTTTATTTTATCTGTCATAGCCTACGTCTCGTCTCTTTAAACCGGACTATCATAAAATAAAGCAACTTTTTTTTCGGGAGCTTCCTCTGTTTCTCTGACTGAAAATATCTGTATGGGAGTCGAGAGATTGCTAAAGCTCCTCAAGTCGTGGCATAAAGTTGTAGAAATTATCATTTTTTTCTAAATGTGATGTAAATATGATAAAGAAACAGACGCGACTGAAAAAGTAAGTGTGTCCTCTTTCTTTTGTGAAATAGACCTAACGGTAATTTATTTCTGAGTGACTAATGTGCAGTTTTGACATAAATTAATTCATTATTATCAATGTATCACTTTTTATTGTAAATCTGTGGTAAAACATCGATGCTTGGGTTTTTAATATTCAAGTAAACAAACAAAAAAAATGCTAGCAAACGGCCGCTTTTATCGTGTTTGTTTTCAACGCTGTTTCCAGTGATTTCTGATTAGTTTTCTGATAAAACTTCCATTTGTTGGTGAAAGGATGGGTTAGTGTGACGTTGTTCCAGAGAGGCGTGTTACGGGCGTGTTTTAGTGAAGCGCTGTGGAGCTTCTGGCCCGACAGTGGAAACGCAGGCCCGGTGCTATTGGCCCGAGGCTATTAGCCCGGCACGGCCCGTTTAAAGCCCTGGCCCGGCCCTGGCCCGACAGTGGAAACGCGGCTATTGACTCCCTGTGCCAATGCATTGATGAAGTCAACAGTTGGATGTGCCAAAACTTTCTTCAGTTAAACAAGGACAGAACTGAAGTCATTACATTTGGAAACAAAGATGAAGTTCTCAAGGTGAACGCATACCTTCACTCTAGGGGTCAAACAACTAAAAATCAAGTTAGGAATCTCGGTGTGTCCCTAGAGTCAGACCTTAGTTTCAGTAGTCATGTCAAAGCAATAACTAAATCAGCATACTATCATCTGAAAAATATTGCAAGAATTAGATGCTTTGTTTCCAGACAAGACTTAGAGAAACTTGTGCATGCTTTCATCACCAGCAGGGTGGATTATTGTAATGGACTCCTCACTGGCCTTCCCAAAAACACCATAAGACAGTTGCAGCTCATACAGAACGCTGCCGCCAGGATTCTGAGCAGAACCAGAACATATGAACACATCACACCAGTCCTCAGGTCTTTACACTGGCTCCCAGTTACATTTAGGATTGATTTTAAAGTATTAGCTTCCAGAGGAGATCAGACGTGCTCCTAAAGTAGTCACATTCAAATCCAGACTCAAAACACATCTGTTAGCTGTGCATTTACTGAATGAGCACTGTGCTAATGTTCGTCCGACTGTTTGTACTGTATTTTATTTTATTTTTTATTCTAAACGGTTTTAATTATTCTTATATCTTTTGATTCTTTTAATTTCTTCTATGTAAAGCACTTTGAATTACCATTGTGTATGAAATGTGCTATATAAATAAACTTGCCTTGCCTTTCCCTTAATTGCATCTAATATCCATTCATTCATCTGACAATACCACACACACAACCGCGCAAAATGGCTTTAATCCGCAATTACCCTGTTTCAATAGAATCTTTCTTTCATGTTCTTTTTCACCAGTTTCCAGACATCATCTAATGCAACTCCACTGCAAGATTCATCCTGCATCGCCTCCTCACTAGTGTCTTGTTTAATGATCTGATGAAGAACATCATGCACACAGAGCTTCTTCGCCATTGTGCTGCTATAAAATGAATGACAAGCTAAACACTGTGAAGCATTTATACGTTTCCGTGCTGTTACATCCTGCGTATTAGAGGCTATGTAACCAGAGAGGGAAGACCACGCGGAAGTGCCATATAAAGAAATATATTTATTAAAGATATAGCCCAAGATCCAGGAAGCAATCACACGCACACCACACCGGTGCTTCGCCAGGAAGCACTTTCCTTTGTCAGGACTTAGCCCTGCTGTTGCTATTGTTTAATTGCTGTTGCCCATGTCATTTCCAGCGGCAGTGCTTAAACAGATTTTCAGACTATAGTCTGAAAATCTGTTTAATATACATGTGTATATATATGTATATATACGTGTGTGTGTGTGTGTATATATATATATATATATATATATATATATATGTGTGTGTATATATATGTGTATATATATATACTGTATATATATGTATATGTGTATGTATATATATACACATATATATATATACACACACACACACACACACACGTATATATACATATACAATGTTCCAATTTAAAAGCATATACATTTATATATATATATATACATATATATACACACACACACACACACACACACACACACGTATATATACATATACAATGTTACAATTTAAAAGCATATACATATATATATATATATATACATATATATACACATATACACACACACACACACATATATATATATATGTGTGTGTGTGTGTGTATATGTGTATATATATGTATATATATATATATATATATATATATATATATATATATATATATATATATATATATATATATATATATATATATATATGCTTTTAAATTGTAACATTTAGATGCATGTGCAGGATAAAAAATACATCAGCCAATGTGCTATTAATGGAAATAAATAGAAACATTTGGATATCATTTTGTTTCTTTTTTTAAATTGTCACTATAATATATTCACAGCATCCAGTCATGAGCTGAAGGCCCTCGTTAAGTTCTGGGTCGGTTACTACTTCCCTCAGACTGGAGGTAACCAACTGTAACCCACCTAAGGCATCCACATGCTTTGAGACCCTACGGCTTCCAGCGCGATATCATGACTACTCAGCGTTCAAGAAAGAATTATTTGCCTGCATCAGTACTGTGGATACAGGATTTGGGCTGGTGTAATTACTGTTCTTTAACAGTACTAGGCCTACTTCTTGTTTTATTAACCATCTATATCCATTCATTCTATCCTAACCTTGTTCTTGGATTGTGAGGTGGAATTGTTACTTTTTGTTTTTTACTTGATTTATTTGATGACACACTTTGCATCTTTTACTGTGGTGGGGAAAAGGGGGACACAAATATCTTCATGTCGAAGAAAATTTTCTATGCCTCCGTGGCGGTAGAAAGCATCCGAAAGATTTTCTGTGTTTTCTTCTGCTGCCTCATGGAAGGCCTCCCCGTAGAGTGTGTCTAACTCCTGTTCTGCGTGTCCTCTCGCCATGATGCAGTCAGGATCCAGCAGTACCTCTGAAAGTACTGAGAAACTTTGAATTAGTGTTGACAATTAGGATGAAGCAGAAAAAAAAACCAGGTGCAAGTGGTTTTCAAACATCAAAGTACCTGACTGGCAGATGCAACGTAAAAGTCAAAGAGTAAGAATGATCTTCTCAAACGTTTGATGTAATGAAATGTTAGAGAACATGTCCAAAAAGCAAATGAACCATGAAAAGCAATGACAATTCATTTCACAATGTTTGAAATATGAAACAAGAACAAGACTCAGGATGATAAAAGTAGAAACTAAACTTTTTAAAAGAATACAATTTCTTCTTCTGCGTGTTTCAGGGTTTGAGGAGTACTGACGCCACCTTGTGGCAACTGTAGGTTACTGCACTTTTTTCCACCGAATGGAATCAGCACGTATGAGCTGTCCTGGGACGGCACAACAAGTGTAACACGTGTCTGTCCCCAACACACACACACACACACACACACACACACACACACACACACAGGTTCAACATGATGTCGAGAGTTGGAGGCCTGAGTCACTGGAGTGACAAACGGAGGTACTTTTTCCACACTTTTCATAAATACAAGGGACACAAATACAAGAACTAGATGGTGTCCAAAACAATATAAGCAGAAAAAGAATAAATAATTAAATATTTAAACAATGTATAACTATTCCGTCCTAGATGCGTGTTCCATCTACGCAACACTGACAGATAGCTAACAGGAGTCAGAAAAGGGCAGACGCAGTAGTAAAGTTGAAAGTTTTACTGTTTTGTTCTTTCCTCTTCTTTCTCTTTTTTGTAAAACTGAAATATACAAAGATTACAAATGTCTTGTTACAAAATATTCTCAAAATAAACACATGAATTTCCGCTGTTTACAAATATTCTCTGAGCACATATCAAAAGGCTACAATCAGTTCTTCTTAATGTAATTATAAACAAATTGCCATTACTGTTGAATAGTTCGTTTTTAAACTCAAACTAATGAATTACAAATATTTATATACACGTTCATGCAAACACTGAAAAAAGATAACAAACTTACAGGCAAAGCCTTTCCGAGGCACAAAAACATAAAGAAAACAGAGAGATGACTTGTTGGCCCACCGCATGGAAAGAAACTGGAACACAGCGGCTATTTCCTGGTAAACCTCTAACCCAAGAGTCACATGACCTAAACCAACCACTAAGAAAATGGTTTACAATAATCAATTTCTTTGTTATAACACCAAACTGCCACAAGATGGTGCTAACAAATAAAAAACAAATGTGTGCCATGACACTCCCCGCCTGGTATTGTTTAGATACCACCATATAACCTGAGAATGTTCACATAAGACCTCACAAATATCAGTCCTCCGTTGGCATGAGCAGAACTGTTTCCGATATAGGTCTGAGGAATGTTTTGATTGTCCCATTCCTTGCAACTCTTAGTTCAACCGTTCTGACTCTTTTGTCACTGCTGGGAAAAATCTTGGTCACAAGAGCCATAGGCCATTCATTGCGCTTACTTTGAGCATCCTTAAGAAGGACAACATCGCCCTCTCTTAGATTTCGTCGTTCCTCTTGCCATTTGCTTCGGCTTTGAAGCGTTGAGAGGTATTCACGCCTCCATCTATTCCAGAAAGTATTAGCAAGATGTTGCACCCTTCTCCATTGCTGTCTATGGAGATTGGTTTCCTTGAAGTCACCTGGAGGCGGGAGGAGTGTATGACCCTTTTGAGTTAGGAGCATGGCTGGCGTTAACAAGAAAGGTGAATCTGGGTCTGTGGAAATAGGAACAAGGGGTCTTGAATTGACAATTCCTGTTACCTCTGCCATCAAGGTAGACAACACTTCATGTGTCAAGCAGGAAGGACTGATCTGTTGGAGCATGGAATCTAGTATGCGCCTGGAGACTCCTATCATCCGCTCCCAGGCTCCTCCCATGTGGGATGCGTGAGGTGGATTGAAGACCCATGAACAACCCTCTCCACCCAGGTACTTCCTCACACTAGGATCTTGAGGATCATTTACCACAATTTCCAGCTCTTTACAGGCTCCTACAAAATTGGTCCCGCAATCAGACCGGATTTGTTTGGCAGGACCTCGTAGAGCAAAAAACCTTCTCAAGGCGTTTATAAAGGTGGATGAATCCATACTGTCAATCAGCTCAATATGTATGGCACGAATACTCATACAAGTGAAAAGAACAGCCCATCTTTTGCTCTGAGCTTGTCCTCCTCGCGTGCGCCTTGCGACAACTGTCCAAGGTCCAAAAACATCAAGACCGACGTGCGTGAAGGGAGGTTCAGTGCTCAGGCGATCGATGGGCAAGTCCGCCATCTTCTGCTCAGTTACCTTCCCACGAAGCTTGTTGCATACGACGCACTTGTGTACAATGCTGTTGATAAGCTTCCTAACACCAACACAAACCCTGCATTGCGGATAGCTGATTCAGTAAACACACGACCCTGATGCTTGACTCGATCATGGTAATACTCCACAAGTAGCTTCGCAGCATGACTTCGTCCTGGAACAATCAAAGGAAACTTCTCTTGGAGATCCAAAGTTGCATTTTTAAGCCGACCTCCTATCCTGAGAAGACCTCTACCATCTACGTAAGGGTTCAGGTTTTTCAGAGCGCTGTGCCTCGGGATGTCATTTCTTTTGGCGATGCAGGTGAGCTCTTCTTGGAAAGCTTCCCTCTGAACGCTCTTGATTACAACTTCCTCTGCTTGTAACAACTCTTTCACTGTACGAGGCCTAGCACAGTAGTGCCATGAGCTGCAGGCTCTTTCTCTATCATCAGACGACTTGTAAGTCTGGGCGACATGTATGAGAAAAGCTATGGCTCTGACTAATGACCTCCAAGAAGAGAATCGCTCGAATCGTTGACATTCAAGATGAAAATCATCGGATACAGTAGTAGCAAGAGGACGAACTTGTGTCCAACTCTGGCCCGAGGAGGTCAAATTCCCTCTCCTCCAGAGACAGATTCTGATCCATTTGCGACAGGAAGGCAGGTCCTGTAAGCCAGGTGGTGGTGCCCAACAGAGCTGCAGGAACCGAGCGGGTGGCGTGATCTGCAGGGTTATGCTTAGTAGACACATAGTGCCATTGCATTGGGTTTGACACTCTGTGGATACGCTGCACTCTGTTGGCTACATATACATAGAACCGTCTTGTCTGGTTATAGATGTACCCCAGGACGACTCTACTATCCGTGTAAAACTCCACAGCATCTAGAGTGAAGTCCAGCTCGTTTGTGATTATCTCTGCTATCTCTGCAGCTAAAACCGCAGCTCCTAGTTCCAGCCTGGGAATGGTATGAGCAGCTTGCGGAGCTAATTTGGCCTTCCCCAAGACGAACCCAGTGTGACATGCTCCTTCGCCATTGATGACACGAAGATATGCCACTGCTGCAATCGCTTTGACAGAAGCATCAGAGAAAATGTGGAGTTCCTTCCTCAGAGCTGTAGAGAGAGTAGTATAAACATATGTTCTAGGAATCTCCAGCTGTTTGAGATCTTGTAGGGATCTCCTCCATGCATTCCATGCTTCTTCCTTGTCTTCAGGGAGGGGAGAATCCCAGTCACAAGTCTCACCTGAGAGTTCTCGTAGCAGGAATTTCCCTTCAATGATGACAGGGGCAACAAACCCAAGTGGGTCGAAGAGACTGTTGACAGTAGCCAGTATCCCTCTGCGAGTAAAGGGCTTCTTAATGTCGGTTACATGAAAGGTGAATGTGTCCCCCTTCACATCCCAGCTAAGTCCGAGTCTACGTTGGATGGGAGTAGGGTCAACTTCCAAGTTGAGATCTTTGAGTCCCTTCGCATGATCTTCGATCGGGAATGCATTCATTACTTCCTTGCTATTAGAAGCAAACTTGTGCAGTTTTAAATTTGAAGTGGCCAGCATTTTCTTTGTTCGTGTCAACAGATCGATTGTTCCCGCAGCTGTGGGTGTTGACAAAAGTCCATCATCGACGTAGAATTCTCTCTCTACAAAGTGTCTGGCGTCTGAACCATATTCCTCCTCACCATAAGCCGCTGCTCGTCGAAGACCATAAATGGCTACAGCAGGAGATGGACTATTACCGAACACGTGCACCCTCATGCGGTATTCAATAATCTCTTTGCTGGTGTCATTATCCTTGAACCAGAGAAAACGAAGGAAGTCTCTATCTTCCTCTTTCACAATGAAGCTGTGAAACATCTGTTCGATGTCTGCAGTTACAGCTACCAGCTCCCTTCTAAAACGCAGTAAGACTCCCAAGAGGCTATTATTTAAGTCAGGACCAGAGAGAAGAACATCGTTCAAGGAGATGCCCTGTTTTTGCGCGCTGGAGTCAAAGACAACTCTGATCTGACCGGGCTTCTGTGGGTGGTACACCCCAAAGGTAGGTAAATACCAACATGCCTGGCCTTCTTGAAGAGGAGGGGCTACTTCGGCATGGTCACGATCAAAGATGTTCTGCATGAAGGTAACAAAATGAGACTTCATCTCAGGCTTCTTCTCCAATGTGCGCAAAAGGGAGGTTAGGCGTGTAAATACCTGTTCTCTATTATTAGGGAGTCGTTGGCGAGGTGTTCTGAATGGGAGTGGTGCGACCCAACTATTGCTCTCGTCCATGAACATCTCTTTATCCATGATGTCCAAAAAGCGCCTGTCTTCAATAGACAATCCAACTTTATTATCCTCCTTTGTCCTCTCAAAGATGGTATCTCCTATGGCATAGTCATCAAAGATGAAGGTGCCATGCGCCAGAGATATCTCAGGCAGAGGCTTGATGTCAAACTTCTCCCTAACGCTGAGTTTGTTGGGACATGGAGGAAGTAGAGAAGGACGTCCATTATCAAGTACATGGGTACGGTAAGCACTAAGTGCTGCAGACCTGTGGACGGATCCTAAGCAGACGTCTCCGACTACGACCCATCCTAGGTCTAGTCTTTGCGCGTAGGGTGCGTTATTAGGACCATTACGTTGCTCCCGTACTTTATGAACCTGAAGGATGTCACGACCCAAAAGAAGAAGAATTTGGGCTTCCGGATCCAAAGGAGGAATGCAATGAGCGATGGGCTTTAGGTGAGTGTGCCAACGTGCTGCATCAGATGTTGGTATCTCGACCCTGTCGTCTGGCATATTGTTGCATTCGATCAACGTTGGCAATTTCACCTTCATTACTCCATCTAAAGACTCTATAATGAAACCAGTAGCTCTTCTTCCCACAGTCTCTGTCACACCTGCACAGGTACGTAGAGTATATGTTGACTTCTCTCCTTTGACATGCAGCAAGTCGAAGAACTTGGTTCTAGCGAGCGATCTATTGCTCTGGTCATCCAGGATCACATCAAGCTTGATTGCTCCTTCTGGGTGGCCTTCTGGGTAAACCTTAGCCAGGCAAATCTTAGAGCATGACCGTGAACATTCACCGTAACCACAGACTTCTGTACACTTGGAAGTTATAGCAGGTTGAGGCGTGTCTATCTCTCCCTCCCCGCCATGATCAGATAAGTTTGAAGGCGGTGGTCCTGGATGAAGCGCTGCGATATGAGCATCACTGCCACATTCCTTACATTTAATAGCTGCCTTACAGTCCCTGGCCAGATGAGTGGTTGTTGCACAGTACCTGTAGCAAACACCTTTCTCCTTTAGAAAAGTCTTGCGCTCATCCAGAGGATTGATCCTAAAACCTCTGCAACGATTGAGAGGGTGGGGCTTCTTATGAATCGGGCAGATCTTATCCACATCATCCAACTCATAGTTTGAGCTGCGTGTCTGACTCACAGTCGCTGCTGACACTTCCGTCTTGTGAGTATAGACTGAGCTTTTCATTTGTCTCTTGAATTGCTGCTCTGGTTTCAACACACTATGGATTCCTGAAGACAGAGCAAAACTTGGATCGTTGCGTGTTCGAGCCTCTCTGCAGATGAAATCACAGAAGAATGAGAATGGAGGAAAGGCGACTTGATGTGCTGTTTTGTACTGAGAACCTTGAGCCATCCACCTCTCCTGAAGACTGTAAGGTAACTTATCTACGATGGGAGCAACACCACGTGCAGTGTCAAGAAAAGTAAGTCCGGGTAGGTAGCCTTCATGTTTCGCAGACTCCACTTCCTGTAGAAGATCTCCAAGTTCTCTAAGCTTTTTCGCATCTTTGTTGCTGATTTTTGGAAAGCTATCAATCCTGTCAAAGAGGGATTTCTCAATAATCTCTGGAGAGCCATAGCAATCTTCCAAGCGCTCCCATGCTTTTCCCAAGCCTGTGTTTGGATTACCTGTGTGCACAGCTCTGATCCTTCGCACATGTTGTGAAGACTGTTCTCCCAACCATTTAGACAGAAGGTCTAACTGCTCAGCAGCTGATAGGTGCAAACCTTCAATTGCGTTGATGAAAGAGGACTTCCACGCCCAATAATTCTCAGGACAATCGTCAAACTTGAAGAGACCTGAATTAACAAGCTCTCGGCGTGCTAAGTACCTGGCGACCTCACTCACATTAGTGTCGTTGTTGAACGATGGTTGTGGTGTTGTCTTATATGGAGAAGAAGTGAACGGTGGAATTTGGTATTTTTGACTAGTTGTTTGCACTGACTTCTGAGGATGCTGCGTTATACTCTCAGTATCAGGTTTATTGTTGGAATCTCTGACATCCCAAGATGCTAAGCGATGATGCCTTGGAGGTGTCTCAGGCCTCAACACATGGACAATGGGCTTTAGAGGTAGTTGACATGTTTCATCTCCAGCTGGAGACAATAACCTCAGTTGAGACTGATTCATGACGTAATCACGAGTGCGATCAGAAACTTCTCTCACATCAGAAATCCTTTCTCCAAGTTCACTATCTGCTGCTGCCTCCAAAACCTTTGTCTCAGCAATGGCTGCTGCCACCTCACTTTCATGCTTTATAACTGCCAGAGACGCTTCCATGCATGCCTCTGTAACTTTCAGTTGAGCTTTCTCAATCAAGATTTCTGATTCTTTTTTAAGGAATTCAGTCCTGGCCCGTGCAGCTTTCAGTTTAGCGCGAGCCTTGGCAGCAGCTGCGCTAGCCGATGAGCTTCTAGATCTATTAGTCGAAGCCGAAGCTATAGATCTTGTTTCTAATGCTTGACTTCGCTCTGTAGCTTCCCCTGCCTCCATAGCTTTCTCAGCCTCCGTAGCTTTCTCCGCCATCATGAATTGCTAATACTGTCTAGGAGTACAGGGCGTGATGATGAACGAGGAATGATGGAGTTAAAGCTTGCTTTCCTTGAACTTCAGTGCCTACTGAGCGGTTGCCTTTTTACTATTCCGTCCTAGATGCGTGTTCCATCTACGCAACACTGCCCTTTTCTGACTCCTGTTAGCTATCTGTCAGACGCAGTAGTAAAGTTGAAAGTTTTACTGTTTTGTTCTTTCCTCTTCTTTCTCTTTTTTGTAAAACTGAAATATACAAAGATTACAAATGTCTTGTTACAAAATATTCTCAAAATAAACACATGAATTTCCGCTGTTTACAAATATTCTCTGAGCACATATCAAAAGGCTACAATCAGTTCTTCTTAATGTAATTATAAACAAATTGCCATTACTGTTGAATAGTTCGTTTTTAAACTCAAACTAATGAATTACAAATATTTATATACACGTTCATGCAAACACTGAAAAAAGATAACAAACTTACAGGCAAAGCCTTTCCGAGGCACAAAAACATAAAGAAAACAGAGAGATGACTTGTTGGCCCACCGCATGGAAAGAAACTGGAACGCAGCGGCTATTTCCTGGTAAACCTCTAACCCAAGAGTCACATGACCTAAACCAACCACTAAGAAAATGGTTTACAATAATCAATTTCTTTGTTATAACACCAAACTGCCACAAGATGGTGCTAACAAATAAAAAACAAATGTGTGCCATGACAATAACAATGAAACAAAACCAAAAAAAAAAAAAAAACAGAGCATTTCTTCATAGGAGAACCTTTTTTTATCTCTCCAGAACCAACTGTGAGAGATAAATACAGTGTAAGCATAAACACATACAAAGAAATGAGATTAAGAGAGCAATACAGTTCACTGAATCTAGGCCCCATGTAATCTCGCGAATTCTGGTGTGATCGCGCGATATGTAGTTTCTATAAACAGAACTACCAAACCAGGAACAGTTTTCCATCCGGAGGAGTATAGGATAGAACTCTTTTCTGAATTACCTACCGATCTCTCTTTTCTGTGGATTTTGATTCTACAATGGGTAAGTAGCCTACAATATTGAAATAATTAACTTATAAAATGCTTTGTTTATTTTTTGTTCCTTTTTAAATGTACTGGGAAAGTAGCCTGCTGAGTAAATAAAGTTTTAACTATTGTTCTTGTTTGAATTGGAATAAAAAATGTTTTACTGATGAGTGACAATAATAAGTAACAAACTTTTATAGTAAAACTTTACAAAATTAATTTTTAAATATAGTCTACAGATAAAAAGTTAAGGCTGCATGAAACATTCAAAATTTGCTTAACAGTAAAAGTTTACTTAACAGTAAGCATTTGAATGCACACTGAATAGTCACCCCATGTATATTGTGTTCATGGTAAAATGATTTTTTATTTTTAATATACTAATTCAATAAATTATTGTGTATTTCAGTTCCCTTTACTAGGAGGAGAACAATTGCTTTTTTACTTCTGCTGGCAAGACTACGGAGGAGGGGTAGGAGAAGGAGCCAATACTGGGTCCATCCACTGAACCAGTGCAGGCCTCAACAAGGAGATTTTTATCATCTTGTGGAAGAACTGCGTTTGGACAGTCAACGGCATCACCAGTATTTTCGGATGAGTGCAGAGAAAATGGATGAGCTTCTCTCAATCATTGGCCCTGAACTCACCAGACAGAATACCAACTACCCCAGCAAGCAATAGCCGTCATTTCAACATCTGGGTTAAATATAGACCCGATATAGTCCGGCTATGTGTAACCCACTTTTAGCCCAAATAACATTTAATCTGGTTAAATGTATTTTTTTCCAAAATAACTTGTGAGATGTAGGATATTCCATCATGTAAGCGAAGTCAACTGTGATTACAAGTTGTTTGGTTTGCATTATTTTACATGTTATATGTGTAGGCTGTGCGTAGCCACGATTTAGCTCGTATTCAGACCCGGCTATTGTAGACCACTTTTAGTCAAAACTGATTAATTGTAGTTTTTTTGCCAGGAAGTGCATGAAATGGTTAATATTTCATCACGTTCGCATTGGTAATGATATCTACAAGGTTCAATGTGTCATTTCACGACATATCGATCTGTAGTCACGATTTAGCTCCGAATTGGACGGGCTATATGCGGTCTGCTTTAGCCCGCCTGGCGAAATCAAAGCAATCTGGTCTACGTACGGCTTGGCTATAGCCCTGATTCAGACCAGCGAGCTAGTATAAGAATATTAGTCTTAAAAATGTTTTCGCTCACACATCTTAATGTTTGCTGTCACACATAAACATAACATTCATACACAATCTACGATATGACTGTCTATCATTTCAAATCAAATCAAATGCAATGGCATTTCTCAACCGCTAGATGGCACAATCGAAACACTACTGAGACATGACTACTGGGACTACTGGCATTGCGCGACTAGATCACTTTAGCCAGATCTCGCGATACACATTTCCGCCATTTTCAATTTTATTTTACACGAGGACGAGGCAGCTGTCAGAGAGCAACGGGCGAGCAACACTCTGAAAACCTTCAAATTTCTACTTCGATCTTGTAAGTATGGGTGTTATTTTTGTTATGTTCATTGTTTAAATTAGTTAGTTGTTATTATGTGTAGAAACCGTGACATTTTAACATTACCATTGCAGAGTACTATTTTTCTCCAACAAGTTAACGTTACCTGCACGTGTTATTGTAACTGTGTGCCCATATCTAAATTCAAGGTGGTAAGCATGAAACTATGAATATTATCATTACTATTTTTTATTATTATTAAAGATACCAATATATTTTTGTTTTTAGATTAGAGTGAGAAATAATAGTTTTTGATTTAAGGCAAATTTTCAAAGTACTTTACATAAAACTTAACAACATAGTGCAACATGAAAAGAAATGATAAAAAAAAAAAAAATTCCTTTCCAATTAATAAAAGGTAGTGGCAAACAGTAAAGTCTTTAAACTCGATTTAAAAGAATTAAAATATGCAGCATACATTCAGTTTTCAGTGAATTTGTTTGATATGGTGCATAAAAACTGAATGCTGCTTCTCCATGTTTTGTTTTGACTTTTTATTTTTATTTTGACTTATAAATTTGATATAAAAGTAGCTGGCTACTGTCCCAGATGACCTGAGAGGTCTGCTCTGGATGGTTTATAATGCATCAGAAGATTAGAAATTTACTTTGGCCTTAAAATGTTAATTAATTTAATAACCAGCTGTAGTATTTTGATATGAATTCTTTGACAGACAGATAGCCAGTGTAAAAACCTCACAACTGGAGTGATGTAATCCACTTTATTCGATTTCAAGACACTGTTTATCGCAAATTATCCAGCAATCAGTCAACAAAGTACAGCAATTGAATATACAGAACACTTGTCACTGACTACCATTAAATGTCTTGTTACCAACATTCTTCAAAATATATATTTTTGTGTGTGTTCAACAGAAGAAAGCCATACAGGTTTGGAACCAAGTGAAAGTGAGTAAATGCTTACATGATTTTTTTTTTTTAGTGAACTACCCCTATAAGTATCTTTTTTATGTTCATTAGAGTTATATGAGTAAGTGATAAAGAATGATTTATAGGGATAGTTCACTTTGAAATTAAATTTTGGCATGTTTTAGCTTATCTTAAGGGAATCCAAGATGTAGGTGTCTTTGTTTCTGCAGTAGTTTCAATTTTGATATTTTTAAGTCAAACTGTTCTTGTCTGTCAGTCAGTCATATAATGCAGGTCTATATGGTCACTACCTGAAAGAGCACGATTGTTGTCACGATTTGTTATGATTTCTCTTACATTATGAGCGCGCTTTTTGACGTGCCTACATTTGTAATTAAAAAATTTTGGTCAGCAGTAAAAATTGTCTAACGAACAGTTCCGTTTGTGTTTAAAAATCAAGAATGGTTCAATACGTGTAACGTTACACCCCTAAAATATATGTATGTGTATATATATATGTATATATGTATGTATGTATATGTGTGTGTGTATATATATATATAATTAGTGCATCATTATGCAGGCAAAAATAAATTTTCAATTATTGTTATTAATTTATTAATAATATTGATATAAATTATTGTCTATATTGATATAAATTATATAGTCTCAATCTATATTCCGTTAACTCTATATTGGCCAGCTCTAGTGTGCATCCTAGCAAAAGTGAATGACTGTAATTAGTTCAAAATGATTGTCATCAATGCTTTTCTTGAGCAATAATTTTTTTCTTTTTCTCATTTGGCAGACGCAGTGATGACCAACTTTCCTTCGGCGACTGAATGGGAAATAAAAAAATGCAATTTCTGGTCATTTTAAACAAGCACCAGGGAGAGCAGGGGGTGGTGGTTATGGATATAAAGCTAACAATTAATTCTTAAAAATGTTAGTATCTTAAGTTGTTTTACATATTTTCCAATATTTTATTTGTTCATTTTTCTGTTTGAATGTTGTCTAAGTTGTTAATATAATTGTTCTAAATAAATCCCTTTATAATCAATTAGTTTGGATGGATTTTCATTTATGAGAACCTGTTATATTTGAGTGAAAAGAATCCTTATGCCTCATTTTGTTGTCTATTACATGTATATGTAGTGTAATTGATGACTAGTCTATTCTTGGGCTATGGTTAGACGTCTATTAGATTTTCACTGACAGCCCAAAATCAGCCTTGTTTTAGCCTAGACCCATATTGCCTGTCTATTAGACGTATATATGTAGTCGTTTAATAGTGGTCTAATTGATGACTGGTCTATTTTTGGGCTATGGTTAGACGTCTATTAGACGCATAAATATAGTCATTCGATAGCTGTCTAATTGTCTATTCTTGGGCTATGGTTAGACGTCTATTTGACGTATATATGTAGTCATTCAATAGCTGTCTATTCTTGGGCTATGTTTAGACGTCTATTAGATTTTCACTGACAGCCTAAAATTAGCCTCGTTTTAGCCTAGACGTCTGGGCTGTGTTTTGACGGCTATTAGACGTCTATTAGACGCAAAATTGCTTGCTGGGTACAGGTCCGCCATAGAACCAAAGCAGAGACTGGCTGTTGGATTGAGGTGAGCTTCAGATTACATACACAATATATCACAATAGGTTTGAACTTTTATTTCCAAAATAACAAAAATAAACAAGATAGTAACAATTTGTAAATTCTGTTTGTAAATGTTCCTAATAATCTTATCTAAAACATATACATATCTATAAATAGCAAAAAACACAGCAAAATAACTATTTACAGCATAAAATGGTAATATACAAAATGTGTTTAGGAGTGCTGCCCTACCCCCACTGTGTATCTTGATCAGAGGAAAGCATCTGTGTGAATGTTCCGGTTGGGTTTATTGATGGGGGTTGGGTTAATGGCCTGAAAGTGCCTGGCCTAGACAAGGTTGCAGTGGGGGTGTGGAACATAGGGGGAGGGTGTGAATGAAATGCACTTGAATGTGCTGCTGGTTCCTGCCTTAAAGCTGGGCTGCTTTCTATTTGTTGCAGTAAGTTTAAAATGCCAATCTTGGCCTGCTGCCTCCTGTTGTGATCCAGTTTATGGAGCAGTGGAACCAGGCTCAAGGCAAAATGATAACTTTCATCAAGCTCAGATTCTGGTTTGGGAAGCGGCTCCTGTAAGATGGAGAGAAGCCGTTCTTCCACATCTGATGTTTTGTGGTCTGTGGCTCCTCCTTGCTTCAGTGGCAGTTGGGACTTGAGGCACCCTATCCCTTGGGCTCCTTGACCTGTGGTGCCTGTCTGTAACCCCAGATGTAGTGTTGCCCGATGGTGTGGTTGTCTCTGGTCCCTGGCTGCCCTGAGGCACTGATGAACTAATAGGACCCGTTTCATCAGATCCACACATTGAGCAGTGGTGTTGAAGATCTTTCTTCGGACAAACCACTGCTCAAATTGCTTTTGGAACTTAAAAAAAAAAAAAATTAATAATTGGTTGGCCTTCTGACACAATTATGTCATACACACAAAAAATATCTATCACTTTTTTTAAATGTGGATATTGAATTTAACGATGATGTTGTCAACAATACTGATATTTAATTAAATACAGACCTTCTTGGTAGCAGGTGGGGCAAAATAAAGGACATCATTTCACTATATTTCCATTCCTTTTGTGTTCCTCCTGCTGAACCGCTTGCAAGCACTTTTTTTCGGTGCCTCACAAAACTGTCCCTTAGAGTTCTCCATTTTGCCTTGCAAAGATCAACAAAAAAAAAAAAAAAAGAGACAGACAGATTAAAATAATATTCACACATATAACTAATCTTTGTTTTGTTTTTTCCATTTACAGATACTTGGCTTCTGGTGACTCATTGATCAGCCTTGCATTTAGCTACCGCCTTGGCCACACAACTGTAATGAACTCCGTACATATGGTGTGTGCTGCCATTGAAAAACACATGATGCAGTCATTTTTGCCCCGGCCGACTGCAGATTCATGGAAGGAGGTTGCACAACGGTTCTGGGAAAAATGGAACTTCCCAAATTGCCTAGGAGCACTGGATGGAAAGCACATTGTTATTCAAGCACCACCCCTTTCCGGTAGTCAGTATTTCAACTACAAAAAGACATTCTCCATCGTGCTTTTGGCACTTGTGGATGCAGACTACCGGTTCAGGTGCATACAGGTCGGGGACTTTGGCCGAACATCTGATGGTGGGGTGTATGCAGGGTCAGATTTGGGGATGGAAATGGAGGGAAACACACTACACGTTCCTCCTAGTACCGCTCTGCCTGGTGCTGCTCACCTTGGGAACGTACCACATGTCATGGTGGGTGACGCAGCATTCCCTCTGAAGCCCTACTTAATGCGACCTTACCCAGGACAGAACCTCATCCACAGGAAGAGGATTTTCAATTACAGACTCTCAAGGGCAAGGATGGTAGTTGAAAATGCCTGTGGCATTCTGGCGTCACGTTGGAGGATTTTCCATCGAAGGATTAACCTTCACCCCAAAAATGTGGACACTCTTGTTGTGGCAGCTTGCATTCTGCACAATTTCCTCCTTGCCCCAACAGAAAATGTTCAACTGCTGGAAGAGGCATCAGAACTGGGGAGACGCATGGCACCAGTGAGGAACATGGGGGGGAAACAGGGCTTCAAGAGAAGCCTGTGCTATCAGGGAGAGCTTTGCAACTGTAAGACTGGAAATACTGGTTGAGGCCTGGTCTGAGACAAAGGGCTAATTACCATTTGACCTCCCCATACGACCTCACTTCCGCAAACTACTAAGAACTCACACAAGAATATGGTTTAATGTGAATTCTTATCATTGACTGTTATGTTTTTGGTGTCATTTGAAATGTCTCAAAGTGAGTGGTACAGATATCTCATATCCAGATAGATAAAATAAAAGGTAATAAGGTTTTAAGAGTTTATGGATAACTGACTTACAAAGGAAGGTGGTCTCTCAAGCAAATGGTCACCCACCCCCATGAAGGTTCGACCACTGCATGCAAATTTCTTTTGTTAGTACATGTTTCCTTGTGAAAGGTTTGTGTATATAAGGAGATGCAGCAGAGAGTTCGGGGCCTTTTCTGTACTTCAGATCGGTCCGTTAGGCTGAGAGATATAGATCTCTCAGCCTCATGTATTTCTTAATGTTGGGTTTGCATCTTTTCTTTATTCCGGATAATTTGATGTTTTGTATCGATTATCTTTGAATTGATTATGAAATTGGCATGATACATTTACCTGACATAATAAATTGTTACGTGATTATTCCAACTGATTTTGACATTGTTCATTTAATGGTTAAAAGGAATAGTCAAACATTCACCCATGATTAATGATCCACAGATATCATTAAAACCCTTTCATTTATGGAGTCAGATGAAATAAACGAGAGAATACATAACTAAATGTATTGTAAATTTAACCAACCAATACTTTGCATGAGTGAGGACAGAGCACGTGATAACCTTCCCCGTGTATTGGCGGACCGGCAGATTGGACCAATATATCGGGCCTTACAAAATGGTGACCTCGAGACGTGATCTCAAAACAGATCAAAACAGATTCACGAGAGACGTCCTTTCCAGCAAGTATTGGGAGTTTAGAATCAACAAGAGGTTTTAACATCTTCTCTTTCTTCCGTGGTTGTGGTAAGTCAATTTTCTTTGCATTCTTAGAAGTGTTGAAGAAGTGTTTGCATTGTTTATGGGTAAGCGTGATGCCGCAGCCAGATGAAGAGTGATTAGATTTTAAAGATCTCCTTGTTTTGCCTAAGCAACAGGAAGCAAAACCTAAAGTGAGAATAACATCTTCCAAATAATTAATAACTCGATGAAGAGCCGAAAAAGTAAAGCCTAAAAGTTTTAAAATCAACCGCATGTTTTCCGGCCATTGTTGTATCTGGGCTTGTTAAAGACAAACCAGCAACACGTGAAGAGAATGAGCAAACTAACAGAAAACAGAGAAAGAAAAATCTAAGTTTGTAAACGATCGGAAAACACGTGATTTTGTAAATAAAAGGCAGATCGATGCATTGTTTATAAAAAGAAAATTTTGGGAAAACAGGATGATATGATTTACAGGCTAAAAAACGCTCAAGGCTAATGCTAAATGCTATTGTCAATGCTAAGCCATGCTGCGCCCAAGGCTAATGCTAAATGCTATTGTCCATGTTGCTTTCAAAACGCTCAAGGCTAACTTTAATGCTAAATGCTAAAGCCATGCTGCGCCCAAAACGCTTAACCCTTGTTTTGTGTCACTGGCTGACTGGGAGGGAAAGTCTCCATTTGCATTAATTGTATGAAACAGATATTAGAAGTATCAGAATAATCTAAGTAGTCCCATTATTGTGAAATCATGTGTACTGATAATGTCCTGTTTACATTATGGGCTGAAAAGGTTGAGCCTACACTGTACAAACTAAGTAGAAAAGGTCTTAACATGGATGCTATTGACAATGAAATTTTCACTTGGTGGAAAGCAGTGGGTAGTAAGCAGAAGAAATCAAAACATGGTGAAATA
Source organism: Squalius cephalus (assembly GCF_949319135.1). NCBI lineage: Eukaryota > Metazoa > Chordata > Actinopteri > Cypriniformes > Leuciscidae > Squalius > Squalius cephalus. The sequence continues at coordinate 2,897 of NC_137125.1, read as the reverse complement.
ATTGAGGCTTTAAACTTCATAAGTTATAAACGGCTAAATGAGTCAACAAAATTTCTATCTTCGCTTATGCATGCTAAATGTGAAGAAGTGCATTCTAAAAATGCAGAGGCACAAAAGTCTGAGGAAAAGATTCAAGATCTTCAAACACAGCTAGATAAATTACTAGCTGAGCAGTTAGCCCTGACTGAAAAGTGTAAAAATCACAAAGAGACCATTGCAGATCTCAAGGCTAAACTAAATGCTAAAAGCAAGTCTCCCAAAAAGCTTAACAGCGATTGGGCTAAAAATGTACACTTCTTAGATGAGGCAGCCTGCTCTAATTATCTCGTATCTTTCCAGACAGATGAAGCATGTGATAAAGTTATGAAAAGAGTGCCTGTTTCAGCCCTTAAGGTGGTACGGCACCCAAACGGCACAGAGTCAACCATTCGGCGTCCTTTAACAGTAACTGAATGTAGCTTGTTTAAAGCAGAGATCGGACCATTCCCTTTGAAAGGGCCATTCGAACCATGGTGGAGACGCATTGTTAGTCTAAAACATGCATTTCAGCTCGAACCAAAAGATATTTGGCAAATTGTTATCAGCTCAATTCCAGATGTTCTGAACTATAAGATACCACAGGTTTTGATGACGGGCACCATTGTGCAGCCAATGCATCAAAATGAGCCTGAGAGCGAAATCTTGAATAGACTAAAACAATGCCTTCGTGAGCTGCGTGGTTGTAGTCCTGTTGGATGGGAATTGATTTTCAATCGGAAACAGAGTACTGAAGAATCGTTTGAGACATATGCAGAAAATATGTTTGAACTTTTTGAGGAGTATTCTGGAATTGAAGGTGTTAACCACAACAATGTAGTTCTCCTTGAATTCCTGCTTACAAATGCAGGGCCGCGTGTACAGCAATCACTCATGTGTGGTGCTTCTCCAGCAAAAAATACATTCGAAGGTATTGTTAGCTGGGCAACAAGAATTGAGTCACGGAAACAAATGCATGGTGAGGTAGCTGTGTTAGAATGTCATGAAAATCCTCCATCTACAGGAGAATTCAGAAAGCCACACTGTGGCAAACTGAACAGATTCTGTAATTCCTGTCACAAAACAGGCCATACAGAGGAAAAGTGTTGGTCACTGGGCAGAGGCAGACCTCCACCCTATTTCATAAAACGCAGACAATCACAATCTAATGACACGAACCAGCACTCAGCAAGTAACCAAAGCTCAAATGCATCTAAAACTCTTACTGACCTGACAACTTTGGTCACTCAAGGCCCTCAGCTATTAGCGTCATTTGCTAGTTGGGTAGCAGCCCAATAGCAAATAGCTTAATAGTTTAACATCTAAATTCATTGAACCTGTCTGCATTTTCAAAATTTGAAATTGTGCTTAACACATTGTGCACATAGAACACAATTTGGTTGTTTGTGCTACAACATGCACATAGGCTAATTTAAAGTTTATTCTTTAACACAGGATTGCTTTACTGTAAGTGTATTTGAAACACTTAAGCAAAGGTGATATAGATGTTGTATTCTATTGTTTTGCTGTGGGAGTATTTGGAACACTTAGGTAAAAAGGTTGTAGATGTTGTATTCTAGGCCATGTATCCGGTGTAAACTGAATTAAACACGTGTGTCTATGCTAAATTTGGTGGCTATAATGTGATTCACAATGAATTTTGAAAATCAGAAACAGCGAACGCATCTCATTAATCCTGAAACAAAAACCTTTTCATATTTAAGGCTTCAGAGAACAAAATATTGTCACGTTTGAACTCATTCTGGATTGCTCTGCAATTATTTTTCCCAAATAGATTACCGGATTCGTATATTTCCACAAGCCTGCGCAAGACATTAGTGACAACTAATACTGATATCAGATTCAAGTGTACTTGAATGAGGGGGCGAGTTATTTCCGTCCAGAATTAGCGAATGCTATTTGATCAACCTGGATTCGGGTGCGTTCCATAACCTCTGTTCTCATTTAAATGTTCCTTTAGATACGTGTACGTGGTTATACCACGGGCTTGACTAAACCAAAGCCATTTTAAGAAAAGTAAGTTGATCGACTAACGTCTTTTATGGTGGTCATGACCTCTACTAAAGTGAAACAATTTGATTAAGTTCCTGAGGTGGCATTCAAGGGGGCTATTTAAGTGTCTGTTATTTTGTACGTGTGAATACGGCAAATCTCAGATGTTTAGCCAATTACCTCTGTTTTGAGAATCAGACTGGCGAGATTGTGTCGTGCATCCTTAGGAGAAGGACTGCAAAGCGATATAGTTTCCCTGATCTATAAACGGAAAATATAAAGTAAGAGTAAATAGAAGAATCAAACGTTAAAATGGCCATTTAAAAAGACTAAATGAGAAGAAAGGGTATTTGAAACCTAGCAAAGGAAAAAAAGAAAAACAGCGAATGTACATCTTATCAGCCCTGAGCCAAAAAGCCTTTTTATATTCAAATGTATTGACATGAGAACAAGCAGAGATTTGACCAGGCGTTAAGTTGTTCCAGAGACTCTTCAGAGACTGAAAACAATATAATTTGACTTGTATTGTTAAAGAATAATTATATTATAACTTGAATTATAATAAACATTATATTACACTCGCCGAGCAGGACAATAATTGGAGAAGTGTGACTTTCGTCATTAAAATTGAATTTCTGAAACAGAATTTCATTTGTGTGCTACCCAGTGCCAAAAAGGGCGAGGTAAGCCTTTATTTTTCACCGTTAGAAAACACGGCTAGAATTGTGGCACAGGTAATAGCAAACCAAATTGTGCAACAACTAAAATGTAATCTAATCAGAGAAGTAAATTTACAAGGAGGGTACCACAGTTTTTTGCAGGTCAAAAAATATCTGCACTAACTAAAATGTGTGAACGACACCATAAAC